>NC_092427.1:25219982-27619982 GCF_036169615.1 Heliangelus exortis
AATATGTAATCTGGGATGGTATGTACATATAATGTTCTAATTGACAAGAACTGAAATAAAATGCGGTTATTAAAACAAAGGGTTGCAGCACTGTCAAGATGAAATATGGCAGCTCTGAATCAATATCCCCTTTTTCATTTTTTTTTCCACAGGAAATTTAAATTTTTTTTGTCTTGCCAGAAGAGTGCTTTTTTAATGCCAGAATGTTACTTGGAACAGTAATTCATGCTCTTTATCTCTGCCCTTTCCCTGATGTTTAGCATCGTTAATTGTAACAAAGGGAAGTAATTAACCCGATTCACTTGAGCATTGGGGAAAAAAGAACTGCCAGAAACTGGATCATAGCTGAGTCTGACCAAATGAGTGCTTGCATCTTGGCTAGAGCTAAAGGCTGGGAAGGGTGATGGAGGCTCTGCTGTGAGCTGGCTAATGCTCTGAATGAAATGCCAGCCACTGGGACATAGCAGGTTGCTTCTCAGAAAAAAAGACTGATGGGAAACTCAGCTGAGCCTTTTTTGAATTCTGTAAGTAGCCCTGAGAGCCAGGCACCTCGGAGCCAGAGGTTGCTTATAATAGCAGAGAAGATCTCATTACCCACACTGTCTCGTGTGCACATTCTCTCTCTCCCCCAGATATAGATGTACCGTAACACACACTCTTGTCTGTCTTGTTCAATTAGGAGAAGGTCATAATGGTTTGCTTACTATATTTAGAATATTTAACTCAGTAGATGTAAATATATAGCATAGAAGAAAGGTAGTGATTTCAGAAGGGCACAGTTTATAAATGAACTCTTCAACCTACAAAGTGCTTGTATTTTGGAAAATACAATATTGGTACCCATTTTTTTTCTGAATGTAGTTCTAACAGCAGTTTGAATCTATTCATCAGGGTAACGCTTCGCTTATGTATTTCCTTTTAGAATACAATCTATCCACAATGTATTATGAAGGAAATTTGAAAAGAAATGGATTTAAAAGTCAAGTTGAGGGATAATTTTTTCTTGGCTATCATTTGCACATTGTATTTTCAAATTGTGTAGTTCCCATTTTTGCTTATGAAAAGTGAAGTTCTCCCGTGTCCAGCATATGGAGTGGGTTGTCCCTTCAAATCTCAGTACTTCTGTGACAATTTAGTAACATTTTCAAGAGTACATTCAGTGGTGTGCTACAAACACTTGAAAATCGGGCCCAAGTTTGCAATGAAAACTTTGAAGAATTGCTGAGATATTGGGAAGAATGAAAGGAGTGATGAGTCTTTTTTTTCTGACACATTAATTTTCGATCTTGCTGAGAATATTTGCTAATGTGCCATAACAAAGAACTGCAGCCTTTATTGATGGCTATATTGCGGCTTTTAAAAACTTAAATATCACACCAATAACTCTTCCTTCCCAACTGAAGTTGCAGTAAGCCACTATGGAAATTGATGGCACCACCTATTGATGCTATTAGTAAACTGCAGCTCATCATAGTGTTATGCATAATTACAAAAAGCAAGAAAAAATTTTATAGTCTCTGCTATTTTACTATTGAAACAGTAAATTGTGCCAGTTATCTGATTCAGTTATTTAGATGCCTAGTATATGTTAATTTGAGGTGTAATTTAATAAACTTCAAAGAATGTTTTTGGCAACTTTGTAGAGACAGCAGCTCCTGTGCTTGTGGGCGACCCGTCCCCTGTGCGGTGTGTGAATGGATGGTCCAGCAGAAATGGTGGTGGTGAGGCAACAGCAAATGCATTATGAAGATATAGGAAATCCAAATGGTTTGTGGGAATGCTTTCCTACAAAAAGTCTTTGGAAATAGGTGCTGTCTCCTGCGCAGTAGGTGTGTGAGTTGTTCCAAGCCAGGCCTGGCAGGGCTGTGTGTGTCAGGCAGATTCGGGGGCTGCTGAGATCAATGGGTTCTCTGCAGCTGCAGATCGGATTGCAAGGCTGGGCACTGGATGTCAGATTTATAGGGCTATTACTTGCAACCTCATTTTTGTATCCTCTCCTTGCTAGCCTTCAGCAGAACTATTGTAGTTGTTTCCCAACCTCCCCTTCCTCCCCTCCTCAAGCCACCCCCCCGCTTCTTGCACAATATACAAACACCTGGTAAAAAATGGCTTTTAGAAGTTCAACCATTTTTAACCCTAATTTCATGTAACATGTATGAGTTTAACTCTTCACTGTCTGCTGCTGTATTTAGGGTGCCACAGCCCAAATCTGTGTGAGAAAAGAGAAATATGGGTTTTTGAACATGATACGGGGTACTTCTAGAGCCCTGCCAGTAATCAAAATACTTTGGGGAAAAATGGATCTGTTGCCTAGAATGGATTTTCAGAAGAAAATCCAAGTGAAAAGACCAGGAAAAGACAACTATCCTAAATGCAGAGTAGAACATTGATTTTTTTTTTAATCTTTTTTTGGTCTACTTGTGATTCTTTTTCCAGAAGCCAGGCTTAGTATGAAATGATTCTTAAAGTGATGCTTTAATATTAACTCAGCAACATGTTTCAGCCCATCTAGCTTTGTCTTAAGAGAAAGGGTGGCATTATGCTCACCACTGTCTTCTTCCCTTTATCTTTTGGTCTGTTTTTTAATTTTTCCTTTTTTTTTTTTTTTTTTTTTTTTTTTTTAACTATTGTTATTACACATTGTGTAAGTCTGACATGTGAAAGGCTGGATCATGATCAAATCGCCATCAACTGTTTGACAACCCACTCAACTTCCTAAAGAAACAGAAATATTTTATTTTCTCATCTGGTTCTGGATGTGTTCGTGAATACAAATAACAAAGGCAAATGGCACAGGGACAGTGGTGTTAGGAGATGAAATGCCCGTTGTGTATTTTGTACAAATACATTCATTATGCTAGAAATGGATGATGACTGAGAGATGGTCCCTGTTGGTCAATGGTGGCTACAGTTGATGGATACAGATTATTAAATTTGATTTTAATAACAGGTAGTGACAAAGAGGCTCAGTGCCGAACATTGCATACCAGTATCTGCTATGTAAACACATGCAAATAAATTTTTCTAACAGTCAATAAAATCCTTCTTCTTCTTGTAGGTTCCAAGAAGCCAACATATGACTCCATATGCGTATAGAAGTATATAAAATTAGGAGAGCTGAGAACGTTCTTGGTGAGTCTTTAAAAATCTGTTTCCTCACAAATTTCAGGCAGACAACACATGCCAGTGAATGGCTCTGGCCCAGCCAGGCTGAGGCGACAAATGCAATGTTTTGTTTCAGATGTTGTGCCTGGGGGTTCAGCACTGCCTGGGAAGGCAGTTTTAATGGTGACAAACCCCACTGCCTCACTGGGACACATCTGAGGTCACTGGTATTGTCTTGTGCCCTGTGACATCAATGCTGCTGTGACCGAGTGCTGCTTGTGTCATCAGTGCTGTTGGGGCTGTTCCTGGGCCCAAATCCTGATAGCATCACCCACTTGCTGCCCTGGTGCCTTAAAACCACGTGACCTGTCAGCACATCTGGCCAGATGTGTGCTGCTTACTAGCCTGGCCAAGAAAGGGTGCAGCTGCCAGAAGAGCTTGCAGAGTAGCCCATTTTCTCAAGTGCAGTAAGCTGTAGGCTGCTTGTAGCAGGCAAACCTGGGACTGATTTTAGGTAATGGGAAACAGAAAACAGAACTTGCGCAGGGGGCTAGGGCAAGGAGTGAGACCCCTGTGAAGCTACCCTGGGTTGTGTTACTGCCAGTGCATGGGGCTGCCACTCACCAGCTCAGTGAAAGGGATTGGAGCAGGGAGGCTTTTGCCATCTTTAAACATTTCTGCGGTCTCACTTTTCAGAACCATCAGAACAGAAATGAAAGGCTTTTGAGATGAGGATTTGTGAGGTATGGAGACACAGCACTGATGATTTGACAATATGTTTTCTGCAATTACAGCTTCTTCCATGCCTCTGACCTTTTGGCCCTGCAGTGCTTCTTACGACCAAGGTCTGAGCTTCTCTGAGTTTGCAGGACTGAGTTTGACTCTGTCTTTTTGCTCTGGCAAACTCCCACTACCTTCAGGACAAGGTTGATTTAATATAAGGACTGAAATCCTTGGGGCTTGGCCTTAGGAGAGTAGTAAATGCAATCAGCTTCTTTGGTCTGACAGAATGAATAAACAGAGGCTCTGGGGCACTCAGCATCAGCAGAGATTATGAGGGAAGATCTGGATCACATTACTGATTCCCAGTTCACCATAACCACTTTGGGCATCTCCCTGGACAGTCCAGTGAAGGGCTGCCCTCCGTGTCTTGCAATGGTTAAAAATTAAATGAAAGGCGTCAGCCACGGGAGTGAAAATAACAGTGAGATGATAAGAATGACATTATTATAAAAACTTTTCTTTGTGTTCAGTTCTAACTACTCTGATTCAAAAAGGAAATAGCAGGAATAATAGAGCTTGTACCAGGATGACAGAAATTTGTGGAGATGTGAAAAGACTTCTGAGTGAAGAGAAAGTAAAAGGATTGGTACTGTTCAGTTTGGATGAAGATAAACAAGAATAGACATGACAGGTAGAGAGGATAACAGGCATTATTGAGAGGGTAAATCCACAACTATCAATTAAATGGGTAAGGGTGGTGGCTAGTAGATCAAGAGAGGTTCTCCTCCCCCTTTACTCTGCCCTGGTGAGGCTGCATCTGGAATATTGTGTCCCGTTCTGGGCCTCTCAGTTCCAGAAGGACAGGGAGCTGCTTGAGAGAGTCCAGCACAGAGCAACCAAGATGATGGAGTGGAACATCTCCCTTATGAGGAAAGGCTGAGGGAGCTGGGGCTCTTCAGCTTGGAGAAGAGGAGAATGAGGGGTGACCTCATCAATGTTTATAAATATGTAAGGGGTGAGTGCCAGGAGGATGGAGCCAGGCTTTTCTCAGGGGTGTCTAGCAGTAGGACAATGGTCATAAATTGGAGCATAGGTAGTTCCATATAAACATTAGGAAGAATGTTTTCACTGTGAGGGTGACAGAGCACTGGAACAGGCTGCCCAGGGAGGTTGTGGAGTCTCCTTCCCTGGAGACATTCAAAGCCCGTCTGGATGCATTCCTGTGTGACCTGCTGTAGGTGACCCTGCTCTGGCAGGGGGGGTTGGACAAGATGATCTTTCAGGGTCCCTTCCAACCCCTAACTTTCTATGATTCTGTGCATTTATTCTGTGTGACTGCTGTGGGCTTCTTGCATTTCCTCTAACAAACCTGATGCTTTGGTATGAGGTCACCAACTTCCCTCTCCCCCTCTTTATTAGGTGAAACATTGTTTTGAATTGGTGTGGCTACTATCTTCTAGAAATTTCTCTTATGAAGGAAGTGGTTTTGCAAGCTGTTACCTAAACCAATCATACATGGAATATCTAGGTTTGACCCAAAGAGATACTGACAGAGTATTGAATTATTCTTGGTAGCTGAAATCAGTTGTCCTGTGTTAGCTCTATGCCAGCCCCGATCATACTTCACTACACACTGACATACTTCACTTTTCTTCCCTAGCATTTTTCAGGAGACTGGCTAATCTCTGAAATTTGTAACTGCCTTGGGATTTGCACAAACAAATGCAAATGACAGGTAGGCTGGAGGAAAGAACACTCACCAAGTTTTTGTCTTTTTTTTCTCTTAGTACCTTGTGTCTCAGGAATATATGTAGCCTGGTGCTGCCCCTTGAGTGAACAGAAATGAATGGTTTAAGATCACATGTCCAGTTTTCAAATTACTTTAGCTTAAAAGCAAGTGGAAGAGATGCTGCTCAGCTAATGAGCAATAACTAGTTTAGGCATGGAAATTCACTTTCTGTAACTGTCTCTGTACACTTGCACTCTGTCTTAGCAGGGGTTTGCATGTGGGTAAAAAATTAAATTAAAGAAATGTGTGAAAAGAAGTTTTTCTTCATAAGGTCTTCCGCTAAGTTGGTGCTAATATACACTGCCTCTTCTTTCATTAAGCATGAAGTAGAGCAAGCCCATAGACCTGATTTTGATCAGTCGGGCATTACTGAAGTGAATAGCAAATGCAGCTGGAGAGTGTTTTAGTTAAGAGGGAAAACTCTGAGGGAAAAGTCTTCAGGAATTAACCAAAATATGAAGGAACAGATGATTATGTGTAGCTCTGAAAAGCTGCATGAAGAAATTGTGGCTGGGTGCTCACTTGCTGCTTTTCCTTTGGCAGAGAGGATCCAGGATTACCTGCTATCTCACTTCAGATGTAACTGCAAGCCTGGGCTAATTAAAGGGTGAGAAGCTTAAATACTCCTTTTTTTTTTTTTTTTTTTTTTTTGTCTTTCCTTTTCTTTTCTCTGAACAATTACTAAATGTAGTATCTCTCCATGAAGTTACTGTCTTATGGCTCACACAAATGCCCAGTGAGCAGAGGGTTAGCATTTTGCTTCCTCAAATGTAGTAAGCACTACAGTTTATGTACTGCATATTATGTGGGTATATGAAATGTGTTATTGTTTTAAGTGACGTGTGGAGAAAAGAGAGACAGAGAATGAATTCCTGAAACAAGTTATGAATATAAAGAGGCATTTGTCAGAACTTACTGAAAATATAATTTATGGTGTCCCAGTGCATAAAATGGGCCAGGTTTGTTAAAGTTGTGTTAATGGGAATACAATTCTTCATCTCTACAACAAGGACCAGGACTGGCATTCTCCCTGTGCTTGGTGTGCTAGGGCTGTGGGTGGACTGAAAGTGGTCTGGTCCTGTGGAGCAGGAGGGCTCTTGGTGTCACTGTGATTCAGAAGCTTGGCTTGCCCCAGGCCTTCTGCTTAACAGAAGACTGGTTTGTCCTTTATGTTCCTCAGGTCCAGCCTCCCAAGTGAAAAAAAAAAATCTACACCAAACCCTCAGGTTTCTGAAGTGGCCATTCCCTTGTTTTTACATGATTCCCTACATGAAAATGTCAAAATGTCACTGCTTTGTGCACAGCTGAAGGGGCTTGGGGGCTGCACTGGCTTGCTCAGGAATTTGAATTCAACTGGAGTGATGCTCAGGACAATTGTCCAAAAAAGCCCCAAACCAATTTATTTGTTTTTCTTAATCATTTATTGCTTTCATTTGGGAACACACTCCCAACAGGCTTACAGACAAGGACCATGTTGGGAAACAGCTGGTGTTGCATTAAGCAGGGGCCAGCTGAAAACTGGGTCCTATAACGCATGGTATTTATTGCTGGAGCTCTAATTTGTTATTGAATTGGGAATGTGAGGGCAGATATAAAGGTGATCGATGCAGTTTTGGCTTTATGTATAAAGATGTTTGATTAGAGTGATCAGAGTGGCACTAGCCCTGGTAGGTGTTGGTCTGAAGCCACACCTGCAATATTGCATGAAATCCTGGAAAATGCATCGTTACAAAAATATTGACAAACTGTTGAGAAGGTGAGAGAAGCAACAAAACAATCAAAGCAGAAGGGACCAAATGATGATGAAAGATTAAAAAAAAAGCTAAATGCCATATCTGTGACTTTCCTAGAAGATGATTGATGGAAAACGCAGATAAGTTTGAAGGAAGCCTGAACTCCGAGAAAAAAAAAAAGCAGAAAATAGTTAAGATGGTACAGAAAGGTATAACTAAGAGTGATGGGATGAAATTAAGCAAGAGAAAATTTAAGCTGAATCTTAGGAAAAAATCATTACTGAAATATATTAGGCTGCTGAGTGATTGTCTGTGGGGAGCAGTGCAAACTACTGCCTGTAGATTGCCTAGACTGGGCAAAATGTTTTCAGGCATGCAGCCAAGGAAGCTCCTGAAGCAGGAGACTGAAGTATACACCTTTGTCAGCAGCTTTACTGTCTTATGTATTCTGTTTACAGGCATAATCTACTTAGACCTAGAACATCAGAGTGACTTTGACAACTCAGCCCCGTTGAAATTGGTGGGAGTGAGATGTGTAAACATCTAATAGAGATTTGGTTCTGAAGGACTTGTTCCCCAGTAGGAGTGAGGAGCAGAACAGCAAGGTGTCTTATAATTAAATGTTAGTGCAACACCACAAGCATCACTGTGCAGGATGTGGGGCACTCTGTGCTGCATTGTGGCAGTGGTACCCATTGAAGCAGCTTGACAGTGCATGGGCAGCCTTTGTGCACATCTTTTGCTTTGGACATAGAAAAGTTTTCCAGGAAACAGCCACTGTTGTTCTTGAGCCAGGCAGAAGGAAAGGTGTGCCAGGCGTGCCTCAGCAAGGAGACAGTGTCCCCTTTTATGTAAGCTTTGTTTCTGTTGTGCTTACCCAGATTGTGGAAAACTTTCTCCACAGAAACCTTTCTGGGGGAGGGGTTCAGAGTGGCATCTGACTGCAGAAGAGCTCTTAACTGAAGTGGTGGTGGTTTTGAATGCAGGAACTTTGCAGTCGCTCACAGAAGTCACTCTTCTCCTTTGTAGAGAAGGACTTAGATTTATTGGGCTGGAGAGTGGCAAGAATGAACCCAAATAGCCCAGGGGCCAGGCACTTGCTAGGAGAAACAAAAATTAAGTTTTAATTCCTGCTGTAGTGTTTTCCTTGAGAAGTAATGCTACTGCCTCCTCTCTTTGCATTTTGTGCATGACTTGAGTCTTCTGAGTCTGCTGCAAGCTCTTGGTGATGTAAACAGAAGAAAAACTTCTTTGAGAAGCCAACTGGGGGTGACAAGGCTGTAGCTCCTAGCTTGTCAAGATTGTCAGGACCTGTATGAAAGCAGACTTTTTAGGGACATCCCAAAAATCAGTGTTGACAAATGAAAGGCATCTATGGATTTTGGGTGGCTTTGTAAATAGCTGGCAGCTTGTTGGGGGATAGAGGACTTGGGTTTTCAATAAAGGTGGGATAAGCAAGTACTTGAGTAAGGACACAAAGTCATTAAGATCTGGATGGCCAGAAGTCATGCTGGTGATGAGATGGTGTGTTTCTTTGTCATATGCTGCACTCACTTTTGTAAGTCCTGCATTTACGAGGGAGAAAAGAGTAAATAAGCCTTGAAGGAAACAAGCTGAACCATTTACCTCTTTCATCTACTATCAATTTTGCTTTGTAGTGCTTCTTGTTGTATTTGGAGTTATGGTTCTGTTTTATAACCATTTGAAATAGTTTTGAGGTATTTTTTTTCTCTATTGCTGCCCTTTACCTTTTATTCTATATATTCACTACTTCCTATCAAGAGAAATTCTGCCTAAATTCCTTGAGGGTCTGACCCTTTCCTTAGCTTTAGCTTATGCTCCTTTGTTCTTGTGTTTGACATAAGCTCAAACAGCCTTGTAAAATCTCACTTCTGTTCCCTTCAGGATTGTGTATTCCTCTATGAAATATATTCCCCACCCTCCCCTTTCCTGCCTCTTCCTAGAAAAGTGCTCCTATTTTAGTAACAGTTATGTGCAATTAATGCTGGGAGTTCTGGATTCTTTGGCACTTTTCCCATTGCTGTCTCCATTACACGCTATTGTTTTACATTGAGTTTTAGTTATAGAATAAGTTTTACTAATTGTTTTTGATAGTCAACACTCCATCTTATTTCATTTGCATTCTGCTAATTTTTCTCTTCAGCTGTTCTGTACAGAGTGCAACAAACTGTAGGCTGCTTGCATCACGTTCCCTTTTCAGAAAGGTGAGTTTTAACCTATGTTTGCAGCTGCTCACAATTGAAGATGTAGTTTCTCTTCCATGAAAGCTTCAAATTGAGTGCTTAATTCATCAAAATGATCTTATATACAATCCTGAGTTACAAAAAGTGAAAGCAGAAATGGGACATGTTTTTTAAAAGTCTATTTGACTTTATGTTCCTTTTTGGCAAGTATTATAATTCTGAGACTGTACATTAGACGAGCTCTGTAAACTGCCACACTTTATACTATAATACAAATTATTTTTAAACCACATCTTTATCATAAATAGTGTTAAGTAGATGCTTTCTTGAATCCAGATAAACACATTGCTGCAGATACCTTAAGATGAAGAAGAATTTGGCAAGAAGAAAGTTTATTGAAGAAGGGAATGAAAATTCAGAGAGATACGTATTTTCTGTTTTTACAGGAGAGCTGAAGGTTTCTGCAACACATGTCTCAAACAGCTCATGCTGGTTTTTAGAACATATTTTTCTCCTTTCTTTTCCCTGGAGTGTGCCATTAGATTCAATCTTCCATTAACTTCCTTGGTAACTTCCTAAAAGAACTCTCTAGAGATGAGCACATCTCTGGAGAACCAAATACCAGGTGATGAAATGAAACAAATGGATGGTTTTACTAGGGGCAATTTTACTGTTTGTCTTTTTTATTTTGACTTCAATCAAGGAATGGAAAATTTTCTATCTTCTATTTTATGAAATACTCAATAGGTATTAATCTGAACATCTCATGATTAGTTTACATGCTGCACTGGTCAGGTACTGAAAGAAACAAATTATAAATTCTATCAGCTTTAACATTTGTAACAGGAATAATCTGTAAAATGAGATTCTTTATTTTGCAGTTCTGACTGTGGTTTTACATGCTTCCTGGGGTTTGAGTGGTTACAAAATTTTCACAAAATAAGATGAAGTTTCTCAAAATTCAACACAGACTTTCTCCAGACATGGCTATTTCCAGAACTAAGCTTTACAGATAATATAACCCACATCTTAAATGATTCCTTCCCTTTATCCAAGGGAAGTAGAACGGGAGACAGAGCAAAAACATTTAATCTTTTTAAGCAGTATTATCCCAGAGTATTGTAGAGCCCTTTCTAGCAAACATTATCAGCTTATAGATTCTTAAAATGTTAAGTACTGAGTGAAAAAAGTATTTTTTTGTCATTGCCTAAAATCTGTACCTTGAGTGACTTTATGGATTCCATGGTTCCTGTCGGCTCTGCTCAAACATAGCATTTTGAAAAAAATAATGATGCTTTAGTGTAATTTGACTTCAGGACAGCTTTGTCTGAGCCAACACCATGGTAGTTCCCTTAGTGCATTTCAGGGCTCCCCCATAGCAAAGGCACATACTCTGGATCTGGAGCAAAAAAATACATATCTGGCCTTTATGTTCTGTGTGGTGAGCCTTGTTTCTCCAGATAACTGGTGGGGGCCACTTCATTTTATTGCTGGAGCTTGGGGCTCTCCCTGTGGTGTCTCATGTGGTATCATGCTCTGGTGCAGCACCGACCCCACAGGTTTCACAGGGACAGAGGGGCTGCCACTCGTGTGTGCCCCTGTCCCAGGCCACTCACCTGCCCCTCTGCAGCTGAAGACCCCCTCTGCTTCCCTGCACCAAACACAGCCCCATGGGTTCTGTGATGCTCCTGCTCACCACCTGCTCCCTCAGGAGCTGCCATTCAGCTGTTGGTGGCACACTCCAAAATACACATACATAGGTGTACATTTGTATTTTAAATTTCCTGTAAGAAATATTCACACTAGTAGTAGAAGGGACCTGGCCCATGCAGGATTCCTCAGGACTGGTAGGCACAGAGGTGCTGTGCCTCAGGTTGGGGCTGGGACTCAGCTGAGGAGTGACTCCGACTCCCAGCCACTTCCCAGCAGTGGCTCCAGGTTTGAGTGAGATCCCAGGAGATCCCGGATAAGGCCCCTCGCACTGTCCAGATTCCAAGTGAAAACAAATGAAGCCAGATGGGCCAATATAGCTAAAGCTGTTTTGCTTCCAGACTTCTGTTTTTATGGTGTGCTGTCCTGCCATGGGGATATGCTGGGGTGTCAGACAGAATTGATCCTGCCAAAAAAAGCATTGCAGTAGAGGGAATCAAACCAATCCTGGCAGAGATTGTGTTCACACCCTCTACCAGCAAAGTTGTATCTTCTTTACCTAGGCTCTTGCACATCAGAGCACAAGAGCAAGTGAACATACAATGATCAAAGATTTCCTCTAGCAAAGTCTTTCCAAAATAGTTGATTCCCAAATTGCTGAGTTGGGAATGGTGGCTTTTTGTGAGGTAGTTGTCTTATTCTAGAGCACAGGGCACTCTCCTCCCTTTACCTCACAAAATTCAACATATGGAAAAGATCCAAGCAGAATTCACAATTACGAAGGATGAAAGAAAAACTAATAGCATTTACAGTTAAGTGTAATGTAATTCTACTTTTCATAGTTTTTTTTAAAAAAGAGAATCATTAAGGAGAAGATTTTGTTTGATTTTTACATCCGATACAGAGGAAAAAAAAATCAGTCTGACATTTAGTAGAAAAGGTTTAGTTTAAGAAGAAAAGGTAAAGTCCCATGTCCCCAAATAAAAAAAATAAAATTGTCTATGTGTAAGCCATCCATGGGAGACAAGATGATAGTTGCAGTGATGAACAAGACTGAGCTAATGGGCTTTTGCTTTGCTGTTTGAAAATTGTCCAGTACACAGAGATTTCCAACAAAGCTGGACTCACCATTATGCGAGTACATTTCCAGATCATGCTGGGTAACTGCAGAAAACATCCTCCACTTGATGGGGTGGCAGAGGTTTCCTTGCTGCATGGTACAAAAGCTGCTTCTGGTTTTATTGTTTGGTGACAGCAAATTTAGCCTTGGAATAAGGATCTGAAATGACAGTAGACTGTCTGCCAGTCTGCTACTAAAGCAGTACAGAAAAGATAGACTTAGCACATGTTTCCAGCATCCTCCAGCTTTTTTTAGCACTTTAAAGACAACAGATGCAAATATGATACAGGCTTTCATACACGGCTTTGCTTTTGCATTACAGCTGGAAACTGTGCTTTTATAATGCATACATCACATTAGAGCTCTCTGTGTTCCACAGTAATAATTTTGGACTTTATCACAGTGCAGCTATTCCAGTCTGGAGACTGGCTGGGCTCTTGCAATAGTTTAACATTTTTATTGACAATCAGAAAAAAATTCTTGGCATTGTGCAGAAGCTGATCTTGGTCTTGTGGTTTATTTGGCAATATTCAAATTGTTTGTACAGCTCCATAGATATTCTGGATAATTTACAGACAACCATAAATCTAGTCTCTATCCCAAGGAATTTACACAAAAAATGTAAGGTGGCACAGGAGCAGAAGAGAAAGCAGAAGATGTCTGGGAGGAGGACTGGGAGTAAATCAGCGACTTGTAGATCAACATTAGGGTCAGCACTGTGAATACCAAAGTCATGGAAAAGCTGCTCTTTTTGTAGATCCTGTTCTTCTTTTCTCATTGAATATTCACTTTTGCAGTGACATTAATGTGTAACCCCTATGAGACCACGTAGGCAGCAGTTGCTAGAGATCCCGAATTGCAGGTCAGTGCACTAATCACAGCACTGCACCAGCCAAACAGCCACAGGGCACCCAGCAGCCCTACCCCTAGCATACTGCCAGCACATTGCTGCTCTGCAGGAACTCCTGCTTTAGGGTGGGATGCCAAATCTTCCAGTCCACACGCTTCACACAACAGCTCTCTCTTTCTCACTGAACATTTTTAGGGACACAGGCCAGTGCTGTAAGGCTGTAATCCTGTTTATTTTTCACAGAAACGACTTGGCTCTCTAAAAGCCTTGGAGATCATCACCCCCTTGTTCTCATAGCAGGTATGCACCTTGTGATTCCTCCGTACTAATTGTTGAGAAAATGTGCTTGGTAGTCCTTCACCAGCAGAATCTCAATTGCCAAGGTAATTAATAGTGCTACAGACTTCAAGGCCATAATGCTCATCAGTTATTAATTAGCAATTCATTTTGCTGAATAAATAATACTTATGATTGATGATGGAACTTGTAATTGGGCACTAGTAGTGTTCCTCAGGGGAACAGCTTCTCTGCAAGTATTAACTATGACAGTAACAGCTCAGAAACCCAAGATCATTTCAGGAAATCTACTCTAAACAACTGTGACACAAGCAAGACATTTACATTCAGTTTGGAAAAGTGGAGCTTAAACATTGGGGACTTGCCTATGGCAACAAAATGCTACTATTTTTGTTTTGCTTATACAGTGCTTCACTTTAAGAATTGGCTCCTAATAAGGAAGTGTCCTATATAATTATATCACATGCACTACATTGTCTTCATGAGTTTCACATGAATTCATCACAAATTTGGAAGATAGCATAATAAAGTAAATACTTTCCCAAGCAAAATAATAAATTTTAAAACAATTTGCTCAGATTAAACCTATTTTGGGTTAACTGATTGTGGTAAATAAATTATATTATTTTATTAGTTGGCACTACCTTTTGGCGTAGGTATAATTGAACTTAGCCCTCCACCCCCAGAACGGAAAGAGAAGCTGGTAAATAACAGCAAATAAGCTGTTAGTTTTAACTGGGTAGTCAACAAAGCCAAGTATGGGAGGTCAGCTGCTGACCAGATGCTGCCTTCAATTAATATTCCAACCCTAAAAGACATTTATCGTTCAGTTTAGAAGGGAGAGCAGCTGAGTCATAAAAGCAGCCCACAAAAGATATTTTAAAGCATTTACAATGGCTAAATTGCTTGAAATAAATTAGCCTTGAAAATAAACATATTTTGTACAGTCTATGTAAACCAAATTTCTTCTCCCTGTAAATTGCTTGGCCTAAGTGGGAGTTTGTGTTTGACAAGAGCATACATTTTCTTCATTACTACATTTGGGTTATTTTTTTTTCCTTTGGAAAGGGTTAATAAACTATAAGATATCATTACCAACTAAATGAGTCCTGCCTCCTTTTAAGGGAGGAGGATGCTGCAGAAGGCCACGTTAAAAAGAAACGCAGAGACTGTGTTGTAATGCTAACAGGCAATTAACAAACTCATGGGTGTTAATTATCCTCATACTGTATCATGTTCAATTAGCTCAGCCCCTGCAACAAAGGCAACCATGAGCAATTGCTTTGATAGGCACACAGTACTTCATTTGTAGTTAATCGGTTTAAGCCTTGCAGTTGCTAGGCTACCCCAGTCTCCAGAGGTAAAAAGCTGCACAGATGCACTATGTTTAAATGACTACAGAGAACTGGTTAAACTCAAACCATGTATAACTCTTTATTGATTTTTCACAGAAGATCTCAGCTCTGATGATAAGGTTTTGATATATTTTCCTGCTACAGCCTGTTCCTTGGAGTATTGCAGAAAAAAAATCTGTCAATATGCTTCTATTATGATCTCTTGATCTGTGGCTATAAAAACCTTTAGCCGCAGCCCTTATTATAAAATAATGGAAGAAGCAATATTTGATTTTACGTTTTTTTTTTTTTTTTTTTTTTAATCCACCCACTCTCTAATACATGGAGATTTTTTCCCAGTGCCTCTAGAACTGAATTACAATATGTTCTTCCTTTATTTCTGTGTTAGAATAATACAGAAGAATTTCTAGCACTAATTAATTTGATTGACTCTCAGCAGGAAAGGATCAGCTGTAGCATCATGAACTTTAACAATAACTACCAACTGATGGGCAGTTCACATCAATAAGACCATCACTAGCCTCCCTCACCTGTCACCAGGCAGGGAATGAGCAATAACCACCCCCTGCAGATGCACTGCTTAGCACTTTCTGCCCGATTAGCAATTTATAATGGTGATCAAGAAACAGTCAGCGGCAAATCAAGACAACTGTCTGGCTGCCTGTTTAATTGGCCTTGTTTGCTTTTTGATAAATGGCTTGTGACTGCTATAGGCCTTCGTATTTTGACTTTTAATAGGCCACTGTGATTAGGCTACCAACAGATACCAGGTCAAAACCAAGGGAAGGTGCAAAAAATGTTAATTAATATCAATAATAGGCAATTATTAGTTAGACAGAAGGACCTACTAGCTGCGTGCTCTAATGACTCAGAGCTAACTTGAAGGGAAACAGTGCCAAATTAGCATAACTGTGTATGCAGGCTGCATGGTGGATCCTAGCAAACATCTGTTATGTGAGTAATTCAAACAGGATTCTTCCTTTTTGCATGATACTCACTAAATAATCAATTCTTTTTGGGCATTTCAAGACAGTAATGACACCCTAGTGGTTACTGATCTTGCAGTTGGGCTTTGTGTTTGTCTTTTGTATCAAGAGCTAAACTGTGAAAGTTAATTTGGGTGTGGTTTTCAAGATTTTAAAGTTAGTAAATAATGTATAAATGTCCCTAATATAGAATTTAAAAGTACACATGCTGAGGGATCATTTTACTCCAAGTGTTGATCCTGCTACAAATAACTTTTTCCTCTTTGTTAGGAAAATAAGCAAACAAAAAATGATGGGCATAGAAATATTTGTGTGCTTACTGTTACTGACCTGTGAATATAACCATGATACAATATTATAAGAGGGTCAAAATTATTACATGTAGGGGGTGGGACAGTGAAGAAGAAGAGCTTCTCTGGCACACTAGGGGGTTTGCTTGTCTGTGGTGGTTTTCAGGAGATTGGAAATGTCACCTTCATTGCAAATGTGAAGCAGGCAAAGCACACACAAAGTGGAAGCACTTGACTTAGAAGCAGCATTTTAAATAAACTTTATATAGAAAGGTAGATAAACTTTATACAGAAGGCCCTAGATTTTAGGGGACAATTTATTCTTACAAGCTTAAAATTCCAAGAGGTTTGAAGTCTTTTGATGGGAGAAGTTAGGGGAGACTTGTTCAAGGTGCAGTACCTTGTAAGTAGTTCTGTCACACAACTTGTATAAGTGATTGTCTCTTTTTTTTTTCTTTCCCCCACATAAATGGTCAGAAATCCATTTTGGTGATAACATAAGCTGTGTGGTACTGTTCTGCACATGCTTCTGCCTCCATTCTGCCCAAGCATCTGCAGGTGTGTGATTAGGGAAGGAGTTACCAGGAGCCAAGCCCTAGTTTTACCCTGGGTGTTTCTAGGGTGACTGCAGTCCCCCCTAGTATCGATGTGACATCGATGGGATTTCTATCATGACTGATGAAGACACATTGAAGCAAAGAGAGTCAAGGCCTCATTATCAAACCCAGCAGAAACATCTGTGACTGCTGGCTCAGGGAAGTGCCACAAGTCTCTATAGAGGCTCGTACTGATTTAGGTGGAAAAACGCTGTCTTATTAAAGGCCACATAATTTTTATATATATATATATATATATATATAATACTTAATTATTCCACATCTATATTTTGATATATCTCTTTTCCCAGATGTACTATCATCACCACTACAAAATTTGTCCAGTCAGTAACATATGCAGTACCAAGATCAGGTTGATGGGCTGTCTAATTTGGACACAGTGGCATGTCCAGGCATCTGGCTCTTAGAACCTGCACCTCTGAATATCTGCTGATATAATCTGATACATATAACAACTGTTTGGAGCAGGTAATATTTGTGCAGACCTTTCTTTTGGTATTTCAGTATTACTTTATGACCCATATTCTAAAGTTAGGGGAAAAGGCAGGCTCACAGTAGCTAAGAGCTCACTTCTGATGACAAGATGAGAGGTATGTTGTCTCAGATGTCTTAAAAACGATATTTGGGAAAGAGAACATGTTCCTGGCACAGCTTCTATTGTAGGATTCAGTTGTCTGACTGCCGAGAACCTGTAGTGCTGACTGACAGAGGAGGTAAAGAAGTGTTTTGTGCTTAGCAATGCTTTATTCACCAAGGGAGATCTTGCTGGAAGCTGGACCCCTCTATTCAGCGAGAGGAAAATGTAGGCAGCCTGCAAGATTTGGGAGAAGACAGGTCACTGCTTGCAGGATTGGAGCCACAGCTGTTTGTTACCCAGGGCAGGATGTGTCTGGGATGAGGGCAGATGGTACACATGAGAAGAGCAGAAATAGTTCTGGAACAGAAGGGGAGTTTGGGGGGGTGGTGTTTGGTGCCTCCTTCCAGCTTCTCCCCTGCTCGTCTGTCCAGCCCCACCCAATTTGAGTGTGTCTTGAGGAAACCATGCTTGGCTTCTAACAAATATGGGTGGCAGGGAGCATAAACGTTTATATTCCTAATTTCCCCTTCTGACTGGCCTCTGTTGTTCAGTAGCTCCCTTTCTAGGGTGCCGCAGACCTTCTTCATCCTCTGGTTTGGCAGGCAGTGCTGTGTTGGAGGTGTCTTGACTTTTGCTTGGCAGCTTGGTGCTTGGCAGCCACAAGTCTGCAAGGGCTCAGCTGGGCTAAGAGGGAAGTGTATTGCCTTGTTTATTTGCAAGAGAACAGTATATAGGTGCCCCAGAGGAGTCTGGGATACAATACTATGGTGAAAATAATTGTTCCAAAGAGTTTAAGAGCTAAGCAAACATCATCTGGATGTTTGCTTCATCACTAATGTGATGAACACTTCATCACAGGAGGCAGAAGCAGGGATAGGTTTAATTCCCTGCCAAGCTCCTGAGCCCCAAGCCTTAGCTACAGAATTGTCCTTCTAAATACATTAAAAATCTACATTAAAAATTGTAATTAAAAGAGTACATACACTTCAGCCATGCTTAATGAGTACCTATACCACTTATTTTGTTTTTCTACTATAACTGGCATGCACTGACTTCTAAAAATATTTATAGCAAATTGAGAGCAAAAGCTGTGACTTTAAAGAATTACATTCCCACTTGGAATCACCTGTGGTTTTTGTTCTACATTAAGGTATGGGAACAGTGGGAATCATAAGAAAACACAGATCATCTAAGGTTCCAGGAAGTAAAGGTCACTTTTTACCTCGTAAGGGAGGTGTTTTACTGCTTATCTATTCACTCAAACTTCACTTAGCCAAAGAGAGAAGTACTTTGTACTTTCAGCTTGTGTAGCCAAAATGCACTATGAGACATTATTCAGCTTAGAGAGTCATACATGTTGCTACTTAAATTCTGAAATTGTGGTTGAAGCAAAATGGAACCATCGTGCAGGTACTACAAAAAACAAAGGTAATTTTCGGGCTTTAAAAGACTTTGCTTTCTGAGCAGAAATCTTTCTGTAAAGTTCCATAAGTAAAAGGTAAATAATCAAAGATGAAAGGCCTACTGTAGAGCATCTACGTGATTCATATAATTTGTGATTTCTCTCAGCTGTGACTGTCATATTATTACAACTATTGCTATTTTAACACAACATTAGCTGAATTTAAGGAGCTCTGTCTCTTTTGGGCTAGGTTCCTCTGTCTTAGCTATAACTTCTTAACAGTATTTTAGAAAGGAAAAACTTCTACTACCTACACCTGAATTATAAATCCTTTTTTTTTTCTTTACATGGAATATTTGAAGACATCATGTGAAAAATGGTAGAAGATTTTTTTAAAACTTTAAACTTCTATTTATTTAGACAGGATTTTCCTTAAAATCAATTTGCTTAAAACACAGGAGTTCTGAAATTTTAAGGGCATCTAATGTCAGCTCAGTTATTGTCTGTTTTCTATCTCTCTTAAGCATTGATATCTAGAAATTTGAACAGTGGTCTGAAGGAAGAAAACATAACAAAACCAGCAAGCCCCTCCTGTAGTTTATGTATCCTGATTGACCTTTCTGTTTTCTCATTTATTTTGAATAAATTATTTTACTAACCTGATCAGGGAAAGAACTGTGGAAATGCGAGGTTTATAAGGCAGGGAAATATTGCACAGAAAACCATGCACAATACAACAAATTTTGGTATATAAAGAGCTGTGGATACTTTTTAATTTCAGTAGGAGAATTTGGTCCAGCTGTTAGGTGTCTTTTTTTTTTTCCCTCCAGCTCCCTTGAATTACGTGAGCTGTTTCCACTGATAGAAGTGAGTTGCAGTAGCACAGAGAATTCTCTTTTGGTCTTGAGGTCTGCTAAAAGCTGAAACATTACAGTCCAGTGCTGCAAGATGAACCCTCTGTGCTGAGGTCTCCTCATCCTTTGAAATCAATTCTGACTGAACCTCTTCTGACACACTCTGGGAGAACATGCTCCCTGCACCACACACAGCCCCAAGAAGTTACTTTTAGGTAGTGAGTAATCTAGAATGTAGATACTAATTTTTGGGAAGAGCTTTATTGTCACAGAATCTTCAGTCTGGTAAAAAGTTTTTTTAATATCTTAGGAAATCACTGTCTCTTTTGAAGAAGAGATTAGAGAAATGTTCTCTAGTGTGAAAAGGGCAATCTTATGACTTCTGGAAAACTTTGAAGTATGAGAAAGGTGTTTACAGACAGCTCTAGTAAATATAATGCAAATGCACAAGTTTATTTTGTAGTATTACCTTATTTGTAACAAGGTCGTATTTCCATCTTCCTATGAACTCTGAATTGTTGGCCATTATGAAACTGGTGACAGTGAATTTCTGTGACAGGTAGCAGTTGTTTGGAATAATTTAAGTGCAGACCAAAAAATTTTACTCTATCACAGACCAACAGAAGAAGCTCTGAAAGAACAGCCCATGTCAGAAGGTGCGCAATGGAGAGACTAGGAAGATTTTTCTCCTCAACTGTGATAACATTAAATATTTTCTTTATTGTGTAAAGAGGTTCGGTAGGAAAAAAAAGACACTACACTGTAGTCTTTCTCTTTAAGATTTTGTATTCTTGTCTTATGGTACACAAACATCTGAAAAGCCCACCCAGCCTCAGAGTAGCTTAAAAGCTTCATGTGACGTTGGAAATAATGACTGCTTGTATTGCATGACTTCCCCACATTACAAACGGAATTTTTTTGTACAAATTTGTTTTGGCAAGACAATTGATAAAAAAAAATCAAACAGAGAAGTGTTTGGTATCTCAAAATCGGAGTTTTAGATTCTTAGAACAACAGAACCTAGGAAATATGGTTCTAATTTTCTAGACAAGTTCTTTGTTGTGTTTAATAGGTTTAGTATGGCAAACTTGTCAGGCTGCTGCTACTATTTTTGTGCTGTACTGATTCTTAAACCAGATTAAACTGCTGTACCAGATTCTTAAACATTACTGACCTGAGCAGAAGTATCAGATGAAGGTTAGATCATGGTCCTTGTTAGGCTTAGAGATGGGCTGGACTGAAACTCTCTAAATTCAGGACAAAAAAAGGTAGTTCTCTGCCTTTCTATTTCTGTGGGGTTTTTTTGTTTTGTTTGGTTTTTTGTGGGGTTTTTTCTTTCTTTTTTTTTTTTTTTTTTTTCATTTTAAAGGCACCTGGAGACATAGTCTTGAAATTAAATTCAAACACCTCTGAAGGCACAATGGGTTTTGACAAAATTATCTTTATCTCAAATAGTGTTGAAAACCCCTCAAATTTATAATTTGAAGTGCATTGCTCTTTTTCATGTGTGATAGGTAATCTGTACATTTTGATACTGGTAAACTCACAAATAGAAGGATTTTGTACTGGCATTTATAGATGGGTGTTTCAAGGAAAGAAGACTTTTTGGTGCTATTAACATGAAATAACAGCCCAGGAGAGATTAAAAAAAAGAGTTAACCTGGTTGAAAAAAGAAAATGAATGATCTAGGAAATATTCGGAGTCAGGTAGCCTACAATAGTTTATTTTTCTTTCCAAACAATGTGTTACCTTTGTATGACAATTATATCTTTATGTATGTATTTTTATAATTAACAATGAAAACAAACCTAGAGGAACGAGATAAGTATTCTTGATACTTGGATATTTGTTTTTGACTGAATTAACATAGAAACAAGAGCCTCTGGAGAGGGGGGGACTGATGTGCTCACACAGTTGCCCTCAGATGGGGCTGTGGACTCAGATGCACACGATGCTTTTGGGAGGAAAGTAGAAATTCTGCTCTCATCTAAGCAAATCCTGTAAGACTCATTCAAAACAAAATCTTTCAAGTGTATCCATTTAATCTGTGAGACCAGATACAAGATTAATTTGAACGTACTGCTAATCTACAGATCTCCAGGCACTGGAGTTTTCCATAGGGGCTGCCTGAGATGCTGCCTGACATGGTGAAGCTCACACTGTTTGTTGTCTGAAGAGACTTAAGCGTCCACACTCTGTGTATCTGCCTTGGCTCAGAACTGTTTTAAATTTAATTTAGACTCAGAGTGCATAGCATGAGTGCCTGGACATACTTTCAGGTTTTATCTATGGACTGCCTGTGAGCAGAGAGAGCAGGTAAGACACTCTGGTGTCCTGGCTTAGCAGCTCTCTTCTTTTAGGTAGAAATCAAAATCACTGCTGTCAGAAGCAAAGAACTGTTATTCAACTTTCTGAAATTTTTCATCTTTTTCAATCCAAACCTCTGATTTCCTCAAGTAAACCTACAGCTAGTTAGGAAGTAAACTTCAAGGGGAGTAGAACAATCTCTCCCTGAATGTGAAGCTTGATGGGATCAAGCTTGGAACAATGGATGTGTATTTGGATTGCCTGACATACAGTTATACTCACATAAAAAAACCACTAAGAAAAATAAATAATTCTAATCTTCACCAGCAGGTGGACGAAGACTGTAGGTCTCCAGGGCAAAATGAAATAAAATAATTTAATTTATAAATGAAATAATTAATTGATTTTAATTTTGCAATGGGAAAAAAAAAAAAAGAAAGTTAACGACACTTTGCTTTGGTCTCACACTTTAGTTCTTTACTTAAAATCTATGCTCAAAATATACCAAGTAATTTCTTCCTTTCACAAAGGACCCCAGACTTGTCATCAGAGGGCAGCAAGGGCACCCTTCAGCACAGCCTCTGTGCAGCTGATCTCCAGGCCCTGCATCTTTGGAGATTGCCTTGAGTGAAAGGCTTGTCACTAAAGAGAAGCACCTCCAAAATGTTATATGGACCTGACGGTCTGTTTATATATTTACACATATATTCCTTCCTTGCACTGGGTCAGGCATCTTCAGCTTCCCAGAATTTGAAATTGGAATGAGATGATAACTTAGGGTTTACCACCTTCTTCATTTGTACCTTATCACCCTTTTCCCCACAGTAAGTCATCTCTGAACTAAATAAAAATGAACTGTATGTTAAGTATATCATAAAACCTGCTGGTACAACCATAATTTGTGCATCTAACCCCAGACTGTGTTATAAATAATTGTTCTTTACTACCCTCTATTTTCAGCAGTCAGCCTGTACCTATATCTTTCCTCAGGAACTGTTCACCACACTAAAAATTACCACATGGTTAACTAATGTTCTGTTTAGCATTTTCACAAAGAATAATTGACATAGATGCACAATCAATGCTGTCCATACTAACTTAAATTTAGCTGCTTCAGCTCTCATTAATGCAAAAAATTGCATGAAACGCTATATTCTGGTGGTGAAAAGTTTAATAAATGAAGCGCAGTTCCACTTTTCTGTCTTTTATGTTATGCAAAATAAGTGAGGTTTTGTTCTTTGGGGTAGTGAGGTGTTCTTAGAGGGGGAGGTTCTGTCAGAGAAAGCTGTGGACAGGCCAAATACATGATCAAATTTTCAATGAATCTCCCAGGATTTCTTTTATTTAATACCACTTTGTTGTGAGATTTGAATTCTATTCCTTGGCTTCTGTGGTTAGTATATTTTAAAATTATAGAAGCTTAATTGTGATATACAAAAGTCCTTATTTAGGGTAGACTTTTAATTTGATTGCTGTCTGCCCTGCTGTGTAAATAGTCTCTTGGGTATGGATTTTTAAATGTGTGTTCTCCTTTACATTTCACTGTGTAACAATTCCTCTTTACCCATCCTCTGAGCAAGCCAAGAGCAGACAATAGATACATACTAATGGAGCTGTGTACTTGCCATCTGTAAGAGCAGCTGCTCTCCTGCATCTGTACAATATGTTGGAACTGAGAGCTTCACTAATCTGCATAATAAGGAGAAGGCTTATCCCACTCTAGCTAATAATCACAAGCAATCGATGCACTTCATTCCCTCACTGTAGAACACAACAAAGTTTCAATATGTTTACATATTCTCCAGATATACAGAGGTCAAGCAAAAGACTGGACTGCTCATTCTGCCCCGAGCAAGTGAAAAAAATTCCATTCTCAGTCGTTGGTGAAACTGTTATAAACAAAACCCCATTTCTGTATTCTTATTTTGCATTTCAGATAGAAAAGTAGAAACCTTAGGAACTGAATTAAAATACCAGTGCATCCAATCAAGCATAGCTTTAAACTGTCTGCAGTACTGAGAATTTTGAGTTTTGTACAATGACCCCTCTCTCTAACCTGATCCCTAGGAAACATTAAATTAGCTATTGTACAATTCCCCTGCCCTGTGTCCTGCCAAATATGATCTGGATAGAGAAGTGATACTATTTAATGTCTTTTGGTCCTAATTCATTACAGACAAACACTTGTGGATGATTGTGCAAATATCCTTCTAACTTCTGTAGACGGATTGGATGATTTTGAAAATCACAGCTATTTATTGGAATGGAAATTCAAGTCCATGACTCCCATACAGGCAGAAAGGTCTGTAATGGTATATTACAGAAAGAAGCCATGGAATGAGAAAGAAAATAGGCTGAGAGCAAGTGATAAGCAGTATTTATTTTCGTTTCATTTATGATACCAGGATAAGATGTATATCTCGTCTCTACCAACATCCTGCAGGTAGCAAGGATGCAAGCAGAAAAACTGTGAGAAAAAATCCACAGAGAAAATAGAGAAGTAAAATCTGAAGGTAAGGGGATATCTGTTAAAAGCGCATAAAAAAGAAAAGCTCATCTTGGATTTCTTGGGACCTAGCTGCAATTGTATGTTTCCTTATATTAATGTTTTACTTTAGATGAAATGCAAGAGAGAATTCTGAAAGAAAACTGAGCGTGATAGCATCTATGGTGTTGCATTAAACTGCAATCACTCTGTACATAGTTTGTGTTCCTGATGGCAGTAGCCTGTACAGCAGCTCGTGGGAGGTGGGCAAACAGGTCTTACTTCCCTCCTTACCTGAGGAGTATCTTGGTGGTGCTCACTATGACCTCCCTGAAACCTCCTTGGTTATTCTACTGTATTTATACAACACAGTATTAACAACTTGAATACTTGACAAGTATCATGCTAAAGAAACACGCATTTTCTAATGTTCTATGAAAAAAATTGATGGTAGAATCTCTAGGAAGGGTGCCAGCTGGCAAACCACTTGGAAAATGTGAAAAATTCATATGCATGTGTGCTATATAATCCTACTTACACCCGAGTAACTTTTCGGCTCCCATGGATTCCATTTTTTACGAGCTGGCACAGCCATAGCTCCTTTTAGAAGCTGCAGTCAGTCTGTTCTAGCCCCACAAACCACGTTTTTGGTGAGAGAAGGTCACATAACTTCAGAATCAAAGAGTCTGATCAACACCAAGTGCTGCCCCTTTGGACAGAGTCCCCCTGTGCATCAGAGCAGCCCTTGGGCAGCTTTGCTTTGTTCCTTTACCTTTCCCACCCCGCAGAGGTCCTAGTGGTCTGTTAGTAGGATGCATAAAGTTGGGAACTTTGAAACAGAAGGTGCTGGGAGTTGGCTGTGATTCTTTTACTTCTTGTGATGTCAATTTTCTTGCATATCTAGAATCAGATAAATATCTCTGAATTTTAGTTTTCAGACTAAGAGGTAGATCTTGGAAATATAAAAGCAAATATATTTTATAAACCATCTAGAGGTTTTTATGTTAAAATCAATCTGTTATTATTTTTGGTTGTCCTAAAACTCAGGGCTTAAAGATGAGTATTTCATAATACAGTGTTGGTGATTTCAGAGACTCTACTTGTGAGAGGCTGTGGGTTTGTGAGCGTGCAGATGGAAGGTACACAGGGAAAAAGGGTGGTAAGGCTGAATCCCTTGTCACAAAAAGGATATTTTTCTGAAGAGTATTAATCAATGCTCTGCTTCTGGAGCTCAGGCAGGCAGCCTCAGCATTCCCCATCTGCATTTGTGGGTGTGCAGCAGTTGCCTAAACACAAGTTAGGGGAACGCTTGAAATTCTGTGATTTTCCCCAGCTCTGGGGTTTTGCGATGTCCTGCACACATGGGAGATGATTCCATTTGTCTGTCATATTAACATTTAATCTTGTAATTTGTACTAAAAAGGAGCACTATGGTTGCTCTTTTTATATTTCACGATGTTTTCACACTCTGAGCTCTACAAAGTGGAAGGAAGCTTAGAACACTCAGACCTGGACGATTAGGTGGTAGTGTCACATATACCCACCTGCCTTTTCATTGCAGGCAGACAGGCTCTTTGCTCTCAGCTCTTACTGGGGAGAATCAAGAAAAAAAAGTGACATCCCCAGATGTCCATCCTCCATTCAGTAACTGACAAATGTGCAGCAGATGGTGCAAGTGTTCCCGGATGTATTTACGGATCAATGTAAAAGTACAGAAACAAATAGCCAGCAGCAAATGCAAGTCTCCTACATTACTGCTGGTGCCTTGATGGCACTAATGAGACTGACCTGGCTGCAAACATGGAGGAAGGAAAAACTTGCTTGGAGTTACCTGTGACAATGCAACAAAGGAAAATGGCAGATTCCCTGTTGTGCTTTTCAAATCTTACAAACTCAAGCCTCATTTATTCCTAAGGAGAAATTCAGAGACAGTTAAGTGCATTAGTATTTTTGCCACCTCCTTCTCTGTCAGGGCTGTGATCCTACCTCAGTTTAAGGTGAGGTAGGATCTCTCTGACTTTCCCCATCCTGACTATGTGTGGAAATGTTAATTTCCGCCAGACCAGGAACATGAAAGTATTCATTTTCTCACCGGACTCTATGGGGCTGACTTGTAGAAATCACTGTTTTCATTGCAACAAGTTGTCCTCACTTTTCTAAAGATGGAAAAAGAAAGGGAAGGTATGTTTGGCTTTTTTTTTTTTTTTTTTAAATTTCCTCATGTAGCAGCAGCAGCAGCAGCAGTTTTACCACAGTGCTGGTGACAGGCACCCTGCAGGAGGCTACTGGCCTGGGGAGGGACCCAGCCCCTCTCTCTGCACCTCACTGGGCTCTGCACTGGCTGTTGGAGCTTTGTTGAAGCAATGCAGGAGCACTCTTTTACCAAAGAAAGGAATTTACGAGTTTCATGGTTTAGAGAAAGTTTTTTTATCCCCTAAGGCTAATCAAACAGGAAAAGAAAAAAACAAAATCACTAAAACATTTTCTGGTGGTATTATTTTAACAGTTGTAATTATTACATGATCTGTAAATAAATGTGGGCACTGTGTGTCTGCCACCGAAAGACCTTGTAGTATAAATAAAAGCATTCTCCTTAAAGCTTCTACTGGGCAGAAATAACCATGGTAATTCCCAGCTTGGCTTAAAAGCAAAGCAGCTCAACTTGCTTGCCCCTCTGTTCCCTGCTTGGGTTTGGTGTTGAAGTTAGTCATGTCTCCTCCAAAAGCGATCACACATAATCTCATATCTGTGAGTAATGGACTTTTTATTTGTGGAATGTTTCACGTGTGTGAAACACTTCAGGAGAGGCTGTTAGAAATATTATTTTCTGGAAAATTTGGGTTAAGATTTTTGCCTGGTGAAGTCAATGACAGTAACCTACTCAGACAAAGAAGTATGTCTGCACGTGGGAAAGCTTTGAAGTCCCACAGCTACCCGCTAACTACCAGAAGTATTTTTTTTTTAAATAGTCTTCCCAATAAGCATTTATGAATTCAGCCTTCTTTCAGTCTGGAAATATTTCTGTATCTAAGTAAAACTGGAACATTGTGTGCAATGGAACAAGTGCAAGAAGAGGTTATTGGGCATCCTATCTTTAGCATCTGTATTTTAATATGGGTGTATTGATAAATTTAGCCTATATTCACACTGAGCTGAAAATTTGTTTGACTTGAGAATCTTCCATAGTTTCTTGCAGACTTCACCTAGGATGTTTGCAGAGCTGGAGAAACAGTTACTGCATCACTGAGTTTGATTCACTGCCCTCAATTTTTTTTTAAAGAAGCACCATTTGTCTGTTTAAAAATTGCTTGCCTTAAAGTTCCAATCTTATCTAATTCTTGCCTACACAATAAATTCTTTATTGTTACAAAAGTGTTGATTTTCAATATGCTTTGTAGTAGGAGATGCTCTTAAGAATATAGCCATGCAGAAACTAACAGCTCTTGAGGCAAATGGAGTCAGTACGGTTTTTGCACTCACCTCCAGTGGGTCCAGGATTATCCATTTCTGCTCACAGGAATTAGGAGATCAAACCCTTGTTGGATAGTTACAGTTCTTCCCCTGATTAATATATTGGTTGGAAAATGCACTTTTTACAAGTTTGTTTGCGTATTTTATACTCTGTGTTGCATGGAATAAAGCTTTAGACACAGATTCTGGACCTGAAATCTGAACAGAATCCAAGTGAAAGAGTCAGGGGGTGCTAAACCCGGGCATCTGACAGGGGGGCAGCAATATTCAAAGGAAAAAAGAGAGGGCAGTGGCCAAACACACAATCCCACTATAGTGGGATCAGTGACTGGAATGTTCAAATGCCTTCTTTTTGCCTTGTATGGACTTCTTTCCTTAAGCTCTGAAACAATTTCCATCAACAACTGGACACTGTCTACTAAATTAAGCCTTTTCTTGAAATTGTTTGGTTTCAAAGTTTAAAGCATGTTGTACCTTTTACCACAGAATATTTCTCTGTGTGTTCCTGCTACATCTAGTCTGTAGAGAACTCTTGCATGCAGGCACAGGATTTTTATCCGTGTGTCTGTGCTGGCAGTCAGTATGTTTCAGCTGGGAAAATCAAAATGGCTGTGAACAGCACAACTGGAGAAATGATGCTGCTTTTGAAAGATGGAAATCCTAATTTTTAATTTTGACTTTTCCAGTACTTCTCTGTGGCCTTATGTATCTAAAGGCATATTTGCAACTCAAGAAATGACACCCAAAGTTCTTAGCTAGAGCAGCTGCATTTACTTGAAGTCCTGGATAGAGTTGGCAGCTTCTGTGTGTGGCCTCAGCGCTCTTCCTGGGAGCAGCCCTTGCTGGTGCCAGCAGCAGCCATATGTTTAACTGTGTTAGAGCTGTAGCCTTTGTGATCCTGGGTAGCCAAATTTGTTGGTCTATTTCAGTTTCTGTATTTGCCAAATGAGAATATTGACACTTTCATCATAGAGGTAGAATGGAGTTAGGGATTCAAATGATTACAGTGCTTGGAATTTATGAAGTGCAAACCATGCCAAATGTATCAGTAGAAGTCTGCATTTGTAACATCCCCCCACTTCTAACAAAGATTAAAATAATTTCCTGTCAATGATACATTGTGTATGAGGCCACAGAAGGGCTCCTGTGAAAATATGGATAGTGTTAAAACCACTCTGCTCAGCAGGAATTCAGTAGGAATTATTTTAAAAAAGAGAAATTGGTACGAGCCATATGATATATCTATGTCCATCTATCTAAGTGCAACTTTAATTTATTATTCCTGTTTCACTTTTATTTAGCCTTCCAATAAAAATCAGAAACTATCACAATTTCTCCTATCAACAGTATTGATGTTGTATGTCCTATAGAGTACATGTCAGATTTAAAGAAGTTTCTCTGTGTCTGGACATGAAGATGTCTCTGAGTGCGTGTCCAGATCAGATGCAGAACAGCAAATGGTACTGAACAGTGAGCAGAAGTTGAGTTTTAGGGGAAAGAGTGATGAGAGTACAGAGCAGCCAGGATTATTTTTTCCCTGAGCTCCTGGCAACCCAAACTAGACTGCAGCAGTTGGTTCAAAGCCACTCAACTATCTTTGCATAGTAATGTAGTAAATATGTCACCCATTACTGATCCCGTGCTGAAAAATATCTCCAGATGTACTCCAGATGTCCTGACATCTTACATCTTTTGTACTAAAGTCTACTTACTTGGGCTGTGTATAAGAAAATAGGATTTGGTTTCATTTCTATTTTTAAAATGTAGCAAAGCAAACAAATACAATTGCATATCCAAATAAATCTGCTATTGCCAAAGTTAAATACCTGCTGAAAAGGAAACTCACATTTCTGGTGTAGTTTGAAAGTAACAACTTTGAAAGACAGCTGCTTCCGTGCACCTTTAAAGTTGTTAAGCTTTTCCTTAGCTGTGTGTTATAATGATTTGTTCTGTTTGAAAAACATGCAGCAAGGGAGTGTATTTTCATTTCTAGTATAAATGGTGTGTGCTGACCCACAGGAATAGAGGCAAATCCTTGCATTGGTGCTGAAGGAGGTTTGCATTCAAAAAACTACTAAAAGTCCCGGTTTAAGAAATGTTAATATTGCTACTAGCAGCAACAAAAATCAGATCTTCCTGCTTTGAACTCAGAGCAAGGAAAAAATATAGGAAGTCAGAATGACTTAAAGCTATTGAGTAATTGGTAAAACCAAATTAGATTTTAAATGCATTGGGTCTTCTGCCTATAAATGCAATGGACCATTTTTTCCTCTCGTTTGCATCATTACCAGGCCAGCTGAAATAAATGATGTTCCCCTTTTTAGTCTATGACATTGTAGTGATGCCATTTCACACAACTAAGTGGGAGCAGATTTTGCTTGCACAAGCTTATTAAAGAAATTCCTTGTTTTTGTTGTACCAATGTATGCTGCGTGTGACAGCACAGCAGGTGGCTGCATCGAGGTGAACTCTAATTAATTCAAAACAAAAAGTGAGAGACCCAGATAATAAGCTCTACAATTAGCAAATTACATACCAAGAGTATGCAAGTATCTATCAGCAAGTAGCTGCCTGGCCACCGGCGTCCTGGTGTTAAACCCATCCAACCCATTGTCCATGATGATACCCATGGAGCAGACCAAGGGGAGCTGCCAGCACTGCCCCCTCTCACCAAGGGGCCAGAGCTGGGCTGGAGAGCCTGGGCTTTGCCCTGGGTTGCAGTGGGTGAGTGGTGGGCCAGGAAGCTGTTGTGATCACCCATTTTATTAGGAAGCGAAGCAGTGAATAATTGTAAGAAATACAATGGGTGGTCTTCTTGCTTCCTTGTTACCGGAGAGCCCTGAGCTGTACAATCTATTTATGAATAGTGCAGCCTTACACCTCCTTTTAAAAGCTGTGCTGAGTATTTCACTGTGCTTTTCAAAGTAGCTATAAAACATAGGAAGGGCTTAGAGGGAAAAGAATCTGCTCCCACCGTAAATCAAAAGTGAGCAGACAAAGGTCAAAATACCAAAAGCCACAAGAACATTAACACTTAGGATATAAAGATTTCCTAAGAAACTAATGCTTGCTCTTTCCCCAGATAAAGCAGACACCTTATCTTTGGGAGTTTACAAAATGGAGCCAAGCTATACAAGTAACCACTTAACTAAACCAAGGCCTGGATCTTTTAGCAGTCTGCAGTCATTAAAGCTCTCGGAAAGTCTCCCAGGAGCCAATATGCCTGCTTAAGTATATGCTGTAAAAGGTCCCTGAGATTTACAAGAAACTGCTCAATGCTAAGCTAGGCACCATCTGATAAACAAGCAATTTTAGCTTCAGGCTAAATGATGCTCTTTGAGGCTTTGATTTACAATGCTGCAGATGATGTATTTGTAGTTCCAGGATAGGTTCTGCTGTGGACCTGCTGTGATTACTCATCCATAAACCAAGTTAGGGCTCAGATCTTCAACTAGGAGGTCAGAAAATTGCCAGTAGAGCAAGAAGTGTTTGATAAGGTTTATTTAGATGCTAACCACATTAAAAAAAAAAATTAAATTAAGCAAACAGGGTGAACAATTCTTAAACTTTCTAGGGACCAAGCTTGTTTTTATTTTTTGGTAGCTTAATCTTAAATGCATTTTGAGTGAAAAAGATATGAAAGTAAATCCCAAATCGACTTTATGGACTAATTTTACTTTCATTAGACTATCTTTTGAAAAGAGGAATGCACTTATCTTAACATCTTAAACAGAAAATTCTAACTTGGAATTTATGAAATTTCTCAATCCTGTTATACTTCTCTCCAACATCTAAAAACATGCTTGGAAGTAAACAACACAAAAGAAATCATATAAACTTTAGAAATTTAGATTTAAAACCCAGGAAACCTTAGGGGAAAGAAAGCAAGCAGAACCTAGCATTTCAGGAATGTGTTGCTTTCGTAATTTTTTCACTGATCCAAGACCTCTGGGCCCAATACTGCACACTGCTGAGTGTCTTCTGTAAAGTGGAGAGTAGTCTCAACTGCTACTACAAGCAGAGATGTTTAGATATTCCTCCAACTTAGCTGTCAGAAGCACACAATTAATGGATTAAAAAAGAAAAAGTGAATTTAACCTTATCACTACATATATGCAGATTATTTTTTCTACAGAAAATTACTAATTACATAGATCAAGCACTGTTAAAAATAAACACAAATGTTTTAATTCAGCAAAAATAGAAACTTAAGTGTTTTGAAATTTAGTATTGCTTTCCTGTAACACTAACAGTTGATCTTGCCTAACTAACATGCTATTGAAAAAACCTGGAATATCACAAACTCTATAGAGGAATTTTAAATGTATATCTAAACATTTTCTTAGTTTTCTAGGTGGTTTTCAAACTTTAAAGATGAGACTTTTGAAAACTGTTAATGCAAATGTTTTCAAAAGTGCTTTGCTTTTCTAATCTAAAAGCACTTTTCAATGTTTGAAAAAAACACTTTTCAATACTCAACTTTGTTTTATTTTTAAGCCATCTATACTTGGCTCTTTTAAATACTCAGTCCATGAAGCTCTCTGCTTTGGAAATATAGTACAGGGTGAATTCCTACCACCTTGGCTTCTTGCAAAGTTGAACAGAATTTATATTGAAGTTTATAAAACCATTATGATTTTATAATGCAAAGAAGGCCTACATCAAATGAGCATATGACTGAAAGCAAACAAAATATTTCAGAAAGCCTCAGGGACTCAACAACTGCAGAAGAAGATGCCGCCAGCTGTACTGGTGCTTCCTTAGTGGGAGGGAAATGTTTTAATTTTTAGTGAATACCATGTGTGCATGTGGTGGTCAAGATACTTAGGTGTATGTATTAGATGACATAAAATAAATTCAGAGATGTGGCACTTAAATATGTATTCAGTGTCTTGAAATTGTTAAGAGCTGTAATTATAGTCACATCAGCAGCAATAGCTGGCTTAAGGCTCCAAAACTGCATTGTAAATCACTATTTTTACTCATTTTCTGTAACTTACCTTTTTCAGATTCAAATTTAGAGTACAATGCTGGCAGCATCCATGCTGGAGTGGATGCAGAAATAATGACTTATGTCCATCAGCATCCTAGCTATGGGCATCCTCTGTCTCAGCAGACAAGGGAAGGTGAGAACAAGTCTCACAAGTAAAGACTCATATTGTTGTCTTCTGGACAGAGGAGCTCATAATGGCTCCTCCAAGTGATGAGAAGAGGCAGGAGCTGTCTGCTTCTTGCTTGTCCTCCTCCTGCCATGAGCCCTCTGCCTTTTGGGTGGGCGATGGCAGCTTAGGATCTGCTGTCCAGTGATCTCCCACAGGATTGACTTGCTGCCTGCTTTTCAGACACCTGCCTTCTCTGCAGGCTGCACGGACAGGGGACCATCAGAAATGTTTTAGTCCCTCTTTGTAATCTGCACCCGTTAAAACCATCATTGCTGCTGCCATGCTGTTTATATAGTTTTTCCACTGCTTTAAGCCTCTCCACCCAGTGTCAGAGTGCTGGACTGGCAAACTAAGAGCATGTGGTTTCCTTTCTTCTTTCCTTCCTGGAGGTTTCTGACCCATGGAGCTTGGTCTCTGAGATTCTCCAGCCTTGGTTGGGCTGTCAAGGTCAGATGAATGTGGAACTTGAATCCTCATGAATATCATTATGCCCCAGAATTTTCCAAAATTTTGCATTCTGGGACCTTTTCAGATCCTTTGCAAGGCTACTTATCTTGAAAAATAAAGTAAATTGGTAAATCTCCATTCCAATTGCAGAAGATAGAATCTATGCAGCTCACAAAAATGTGAAAATATGCAAAGTAAACAGATTGTTTCTGACAGTAACAACTCCGCGATTGCATAAAGCATCATCAAATTGCAACACTCACATATTAAGCTTTGAGAACAACTGAATTCACTGTGGCATATTCTCAGCTCTTGAATTCATTATCACACCTGCTCAGCTTGGAGATTTGCAGTATTGTACCTTGTTCTCAAAGCTGGCCTCCAAAGGAGTGCTGTATTATCAAGGTAATCTCATTTAGGTTCAATTTTCTGAATTTCTTCCTGAGCTATACGGAAAAACGTAGCAAGTGCAGGGCAAAAGGGTGTCAAATAATGGTAAATATATGCAAACTCTTCTTTGGGTGCTGCCATAAGGAAAGATGCCCATAGCAAGTCCATAAGTGCTGCTGAAAGAAGAGAGCCCAGCTCAGCTGAAACCCACACACATTTCCCTCAGTGATTTATAATGTTGTACCTTTGTTATGTAGAAGTTCCTAGAAAAAAAACAAGATGAAAACCAAACCTAAAAACGTAATTCACTGGCCAAATGGTAATAACAAATCACCAGAAAACAAGCTTTTTAAAACAAAAGAAATAAATACTTTGGGCATAGCTGCTCATCTGGCAGCCCCCTAATAAACATGCTTTCATCCAAGTACAGGGAAACACATACTTCATGACAGTGCTGCAATCCTGACCCTGGACAGTGTGCTGGGGATTCTTTAAATCAGTGTGTTAATGGATACTCTTACAGACATTTCTAATAGTCTCATATATTAAAGGGCTGTAGAATTTTGAAGTATCTTTCATGGCTGTGACTTCTGTTGGTTATACCAGTCTATTGCAGTATTTTCCACTTAATTCTAAGAAAACATATGTACAGACTTGCATTTGACACTTGTCAGTAGATGTCATTAGTGTGTACATAAATATATATTTTTTTATGATTGTCTTTTCCAGTTGTTATTGTTAGTCATATTTATTTGAGGTCAGAATTGAGGTTACACTGTGATTCAACACATGCTTTATAAAACAAATGTGTACTGAAGCAGCACACAATTTATTCTGTATTTATATCAATTTATAACCATTTCCTTGATTTTATGTAATTGATACATGAAGATGAGACAGTTTATGTATTTATTAAAAATACTTTAAGATGTTGAAAGATGTTCATTTTTCTTCATTTGGGTTCACTCTAATGTGTTTATTTACACATTTCATTTCCTTATTTCTCACAGATATGCTAAATAAGTTTTCCAATAAGAAAACTATTTCCTTTCCATGCTATTACAGGAAATTGGCAGACTAGCCAAAGCCAATAATGGCTGGGAACTCACAGGAATATTTCTGCAGTGCAAGGTCCTCCCAGTCTTGCAGAAGTAGCTGGGCAGAGAAAAGTCACCTGGAGACCTCTCAGAGGGGGCACTGGGATGCAGTGTGCTGCCCCACCACAGGCACGATGTGTGTGAGTGGTACAGCCTCTGAGAGCAGCCACCTGTGTCCTTAAAATCCAGACAGTGGCAAAAACATCCCTGCTGCTTCTTTTGCTGTTTCACATACTTAAGTACCTGGAAAGTAGCATACAAATTCCAAACCATGACAAATTAAAAAAGAAAATGATCTGGAGACTTTTCATCCTGAATCTTGGTGATAAGAACTTTGGGGTCAGAAAACTTTCCTGAGAGCAAGTCATAAAAAGATGAGCTATAAAGACATTTTATTTCTATTGTGGTCACAGGACAGTAAATTCAGAGAGCAAAATGCCCCCTTCACACAATCTGAAGCAGCTTCCTACTCAGACAGCAATCATTTCAATTTTATATTATAACTCAAGGATAATTCAGTAATGAGATAAGTGTTTTCTTTCAGAGTTCTTTCTTTTCTCTGCATTTAAAGACAGACTCTCTCTGTATAAGAGAACTTCAAGAAAGCAGCAATATTTTCTTGTTAGCTAAAAAAAAGTACAACACAGAGGAGAAGATGCCAACCATGTGATTGTCACTAATAGCACAGCAGTCTGTTGTGATGGTTTTCCTGGGGTTTTTTTCATTGTCAGAGCAAATCAAACCATTATCAGTTTTTGGCAAAAACAGTGTTGTACCCCTGATTTCTTTTCAGAATGCTCGTGTCCTGGTTTTTGTTCCTTTTTTCTCTAAACCAAGTATCTCAATTTCAGTCATAAAGAGAAACAGTAGATACAAAGAACATTTTCCCTTTAATTCCATGCTATAAGAAAACATGCTTGCCTCTGCACAAAGCTGTGCCAGTTTCAAGATGTAAAATACATTTGGACCATGTTTTTGAGTAAGGTTTCTATTTTGTATCACGAAGATAACAGCTCTATGTCAGAGAAGAAAGCACACTGGCTTCCCTTCTTTCCTTGCTGTCATTCCAGCCCCACAGTTCAGCCTGGTAGCTGGAACACTTCAAGGCTGTTCTTTATGCCTCAGGATTGGGGACAAGACAAGGAATGCTCCACTAGAGCAGGATGTCCTCATGAAACTTGCAGCTACAGGGTCAGTTTCGGAGAGCAAGAAACTGTCTCTGCTCCTGAGGTCTTCACTGCAACCCGAAGGTCTCAACAGCTCCTGGAAGAAAAATCTTGTGCACAGGACCTGCCAGCTCATTATCACACACTAATGTTGAACACCTCTTCTCACCATTAAAGACAGGCAAATCAAAACATCCAGATATATTTTGGTAAGTACCAAGAAGTACAGCCAAATAGTCTGTTCTCCTGTGCCATAAATTTTACATTATATACCACCACGTTATCTACCAATAAATACATTTTATCACAAATGTGCCTGCTACTTGTGGATTGAGATATATTTCCAGATAAACATGTAAGAAAACCATTCAGATACCCACAGGGAAATGGATCTTGTATTTTTTTTACACCATTTATATTCCTGCTAGAATTCAAGAGGCTTTTTTTCTTTGTATTCAGCTGTCCCACAGGGTCTGCAATGAACTGGTTTGGTCCCTGATTTAAATGATTATCAGCAATAATTGGAATTCTCGTGCAATAACACTTCAGTAAGAAGACAAACTCCTACTTAGAGAGAATGCAGCACATTATGGGCTGTATTTCAAGACTATTCTTTCTCCCAGAAATAATTCTTTAAGCTTTGGGACAGCAGTGATCTCATATTACTACAGATGTAAAGAGGTTAAATTTGCCATTTAGCTCTCTTGGGCATTATTTTAGGAGCAAACATTCACCATGCACTGGCACAGCTCCTTGCAAGCGTGGTGCCAGCTGAAGCCCTCAGCAGCTCCAGGGACTCTGCAGCTGCCCCAGCTGCAGGAAGGGGGCTCAGAGCCCTGCAGAGAGACAGGTGAGGAGCTGAGCCTGTGCCCTGCCAGCCAGGACAGGTTACCCTGGGCAGGGAGGGGGCTGTTTGCTCAGCCCTGGCTTGGTGTTGCTACGGATGCGATGGGGCTGTGTCTCTGCTGTTTTCCAGGTATTTGCTTATTTTAGGTCTTCCAATTTGATTCTTTGCTTGCAATTTCTCTATAGTGGTGGCTGTGGAGGGGGGGTGCTCTGCTAAAGGCTGTAATTTTAGTAGGGGGACTGTGCTTTAGTCCCTGTAGGACTTAAAAGTCTGAGTCTGTTCTGGACCTGCTGGGAGAAGAGTGGGAGTGTGTGCTGCTTCTCTCAGGACACGTCTCTCTTGGTTTTCTGTCTTGTACACCTTGCAATTGTTGCTTTGTAGTGTGGTTTTAACCTTGGACAGGTGCAGCTGGGTAGGTACCAAGTGCAGCATTTCTGGGGGATTACTGCAATCCAGCTCTCCTCAGCCCAGGGCATGGAAAACTTGAAGAACCAAACAAACATTTCTGGTTTGCTCTGTGTAACCCTAACATGATTCTTACACTCATTGTAGAGCTGAGACCAGCCCTCAAAGCACTGGTCCTATGCTAAAGAAGATAGGAAAAGGTTTGATGGAAAAAGCTCAATAAAGAAATCTCTGCAGGTGTGTGAAATAAGACTCCGCAGAAGCAAACACAGCTACTCTGAATAGTGGTCATTATCAAAGAATTCCCAGCTGTTTTCTTTCTACTTTAAGTTCGCTGGCTTCTTTGGGTCTAATTTTAGTTCACCTGGGACTGAAGCTACCCTTTGGAGGTATGTCTGTGTTGAATTATCTACCAGCTCAGCAGCTGTGTGCTGTTGCAATTATGCTGTGTATTGCAGACAGGTGAAGCTGCAATTTGTGTTGATGAAATTCAGTGTGAGCAGGAGGTAAAATCTGCTGGTGACCATAGTTGCTTCCTCTGCCTTTGCTTCAAATTTATGCTGAATTATCTATGTGAGTAACTGCCTACCAGTTTTTACTATGAAGAGAATTCCCCAAGTAGATGAGGTCTAGGTCTTACACGGAAATTGAAAGGCCTATGTGTGTGTCCATGCTGTTGTTTCTTTGAATAATTTTTATTATTTTTTTTTTTTAAACACCCAGCAGACAGAGTCATGAAGAAGGAAAATGAGAAGTGCCACTGTTGGGTAGCATAAAACTCGTGTGTGGTTACCAAGGTAAATGAATGTGGTGAGTAACAAATTCTGAATTCTTTTGTCATGTATTTACTTATATTTCCTGCAGTAAAGGATGCAGAAATAAGTCAAATATAATATATCTGCCATATATCCTCAATGTATAATTAAAAATGTGCTGTCTCAAGGAAACCATTCTGATGTTTATTATTTGGTGGCTACAAATGTTTATATTCACGTTTTTTCAAAAAAACCAGAAGCAAAGTTAAAACTGGTGTCCTGCTAAAGCATTTTATTTCATCATTAAAAGCAAATGGGCCCTTTCAAATGGGAAAAACTTTAAGAAAATAGAGAAGCTAGGGGAGGGGAAAATATGCAGGCAATAAAGAGCTAGGTGGGGAAAGAAAATTAACTGAATGGGAAAGGACAAAGAAATGAACAAAAGCAGCCATAAAAAGGACATTCATAGGGTAACTGCTGGAAGTCAAAACATTAAAGAGCAGAACAAGAAGTAAAAAATAAGAAACAAGAACAATGATTGTTTTTCTCCTGCTCCTGTCCAGCCCTGGGAGCTCTGCTGGCAAGCCCCAGCTGTGGATGCTGGGGTGGCCTGGCTGTCCCATGCCCTGTGTCTCTGTGTGAGTGCCCTGTCCTGCTCCTGGTGTTCGTTCATGCTGTGCTGCTGCCTGCAGGAGGGCTGGGGGAGCAGCTGGGTGCAGTGGCAGCTACTGGCAAAGTTGACTTTCACCCTGCCCCTGGCTCCTTCCTTCTGACCTGGCTCTCAGGTCATAGTGGATAAAAGTAAAAAAGAAAATGTAAAGCAGAGGTTTCTCAGCTTTTGCTATAAACAACCACTGAATTATAGTAAGCTTGCAAAGGTGTGGATTTTCATCACAGTTAACTTGGATGGTAGAAATGGAAAAATGTGGCTGGGTTCTGCCCTCATTGAGGTGCACTAAAGCTGGGTTTTGGAAAGGCTTTCTGAACCCTGTCTGCACTGCCTGACAGGTGGGAATGGGTTCTGCTTGGAGTTTTTCACTTTTTTTTAAAGTGAAGTTTCAAAAAGTTGTGCAAGGGGTATCTACTGCGAGAACTGTTGTGCTGCTGATTTATCCATGTTGTAGTGGAGTTGGGGAAACAATGGAAGGCAATATTTATGGAACACCTGGGGAAAAAGGATGAATTTCTACAGGAAATAATAGACATTGTGCAAGCCTGAGTGCAGTTCTTTTTATTTTGACCTTCATTCTTGTGTTATAACTTTGTTACATTTTTCAGGAGTGTAAAATTATGTGCTTATGGAAAAGTGTTTATTTTAAATGCAATTAGAAATTAAGGAAATAGACTCCTCATTTGAAATAAGAAATTGTTTAGTACTGCTTTGAAATGCTTTTCTGTGTGTGTGTAAGAGGATGTAATTGTTGCTTTTGGCACAATTTCTGTTATCTTTTTTCAATGGTTTGACTAAGCTGGCACTACTTAACTCACCTAGCAGTAGGAGGGCAGATTGTACTCTCTGAAAAATGTCAGAAAAGAATGTCTTTTATGGCTTTTATTAATTAGCTTCTATTGATTATCCAATATGAATTCAGTAAAGCATGGGATGTTATGTTATTATTAGAAGCTCTGTTAAGGTTGCTGTTTGAGTTAGATTTGCTCTAATTAATAACCTCAGAAGAGACTTACTGTGAAGAAAAGGCTTTGAGTATCACACTTGGTACTAAGGGAGTGGGAATTGTACCAGACAGGATTTTCAGTGTAAACCTGAGTGATGCACAGCTTTTAAAAGGAAGAGATCTCAGTTTCTGTTCTTAGTTTTCCTTGTAAAGGTTTATCAACAGAAGATAACACAAACTCTGAGCTCCTTTCCTGTTAATTCTGGCAGTGGCCAAGTCAGGGGAAGTTTTGATATCAGTTACAAAAATTTCAAAATTGACCTGTAAATGCTCATTTTCAGATGACCTACAACTTTCTGATGGATTTAGGGTGATGCTGCCTGACAGCCTTTAGATGCTTATGCACTTTTGGAACAAAGGGTTTTTCTGTCTTAAGCTATGGAAGTAGGGAAGGTATGGAAGAAATGTAGGGAATCATCTGCATCCTTCATAGGTCAGAGGGAGATGTAGTAAGGTGGCTGTAACTTTGCAAGAGAAGGGGTTCAAGCTGAACACTTGGCTCCCTTCAGTCTTGCAGGTGTGTACCAGGTTGTACAGTCAGGATGTAACAGAAGTTATTCCACCAGCTTGGGTCCTGATGGAAACTGGAAGTCAGTCCTGTAGCTAATTTTAATGTGATTGATGTTAACAATAGTAATTGCTAACAGTGAACTGAGGTTACTTCTGCAAAACACTTTCAGTTTCAAATACTGCAGGCATCCCCTTGAGAGTATTGGTCAAATAAAGGAGGAACTCCTTTTCAGGTATTTGATGTGAAACTATATTAATTTAGAGAAGCCAGACAAATTTTAGGTTGCATTAAATACTGAAGCACTAGTAGATGCTAATTTCTACTTTGTAGTCAAAGGCCCAGTGAATTATTGAGAAGCTGTAGTGGAAATTACTGTGTTTAGCTTTTATGTGGTGGCTGTAACGTTTTTGTCACGCAGCAGAAGAGTCTTGGAGATTAAGAATGCACAGCTTGGGTAAAGATTTAAATAAGGCAATTTGCTTTGCAGTGTTGTGTGGAAGTATTTTTCCATTTTAGGTAGATGTGTTTAAAGCAGCTCCAGGCCAGTTATGTGCTATGATTCAATATTTTGCAGTGAGCTGTAATGTAATACACAATCAGTCATATTTCAGATTAATGGCTTGATTAAATTAGGAAAAATGTGTATACATTACACTTTAAGCTATTTTAAAATAGCAGTGTGCAGTAATGAACCAAGCTAGTCTCTTATTACCTGCCTTATTAGAGTAATAATGTACAGATCTTATTTTGCAGAATGGTTACAAACACTTTTTGACATGTAAATTCACTCATGTTCTGCATGCTTCTAGTGATTTTTACAAAAGAGAATTGGTTTATTTGACCTACCTTACTTTGATTTTTTCCTAAGAAAATCAATATAATAAAGTAATTCTTTCCTGCTACCTTCTTCTTCACTAAGCTCTTTTGAGAACAGCCAGAAGATATCTTTCCTGCAATTATTTCAGACTTGTTTGCATTAAATCCTTTCAAAGGGACTCACATAAATGTGCTACTCTAATAAGGATGTGTCCTTGTGATATAAGCTAAATAAAATTTTACATCTAAGGTGAGTAAGAACCAGTTATGGAGAAAATTGTTCAATATATGTTCTATCCTGATTTCTTTCTCCATTCAAAGCCTGTTCTAGCTTCAAAGTAGGGTAGGATTTTCATACAGTTTGCATAATTCATGCTTTTGACCCTCTGTCTGCCTTTCTCCTGGAATCCTACACATTTAGATTAGGTAAAATTATTCTTGCCTCCGACTGATATGCTTTATTTTCAAGTAATATAACACAACACATAATGTAGACTACTTTGGGCAAAGTGCTGTTCTTGGTTCTGCATGACAGATCCTGACTTCAGCATTATCTCCAAGTTCTGTACATTTAGGAAGATGAGAATTAACAGGGCTTTCTTAACAGATTTTCTTTCTGATACTGTAATGATTAATCTCACTCTAAATAGAGGTTTAGATGACTTTTAATAGAGGCATTCTAGAAGTTTTGACAACAGATTTTATTACAGTTGAATTTAGCTCTTGCTCATTACTGATTAAAAATAATCTGCTGGCTCTATGGCTCATTTACATGGCTAAAAAACATTTTCTGCCTCTGGAGCCTCCTGTGTGCTGATGTATGGAGAGTTCAGACTGAGGTTACTGGGCTGTGATGTGGTCAATGGAAGGAGGTAGACTCCATCTCCTTCATCTCTTTGGCTGTTCTTGAAGGCCTTTACAGTTTGGAGAGGGAGACAACTGGAGCCTCTCTGCAGAACAAGATGTTTTTTCCCACAGAGTTATCATAGAATCATAGAACTGGCTGGGTTGGAAGGGACCTCAGAGATCATCAAGTCCAACCCTTGATCCACTCCCGCTGCAGTTACCAGCCCATGGCACTGAGTGCCACATCCAGTCTCTTTTTAAATATCTCCAGGGATCTCATTTGGGAAGTTCATCTCTGTGTAAATCCAGGTATGGCCTACTGATGACTTTCCAGAAAGAATGGGGTATTTTGAACCATCCTGACAATGCTAGGCAGTATATTTCTGTCTTAGTTTAATGGCAGCAATGGAAATACCACTGACTAAACTGCACAGTGCATCAAACAGCTTTGATACTTGTTGCATGTAGTCTGATCCAGAGCCATTGTATGTGCTCTGAGTCCTTCTGGTCTGTGTCATGTATTACCACTAGTGTGAAAACTTGAGAAATGAATTCTTAATATTTCCCCACAAAGTATCAATTTAAAACTCATCGTCCTTCAAGATGATAGTTTAGACTGATGTGCCTTTGAGCTATTGGAAGCTGAAAAGGTCAAATGTGATTTACCATCATGGTTATGGTGGTTTTTTGTTTGTTTTTTTTTGTTTTGTTTTGTTTGTTTTTTGTACTTGCAGTGATCTGGAGTCATATTGAACTAAAAACTCTTAATGGGTTGGGCTTTGAAGTGACAGATATTACTGTCCAATTCAAATGTGGTCATGTGAGATGCTACAGTACTAAGGAAGAGTAATTGGACTTCAATGTGATTGAAAATAAGTGTTTACTGTTAAAATACTTTTATGGTTCTGACACCAGAAGGGTATTAGTTCAATAATACAAGACCATAGGGACACCCAGGTTTTGGAAATTAAAATGCTAACCTTTATTTTAGATTCAGCTGATAATAATGTTCAGACTTCTCTGCAAATCTACAAGTAGAACTGTTTTGGAAAAATTGCTATTATAGTTTTAATTTTTTAATTGAGATTTTTGAAATAAATTATTCATGAAGGTTAGAAGTTCATGGAATGTCAAAATAATTCCTATCTCAGTTATTTAACAGTCTTTTTCCAGTGTAATTTTGTGATATCACAACGAATTAACTGAATGCTTTGATTAGTGTAATTATAATTTTTAATGGGAAAGAACTTTGCAGAACCCTCAAATTAATCCCTTTATATATTTGAAATGGCAGAACTGAATAGAATCCTTAGGTAATATTACCAATCTGAAATTTAAGCATGAAGTTCTCCCAGTAATAAAATTAAAAATTATTGTAATTTCTTTAATTTGGTCTTTTGAGTTCTTCATGTGCTTTTTCTGTCAGTGTTTTCATCCTTCAACAAAATTATGAAGTTTTAAGCAACAGCAGTAACATCTTAAATTTCTAACAAAACTTTTCCATACTGAAGTTTTAGCAAAAACCACTAGACTACTCATGGTTGGATGCTTTTAAGCCCTGCTTTAGAGGGAATAATTTAGATTTTTTTTTTATTGTTTGCAGTGGGCTAGGGAGCTGCTGCCTGTGCTGTTTGACTGCAATGTCTGCTTAAGGCACTGGGGCTGAGCATCATGGCTGGAAATGTTTGTGTGCAGATGCAGCAAGGTGGGGGACAGCATTTTTCCAAATGCTTTTTCAAATGTTTCATGGTTCCCCTTCTCCTCAATAGTATGCTTATAGAAAGAAAATTAAAATAATGCACTTGTAAAATAAACCAAAACTTTCTTCCAGATACTGTAGCTGCTATGAGTGTCAGGGACTGCAGCCTGGGGCTTGAAAATGGCTGTGGGGAGACTTTCTACTCTTAAATGTGAATTTCCCTTCATCCCTCTGAAAATGCTTACTGAAAGACAGGAATTGGTCCCTGATGGTTAATTCACTGTCATAGACAATACAAGTCCATCCTTCCTAAACAGTTTATATTTACCCATACTATTACTTGGGAGGAATAATGCTGTGAATGGCACTGCCCTCAGAGGTCCACTGCTTTGATATAGATCCAAACTGTGAATTTGTATCAGAAATTTCAGTGTGTGCAGGATGTAGGTGCTGAGGGGTTTTGCTGTGGGGTTTTTTTTGTTTGTTTTTTTTTTTGGTTTTTTTGGTTTTTTTGTGGAGCTACTTAACTGTCTTGGGAAGTGCAATGCCTATTTAGCACTGGAACTGCATTGCAGTTATTTATTTTAGCTGCAAGGCTCAAATTCCTGGTGCTACCCTCTGCTTATGTAGTCTTTCCCTACTGAGGTCAGGATTGCTTCTGAAGTGACTCTTTCTGGCATAACTCATGCTTTCCTTTGTCAACCCATCCTCTTCTTGTTTCTGTGACATCTTGAGACTACCTTACAGTAGTAATAGCCATTACATTGGCCTTTCCAAACCTGTGTCCGGTGCCCGTGTGTAAGGTTTGGCTTCTGTAACACTGTTTGGCTGTAACACTGCTTCCAGGAGAGGATTTGTGGCTGTGGACTCTGAATTCCATGACATGGATGGAATTCTCTATCCTGTTTCCTTGCACCTTGTGTTTTTCTGATCGATGCTTTTCTCCTCCATGATAGAAATCCAGTAGGCTGGGAGAAGTTTAAGTGCATAAAAGGCAGTGTTGTATAGCTCTTCTCAAAGATCATAGAATCACAGAATGGCTCAGGTTGGAAGAGACCTCGGAGGGTCCCAGAAGCAGACACGTCAGTCTTTCACCTCCAACATTATATTTCTAATCAGAAAGCAAGGTACCATTTGCACATCAGGTTAGGTTTAAAAAGGGTAGGAGATGTGTTGTTTCTTGGGAGCAAATATGAGGCTGTGTAAGAGGAAAACCACTTTGCTTTGTCTAAGATAAGTGTATGGGAGAAGCTTGTTCTTTGCGGCAGGAGAAAAACCAAGGGTAGAGCTGTAGGAGTATATAGGTATACAATTGTAGGAGTGTATAGGTATACAACTGCACCTCTGCAATCCAAGCTAACGTTTATATGTATGATTGCTTCTACTTTGGAAAATGGTTTGTGTAATGATCCCAAATGGCACATTTGAATGCCACACCAATGAGGGGGGGAAAAAACCAAAAAGGCTGAAGCACCCTTCAGTGTACTGTCAAATGCTTTCTGAATCTTTTGGAATGTCCTTTGCCTTCATTTTCCTTTGCCTTTCTGCTCTCTCCTGCCTCTTTGAAGTTGTTTTCCCTTTCTTGGTGGTATTCATGAAGCTGTAGGCCAAGGAAGCTGCTGCTGCCTGCAGTGATGGTAGACGCTGCCTTGATCTGGTACCTTCTATGAGTCTTTCCCAGCTTGCAGGACCCTTATTTGTCCCTCAGAAAACTTCAGCTTTACTACTTTCTTTAATACTATGGTCATGCTAAAGTTGTGACCAAGATTGGATCCTGTGTACTGTTTCTTTAATGGTTAAACGAAGTTTCATTTAAGTGTGTTTGATACATGCACAGTCTGTCTGTGAGGCTTGCTGGGAGCTTCTCATGAAGGGTACACAACATCTACAAATAATTACTACTGAACCAAAAATAATTTCTAAATAATTGGGCTTGAGAATCAGAAACAGGTGTCTGTGTCTACTTAGGATCTCTGAGTTCACACCTTTGCCTGGGTCCCTCTGTACTGGCTGCTTAGGGAGGTTTTGAAAAGCCTTTCTTATGGCAGGCTTTCTCCTTGCTTCCCCTGCCATATGTTCCTGGGCTACTGCTCTGCTTCTGTGCCTTCTGGGTGGGGGTGTTGGTGTTCTTCCAGTTACCTGCTGGTGTGAGGCAGCAGCTGGACACCTGAGCATGCCCCTTGCATCAATGTGTGGGTTGTCTCTCAGAAAGAAGCTTTCAGGGGCCCAGACAGAGATTTTTACTGGATCTCCTATGTATTCATTCATCATGATGTTTGACTAAGGGTAGTGTCGGAAGTAGTGGAGGAAGAAGCACTGCATCCAGGTGCTGTAGATGGAGTGAGCAGAAACTTGGCCACTCCTGGTGGTTGGGATATAAACTACACTTGACTGAAGGACTTTGATGACACTGTATTGACTCTGTTGTACGAGCTGCAAGGATTTTTATTTCACCAAGTATTTTATTCTGCACATCTTAAGTTCAGAGCTTCTTGCTCTACATAGAAATCACTGTCATAATTTATGATGTGTGCTTGCTGAATTTAGTACTTTGTAAGGGCAATAATCCTAAGTATGAATAAAAATTCAGCACTGCAGGCAGTAATAGAAGCAATTCTTATATTCCTAATACACTGTAGCATTTTTAACGGTTTAAAAAAATTTGTTTTCGGTTTGCCTCTAAATGGTTTCTGAATGATAGTATTCTTCAGCTGATTGCTTCTTTGACATCCTGTGTTGCACATTCATAACTTAAGATATGAAATGTGTTGTGAAGAAAAGAATGGAAATTCAGTTTGGAGCTGAACAGATAGCTCTTAAGACAAAATTAGCAAGGAATAATGCATACATTCCTGGTCTTAATATTTACTTAGTACATACACAGGCTGGGAATGAATATATTATATCATGATGTATGTGTTCTCAGACATAAAATGGAAACCATAAATACTTGTCTGTCACTTTATACGCAGAGTGCCTGTTTTAAGTCAGTGGAAATGTTGCATTAAAAAAAGAAAGGGTTCAGTTTGACCTCAGCTACCAAGAGCATCTTTGATTTAAGTGAAAGTGGAAATAGCCCTTGATTAATTTGAAGAAAAAGTTCCTCACACTTCTATCAGTCATTTTTACTTATTTGTCAACTCTGTATTATGAATTTTATAATGATACATTTTTAAATACAATTTACTTGTACAAGAACTTGTGTCGGTGTAGGAATGAATGGAATTAAGGAGTACATTCCTTATTATTGACAGCCTTTTTTCAGAACAAGCTCCCTCATAAACTGTGTTGGAAAAAAACCACTGTGGAACAAAATAAGCTTTTGTAAACACTGGGAGGATTTTGCAAATGCATCATATTATCCTCCCTCAGACCTCTTAGATGTAGATGATGCTTTTGAAATCCATGCCATTCAGTGAAGATTTATTGGATTATGGATCCCAAAGAGCAGCTCAGTTGGTGCACACCAGGATGGTGACTTTGGTGGCAGAAGCATGAGATAAAGCCAATTGCTGTGCCTCACCACTGCTGCAAAGGATGTGCTAGTCCTGTTCCCTCCCCTTTCTCACAGCCTTGTGCAGATACAGGTATTGCTGTGGTGGGAGCAGGAATGGAAGGACCTAGGCTGTCACAGGGTGTTTCTGGGGAAGGAGTAGAGACACCTGGGCAGGAGCCTAAGGGAACATGTTGCCCCCTGCTTGCTTTTTGTGCCAAGAAACTTTCAGCTCAGCTGTCTTGGAGACTGCAGATTTAGGGTGGCTGAGGAATGTGATGGCATCTGAAGAACCGGTTCAAGTATTTACTCCTTGCCTTCTGATCTCCACCCTCACTTTCCTAGAGCTGTGGATTACCTGTTCATGAAAGCGATTTGTGAATTCATGCAAAATTTGGCTTCCAGCTTTGCACATTTTTAAATAGTTATAACTGTGTGTTTTAATGCTTCTGTCTGAAGGATGAAATTACTTGTTTTTATGTTCTTGGTATCCCTTTTTTATTTACTGAGTACTAATGTTTAATTCATCTTGTTGGACCAGTTGTTGTTCTCTATTCCTGCTTATAAAGGTTCAAAAGTGACTGCACTTTGACAGCCCAAGTTCTTTTTCTCCGTCTTTTTATTTTCAGTATTTCAGCCACAGGTTCTGCTAGAGCAATCTGTGAGCTTCAGGAGCAGTAAAGAGAGCAAAAATCTATTCTTGGAGATGTGTTTACTTTTCTTGAGATCTATCTTGTCTTTTTGCCTATAGTATTTTGTCTCTAGTTATTAATTATAGTCAGGGCAACATTTTCAATGATTAATTGACTACTACTTAAAACAATAAGGCTGCTTAATAAGCAAAAAAACATGCAAACTTCTATTTTTGTAATACTTTTGTTTTCTTTGGTTAGAAGGCTCCTATGCACACTAACAATATTGGTGCTATAAAATCAGGGAACAAAGTTTTTCTTGGCTTGTGCTATTCAGACTAATCAACCACTTGCTTTAAAGAGGTCTGTGCTTCAGTCTTCACACTTTTCTTTCTTTAAATCTTGATTAAAACCTAGATTTACTTACACTCTCTAAAGAGAAAGGGGAAGAAAACAATAAAAGAGCTGGGCTTCCTAGTGCTGACAGAAGGAGGCATGAGTTAGTTTTTTGTGACAACTTACTTCACAAGACCCAAGAAAGAAATGATAACAGTTCAGATGAAAGGAGGATGTGATGAAGCCCATTTCTTTCCTAATTTCACCATGGGATTTAGTTCAGACTACTGAATTAATGCACAACCTGTAGTATCTGTCCATTTCCACATTCTGGTGTGCTCCAATTGCTTTTTGGATACTGTTACCTTCCACTGCCTAGGAGATTAGCCATATTCTTACAATAACATGCACATCTTTGACTTCTCTAGATGGTGTCTAAATATAGCATCAAGATACTGCAAAGACATTATGTACCCACTCAGTGATGGGTAAAGCTCAATGGCCTGCAGGTAGTGCTGGCTTACAATGAAGCCTGGGCAGGTGAACTGAGTCACTTTATCTGTGTCTCTGTGCCTGTCCTCCCCCTGTCACCTCCTTTCAGCCTCTGTACTTTCTCCATGCAATGGACCAACAGCATAAATGTCTTTTGCTATCTGAAAGGACAGACTTCTGCATTGCCTGAGGGATTATGACCTTCCCAAATCTTGCCAAAATTGTTCCACATATATGCTGTACTTCCCATTGAAGTACTCTTTAATATTTTATTTTTGATGGTTTGAACGTCTTTCATCTCCCTTACTCTGTTTTTCCCTGCATAATTTATTTTACCATCTTTCTCCTTCTGCCACATCTCTTACCTGGGATACAAATAAAGTAATATTTAAATATGACCTCATAAATACTTAAAATTGGGCAAAACTAGTTCCATCCTCTGTCCTTCAAACACTAACTTTTTCTGATGACACTGCTTGCATTAAAGAAGCCTGGATGACAATAAGCATGGCCCTTCTTTGTCACATGGCCCATCTTGCATCATTGATTTTGGAAGGGTGCAAGCTAAAAGAGCTGGTAGCCACAGGAAAAGATGAGGTATTGATAGAGACATTTAAAGTGTCTTTAACACAGTTAATAGCAGGCATTATGCCACTTATTCTGAGATTTGCTTGTAAGCCTGTATGTCATCTGTAATGGCTCTCTTTACAATATGGAAAACAAAGGCACTAAGCATATTGCCTGACCTACATATTTCTCCTCTAATGGAGCTGACAGCTCTCTCCTAGGAATGCGACAGGGACATTATTTGTTTTCTCGAGTGCTTTCTTACAGCTTCTCAGGATCTCATCTACTGCTCTGCAAACACAAAACAAAAAGACAGACTAATTGCATGCTTTAGAGGCATAATCAGAGATGCAACCGATCAAACCTGGAGCTCTTTCATGGCCTCTAGCAGAGTAGAGCTTCCCTTGGAAAGCCTAGGAATAAAATTCCTACCATAACAAAAGCAGAACTTTACCACTGGCTTGACAGAACAAGTGCTTCCATGGGTCTCTAACTGTAACACAGACAACTCTAAAATATAGCAATGAAGAAAAATTGGAAATGCACTGTTTTAAGATTACTGCAATTACTTGCTTGAAGTAAGGAAGCAAAAATTCTGCAGTTGATTGTGCTTAGGGATCCTTCACTGAACCACTGAAATTCTACCAGTCTACTGGGAAGCTGCATGAACAGAACAGGAAGCAATTACATCCTCTTCCACTGAGAGGACAGCACTTCTGTAGAGGACTAAAATAAATGATAAGTTGTGTTACAAGGCAATAATTCCCCTCCCAGGATTGTCTTTAGCATCATTTGTGTTTGGTTCCTGAAACTAATCAAGCTGTAAGGAACAACAAAAAGTAATCTTACAGCTATGTCTTTAGCTTTCTGTCTGTAAACTTTCAGGTCATCTGTAATATATTGTAGATGACATTGCTTATCAATAAAATTGACCTAAGTGTCTTAAATCAAACCCACAATTAGACTAGAATTGGCATTGTTAATATATATTAGTAATAGGATGGAAGCCTCATTTTGTGAAACAATAATGATTTGTACTAGTTTACAAATTAAACTTTTAGAGTGTTATAATTGACCTACTAATGTACTGTTGTTAATTCCTAAAGCAAGCTAAGTTGATCTATTGTTAGGTAATAAAGCTCTTGGAAACAAATGGTGACAATAAATCAGAGTTCTGTAAGCTTTTTTTAGTTAAAGCCAGAGTATAGATTCTTAGAAAAGGGTTCTGAGGGAATATCACTTAAAGTGCTTTGTTGATATGATTTAGAGAATAGCAGTGCTGAGCATTCTGCTGAGCATAGCAAAAAGGGGTGACTTGCCTAGAATTTCTTGAAAGATCTGTATAGTGTGAGAAACTTATCTGTAGTGAAAGCTGTACACAAATGGTAAAATCCATAAATACTTAAATATTTTGATTGCTGTATGGTGATTACCACCTTTCAGTCTGGAGATGAGAAGGCTCTGAGGAGACCTTATTGCAGCCTTCCACTCTCTGAAGAGGGGTCTACAAGAAAGCTGCTGAGGGACTTCTTGGCATGTCACGTAGTGATAGGACTAGGAGGAATGGATACAAACTAGAGGAGGGTAGATTTAAGTTGGATATCAGGAAGAAGTTCTTCACCATTAGGTGCCAGCCTAGACAGGGCTCTGAGCAACCTGACCTAGTGCGGGATGTCCCTGCCCATGGCAGGGGGGTTGGAACTAGATGATCTTAAAGGTGCCTTCCAACCCTGAAAATTCTATGATTTTATGAAATGTAGGACCTTGACAGACCTGTTTGTATCAGATGGAAGCATGTTGACTTCTCAAGTTCTCCAGCTGAGAGAAAAAAAAAAAAAAAGCAGTTTGCTTTTTCAACAAAAAAATTGTGGTCACCTTTGTAGTGTATCTTTAATTATTTTCATATGTGAAGTAATAAACATCTGTTTTATCCATAACAATACTTTGGACATTACACTTGCATGCTTCCCAGATTATTTTTTTGATTGCTTTAAAAATAATCTTTGAAATGTGAATGGCAGTATTCCACTGTAGTGCATTCAGTGACACTTGTTATACTCAGCAAAGTGAGCAGCTCTTTCATTTTTAAGCTACTTTCATTTTTAAGCTTCTTATATAACCTTGTGGAAGACAAGAGATTTAGTAGGGTTAGATATATTGTTTGTAGACAGTAAATGTTTAATATTAAATTAAAAGTATTAATCTTCACTTTCAGCTTATTTAACATTGTCCTGCAAGAGTAATCAACTTTCACTGCAACCTCTCAACACCATGAATTTTGTAAATAACATTCTCTTGCTCTGCATAGTCACACTTACCTCTACTGTAAGAGCTTTGGTGTTCTATATTCATGTTATACCTTCCTCTGAAGGATGTCAAAAAAACTCCCCAACTCTGTAGTGAATTAATGCCAGCTTTTTGGATTTCTGCATCCCATCATAGCTAACCAGATGATATTCTTGTGTAGTGTAACTCCCTTGGGAGACATTATGATTTTATTGAAACAAATAGGATTTCTTTTTGCAATTTAAATCCCCCCCTGAATGCTAGCAAAACTCTTCCAAATTTCCTTTCCTAACCCTGAAGGTAAATTACTACAGAGGAGAAAATTTTAAGAAATGCTATTCATTCTTAATGAAGAAGTGCCATGGTTTCAGCTCAGCTGGTACCATCCAGCTCACTCACCCCCACCCCCAGTGTGGGACAGGGAGGGGAAATCCACCCAAAGGCTCCTTCACTGAGCCAAGGACAGGGAGTTTGCATTCACTGACTATGGTAACAGACAAGAAGCAGATAGGTTCAACTTGGGGAGGAAAAAAAGAATTAACTGAATCTGTCTGAAGAAAGAGAAAACATAACCAGTTCGTAATGCCTTCCCCCCTCAAATCCCTCCCTTCTTCCTGGGCCCAGATGGCTTCACTCTTTCATCCCTCTTAGCAACACAGGAGCGTGGGGAGTGGGGATTTAAGATCAGTTCATCACACATTGATTCTTCTGCTCCTTGCTCCTTCCACCTGAGGAGAAGGTCTTCTCACAGCCTTCACCAATCCAATGCAGGGTCCCCCTCATTCTTCCACACCCCCCCCATGAGTCTCTCCCAAGAGGTGCAGTCCCTCAGGAACAGACTGCTCCAACCTGGGCTGCACACAGAGTCCTGGTCTGCTTCGGCACAGGGTCCTCCACATCTATGGATCCACTTCTGCTTTACCATGGTCTTCCATGGCTTCAGATCTGCATCTGACACAACAAGGACAGCCTGTCATCTCACCACAGGCTTCAAGGAAATCTCTGCTTGGGTACCCTCTCCCCATCCTTCCTCACCAGCCTTGGTATCTGTGCTCTAGCATTGCTCTCACCGCCTTCTCTCCTCTGCCCTGCAGGTATTTTTACAGTTTTTGTTTTCACTTTCTCAAATATGTTACTAGCAGGGGATCATCCATTTTTAATCTGCTTGGCTTTTGTCAAAGGCTGGCTAGATTTGGAGCTAGGGGAGCTTCCAGCATCTTCTCACAGCAGCGAGAGCAAAACTCTGTGGCTCCCCCCTCCCCTTGCAGAACACCTCTGTGCTGACCCAAGAAGTTAAAAAACATGAAACTGTCTAGTAGAAGAGAAATGCTTAGGAAATGGAAAACCTCATATGTAGGCTGTGGAACATTTGCTGTTATTTGGGCATAACGAGATGAAGACACAACAGATTAGTTTGGAGCTTCCGAAGGACTTTAGTGCATGGAAAAAATAAGGAAAAGTAAGAAGCCATATGTCCTGAAAGCTGCTTTCAGTGTTTCTTCATAGTCCAGTTGTCATTCCAGAGAATGCTGTGAAGAGTTCCTGTTCTATATTAACAACTTGCTTTATTTCTCACCCAACTTCTGTTTTTACAGACAGCAGGTTGCTGGCTGATCACTTGGAATTTCTAGCAACAATAATATGATGTCAGTTGCAGTGGGGGAATAAAGTTGTTGTAAACCTATCTTGTTTGCAGGAACACATGAGCTGCTGTTATGGGTCTGAGCAGTGGCCCATTACATCCCCTGTCTCTCCAATAGCTGTCTTTACCTTTACTGCTAGAGCATTATTTAAAAAAAATAGAAATGGATAGAATACCCCTTGTAATTAAGCCTATAGATACTGCTTCTGTTTTGCTGTTTGAAGAAAATCTTTGTTATGTTTACTATGGATTTTGCTAAAGAACTGTTCATGTATGGTCAGGGTGGCTTCCATTGGCATACCAATGAATCTATAGCTTTGAAGGGTTCCTTTTCCTACAAGGCAGTCCTGTAGCTGTTTCTTAGTTATCTTCAGCTGCCCTGAAGCACCATTCTCAGGCACCTCTGTCATTGACTGATATTGTGGTAGGAAATTCCTTGGGCATTCTCTGAGCTCATTCACCTTGGTTGGCCTAATTCTGCTTTAAAATAAGGGGTAGGAAGGATATGTAGCTTTGGCAGCCAGCAGCAATTACAGCTGGACATAACCAACTTTTTCATGAATCTGTCATGGGACTTGCAAAGAGTTCACTGGTGCACCTCCCAGATAAAATGCTAAGATATACAGTGTGTTTATCAGCTGTGAGGCAGATAAATGACGGTAGAAAAGTGATGTGAGAGGGAGCTGGCATATGCTAATTTCATTGTGTTTTTTTAGAATCTTCTTATTAAAATTCAGTGGGGATCAAAGCTGTGGGAGAATATATACACACTCAAAAGAAGAATTTATTCTTCAAATTATTGGCATTTCAGATAAACTTGGAGGAGAAGAAAGGAGGTTGAGAATGGAGGGAGGAGAAGGAACAATCAGCAGGTCACAGCTTTTTGAAGTGACAGCTCAGGGGATTTACAAATGTAGCTGCTATGACTATATTGCTTGAGTCACAATAAAAAGTAATTTAAGTGGAGGTGTTGAGAGATGGTGACTAAGGGTGATAGAATAGTAGCAATGCATTTAAAAATACAAAGGATTTTGGAAATGGAGGAGCCATGGAAAAAGAAAATAAAGGAAAATAAATGAGAGAAATCCAGAAAAAGTATATGAGTGTCCCAAGCACCTCATTGTGTGTCAGATGTGTATTCAGGTGGAGAATACTTATGAAAATATCAGGATTGTTCATGTGACTCTATTTTGAAGCATATTTTTCATCCTGTGTAATGGGGAGCATCTGGAAGTATTTGTATGGGTGTGAGGGATTGTTACTTGTACCTAAGCCTAAAGAAGTTGTGTTTCCACATGGAGTGGCAGTATGCACAGACTGGAGAAGTTACAGCACCAGCTTGCTTAAATCTAACCAAGTCCAACAAAGGAATTGTGTATACAGTTTCAGGGGCTTCCCTCTTTCATAGAATCATAGAATTGGCTGGGTCGGAAGGGACCTCAGAGATCATCAAGTCCAACCCTTGATCCACTACTGCTGCAGTTACCAGACCATGGCACTGAGTGCCACATCCAGTCTCTTTTTAGATGTCTCCAGGGACGGAGAATCCACCACTTCCCGGGGCAGCCCATTCCAATGCTTGATCACCCTCTCAGTAAAGAAATTCTTTCTAATGTCCAACCTAAACCTCCCCTGGCACAACTTGAGACCGTGCCCTCTTGTCTTGCTGAGAGTCGCCTGGGAAAAGAGACCAACCCCCACCTGGCTACAACCTCCTTTCAGGTAGTTGTAGAGAGTGATGAGGTCTCCCCTGAGCCTCCTCTTCTCCAGCCTGAACAGCCCCAGCTCCCTCAGCCTCTCCTCATAGGGTCTGTGCTGGAGTCCCTTCACCAGCCTGGTTGCCCTCCTTTGAACCTGCTCCAGGACCTCAGTATCCTTCCTAAACTGAGGGGTCCAGAACAGGACACAATACTTGAGGTGTGTCCTCACCAGCGCTGAGTACAGGGGCTGAGTACAGTGCTCACCTCCAGTGATGAGTTACTGTAACCAACCACAGGCATCTCAGCTGCAATAATTCCTTATGAGTGATTGTGAGTAATGGTAGTGGATGTATTTTGTGGTTCTCACAACTCATGCTGGGGCTGTTCACTTTTGGGAGTCAGGTGATGAAAGTGGTAATGAGAGTCCTCACAGGAAACTTAGATTAAGCTGGAGACAACACTAGTGTCAGTCTCTTGAAGACATAGTGGAACAAATGGGATATGGTAAAGGTCCTTGGATGAGGGGAAAACAAGATACAGCCTTTGAAGTACTGTAGCAGAAAGATTTGTCAAGCATGGCCATTTTAGATTTTTCATTAGTCCAACCAGGAAGTTCTCTGAAGGTTTTATTGTCATCAGCAGGGAAAACAGCTGCTTTGAGGGAGAATATACAAAATCTATAATTGCCTTAAGCTCTCTGAAGTGAAGTAAAAAAAAAAAATCAAATAGCTTCTATCCAATAGTAGATAAAATGAGAGATACTAGGTTTTAGTGAAAAAAATTACCATGTTAGTATAGCTGCTCTTCAAAAGCCAAGGATATTACAGTTGTTAATATGTCCCCCGTAAGTGAGAAGAAATCTGAGTGCTATAGTAAAGGCAAGGGGAGTGAAAATAGTATTGATCACTGGCAAGGCTTTTATTCTGAGCTGGAAAAAGTAGTGTTATTTATAGAAGAAATATGATCAGAAGAGTCTCTAAAATAATTGCGTGCTAGAAAAGGCAGTCTGAATTTCTTCTATTTTTCTTTATACTTAATTTCTGTCAGAATATATCTTTCCTTTCTCAATTTGAGTGAAAATGCAAAATCAAGCAGCTGAGAAAGTGTTCCAGTTAAAACCTGTTGTTCAGTACTTCCTATCATTCATCCATAAGAAAGCAAAGTCTGTAGCTAGCAAGTAGTCTGTGTAGTACCTTGAAATGGAGAAATATTTTAAGCTTCCTGCAGAGCACATCTCTCCAGTTTACTGTTAGCTGCTGCACCTTTTTATTGCCTCTATTATCTTTCTCTTTTTACATAGGTACAGTGTACCGGTATATGTTAGAGTGGCCTGAAGAAAACCTAAGGGACAAATTCTACCTTCTGATGCACTGCTAATACCCAGTCAATAGGAGCCTTAAGTGTTTTGTTTTAAAATAAAAGTCATTGCCTTATAAATCAATGTGCTTCAGCTTGTATTTTTAAGAAACCCTGCAAAATTTCTTAATAAAACCATCACGGGTCTGATCTAGGCTCACTCGCTGTGGTAAACACAGGATTCACCAAAAGGAGGGACAGTGTGAAAGAGTTAATGACAGCCAGGTTCAGCACCTTGATCAGGTGTGTTTTCCTGTAGAATTGCTTTTGATAAAAGGAAAAAGCGTTCCAAAAATATACATGCAAATTAGGACCAGCTTGTATGTAAACTGAAGTGTTCAAGCACAGTTGATGCCAGCTGTGTGTGCAGCTCTGTGCTGTGCTCCATCCTGCCTGGTGCTGCTGATGGAAGTGTTTGGGGGGTGAGATGTGGTTGTAGCTGGGCAGGCAGGGAGGTGTTGGGCAGCCTGTGACAGGGATCACTAGCCTGGTAGCCTACATGCAGAAACTGGCTACCTAATACACTCAAGTTGTTTAAAATTTCAACACCATTAACAAAATGAGGATGAAATACTAAGCTGCCATGTGCCTGCAAGTCTTGCATGGCAGGGGCTGGAGATGTTGCTTTACAGATTGTGGAGGAACTGTGAGGGCGTTGACTGCAAGATGTGAGCTAACACTATGATGGTTTCTTCAAGTATTCACCTTCTGGAAAGAATTAACTTTTAATTTTACACATGGAAAATGAGAAGCCTTGTTCAGATGTAGATTGTCAGTGTTAGCCTGCACCAGGACTACACACTTTGTTGCAGAAATATAATCATATTTATGCTGTCCTAACTTAACTCACTGGAATTTGAATGCTTCTGTATTAGTCCAACTGGAACTCTCCTATTGTGCATAGATGTGCTGTAAGCCAGGAAGGACAGATCTGCTAAACTGGTTTTTAGGAGCGCAAGGGACAAAATATGTAGAATTATGATTGCTATGCCCTGTGCTTGCTTGTGCCTTTTAATATCTAGAAGCTATAGCTGATTTTAACCTAATATTATATCTGGGGAGAAACTATTGATGCTTTAGTATGTCTCCACAAGTTCCCCTCTGAAATACTCTCTAACTAATATTTTGTTTGCAAAATTATTTTCCTAGGTTTATAGTAACCTCTCTTCAGCAGATGTATTTTCAAGTCTTAGATTTTCATACCATTCTACCCATTTGTTTCTGGTGAGGACTGCATCCTGCAATTCTGTTGCTGTTCTGCTGTGTGTTTCTGTAGGTAGCTCTTAGTATCCTTTCTTTCCTAACTTTTTTTCTTCAGCCTCCCAAAAGCCACACAGTATGTATGCATAGATTACTTCAGGCCAGCTTGTACTTTACAGTCCACATTTATTTATGAATTTGCCAGAAGCAGGTATTTATGGGTATTCTCCGTTTATTCTTTTGCACAGCTGATGGCTGTTGTTGCTTTGGTTTAGAGCCATGGGACTAAATGAGTCCTTGAGTGAATAACTACATGTCACCCTGAATAGAGAACCCTCATGTACTTCATCTACTACAAAAAATTCAGAAAAGTGGAAACTGCATAATAGCAACCAGCAGGATAGCTGAGTCAATTCAAGACTTTGGCACCAGAAGGCTTTGTAGCTATCGTCCATGTCTCCAAGTCTGTCTCTTCTGTTTGTTTCCCAAATGTGTAAAATGCAGAGATAAAATGACATAAACGTGTATAGAAAATATCACCCAGTGAAATCAACAGAGGGGAAAAACAGTGTTGGAAAGAGAATTCTACCACTACCAAATGTAAATAAAAAGTTACAGTAGTAATAACATGAGAGTTTGTTCATTTAATTTATATTCTTTGTGGATTAGTGATGAGTAGAAGTTCAGGAACTAAGTTTTAAGTAGGAAAGGAACTATGCCCAGAGTTATGCCATAGCACACTGAGCTGCCTCTCTGTATTCTGGTAACAAGCATTTCTCTTTCTGATGCCAATTTTAAGTACATTTGAAATTGTACCTCCAAAAATGCAAACATGAAAGCTCAAACTCAAGTAAGCCTCATAATGCATAGTTCAGAAACAAGAGCTTGTTTCTACTACAAGTGGTAAAACCAGTATGAAATATCTCTTGAAATATTTGCTTCTGTTTCCTTCTGCTGGTGCTTCTGCTTCATTGGAAAGCAGTTTGCTTGCACACTGACTGACACTGAATACTTTCTTGCCTATTCCTGTAATCATCCAGTGTTCATCTGAGGGCTATTTGTCTTACAAAGCAGTATTTTGTGATGATATTCCTGTTAATTTCAAAGAAAAGCATTTGGCAAGGAAACACCAGCAGCTCCTTTAAAAATCCTCTAATAACTGGATTTTATTACCATGATCCTAAAGATAATATGAGAAAAAAAGGAAATCAGTTTTCAGCCAGAGCTCCATGGCAGTAATAGCTTAGATAAGGGTACAAAGTGAAATGTGGAAGCTTTCACGGACACTGACTTTGGATTTGTTTTTTCCCTGCCTCCTTCCAAAATTCTACATGTAGGTCTTCAGCATCAGACCATTTACTCTTTGACTTTCTGCTTTGACATTATCAGATACCTCAAATATTGACTTATTTATGAGCTTTCATTTTTTTGTCCACTACTATTAACTGCTACCACTGAAGCTGCCTTAAAATTGAGCTTCACATCTATGGTATAACAGCCCAGAGAAGGGAGAAAAAACAGTGGCCCCTTGGGCTTCTCTGTCCAGAGCTGCAGGGGGCTGGTATTGGAGGCCCATGCAGTCAGAAGTGGGAAGAGATGTGTCTTCTCAGCCTGGATGCAAAATTAATTGGAGTGAAGGATAGAAACTGCCTTGCTACCTCAGCATCTCCTCACAGCTGGAGGAGTACAGCTTGGTCAGGATGGCTGCCTGCAGTGCTGGGGAGGGATGGAGATCTTCCTTCTGTGTGTATCATTGAGCCTTTTATGAGCCAAGGGTCATATTGTCCATCTCATTCCAGCTTGTTTCTCTCCTCCCATAAACTCTGCTTTGCTTAAAAGCAGCAATTTAGCCTGTCACCTGCATGTAGTGAAATTCTGCTTTTTGAGCCTTTTATGTTGTGTAATCCAGAATTACAGTTCCTGGTAGCATATAGAAGGATTAAAAAAATAGTCTGAGGAGGCTGTTTTTTTGGTTTTTTTCCCAGTGTGAAGACCTGCAAATGAAAGGCTTTTGAGTAAATTTTGGAGATAATAATAAACCAAACTTAGCGGCTTAAAGCCACAAGATCTTCGTTGATTTCTATGCAATTAATTTTAGTCTGTTTAATTTCTGAGGAATTTAGGAAACAGCAGATATGAAATGCCTGAGTTAAGGGATAAGGAAAAGTGGAAAGTTTCTATGTCCTTTCCTGATTGTGACAACAGCAGTTCCAATGGAATATGTTGAAATCAAGTGATACAGAATTTTATGAGTCTGCAAACAGGATCATACCTATGATCTTTTTCTTTAGCTCCAATTAGCAGAGTGACTGTCTTTCTCCACAGTGAGGATTAAATTCTTTCCTATGAATGTTCCTTAGCTTCTTTGACAGCCCTTGCAGCCTCCGATCTCCCTAAGGAGCACAGGCTGAAAGAGTAATAACACATTTGTATTAACCATATAACCTTTCTAATGATAACCAATTAAAAATTTATATTGGGCACTTTTATTTGATCAAGCTGCGATGGCACCAGAATGATTTGATCTTTAGGACTGTTGTATTCTATGTATAACTATGAGATGAAAAAGCTTAATATTTTGTCAGTTGTGTACAAGTTCTGGAGCTTCTCTTTTAAGCTCACTGAGGATTTTTTGTCACTTCCACCTGTTACTGTACTGGCTGTTTTCTTAATTTCAGTATTGAATAGAGAATGCTAAAATACCTTCCATCTTCAAGAAGTCAGGGGTGCGTGTGTTTGTATAAATAAAGGCAACCAGACTTGCTTCAAGATGCAGAATTCAGTCCAGGGTGTGCACACCAATTAATTTTGGGAACATTCAGATTCTTGAAATATGCTGTACCCATTTAAAAGAAGGATTTACAAATTGATCAGAAATTGGTGTATTCTCTACTAGTGGATGTTAGACTGATCTTCTGTAATAGCTCCAGCACATATGGAAATGCTAGCTTGAAGAAATTGCATAAAAAAGCATTTGCCTGAAATTCTGTTTGTAAACAATCAGCCCATGTTGAGTACTACTTGTGTAGCTCTTGTGTCACCCTGTGATTAATCTGAGTGATGCTTTTTTTTTTTTCTTTTTTTTCTTCCCCTCTCTCATGTGTTTCTAACAATGATAATGATAATTCTTTGGTGTACTCTTCATGGGGTCTGCACTTTCTATGGTGTGCATCAGCTTTAGAAAATTTGAGCAGTATAATATAGGAGGAAAAACTTCTAGTTAATTTGTTGCTGGTTTTAGCTCCGGTCTTATCGATCACTGAGTCATTAGGGAGAAGATAATTTGTTATCAGAAAGGAGAGATGGTTACCTATGTGAACAAAATGATTTATGATTGACTGTCACAATAGACTGTAAACCAAAGGAAAAAACTTCAAGTTAATCTTAATTAGCCGGGTCCTGGCTATTGTACTTGACTAGCATGTGCAGTTTTAAGTTAAAAAAAAAAACAACTATCTCTTTCTATGGCTACAATGCTGACCATGAAAGGGATGTCTCATGAAACACAAGGGTTCTAACTTAGTGGAAAGCGGCTTTATCTCTTTTACTGTATTACTGATACCAGCTGCACTACTAAACTAAGTTGAACAAACTTGATACATGCATCTCTAGCCTTAGTGTTCCTCTCTGGTTTTATTAAAAAGAATTAAAACCAGGTTTGCTTAAACTTTTCTCCTCTTCTTTGCTCTCCTTCTCTTCCAAGACTGTAGAGGAAATAGTTTAGTAGACTTGGGTGTGTACATGCCTGCATGAAGTGAGAGGGATGGAGACCTCACTGTCTGGAAGTCAGATCAGTAAGAATAGCTTATTCTTTTAGTGCCAGAAAGTTAAGAAGAGCCTTTCACTTGGCTCTTGCAGTGGTGAGTGCCATAGTTGAACTGTTAGGAAAATTATCTTTTTACTTCAGAATTTCTTATTTGACTAACTATAGAATTCAGCAAAAGTCAGCTGTTTGAAGACTGGAAGGGGTCCTGGAAGGAGAAAAAGCCAAGCCAGAACTTGGGATGTGTCTCACTGGTTTTACTGGTGCATCAAACACAGTCCACACCTGTAGCTCTCTAGAAATTGATATTCATATGGGGAGGATTCAAACCCTTTGACAGGTGCAAGCATGGTCCTCACAAACTCAGGATTTTGGTAGTCATGATAATCCAGAAACAGCCAAAATGTCAGGGTGAGATAATGTTCTTCCTGTCTATGATGTCGCAGGCCAGGTTCTCTGTATATATTACTCCACTGGGCTTCACTGCCAAAAGCTATTTTGACAGTACAAATAGGGACTGGTCCTCAGAAAATGAGGCAGAACTAAGAAAAGCAGATGTAGCTGGTGATGATACGATGAGCAGGAAAAAAAAGTGCAAAATTGTGTTTGCTTTTTTTATGCTGGTATGTACACAGCAAAAATGCTGTAAGAAGTTCTAGCTAGATTGCAAAGCATGAGTACTGATTTCTTTTCGGGAGCTGCTGTTGCATATCTTATAGGTGATTAACTCTAATGTATTTGTCCATATGAGGATTTACTCGTTAATTCTTCTGTCTACTGCAAAAAGACTATAGTTTATTTCATATCTGACTTCAAAAAAGAAAGATGATGAGTCTAGAAGTATTATAAACTGATTTTGCATGTTCCTCATACTGGGTTGTGTTAACGATACTTTAAAATATATTGCATTCTTCTATGAATTTTTTTCTGGAAATTATTGTGTATTAAAATTTAGATTTTAAATGCTATTCTGTCTGTAAGCCCTGCAACATTTTTACAATTTGACAATGTCAGTACATTTTTACTTCAGTTTTTGTTTCCCCTATTTTAATAAGAGGGGAAAATCTCATATCTGTTAATACAGATCCATCAGTGTGCATTATTGCTTCACCTCTTATGGGAGCAAAGGAAAGCCCAAGCAACTCAGAACTGCTTTATATATGTTCATTCTAGAAGTATAGTTTTCATTCTAAAATATAAATGTTAATTTCAGGAGGTACAATTTTTGTACATGGTTTTCCTTTCAAATTTTCATTTACAAAGTTATTTCTATGCTTTCAAATTATATATTAGAAATTATACTTCAGAAAACTGTGCATTTGGGAGTAATTTTGGGGAATAATGTTTGTCCATTGATATTACTCATATATATGAGAGAATGGGATTAGACCTGTGATTCAGCCTGCTCTTTGAAAAAAGGTTCCAGCAACTACCAGGTCAGTAAGTTCATCTTTCCAGTTGCCTTCAAGTGTTGTAGCTTTAAGTGCTTGTTTGAAGGCAAGAACTGTATCCCCTCACTGCATGACCAGTATCATACTGTGAGATTTACAAGCAAGCAGCTTAATGCCTTCCCCAGTATTGTCTTCAAGTTCTTTCACTTCCTTTATTTTCCTCCTTTAGTAAATAAGGCTGCAGCTTTCAGACCTGAGCATTTAAAATTAGGCTTTTAGATCTGTAGCCAAGCTTTTAAATAGCTGTGTCCAGATTCTCAGAAGTGAATCCAAGTTGATTTTGGAAGTTGGTAGAAGCTATTGCAGGAACAAGTTTAAGCAGTTAGCCTTGGCATTTTTTTTAGCCTCAATTTAATTGTTTGTACTGAGGTAATGGGGATAACTTCTGATAACGGGGAGGCACGCAGTCCTCCGTATTCAGCAGCAAACACCAAACTAAACTGCTTACATATAAAGAATTCAAACACTAAACTAAACTGCTTACATATAAAGAATTGGATTCATAATGCTCTCCTATGACCACTGACTACACTTATCAGATAAAAAATTGCCCTTAATTTATTTTACGTCTCAAAGTCATTCCATGTTTGAGTGTCAAAACTGGATAAACTGCTCTGAATATGCAAAATTAATTGTTCATTCTCTTTAAATGAACTCAGAAGTTTGAATGATTCAAATATGAAAAAATTATTTTCACCTTGTGAAACTGCTGTTTTGCCTCACTTCCAGCATTACATTACTTAGAAACCCATGTGCAGTCCCCAGAGATGCAGAAAGCAGCTGTGTCCTGGTGGATGCTAATGCCAGGTTAGATGGTGCTTCTGCAGCCATGGCGCAAGGACCTGTGTGCAGAGGCAATATGAGGTGTCCTGTGATTAACTTCACTCCTGCAGACAACAGCTCAAGTTAGACAGCTGTAAGACTGCTCAAAAATAACTGGTTTGGAGCAGATAATTGAAGCCAGACCTGTATATCTATAACCGCCCACACCAAGTGATCCTGAATTGCTTCTCCCTGCCAATGTCCTCTCTGCAGGTAAATTTATGACTGTGTCTGTCCATGGTGTGGTTGGGTCAATGTAGTAAGCTTCCTTCATAAGCAAGCAGAACATTCTTTAAAGAAGATTTCCAAAAGAATGAGGAATTACTGCAGCCACTGCACTTAAATCTGATTATAAACAGGTCCCTTTAATAATGGGTGAGTGCTTCATTTAGTCAGGTTACATGTCACATTGCCAGGAAAAAGTGGGATTGGCTCATCACACAAGTGAGGAGTCTCTTGCCAGTATTTTTGAGCTCCTAAGCCATGAAAGCCCTTAATGTTTATCCCATGTAAACTATCACAACTGTTATTTTATAGCCAAATCAGGATACATGAGTAAAAAATAACTGAGCCTTCGAAAGAGTGGTTTTTGATGACTCCACTGTATATTAGGAATGTCTAAATAAGATCTAGTGTTACTAAGACAGTCAATTTATTTCTCTTCATGCCTAAATTGTTTCTCATGGTAAGAAGGCTTATGCAGTCACTGCTGCTATGTCCTCCTCTCACTCCTTCAGCTTTTTTATCTGTTGGGCAGCATTACCAGGTTTATCTCTGCTGATTTTCCAGTGGGTCTCTGGATGTAGTAGGATGAGCCCAGCTGGGCACAGAACCTCATAAGGTGCCAAAGAGTCAGAAATAAATAATTTGGAGACCAGACTGGATTAGTTTTATCATTCACTGGACTGCTGCTTGTAATTTAGAAAATGGAGGATTGCAGCAGTCAGGTTATCTGGTTGGACTAGAAAAGGTTTCTGTCCAAGAGCTAAAGGGGTAAAGGGCTTTCTGCCCCTCTTCTTTCTTCTAGTTAACATTATCCCTAATGACTCAAAATTAAGCTGCTTTTAGGGAAAAAAACCAAACCAAAACCGAAACCCAAGCATATTTAAAAGTACCGTATTTTTCTATCAGCTGACATTCATGAAATGAAATATTAAAGAGCTATTAGAATTTCAGGTAGAAGATACTGACTGAATCACCCTTTCACTTAGGCTTATTGACCTCACCAAAGGCTGTTGAAGAAAATTAGGTCTGTCCTGGCCCAAGTCAGGACAGGAAATTAAGAAACCTTAGGATAAGGGGAGGAGGTCCTTGCACAGTGAGAGAATTGCTCAAAAGACAGGAGACAAATGAAGGGCAAGTGCTCAGTTACTGCAGCAAAGGGGGTTCACAAGTGGTGTTTCACAAGTTCTGTGCTGTTTATAAACGTGTGTATGAATGGGCTTGAAAAGGGAGAGAGAGCAGTGAGGTGGCTAAGTTTGCTGTTGATACACAATTATTCAAGGTAGTGAGGATGAAAGCAGACTGTGAAGAATTACACAAGGATCTGAAGAGACTGTGTGACTGGGCAATAAAATAGTAGATGAAATTCAGTGTAGATAAATGGGAAGTGATGCATGTGGGGAAAAACAATCCTAGCTTCACATATAAAATGATTGGCTCTGAGCTGTCTGTTGCCACTCAGGAGTGAGACCTTGGATTATGATGGATAGTTCCATGAAAACATCAGTCCATGCTCAACAGCAGGCTAAAAAGCAAATCAAATTTTAGGAATTATGAGGAAAGGACTGGAGAACAAAACAGATAACATAATTATTCCACTGGATAAATCTATGGTTCACCTGTACATTGGATACTGCGTCCAGTTCTGACTCATCTCAGTGAGGATGCATTAGGATGGAGAAGATTCAGAACAGAGAAATGGGACTTATCTATGCAAAGGGCTGAGTAGCATGGCTCTCTTGGCTTGGAAAAAGACAATTGAGGATGATAATGAGAGGTCTACAAAACATCATGTGGAGAGGGATGGATGTTTCATTGACTCTTCCAGCATGAGAATTAAGGGTTTTTGAATGAATCTTTTTGAAAAGTGGTTCAGAACACGGGGAGGCATTTTTTTCAGAAGTGAATAATGTACCATGTCAAAGGTGTCCAGAGGCTTTTGGGGAGTCTAGGCAAACAGTTGGATGAAATGTGAGTTCAAGGACTGCTAGATGGAGAAACTACAACTTTTTCTCCTGCAAAAATGCTGAAGACTGGAGGACTTTTATTTTAGAAATATTATGTATATTTGTCCTGTACTTTCTTCTGTGTCCACTCTCCATTTGAGATGGAGAAGTGGATTTGAAGAGATCAGAGTCTACAGACTGACTACTTGAGGTGTCAGAAATCTATGAAGTGCATGTGTGCAGGCAATTCATACATCAATTGCATATCATGAGGACTTTGATCTCTCCTTGTCCAATATCAAGTAAGAAGATTATTAGGGAGAAAGGACTCCAACTTTGGTAACACAGCAAGCCAATTGTTCCATTCTTACATATGCTGATCACGTTAATGTGTCAAAAATGTTTATAGTGCAAATTCAAATGTGATTGATGCTGGAACCTCTGAACATATGTTAGTAGTAGGAAATTTATACCTTGTGAATTTGAGTAGTATTCAAGGCTGTGAAATAGTTTTTGAAGTTATGCATGGAGGTATTCACAGGTGGGAGTCAAAGCTTTTGATCAGAGAATCCTATAAATAAGTAGAGTTACAAACTGTAGGGGAAAAAAAGTCCTCCTTCCTCCTACATTTGAACTTTTTCTACAGCCATCTCTCTGCATTTACCATGTGTTACTGCATATAAGCATTCATTTCATAGAATCATAGAATGTCAGGTTGAAAGGGACCTCAAGGTCTGATCCAACCCTTCTAATATTATTGTTTATATGATATGTCTCGGGGCCCTATCTTGCTGAGACCTAAAACTTCCCAAAATGGGGAAATCCGCCACTTCCCTTGGGAAACCATTCCAGTGTCTGACTGTCCTCAGAGTCAAAATTTTTCCTCTTGTATTCAAATGGAACCTCCCCAGGAGCAACTTGTTGCCCATTGCCCCTCCTCTTGTCCATGTGATTCCTTGTAAATAGGGAGTCTCTGTCTACTTTGTAGCTGCCCTTTAAGTACTGGAACATTGCAAAAAGGTCTCCCCTAAACCCTCTCTTCTTAAGGCTGAACAGACCCAGTTTTCTCAGCCTCATTTCACCATAGAGTTATTCAGTTAGAGACATGAACTGCTTTTCAATCAATTCCAGTAAGAGGAATGCAATGTAAGTATTGTGGATCAGGTATTAGTTTTCTCACCTGTCCCCCAAGAAGCATGGTTACCTTGGGAAGTGCTGCCAGGACTGAAGAGAAATGTAGCCGTTGTGACTGAGGAAAAGAAATTAGTATAATGTATATGGCAAATATTGCAATGCAAGTTCTAGGAAGATACAGAGGGAGCAAGGGAAATGTGCACAGTGACCAAGTGTATCAAGTCTGTGTAACAGTATCTGAGATAAGTAAATAGTTTTCTTGAATTCTCCTACTAGTTTTTGGAATATTATAACTTTCATTTCTTCCATTCCCCAAGTCAGAATGTTTCAGCTGAATGAAATAGGAAGATAAATACTGAATTCACTATTTCTCTTGAAGTGGTTGATGTCAAAATTATGAAAGAGAAAAGCACACTGCTCGTCTCAGGTGTAGGGAATAGGTGCATGAGGAAGAGACAGGGCTGAGCCTGAGGCAAAATTGGTCCAGTTAATTGCTAAATGTCTCTAAAAATAAACTGCTAGTTGCTACTGTAATAGGTCCCACCTGCTCTAACAGGACTGATATCTGAAGGAAACCATAACTGACTAAATGTCAACCAATGCAGTGAAGTAGTCTTGAGTTCGTAAGTTAATTTAAAAGTTCTGAAAAAAAAAAAAAAAGTTTTTTTTCCCATGTGTTGAGTTGAGGGTTTTTTTGTTGAAACCCATGACTATTTACTATTTACTGGAGAGAACAGATAGTTGTGTAGCAAACATGTTTATAAGAATGAGCCGACACTCCTCCTTGGGATGATAAGCAAGTTTTTTCAACCATTTTAGTGATGGAAACACTTAAACCAGCAGTGCAATGCCTTGCCTACACTCTGTAACTCATGTGTCTGAGTGAAACATACCTGTGGGATGCACTCTTTGCAGGCTGGTTAGTAACATAGCAGATAATCTGCTCCACTTACCCAGGCATGTTCTCTCTGGACAGCCATGAGCACCAAGGTAATGCCCCTCGCTCTCTGACCTGCTGGCACCGATGGCTGCCTCAGTGACAGCCTGGCTTGTGACTTGCAGCTGTGACACAAAGAACTAAAGTTGTGACAGATATGTAAAAGATCTGGGTTTTGTTATGAATGATGATTAATGAATTCAACATTGAAATTCAATTTTAATTGAATTGCTTTTTCCAGTCTGCTAAGACTAAGGAGAACATGACTTCCAGGAGTTGAATCTTCCAATCATCTTGTAGGCTACCTGAGCAAGAACTCTTACTGAGTTATTCCCGAACTTTGTTATTACCCATAACTATCCCTCAGTGCTCCTGATCTTCCTTCTGGGAAAGAAAAACCTTCTAAAAGACTAGAAGAGGTTAAGTTCTACTTTGTGTATGAGTAAGCTGAACTTTCCTGCTCTTTTACCGATTCCTTGATCAACACCTTATGTCTGTCTTCAAGGGAAACCACAAGGTGAGGAACACAGCAAACAGAAGAGAGAACTAGAAAATTAAAATTAAAATTAAAAACTGTCACACAGTTGATTCATAGGTTATAGGTAATTTTTCCTTAGCACAAGGTAATATTCTTACTGACTATTTTTTTCTGAAAGGCAGAAAAATCAATATCCTAATATCCAGAATATCCTAAAGATATGTATTGAAGGGAAAGTATGAGCAGTATTTTCAGCTCAGTATTCATGGGTGTTATATCCAGAAGTCTACATTAGACAGCCAGAAGTGTTATGACCTATTTAAGTACTCTTCTAGAGTACTGGCATATACATATAGTTTAGTAATATCTTGAAATGCATCAAGAACGTGCATTTATTTCTAAAATACACTGTTAGTACAATGCAGTGTTGCAGTGCTAGTTATTGTGTTCAAGCAACAGGTGAAGGCTTCTTTTGATAACTGATGCATCTTAGGTCCAGAAAATACAGAAACAGGCCTTCTCCAACACCATTTTTATGTCAGTATGCTTATAAGGCATTCTTAAAATAGACTTATTCCAGTAGTCCCTGTCATCATGTAAATAGTTTGGTTTTATTTTGATTTTTCAACCCTTCATTGTGACAGAGTGAAAACTTAGGAAACTATTATTCCAAAGTCAGTACAAGTGCTGTTGATACCAAGTAATGGTACTGCTTGGTGTATGCTTATGAAAGGACCTCTGTGTTCTGCATCCTCAGAGCTATTCACTGATAATTTATCAGAAGTTTCCCTTTCCTTTGCTACTTTTCTGCTTTTCATTAGAAAAAGATGCAGTCAGGATGTGGACCAACATAACTGGAAAAAATGGTAGGCTTACCATCAAACAAGAATTGTCAACTGAAGACTGAGTGTCAGCCAGGTTTTAGCTCAATCAGAAGTCCCTGGATGCCTTTTTGCAGGGCCAGAAGGCTGTAACCAGCATTAACAGGAAGAGCCCTGATGTACCAATGCTTCCTAAGCAGTCTGTGCCACTACATTACAGATGATGATTTGAGTTTGTGACTTGAATTGTTTTGTTACAAAGTTAGTCTTCTTCAGGTTTGAAATTTTTTTTATTCTGAAGTTTGGGAGTGTCAGAGAGCTGTGAATAAAGCAAAAAGAAGAGGAAAGAACCACACAGTTGAAAGAATAAATGTGATTAATATTACCTTATTTTTGTAGTTAGGACTGTTAGTCTATGGTAATAGAAGATTTTTGCTCTGTTTTCCCAGGGGAAAAAAAAAAAAAAAAAAAAAAAAGAAAGTAATAGCTTGCCCAGATTCTGCCTTGTGTTATCACTGTATTTCATACTCGTGTGACAGCACTTAATTTCTCATTTTTTGTTCAACCTGTTGAACAAGGACAATGTGGACATGTTCACTCTCTTGACCCCTTGATGAAATATTTCTGAAATGTGGAGAGTGTCCTCAGTCAGCCCTTTAACTTGGTAGAGTTATACTAGGTTAAGTGTATATATATATATATGTATGTATAGTATATATCTACATGTATAATATATATATTATATATATATTATAGTCACTTATATTTAATGATATTTGCCACTTCAATAGGAGGAAAAAGATGATGCTAAATTGCTTTTTTCAGTGTGTGCTGTAAAAAGGGAAATTAAATATTAATATGTACTAGTGTGTATATATGTATAATATATATATACACACACACACGTACTTTTAGATAGTCACCTTCAAATAAGATGTAATTTTAGATAACACAGTACAGACCTGACACTTTGTTCTCTTGTTGTCTGTGTTGCATCACCTTGTTGTGACGTAAGTCACAGCACAGATTCAAGGTACTCCTAATCACTGTAAAAAGTCAGTTTTCCCTGTGTCTTTAAATGGCACTACTGAGCAATACATGCTTACTAACAGGTGTGGAAGGGGTTGGTCTGTGCTCACAAAACTCGTGATGCTTCTACTGCAATGCATCTTGGGAAAGTTAAGCAGCAAAAAAATGGTTTCCCAGAGTTATTCTTCATCCTTGTAGAAATGAAATTAAACTTATGAGAGTTACACCATGGTGTCTGAATGATCCATCTGAAAGTGACATATTAATGCATTGCTTCTCCTCACCTTACTTTTCTCTACTGTGACCATTAAATATGGAACAAGAAATATGGAAACCTTTATTGTACCAACAAAATATTTCAGTATCTGAAAGTGGGGGTGGTAGGGCTGTTAGTGGCATAGCTTCAGTAATTTGAAAAAAGGTAAACTAGAGACCCACTGTTTTCTGCCCCTAGGAAACAGAAAGTATCTCATGCTTCTCTCACTTTATTTCTGCCTTTCTGCATGCGTGGGTTTATGAATAAGGTAAAGGAATCTTAGAAAATGAGTTAATGAAACTGCCAGTATTTTATGAATCCAAATTTTGGTCTGATCTGTCACTTGAGTATTGCTGAATATTGGTGTAGAAGACACCTGAGAATTTAACTGATGCTGACCCATTAGGAGATACACTGTGAGGTCTGTGTGTGCACAGAGAGAACCTCTCTGATTAATAGTGCCTCTGTTAGTGTGACAGATCTGTGCTGCTGTAGAACTTTTCCCGGATGCTAGTCACTTATATTTAATGATATTTGCCACTTCAATAGGAGGAAAAAGTTGATGCTAAATTGCTTTTTTCAGTGTGTGCTGTAAAAAGGGAAATTAAATATTAAATCAGTGTTGGGTTTTTTTTCTGTTTTGGGTTCGGGGTTTTTTTGTTTGGGTTTTTTTTGGCTTTTTTTGGGGGGAAGGGTATAGGATTTGGTACAAGTTTGTGAACAAAGATCACTTAATCCTTCAGTCTCTATGTGGGCAGATCAGCTGTGCCCCAGAGGAGGAGCCTCTGCTACTGTGTGGGGATAAATCCTGTGTATACAACCACAGGACAGTCCTGGACTATCACAGCACCTCTTTACATCAGAAGAGCCTTTCCATAAGTTTAGAAAACACCCCCTAAAAATCTGAGATCGAGACAAATTCAGAACTCAAAATCAGGCAACCAAGCCAAAGGGCTTCTTACACTCTTAATCTGAAATTATATTACTGCTCTTTACTGTTTGTACAGCCTGGAGCCTCTGAGAAGATAGTTTTGAAAATCATACTTTTAAAACAAGAAAAAAAAAAAGTGTCTTCACATAATTCTGGCCAACGATTCAGTGCCGGAGGAGTAAGGGAAGAGCTCAGTGGCGTGACTGCCACCTACTGCTCACCGCTCCGCGCTCCGGAGATTAACACTGCTGTGAAAGCTGGAGGAAAAAACTCTTCAGGCATTTTTTTAACTACATGGAGGCTACACTTACATTTGCAAATATTAAATGTTGTTCGTTGTTTATCATCTATAAATTTCCAGTGCAAGAGATGCTTAAAATCTAGAAAGATTTGTTTAATATACAGAGCTGGTAAAAAGTTGGAGAAGCTCCAGCTTTGAATTTTCAAACCGCACAAAGTTAAACAAAGGAAAACACCTGATTTAGGGTGGTTCTTGGACTTTAAATAGCAAATATGGGTTTTTAACAGATTTTTTCTAACAGATTTCTGGTGGGGGATGTCAGTTAACATTCACTGCAGCCAAGCAATTATTCAAGGTTAGGGGGAAAATAAAGGAGCTGTCTGCCAAACACCCCGTATTCTGCTTCATAAAAGGTCCCATCCTGCATGACACAGAACTGCATTCTCTCGCAGTGGCCCTTGTAGGGACCTGGCATGGCTCACTACCAGGATATGGAAATTTGAAGAATCAGACAGCCCTGTTCAGACCCTTTTCATAACAACAGTTCTGAAAAAGACTAAAGAAACCCACAAAAAATCAAACTCCAAACCAGTAACAACTATGACCATCCCCCTCAGCCCCCCCACCCCTGACTTTTTATCGGTGTAATCTACAGTCTTATTGCCATTACTTTAGGGACTGTTCAGAGCTCTTATTGTCACCTGGTGCCCTATAGTTTTGTGTCCTATAGTAACTCTAACAGATACTGCCCAAAACACCGCTAAGAGCATGCACATTGTGTGGTATAAATGACAAATATGAAGAACAAACTGTATTGCTCTATTAGTCTCTACTAATGAGGTCACAATGAAGGTAAAATAGAGACATTTCACAAGAAACATAAATATAGTAAACATAAACTATGTTTGTGGGGGCTTTTTGTGTAATAGTCCTGCTGACAGTAGACATGGTTTGTTACCTTTCGGGTTTCAGTTAAAACATCCCTTTTCCCACTTTAAGTGCTAGTGTTGGGAGATGGATTTAATTCTTTTGAAAGCCTTTCACTCTGTTCAGAAAAAGCCCAGAGCTCATCCTCCTGTGTTTACAGTGCTGGGGGAAAGCAAAGGCACATTAAGCTACTGCTCAGGAAGTTCAATCAGAGCCCTGTAGGCTGTTCCAGGACAAAAAAGTCTATTTAACAGCTTCCTAAAGATTTAACTATTAGGGCACCATCCATGGAGACTATCTTAGTTAGTAATATCTTGGCAGGGCTACTATCACACAACTAAGAGAAAAATAATTCCTAGAGTTTAAGTGACCAATCAAACCATGCAAATAAAGAATAACGAAAAGCTATACTGAATGAGCCTCTTAAACATTATTCTGAGCTTAAAATTCCTTTAAATTGATTTCTCAGAGAGCAGATCAAAGAATCAGCACCTTTCCAATAATTATGACCCATGTGTGGGCTCTTTAGAAACAAAAAACTTCAAGTAACATATCTGTTGAAGTTAGCTCCATGAATAACTCTGCCAGCTCTACCTGTAAAATTGGGAAAGCATAATCTTCTCTTTGTTTGGCTGAAGACCATCTGAAGGTAAGTGTTATTTTAGAGATTAAGAGGTCATACTGTTTGATCTAGTAACATAAATTTTCCCATTTAAAAAAAACCTCAAAAACTCTTCTCTAATTGGGTAAGAAAAGTTGACCTTTTAAAATTCATTTAGATAAATAATGCGTATAGAAGTTTAGCTACCCTAGTAAATTTTAAAGATGGTAGTGTGAGACACTTATGAAATAAAATTATTCTACCATTCCAGCTGTACTTTTAAGAAAATTAAGAAACTCTCCATAGTGTACAAAATGCCATTAGCTGGTTAAAAGTATTTTCTAACTTAGAAAAGTCAAACATAAACACACTAAGTACAGCTGATCAAATAGTATTAAATAATTTTTGGCACTATTGAGCTGTTTATTTTTTTTTACTGTGCTTAAATCTGTCAGATCCCTCATAACCCAGATAAATGAAAGCATGTGGTGAGCTTATCACTGATTTCAGAGATGACTAAATGAGAAGACAAAATACTGACTCAGTGAGATACAGGATTAGAAAAGTCTGTATTAATAAGTTTATATTATTATCCAGCAAAGTCAGTCCACAGAGTGAGCTTCTATTTTTGGGTAAAAATACTCAAAATAAAATTAAAAATATTGCTGTGGCTGCATCCATCCCTGGAACAACATGGTAGGGGGCTGGATTTTAAGGGGCATTTTGTAGCCAAGCCCCTTTCGGAGGGCAATGCATGCTTAGAGGCAGCACATCTCTGAGCAAGAGCTTTGTCTGCAGGAAGGCTTGAAGGATTCTGTCCTTTTCTGTTACGTGAGCCAAAATCTGTGTAAAAAGTTATTGGATCAAATCAGGGCTGGCTGCATTACTCAGGATTGAATTAAATGTTTCATCCCAAACCAGTGCCAATGATTCCTTTGAATCTGAATTGCCAAGAGGTAGTATAATGGCAAAGTTGACACATACTTGATAGCTGTAACCTTATTTACATTGACTCTGACAGAACTCATCATATGATAAAGCAGCATTAATAACATGTTAATTGAACTAGTAAATGCCATCAACCATTAAAACTCTTGGTTGCAGTTACAGTCCACTAGTACAATATTTACTGAAAGCTAAAGGAAGAAATACTTTTGCTTAAAATATTGGTAAAGCAGTGGAAAGAATAAAATTAAGTTGACCTTTTGATAGATGTCTGTTTATTGATTTAAATTCACCATTTTGTGAACAATGTCAAAGAGGTCTGTTAGAATAGAAGCATGTATAATAACATGAGCTAAACAATTTTTATTTCTTTGTGTGTCGTTATGGAGAGATTGAAGCAAGCTTCACCTAAGCGTAGCGATGCAAAAAAAATAATAGTACCCAGTCTGGATGTGAAAAAGCAGAGGAAAACAAGAGCTTCATATTAAAGTGCCTTCTAGGTAGCTGACATGACGCATCTAGTCAGACGTAAATAATGACAGACGGAAACTATCATGAGGTCTGTGAAGCATCAACATGCTGCCATCATTTTCTTTCTAACCTTGCCTTGCTAGCAGCTCTCAGACTTACAGGCTGAGAGATCATTTAAAAAGCAAATCCTAATGATGCTGCCCACTGTAACAACAGCCAGTGAGATTGGCATCAATTTAGCTCAGTTTGGGAACTCGGGCTAGCAGCCATTGCTGGCTCCTGACACCCCAAACGGGCACAGTCCCTCCCTCCCTCTCCTCTTCCCTTCCTCCCACACAGCTCTCTGTGCATCTCACTGAAAATGCTGCACCTGCGTGGGCAAGGGGGAGAGCAGACTCTGCTCCTTCACCTGCCTCTCTGCAGATAAGCACTTCAATTATTTCCTTTATTGGATTGATTTATTTGGGTGCAGGATGCCTGAAGTATGTTTTTCGTCATGTGTATGTGATATGTAGTAGGCACAGGAAAAAAAGAGGGAGGGACAGGTGGGTGTCCCTGTAGCATCAGCTGAGCAGTGTTGTGGTTCAGATCAACGCATCTGAACATGGCTGCCATAATCAATGTAGGATGGCAAAGCAGTTTTGCAGATACAACTGAGGGAAAAAAGCAAACAATAGTTATCAGTCTTGCCCAGCTCAGTAGATTCTATTTACCTAAAGAACCTCCAGGAAGATAACTCCACTTTTTATTTAACCGATGACTTCATTGCAAACCACTGGGAAACAAAGCTGACGTGCAATAATGTGCTGGCATTATCACTTTGCAAATCAGCCTGTGGCTTTGCTTGGGTGCTAGCAGGGCACAAGGGCTCAGAGGGAGACAGATGACAACATGAAAAAGCAGGTAGATCAGACTGCTTGTTTTTTATTGTAAACATTATTTTCATATACAACAATGGATTTCATCCTGTTTGGTAAGCCTGACCTCAGGCTGTATAACTGGATTTCCATTCTTTGTATGTAAATTAAAACATGACACACACAAAAAAAATCTTTCCCAACCCTCCCCATCAGAAGGCTATTTACGCTTCACAGATCTTTCCAGTACTTTAAGCACAACTAAGCAGCTACCTCAGGTAAAGAAGACGATGTTTTTCCAAGGAGGCATTTTAAAAGATTTCCCCACACACACTTCTGAACGTTCTAAATACTAATGCTGAATTCGTGACTCTCAAAGTAAATAGATGGCACTTAATTATGCTGGTGATGTCAGGTACTGTATAGGTTGATTTCCCAAGGCGTAAGTGAAAAATGTACTATTTGGTCTTAAATTTAGACTTAATAAATAGCTAATTTAGGATCTTGTTCTATATGCAAGGATATAATCACAAGGCATTCATTTTTAAAAGGTTTCATTTATTCTTGTGAGCTTAATTATTGCAAGGAAACTGAGCAATTTGTTTTTTTACCAGTGTCTGATTTCTGAGAATGGTTATTAAATATTAAATGGATGCATAATTCAGGCAATTAAGAAAGTAATCACACAAAGTAATGTAATGGAAGTTAATTATTACTGCATAAGCAAATAGTTCATTAATGCTAGTAGTTGCTATGGCTGCATTCTTAATACATGCAGAACTGAAGCATGAATCCTCTGTGTATTCAGAGGTACCAGTGAATGGTACTGCAGAAAGAGTGCTCCTAATAAAAGGCACAGGCAAGTAAGGTCATATTGACCCGTGACTTCTCCGAATGTGGGGATCATCATTACTTAAGAGAGTTTAACCAAAACCATGGCTGCTTTAGAGGCTTATAATCTCCTCTGTTGGTAATACAGACTGTGGTTTAAATCAAAGAAGAACTTGGGGAATTCACTAGGTTAAAATAAATAAATAAATTGCCAATCCTGTTTCCCCTGTTAAAATCCTACCCAGTGGTGCTCCTCTTGTTAAAAAGCTATAAAATCATTATATGTAACTTAAAAGGATTGTACAATTTTTCAGTACAAAAGCATAATAGCTGACAACCACCCTTGTTAGATTTTGTTCTTCAATGACAAGAGCAAAATCTGACATTTCTTTGCTAACATTATTTCCCTAAAGCACAGCATTTCATAAAGACACTTTAAAGCCAAGAGATACACGCAGTTATATTTGACGTAGTAGGCTGTGATCCAGTAATATTAACCTTACTGCTACATGGTTTAGCCAGGGATGGGAAGATCTGTGTCTAAGGGATGAACAGTGCAAAATGGTAATGAGGTTCTCATTGTAACCTTGAAATGTGTGGAGACAGGACAGTTGGTTCCTTTATTTTGTGGCTTTGGAGATGACCAGAATGTCACTTGTCCATTTTAGGCTATATGTTGTTATTTTAAAGGCAGGAGAGAAGAAAAGAATAAGACAGCAATTACCATGCTGGACAACCCCAGCAGGACATTGCATGCCTGCTTCTGCCAGCTGCTGGTTCTCACTTGCTCCTTGTTCCAAATACAGAAACGTTAGGTAAAAGGAGGTGGATTTTGCTACTATCTGTGCACTGGGGCTAAGCAAAAGGTGGGGTTAGATTAATTGATGTAAAGAATGCCCTGAACTGCCTGGGCTGGATGTAGCCCCAGAGGATTATTTGGCAGCTGAGGAAAATGAGGTTACCAATTTTTAGTCATCTACTTGCCTCATTCCAGTACATCCCACAAAAGGATGTAAACAAAGCAGGATGTAGGAGCTAGCTGTTGGTAGTGTGGCACTTACTGAAGTTTCTGGAGAAGTCTTTATGTTTACTTTATGTTCCTGATATACCTAGGATGTGAGAAGCAATGGAACCTGAGGGAGGGGGAGGAAAAGCATCATGGTTGCAGCTCAGTATTAAAAGCTATTCTTGCCAAGGAAGACCAGTCACCTAGAATACTGATATGATGAATCTGGAAATAAGTCTTGTAAACCCCTGTAACTCTCTGAGGGAGAAAAAAGAGGTTAGATCTTTAGATTGAAAATGTGCTCATGCACACACACATGCATGCACACACAATGATATTTCTTAATTTACTTTTAGGACCATTCGCTCTATGAAAGCATTCATTATTTTGAATTTTTTAATGCTGTTTCAGAATGAAAACAAATGTTGAAGTATAGGAAATTCCTGTGGGACAGAAATTGTGTTTTTACCAGCTCTAATAACCACCAACGCAACAGCATGAGCAGTCAATCAAACAGGAATTGAGCCAGCACAACCCCAGGAAAGTTCCTTTCATCCCTTCTTTATTTGAGAAGCAAACCCTTAGTCTTTTTGCAAGCCCTATTAAACACACAGCTTTTGCAGAACGTCTGGGAAGGCATGAGATTCGGCTGAGTGTGAGGGAACAAGTACCAGACTCTCCCAGGCCTCACAAACAACACCTTGCAAACAGCCATCTGAAGCTTTCCACATCGAGTGCTTCTCTTGGCAGTGGCAGAGACACACAGGAGGGTGGAGAGCAGCTGCACACCCTCTGGGATGCCTGTAGCTCATAGCTGAGTTCTCTAAAGCCTGTCTCAGTGTCACCCACACCAATTTTGGAGCCCTCTTGGCAAAATACCTTGCTTAATGCATAAACTGATGAAACTGGTGCAGCTTTGCACCCAGACTGGTTTCAAGGTGCAGCCTTGTGCAGAATGCAATACAACTATCCAGAGGAAAAAAGAGATAGCAAAGGTGGCTTCTTGGGATTAACTGACCAAGTTGTCATCCAAACGGATGCCTCATTCAATTTAGGCAGAAAAAAAGATAAACTTGAACAATGATGCTTTTTCAACCCTGCAGCTGATGAAATGTAATTGAATTCTGTTCCTTGAACAAGAGAGACCATAGGCAGCAACGTGTCATGAGGTTATAAAAAAGCCAATTCCACCTCATGCAGTTCCTCATAGGCCAATGAATAGCAGAGGACCTTTGGTGTCTTACCCTAGAAACCGTTTAAGAAGTAATGATCAACCATTATAGCCTGTCATGCTGTGCCCATTCCACCCTTGCTAGGAGGTGAAAGCAAAGAGCAAGTGCTTAATGATCAGGGTGATGGTGAGACTGGGCAGGTCTGATACGACTTGCCTGAATAGCTAAATATCTGCTACCAGAAAAGTATGAACTGGCATAACCTGTTGTGTCAAAAAAAAAAAAATCCTTTGCAGGTTTGCAGGCAGACCTGGTCGCTTACCTGTTCCTGCTGCCCCTCAGCACCAATATTAAGGCTTTTTTTCCTCTGTCAGTAAAACAACTGGTCTTTTTTTTGAGGCAAAATAATAAAGCAAAAGTAATTTCAAATATTGATTTTTATTTTAAACTATATTATTGTATTTCTAAATTCTGGTTTAATATGGATAATCACTGGATACTTTGTTTTCACTTAACATGGCAAAAATGACCTGTGTGAGAACAGCCCAGGGCACCTACCTGGGTTTGTAATCCTACCACTCTAGCTGAGGTTATGTGCTATTAGAATACTGGGAACACCTAAGTACTTTAACTAGAGAAATTCAAAGAAAAAAAATACATGATGTTGAAATTTACCTGTCTTTCAGCCTTGCCTATAAATTTACTGATCTCTAGGCTCAAACCCAGCACAACAAATTCAAATGCTTTGCCAGCTGTCCAGTGTGTGAACAAGTCCCAGCTCACTTCCTACCCATACAGAAATTGTGTGTCCCTTATTCAGCTCCCAGCCATAGCTTCGTGTGGCAAGAAAGCCTTGTAGTCTTGCCACATCTGGGAGGCAGAATCTTCACAGGAAATAGTTCAGACAATTTTTCTTAACCCAATCTAACAAGTTAGCTTAGGGGCAGCTTATTTTGAGTGATTCCTCATTTCCCCATAGTCCTGTTGATTTAACTCAATATTACAATAAGCATTTCAATAACCAGGTCAACATGCAGTATTCATAAATTCTTGCAGAGCAGCTCTACATCCATCATGCAGTATAGTAAAGGTTGAGCACTGTGGTCTTATTTTTCATTTTCCTTAAACATATGCACATACTTTTTCAAATCATACCATACCGTTATTCATAGGTTCTGGGGGGCTGTCATGAAATGCAAAAAAAAAAAAAAAAAAAAAAAAAAGTAAAATTGCATACACTCTAACAGGGATAACAAGAAAAAATTGAAGATTCAAGTGAGATTTTGGATAAGGAAGACTATTTCCTTTTCTCTTTGGTCTTTGCTGGCAAATAAGTACAGAAGTAGCAGCTGCCCAGTTCACAGAATCATAGAATTTTTTGGGTTGGAAGGGGCTGTAAAGATCACCTAGTTCCACCCCCCCTGCATGGGCAGGGACACCTCACACTAGAACAGGTTGCTCAGAGCCCCATCCAACCTGGCCTTGAACACTTCCAGGGAGGGGGCAGCCACAGCTTCGTTTTGCAACTTGTTCCAGTGTCTCACCACCTCAAATTAAAGAATTTCTTCCTAAAGTCTAACCTAAATCTCCCCTGAAGTTTTAAACAATTTCCCCTTGTCCTCTCACTACACAGCTGTATAAAAACCCTACACCAGCTTTCTTGTAGGCCCCCTTCAGGCATGGGAAGGTTGTCTGACAGATGTACACACAGACAGTTGCAGTGAAGTTGAATCCAAGTAGGTTGTTGGTGGGGTTGTAGTAGTGTGTTTGCACTTGTGTAGTGGGAAAAAGTCCATGGCTGTAGAAATCTGTTTGAATTTGATCTCACATGTGAATTAGGCTTATATGATTTACTTTAAAATCAAACTTCAAAGTTGGTTAATGGTGTGGTAGGACTAGATCTACACTGGATAATTATCATCTCACTTCCTCCTATCTCTATTCGAGATACAACCTGAAATTGCTAATAGAATCCTGTGGACAGGTAAAGAGCAATCAAAATATTTGAGATTTAATTTTAATTTTTATCTTTGTTGCTTATTGCAAAAAATGCATAGTATGCTCTACAATGAATACAGAAAATGAAGGAAGCTACAACATGGAAAATTTTAGCCTGAAAAAGAAAAAGGGAGAAGAAAGGCTAGCCTCTATTTTTCAGCTGGTACCCTATTTAATTTTTTTTTAGTAGTAGTTTTTACATTGCCTGTTTCTCCCAAGACTCACAGCAGGTTTCAAACTTTGTAACACCCTGGGAACTGGTGTGTTCCTCAGGGCAATTGATATTTGCAAATTGCCTTGCTCCATGGTACTTAGCAGCAACAGTTAATTTCAGGTGGAAAGATGAAAAGATACTGACTTTCAAATGGGAAAAGCCTCCACCCTCAAGTCGCCTGACTTCACACCCCTTGAATTAAGTGGTTTTGGCATTTGGATGTGAGCCTCAGCAGAGTGCAGCTCATTTCTATCAGGTAACTGCTGTCCTGCCAAGGGAATAATCTCATGTTATGGGCAGTTCAGCACCATGCTAGTACATAATGCTTAAACACTGCTTGCCTGGAGTAATCTTAGAGGTGGAACATCTTGAAGACCACTTCAGGACTTTTCCTTGCATGTGCAAGTCACTTGAAAGGTCTTGGAGTTTATCTGTTGTGTAAGGACAGCACATAACTTTTCATAGAAATTGTTTGCTAGATCCAGAACTCACTGGAGAACTCTTAATTGTTCATTTTGATGGGGACCCTGATGCTGTTTAGCAAAACGTGCCCAGAGAAATCCTCTAGAGTTTGAGATCTGCACATGCTGACTCCTTCTCTTTGTCTCAGTAAAATACAGAAGCTATTTCAAGGCATCTAATGTTAGACTCTTACTAAAATAAAATACAGCACTGGGGGATTTTTTTCCACTCTGCAGACCCAACCTTCCTTTGTATAATAGCTTCCTTTCCCAGAGCAGTTCAGCTTTATAGCTATGGCACCTAACAGCCATGAAATTACTCTAGGATTATTTCATTGAAAGGAAAATCTTAGCTGAGTGCTAATAATTTTATTAATATATATATAAGTAGATGCTGTAAGCCTAAGTTATTTGTCATACCTTCTAAATGAAAAACTGAAGTTATTGCAGCTTCTTATTTTTAGTAGTAAAAAAAGAATGATTGGCAAAGCTTTAAAAAGACCTTCTACAAAAAAACTTGGAAAATTTTATTTATTTATTTATTTATTTATTTATTTATTTATTTAGGTGGGGAGACAGGAATTCTTCATTTTAGGTACCATGCCATCAGTCTGCCTAAATTCTGACCCTGCTAAAATGTATTAAGAACATATATTGCCAATTAAGATAACCTATAAAATTTGGATAAGCTTTGGAGAAGTATTGAATGTTTATACTTTAAATTTCTAAAACCTTTTATTTTCTGTACGTCAGGCTGCATTCTTTCAGCCAGTCTTGTTAGTATACTACATAGCACCACACGCTTAGTTGGTGTTGGAACTTGCTAATGCATGGATAATAAAAAACCATTTGTAGTTTTTACTTAGAAGTTCTGTTTAGGGTTTATGTATTACATGTAATGAACTTGCTATTACTGCAGTTCACACAATATTGTGGCATATTTCCTTCCCCAGTGTAATACAATAGAACTTTATTACTTGAATGAGGAAGGCAAAAGGGGAGGCAGGAGTTGCTTTGGTTTTCACTATGCATCTTTAAGTCGTACAGGAGCAAATGACATTTCCAAGTAAATAAGATAAAATTGTGAATGGGATATTTTTTCCCTGACTATTAATATTCAAGGATTGAATTGACAAAATCATTGACATAAATCATGTACTGTACAAATAATGTACAGAATCACTGATATTTTCTTTAAAATCACTGAATCCAGCCATTACCTAGCTTTACCAAGTCCAGTGCTTAAACCATGTCCCTAAGCATCACATCTATGTGTCCTTTCAACATCTCCAGGGATGGTGATGCAAGCCTGTTCCAAGGCTTATTTATCCTTTCAGTGAAGAAGTTTCCTCTAAGATCTAATCTAAAACTCCCCGACATACCTTGAGACCATTTCTTCTTGTCTTCTTTGTTTCCAGTTCAAGGAAATAAAGGAGAAACAGGAAAGCTATAGAGGAAAAAAAAAAAAAAAAAAAAACAAAAACCAAAACCAAAAGAGCTCCCCAAAATGCCACAATTTTTTTGTTTGTTTTTTTCAACTAATTGACACTTCAGTTTCAAGGAGTCAGACTTGCAGTACTGGAGCAACATTTTCTTCCTGACTTCATCTTGCTAAAATCAAATCATAAATAAGGCTGCTATGGGTGACCTGCTTTGGCAGGAGGGGTTGAAATAGATGATCTTTCAAGGTCCTTTCCAACCCCTAACTTTCTATTATTCTATCAGGTGATTCACTTGGTATGTGTAACTTTGGCATTCTGGTTTACTTAAAATATGTGTTCAAATGACTGAGTTGTATAGAGAGCTGTGATTATTTCATGTATGTATGTCCAGTCCCAGACACTGAAAAATGCTGCTACTTTCAAAGAGCATCCTGTGTGATATTTAATTATTGCCTGTATTTCAATAGTGTCACTGAACAGAGGAAAAAGAATGAAAGGATGTTTTTCCTCTCTGGACAGCAAGTCTCAGTTCAAGCAGGGCATACAGAGTTCCTTTAATATTTTAACAGGTTTTAGAAAGTGCACTCACTAAAATATTCGGGATTGAATCACGGAATCAGAATGGTTTGGGTTGGAAGGGACCTTTAAGATGATCCAGTTCCAACCACCCTGCGTGGGCATGGACACCTCCTGCTAGACCAGGCTGCTTCAAGCCCCATCCAACCAGGCCTTGAACAGTTCTAGGGATGGGGCACCCACAAGTTCCTTGGGCAACCTGATCCAGTGTCTCACCACATTCACAGTGAAAAATTTTTTCCTAATGTCTAGTCTAAATATAGCCTCTTCCCATTTAAGGCCATTGACCCTTGTCCTATCTCCAAACTGTTCTTTATCAGCCTTAAGGCTATTTTTTAAACAAAGATAAGATAATGAGCAAATGACAGCTGAAAATATAAAGGAAGTGGCAGAAAAATAGGGCTTAAAAACATCTTGACACCAGCTGGCAGAACTTCAATGAATCTTGTAGATGAGAAACACAGATATCAGTTAAGAGTATGAACAGCTAATAACGTTGGTGACAGGAGGATATTAAGGGTAAGATTAAGAGCAGTGGTGGATCAAGATGGTTCAGAGCCATGAAGAAGCAAAGGTAGCCATAGCAACATGCTATGTGCCAGGAGAGATGTTACCCTTCAGCAGTACTGTCTGGTGTCTTCAAAATGTATGTCAGGGAGTGGAATTTAAATTTTTGCCTCAAAAGCAAACAGTTGTGGCTGAAATGCTGGTGATGTCCTTGTACATTTTGAGCCTGATGTTGAGCTCAGTGAAGTCAAAAGATGTTTCCTAGTGACTTTGTTTCACTTTGGATCAGACACACTGCAAACTGCTTGGTAAGAACCAAGTGCCATTGCTGTGGACTTTCCTACAGCCAGATGCAGTATGCAAATTACTTTGAAAACTCCATAACCAGTGTGAAATTAGTCATATGTTGCCACTGCTACTTAGGGATAATTGCCAGTCCCGGCAAAGACAGTAAGGTGTAAGGCTCTGCAGATGCTGTCTGGGACATTCCTGGGCAGGAGAGAGAGCTTGGCGCCATTTTTATAGTTATGCCTGTTAAGATTTAATAGATGGAAAGTTTCATTAGTGAACTGTGTTGCAATTAACTTGAAGGAGGTTCCAACCTACTGTATGCAGTCCTTCCTCAGAGAAAGTTGTATACATTTCCTTTTGTTAATAATTTATTGGCTTTTCAGCACTTGAATGTTAATGAATAGCAAGGACTATGATTTAACAAAAAACCAACAACAACACATAACATGATTTTCTCATTACTCTATCAGAGGATTGGGTTGTATAACTTTTTTATTTTTTTTATTCCTCAGAGGCATACCAGTTGCTGAAAGTCAAGACTCCGTTAACCCAAGGGCAACAGATAACATGGAAATGCAAATTTAAGGGAATAGTTTTCTTCTTTGGAACACCTGTAATAAGGATTAATGGGGCAGTGACCTGCTTTTTGTTTGGCTCTCTACCAGCCCACCCTGAGGCCAGATCCTGCATGCTTCACGCAATACTTGCATTGCAAAATAGATAAGGATTTAGGCCTTCTCAGTCTGGTAGGTGACCTGCCATAAGAGAAGAGGCACATCATTCACCCTAACTTCAGAGCTTCTGCAGACTGATTTTAGTGCACTTATTGGGGAATTGCTTTGCCCTTCTTTTGAAAGGAGAATATGTGGTCGCATAAAGCTGATTGACGTTCACAGTAACCCAAGAGCATGTTCCCTGAGACTTCTGGGTCTACCTGAAAAAAACTGTATCAAAACAAGCAGTGGTTGAGACCAGTGCTACTGAGCCCACCTCCTTCCAGTTCCCAGCTCTACTGCAGCAGAAAGTCCTTGCTCCCCTCCTGAGCCACAAGTAAGTGTTGGTGAGATGTTCTGGAGAATGCCTTCTATTTTTGAGAGGCTCCCAGGCGTGCATTTGCTGCCACATGTAACCATGATGTGAAGGCAAGCTGCTCTGAAAAATTATTTTCCTTGATTAAGAGTCAGCCTTCTCAGATTTCTGTCAAAACTTTGGCCAAAAAAAAATTAAAAAATTTAATAGACCCATATGAACTTCCCTTAGAAGTCAGGTTTTTACTGGAAGTGAAGAAGACTGCTTCTTTGCAGTGAAAATATTGATGCAAAACCAGCAAAATCAAGAAAAGGAGATCATGTAATTGACCATGAAGTTGTGGCCTGAGTGAATTCCAGGTGATGGCAGTTCAGAGAACCATAAGTGGTGGACATTCTGGTTTCTTCTGAGCAAGATGGTGCAGAGTTGATAAACTGAGGTTACAAGGAGCTGGAAGGATTTTGCATTTCTTAGTTAATTAGGAAATCTGCCTGATGGCCAGTGTTTGATGTGTGGCTTTTTCTTGGCCTTGCATTAGAGTCTCAGAATAAATGAAGAGAAATAAGGAAGGCATTATACTACTTTATGCTAAATTAGCCTATCTGTAGAGTACTAAGTATCTACCTCTGGAGAGGCATCATAAAGCCTAAGTATTTTCACTGCAGCAGTGCTATTAGAAGCATTGCATGTTTTATTGCTAGGATATAAAATTGCTAACCAAGATTTTAAAAAAAATAGTTTAGAAGAATGCAGGAAAATGGGAACTATTCAAACAAATTTCATTCTGTTATTTAACTGAAATCTATTATTGTTCAGTTTAGAGCTAATCAGAGATTATTTTTAAAAAAATATTTTTCTGAGGGGGCAAAAACAGACTTGTCAAAGCTTAAATACTCAGTAGGAGCACAGTGACCTCTCTGAACATTCCCGTGGGCAAGGTTTGCAGGGCTGAGGACAGAAAGTCTTGTAAGAGGGGACACTGGCAGACTTGCCAAATGGCCCATGTGTGTAAACTCAGCTGGACCAGGCAGGCTTAGCTCAGGGCTCTAATGTGAAAATTCATTTTCATGAATGAGCACCTCTGCCTGCAATGCTGCACATGACCCATTTTGTATTAAAGATTTAGAGGGGATCAGAGAATTCTGTGTGTGAATGTCTGACCTTGTAGTCACCTTCTAGTCCTACTCCAGGGACTTATTTATCAGAAGTAAAAGAGGAGAATTGGTGACAGATGCTAGAATACCTTACATATCAGGGTATTGGCACACGAACCCTGTCAGCTTGGGGGAAGATTTCTTCTCTTCCCCTTTTGTTCTTTGACAGTGCTGTGGAGTATTCTAGAAGGTCTTAGTTTTGGGAGGAAAGGAACAGGAGAAAATCTGAAAGCTTGAAAAAAAAAAATCCTGCTCTGCTTCACGTGTGATTGCACTTGTGAAAGCTAAGGGGGAAATTTTGGATGCATATAGCTACTCCTTTGCTTCTTATTTTAATGGATTTAGAATGGAAAATAAAGGGTGTGATTCGATGCAGAGGAAGCAGATGTGTGAAACACAGGGCAAGCTGACCCCTCTGGAAAAACAAGGTGTGTTGACTGCGTTGACATGATACCAAGAGCAAATCATCTGCATATACATGTGCATGCCTGCACCCACTTCAGCCATGGCTTAAAATTGAGGAAAGATGTAACATTTTTCTTAATCTTGGATCTGCCTACTTAATTTAGTAAAAATTATGTTATTAGCTAGCACAAAAAATTTTAGAGCCTGACTAAGCTGAAATTCAGCGCAAGCAAAAAGCAGACTCTTGTCAGTGTGATTAAGCATGAAGAAAAAAACCCTTTTCCAGAGCATTCTCAAACATGGGTGCTGAATCTGGAGCTACCCTGAAGTAAGTGTGAAGGTGATGCTCTCACTCTTGTGGCTTCTGTCACCAAATGTGTTTGAAACTCAGTCACTTTGGTTAGAGCTGCAGTTGATAGAGTAACTTCAGCATAGGTTAATCTCCCATCCCTCCCTAATACTACTTGTTGCATTCAAGTACTGTAATCCTAGAAGGAATACTTCCAAATAGTTTAAAAGTAACATCACACAACCTTTATTATCTTTATTAGTTCACCACTGCAGCAGAGACACCTCCAACTTGCTTTGATTTAGTGTCATAACTTGTGATTAAAAGCTTTAGGCAAGGCCACACACATGCAAACAGCGCCTGGTGATTTTGATAATTAGTAGGAATGGCAGAGCCCTGTCTCTTTACAAGAAAGGTAGCAATGATATGCAATTAAAATGAGCTATAAAAGGTAAAATCATTTAGCAATATATGAACACAATAGGTCAGGTCGAATAAAGCAATGTAACAACTACTAAAGGAAAAAAAGAGGGGAATGAAGGGAGAATTCCTTAATTTTGAGTATTTTTTTTAGTGAAATAGTTTCTAAAGGTGGAATAGGAGAGAATCGTTGGGTTCTATGAAAACAAGAGCAGCTCCATCGCATAAATGTCCTGACATTTGTAGGATCTGTTTTCTTTGAGTACTTATAAGATGTTAAAGCTCTCCTAATAGAGTACCTTGTTAGTATGAAAAAGTGTCAAAAATGTAATTAACCAGAAAAGTGTGAGGTGAAATTAATGCTTTTTGTTTCATTTTTTTTCCCTACTTTTTTGTTCTTGATGACTTCTGAAGTGCATGGCCCTGACAGCTGTTTTCTTTGCACTTAGAAGATTTCAGATTGGTCCCAGCACTATTTATTTTCAGAAATTTGGGCTATGTTTCTTTTTTTTTTGCCTATGTCCTTCTCCATATTTGCACTATGGGACTGAATTCTGACACCGTATCATTTCCTCGGCAATATTCTGCCAGTTATATTCAGTGTCAGAGAAAACATGGGGATAGTTATAAAATATTTAGAATGAATTGGAATGACTAAATGGTATTTTAAGTACTGCCTGTTTATAGTACATCTTTACATCTGTAAATCTGGAATAAGGTAGGCTATGATACAACCCCTCTATCAGGTCATATAATACTAAGGTCACTAAAGATCCCCAAATATGCTTCAAAGTATTTTCAACATTACTGTTCTGGAAAAACATATTTTAGGTTTTCTGGAATAAATATGTTATGCTAAAGAAAATTCTTACTCCAGATTTGGATTTATGTAGTGTTCTATCTCATTTCTGTCCATGAGTGTGGCACTATTGTCCATGTAGCATCTCATGTATAATGTTTTACTATTTACAGATATTTCAATAGCTGGTGAATGAGTCAACAATTAATATATTGGTTCTGTATTTCGAAATACTGTACATAATTAACAAATACAGGCTAACCCTTTTTGTTTTAATATGTAAGTTGGCCTTGGGTTAGTAGCCATGTTTTTGGCTACTTTTACATATAGAACATCACGATTATGCAATATTCTTTCTGGATTTGCCAGAGTTTTTTGTCACTTCAAGCACCAATTAGTGAAACATGATACACAGCTAAAATTTCTGTCCAATTCTTTTTAATATACTGTGAGTGACCAACTTGTACAGAAAACTAAAGCATATGTAGTGAAGAGTTGCCTTCTTTTTCTGAGGGCAGTTTGTGGTTGTCTTGCTTCTTTGTATCTTGAGGTGTCTGGTGGGAACACACATAACAGAAGGGGCACAGCTCATCCAGGTGTGAAGGAAGCCTTAAACTCCACGGTGATGTGTAGCTATTAACTTTGTGAGCTCTTATTTATCTGAGAGGCTGCTCTCTAAGAAGTAATTAACAGCTTGTATGTTCAGAACAGAAGGTGAAAGAGCCTTCAACAGTGTTAGGATGAAATCTGTGTAGTGACTCCTAGCTAGCAGAATCACAAAATCATAGAATGGCTTGAGCTGGATGGGACCTTGAAGATCATCTTGTTCCAACTCCTCTGCAATGGCCAGGGACACCTCCCACTAGATAAGGTTGCTCAAAGCCCCATCCAGCCTGGCCTTCAACACTTACAGGGATGGCCATGCTTTTGTTAAAAAAACCACAACAACTCTTTCCCCTGCCTTCAAAAAAACCCACCCTAAAAAAACCTCTGGGATGAATCTGCAAATAAAATGCATTAAGAGTGTTGGATTTTTTTTCCTGTTACACATATGATCAGTGTTAAGGTCAGAAGGTATTTGTATGAAGTTAATGGTTATGTTGTGTAAATGAACTTAATGAGCTTAGTGAGTGTTAAAATAAGCTTAAAAAGAGAGGACTAAAAAGATATCTAACAAAATTATCTTGTTTGCTTCCAGTAATCTAGGAAATTTTAAAAGGTCACTGATAAGGAAACACTTAGGAGTGATTCTTTAACTCCTAATAAAGGCATACAACCTGGAATAATTATTTTTGAAATGTTGGAGATTGCTATCCTCTCCTAAACCTATCTCCCACCATTTCTTATGGTTTGTGTATATGTACAAGATACAATGAAGTTATGGTTAAAAACTTGAGACTACAGACTAGCCTACATCTTTGAGGTAATTTTTAGCTCTGTCATAGTACACAGGTTTTTGGTCAAGAAAAAGAATGAGAATACATTATGGATGCATTTAATGTGAAATTTCTTTTTGAGGGAAACATTTCCATGGAAGTGAGGATTGATGTGTGTCTGTGATTTCTTATTGGGAAAAAGAAAAGAGATTCTTATTAACTGTGTATTGAGAAAATAGATCTTCAAATGGTTCAGAAATTTTAGAAAGATCTGGCACAGGTTTGGCCAGGAATAGTTTGTGACTTCTAGTTTTGACCTTCTCAGCTCTCTGGAACATTGATTGAATGTGGCAGGTCAGAAAAAATTGCAGACTGCAGCAAGATGGAAAAAACCCAAAATGTGCTCACAGATCTAAATTAATTTATTTTGAGTGAAAAACTTGCCCAACAGCCTACAGCTTGTGCAAGCTCCAAGTAAATAGTGCAACAGTTTGATTGTAATGTTGCTCATAAAATGGCATTTTTCAGGGCTGCAAACAGGGCTACACTTCCAGGGATCATTTCCTGATTTTCAAGATGATTGTTGAGGTCAGTATCACAGGGCATGATGACAGACCTTGCTCTTGAGCTTTCTCTATTTGATGCAAAGTGTATTCAAGCATTTGTATTTGAGAGCATTGCATAGCACCTAGGATCAAGGGGTTCTGTTCCATGACTCAAACACTTAGGCTCTACTGCTATGAAAACTGTCAACCTAGAAACTTGGGGGTTTTTTTTTGTTTGTTTTTTTAAAGTAATGAACCCCTTAAAACCAAGAACCTCCCTCTGCCTGGTTTAGATTCTTTCTATTGAATATTTTTAATGAATGAGCAAATAATATTTTAGGTAAGCACTAGGTGATAGTCTAAATCTTGCAGCCTAAAACTCCTGTGCTGTTTTTCCGTATTTCTGTAAGTGAACTGAGCCACTTTTTCTTGAAAGAACACAGCTGTGATCTGCGTCAAGGAATAAGTTATGCTCTGAGATTGTAGTAATTAGCTGATCTTCATCTTTAGTTGAAAGGAAATTCTAACTAATCAATGGACTCAGCTGTGCTTGTTTTGATTTAAATAATCAAGTCTAAAAGCCTTCTCTGCACCTCTGTTTGTTTAAGTTGGCTTTGCCTCTTTGATCTCATGTTAACATACCTTAATGACAGGTAATGATTGATAATGGTGTATTGTAAAGTTCAGGTAATAAATAGTGTTGTGCTCATAATAATGCTGAATAATGTACTTTTTATGACCCAGTTTGATGGAAAATTTCCTTGTCAACTCTGCCTAATCGTCCAAACAAAACCACCCATTATTTAAAGAAATACGTGTCTAAACTAGACACATTAATTAGGGTCATGACTGAGCTACACAAAGGAATACAGTAACACTTCAGTTATCTTTAAGTGTGATCTTTGGACAGCAGTCCCAATGTTAAACTGAAGTTGAACGGGGAGCTATTGTTTGCGTTCTCCTTTTGTAGCTCACAGACTGATGTTGGAATCCATCCATACTCTCTGGGTGATGGGGAAAGCATCATCGCCCCGAAGGTCTTTGAAGGTCATAAACAATATTAGTTTGAACACCAGAAATCATGAAATCAAGTAAGCCTGGATGAAAAAGGAGGAAAAGAGGTTTCTGGGGTTTTATCCAGTCAGAAACTTAAGCCAGTTCCAAAAAGCTGAGTGTTAAAAAGGCACTTAGTTCTTAGCTGTCAACATCCTAGTGCTGTGCCAGCCAAGCCTCCATAACCCCTGGCACTCTCATGGTATTGTGTCTGCACTGAAGTTTCAGGGCTTTTACTGATAATGTAATAAGGCTCTGTAAGTACTAGTATAGACAGTAAAATGAAAGTCCAAACTTCAGAAAACTATATATAGTGGATAACTCAAAATTCTAAATAACAATAAAAAGCTATCTATGAAAACATGAGCTACCAAGAGTAGACTGCCTTGTAGGGCCAGCCAAGTAATTTTCTAATGAAAGTCTTCATTGTTGCTGAGATTAAGTCCCTGTAAATAAACAATGTTTGCTTTTTGTAAGTATCATGTGAGTAAGTGTGAGATGCTGTCGAAGTAAGACAATTGGTATTCTCTCCCACTGCCCCCACACAGCAGAGGATTCCTTGGGTCTTGCAAACAGCAGTTTTGGTGCCAGACTGAGTGTGTCAGCATGCTTGGAATGAAATGAAAGTACCTACCTGTCCCTTTCATTCCTCTGTTGTTTCAATTCAGCATTAAAAGTGTATAAGATGTTATGCCAAAAGGGATTTGTCCTTCTTATCTAGTAAGAGGAATGCTTTTGCTATTTGCATTTCTGAATTGCTTAGCTGCCCAAGCATGCTTTGTGTGTGCTGCCTGAAATGTGTCATTGGATCACGTGGCAGCTGCTCCCCGGCTGATGTTGGACTTTCTCCAACAAATATGGATTATGTTAAAGTAGGTTCTGAATTGACGAGGATATGTTAATAACTCCCAGATGGGCATCTTTGTGCAGGGAAATACAAGCAGTCTATGGCAGGAGCTAGTGTTTGGCAGGTCCATCATTCCGTCATTAAAGGCCACATTATTACTTACAACTCTGCTTGCATAACAATTGCTTCCATAAACTCAGTCTCCCAATAACAAATACACACAATTTGCTTTTAGATATATTTTCTTCTTGCAAGGAATTTTTATAGGCCAACTGGTATTTTCTCCAGTTTAAAATATGGATTAAAAAATTAAATTATAACATGAAATAAACATGCTATAATGGAACCTGGGTTCCACAAATCCATGCTTAAGATAACTTTACAGATGAGTGTAGAGTTCAGCCTGTATTGTTTAATGTCATGCTTATCTAAATTTCATTTATAGCTACAATTGAGTGTGCTATAGTGTGGTTTTTTTAATATTAAAAGTTAATTTCAAGCTCATAAGGGGTTTGTAATCTTCCTATGAGCTAATAAAAGAACGTTGCTTTCTACCTACTTGCATGGATAGAAGAAGTTGTTATAACTATTAAAATGATAATCATCATTGATAAATACATATGAAGTACGTAAAAGTCTGAATCGTATGATAAATGCTATGTATCTCGACCACCACACTTGTCCTTCATCTATTTATCCATTTCACCAAAATGTTCCAATGCTCTGTTCATCCAACAAACATGTACAATACGTAGTCAGCTGGAAGAAGTTTTTCCTTGCTTCTCCATCCAACTTCTTTCCTCAGTCCTACCGCTCTTAACTACCCATTTATGAACTTTAAAAAAAAAAAAGCAAAAGCCATGCAAGGTTTTGGGGTGTGTAAGTAAAAATTGCTAAGAGATGCCATCTTTCCCTGCTAGCTAGAAGTGGACTTTGGATTCTGACAATGGAAAACTTTGAGATTCCAAGTTCTTTTTCTTCAGTCCTAGAGTCATGTCTGCAGGAGCTGCAGCCTATAGAGCTGTACCTCTGCTAACAATTTGAGGAGCAGTTAGTTACCATGCCAGATACCATTAACAATAAAGGCAATAAAAATTTAAAAACAAACCCAAACAAAACAACAACAGACCCCCTGAAAAAATGCCATCGCAAAAACATCTTCACAAAATAATCATGATTTCTTTGTAAAAACCCTATATCATGAGTATTTTCCTGTTCCCTAGATGACCCCACCCCAGAGTCAATGGCCTCTGTAAGCCATTGTGGTGTATTCTCATAAGCACACACAGGCTTCTCTACTCAGACCTGGATTTTGACATAAGAAAAATAATGATTACTTTTTTGCTCTTAATAATAAAAATGTAAAAACGTTTTGAAATAACATCATTGAATTAGCTGATGACAATTTATGTTTTGCAGCACATTCTGGGGAGTGTGGCTGTGGTGGGGGAGTATTTTCTGGTAATAACCCAAAACGTCAAAGCCATCAAGCATTTGGATCTGGCCCAAGTGACAAAAGTTATCATGAGAGCTCCACGTACTTTTGTACCTCTCTAGTCTCTTTCTGCATGTTATGATATTATGACTCTCAAACTGGCACTTAATTTTCTTGGCTCTTAAAATGAGTGCTGTAAGAGTAGTTGAATGTAATATGTGGTATTTTAATATTGTGACTCTTAATGCTACATAAAACCTTTGTTTCCTACAGGTTTATTGAGCTGGTGTATTAGATTTCCTGCTGCATGAGCAAGAAGATTATGGTGGCTTACGTCTAAGTATACTTTTGGGAGGCATTTTGTATTTTCTCTATAAATAGTCTTTCTAAAACACAATTGTGAAACTATTAATGTTTATATCGCATTATACATCTCTCTAAGTTTACTGTGCTGAGTATACAGAGTGGTAGTAAGTGGAAATCTTTTTATCTAAGAAACATGTTCAGAATTGTTATCACTAAAAGACTACTAAAAGGCAAGTTTTTAAATATTTATCTGTAGGTTATTTTTGGCTTATTACACTGAGTCATCCCTGTTTTCAGCAGCAGTAAAATTACATATCTTACAGAGTTAAGCACTTCAATAGAGCTTGCAAATATAAAAATTTCAGCAGAAATCTGGCTATTCCACTTGTATTCGAAAAATGGCAAATGAGTCAATTGCAATTTTAACTTCTTCACAGATAAAATTTAGACTCAAGGATGAGGGCTTGTGCATAGCAAAGGTTGTATTTTATACTGGATGAATGTTTTTGCCTTGAAGGAATGCATTTATTATGAACTCCCCCAACACCAGGAGTACGTGGACGTCTTGGAAAGAGTCCAGAGAAGGACCGTGAAGATGATCAGAGGTCTGGAAAGACAGGCTGGGAGAGCTGGGGTTGTTAAAGCTGGAGAAGGCTCTGGAAGGACACCTTGGAGCACCTTCTGGTACCTGATGGGGGACTACAGGAAAGCTGGGGAGGGATTTTTTATGAGGATGTGTAGTGATAGAACAATGAGTTATGGCTTTAAACTGGAAGAAGGTAAATTTGGATGGTAAGGCTCTGGAAGAGATTGTCCAGGGAAGTTATGGATGCATTATTCCTGAAAGTATTCAGAACCAGGTTGGATGGGTCTTTGAGCAACCTCATCTAGTGGGAGGTGTCCCTGCCCATGAAGGGGGTTTAGAACTAGATGTTCTTTAAGGTCCCCTCCAACCCAAGCCATTCTATATTATCATTCATTGATGACTTTAAAGACACAAACCCTGCAAAAATCTTCATCCTAACATAAATGGAAAGTATATGTGTGGGGAGGTAATTTATACCTGTATTATACTACTGACTTGCATTCTGTTGTGAGAATAATTTAATGAGCAGTTTCTTCATGCTTTAGAAGAAAATGCCACAGGCCTAACTGTGCAAGGTCCCTTGGAACCATTTATTCATCTGCACGTGAATAGCCAGTTTCATTAGTTTTGAAAGTGCAACATGAGTGAAAGAAATATTCAGTGTTGTCTCATCCAGCGAAATGAAAGATGATAATCTCCATGCAGCTACCATTAGGTGGACTGTCTCCAGCGCCAAATCCTCCTCCAGTTCAGGTGTAATGGGTAATCTGCAATTTGCTGGGGGCATCATTAGCCGGCTTTGCCTGCAGGGCAGGATTGTAGCCCATCTGGGAGCAGCTGCCTGCCAGGCTGCCCAGGCATGCGGGGACCAGCAGCGTTCCGACCATCACCCACCTCGGGCTGCTGCTGAAGCCCCCGGTGACGCAGAGGAGGTATTAGGTCAGATGAGTTACATTAAGTGGCAAGTGATAAATTCAAGACGACAACTCAAAACAGCAGTGTTTCTTCTGATAATTAATTCCAGTGGTGCCTGAGGCAGTGCTGAGCCACTACAACCAGTGTGGCCAATGCTGAGCAGCTAATGAGAAAACATTACAGCAAGGACTAGGCAAGGGCTGGTACATTCTGGCAGGTCTGAGGTCACTATGATTAGAAAATATTAATGCAGGCTTAATGTGATAAACTGACTATGACAAAGAAACTTTATTTTATCCATTTGTGGTTAAAAGGTAAAAAGAATTTTTCTGTTCTTTCCTCCTCCCCCCAAACAGCATTTGCACTCTGCATATAGTCCAGTGGCACTGAGAGCTGTTTCAGTGCTGTGATGTGCAAACACTGTCAGAGCTAGTTAACTGTTGCAGCTGGACACAAATCCTTTCTTCTCTTTCGTTTGTTTTAATTACTTTTGTCAGGTAACAGTGAACAGTCAGCTTTGAGGAAGGAGCTTTATAGTTGTTATGTATAACCAGAAAGAATGATGAGAAAATGACACTTCCATAGTGCAGCATCTTTCTGCCTTTGGTCAGCAGCAGGGACGGGATTGTACCGTGCTGTTCAGGAAAAAACAAGCACAGCCTAGAACTCTGTCTTGGATATGGGGAAAGGTGATGCAAACACAAAATCTTACAGTCACAGCCCTGCCACATGGGTTTGAGAGGTTAAGTTGTGGATAAAAATCTGTACCCAATGGCACTTTAAACAATGTTTCTGTGAGATTTCCCAGGCTGTTATGTTATTCCCATAGCTGCAGGATTCTTGTTATTCATAAACTACAGGTGCTGGGTACCATCCTATAGGAAACCAGTGGGTTGTAATGTGCTTACTAAGCACTTCTACAAATAGAGTCTACACAGTGTTCTGCTAATTATGGAATGAGACTTATTTTTTAAGTGTTTCTTATTAATTGCAAGGATAGAGCTGAGATGGACTGCATATTGTGGCATTTGCGTTCTTTGTCATCAAAAGCCCAACAGTTATTTTTACATTTTTGCTTTTTTCTTTTGATATCCACATTTATATAACTGTGGCTTTTCAGCTTTTTTTCAGCATTGTAAATACTTCAGTAGGAATGCTTATATAGAGCAGATAAAAATAGTGTTTAATCACATCAGCAAGACTTCAACTAGTCCCAAATGTCAAGTAATATAATTAATTGGCAAGCTTGTAACCAAATCTTTGTTATTTACGAATATGTTAAGCTACCAGGGATGTTCTTACCTTGTATTTTTTACAGAATATATCTTCATCTTTTAGAGAAAAAAAAAATGTTTTAGGATTTTTTTATTTCTTATTATATATTTTCTTCTTTATTTCAGCCACCTAACTCTTCTCTTTTAGAAATCCAGAATACACGTAGAAGAAAACATATGTTCCATACAATTTTCTCTCTTATTCCTTTATTTTTATACAACATTAAACTGGCATAGTGAAAATATATGGTCTCCAATACAAAACTTGCAACTGATATTTGAGGCCTACAGTTACAGAGGAAAAGAAGTTAAAAATAATTGGATGAAATACATTCACCCTTTTAGTAATCATACAGGCTTGTGATGACACTAATATTTTTCTGAACAATGAAAGTACCATCAAGTGTAATATGTTGTAATGTGATAAGTGACATTTATTTCCATGATACTAAAATCTTTTTGGACATTCTCCTTTTTCTGTTTATATAATAAGCTTGTCACTTTACTCAGGCTTTATTAATTTCTTCCTATGGTTACACAGAGGACAAATATTTGAATTAATTTTTAGCAAAAGAGAAAATATCCTATAGCTCTATAGCTTAAGCCCTAGAACACACAGCTTTAGGTTCTCCATTAATGAAAATATGAATAGTAAACTACAGCTAAAATACATGAAATCCAACAATTTTACTCAGGTCCTATTGTAATTTATTTTTAGTATTTAAACTCCATTTAGGCAAAACTCTTTAGGAGCAAATTAAACTCTAAGCAGGATAATTAAAACCCTGGTTTAGAATTAAGAGTCTAACAGTTAAGAGTTAAGTGTTAAGTGTTAAGAGTCCCAGATAGACTTTGGAATTTCTGCAGCTTCCTATAACATAATCATAGAGGTGAAATGGGAATTATCTGTGTTTCAGAAGAGAATGCATATTTTTGTGGAAAGCACAGGAGATCGCTTTTGGGCTGTATCGGTTTTGAACTCATCTTGGAGAGCCCCATGGAAAGATCTGGCAACACAGCAGAATCGTGTTCATGTGAATAAACGTGCACATATCAGGTCAGTAGATAAAATCTATGTGGTACCAACTGCCAATAATTCCATGCTAGATCAATTTATTTGCTCATCAGAATTTTGTGAGTGTGATAAAAAGTGAGCAGGCATAAAAAGCCTTTGCATAGGTTTTCTGTCTGCAAAATTCAGCTGTTGGCAGAGCCTTCATTTTCACAGAGAGCACATTTAGTGGTGTCATCCTATAGGAGGGAAGGCTGCTGGGTGTAATACACAGCAATCCAAATGGGGGAGAGGAAGGTCTACTGATACCTTAGTGAAAAAGTGTTTTGTGACAAAGGTAGCTCTTACCTGGCATGTCTTCCTCTACAATTTAATAATTAGAGAACAGATAGCTATATTTTGCTACTATTTATAGTATAAACTGTCTGGGAAGGGAATGGTTCAGTCAATTTGAAGACTTCTCAGTTCTTGGTAGGATGTTATGTGCCACGTGGTATATTTTATGAAAATTATCAAAAAGCAAACTCACTAAGTTTTTTATAATTTTAAAAGGATTTTAGCTATTCTAAAATGTTTCATTAATACAAGTATCAAATAACATCTCAGTATAACTTTGAGTATTATGTATGAGCTATTAGGCAGACATTAAATGCAATACACAGTAAAACTTTAAAAATGGATTTTCAGTAAGATTATGTCCTGGTATGGGATATGATTCCACAGTGGAGGATGATCAACAAGTCTGTATTTTAATTTTGATATAATGAGCCATAGCATGGTTTCAAACAGTCTTTCAGTTTAATCCTGACTACTGAATTTCACAGCATCGGAGGAAATATTTCGTTTAACAAGTTTAGTCAGGGTTTTGAACAGTCTGTGGGGTTTTATGTTTTCATAACAAAGGCACAGTCGTTTTATAAATAGATTCTTTTTCAGATCCCGATGCCAAAACTATGTGACTTTTAGAAGAGGCAGATGCTTGCAATTTTGTTTGCTTTATTCCCTCTTTAGTTTATACTCACCAGTACCGGCATTCCTGTATTCTTCTGTTCCCAAGTACCTGGAGCTATTTAGAGCAGTGAAAGTGTGGCCGGCGGAACACACAAACACTGAGAGATGACAGGGTTTTTGCTGCAGTCGGAAACCAGGGAATATGTAATTGCATCATTGTCTCTCATTCTGCTCCCACATGTACCTCGCTTAAATGTCATCTGATGCTGCAGGTTCTCACTCTTCCCTTCCCCATAAGCCTTATTCACCCTGCACTCAGCCATCAGCACAGCGGTGCCCGAGCCCGCAGCATCGCACCGGCCTCCCCGGGGGTTCCCCTTCAGGCATCACCGATCGTTGACCTGGCTATTGTTGTTTGTGATACTTAGGGGTAAACTTTCGCAATCAATACAACATCAGCTCGCCTAGCTCCAGGGAATGGAGCACTGAAACAGTGCACTTAATCTTGAAGCCATCTCCTGCTCCCTGCTCTGCTGCTAAACTGGGTAGTTGGCCTACTTGATGCAGCATTATTGCTGCAGAGGTCAGATGTGAGCTTGCTTGGCAAGTCCTGATGAATGGCTGGTGGTGATGAAGCACCTCTTCCGTCCAGCAAGAGACGTTTAATAATGATGGACCATAACTGCACACACAAGAAAAGCTTGTAGCTTGTTTGTGAGCTTATATAGTGAAAGCTGGAGAAGGCTGTGTTAGATTGCAGTAAGTCTTTGGAAAAAAAATTGGGAAAGGATTCATTAAAAGTGAAAGAACCCTGAATATGTGTTACAAAATCGTAGCAATTGCTGCAAATATATGTTTTCCTGACATTCTACTTGAACTGGTCCTTCTTTTCCTTGCATAAAAAAAAAACCAGAACAACAAAACCAAAACCAGCCAACCAAAACCAAACAAAGGAAAAACTTTGTAGATTGATGAAGATAGGAAATGATCTTAAAGGCCAGTAAATTAAAATTAACACATATTACCTCTACAGGAATTAATTTTATTTGGCTTATACGCTCTGGTGACAAATACCACATTTTGCCTGAAATCAAAGGTATGGGCCTTTGATCAGTGCTTTGGCAAAAATTGTTTCTCCTCTCTAGAGAAGAGAAAACTTGCTGAATGAAATGAATTGCAGAAAAGCTCACCTTGATGCTGGAGAGTGCTTTCTACAAGGTTTATACCTTGAAAAGAAAATGCTAAGGTAACCAAGTAATCACATCTTAGTTCATCTAGGTTGAAAAATGTATAATTTTTATTTTCATTCCCCTCTCCCCTGCTCCCCACTCTGAAGTGTTACCCAGTGCCTTTGTTCCACAGGTTTCTCATGTCTCCTCTGTCTCTTACAGACATTGGTAATAAAGCCAAGCAAGAAACTAAATGCATCTCACCCCAACAAAGTTTTGCAGCAGTTAACCACTAAAGCTACAGGCCAGCAAGATGTGTAATAGATTGAGCTGCTCTCCAGAAAAAAGGCAGATGATGGTATTTAGGGACGTGGATATTTATAACCTCAGAAATGCTTCTTACAGGTGCAAAACTGTAAGATCCATAGGGGAACACATATGTACTTGCCTGTGCTTTGAGCTACACTAACAAGCCCTGGGCAAGCAGTTGTTCTATTGTGTGTGGTGGGGAGGAGGTGAAAGCTGACAGAGCACTATCAACACCCATTAGATGCCTTTCAAAATTTCCTTTTAGCCTGTGGACACTGTTGATGAAAATGAGTATTATCTGGCAAATTCCAGTCCTGCAACATAATTATTTGCATCCAAAAATTCGCTTGTATGATGAAGTGTCCATTTAAAGCCTTATACTTTTTAATTTGTGGTATTACACATTTGAAAACTATTCAGGAGGGGGCAGGAGCCCCAAGCACTTGCAAGTTTCCCATTTTGGTCCAAGAACTGGACAAGCCTCTACAAACACTCATTCTAAAAATAGATTCAGTGCTCAAATTATTGAAATAATATTTATATTATGTTCCTAGTTTTCTGGCATTGCTTCATTGATTGCTTTGTGATATTGAATTTTTAATTAATTTAATTCATATTTAATATACTATTTTATTCCCTTTACTTTTCCTTATCTCTAAGTCATGGTTTGGGCATTCTCAGTACAGCATTACACTTTCTTACAGGAAGAGATGCATTTATACAAATATAGATTTATGGAAATGTAAGGACTGGAAGGCTGAGTTGACTGATGAGAATCCAAACTACCCAAGTAAGGGCCTGTTTGCTTTAACTGAGCATAGACCATATTATTCCTGGCCATGACTGGACTTAAAAACTGTGAGTTTCTGGCATAAATACCTGGAGTGTGGCTCACTAAAAGCAACTGCACTGATGTCTCTGTTGCTTGGTTGTTTGGTCTTGATGTGTTGTGTGTTGGTAGAGCTGTGTACAAGTTTTGAAAAAAAACCCTTTTTTATTTATTTATATGCAGGTAGCTTCAAACTACTGCTTTTGACTTTCACAAAGAGCAATTAGATGGAGTGGGAGATTTTTTACTGACACTGGATCCATTTTCTTGTACAAAGGCAATAGAGATTGTGAAAGGTAACCTAGTGTCTCGGGCCAGGCTCAGAGTTCTACCTCTGTAGGTTAAACTGCTGTCACTTTACAGGTATAGAAGAAAGAAAAATTAGGTTGGACCAGTAAACACATCTCTTATGAGCAATAACATGGAGGAAGGTGGTGCTTTGGCAGCCCCTTGTGTCTTATTGCCTGTTCTTCTCACCGCAGCACTGCCCCTCACTTGGTATGGGTACTCTGCAATGTTTAAAAATTATCTTCTATTAAAAAACTTCATTCACTCTCATAAGAAAACTTCCATCCTGTTAATTGTGTGGATGATCTTGCAAAGGTGAGTCAATTTCTTTTCCCACTGGAATACGTTTTTCTTGGTTCTAACTAAGGCAGGAGGTAGCAGCATGAGGCCAATGTGTGTGTGTGTCTGGGTATGGTCCAAGGGACACAGAAGAGCAGAGACACAGCATTGCATTCAAAGAACTGAAGCCCCATCCCCCATCAGAGGGCAGAGCCTACGCGTGGGTTTGCAGTTTGTAGAAGCTGGGGGGTGTAAGGATGAAGGGGCCGGGAAGCGGGTGCAGTCCTCAGGGTGAATCAAGGAGACTCAATTGGAGTGAAACTAAGTATTACAGAAATTTACCTGAGTGTAAGGTCTATTAGGCTAGTGAACAATTGTGGGAGAGAAATAATAAAATCCCCATTTCTTGAGACTTTTAAAACTAAGCCAGTCAAAACTCTGGAAAATATACTGCGGATAGTGTAATATAGTGACAGGAGGACAGACTCTAATAGGACTATTTAATTTGTAAGTCCTATGAGTCATTCACTTAAGCTCTTTATGCCTAGTTTTACTTAGTTATGAATACAGAGGATAATCATCCAAATTGTAATAAAATCCTTATAGTATATTAAAAAAAAAAAAAAAAAAGACATTTTCATTTTGCTTCAAATGAGCTAACCTGCTTCAGAAATGAATGACAATCCATGCTGCTGGGGCAATGACAGGGTCAGCAATGATCAATTTAAGTAATATCAGTTTCTGTACTTAATTATAAATTATACACTTGTACTTTTTTTGTCCAGAAGTGAGGTTCTGAGTTCTGTAAACATATGAACATACCTATGCCAGAAGTCTATCCCATCCAGTTTGTAACTGAGGAGGAGGTGATTCCCTGGCTTTGGCTCGTTTTGGGGCTGGTATCCTTAGCCATGGGTCTTGAGTCATGAGGTACTTTTTCTGTCTTGTTCCTGTGAGGGTTGATTCATGCTCCTTGCGTGGGTGCCAGGCAGTGACCGGGAGCTGCTGCCTTTGGCCATGGAAAGCTCAGCACTGCTCTGCCAGGTGAGAGGGGGAAATGGGGCAGAGAGGGCTGTGGACTCACTGCTCCATCCACTACAGTTTAGCCTCAGGAACAGTGTATGCATTGTATACTTAGTTTTTCATTCAGCTCCTAAAGTACCTATGTTATTCCATGGCTGCTTTCCCTCAACACTCTATTACTGCCTTGGTTTCAGTAGAGGTAAAACCAATTTGGCCATCAGTATTTCATTTGCCCTTTTTCTAGCACAACCCCTGCACAGGATTTGCAGAGAACTGTTCTTATGTTTTGCTGATTACTTTTCCATTTATCACTTATGCCTGGCTGGCTGGATTTAGTGCCCACCTTGGTTTTTGGTTGTGTGGGGTTGGTTTGTTTGTTTTGTTTTTCTGTGGTTTTTTTGTTTATTTTTATTTTTGGGGGGGTTGTTTTGTTTATTTTTTGTTTCTTTTTGTTTTTGTTTATTTGGTTGGGGTTTTTTTCCTGTTCTGAATTTCCTGAGCAAAAATCTACTGTTAGCAATTAACAGAACTATTTTGGTGCTTCTGTCATTTAGCATATTTTTAATTTCCATCTGGCCAGTCATACCGATACATAAAATGTGTCATCCTGTGAAGTCAGCACTAAACACCTGATTGTGGCAGTAAGAGAGAGATGTGAGTATAATAAATTTCATTTTGTTAGGGAACGCATTCATATATATTTTAATTAAAGTGGAAAGTGATGTGGGATTCCTTATTTTAAAAAACAATAAACCATTACCCACTAATGGGTTAAAAATAAACAGAAGCCTGCATCTAAAAAAAAGCAAAAGAAAGAAAGAGAAACAGTAATGACAATTTTGAAGTATCCAGTACCTGTTGTGACAGGAATAACAAATTAATTGGGACTATAACGGATTCTTTGTAAAGGTGAAGTAAACACACTTGACTGTATATTTTTCACCATCAGTTAAGTCTCAATTGGTTCTAAAAATAAACAGAAGACATTGAACAGTTTTAATGGATTTTGACACCTAGGTATTATGCTGTCACTCCAGTATAAATGAATCATAACTTTAGACTGCGCCAAGGAATTACTACACATTTGGAGAAAATTTATGGTGCACCAGGCTTTGAATCATGATGTGATATCAAAACTAAAGTCAGAAGAGGAAAAAAGTCTGGCACAAATTATGCTTTACCCAAGCAATGAGTACCTGTGTGAAGGCAACAGGTATGGATTACAGGGTTAGTTAGAAATGTCACTGTAATTTCTAGGTGTTAACACTTCTAGGAGTCAGTGCTCTGGCAGAGCTCCCAGGGAGCCACATCCAGAGGGGAGCTGAGCACAAATGCTGGGCAAACCACCACAGCTGCCAGGTGTTTGTTGCTTCTCAGGATTTGACCTAAGAGTTTTACCAATGAAGTGGGTAAAAGAAAGAATTTCAGCATTTGACCTTCAGTTGGGGTTTTTTTGGATTTTTTTTTTGTTTGGTTTTTTTGTTTTGCTTTGTGGGTTTTTTGCTTTGGGTTTTGTTTGTTTTTGTTGTTGTTGTTGTTGGTTTTTTTTTACTATCTAACACTTTTTTTAATATCTATCATTGTAGATAATGAAATTCTTACTTCGTGCTCAAAGATACCTTAAACTGTCTGTTAAGTAAGGAACATCTGTAGATGGACTGGTCACTGGACTTCAAACTGGCTGCCTAATTTGCTCTGTGATGTGATGTATGTAGGTAAGCCTTAAAATATATTGTACTGACATGCATGTAATATTTGCTGAATCTTCCTTATGAAATTTGTTTGAAATAATGATGGTTTGTGCAGTTGCTTATCTTATTTTAATACTTCCGAGGAACAGAGGTATAAACAAGTATTTCCTCATTCGTTCTGAGCTAAATTCCTTAGCAGACTAAGTTGTGTTCAGTGCACAAGTATGTAGCTGTGATTTTTATAAGTCCTTATCAAAATTATCCTGTTTTTAAAAAAAATTCATTCAAATCTCAGGTAGGCGGTTGTAAATATTCAATTTACAGTACTTCTATAGTTTCCTCCACAGTTCCCCTTGTTTTTGAAGAACTTCTTGAACCTGCCTTTTCTAGCATTTTGCCTGAAAACTTAACTGCTTCTTCAGAGATTATATAATATTACAAATACGAGATCTAATTTTTAAGTCTCTATTAAACAAAAAGGAACCAATCCAAAGCAGATTATAAACAGGCACAGAGGAGAGGTTTAATCTGTGAATCCACAGAGCAGCCATTTATAAGTTTTTTTCTTGTTTTGGCTGTAATGCTTTACAAATGTGGATTGATTCATTATTTTTGACCCCCTGGAAGACTAATAATCCTGTTAATGACTTTGGTACTCCTCTCTTGGAGCAGTGGCACATTGTTGTACTTTCTGGCTCAAGGCCAGATGCCCAAATGATGCAAATGCTCTGTTCTCCATGGATCCAAGCCTCCTGGTCCTGCTGCCTTTGCCCTGAGCACAGAGATTTGCTTTCTGCCCTCCATCCAGCCACAGCCAGTGCAGTCCTGGCAGCACAGAGCACAGCCAAGAAACTTCCTGGATCTGTCATATGCCTCTTGCTGTAAAAAGTGTCTGCTGCTTCTTCCTGCAGCTATTAATCTTGTAGAGGAGACCAGTGTAATGTTTGAAAGCAACTTTATATCATCTTTTATTAACCAGGTTAGTGCTGAATGTCTGTCACCAGGAGAAAAGCTGCTATGCAGACAGCATGGGTTTTTTGCTCTGTTGCTGGACTAGGGGAGAAGGAATGGGGAAAGAAGAGATGATTGAGTTTGTTTCCTGGAAAACAGAAGCAGCTGGTATTAAAAAACTATCTAAGATTTTATTTTTATTCCATTTTAGACAGCTTGATGTTAGTTATTTTATTTTACTTTGCCTAATATTTTTTTCAAACTAATTTTTAATATGAGAAAAGCCATATGCCTCTCCTCAGGGGCTGCATAAGGAGGCAGTCCAGTTCATACTGTGCAGGAACCTGGGTGTTGTGCATGAAGGCAGCTTGGCACCATCTGGGCTATCATGCCTCATACTCATTTCACCACCCTGCTACACACACTAAACCTGCCCATTTTCTCTTAAAATGAGTCTTCACAGTTGATCACTGTGTCACCTGCTCCCTAGCAGCCACTAGCTCCCTGGAATGCTCTTCAGGAGAGGTGGGGAAGTTGTCCTTACCTGTGGGAGAGCTGGTGTGTTCTAGGGCCAATAGTGAATAGTGTGTTCACCTCCCACTCCTACCAGTCCAGAGGAGTCAGTACAAGAGATTTAAATGCTCAGTCTTCCACAAGTATGTACTTAACATGCCTCTCATAGTCCAGTGGAGAGTTTTGAAATGTATATCAGGTATAATAATTTGGAGAATAAGCACTATAGTAATATCTAGCTATTTCCCCCCAAACTGCTGCCAAAGCTTTGCCAAAGCTTTCCCTTGGGGTGTCCAAGTCTCAATAAATCAGAAAGAAGCATAAGTATATAAAATATCCAGTATCCTAAGCTAGGTCACTCTTGGATCTGGTAATGTTGGTGTGTAAATCTCAGCAGTGGCTCTGGAATATATTAGAGAAGTTTCACCCTCAGCACTGACTCTCCTCCTCCCTGATGGCAGCTGGTGGGCATGCAGCACAGAGAGGAGGAAAAAGAAAAAAAAAAAAAAAAAAAAGGTTTTAGTGTTTCCTCAACCTGCTAAAGGGAATCTTCCTGGGCAGGCACAGTGATGGGAGGCATATGCTGAGTATCCTGAACGGGGCACTGGCAGGCTTGCTGATGTTCCCATTTACCTGGTGCCAGGGGTTTCCAGCTTGAAGGGGATGCTGCATAGCAGCTGCTGGCATCCAAAGGTTTTGACTTTGTCACTGAACAAAAGTACTGGTACCTGAGAAAGCTCAATCAAATTCATTTTTACAGCTTCTCCAAAAAGCATGAAATGAAGAGTTGTAACATATACAATGTATTATGATATATTTCCCCATTTGCTTTTTTCTGATATGTGTAAATGGTATTTTTAATACTGAAAATTGCTCATTTGGAGATTATAATACTTAAATTCTCATCTAATTGTCTCTTAATTCCTCTGAAATTATGCTAATTATAATAAAATTTTATTAATTATATTAATTTAAAGGAGATATTAAAGTTATTTCTCTGTAAAGAACCCCAAAGCATTCTAATAGTATGATTACTTTGAAGTACTCATTTTAGATCTTTCTCACTGTGTGTTTAGCTGTGGCCTGGAAGCATTTCTTTTCTGCACAGAGTACATTACTCAAGCATTATCAGGTAATTTTACATGGATATCCTCAGTTTTATAGGCAAATAATTCTGGTAATAGAGATATACTGGTATGATCCATCTCAAGTGGATTTTTTGATTTAAGGGTACTATTCTAATTTTTTTATTCTTGTGTTCTACAAACTCTGAGGTATTTTGCTTTCATAAATTATGAAAAGAAAATGTCACAAGCTATCACTGTTTCTATGCTCTGCCTTTGCTGACAGCTGTATGATGCTCATTCAGTGCAGCAGATTGGGAGCTGAAAGTTTCATCAATAAATATGACTCTGATGGCTTCATGTCAGCGGTCAAGGTAATGGCCTTTTATTATCCTGAAACACACTTCCAGAAGGCACATGTGTACTTACTTTATCTTAAGCTCTTCTGAGGGAACATTTTTTTTACAATTTTAGTTGTTGTCATTTGCAAGTGACATAAAAGTATTTTAATTAAAGAAGGATTATGTAATTCTTTTTATTCCTTTATGACTGCATGCTTAAGAACAAAGGAATGAACTGAGGTATAATGTTGAACTGTCTTACTATGAACTTCTCATTATGATTATAGAATTATTTTAGAGTATGTTGAAATCTATAAAAAATAAAAAGGGAAACGTGCAACTGATCCATTTGAAAAACTAGAAAATACAGCAATAAAAGGTTTGCAGCACTACTTAATTCTGCATTAGTTGGATGAGACATAGTTTGATGTTTTGTTTTACATTTTTATTATTCTAGCCAAAGATATTATTTTAATAGAATTCTTCAGTCTATTTTTGCTACTAAAGAACTGCTGTATCCATACACTGTACTCCAAGAATAATATGCATCTATTTGGGCAAGAACCATTTCAATATTTCAAAATTTCACTTCTTGTGTTTTATTTTTCTGTTTTATGTATTTACTAATTGCTAATAATGCAAATACTGTTGCAAGTTTCAACTTTTCTTAGAGCTTTTTAATGTGGTCTGTTAAATGTATTTGTTGTTAATTAATTTATATCGTAATAGCAGCTATAGACAGGTCACTTTATCTGATTAGTTGGGTGATACTCTCTACTTGGCCCTCAAATAATTCTTTGTAAATGAAAATCTAGGGGGAAAAAAAAATCAACCCCTAAAATAATATTTCATATTCAATGGTTGTACTGTAATTGTATATACACGTAGTTGTAAGGTTTTTAAAAAATATCTATCTAGGTTTAATGTGTACATGATCCCAAAATTGTATTCAAGTTGCACGAATTTCCTCTTGAAATACATGTTCTGTGAGATATAGAAAACCAGCACATATCAGTGAATTCCAACATATCTGGAAGAACAGCTGGCAGTAGGTTGGTGTGCTAGGGAAACTACTGGGAGCTTTGGACCTATTGATGAGAAGAACAAGGTTTTTTCCATACTAAAGCTGTGTTCCACACTGTTTGGGGTTTTAAAAATCTTTTCTGCATGGATTTTTTAGTTTCCATCTGTGTTAAAGCAGATTTGTTTAAATAGAAAGAATACTAAAATCAAGCTGGATTTTTTCTCAAGCATTTAAGGAAAAAAAATGATCTGTACAACATCCATGAAAACATGCTAATTCTTATCATGTGTCCTGGCCTCATCTGGTAGAACAGCGGTTCCTTTGATGTAGTTTTCATCCAGAGTGTCCTGCCTTTATCTAGAGTAATATTTTAAAACCATGGGACTCAATTGGTGCTGAGAAAATAAGGCATCCTAAATGTTCTAGGTATGCTAGGTATGGCTCCACTGCCCCTGTCTAAGGCTTGGCCATGAAGGCCTCTTGGTGGAGGGGATGCTCTGCTTGCCATGGTCCTGGGAGCTCCAGTGCCACTGAGAGATGGGCTCCAGTATCTGCCCAAGTAACACAGCACCTGTGCAGCACCATCACACAGAAACCACTGTTTTCTGCCATGAATCTGAAAACCCTAATTAAGCTCATGGTATGAGCTGAATCCTTTCCCTGACCACTTAAACAAATTGATGGGGACAGCTGAGCTGGGGAAGAGGACCAGAACTGGGTGTTATGGCCTTGGCTCTGCAGCAGAGGCTTGTCCTTGCCTCAGCAATGCAGGATCAAACTTCTCTTTTCCCCACTGGTGGCAGAGCTGAGGACTTAAAATTTCTGCCCTTGTGCACTAAGTGGCTTCAAAAAAGTGTAGATATGAAGCAGATAAAGCAACATTTTACCGAAAGTTCATTCATCAAAAAGCTGCATATTTTGAAAAGGGTAAAAGTACTACCAGACTCATCAGGGATAAGTAAAGGCTATATACTATAGATTATTTTAATCCCCCTGCTAGATATAAAAGGGATAATTACATATTTGTGGTTGAAGCCATGTGGTGGAAAAATCAATACAACTTTTTTGTATGACACTTCATTAGTGTGAAAAATTTTAAAAGCTGAAAAGAACTGCCTTGCAATTAAATGCCTCTGCTACTTCAGATTCAGTAATGGGTTTGTATTATTATCTAGTTTATTTGAAATAGTGGTTGCACTATAGCAGTAATTGGAAAACATTGATTATGCACTTGTATATAGAAAACCTGGCAAATCATTACAGGGCATAGCAACAGTTAGTTAGCCTTACTAATGAAGCACTAATTGCTGTAAGTAGGTTAACATGTTAGTGAAACTACAGGGAGATAGAGCTATGAAAATTTTTATCTCTTCAGTGTTATGTATTTTTTTAAATCTCATTTTAAGAAATCTCATTTTGCAAATACAAACCGCAAGACTCTTTTGGTGCTATATTTGGAATAATTTCAGAGATTTGTTTTTGTGGGTTTTTTATTTTTTCATTTGGATACAATGTCTAGTACATTTATGTCATATTTATGCTACTCTTATCAACACGGTGACTTTAATGTATGTAAATGGCTAACTGGAGTGAAAGGCTGGTCGGCTCGATTGATTTCCTTATTCTAATGCAATTATGTCATGCATGCTATGTGCTTCTTGAACAATCTTTATTTTTTTTAATTAGACTGTTCTATGTTTGAAGAGGTGGTAGTTAAACTGCTATAATATGACCACACGGGGTACAATTTTTTTCAAAAAATCATTTTGTGAAAACTCTACAAGCCCTGAATTTCTCTAGTAAAACGTATTAGGAATAGTAATAAATAGATTATATTGTTACATTATAGATGTCAAGTAAGGTAGACATAGTACAGTTTTATTAACTGATTATGCTACATTAGCATATTTTACAAGCTTAAATTTCACTGCTGTTACCAATATCTGCCTAAAACCATACCCTCAATGCTGAGGGTAACTGTTCTCTTTGAGATATTTATAATCACAGTATCCATAAGGCTAGATTTATAACAAACAAAACAATCTGCTGAATATTGCTTTACCTAACACTATAAAAAAATTAAAACTTGGCTGTGAAAAGTTCTCTTTGGAATATAAATTGAAAATTAGATTTTAACTGCATTTGTATGTTTAACCAATAAGTTAATGCAAATTAACTGTAAATTGTGAATTTAAACCCACAAACTTTTGATAAGAACTCCTGACACTGGAGGTGGTGGCCTTTGAAGAGCTTGCCCCAAAATGTTTCCGTCCTGAAGCACTGGGGAAAGAAGTATTTATATCCCTGAATGTAGGAACTCTAGTTGAGCTGCCAGTATTTTTCAGGCAGACTTGTGCACACTGGAGGACAGGATCTGTTTCTTTAGCTCAGTACCTTTGCAGGCAAGTTGGGTGCCTGTGTCTTTAGAGCCTGGGACTCAGTCATTTTCCTGGCTGTCAGCAGCTGGAGAGGCTGATGCAACTCCCCAAGTGGTGAAACTGTTGTGAGGGAAGAGGCTGCAAATCTTTGGCTTATTTTCACACTCCTTACTATGGGAGCAAAACTTCCTTAGTACCAGCAAGTGCGTTTGAACGGCAGGGAGCTCCTGGGAAACTGCAGGCAGAAAAACCTGGTTTTGGGTGAGGCTGGACACAATCTAAGTGTGAGGGTGTGGCTTGCTGGAGAGCAGGAGAGATGAAATCCTGACCCCAAAAGCCAGGGCATTTACTGGACCTCCTTGCAGTGCTGCTTTCCAGGACATGGTTGTGTGGCAGCTCTCTGACCATGCTACTGTGGTGCTCTCTGACCTTGGAGCTGGTGAGCCCTTCCCTTGTTCTGCTCCAGACACTTCCTTGGGAAGGCGAGTGCAGAATTTGGCTGGTTGCAGAAGCCTCTGCAGCATATCCCCTGCCTGCCTCCCTCCCTCCCTCCCTCCTACCATATGGCGTGGCAGCTCCATTGCATTTTGATTCTGCTTGGCTGCAAAAGTGCAGGGCCAGGATTCCCTTGTTTTAAATAGGTGTTAAATTCTCTCAGATTCACAGGAATAAAGCCTGACCCCCTAAGAAGTCACATAATGACCCTGACTTATAGAACATCTTGGAACAATTCTTACATTGAAAAGTAAATTAATAACAACACATAAAGTTTACCAACCAAGTGTGAGAAAATGCCAGTTGTGATTCTTACCACATTCCAATTTTTAAAAAATAAGCATGTGTGGTTTTTTTCAAAAGATTTTAAAGGGGAGAAGGGATGTTTAAAAGGGAAAACTGCTTCCATTTGAGAGGTAGCCTCAACTAGTTTTGCTTTGACTCAGCTTGCTTAACAATATTATACCCTTCTGTTCATAATAATGAGCTGTTTTGTGCAAAGCAGCTCATTATTATGAATGTAAGGGCATGTTTGGACTAGTAAAGCAAATCATAAAAATTGCTGCCCATGTCACGTTTTTCCTTTGTCAATAAAAGATTTTCCTCGGGGTCAGAAACAATTATTGACCAGAGAAAAAATCTCAGAGTCTACTTGGAAATTTTACCCGACAATTCTGAAAGTAGAGGAGCAAAGTTATGAAACTCAAAGTATGTGTGGTGAACATTATCTGCAAGGTCTTTTATGTTAAGGAAATCATGACATCTGCCAATCTTTCAAATTCCAAAGGGTAAAGAATGAGGTCTGTTAGGCTGTCATTGAACATGACAGGCTTAATGTCAAGTTTATAACAGAAAAAGGGTAGTCTTATTGTGGTTTATTCAGTTTTATGTTGCTTGTTCAGTAGAAAAGCTCATTTTTTATCTAATTTATAGCATTTGAAATACCAAACAGATTTTTTTACATATCTCCTGAGCTCACAGCTCTTCTTGACTACCCCTTAGTCGTTCCTTTAGGGAGCTGTCTTAAATCCTTCCAATTTAGCATCTATGTGAGACCAGGCAATTGTTTTACTTGAGCATATCCTTCAGTTGTTATAGAGCTGTTTCTAACTCCAAACATTTTAGTTTAATTACTGCTCAGAATATTTGCTGTATTTTTATCTGGGTTGCCTCTCACTTGAGCCTGTTGGGCTGAAGAAAGAATTACTCCCCATGCTGTTCTGTAGCCCTTCTTGTTCAGATCTGTAATTGGCCCTGTGTTTTTGACTTTTTGCTAATAAGCAGCTTACTTGCTCTCCCACTAGACTCAACCCACCACTTTCGTTTCATGAATTTTACAAAGGATTTTAATAGATGCTTTAGGCTATGCAAAATGTTATATGAAGGAAAGCATTAATGCTCTAGCCTTGACACAAAGGACGTGTGAATGGCTGCTTATCATTACCGTCAGGTATCAAAATTTTCATTAGGAGTTCTGGAGGACAAAAGGGGAAAAAGTGTAGCTATATGAAAGAATATTAACCTATACTGTGTAACCAACTACAATTGCTTAGCATTTTACATTAACTCTCCTCAGACACTGGCTCTCATTATTTCTACACATACATAATAACGGCTTATTATAGCAGTACAGTTCACACTGATATATTGTAGATAAGCTTGTGTCAGCACTTCCATTATAAACCCTATTTTCAGAGGTTTAAAAGGCAGCTGTAAAAATTTACTCCAGACAGAAGATTGGTTTTCTAGGTTTCTGCCTCAAGCAATTTTTTTAAAACCAATTAAAAACAATTGGCTAGTTTTTAAGCTATAGAAGTAAACAAAACAAATTAAGAGATTTAAAGCACTTTTTGCACTTCTTTAACTCACAAACCTTTATTAAAAAAGAGAAAGAAATTTACAAAGCAATCTGTTAATGTTATACTTGCTGGTAGTGTTCTGCAAAAAAACCCAAAACCATACACTGGACGTTGCAATAGAGAGCTATAAACCAGGATACCACAGCATAAAATTGCAAACTACTAAGTGCAGTAGATTCTTATTTAAAAAAACTTTTTTTTTTTGTTGCTTTATCTCTCTTACTGTCACCAAGCATACCTAATTTTTATGAACCGCTCATTCCTGGAGAGCCTGAAGAGGATCATTTAAGGCCAGGCTTCTTCTTGGACTCATGGAGAAACTGAGTCATGAGTCTGTAGTCATGTATGTAGCAATGGCAGAGCTAAGCACTGTGGAGGGTGGGATTGCTTCTCACAGCTTTTTATGCCTCTATGTCACAAAAATAGTCAGGGATTTCTACTGGGAAAGAGGACTTCTGGGAATGGGGTGAGAGCCTTCACTTCTCAGTGAGCCTGGCACCATCACCTTTGCAGAGATGCTGGGGATTCCCTCCCTTGCCCATTTGCCCTATGTGGTTAAATACAGAGGAAGCCCTGCTGATAAAGGGCTCAATGGGGAGAGGTTTTTTCTTGTCAGTCTCCAAGTGAATTATAGCTTCAGGCCACATGTGACTCTATGGCTATTTTCACCACGGTGTCATGAGTATACACAACCCCTCAAGCTGAAGAGTGGCCAAAATTCCCTGAAAGATCCTGAGCAGAGCAGTGATGTGTCTCTAGCTGGGTGAGAAGACTGGTTGCACATGAGATGTGGTACTCCCTCCTCGCATCTACAAGGGGAAGGTGTAGTTGTCATTTGCAGAGCTCCTTCCTTGAGTTAGTAAATACCGTGAATGCCATCCAGGTGCTGTGCATGGTGGATAAAAGAGCACTGCTGGATTTTCCTCTGCAACAGTACTCAGAACTGAGAGAGAAAAATAACAGCACACTCATGGTTATGGAGGTTACTTGGGAGGTACCCAAATTAGTCAGCTTGATGTCCCGACATTTCGGGCCATCTGTTCAAACAGGGATTTACCCACTACTGTGAATTGTGCTTTACTATCTACTGGGTAATATTATGCATTAATTTCTGCAAAAGGATTTAGGTATGATATTTCTGACAGTTGTTCAGCTGAATTGGATTAATAATGGACTTTTATAACCCTCTTTTCACTTAAAATTATATTACAGTTCAATGCTATGAGAGCATCTCCAGATTTCAAAGCAATATTTTAAATATATTTAAATGAAGTTTTCTCGTCATGATAGACACTGGCAAAAAAAAAAAAAAAAAAAACCAACAAAACAAAACCAAAACAAAACCCCATGCATATTCTTGAAGCCTTGTCACTAATTTGAAGACACTTTCTATGTTTCCCCCTAACTGTTTTCATCAGGGCATTTTTCCTTCCAGAAAAGTGACTGGGAAGTTTCAGTGATGCGTATTTTACCCTAAGATCTAGGGGTAAAATGCTGAGGTTGTTTCTAGGTACTGGTTCGGTTTGCAATATTGCAAAACTGTAAAAAAAAAAAAAAAAAAAAAAAAAAATTGCAAAAAAAAACCTGTTGGAAAACTGGGGAAAGTTTCTGGATCCTGGAGAGCACCTGGAACAATAGCCAGCTTCAGAAATTAAGGTATTTTTATACTTTAGATGTGGCAGTTTTGATGTGGCAGCTTCTACAAATCAGAAAAAGGTGTGAGAAACACCCCAGAACACCATTTCTGCTTGCTTAACTCTTTTTATTGTATCGTAATGATAACGGCCCAGAAATCACTCTGCTAATGAAAACAGCTTAGTAAGGTATTGAACATCTGACACTATCGGCTTCTGTTAGTTCCCCTTCTCACAAACAGACTGCCATCGAGCTTCACATCGATAATTATCTGCATCCCAGTAGCTGCTGGGGTACCTGTGTACAGAGCAATAGGAACCCAGCAGCTGGGTGTCAGGGGTTGCCCCTGCACCAGGGCTGCACCCGGGGGCTCCCGGAGGTGCCGGGCTCCGGGTGACTCATCCTCCGGTTCCAGGCAGAAACCCCTCGGTGCCTGCCTTGCCGAATAGCAAGGTTAGATGAGGTGTGGAGTATCCATAATCACATCTGTCTGCCTTCCAAGGCAATAGCTACACAAGCATGAAATGCAAAAAGAAGGAAAGCACCGAAAAGAAATGTGAAAAGGTAGTAAAGTTCATGCATCATAATGTAGTTTCTCTCTAAAGAAAAATTCAAATTTAGTTCTAAATTTTAGGCAGTCTTTTTTATGGAAGAGATAATGGTAAGGCTCTGTAAATTTCATTAGGTAGAAGCCATTTTAGACTTAAATTTGCATTTTACAAAAAAAAAAAAAAAAAAAAAAAAAGTCATGTTTGCAATCTTATAGAAGAATTGCAAATTAAAAATTGAGACAAAGGGTCAAGCAGGTGTTGTCTGAAACACACAATTTTTGTCATGCTCCAGTTCTTGTGATCTTTCCTGAAAAAACTGCTTGTTATGTGTTTATTCAGTGTCTAATGAAGGTACAATATATCTTATGAAATTTATAGGGCAATACACCCAACGGTACCAAAACTGCAAGGGCCCATGGAGTGGGTGTGCCAGTAGGAAGCAGCAAGGAGACTGCAGAGCTGCACAGATGTGTGGGCAAGTGCTGGAAATGCAGATAGGTAGAGCCAGCTCACCAGCCTGTGACAGCTGCACGTGTGGCATTGAGCAAAGGGTGTGCAGCTAACAGGGGGGCAGGAAGGAAAGAAATCCACATCTCTCCAAACCTCCCAAGGCAGTCCTTCAGGTTTCTGTGAAAGCTGCATTATGTCCCTACAAATTTCCTCGAATAGCCAACGTGTTGCCAATTACCTGCCACGTGTTGGATTTTAATGCAGCAGGCCACACTTACTACTAAATGGAAAAAAGGGTGTTTATTGTAGTCTGGATACTTGCCCTTTTATGCTGAGTTATAGGTTACCCTGCAATATTTAGAATGAATGAGGGACTGCTACATTTTCTCCCTTACATGGAACTCTTTCTGCAAGAATTTCATATAGGGAGACAAAAAGATTGTGGCCAGGCTTATATGACATGTTACAATTATCTTGAAATAAATAACTGTATTATTAAAATGTTGTTGAAAAGTTGAAGTTTTTTTCTACAGTGAAATTTAAATTTTAAATATAGACAAGGGAGATATGGGTATAAATTTTTGCTAACTTTCCACATATGCTATCTTCCATCACATGGAAGGCTCTTAGTAATGCATTCTTCACTTTACCTCTTAAAACTTACAAAGGCATTATTGAAAATAGGTATTTTTCTTTGTAATCCAAGCAGAGAAAGTAAAGTCTGTCTTTGGTTCTATCTGGCTGTCTGAGATCACCTATAGGCAGAATATAGATTATTTACTCCTGTTAGCTATGGCTAGAATAGAGCTACAGGATGCTTCCCTCAGGACGTGTAACAGCAAGGGAATGAACTCAAGCAGTTCAGTTTGTGTCCCTCAAAGTGAAGACACAACGAGAAAGTGTGAGTTTGGCTGCTTCTGATCCTAAATAACATATTTAAGGTTTTGGTTTTGTGTTTTGGTGGGCTTTTTGTTGCTTTTTTTTTCTTTTTTTTCTGTTTAGTCCTACTTTATGTTCTAAAAAAAGAAACACGTGTCAACTGTTGAAATTGAAATACAAGTTCTATAAAGTGTTAATATCATGCATGCTACTTCCACAAAGTGCAAGCTATTCACAGAATTGCATAGTCTGTAACCTTTTGAGAGCAGAACTGAAGCAGCATTGAAAGAGTAGGGTGGTGAGTACATTTGAAGTATGTGGAGAAATATGTATGAACCCCCCTGCACCTTTGACTAAAGGTAGATATCAACAGCTAAACCACCTCCAAAAAGAGGCATGATTTGAAGAAATAATGCCATTACCTTTGAGACTTTAGAAAATTAATTTTCACCCTCCATAAATCAGTGAAGAGTTCTGCAGAACACGTGCAATGGCACATTTGCAAAAGGCAAACCAGACTGCTTGAGGAATTGGAGACAAGAACAAAACTTTCTCAGTTTTGTTAAAACACTTCTTTTACTTTAGCAAATGGATCCACCTTAAGAAAGGTCCAAGGAGTGAGATGGAAACCAAATACAGTCAAAGGAAGTTGGGGATGTGGGTGTCAGGTTGTCAGTAATCTGACAGCTATGGTAACTACCCTCTAATCCAGTGGCTCCAGCCATGCTCTCGGCTGACACGGCAAGGACTGACTGACAGCTGAAGAGCGGGCACTTTTTACAGGCAAAAGTGACATCCAGTCTATTAAGGCTGACAAGCACAAAGCAGAGATTTGCCCTGAATGGTTTAGTACTGAAGCCTAGTAAAGGGGTTATTTGAAAGGTCTTAGAGAAAGTGTCAGACTCAAGCTCAGATGATAACAATATTGTAATGATAGCACTGGACAATGAAGTGCTATGATTGCTCACACAGGCCAGGAAGATTGCATGTGGATATTGAGCTCCAGAAGCCTGTATGCAGCAGCAGATTCTTAAAAGCAAGCATGCAACAGCTCTAAGACCAATCTATGTCAGAATCCTAGGTTTTTTTAAGTGCGTAATAATCTGCTCACACCTTTGCTGTTTTTGCTCTGGTGTCTAAGGAAAAAATTAGCTGTAGAAGCAATTACTGCAGCTCCCCATAGAAGATAGAAAGGATGAAAGTGTGTTATACTTGATCTGTGCCTTTAGGCAAGATGTACAAACTAACATGCTTAGTTTTGAAAATATACAGAAACAGTTGAAATAGCTGTCTCTTGTTCCAAATGTTAAGTTTAAATTCAGAAGTAATGGAGAAACTGGTGTCTGACACTGCAATATAAAGTCCTACATAGATTCATTGAACTAAATGGGACTAATAAGTAGATACCAAAAGATTTAGCATTGTGTGGTGTCTGAGCAGCTAACTTCTACTGTGGAGCTCCAGAAGATACTACAAATAAGAGCTTTCATTATAGCAGAATCTGTATCTGCTGTTGAATAGCACTAAAGGGAAATATGTACCTTTTTCAGCAAAGCTCTTCAATTTCTCTTTTGCTCTTTTTTTTTTTTTTTCCCCCTCAGCTTTCATATTAGAATATAGCATGTAATCAAAGTATTGAAATTGATTAGTTTTTTTTTTTACACAGAAGCTTAATTCTGTAGTCATCCACCTTCTAATCCCTCCCTCCTTAGTACCATTCCTTGGATCTCTTGTCTAGCACCTACAGCCTGTGTTTTAGCCTTGTCTTTCCAAGCAGGAGTGGCACCATTCAACAGTTCAGTCCTCCTGTGCCACTACCAATTCCTAGAAACGGTAATTAAAAATCTGTAATTGTTTTCCTAATTTCAAAGTGATCCTGCAGTTTATTTTTTTTTTCCTGTGATACTTTCAGAAATTGTCCATTCTTTTCATTTGATTACTCTGTGTAGCTCCAGTCTATGAACTTAATCTAGTCTAATAGAATTAAATACAGTTTTATCTCTTTCCTGTAACTGCTTTTTTCTGTGGTATCAAAATTTTCAAACCAAGACTAACCAGATCAAGTTTAAAAGCAACTCAATTTACTAATTGCTGAGAAACAAAAAGGGCCAAATCATGGTCACTGGAAAATTAAGGGTCCACAGGAAAAAACTTCTAAACCCTGCATGTGGCTTGGTTGCCACATAGTCAAGGCTGGAGTAATTTCTGACCATTGCTACTGGTTTTCAAATTATTGCCTTGAACTAGTACTGTGTGCTATCATGAAATATTTTAACAACAATGAAACTGTTTCCTTTATTCAAAATCCCAGGGAACTAAAACCATATGTGTCTAGTTGGCACTAATTTGTATTTGTGCATAGGATCAGTATTTGGGACTTCAAATTAGTGAACACCCCCCAAAAAAACCCAAAAAAACCCCCGAAAAAGCACGTCAGATACGGACAGACTGCCAAAAATGGCAACATTTTGGTACTGTCATGATTCCTTCTCTGCATGGCTCAGCCTCAAAAGTTTATAATAAGGGTGCAAACAATGCACATGAATTTGTATCCAGTCATGTCCTTATCCAACTTGGACTTTTCTGAAATCAACATGGTGATAGGCTATGCCATGCTGTGCAGTGAGATTTCCTGCCAGAGACTGGAGCTTAGGGTGACTTCTAGAAACTAGAGCACCTTTACTTTACAGCTACTATTTTTTAATGGATTTATGTTAATGGTGTCTTACTGTCTTGTTTCTCAGTGAATAGGATTTTTTTTCTTAGTATATATGGTGTTAGACTGAGAAGGCATACCCAAAAGCTTGCTCAGAAACATCAGTGTAACTCTTTCCCTTTTCACCTTTTATTATTTTAATTCTCTTCTCCCCCTAAGTTTGACATGCTGGGTAACATTTGGTGAATTTGTAGCACACTGCATCAGGATCTCTTCTAAATTTTGAAAATATTAAGATACATAGGATATGCCTTACATAGGTGCCTTATACAGGGGGAAGCAGCAAAGCCCCTACCACTGGTGGAAGCATTTTTTGTTTGAAAATTTCAGGCTTTGCTCCAGGGATGTGTAAGAGTTGGTGCCAGTAACTGCTGGTAGGGCTGGGGGTACAAAACTTGGCCAGTCACATCTGCTCCCATGTCCTACAGACTGTGTGTTACCCAGATGAGGTATGTGTATCCTGGATGGGCTTTGAACCACAAAGTTTCCACAAATGTTCTGCTCTGAGCTGTACAAATAATTGTTTTCATTCCTCAGCTTGTGTTGGATTTCTGGAACATTTCGCTGACGTAGGTTCCAATTGTTTAAGCTGGTAAGGCCAATGAGCCTCCGAGTGAAAGTATTCTGTGGGAATGTGGAAACACATCGTTTTCAAAGGCAGCCCTGCCTATCAACAGGAAAGAAGTGAAAATTATATGAAAACATTAAACGTAGTTACTCATCCTATAAAATATGCAGCATACTTCCACATGTTTGTTCAACTCCACTAATATACATACACCGTGTTTTGTGGTTTGTTCTGTGGTTTTGTTTACTTTGTGGGGTTTTTTGGTTTGGTTTGGTTTGCATTTTGTGTGTTGTTTTTTGTTGTTGTTGTTGTTGCTGTGTTTTTGTAATCATAGAATCATAGAATCTAAACTAGGACTTGTCTTTATTTTCTTGCTGACATTCCCTTTTTCCAATTTCACGTGAAATGAGAAAATCATGTGTACTTCTGGAAAAATATTTCTTTGATCCGGTTAGCTTTCTGTTTGAACAACAGTTCCATGACATTTTTCAGTACATGAGATTTTACTAAGAGCAACCAAACCAACTTGCAGATTTTATATTTCTAGAAGCAGGACACAAATGTAGTACTTTTGGCAAGCGTTCAGTAGAAAGAATTACCTGGAACTTGGTGCCAATGTATTTGTGTATTTGCTGTTCTAAACATAAAAGCTGCTCACTTAATGTATAGAAGCCATCTGTCATTTACAAAATGACACATCCAATTTAAAACCACCAGGAAACAAAATGTTTAATCAGAATTTTAGGAATACTTGCTAACCATGAATCTTGAAGGCCTAACTACATTGCTATTACAGTGCAATTTGTCTGACAAGTGGTGTAGTCCACTGCAGAGGACGTACAAATGCAAGTCAGCATCACCTTGGGCAGGTTACTTTATTTGTCCTTTGCCCCAGTTTTCCAGTCTGTGAAATGGGAAATAGAGACATTTTCCCATTTATAGGAAAGGTATTGACCAGAGAGAGGGTTCAAGTGGGTTACTTGCATTGCAGACTTCCACAAAGTTTTTATTATATGTTCCTGCCAAAGGAATTAGAAAATACTGTAAATTTTTTATATTAATGCAATCCTTTATTTTATGGTGGAATTATGTAACATGGGGAGATCTGACAGGGTAGAAAGCCTGTTTTCATTATGTATTGGTAAGAGATAACTACAAGAAATCAGGTCAAAAGCAATGAGTTACAAATTTCAGTGATTAAAGCCTTTGAAAAAGTTTTTTACAGAGGCTGACTGCTCCTCAAACTCAACTCCTTTATATGTTAAATTTTGGTAGATTTTTTACTCATGCTTGCTTATTATTAATTAGAAATATTACGACCATAACTTTCTGAGTTACAGGGCTACCTTGCATGAATGTACAAAGAAAAAGCCTAAACCGATGAGACAGATGGAGATGTGAAATGATTGAGGATCACAGCAGAAAGAGGAGGTCAGCTGCAGATGAAGGTCTTCGAGCTCCAGACAGACCCAGGGAATTAGGCTGCCCCAGGTCCTCTGGCTCCTCCTTGGAGTGCTGCTCTGCTTCAGGCATTGTCCCGTTTATGATCTTTCCCTTCTTCTAGTAGAAAATCCAATGTCTCGTGGATATAAAGTTTTAAATATGAGTTTGTGATGGCAAAATAGAATTGCCTGATGATAAAAACCAGAAGTTGGTTGTAGTATATCCTGGGTGTGTTTCAGAAGACAGAGTTCTAGCAATGTTGTAAACTGCTTAAATCATGCACAGAGCCAAGAGAAATGTAAATCTTTATTAGCACCTTTACTTTATTATATTTTAGTATTTCCCATTAACGGTTGATTTTTAAATATGGTAAGTGAATCCATTTTCCATAGAGTAGTTGTGAAAAGTGTTGCAAATTTACAGGGAAAAAAAAAAGAATTATCTCTGAAGACCTGAAAAGAGAAAAATAGGATAATAAATGTTCAATCAGTCTGAGGTATTTTGTAAATCAGACCACTTTTATTTGGATATACTATTGTTTAACAGCCAGTTTAAATTGGGACCAGCATCCTGATTCTGGACGATGTGGCTTTTATTGGAAGTCCCTGCCACTTTTAAACATCTTTAATACATTTTAAATATAGAACTGTAAAAACCAGTAACCAGACTTCAAAGCGAAGACATGTTGTGCCAGAATTAGGAAGCTGGTGCTGATTTTCACTGGTTGTAAAGCCTTGGGAGTGCCCTGCAGTCCATCCCGCAGTGACAAACACAGGGGGTGCAGGCAGCTGGCGCAGGAGCACCCGCTGAGGGAGGGTGGGAAGCAGGGAAAGAGGATGGGAGGGCACCCTCAGCTCCAGGCTCTCTGGGAGATTGGACCCCTGTCCTCCAGCCTCAGTCATTTGCAAGGCCCCAGAAGCATGGCCTGGCTCTCAGGAGGGGACTGGAGTCAAGTGGTGTGGAAAAGGAGCATATTGGTGGTAAAATAGGATGGTGAGGTTCTTAGAGTTGGTTTTGATGGCCCTCATCAGCCTACTGCCTAGGTGAAACAGGGGCATCCACGTGGAATGCTCTGCATAAGAGCTTTTCTGTCAGATCATGTTTGTTCTGCACCAACCACTTATAAAGAGGTAGGCACAAAAAAGGTTTCTAACATCTTCATGTATTTCTCCAGGAGTAGGTGAGTGGAGGAGTTTGTAGAAGTGATGTATCCCTTTTCGGTATGATGTTGCTAGGAGAAATAGCCAGGGAGCAGAGAAGGAAACACTTGTTTTTAATCTCTCTGCCTAATAGTTAATCCCAAGGTAAAAGGAGAGGTTCTGCTGGGTTAAACTGGCAGTGTCAACTAGAGCTCCACCAACATGAGCTGAAGACTGCCCTGGAGATGGTGTCCTTTAGATCTGCATTGGCAGAGGATAGGACCCAGCTTGTTTCTCAGGCAAGCACAGGCAGAGTGACAATGGCACTTCAGCTGCAAACATCTCCACTTGACTTACAGGCAGATCCTCTAAAGTACCATAACTTATCTGTGACTTTGCTTATGTGCTGCGGTTGCTACAGCCCTGTCCCAGGAAAAACACCACAGCAGGGCTTGTCTGCTTGTGGGGATCTTCCTTAGCAGCTTTTGCAGTATGTATTTCAGAACTGTGAGTGCTATTGTGTAGAAAGGTATTGTTGCAACATAGCTTGAGAAATCAGTTTGAGATGAGTAGGCTGTGACAACTGGTTTATTGCCACCTTCAAATTGGCAAGGATGTGAAAGGGATCTCTCCAGTGACATATCTGCAGAGAACATTCACCTGGGAATAGGATAATTGCACACTTGATGCCACTGCAAACCCACCTATGCATAACTAAAACAAGCACATATCTGACAACTGCACTGAATTTTAAAAGAAATTTAAAAATACAGTGATTATAGAGCTGCAGGGCCTGACATGTATCTGCTCAACAGTAAAGATTTTATTCATTAAATACAGGCTCTATAGCAAAGTTTTTGAAAATTAGGACCCAAAGATGTGCTTCACTAAATGTTTAGTGAAGAGCTTCTGGCAAAATGTGAATCCACACCCATGATGGGATTGTCTCTGGCTATAGCTTTGGCATGGACTCTTTCTGATTTTACCATTAAAGTGAATTATAACTTTTGTTATGTATTAGAATCTTATTTTTAAATCCATAGGTATTTGTTGGCATCCTTTGCAGAAAAGAATTCCTGTGGGTAAGTGGTTCCTGACATAAATGAGCTATTTGATATTTACATGTGACCATCATTATAGTTTCAGATCCTCTTACAAAACTTAAATAAGGTGTCTGAATAGCCTACAGAGGGCTCTTACAGGTCTCTTTTTCTTCAGTTGCTTTGTCTAAAGGAAGTTAGATTGATTACAGTCAAATTTCTTCTTATTTTTTATTTCCCAGCAGTGCTGTATTCATCTAAGGTTTCTCCATCTTAACAGGTTTAGAGTTTAGTTAACTCTAATGCTGCTACTGTAACTCTGGAGAGCAGGTCACTACCAGCACCCAAGGGACCTGCTCTCCTCCAGATACACCGTGTCCTGTCCTCCGTGAGGGAAGAGGACTCACACATGAGGGGATTCCTTACTGATGGTGCTGACCACACACGCAGCCCCCGTCCCTTCCAGGCTCCCAGCTTGCAGGTTGTTAGAGCTCAGAACTGCTGCCACACACAGTGTATCTGAATCTTGGCAGGGGCTTAAACAATCTTGGAAGAGATTGCTGACTGCACGCTTGGCAAAGGAGCTCTGTCGGGGAGGAGGGTGAACCTCACCAGGTCCTCTGCTTGTTTTCTGCACTCCCACTTTGAATTAAAGCAGTGTTCCCTATATGGGACTGCTCTGGAAAGCACTGTTGAACCTCAGCTGATACAAGCAATTGCTGCCTGCCTACTAAGCAGCTTTTCAAACCTGGCTTGTGATGAAGCCCATGGTGCCCTCAAACAGGACACCCCGTGAAGGACAAAGGACCCATTGCTATGTGTCCACACGCAAGAGCCAGGGGAGTGCTGTGCAGGGCCCTGTGCAACCTCTGGCTGTGGGCTCAGGAGGAAACTCCCCATGGCAGAAGATTCCACTGCTGGAGGCAGCACCACAGCCCTTGCTGCTGCGGACTGAGCCAGCACAGGCAGCACTGGTACCGGGTGGGCAGAACCAGCCTGGGTGGTGAGGGGATCAGAATGCTTGTGGAGGTTTGGCTGTCATCCTGGGCTTGAGAAACTTATGGGACATGTATAAAGAATAATAAAAATTATGAGCAAGGGCAGGTAGGGGATGGTATTTTATACTTTTGAGATTCTCACTGTTTTTTTTCTCCCCGAGTTCCTTACAACAACCCTTTACCTAGCTATTGCATCTCTTGCAGGTGTCACAGGATGAGCACTGAATCAGAAATGCATTGAGGACCTCGAGAGAATGCCTGATCTGACCTTCTGCATGGAGGCTACATCAAGAGATTCAATTGCCTATCTTGCCCTTCACAGGGACATTAGTGCTCAGATATTGGTTCCAGGGCTGCCTTACACACCTATGGATATGCACATTAAGGGTCTCTGATGCTTGCAAGCAAAGTGTGAAGGGCAACAGGCTGAACAAGGTGCTGTGAGAAGGTCTCTGGAGTTGGAGACTCTCACTGGTATCTATTAATAAGTTGGGGCTAAAACCTCTAGTTAGAGGAGTGGCCAGTAGAGAATTTTATATCTGTAGAAAAATATCTAAAAGGATTTGGCTCATTAAGTGTTAGCAACAAATTGCATGGGAATGCCTAAATATGTTTTAAAAACAAATAACATTCAAGTTAAATACACAGAGGGCTCTTCTTTCACCCAGAGGATAAATAAGAATTTTCTCATCTCTTACTAAAGGTCTGCAAGCAGGAGCTTTAGCAGAGCCCAGGAAAGGCATTTGAATAGTTGTATAGAACCATTACTTAGATGACCATACTCTGGAAGGATTTTCTGACTTACTAAACTGAGAAGAGAAATTAATATTTTTCTCGGATCTAGGAGTAATCTTAATTTCCCACTCCCCCTCCCCAGTACTCCCATGACTTTGCTATCTGTATTTCTATTTTGTGAAGAAAGCCATTAAGAAAAAAGTGATAGACTTGAGATCATTCCAGGCAGTAAGTATTCAGAAATGCAGTGGATGTGGACATGATGGGTCTTGGTCTGCTTGGTTCATTGCCTCTTCTACATATGTAAGTGTGTATAGTAACTTGAATTATTACTATATGGCAGGAATCTTACCCTCATTAGAACTGAGGCTGGTGTTAAAATTCTGCTCTGACCAACATCAGAAAATACCTGTTTGTGGAACAGAATCTCTGTTTATGAAACATGATGATGCTGTTAGTATCTTGAAGTGACAGAGTTCTACAAAAATTATTATTCACTGAAATTATATTATTGTATAGTGAAATGAAAGTATGAATTTATGGGCACTCTTCTACAGACTCCTGATAGAACTTAAAAAAAATAAGCAAACTTAGCTACCTGTAAAAAACCCACATAACACCCCCACCCTTCCCCATGATGCTGTAGTTAATGGAGTTCTGCAGCTGCATCAGAATGTTTGTTTTATGAAGAGGGCATACTCTACATTAATTTTACTTCAGCCTAGTTTTTGTTATTCTTGGACAAATAATACAATAAAGAAGGCACCACAGTTTGCATCAGTAAGCACTACTTATATATACATTGAATTTAATAATATATGAAGATAATCCTTCTGGCTTTAACATGCAATCTTAGAGATTGATACAATTTTGACTATAGAACAAAATATTGCCAGCATAAACTCAGTCAAAAGTCTGAGTCTTGGAATTAATATAAAAGTTATGCTTCCTTTACAGACAAAAATAATAAATCCAAATTATTTATCTCAGTAACTTGGTTTCTATTTTTATTAAGAGTTACAGCACTCTATATAGCACTTCCTTTGTTTCAGCAACCCTTTCTGGAATGCTGCCCAGCACTGTTTGTTCTTACTGTAGGTGGAAATTAAAAGAAGAAAAAGGTGCCAAACCTAAATAGAACTGATCAGTCTCTTTCCCAGGGTATAATCTTTCCAAACCCAAACTTTTTAATTCCTGCCATCCTTAGTCTGTTGGGCTAAGTTGTCTAAGCTAAGCATCTCTTTTATTTGTCAAAAATTAACTGTCAGTTATTAGCAAACCATTTTTTCTGATGTAAATATTAAACTAGGAGGAACCTCTAACCTGGGAAACTTTGCATCTCGCTGACTTAGAGGAAAAAGTATTTTCATGGAATTTCAGGGACTCGGGTATGATGAAGCTCCTTAGGTAGCACATGAACTTGGGAATTATCTGGGCTCAAGTTTTTAGACTCCAGTATTCCCCTGGGGAAAGCTAATGAACACCCAGAACATCCAAATGGTTTAGCTGATGTAGCCTAAATATAGTTAAAAAACAACAGGGATGATCAGCTGTTCAAAGCACCAGCCTCCTGTGCAAGGGTCCTATACAAAGGCCTTAATGAAAATATTTCTGCAAACAGTGGACAGCAGGAACAGCAGTGAGCTGGGTCTGATAGCAGAGTCCAGACCAGGCTGCTGCCTGTTGCTTCTGAGAAGCTGCCCTTGGTACTGTTCAAGGTGATGTTCAGGCACTGTGTAGAGCAGCTCTGAACTCAGCAATTGCAAAGCCCTCTCTGCTGTTCACACTAGTGAGAAGAGGTGGCCTTTACTTAGGACAGTTTACAACCCAAACCAACAAGGCTTGATAAAGAAAAACTGATCCTTAGGCCTTGTGTTCTCTAGTTTTCTTCTTTTTCTGCTTACATTCGAAACTTGTAATGGCCATGCCTCGCTGATTGGGTAAAGCATGACAAAATTTATTGACAAAAATACTCAAAATTGTCATGTCTTAGGAAGTAATTACAGGGTGTAGTCTTTATTAGGACTTGCCTTATGGGGGAAAAACAAGAAAGTAAATTGATGAAGAAAAATAAAAGGTAAGTAAAGGGTTAAAATTGGAAGGCTTGTAAATAGAGTATCCTAAACCATAGAGTGGCACCTTTCTAGTTACTGCTTTCATCTGTGTTTTCTTCTGTGATGTTTACATCAAGGAAGGACACTTCACATTAAGTGGTGCTGTCCATGTGAAAAAATCACCAATTTTTTCATTTTATTTGGAGCCTTCTTGGTGAATTTCATTGAAATCAGCAAAGTTGTGCAGCTTACTAATCTCACATAATTAGTTCTGGAGTTTAGCCAGCTGAAGGGAAGGTCATCTTTCTCTTAAAGTAAGTAAAGAGTGTAGTATGACAAGAGGGGCACAGGTTTGGTGATTTGTGCTGGAATGCTTGTTTCTGAGAATTGAATTTTACATGCATTATATAAGAAAATAATCCAAGTCTTGGCTCACAGACTGTAAAAGATCTTGCCACTATGATGGGCTACTGACACTGTCTGTAAACTTGGGACTGGGAGGAATAAAGGACTGAGAGAAAACTAGAGTGCAAGTTTCTCATTTCAGTTTAATTGAACCACAAATTTAGATTATTAACTTTATTATTAAGAAGCAGATTTTTTTAAAAAGCAGCTTTGCTTTGTTTTCCAAGATCTGGGGTAGCAACAATAGCCTGTATGAAACAGCTCCCTTGCACTTCTGTTCCTCCCTGCAAGTGGTTCTTGCAGAGGCAGATAAAGATTGGTCAAATATTCCTCCAGAATTTTCTCAGCAGAAATAGATTCTAAGTATTTGCAAAGAGTGGTTCTGACTGTCCCTGGAATTGTATTTCATTACAGGATGTACTTTTAATCCAGCAGTGAAACTGGTGTCACAAGATCAAAGTGGAAAAGGAGGCAACAGCAGAGCAGTTGTCCAGGGGTGAAAATCTGAATCCTTAGATACAAACCAGAAAGAGATTTGCCTGAACAAGGTCTTCAGGACTGGCCCCCTTGGATGGATTCTGAACAAGTCTTGGTTGTAGATCAAGACCCTGTGCTACAGCTTTAATTTGATGTATGGTACGTGTCTGCGTGGGTCTTTTTTTTCCCAAAGTATTTGTGATTTTGTGTGATTGTGATTTTGTGTATCTGAGTTTGTTTTGACTGTGTTTTCAGAATTACTTTTAAAGCCCTACATGCCATTGAACATTTGTACATGTTAAGGATCTAGGAATCTCTCTGGAGTTTCCAGGTAGGTTGATAGAATGTGTGTTACAGAAAAAGACATGTCAGACAACTGGTTAGGGGGGAATATCTGTGTTTTTTACAATAGAGGTTCTTCAGAAAACCAGTTTGCAAATTCAGTTGTCATCAGATACTTGTACAGTTGTCAACTAAAAAGTCTACAGTGTGCATCAGATACGTTGGATCAAGAAAATGCACATAAAGCCATCTATTGTTGAACCAGGACACTGTTGCTTCTGATAAATGTTACTAGATAGACCCATATGATAGGTTTATCTCAATTTTTTTACTTGTTCTTTTGTATGATGGATACATTTCAACTGATGATGGAGGCTTTATGTTTTTCCTAGTGTCAGTGATGACATAGCATATGCTGTAACAATAGTATTTTTTTCTGTCATGGAACATTTACTTAGGTTAATAACTTGGCAGAAAATGCAGTATGGCAGAGCCTCTGTTACCGAAGGACCCTCCTGAGGCTCCCTTATTTCCCATGACAACTTCAAAAAGAAGCTAAAGGAGACAATGGATTCTGGTAGAGAATAATAAATGGCTTCTCACTAGAGTAAGCAGATGAAATACCATTTAATGCAACTTTGCTGTAGACTTTTGAGCCTCTGTTCTATTTGAGGTACAGTTGGCATGTGTTGAACTTTAAGTCACTATTATCTTATTTCAGAAGAGTGTTTCATGACTATATCCTGGATCAGACAATCATGATATTCTTGCTTTTAGTCTTTCTGTTTTGTGATAATAATAATTTCTTGGTAGCCTGATGGTTACCCCAGGATAATCCTACTGAGAGTTAACTACTTTGGGGACTGAACATGGTACGAGGTCATTTGTGAATGATTAGTGGGTCTGTAAATGTGAGGAGGCTGATAGCTTTGCACAGGTGCATACACGCATGCGTAAGAGGACGTTCACTCCTCTCTATCACCTATTACAACATTTGACATTACTGCAGTAAAAATTGTGCCTCTGAGATCAGCAATGGGTGCTCTGCCTGCTGTTGTGAATATGTAGTTGGTCGTACACGCAAGTAGTTGTAAAGTGGTAGCAGCAAGTCATCCTGATGACTATTTCAAAAGATGGAATCACACTCATGAAAAATGTGTTTGTGTATGAAATCTCCATGTGGATATCACTGTAGCCTCTTCGTTAGCTTATGATATGTATTTGACCCTACCTGAGACCTTTTGAGTGACACCTTCTCAACTGTTTTTAAATACAAATGAATAAAAGTTCTACAGATTTTGTCTCATGTGTAAGCACATGCGGTGGGTGCACTTCCAGTGTGCCTGCCCAAGCAGAGCCATATGCTATTTTTGACATTCTTTATTATAAATAAATGTAAGTAAATGTATCAGCAGTGCTTCTGCTGCATTAATAAACAGTGTTGATTTCTGTATGATCTCTATCAGGTTGGGTCTGAATATAAAACCATGCAAGTTTAAAATTCAATTCTATCACACTGCTTCCAAGGAAAAATATTTAATAGGAAGTCAACAAATGAGGCATGGCAGTAGGCAAATATGGTTTCAAATATGGGATAGTTGATGTCATTAAAATATTTACAAATGCTCTTTTCATATAATTAGCCTTGTGCTCAGGCCATAATATTTCAAAGACTTGGGCACATGTTAAATCAATGGCAATATTCATATATGAAAAGATAAGCCAATGCATAAATGTCTTGGGAAGAATTTAAGTGGAATGTTAAAAAAATTCCATTATGGTCTTATCTAAAAGTGTTACAGTACTAATGCTTGGCATTTTAGTTGGTTGTACAAGTACCTCTTTCACAATCGCTTACTTCTATATATGAAAAAGTGCATGTTTTCAAGAAAAATACTTAGAGCCTGGTTGAATAGATTTTACATTTTTGGCTTTTGGTATAAAATGTGCTGTTTTACCACATTAATTTCCATCTAAGGGAACAGTAGCAATATGCTGCTATTTCAGTGTGTATAAGCTTGGTAGCAGATTTTTTCAACAGTGACCAGGAGCCATTTTCTTATTACTGCATTGAATTAAAAATATATTAAGGAGGAGCAGCTCTGTTTGCTGTAATGTTACTAGTGTTAAGATACTGGTATTTGTTTTGAAGAGCAGGAAATTAAATGTTCTGTAGAGGAGCTCTAGGGAAAGTGGCCAAAGTTACCCTCTCAAGAACAGCAGCATAGCTGGGAGAGTGTCCTATGCAACCAACTGGGTGTGCAACTTTTTCATCCCCTTTGGCAGCTGTTCAGATGTGATTTTTTCACTGGTTTAAAATTTATTAATAATTTCTTTTCCCATTTTGGTCAGTATGTAGTCTTCGGTTAAATAGTGCTATACAAATGCAATGTTATCTTGAATATAAGAAGGTAATAATAAGATTTTCTTTAAATACTTACTAGCTGGCATCTTAAATGGCCACTGTGAGGATGAAAACAATTGTACCTGGTTTTGGGTTTAAAAACTCTGCTTTTGGGTTTTAGCAGTGGCCAAGCAATTGGTTTATTTTTTATATTTTATTTAGTTTTTACAAAAATAGGTGCTGCTGTGTTCTGCTAATTCTGATTCAAAGGGATCTGGCTGAATTAATGGCCCAGTTATTGAACCACTTATGCATTAGCAATATCAGCACAGGGTTATATTTCAAGTGGAAATATAATCTTGTATTTCTACAGTTAAAAAAATGTTCTGCATTCAAAATATGGCCAGCCAGTGATCACAAATGTTATCACCCAATATCTACTACTGTGTCGCTCCATGACACATTTATGCTTATTGAAATGAATCATGCCTTTTAAATTGAAAAAAACACTCTATTTGTGCCAATACACCTATTACTGATGACATCATTATGTTTAAAGATTTCTGCAAATCCTGTAATAAGCAGTAGCTAATAATGATGTTCAATATGTGTTTAAGATGTCCTGTGTCATATCCTTCAGAAAAAAAACCAAACCCCAAACAGTATTCCAGATAGAGTAGTGTAACTCTTCCAAGAAAGTTTTCCCCTAAAGCTCAGAAATTAACTCTTCTCTCTATTTCCCATTCTACCAACACTGTACCATGAGAGCTGGTGGTGAGCCCAGGCTGATTAGATGCTCAACAGAACTGGGATTTTTCTCAGAGATTGCCCATTAGACAGAAGATTTTTTCCTGAGCGATGCCAGGGTTATGGAAGTGGTTCCAATTAGTTCTTTAACTCAAAATGAGTTTTTTTAATACCAAATGGTTTTGCTTCAATAATTAATCTAAATAAAAATTTTTTTTCTTAGTCTTTCTGAATTATTCAAATAAAAATTAAAAACTAAATTTCAAAGGATTTTAAAATTCAAAAATTTTTTCAGAATATCAGTATGACAGAAATAGCTAAAATAATATTTTTCAGCCTAGATGAATTAATTTCATTTTCAAAATCTAAAACCCAAAAAAGATGAAAAAAAAATTAATCTCCAGCTGCCACTTGTAGTCAGAAGCTGTATGTAACATTACTGTAAATACTGATATCAGCATGCTTAGCTGAAACACAAATCCTACAAGGGGCTGAGCACTGACACTGATTTTGCTACCTTTAAGTCCTATTTGTACAAATAGGAATATATCCTGAATTGATCAGGGTTTGTGTTGTTGACAAAACTGCTTTTTTCCAGCAGAAAATGACAGGTCGTAAGAACAGATATTTTTTTCCATAGCAAGTTTCCACTGTGATTAAATATTGTCAGAAAGATTTTGCATGTGTCAGATGGGATTTTTCTTTACCACAAGAGGAATTAACAACATTATGAATAAGACGCCCATTTAGGGGCTAGAAAGGTATCAGTTCATACCTTGCTTGACTTGGCTCTGCTTTGGGTTTTGTTTTAATGTTGAACAGAGATTAGTTTCAAAACCTCGACATTTTTCACAAAAAACTATTGTTTTTCATCCTTCTCTAGATCTGAGGGCTCTGAGTAAGTGCAGAAGATATTCTTAAGCTTATGAGACAGGAGTGAATGTGTTTATTGATGCCCTTGAGAATAGCATTGTGCAGCAAGGATTGGTAAGGTGAATAATCAAAAAGTAGAAATATTTGAATGCAAATACTAAATTCTCTGTATGTATCCCAAGGCTGGGTTATGGGTTTGATTGTAAGTATTGTAAAATAACTAATTTAAAATGAAATTTAAACTTGATTGAATCTCAGCATGAAGATGCCAACATCCAAATTGATTCATTAGCTGGCCTGAATTACCTGATAAAATTTACTAGCATGCACAGGCAGAGGATTTATTCTGGATGATGTTCATGTCATTAACAAGAACGACCACTGGTAACACACACATAAGGCTAGTCCACAAAAAAAGAAAAGAAAAGATAATTCTAAGCACTACAGTTATTTCAAAAAGTAAATCCTCTATGATGTTAATTTTTTTTTTTTTTTTACTTATCGCCTTGTAACTGGTATAACAGTCAGGAGACAACACAATGGAAGTTTTTGTTGAGCAGTGTGCTAGCTTCAAGAATCTGGTGTGCCAATAGAGAGGCACACATCAAGTGAAGCTAACATACTGGGTGAATTATGTGTCCCATCACACCAATGACTGCAGAGCCATAAAACCACCCTAAGTGTTCTAGTTACAATCAATTACATCATGCTTTAATCACATTTTAATGATGTATTAACCAAGATTTCAACAGCAATTAGTTTAATGGGTGTTTGCTTTTTTTAAAACTATTTTAACTGTGGCTATATCCAGTAAGATTAAAAAAAATATAAAGCATTGATTAGGACCTCTTTCTTCTCCAGCAGTTTTGTGTGATGGGACTAAAGAGAGAGCTTTTGCAGTTACTAAGCATTCACAGCTTTTAAGTAATAGTGTTTGACTTCCCTCTGTGATTGCATACTGTGAAATTTTTCTCATCTAAAAAGATACTGCAAAATCTAACACACTACACTGGAAATAGTTAACACATCTCTCCTCCTTTAGGTTAGAAAGTGTTATGCTGCCTATTGATACCTAGGCAGAGGTAAAAGAGAAAACCACAAAAAAGTAAAATTATTAATCATCCTAATTTCTAGTAGAAGGGTTTAGAAAAGTTGTGCAGCTACCCATGATATTTCTGTGGATTCGCATCTTCCATACAGAAAACTGACAACATCTCTGGGAATCCATCTCCCTTTAAAGCACTCCTAAGAATATTAGCAGATAAAGAAAAGAGATTTCACAGCAAAACCCACATAAAAACCCATATTAGGAATGATACCAAACTTAAAGAATGTTGTAAAATGAGCATGGAAAAATGTACAAAATGAATTCATGCCCATTTACATGCTTTCAGTCAGGCTACCAGATAACAAAGCCTCTGTCTTTGTGTTAACACTGCAGATTAGGTCAAGTTTTTACCCCTCTGAGCTCTTTTCCTGTAAATGACGGGTTTTGATGTGAAACAAGCAACATGTCAAAGCAAGTTGAAAGATGTAGGCATTTTATGCCATGTCACAATGACAGGCCGGTGAATATTTGGGCCATTAGGGGCTTATTAGTGAATAAATGACCAGATGGTTCAGTGATGCACAGAGATGGACAGAACTGGATGCTACTAATCAGCACTGTCTGTACTTGATGTCAAATCACATGACACAGTAACCCATGGATACCGAATAAAAGTTACCATTAGCAAGTCAATTTGATATCTGTGTGGTGTAAACAGACTTATAACTGCACTTCAGAGCTGCCTGTTGTAAAGAAGAAATAATGGTAGAGTATTTAAATAAACACACTCTACTCTTATCAAGTTATGATAAATATAAATAGAATTTCAATTCCCAAGACCTCCTTTTTGTTCTGAAGAGACTGTGGAAGGTTATTTACATATTAGACTATCTCCACAGACAAAAAGGCTGGACTGGAAATGCTGTAAAAGAGAAGCACAAGACACTTTCTGCAGAAACCATGGTTAGCAACATCAAGCGATGCTTTGTTTGTTCATTTGTCACAGAAATGCAAACTTTGAGAATAGGACCTTGTTTCTAAAAGGGTGTTGTTTGTGTTTTGGTATATTCACGCTTAGATTTTTTTATCAATGTTTTATGTTCACTTGCCACTACCTTAAATTTTTCCCATGGGTTTTTTAAAGTTTATTTTGACAAACCCTTGTTAAAAAGTAATTTCTAAAACATTACATCAGGGTTAGAAGCTTTGGGTATCAAGTAAGAACCAGGTCTGAATCCAGCACTTAATCCTGAACCACTATTGCAGAATGAGTAGTGCCTGAGCTGAGGGGACGAGTCAGGTCTGGGGAGAGGGGAGGCTTTGCTGCTGCACTGAATTTCCAGGAGCTTAAACTAAAAGGAAGTTTTGCCTTGAATTTTGTAGAAGCATATTTGGAGACTGTAGAGGGCTGGATTGTATCCTCATCTCTGAGCCCCAGGCAAACATGCCAGTAATTTTTGTTCTCTAGGCAGAAATATATGAATACCTGAGGCATGGTTTTCTTCTCTCTTATGGTTCTTTATAGCAAATGAAAACAAATGCAGTGTTAATGACCAGTGATTTTTGATGATGTACTGATGTGATTTACAAGGTTTTGAAATGCTGAAGAAAACTTGCTTATTTTTTTTTAATTTGAAGAATCAGATGTGAATGTGTGTTACCCCTTTTCTGTAAAGGTGATGATAACAGTATACAAAATTAATGTAGTGGGTGAATAACATTTACATTGTATGTCTCTAGCCATGATTAACCATGAGTTCCCCATGATCACAATTTTCTCTCTTGTACCTCCTTTCTGGAAAGAATATGGAAAGGGTTTTATGGTATGAGTGGTCATGGAAACTGGAATTTTTCTCTTTCCATGGTTGAATAAGGAATCACATAAAAATCAGGCAAGTTCAATAAGAAAAGCACTATTATGAGGGCAAACAAGATTATGCTTATATGTTGAACATATTAGAAACTTCAATCAGCAAGAAATATAGCAGAACGGTTTAAAATTGTGAAGTATGTTGCCTATTTTAAAATCCATGTTATAGCATGAATGTATTTTCATACAGAAAGCACAGTTAACACAAGAGTATGTATCAATTACCCAGCATTGTACTTCAGGGAACACCATGCCCCATGGTTTATACTGCTATAGCAATTGCTGCAACGCTGTATTAGCAAAAGCACCAATATTTTTAGCTGTCTCTGATCCAGTGATCATCTGAAGATGCCTGGGGAAAAGGTAAAAGGAAACAGGATGCAAATACTTGGCTGAAATTCATAGTCTCGAGATCTTGTGGAGAATGAAAGTCAAAATGCACTAGAGGAGTTTGCAGAAGAGTGCTCACCAGCAGGTATTAACTACAGTGGATTCACTTCATTCAGGAAACTCCTGCACAATCACTTGCTGGAGGCTGAGCAGGGGTTCCATGCCAAAGGTGCTCTCAGGTTTGCCTTGTTCCTTTAACATTCTCCTAAATGTCCTCCAGTGACCATTGCTTTCAGACAGAAACGTCTAGAGGGGAGGTATGATCTGATTCAGTGTAGGAGTTCTCGTGTTCTTGTGAAGTGTCTTCTTATCTTAGCTACTGGAATAATTTGTGACTTCAGAATTAATTTATCTTTTAATGTTGCATAGATAATTAGAGAATACATATAGGATAGTTGTAGAGGTTGTTAGCTGTGTATTGGCACATTTATACCAGCAATTTCAGTAAAAGTTTTTATATTAAGTTCTTCACAGCTGTAGTTTTACAATCCCTCTCAGTTTGTGGGGGGTGGGGGGAAATGTTTTATACCTTATTCCTTTTCCAGTCTTTCTGATACTGGACCTGGAAATGAGACATGACTGAAAGCTTCTACAGAAGTCTGAAAAATGCAGTGGTTTACCCAAAACATTCAGTTGGCCATCCCTGGAACCACAGTCTGCATTTCAGTCTGAACTAAATTTTGAGTGAGTCTGGTTAAGTTCACTGGTTTGAGTAGAAGCCATTGCAATCTTGGTAGTTTCTGCCAATGCTGAAATAGAGTCTATGCTCTAATAATAATAGTAGCAACAACAATAATAATAGCAATAATAATGGTAAAAAAAATTAAAAAGCACAAATAAGCAAACAAAAGAAAAAAAATTGCACACGGCAAAAAACCAAAATAAACCAAAGGTGAATCCTGTAGTTAAGGGAGACTACAAAGAACTTAAGAGAAGTGTCATGTAAATTCATGTGAAAGCTGCTTTAACAATGTTTGCTTCTTGAATGTTTTATCTCTAAATGTAATCAACACTTATCTGGTGCACAGGGGTTACTGCTCAGAAGATTTTCTTGCTGTAGAAGTTTTCCCATTCCAGTTGCAACAGGCTGCTTTATACCAACAGTTTTCTTGGGTTTTACATAGTTAGTTGACTATGTTAGTTGATGTCCAATGTAATTCTTTGCAGATTTTAATACATTCAGAGGGTATTTCTGAAAATAAGGCATTATCATCATGTTTTCTGTTGATGATGGCAATATAACTCCAAAATAAGTGCAACTTTCTTAGAGCAGGTATACCTTACAGAAAAATCTGATTTTAGAAAAAAGTGTTTATTGACAGGAAGAATTTTTTTTAAGTAAATTCAATGGGAAACCTTTCTGTGTAGATAGATGTAATATTTACAAGTTAGTAATAAATAATTTTGAGATGAGTTGTAAAATAGTCGTCACTGATAGTGGCTGTTGTGCCAGATAATGGTTGCCCAGTGGAAATGGTCAAAAGCCCTCAGCCAAAATAGAGAGAAATAGAGCAAAAAACTGGGTTCCTGTAACTGCACTGCAAATGTAGGTTGCTGACAAAGGTATTGTAGGAAAGGATTGATGTGGGTATGAACTCAAATGTGATGGATACTTTCTCTCTGACTTGCAGGTTTGAAGGTGCACATGGGCGTCTTATGGCTGGATGGAGACTTTTTAGAGCCATTAGAGTTTCTAGTAGAAGTTTTTCTCTCTCTTGCTTTGTGGTGCCAGCTTTCCACCTCACCCATAGAGTTCAGATGGAGATTTGCTTTGTGGCTTGCTGGACACTCGCAAGGATGCTGTGGTGATGTGAGGGACACAAGGTGACACAAGGTGAGCAAGAAACCTGGTCTAGCTGGGCTACCAATGTAAGTTAAAATACATGAAGTAACATAATATTTGTAGAAAAGCAGCAACCTGAAAAGATAGTTTACAGATGTTCATAAAAGGCAGACTTGATGAAAAAAAAAAAAAAAAAAAAAAAAGAGAGAGAGAGATAAAACTATGTAAAGAGCTGATTAACTAAGATTACACCCGACAAGTCATCCTTGTCTCTGAGATGAGACTTGGAACAGCTACTGGATGAACATAGGTGGAGCACAGATCTGTATGATTTTTTGTAAAGCATTGCAGAGCATTTTTTTCTCAGTGGTGCAAGGCCCCCAGGGAACAGGTCTGTCAGCAGTTTGGTGAGCAGGGTGAACATGAACTCCCAGCCAGTTCCTGGGCTGTGGGAGAAGGAGAACAAAAACTATCCAAAGCACCTCCCAGGAGTCCAGTGGTAGGAAGGGAGTCTAAGAGCCCAGAGAAATACCAAAGCCCACCCCAAAGCAATCAGTTGAAAATTTTAGAGTATATTTAGTGATCTGTTTTGCCCATGGCCAAAGACAGATACTTTTGAGGACAGATCTGGTGAAGTACTAACAGTTTCAGGGAAAGATTACAAAGGATGTCTCAAGTAATTGTGTTACACATTGTGAATCTTAGTGGACATGGAGGAAAATCTGCCTGCTTGCTTCATGCTCATTTCTGTTCCCAATGAAGTCAACTGAAGTTTTGACACTGGCTTCTGCAGATAAAAGCCTGACCCTCTATTTAGTGCATTACATTGAATAATTGCAACATACCAGCAGAATGACAGTGAAAAAATTTGTCTCTGACCTGCTGCCTCTGGTGGCTTTTTTATGTTTGCTTAGGATGTAACAGCTTATATTTACTAATTAATTTACCTGTGTACATATGAATAGCTCTTTTGCAGTCGTTTCCTAGCAATTCAGTTCTGATATGCATCCTTTGTTTTCAGTGACAAGATGTGTGGGTGACTGGGTGTGCATGACCATAGGCTTCCCTGTCATCAAATGTTGAGATAATCTTCATGATTACATATTTTTTTAGCAAATTAATTTGAGCAATTCTCCTATTTGTCTTATACCTTCAGAGGTTTGGGAATTGAATCAAACTCCTATCAGAAAAGCAAAGTAGCTGATCATAATATTCCTACTCCATAATCTAGTTAATTTTTATGAAGTTTATAAAGAAATATTTTTAGCAATGAAATAATAACCATAATGATTTAGTTATGTTATTATGTCTTGCCAGAGAGGGGACTTGTTGGTCTTAGTACTCCAGCAATGTCTTTCTTCTAACAACTGAGTTCTAGTCATGAAATTATTTCAGTATTAAAGCCTGCAAGTATATGTGTGTGTGTGTAAATATGTGTATCCATACATTGAATAAGCCACGTGTAGGAAATGTAATGCCCTCTGGCCATATCTGCAAAACCTCTCAGGAACTGCTCTGTTTGACACGGAAATTATTTTTGTAAATTCTCTCTCTCAGCATTTACTAACAATTAAAATGCCAGCAGTCTTCCCATTTTTGTTTCCTTTCTGCTTCTCTGAAGACAGAACTCAGAGGCTGCATCCCCCCATGCTGGCACTTGTGATGCCTCACTGGTGGTGGTGGTGGAGTGCTGAAGAAACATGTAGAAACCTACTGCTTTCCTTGTGCCTGGCCTGATGGAGCAGCATTTGTGGTTTAACATAATTCAAAACCAGAAAGCAGGTTCCCCACTTTGGGTGCTAAGTGTTTGGCTTTGTATGATGTTGTGGTGACAGAAAGCAGCCCGTAGGTGAGTAGAGAAGAAAGTTCCCTTGAGAGGAACTTCATGATCCCAGACAGCCTTCCATCCTGTGAACATGGGGTGAGGACTTAGCCAGTTAGGGATCCCCTGAAGCTTCACAATAGCTCATGCAAATGCACTTGAGTAGCAATTTCTGTTACTGCTGTGTTTCAGATTTTCCAAACTAATTAAGTATCAATGTTAGTTTTTTTCCAGGCTGTGACAAAAGGAGCTACCTAAAACTATAAATTTTATAGAAAAAAGAATGACCAACTATATAGAAAATCAAATGAACAAACAAAAACATTCCAATTTTTCTCTTTACTGTTCTGTTCCTTTTCTGTCTCCTGTTCTGCCTTTTTTTTCCATTCTGTCCTGAATTAATTTTCTCCTCGGCTGACCAGGAATTATCAAGAAGTAAGTCCAACTACGGAAAGGCATGAGGTTCCCTTTCTCTCTTTGGGCAAAGAGACAGGGTACAAAGGAAGCATGTCCCTAGTAAGAGTAAAGATATCTGAAAATCTTTTATTACCACGTGAGGGTGAAAAACCAAAGCACTAGCAAAACAGGCACCATCTTTTCCTAATATTTCCAGTTCAAGTTGGAGTTCACTCTGCCTGACAAGTTCTTGGCCGTCAGCTGGTGAAAGAGAGGAGCACTGAAGAGATGCTGCTCTTGCACAAGGAACAGAGGAGAGGGAATTTTTCTCTCTGTTAACAGCAGAGGTGCTGTGGCACTGCCCTTGCTGAGCTGAGCCCTAACCCTGAAGCAGTGCAGCAGGGCTTTGGGTAGACAGCCTGGTGCAGGAGGGCATAAAAGCCTTACTCAGCTCTTCATATAAATTTTCTGTCCACAGAAAAATCAACAAACTGTTTTGGAAAGTCTGAAAAACTAGATGCAATATAATTGTTTCTTTCAAGCACCAGAGCTCTTGAAATACAGACTCAGCCATAAAAGTCTCTTCCCTGTTCATTCCATCTTTTACTGACCACATGGGTACTGCATCTTAATGTCAGGATGCTTCATGCTTTCATTAGCATATGGCTTTCAGCAGGCGTTATTAAAGAGCTTCACCTGCATCAGTATTTCTTAAATGTATGCAACACATGAAAACAAATATTCAGTTTATCTGAAAATGTTTTAATTTCTCTGAATTTGGTTGTATGTTTCAAATATTCAATAATTATTTTTTTTAAGCTTACAAAAGAAGATAGCATTGATTCCTACCTTTAAATAGCTCCTTAGTTTAGAATATATTTAATTTTTTTAAATATTAAGAAAATGTAAAAAAATAATGTTGGTCTTTATTTAATATAGATAACTGTTTATTTTAAATCTAAAGAAGTACCAATGTGCATTGAGCCTTATAAAATTATTTTTATACTGATGATGAGGTTGACTTTAGGATATGGGTAGTATCATATCCAAAAACTAGCTTAAAATTCTGATTTACAGTGAGCAAGACATTTAGCTGCTATGATGATACCTGATGGAATATATAACCTTAACTGGTGACCTGTCAAGAAACACAAGAAACTAAATTTTAAAAAGCAGTCAATATCTAGTGGTAATTAATTTATGTCTAATAACAGGCAGCTTCCACTTTTTAAAATTGCTTTGGTTTTTCTTATTTGAAAAGAGTAAGAGAGGTGCATTTGTTAGATTTTTTGCAGCTGGAGAGATCACATAGTTACTGTTGGCAAACAAGCTTCCCTGCAAGCTGACTACACCACCTCTGTCTGAAAAAATCTAGACCTTTCTTCTGGGACAATGTGAAGGTTGGAAGAACACCATCTCTTCCAGCAATGATGATGTTGGGAGCATGGAGTATGACTGAAAACTCACTGAACTTTTTTTCCTCTTGAGTTGCAAGGTATGGTCCCTTTACCTTAAGAGTCTGTGCATTGTTCCAAATGCATGAAAAAACATGCTTATAGTTTAGAAGAATGTGTGGAAAGAAATTAAATTCATGCTACTGGATTTTGGAAAGAGAAATCTCACAAAGCTGAGTATTCACACACTCTGTTCTAACTTTGTTAGCAGAGTCCTCTGAAGACCCAGGAAACAAAAAGGAGCCTCTTCACCCACAGGTTCACAAGCTTGGTGTTTAGAGTGCCACTACCTACTACAGGATCACACGGGGAAAAAAGGCAAGAGCCTGCCATTGCCAGGGTACTTTTGCAGAACAGAATTGTGAACCCTGTCTCTGAACTAGGATCTTTTTTTTCTCTTTACTAAAAAGATTGGGAAAGACCAAATAAATATCGTTGGGAATTAGAACGCGTCAAAAAGGAATGCATAGTTTTCTTGTACAGCTGATGAAACTCCTGCAGTAATGACTCCTGTTTTCTCTTGCTGTCAGTTGGATGTGAGCAAATCCTCGCAGAAAGTCCTTCAATGATTACTTTCTTTTTCATACAATAATTAGTTATCAAAATTATTTTAACAATATATTAGCCCATGCTATTTTGGGTAATAAGCTTTTATTTGTGGGTGGACACTGGAGTCAAATAACAAAGAAGATTTTCTCTAAGCCAGGGAAAAAAACCCCTTCTTGTATCTTCTTTTTTTTTTTTCCCTTCTTCCAAGAGAAAACACGGAATCATTTTTAAATTCAGAGGGATTTTGAGACTGAGCTTTAAAATCCTAGAGTATATGTGTAAAATAATCTACCAACTAAAAGCTATGGGCTGGTCAGCTGACCTACAACCCTTGCTACTCTGATACTCTCGAGTGTGTAGTAGTATATGATTCATATGCAGTTATTTCTGACTGTGTTCATCTTCGAAATAATCACTTCATTCTAGATAAATGTATTCAGTGGTATGACTACTCCATCCATCATATTAGGTAGGGCTGTGCAGCTGAATGCAGCTCTATTCCAAATAATGATGGTCTCTAATATTTTCCTGAAAATGTGGGTAATTTATTATCAGAGGCTAATTATGCCCAATACGGCTGCAGGCTGACATTTATTGCAAGAGGTGGGCTGGAGGGAGTCAGAGGCATTGCTTTGTCACTGGAGCAATTTCTGGGAAGGAATTCAGCTACTTGTCCAGCATTTCTGCCAGAGCTCTGGAAAGTGTTTCCTCCTCTGCAGTGTGCTGGATCCACTCACTTCTCCCCCTCTTTGGGTAGATTAATGGTTACCTATTTCTCTCCTTAATTAAGGATCACAAAAGCTCCTTCTCTTTCCTCACCAGATCCCAGGCAGGAGCAGCAGAGATGCTTTGTTTTAGGGGCATGCACCTTCCCTCCTAGATCAGCCTCACAGATGCCCACACCCATGGCCTTGGCTTCTTGTCCAAGAGGAAACTTCCAGCAAATTCTCCTCCCCATCTCTGAATGCACAGCCAGAGGATGCAAAGCAGTAAAATCCAGCTTTACGGCCATCTGCTTCTCATCTGGGACAAACATGGTCCTCTGTGCCTGCCCAGGAAAGCTCAGACTCAGAAACTGCCTTGAAGATTTGATCTCCCAGGCACAAAGAAGAAATGTCACCCGGTGTTTCTTTTATAATTTAACCTTGCCTTTTAGGTGTTTGTCTCTTCTACTGCTGCTCTTTGTTTAAAAATTAATAGCTGAACAAAACATCACTTTAACTCTTGTACAATATGGTTTTGTTCATCTTGGGAATTACTCCAGGATAGCTCTACCTCTTTCAGATCAATGACAATTGTTTCGTTGAGCTCAGTGGGAGTGAACACTGCATTTATTTTTTTATTATCTATTGCAGAAATAGCCTGATTCTCTGAATTTTTCTTTAATCTCACTTTCATAATGTTTACACTTCTCTCTTTGTGAATGTCTTGTTGCTGTGACCAAAGTATCACTAAGAAATCTGTCAGAGATTTCCTATAATTATGAACACTTCTTTTAGGTCACATCTATGGCTGTTGTTTTCCAGGAGAATAACTCAACCCTCTTAATTTTTTCTTACAATTTAGATTTTTAAATATATTATGTTTGTTGTCCTACAGTACGTCCTTTGCAAGTCAGTATTGTCATTCCTGTATTGCAGTGCCCAGCCCCAAAAACAGTGCTAGGTAGGCTCCATGGGGCTTATAGCTATTAAGGATCTTATACAGAAAGTGTATCACCTCTTGTTTACTGCTTTTATCTGCCTGCTAATACCACCTGATACCGTTTGCCTCACTGCCTGCTGCTGTGCACTAAGTTGATGGTTTCAGTGATTTTTCTACAATAACTCCCCAAAGCCCTGGTAGGGTGCTTCACCCAGGAAGGGACTGGACCATTTCATCACTGGGGAGTTTATGCTGGGCAGTCCTGGGGAATAGGGAAATCATATTAGTCAAAGTGCTTTGTGAAAATATTACTGTTAGTGAAAGCAGTCACTGCAGAGTATGTAATGATTCTGGATTGTGAATTGATATTTGGGGCATAGGAATAAAAATACATCAATTCAATGATTCGTTTTGACAAAAACAAAACTGCAGGAAGCTTTTCCCATTACTGTTGTCTTTGTGGAGCCATTCACAAGCAGCAACAGCATCAGCAGAGTGCACAGCTGCTTTATTAGAGGTGTCATTGAGAGGTGCTTCATTTTGAGGTTCACACAAGGTGAACAAGCAAGACAGCAGAGAGCATTCTCTGGTCCACCAAATTGCAGGGATGTTCAGACAAGTAGACAGTCAGTGACTTCTGGGCCAGCGATTAATCTACTGAGAGTTTAGGCAGAACTGTTTGTTCTTTAATTATCCCTGAAAACCAAAATAAGCTTGGGGTTTACAAGTGGGCTACATGATGGTTTGGGGGGATTTTAGGAGATATTTAGTTCCTCCTTGATTTCATAATTTGTACTGGGAAACAAAAAAGCAGAATCACTTTTTAGCCCAGTTAAGTGTGTTCATCTATTTATTGGAATTTAAAGAGTTCAGTGATGTCACACACAGATTTTACTGAATTTAAATGGTCTGATGCCATGTCTTGCATGGGTCTCCCCACTGCTGGTGGGGCTGCCAGCAGTACCTTCACTTATCCACCTTTGATGGATGGTAAAAACTAGACAACTTTCAATGAAAACAGGGGAAGATTATTTTCAGCTCAGTTACAGAAAGGTGAAGTTTAGGGAGGTGAAGGAGAAATGATGAAGAGCCGAGATATGGTGGCAGTGTTAGAAATTATCCTCTTGGATTACCTCCTCTCTTCAGACCACAGAACACACATACCTAACACAGAGCAATACTTTTGACCTTGGTTTCCTAAGCTGTCAGAGGAGTAAGAAAAGCACACACAGCTGTTGGAGAACTTTGCTGGTACAGGAAGACAGTGCTAAATGCAGCTTTTAATTACTTCTAAAATCTTAACAAGATGAAGGAGCTTTGCTCAAGCCAAATGAAAGGGAGAATGAATTATCTGAATGAAGAAGTGAAGAGAGAGGTATATCAGTGAACTCTTATGTATGATGATCATATCTATAGCCTATAATTGTCATAAAATACCAAATAATTGAGTGAATTCCAGCACTCAGCTACTGATCTGAGTCAGTATCTTTGATGTACTTGTCAGCTAGTGGCATGCAAAAAAAACCCCTTGGCCTTGGGGCCAATAGGTTTGCCCTGTTAGCTGTAGATGATGTTACTCCAAGGTACGACCGAAGAAGCATGTACTTTATTTTTAAAAACCCTCATATCCAGCAATTTTTATTTTCCTTTTTCACCTGCATCCAGTTTCAACAGCCTACAATTTATATCTAAATTTCACGTAAGCACCAAACACGTCTCCAGAGGACAGGTTGAAAGTTGCTGTGCAGCTACATGGGGTGGGCAGCCCAGTTGCCTGTGGCTGTGGCTCAGAGGATGTGGGGTTCACTGCTCCTGGGAGGGCCCCCAAACCTGGTGCTGTGGGAGGAGATGGGTGGGTGGTGCAGGGCGAGCACCTCAGTTTTGAGGGGAGAAATAGCATGTCCTGAGAGCTGGTGCAGGCCCTTGTAGTGGTTGTTTGTTCCTCTGTATGGTTCATTTTTTGAACCATAAGCTGTTACATTGAAGACTGTTAAACCATTTACTGCAGGTAAACTAAAAAACAAGTAGACCTACACAAAGTGCAAATGTGGTAGAGTAAATGTGTTTTTAGGCAACATTGTCTCCTAAGAGTCATACAGATCAATAATTTACTTGGTTTTTTGCTAATTTAATTAATTGATTAGTTTATTAGATATTCACAAGAAGCTGCTGCGGAAAAAAAAGAAACCAGCAACAAAAAAACCCCAAACACATTTACTGCAATCCTGCTTTTAAAAAATGCATTTCATTGCTATCAAATAAAGAACATGTTTGTGTTTGTTTCCTCTGTTTAAATTCTGCTTCCTCCTTGTGAAACTGTTAATATGGTAGAATCCTGCTCTGAAATTGCCTACAAACTCTTAAAAACATAGTTAATTACAGATAGCCCAATTTAAACTTTACAGCATTCTTGGTACATTCAGTGTACGTGAGGAGGTTTATGCTAACTAGCAAGAAGAAACAAACACATTGTTCTACTTCTGCTCACTCAGACGCAGAAGCAAGGAAGGCTCCTTCTGCTGACAGTAAAAGTGAGGCCCACTAAATACAACTGGTGATCATATGGATGAAAACTTTGGATTAAAAGCCAGTATTGATTATGGATGTTCTGCTACAGAGTGCAGTGCAGAGGATTGCAGGGATTAAAGCTGCGAAAAAAGACCTGGGTAAAGCAACTATGAGGACAGTGCTGTAAGCATATTGTATCATATATTCCAACGGTCTCTGCAAATAAATTGTGCCTTAAAATAGGGTTTTTTGCATATTGCTTAAAAAATGTTCTGAGGGGTTGTTCCTGAGAGAGGGCACAGAGGCTGCAGGAAAGCAGCAAGACCTGACCATGCTCTGGATCTACAGCCCCCTTTGACAAGTCACCCATGATGGATTTTTTTTATTTCTAGCCTATAAAAGAAATAAAGAATACCTATCTTTAATGCTTGGAGATGAAAAGCATTTTATAAGTGTAAGATATCACTACTAAACACTTTGGTGCAGAGGTGTTTTGCTGAGTGACAAGTGCCCATCAGTGTGGGACTGGGAGAAGGGGCAGGATCTGGCAGACATTTTAAAATGTTTCCAACACAAGAACTTCAAGATCACAGAAAACATTAATATCTGAACATCTGCAAGAAATAGCTGTTGATTTGAGATTGTTCTATTTTATATTATTGTCTTAATGCCATTAACAACGTAAAAATGCTTAGCATTTCAACTTGAGAAAAATGAGGTAGTTTCTAAAATTCCTCCAAAGACTTGCCCAAACTGTGGAACATTACCCTGCCAAACTTACCAGCAGCATGTGGTGGTAAGGAGGCTGGAGTGAAGCTGTGCAGTGCTTGTGATTTTAACAGAAATCTCAGAGAGGGGAGACCCATGATAAGGAATGTAATTTACAGTGTGTTCACCATGTCAAAAGGTGTCAGTGGAGAATTGCTCCTGGGTGCGTAGATTGCACAGAGCAAAAAATTACTTTCTTCTCCTGACCCAGAGTCATTTTTCTTTCCTTTTCTGGGAAGGACAAGGAGACTCATTCCAACCCCAAGCCATCATCTCCATGTGCAAGGAGGAGGTCCTGGAACTCTGTGCTCTTCTACCCTGCCTCAGTTGTGCTGCATTCAGATCACCCTGAGATGCTGGAGGAGTGTTGGGATACACAAAAGATGCCATTCAATGAGACGTGCAAGGTGCTGAGTTCTGTGAGATGAGAGAGGCTGGGCTGTCCTGAGGAAACATGGATTGAGGCTGTGACTACCTGAAAGGACAGAAACTGGCATGCTGAATGTCTGCTGTTTGCTCTTCCAGGTAAAAACAATTTTGGAGGGAGATGAATTTTGTGCAGGAATCACTTGATGTTTTCTTTAGACTTCTGTGAAGCCCTGCTTAGGAAACAAAATGTAGAACACTTATCTTGTTGTATGTCTTTTCCTAAGTGACAGCTGATTACATTTTAGGAATGGTTTTTCATTTTCTGAATTAAATCAGTTTGGCATTCTGCAGCAGACAGTACTCATTAACCTTTTAAGGGTTGCCAAACTGGTTTGAAGCATTCAATAGAAAAAACCCCACAACAACAACAACAAAAAAAACCCAAACCAAAGCACACTGTTAAACATCTGTAGTCTGATGCTTCTGAAGCAACAGGCAACAGAGACCAGATCTTCTCCTTGTAGTAATTTATTAGATGTGACAGTCGTTTGTACTGTACTTGAGCAGGTTTGAAGAGGGTACAAAATATGAACCAAACACATAACATATAGAATGATGGACATTCATTATCTTATCAGATATTAATGTTTAGAATGATACTAATTTTCATAATTAATTAGTCCATCTAACTCTTGTAGACTGTTGGGAAGAAGAAAATACCTGTTCAGTTTCCAGAAGAAACCAGGAGATGAAGCTGCATGATCTCAGACCACTAAAGCTGATGAATTTGGGAATATGTAAGTAGAACCAAATAAGAAATGTAATGCAATTTTGCAGGTTTTTGGCTTCCCTCACCTCCCCCAGTCCTCAAAATGCATTCTGAATAGTTACTGTATGCTACCCAAGCTATGACTGTTGCTAAAAAGTACTTATTGAGTTGGTGAGTGAGAGGATATGTTTAAAAATGCTGATATTATATGTACACTTATGATGGTTTTCTGTCTGACCAATGTCTATGATGTTTATGGTCTCTGACAGTGTCTGCAATAACTATTGGTTCCTGATTCCTCAGTATTGTAAACACTTTATAATATCCCCATTTTAAGGAGACCCACTAACAAAATAATGCTCCACAAATTAATCTGTTCCTTCATTTATATTTTATATATGAGTACTTTGTACGCAGAAAAGATCTGTAGCCACCTCTTCTGGTAATGTTGCTCTTCCATGCCAGGCAGGTACCCCATCACAAAATGGCACCAGTGCAATTTTTTTGGTGGTATTTTAAGTAGGCTTTAAAACGACGTAGTAAAACTTCTGACACATCCTTCTCCCAGGAGGAGAGACTGGCTCAGGCCTGTTAGCTGGGGACCAATCAGTATGGGTCAGTTCCCATAGCACATTTACATAAAAGGCTGGGATGTTCCCAAATCCAGGGCATTGCCTTCATCCAAATCCATTTTCTGCTGGTAGCTTTACCACTTTGTAACACAAAGGCTGTTGCTCCATCCTTTTGCTCAGGAGGATGGCAGTATTTAGAAATGGGTCTGCTGTAACTTTGGTATCAGCCACTGGTCATAGTAATGCCAGCCAAGGCAACTGGAGGCAGCTGGGGGAACCCACCCTTCCCTGCAGCTCATGGCAAGAGAAATTACTGTCCTCAGAGTGTCCACAGGACAGGATCTATGTCTTTTCAAGATACACACCTTGCTGAACCTCTCACCCCATTTTTCCTTTTATGAGGATAAAAGAAAGAAAACAAGTAAAACAGTGAAGTTGCTAAACTGTTCCTCATATTTCTCAACACCTGGCTTGGAATAGGAAAGAATTAACAGAGGATATCAGGATGCCTGAGTTCTCAACCCATGCAGAGATGTTACAGGGAAAACGTGGACCTCTGCTTTTGAGGAGGATCATATTTAACCAGCAGCCACTAGACCTGCAATTTCTTTAGGATGTTTGCTGAAATCCTGTTGTGTTGCTGAAAGAATCATGCTACACACTGGAAGAGTAGGAAGCCCTGTGTGTTAACGAGGTTTCGTAGCCCTTTTAACTATGTTCTCGTGAAACAGTGGAGTGGAAAAGTTCAAGATCTGGAATTGTATATTGAACCTTTATAGGAAATTCCCATGCAAATAGATGATGCATTTTAGCTTAAACATGAGTATGTAACCACAATCATATGGACAAAACACTGGCAGTGGAAGCATGGCTGGGCATGGGGTGCTTTTCAGTGCTGTTGCAGCTAACTTGTCTCACACAGGAAGGGGCACCAATAGCCAGTTGTGCCTGATATGCACCAGTTTTAAACCAAATCTTACTGAAGGAAAACATGGGGTACCCACCACCCTTATACCTCCATGTTGCTTGACTGGCCAACACAGAGGAAAGGAGGAGAGGTGGGGAAGGCTTCCTGAGGCTCAGTTTCCTGCTCTACAGCACAGGTTTCACTGGGTGGCATGAAGATTCTGTCAAACTCTGCCACTTCTGAACTTGAGTGGAGTTTTCTGGCTACCAAAACATGTCAGTCAATCAGTAAATGTTTATGTAGCAAGGGTTATGCAGGTATGACTTTTATTGTACACTTAAAGATTTTCATGTATTTTGAATTCATAGAAGTGTTTTTATTATTGTTTCAAGAATTTCTAATCTTTCAAGTTTTACTAAAAAAAAAAAAAGGTAATAGGAATATACAGGTTTAAATGTCTCTCCCCATCTTAAGAAAACAAAAAGGAATGAAAAAAATCACGAAGTATGTGGTGTCTACATGGTAAATGCAATTAATAATTTAGATTGTTTTGAGGCAGAAAAGTCCAAAATTGGACCCTGGGGCCTGCTGGGTAGGAACTGAAAATTTGACTCCCACAAGCAGGCCAGCAGAGCCTGGCATGCTGAGCCCATGCTGTGGGTGCCTGCTGTGGCTAAGTCACAGCACCTCGCACCCACACACCTTCTCCAGGGTCAGAGCCAGATCTTGCCTTAATTGCCAGAAGGCACGCCCAATTATTTATCTTGGATATGGTTAAGAAACTAAACCATTCTCTGATCTTATTCCCCAGTTTGTTCCATCCTGACATTAATTTGTAGTGACTGTGGTAAATTGGGCTATACCCTTTCTGGTGTCTCCTAGCTGGGGCTCGGTGGTGTAATAGGGAAGGCATGGCTGGAGAATTATTTCTGTGAGATGCTTTATAGATGGTGTTAATTTCTTAAATACATTTCACCTTTCCTCCTGCATGAGGTTTTGTAGCTGACAGGCTTTGGATTTTGTTGGTGCTGGCTGCACACCTGCGCCTGTCCGTGCATTAAACCTTGACTGTAGGACTCTAGTCACAAATGAACTGTCAAATCATTACTACGTTTGATGCAGCATAATCTGTCTTGAAATTAGAATTGGTCCATCCAGGCTCAAATTTCACTTGCTTCTGAGGCTAATATGCTGTTTTGAATATGCATTCATGGAGATTCACCTCCACTGGGATCCAGAGGGAGTACAAGTTAAGAGCAGATTTTCTGAATTAGCATGTCGAGAGGGAAGGGTCTTTCATTTCGACTGCTGCAGATGCCTCTCCCTCTTGTTCATTACAATTGCATTTCATCAGCTTTATGATGTCCACATGTCAATTGAGTGTGAGGATTTTGCACACAAAAGAGCCTCAGGGAAAACGACTTCACTAGCTAATCAGCTGATTATCATACCTCAAATGGGCTGCAGTGTGCTGCTCCAAATACTATATCAGCGAGAATGGAATTGAAGATTAAGACAGCAAAAAGAAAGCTCTACAGCCCAGTTTAAAGAAATCAAACAGGAATTTGTCAGAGAGAGAAAGAAGCAAATATAGTCAAGACAAGTGCCTTTGAAATATCCTGAGGCTGATTAAAAAAATAACAAATGCCTTTCTTCAAAAGGTTTTGGGGGGTGAAAGGTTAATTAACTGTATTATCTGCCTGTTTATGCCCAGCTGTGTAAAGCTCAAGAACACAAGCTCCCACCTTGCTTTTAACATTGCATCCAAGAATCAAGACCAGTTGCAAGAACAGCCTCTCCTAATAATTGAATTAGCCCCTGAGCACGCTGGATGCTCACAGTAAAGCAGACTTGCTTTCACACCCTCCTTCTGTATGGATCTATCTCCTGTTTGGATCTGCTGTCTGGATGGGGCTGTGTAATGTACACTTCTTAGGAACCAATTTCAGTAAATGATCAAAACAGTAATAAAGAGTCTCCTACGGAGAGCCTCGCACAACAGCTCCTTGCAGCTCATATATGTGGATTGCTCCAGCCCCTGAATATAGATCTATAAGAAGCACCATTTAATGGCTATCGTGGGCTTTTTCTTTTTGTCTGAAATTTACCAAAGTTTTATCCCAGCTCCCTGGAGTCCTCCCCAAGTCTATCTAAAATGCAGTTAGAGCAGAGGCTGTCTTTTGCTTCACAGAGCGTCTGCCTTATGCTTTCATCAGAGTAGTCTAACTCACACAGATGCACTATTTAACAATGCCATCCCCTGCTTTCATCAGAAGGGGGAAGGTTGCAGAGCTGAGCCCTGAAGAATAAGGGGGGCAGGTCCCCTGTGATCGGCGAAAGCTGAACATCGGTGCCAGTTTCCATCTGTCATGATAGCCTATCTCCGAACCTTCAATCTGTCAAAAGCTTGCTGCCTAGCTGAAGGCTCCAGGAGATTTGGTGCACTAAACACATTTGACAACAGCATTATCACTGCAAGGAGCCCAGCAAAATGCCATCAATATGTTAATTGTAGCCGGCTATGTAAAATGTCACTTCCCATATCATTTTACAGCAGCTTCGCCTATTTCGCAGCTCCTAATTTTCCACCCTTTATAAATGCGTGGACTGTTCATGTGGAAATGTGGTTCTTGTTCGTGTCAGCTGTGGTTTGGTTTGGTTTGGTTTTTTTCCTTAAATGGAGGTTTAATTTGGGTGTATTGCATTGCTTCAAGAAAGCAGCAGCATCTATGGAAAAATAAATAAATAAATAGGAATCACTTGTGGAAATGAATTGTCCATACATTGCTGCTGTTCTAATTTTATGTCTCGCTGGAGATTTATTTCTGGGTTTGTACATTCTTTAGTCTATAAATGATTCATTTTGCTGCTGTTGCTGCAAACTCCCTTTATCGAGTGCACAGTATTTTTACATTCCTGAGAGTTTTCCTCCATCATTATGTAAGAACACTTTTGTAATCATAAACATGAGAGTACAGCATAAATAAATGAAAAATCCCCCTAGAAGGTATGAATGTGCTTTTTAGCACCCAAGTAGCTAATATTCAATTTCTGGTACAACTGGTGCCAGGTGTTAAATTTCTCTAGTTACTGTCACTAATGCAAATGAGATTCTTTTTGTGCTCATAAAAAATCAAATCCACATTAGAAATTAGCTATAAAATGTAATGACTTAAATGCTATAGTGTTTTACAAATCTCCCTGCATTTCTCTAGCAGATAATGCTATAAAACCAGGAAAGGATAATAAAATATGGTAGAAAGTTGAGTTACTTACAGGTCTTTTGTGACTGCTTACTCAGGGGTTTGGTGCATTATTTTGCTTTCTTTCCTTGCTGGTTGAAATACGTATGCTTATGATTTAATTTCTTTACCAGATTAGATGTAATCAAAGTCTCCTTTGAATGTCATGTTACCCTAGCTGCAAAGGCTGTTGCATTACTGGAAAATATCATGCGGTGAAGTTTAACATACATTTGCAACTCTTAATTATTGGAATTTTAAATGTGTCTGATAGCTCTTAAAAGAGTTACAGTGATCCGGATAGTGGCTGTAGTACTCAGATACACAGGGATCTGTTATCCAAACTGACTTCTTTTTTTCCTCCCCCACCAAGATTCTTGAAAAGTAAATGGAGAAAAGACAAGAATATTCTGAGTGAACATAATCAGGGCAATGTTAATTGAAAAGGATGTTTTATATACTGGGGGAAAAAGTCTTAAAAAATAATGAATAGCAAAACTAGTGTTTGTCAATATTTAAGTAATGGAAAATATCACATTGTGCAAGATGTATATTTTATCATCTCCTGAGAAGTACTTAATTTAAAGTATTAAAACAAAATTGCAGTGAAACTTTAAGTCCTTGGTGAACAGCATATTTCCTGCATACTAAAAGAAGTTTTGATTAAAACTGACATTTCTGAATTCCTGCATTAGTGTAGAGTGAATTCAAGCTCTGCAGTTCACTCACAATCTGCCTCTTTTCCACAGGAAGCATAAGAGAAATGTCACAGAGCTGCCCTGCAGCCAGTGCCGTGGGATGTGACCAGGGCATAGAGCTTTTTCTGCAGAGCTCAGGCCCCCTCTCCTTTAGAAAATATTTTCCCAATCTATTTTCCATGTTCTCAAAACAAAAGTCACTGGAGATGCTAAGTACTTTTGTACTTAGCCCATTATGCATCCCAATCCCCATTTCATAGTTACGAATGGAATAATCCCAATTTGGGTCCCACCTGGATCAGAGCATAAACATATGGATCATCTCAAAGCCAGTCAGGAAGATGTGCAACAACTCCTTTAGGGAGCAAGGGTGATGTGACTGCAATTCTCAGCTTGTAGTGACCATGGTAAAACAATTAGCTTGATTACTGGGAACTGGACACAAGGTAAGAGGGGGAGAAATATAATTTTGACAGTCAGTTGGGAGACTGATGTTTTTTTAGAGTGCAATTCTGTTTAAGCTTGAGTCTAGGTTTTTAGAAGTGACTAGGAAGAAGTAAGAGTGAGAGATAAGTGTGGGACTCCCAGGTATAGCCTTTTGAAAAGTGCTATGGATCTGGTGATCTGGTCTCCAAAACTCATCTGAAGTGCTTCAGGTACAGGAAGGTAAATACATAGTCTCTTGAAAATCTTGGCACGAAGATTGAGCAGGAAAGTTCAGTCAAAGCAGAAAACATAAACTTCTTGGGTACCTGGATGGTGAGTCAAACACTTCTTCCCTAAGACTGCAGGCATGGAATATAAATATAAAATCAATATCAAAATAAACAATAATTTAGAATAAAAGAAAGAAGTACTGAAACATGAGGGGCAGTACCCTGCTATGGAGGTATCTCAGCTCAACAACCTCACCATCACTTGTGGGACAAAGGGTGGGGTAAAGGCCTGAGGGTGGGCAGAGCACTGCCCTGTGCCAACCTTTCCTGTTGATCTGTCTATACCCTGCCATAGTAGTAGATAATGAGTTGGATAAAATTAAAAAATGCCTGAACGTTTAGGTTTGTTTGGTTTTTTGGTTTGTTTTGCTTTGGCTTTTAAAATTTAAACTTTTTCAGAAAACTTCCGGAAGAAACTGTCATATTTTCATACACAGCCTCTCCATTTACAGGACAACATCTGTCAATGTCTCTCTCCTACCTGATGAGTTCAAGGACAACTTACAAGACTGAGACTTACCTCTGACTGTTACATGAGGTATTAGTGGCCCAAAATTAAGTAATTGCTTATGGTAACATGCACTCTGATTGTTCAAAAGCCATTGGGAAGCTCAAAGCTGAAATCTAAGGCACTGCAAAATCTGTAACCAGTGCTGGTGTTGAACATTCTTGGGATTTTGTGTGTTCCATTTAGGTGGCTGAAAGAGCAAACATCTGAAATAAGTCTGTTCCTGACCCCTCATCTTGAAAGACATACATGAGAAAGAGTCTCTATTTCTATCAGAAGAAAGTACTTGAAGTTTTGTGATATCCCTGACAGTTTTCATTTATACACTCAGCCCTGCTTTGTGTCTTCAAGGTATTGATATGCTGGAAAATTAAAATGGAAATCAACACAAATTATTATTTGGATTAGATTGTTTTATTCCAGCCATACTTTTCTAATGCTTATTGTAAATTTCAAATTTGTGTTGTCAGGGCAGATCCTTAGCTGACATGCAACTTGCTGCATAGAATTGGTGGGACGATGTTATTAAACATTTGTCCTGCCTTGAAACAAACTTAGCTTTGCAAGATTTGTAGCAGTCAGGATGTAGTTCACATTGAAGGAACTGGAAATTTAATTTGCCCGCATGTAATTATGTTGGAGGTTCTAGAAGCTTGAGCAATGGGACTAGAAAAGATATTTCAGTTTTGCTCCATATTTCATGTTTTTTTAAAATCTTTACAGAGCCATAGCTATGCAAATAGGTAGAGATATTTATTCATTTTTTTCTGTGGTTAGTTCCTCCAGTGCTAATACTGAATTCTTGTTTCTTAATTTTCAGAGATGTTGTAGCAGACTGAATAATAGATAAACTTCTGCTAACAGTGTTGGATAAGGAAATTTTAACTGAGTAAGTAAAAGAAAAAAAAAAAGCACTAAACATTTCTTTTTGTACCCCATCTTCTTTGATCTGTTTTCCTAATATATTTATACTTCACAGAAACCACATTTTCCAAAAGGCACTGATTCCTAGCATGATCTCTGCTTTCATAGGAGTGCTCTGCTTTCATACCTCCACACAGGCAGTTTTACAGACAGCCATGTACATATTTAGCATCACTACCCATGCCACTCTTTGTAATCTGCTAAGCAGAACATGTTATTTTTCCAGTGACTTACATGTTGAGAGCAGATGAATAGCAATTTTTTTTTTCTTTTTTTTTCTTTTTTTCCAAGAATATTGTACGTACAATTCTCTCCTGGTTAATAGCTTCTTCTATTACCTATGATTTATCATTGTCAGGATTCTTCATGTTTCATCCTTATCTATTTTACTGGGAAACTGTGCATTTTAAAAGTACAACCTGGATTTATTCAGCCCATGCAGCACCTTCTTGCATAGTCTAAAGCACATATTGGTTTGGACTCTATAAAAGGAAAAAAATTTCACTAGTATGTTTTTACTCAAATTTTTTTTTCTTTCTCTCTCATTTTTAACTCTTTTAAACCATTATCAGGTAAGTATCAAAGGTATCCTGGGTAATTAGCCATTACAGTACTGCCACAGAGGCTTCTGCAGTCAATATAGAGATAATTTGGGCAATGGTGAATGACAGAGTTGTCCAGACTTTTGGGATAATCAAGGACACATCCAGCTGTACCAGACATCTGTCAGACCCATGAATCATTTCAAGTAGCTTTGCAGTAGCCAGGCAACTCGAGCAAAGAAAAACATTTCAGCAGCACACAGCCATGGGAAAAATACTGCTCCTACCAGCAAACATTTACCTGCTCAATGCTGCAGGCCCATCACTCAAAGGAGAAGAGGTACCACACACATTTTCCTGATTTTGGAGGGGGCACATATTTGTGACATCATCTGTTACAGTAAGAAGATGACTGAAGTAGCATGCACTACACCTACACATACACATTCATTAGAATTACTGGAGCAATAAGAGTGATTGGAAAAGTTATAATAATAATAAAAAAGAGCAAAGTAACCCTGTTTAATGCAGTGACCTCTTTCAAATTTGTACTGTGCATATCGCTCTTTGTACTGTTTGTATTGGTCTGAATTTCCTAGTTGCAGGTTTTCTAGATTTTGCCTGCATACAGTGAGCCTGTTGTTCACTCTAAATGTGCATCAACATTAATAAGGAGCTAGAAGCTCCTTGTAATTCCCTGTTGCTGTCACTTTATTGATGTACTTGCAGGGGACAGTGGTAACAAAATAAACCCATCGCTGCACAGTGATGTCCTGGGGAAGACCTGGGGGTGCAGTCTGGAGATGTGGGTTTGGAGCTTTGTTGTGTCACATCACTGCCTGGTGCTGGGCCAGCTTGCTCCAGACTCTGTGATTTGAATTCCACCTCTTGTTTGGGAGGCCTTCTTTGCAAAGCACACTGACTCCTATCTGGATTGGTGATTCTCAGGGCTTTGCAGGCAGATGGGGGCTGCTGCTTTGTCTCACATATTGGCTTGAAAGTATGAGTTAAGGTAAAAACAGATGGTGGGATGGGGTGAGCCAGGTTCCCTTCACCACCTAAGGTGACTGGATTATGGAAGTGAACAAGGACTGGACCACTCCAGAGTCAGACAGTGTGGGTTTTGTTGCATTCTGCAGGCAGTGAAGCTACATGGAATTGCTCCTAATCATTCCATAAAAATGCTATATTATACCATACTGTAAAGAAGATTTCTGAACTACTCTGAAAAATCTGTCATATAAGTATCTGCTATAGGTTTCTTTGAAATATTGTTCTTCATACTAGCATTGAAATTGTTTGTATTTTCCTTTCTATCTTTTGCATGGCAGTGGATGGGAAAGACTGCTATTAAGACAACAGGATAGCAACTGAAAAGCTTTGTTGAGGTCCATCTGAGAGCCTAAGAGCAAAGCAGTGCTGGCAGAGAGGACTCCCGAGGGCTTTTGCTAGTGAGTGGAGGGGTGGCATGGGAGGAGGAGCTGGGCTGGGAGGCACTGAAATCAGTTGGTGATCTGGCAGAGCACAGAGATTGATTTGCTGTGAGTGGTGTGAGTGCAGCAATTGCATTTGGAAAGCAAGAGGAAGAATTACTGGTGAGACATCAAAGGTTGTGACTGACAGATTGGTAGCTTTCCAGTGACAGACTAAGGCTTGTTGAAGTATTTGGGGAGAAAGAGTGAGCCCACCACAGAGAAAATGCCATGCGTTGAGGTTGCTTCTCATTATGATGAAGAATTGCATCTTGAAAAGTTGACAGAGATGTTGACAAACTGTTGCTGTGTCCTCTAAACTTGAATTTGCCTTTGTCCCCTGTTTTGGCCTTTTTCTCTCCCACCATTCCCAGCTGCTGCTGCGGTTCAGTGCCACTGTCACTTAGCTCTGAAGTTTGGGTAATTTAGGAACCTGTGCTCCCTTCTCAGCACGAAGGTCTTCCCCTCATTTCCATACACAGGTATATTTCTTTTTTGGGGATACTTTGTGGTAGATAGCCTGTTTCTAGAAATGCTTGTTTGTAGAGAATAATCACTCATGGTGATCAGGTACCAATTAATAAAGCGGTGTACTTGAGAGCCTGGTGCTCCCAGTTGATTTCTGAGTTCCCCTACATCAGTTGCTGGTAGTTCTGTACTGACCTACAGCATATATAACTCCAGTTTTCAATCCATAATGCATCGCTCACACTGTTCTGATATACTGTTTGTTCTTACGTAAGTTTTTCCTCAGTGATTAAATGCTCAAGCACATACCAAAAAATCAGATCCACTTTTCCTTTTGTGGCATGGTGCTTCCTCACATTTGCAATTCTGTGTGCCAGCAGAAAATGACAAAGCTGTTAGTGATCACAGTGTCCCTCCAGCTGTGTTGGCTCCTTAATGTCACCATTTGCATTGCTAAATAATTTGATCACTGATAAGAGGGAGTAGTTATTGACTGGAATAGGCAGCAATAACGCCCCCCTCACTATATCTATTTGATTTGTAGGCTATTTCTGCTATTTCAATTTCAAGAGTTGATGTTTAGAAAGACGCTGTTGGGTACAAATACCCAGTTGAGGATTTGATTTATTGCAAAGTTCTTTTTAGCATCTCACGGTAGCAATCTCTTCAAATTGTCACCCATCCTGTCACCCTTAGGATTTCTTTCAGCATCTTTATGGATCTTTTCAGACTGATTTTTCTTTAAAATAAACTCTGGCTTGTTAATTGCAATTCATTTCCCCTGTGATATTCTTCAAGCATTTGCAACTTGTGCACACCTCCAGAACCAGAATTCTCTCTGCAGCCAAAAGCCCTGAGCATGTTCATTATTTCCGTGCTGAAAGTACTTCACTAATTTTGCTGCGTTGCAGCAGGGAACCTTTAACTTTATTTGCTTTTATACCTGGCTTAGCACAGTTGTGTTCATTCATAAATGTGAAAACCCACTTCTTTTACTTCCGAAAGTGTACTTCTAATTCTTCCACTGGAAACCCTGTGCCACCTGTCTGGTAATTTTTAACTCTTTATGTAAATTACCTTTTTTAAATATACTGCTATTGTATGATTGGTTATTTAGGGCTGTTACTGTTCTCTCTTCTTGTGGTTTGTTTTCAAGCAAGATTACTTCAAGTCAATGGGTCAGACTCTGGACTGGTAAAGCCATATCAAGGTATTATTGCAAGTAGTAAGGGTCCCAAGGAACTCATTGCCACAGGATACCCTGGGGGCCAAAATTATAAATGGGCTTTAGAGGTGATTCAACAAATGTATAGATATTTGAGCAATGTGGTAGCTATTAAAGTGATCCAAAGAAAATGTTCAATATAGGAAGTCCATAAACAGCTGATTACTGGAAACTAAGTTAATATAGCTGAGGAAAACTTATTCTACAAGTTATTTGTAGAATACAAATCTCTTTCTAAAGAGAGGAGAGGAAGTACAAATACAGGTGGACATCTGTCCTAACTAGTTTATCCTGTTGGGCAATACTTACAGCATTCAGATTGTGTTAAAATAAAGCATCCCTTGGATAGAGTATTCTTTCAGAAAAAGGATCATCAAAACCACCAGAACACTTACCCAGAATATCCTAAAAAATCAGAAGAGTTACTACAGCAATGGGCAGTTGAGTTACTGTATATGCAGCAATGGAGAAGTCACAGTAATAGACACACAGAGCTCCCCAGTCCTTGTATGATTTCCCATCAGGAACAGGTTCAAAGTTCCCCAGAAGATGAGTGGCTGGGCCTCCTTGGAGTTACAGTTATCCCTAATATATCACCACATGGGAAGAATCAGGCCCTGAGTGTTTAGCTCACTTAAATCTCATAAAGACTTAACTGTCTACTATTGTTTTTTCATAATCTGCTGTAACTGTCATTGATTTGTTTGTTCAGAAACTGTCCTGAGCTGACCGAATGTTTCTTGTGTGTTTGCTGCTGGCTGCCTGCTCTGCCACTCTATTCAGGGTCCCTGCTGGAAGCTTTTCCTGGGCAACAGCTCCGTGTTTTCCTGGCAGGGTTTGGCTTGCAATGCAAGGATTATACAAGGCAGGCCCCTTCTGTACAGGCATTGAGCTGGCGTGTTGTTTCCCTCTTCCTGGCTTCCATTCTCCAAGGCCATCCGAGCTTAAAAAAATGAATGAACATATTTTAACAAGATGAACTAGCCAACAGTTATTTAATCAATTATGCAGAAGCAGATTTATTACTGAGAACAATCTGGATAACTACATCTCACAAAAATCATGTTTAACTGAAAGGACATATAACTTACGGTTATGCAAAAAGAAATAGTGTTTAATTGCTTGAACTCTGTGAGGAGACCGTTCAGTGGAAGCTCCAATGCAATCAAGAAACCATTTAACACATGCAAATATATTTCATGTACTATGGCTTGAAACTTTCCAGTTTAGTTTACTGTTAATCTGCTGGGCATTTCAATAACACACAATTTGATGTGTAAGAATAAAACTGCTGCATTTTAAACACTATTGTTTAATGTTTGATTTGTTGATTTAACAGGTAAGTTAACTGGACAAAAATTCCAAGCAAAAAAAGGATGGTTGCTTTTTTGTAAATGTTATGTGTCACAGTGACCAGGCACATACTGGGCTGATTGAGCATACTTCCACCAGCCTGGAAAGGCAGGACACTGCCCTGCTAAGATCTTTAGTAAGGAGAAAGCTTTGCATCCTGCAGCAGAGCTGTAAACAAGCCAAGGAGATGGGTAGCTGAGTTGTGTGAAATGGTTAGGGTGGAATTTGAGTAAGCTGGGACACTACTGGGTATTTTGATGAATCTTGATTACTTACAGATGCCCCAGTGCTGCCCCTGTGGAAACAGACAATTCTTCTGTCTGGGCAGATCTGGTGAAGGGATGGGCTGGTTTGTGTCCCCATGTGCAGAGCCAGGTTTGAGACACAAGTCAGAGGTTTGAGAGCAGATGGCAAACACGTCAGTAAGCAGGGCCAAAGGTAACTCACATCTCAAGAAAGAGTGACTGCCACAGGCACTGGGACAGCTTAGGTGTTGGGAACACTGCCTTTTGTGGTAGTAGAAAATCTCAGAAGATATTTCAGATCACTTACTTAAGTACGTGGTGCATATTAATTACTACAACTTGATCTTATTTCTGCCAGTAATGGCAGCATAACATAACAGGGAAATAACAAGGATAGTGGAAATTTGCTGATTTTTTTGAGAACTTCTCTCTTTAAAAATATAAACAAATGAGTTATCTTATGATGAAGAAACCAAAAGCACAAGTACAGCATATATAATGTCTGCATAGATAGTAGAAAAAGATCTTATATTTCATTTGTACTGCAAAAGTTTAACCGTTTGAGGGAAAAAATTTACAGCTCCAGACACGTTAAAACAGAAGACTTGGCTATGTAGGAGTTTTATTCAGGAGGAGATTTCTGAAAAAGGGGAGATAAGCAACTCTCAGAGATGATCAAGCCATAACTTCCAACATCTTGTCAATTTTACAAGTCTTCATCACCTGATAGGAGTGTGGACCCTCATGGAGTGAATAGAGCTTGCTGAAAAAAAACAGCTTGCTTGACTCTGCTGCCTCTTGCAGGCCTTTAAATAGTCTCTGAATTCTCAGGGGTCACCTGTACTGAAGTTTTTTAGGTGCAGTTGTAGCCAAATGTGTTATGGCCTCAGTGCAGGGTAGCAGGATTAGATGAATGCTTTAAACCTCTCCCATGTCTGTGATTTTATAACTGAACTCTGTTGCATCTACTCAGCAGCACTTGATGCTGGTGGCAGCAGCAGCAGCAGCAAAATCCCACTGAACTTGTGCAGTTCAAATCTTTGTTTATATTGGAAATCCTGCAGGAAAGGTTAAGGGGAGGGAAACTCCACACTGGAGTTTGGGAGACTTCTCAGATTCTATAAACTGGAAGGAGACTGAGCAGGTGGGAAGTTGCCCTCTTGCAATATGTTTCCAGATGAGGGAAACAAGACATAGCAGAGGGTGCTTACACTACTTTTATTTTCATATGAAATGTTAAAGGAAAAGTGTCTGCAATGTTCATGCCTCAGACACTTACCTACACTTTTGCATTCTTCTTGCAAACATAACAATTATGTAAAAAGTCAAATCCATAAACTTAGCAGATAGAGCTGCCCAAGAACTGGAAAAATGTTGCTGAAAATCATCCCTTTTTTTGTTCAAAGGTGCGACCAATAATTTTTTAGCATCTCTAGCAGTAAACACACCTCAAACACACCAGTCCAATGAACCTAGGGGGGAAAAAAAAAGACTTTGCAGAGCGTTTTCTGTGATTATTCAATCAAAGCAGTGCTGTGACTGTGGTATAAGTTCAAAAAGTTTTACAGTTCAAAACTATTGGTCAGGTCTATAATAATTGCAGTGGACTGACGTTGCTACCCTTGCCTGCCTGCCAAGGAGCAAAACTTCCTCAATTTGTTGTCTGTAGCTGATCATCTTCCCAGAACAGCAGTAACATTTTTCTGTCTGGAAAAGCCTGTAGACTTTTACACCTCCCATCTACTGGCATATAGAATACCTGAAACAAATTGTTTTGTGAACAACCAACTAATTAAGAGTTATTTCCTTATGTTATAGTACAATCACTTCTAATAATGAATATACTCAAAATGATGGTTGTCTATTTACAGGTAATTCATGAACTGAAAAGCAGTTAAACCATATTTTTAATGAAATATAAATATATTCAGCATTTAGCTTTGCTATGTCGTCACAAAGTTGCAATATAATTTGTAAGGTTATGTGAAAAAATTATATAGACAGTATGTTACTTCTAAATTATTTAGGTCCATTCTGTATCAGTGAAAGCATGTTAATAATTTCTCCATCTCCTGTAGGATGAAAACAGAACTAGCCCCTCCCTGTTCTTTTTACTGTAAGCTAAAGACCAAGCTAGGAAAAGAAGATGTTAGAAGACCCCATAGGAAAGACCTCTTACAGCTTCATGCTACAGGTCTCTGAGTGAGGGTCTGACATTTTCCAAAAACCCCTCTGCTTTCTTGGTGAGACTGTTTCTAGGCTCACCTACCCAGTCCCCAATGGATTTTTCTTTCATGCAAAAATCACATATGAGCCTGCTTTTTACGGAGGCATCCATCCTGAAATTCATGCATGTGTGTCCCTGATTTACAAGTAAAAAACATGTTCACTTGTAAGGATGAGGTTGTACACGTGCGTTTGTAAGAATCTGCCTCTATAGGTTTCACTTAAAACTGTGACCATTTTAAAGCATGTATAATTAATCTGCCAAGGAAATTAGTTGTTGTTTATTTATTATGTAAGGATGCCTTTTATTTAAACTACTTTGTGAAAATCTAATTGCTGCTATAGTAATATAGCATAACAGGCCCTCACATAAATACATGATTATTATGTACAGTCACTTATCTGTGAACGAGCTCTGCTACTACTTTCCTTAATTAAGGATACAAAGGGCTCCTTCATCTTTGTATATTCCCCAGCTAGGACATTGATACTCATTATTTCCTAAGTCCAAACACTGAAACTGTGTCAAGAATGCATCTATCACCAGATGGGTACTTATAGTCAGCGGAATTTTCAACTGCGTCAGCAAATTCAGCAATTTGCAATTTCTGTATGTCTGACGTGTTTTTATTGGTGAAGATCACTTTCAAATACCAAGATCATGAGAATGATTCCTTGGTTAGTCTCCTCTGCAGTCAAATGTAATGACAGTAATTAACAGCCTGTGATTAGCAGCCACTCCAGAAAGTCTTTGAATGTTAATTTGCTTCAACTAATATGCAGCACTTCTGTGTAATGAGATCTTTGCTATAGGTTCACAGTGAAAGCAAATTATTTTCCAGCATTTAATCATACAAATGATTCTCAGTTAATCACTTGAACAGTAAACCTCAATGTTCTAATAAGTGACATTTGTTTTTTCTGTCATTTGATTTATTACAAATGTAGGTGATGGTATGGTATATGGAGCACCGTTTCTTCAAAAAAGGTCATGAAGACACAATATTTCTGTGGATCACCACACAGCAAGGTGATCTTATTTTACCTTTTCAAAGCAAGGTATCTTCAGCCTTCCCTTTATCCTTCTCTTTTATTTTTGATTCTTTAGCCTTTTGTTTTCCTTAGGGTGCCTTTCCATATGGCACCCGTACTGTTACCCCTGACCCGCGTTTCCTCTGTTTTCACCCTGTAGATTCCCAAGAAAACGAAGCCAGTTGCACTTCAGTGCACTTGAAGAGGGTTGAAAGAAAGCAAGACAGAATGAGCTCACATTGCCAGTGGACAGGAGAGACCATGAGAAAACCACAGCAGCATTAGGAAGTACCCATGTGAATTGCTGCATTCTTTTTTTGTGTTTTACATTTGCAAAGGGTAACTATACACTTTGCTGTTAAGAATGACTATATTATGCCCTAGGTGGAGGAGTCAAACACATTAGAAAGAAATAGTCTTATTACATGAGCATAAACTTGAGAGAAATGCTTTCTCTGTTCTTCCAGCTGTTTGGGCAAATATGCATCGTGAGCACTGAGACTACAAATTGCTTTCATTCAGGGCTGTGCTTAGAAATCCATGAGAAGTATTTCACAGCAAGACTGCACAGCCTTCCTGGTGCCATGTGATGCACATGAACAGTCTTTAGACAGCTGAGTACTGCAGAAGATACCTGCATCCCTCAGAGAGAGAGAGACAAAGTGGAAGGAGCTGCAAAACCGGACCAAGGTAGTAGGTGGCAAAATCTGACTGATCCTGCAGTATGAACTCGGGCATTCCCATAGGATGCTTGCTTTCCCCTCCTAAAAAACTACACTACCAGAGCCCTCTGCCTGTGTATAGTCCCACCATGGGCCCTAGGGTGATACCCTTCACAATGCTCTCCTCAGACATCCCATCTTCTTTAGTTCAGTTCACAATTGGGAGAAAAAAAAAAAAAAGTAGATAATTTGAGGGAAATGGTTTGGGTTTATTTTTAGTCTACTTTTTGAGATTCAAAATTTTGATGTGTGAACATATTCTGGTTTCTCCCTCACCATTCTGGATGCTGTCTCTTACCAGCAACCTTCTAGTCATCTCCTTATTGAGATCTCTTGCACAGGAGGAACATCAGCAGCTTCACTTTGAGGCCGTGCTGCAAAATTCAGTCCTGGAGTGAGTATAATAAAGAATGCCCTTAGCTGGAGTCAGAGCTTGCAATAGCCCTCCATGTCTTCAGAAATCCTCTCCATTTGTTGTAATTTGGCTATTGTATCTAATTTTTCCCCTTGGAACCAAGATTAAAAAGCAAAGCATATGGTAACAGTGAGTCTCTTTTAGTACTGCAAACACCCTTGGCAGTGCACAAAAAACTTCATCTGACGCCTCATGCGGTGTCTGATGGGAAAGGGGCGAGCAGAGCACCCGTATCTAATTCTGCAAACTGGCACTGGCCAGTAAGGACAAGTTTGTAGCTTTTTTTAGCATCATTCACCCCGCACAAGAAAGAGGGGATTTTGAAAGTCAGCTATTCCAGCGAGTAGGTAAAATGAAGGGGAATGGATTCTAATCTAATTGTAAATGCCCTGTTTTTAAAACACTTCTTGTCGATAAATCCTTCCATTAACAGGCATGCTGGCAGCCCACAGCATGGTCAGATAAAGAGTCCAGCTACAGCTGTGATATCATATTTCCATCATTCAAAGTACAAAATTCTGTAGAAAGCTATACATTCAATTGCTTTATTTAAAAATTAAATATGTTTTCAGGAGCTTGTTTTGGTAGAAATAATGATAATTTCCCAGTCTGTGGCATATTTTCACCACTCTGTTTTTTCTGTTGAGCATGCCACCTTAGGGAGGACCTGTTCAGAAGCCCATCTACAGCCTGAGGACAAGGTTGAGAGTAGATGATCTTGAGCCACAATTACATTTTTTCAGCCAAGCTGCTGTGGGGGGTTAAACCAGTAAATTTCCAGTCATATAATGAAGGAAAAAATGCCCCTTCATCCCAGGGATGAATAATGTGAGTTCATAATTAATATTTCTAAACAGTTGGAATTGCCCATAGAGATGCAAGTACAGTCCTTTTTGCCCATTATATTGAATCTATATCTATAAAGTCAGTCATAGGGGTCAAACTGTGCTCTTTTTCTAACAGATTTTACCTTATATTGATAGCTGTTCAGTTTTCTTCAAACTGCTGTCAGTTGTATGCAGGTGGGGGATGTTCTTAGCATGTTATTACTTTGCAGCCCCTCCTTTCCTTTCTCTAATTTTGGCCCTATGCAGACTGCTGTGTCTTCTCTGGGTATTGACAAGAGGTGCCATGCATAGCTTATTAAGATAGGTTCTAAATCCACTGGCCCACATTCAGGCTACTCAAGATTAAATACAACTCATTAAAAAAAACCAAGCTAAACCAAAACAAAACAAAAAAAAAAACCCAAACAGTTTTGGAAGTAGTTTAGCTGGTGCACTTTTCATTTGTTTCTTCTTTTCATTTATTTCTTCTGTACTTAATCTTTTTATTACAAGCATGCAGCTCCATTCACTTGTAGCAGCATTCTTCCAGCACTATCATGAGATTCACTAGTGTTGTTCTGTAAATGCCAGCCAAAATCTATCTGCAAGAACATCTGCTCAACAGTGCAAAACTGATGTAATTACCAACCATCATCTTTTATCCTCCTGCTGGGGCAACTGCTCCAAGCATGACTTTTTGCCCTGAGCTAACAAGATCCAGAGACTCACTGTTATGTACAAATCCCGCCACAGAAAACTAACACAGCTTATACACAAATTCTAACAGAACCTTTCAGCTACGAGAGATAAGAAATACACCAGTAGCATAGGTCATGTGAAAATATTTAAAATTTTATGTGTTCTTATTTGCTGCTTCTGCTGCATACATTGATGCTCTACGAGATTGTTTTTAATGGTTGGCAATGATCATACCATAGAATAATTTTTAAAAAATAGTGAAAAGGATGTTGCAGATGTTCAAATTTGAGAGTAATTACATTTTAACATGTCTTATACGGCTCTGTTTAAACTGATGATAGATGCCAGGAGATGGACATTCTGTACATAGAAATGTACACAATAAGGATATAATGTATTCACTTAATAATAATAAAAACTCATAAAATAAGACATTTTATGGTCAAAAGCTCCAATAGAAAGCCTTTTGGCAAGTTTTTTTTGACTATGCAGTGGTATCTATCTTTCTTTCTGGGAATTGTTTCCAATTTTCAAACCTCCAAGAGCTTTCAGTTAATTACAGTTTTCTGTCTTAAGAAATCTGAAGATCAGAAGATTCTTTCACTTTCTTGAACTGTAGAACTGACTTCCAGAGGAGCCACCTACCCTCTGTGGCAGATTTCCCATCCAGTGTTTTTGTCTGACTTTTCCGTCATCAAAATTGTAATGTGCATACAAAGGGTAAAACTCAGACAATCTCAGGGCAGCAAAAGTTGTAATTGCAGGCTCAAACATTTCTCAAATAACATTGTTTTTGTCTCATTGCTGGGGAAAGGAGCTCTACTTCCTGAGACGGATGAACTTTCCCTCAAGATAGAATTGGGAAGTGTATGCAGTGTGCAAATGGAGCACATACAGGATGAGGTTTCTGTTGAATTTCTAGGTAAATACATTTACAGACCATAGCTAACTCTCTGCCATTCAGCACTGTCTGCCCAAAAATACCTGCTTATGGGCCTCAAGGTAGGAGCTCCCTGTTCAGAAACATCTCTGCTTCTGCATTTCTATGGCTTACAGACATGTATTCTGCTTCTTGGAGATTTTGTTCATCCCTCAGATCCTTGGTTGGATGGCTTCTGCAGAGATGAAGCAGGTAAGGCTGTGCTAACATGGGCCATTTTCATTGCCAGATTTAGCAGTGTCCCGGACACAACAGTATGGATTTCTTCTTGGAGGTAGCACAGGGAGCTGAATGTTGGTACTAAGTGCTATTGCTTGTGACATAAATATATGTCTAAGTAGAACAGTGGGTTTTGCACATTCCCTGCTAAATTCTGATCTTGATTACTCTTAATCAAGGTATGGTCAGCAGGGCTACGCTGTCCCTCTCCAGTGAAGAAAGAGACAGCTTTGATGACTTAACTAAATACTTTTAAAAGATCTGCAGTGGGATATCTACATTTTCAGGAAGTTGCCCCAGACTTTTTGTTGAACCTGTTGATATTTTTATTTCTTTGGACAGCCTTCCTTTTGCTACATGTCTGCACTTTATCATTGGAGGAAAAAAGCAATCGCAATGACAGAACTAGACCTTGTTATGCTATGAGTAATATTACAAATAGTCCAGCACTTCTGGAGGGAATCTTGAACACTGGTGCTTTATATACATGATAAAGAGGGGGAATTTGGTTTGTATTTGAGATAATTTATGGTATAGGCTGCTTCATGTGTAGTTGCTGCTGTGCTGTTGTTTCATGCCAAGATTCATTACACATAATGGGTTGGCTAACATCTCTGGGACTTCTTAGAAGATGTGCTAAAGAGCTCTAAAAGAAAAGTATGCAGATTATAGCTTCCTAGTTTTTTTGTAAATGTTTTAACATTTGGAATATGTCATTAAAATTTTAACAAAAGCAACAGAAGAGAAGTGTAGCACTAGGTATTTTTTTCTTCCCAATCACTTTTTGGGTAACACATTTTCTGCTTGTTGAAGCATATTTTGTCTCTTGTTCTTTGGCTGTTGATTAACAAAGGGTTAGAACAGTTATGGTATCATTCAGTAAAAGTGGTGTTGTGTAACACTAGATATGTATTCCATGTAGTCCCAGCTCCCTAAAATTTTGTGGGCTTTTGCTTGTGGAGAGAGAGTATATAAAATGGATATAAAAGCCTGTCAGACTAGAACAGTGTGCTTTTAGATCTGCCTAGCACTTCTTTTGCAGAGGAATAAATAATAAATGATAAATAAAGGGAAGGGTAACCTGGGAGGGTCAGAGTGTAGCTACCAGTACCCCAGACAACATACAGTCAGGCTGTATAAAGTGAGCTACATTCCCAGATATAGTGCAGCTACAGGTCTAATAAACACTGGTGAGACTTGCCTAGAGAGCAATTATTAATATGTCCATGGACAACTCACTTGGAGGTTCCCTTATGTCAAATTTTGACCTCAGATACAGTTTTTACCTTTTCCCCTGCAGGAACTCACTGCAGCATCCTGAAGGGATCTGACACAGAGTGCTGTGAAGCGAACGGAAGAGCAGAGACCTGGAGAAGAGGCTGTGGGCTGCTAGGATGCCTTGGTCAGTGATCACAACACCCTCGAATCTCTATAGGCCACTCCACTGCTCTGCTGGCCCCTGTGCATGTCTACATGCAGCTAAAAATCCAGTTTGTGTTTAGGTGAATCTGTCATCTATGATAACTTGAGCTCATTTTGTATGCAATACTACTGGTATTAATCCCTCTGGTACTCCCAGCTCACTGGATTTTATTTGGGTATAAAGCCTAGTGGTCCTTAATTTTTGGAGTGAGCCTTTTGAGGCTTCACTTTGAGGCTCCTAATACAGGATTCAATATTTAGAACACAGGGCTTGTTACCACAGTTCTTTTAACATTCTAATATACACATAAAATTTTCATGGTTTGCTCTCTTCCTGAGAGAAGTCTCAGGTATAAAGCAGTTTTTCAAGGAAAAAACCCCAATCTCCGTGGCAGCCCTACTTTGCTTTAATTTTGGGTCCACAAAAGTCTCTTGCTATGTGTGATTGATATCAGTGAAAACAGTAAATAACTCTCCAAGAACAAAACATCAGAGGATTTTAAAAAAGAAACTTATTTCTGTGCTGGCTTCAGCACAGTGCTGGATTGGTCCCTTGCAGGGAGTTGGAGCTGGAGCTATCCTGGCCACCTCTCCCAGTGTCCCCCAGGTATGTTTCTGGAGGACAGCTACTATCTGGCTCATCTCAGCTGAGTCTAGTGCTCTCCCCACACATTGTTCCCCCCCCCCATTTCAGCTTCCATCCCAAAAGACCTGGGCCTCATCTAGAGGTGCTGCCAGAGCTGAGGTGAGGTTGTAGCAGGGCTGTCACACAGACCTTGGCCCCACTGGTGGAAGGCACAGAAATATCAGGGTGCTGCTGCCCAGAAGCACCAGGTGATGCAGAGCCCCTCAGCTGAGACCTTGCAAAGGAATGAGGGAGTCCCCAGGCTGTTCTTAGAGCACTTTCTGCTCCTGCAAAGCCAGATGGAAACCATCGTGTACAAGCCCAGGTAGTTGTAGACAGCAAGAAGAGTGACAGCTCTGAGATGTGCAGGGTCCGGACTCTTCTTTTCTGTTGTCCCATCTGGTACGCTGCGTCCGCTGGCACAAAGCCCTTTCCCTGAGGATATTATCAATGTAGTGTGACTAAACCTATTGCAAATTCCAGCTGGATGTCACCTTTGGGATCTATACCTGTGGTGCTCTTTGCATCTGTGACAAACAAAATGCTGCACCCGTTAAAGGGACACTGTGTTCACTGGTCATTTTTTTTTTTTCCATACAGGAGTTCCTGTTTTAGCGGGCGAACTGGGGTGTGTAACATTTAATCACACATCGAAAGGCTGAACATGCATCAGCCAGGTCTTCTTCACGGGTTTAACTGGGGTCAGCTACAAGAAGCTGAACCTTTATTGAAAGAGAAATAAATGGAACCAGGTTCTCCCAATGTTCAAAAGAGTTTGCTTAGCTGTTGGATACTAATGTTTCAGACAGTCCTTCAGTGCTATTCAATCATACTTTTCATCTGTTTTGACAATATATCATAATAAAAATGCTAATTATTCTTCTTACTATTTTCATCTAGAAGAGTAAATAGTATGGGAAGGCTGCTTGTAGTGTATTTCCATGTGGCTGAAATAAGGAATTGCTTGAAACCTCACATGAAGTCCTGCTCTTGAGATTTTCAGTTCAAAGTTATTTAGATTCACTAAGCTGCAACTTAGTGCATTTTTATTCTAACAAAATAACAAAAAACAAAAGGTCAGTTTCAATTTGTGGGATTTTTATTTTGCTAGAAGATAAAAAATGGTACAGTTAAAAATTATGCATGCTTACAAATATATGTGAGTGAACACTCTCAAAATCTATATACAGATTAGATTTAGAGTACAATTCAATACTATATTACAAAGCAATAAAAGTATTTGCCGATTCTCATGAAAAACATCAATATATTTTAGTTTTAATAATGAAAATGTTTAATAATTAAGATCCAATTATCAGCTTCATGGATAATACCTTTTTTTCATATATTTCTTCATTTCATCATTATTTTTACTTGTCTTCTTGATTTGCTTTTACTGCTTTTTCAGCTTATTTTTTTCAACAATGAACCTTGGCTAATTGTTTTCCTCCTTTTACTTTGAATTTCAGAATGAATAGTTTAATGCAGAAAGGTTACTTATTTTTGTGAGCAGTTCTGGGCGTTACTTGCTTCAGTGTTTATTGCATATGGTAGGACATAATTATTTTTATATCGCTAGGTTGAAAAAGAATCTTGTGGTCTGCTGTTCTTGAAATCTGTTGTCTTTATATTTTCACATGTTTACTCTGGAAATGTAAACCCAAATTTCGGTTCAGTGTAAAGAGTTGTGAAATAATACAGTTTATTTCAGTAGATTCTCTCTTGCTCATACTAGACCAGTAGCTTTTACCTACTGCTTAACATGAAATGTCAGCACAGTGCTTAAAGAATTTATTTTTTCAAAGATGAGGCTGTCTTTTCCTCAGCTTTAGGTTCATAGGGTACAACAGCCCTAGAAGTGGGTCTCACTGATTCCATCTACTTTATTTGCCATGTTCAGACTAACACAGAAAAGAGTTTTCCACTTTGCTAAAATTACCTCCTCCTTTGAAGAAATGCTTTCTGTTTCCATTCCTTCTCCTCCAGACTCTCAGGTGCTCATAATTCAGCAGTGTCCAGGCATCTGTATGTGCTTATCTAAGTGCAAAGTATTTGCAGTGAATGTTGCAGCATGTGATTTGAGGTAGATTTTAAATGTACCTGGGCACTGGAGCTGATGCAGGAGGTGTGTGTCTGGCTACTTAGCCGAGCACTGGCAGGACTGTCATTGACCCTCTCTGCAGAACGCCCATTTGTGACAGGGGGAGAAGTCCCTGTTTTAAATAGGGATCAGACTCTTCAATTACTTTTTTTTTCCTCCTTGTCTTCATGTATTTGGGAGCATGGATTAAGTTAAAGTTTCTCTTGCCTCACTCAGGTGGTGCCACTCTGCCTCCCCACAGCCAGAAGGACAAGCGGACAGGTCGTTTTCTGCTTTATTAAGAGATTCGAAGGTCAGGGCATCAAAATGGTAATTCCAATCAGAGCCAGTCTGGTTGCTCAACAGACTAACAGAGCTACTGTAGGCTGTAGACCTTAATGCACGCAGAGATTGTGATCTAATTCTGAGCATTGCTCGTTGGGTCAGATCTGGTTGAGTCAAATCGCAATACATCAGCCCATCAGGTTGTACCTGAGAGGCTGCCTCCCATGTAGGTGGCAGCAAAAGAAATGCAAAGGAGAAAGGAAACAGAGACCTCGCTCTGCTGAACAAGCACAAGTCTCTGCATTAAGGATTAGCACTTAGAAAATAATCCACTGCTGCCTTCAGTGTAATCTCAGCAGACATACAAAATTCCATGTTGAAGCGTTGGCAGGTACCATCAAGTACCAGACAAAGGCATTCCTTGCAAATGGATGGGAGTAGAAAGCAGGGACTAGAATAAAGGGAATAGATTGATTTCTTTTTGTCACCCGATTAATCCTTGAAGTACCAAATAGCATGATATTGACTACAATGGGAAGCTTTGTTATGAATTCAGAGGTTCATCCAGAAAGGAGGGAGAGATCAAGCAATGGCTTGATTTCAGAGTTTATTCTGTAAATATAAGAGTGTAATAAGTATTAAGGATTTGTAGGCACTTGAAGGAATAACAGTATTTTTAAAACAAATAAACAGGGGTGTTGAGAACCTTACTATAACCCTCCCCTGATGCACAGGTCTGTGCCAAGCCCAGCACACTAACAATAGCAGCAACAACAATTATATAGCAACTGCAAGAGAGCAACATTTTTCAAGACACTAAAGGCACTGTATAAGGAGCAAAAACCCAAACAAATTAGCAAAATGAAAGCACAGCACGGCACTTAATCACATAGTTGTCTCATTTAAATCAGTGGGTTAACTCATTTTTGTATTATTATGCATTTTTTTAAGACAAGCTTGGTATGTCTCAAGACTGTGTAATCTTAAAATTGCAGCTATCCATTTCCCTTATGTTTGCCCTGCCTTTGGAGAAAGGTCTGCTTTGGGTTCCTGGCTGTGGAGTGGCTGGCATCAGCAGGCACAGACTTGTGATGAGAGCTGCTAAGCACTGCAACAGGATGCACGGTGACAGCGTCACAGCTCACAAAGAATTAATTGTTGCTGAAGAGATGGTAAAGTGCAGAAGTTGTTTCATCACCTTGATACTACAGCAGACTTGCAGAAGAAAAGGAGAGGGTATCAAGGTGAATTGCTCCTGCCACCTTCAGCAGGCACTGCAGAAGTCAAAACCATGGGGAGCCAGACCAGGTAGGTGGAATTACAAGCAGGGAGCTCTGGCGGAGATGGGGGAGTGCAGGTGGTGGGAGAACAGTAGTAAAATGATGTGTTTTATGTTACTGGTGTCCTGTCTTTTATTTACTTTAGTCTGCTGGCAGGATGTTTCTTTGTAAACATTACCACAAAACACTTAAACAGGAATAAAAGTAACTTTTATTGAAGGAATTTTAAAGTAGTCTCTGGAAAACATGCAAGAAACACCATATGGACTCCACATCTTCTTCAAAGTAGAGGGAACACAGCAGGGATCTGCTACTTTCACCAAAACCAAATCCAAACTGCACCTTTCAATATTTATATAATTGAAAATACAAATCAAGGTTGCTGTAGAAAGTGCCAACATTTCATGACAGTGAAAGACTCAAACTCGCCTTTTCAAACCCATAACAGAATGCATAGCACTAAATCAAGTAGTTCTGTAGTTCTGGCATAAACCAGCAACATCAAGACAATAGTGCTTACCACATATTGCAAAATATAACTTTCCATTCTTTAGTCTAATTAGAGAGGCAGCCAGTAGCACTACTATGGTCCTGTCAGCGTTTCCACAATAAAAACTCCTTTTCAGGACTTTATAACTTGGCTGTAAAAAATTAGCTCCAGGCTGAAACTTGGCATGTCATGGTTCACCCCAGCAGCAAGTCAGGCTGTGCATGTGGTTATGTGTGTGGTTTGTTGATTGTTTCCTAAACACAAATTTCTATTAAAATCAGCTTTGCCACTTCTTGGAAGAGAATAACAAAATAAACCAATTTTTAAATTAGTGTAGTTAGATTATTTGGCAGTGTCTTGCAGCAAGTTAATTTGTAAAAGTATGGAGGTTTGAAGTGAGAAGCATGTAGCCTTGTGAGGTTTTTTTGGTTTAAATTAAATCATCTCAAGGGAGGTTGGGAAGCAGGTTGTTGCACTTGCATGATGGACTTATTTCACATCTTGACTCCATGAGGACATCAAGCAGCTTTGATGGAAGAAGGCCCCACAAAAACAGCTCCCATGAGGGCACAGGTATTCAAGTAGTCCCTGGAGCCCTTGGAACAGCTGTGCCAAAGGGAAGGTTGGGGTGTTCCCCTTGGGCTGCAAGAGTGTCCAAACAGTCACGTGGAGTGTCTGTTAGTGTCCTCCTCTGCTTTGCACACACCAGTGGCAACATCAGCCTTTCCTGGGCTTGTGCCACAGATCAGACTGAGGGATCTCTTCCAGGAAGGGGTGGTAAAGCACTGTTTATTACATTTCCATCACATGGGTAAGCACTGCTTCTGCACTGATTCACAAGTGTTCACATAACCAATCTATATCCACAGAAGGTTGAAGCAAAATGAGTAGTGTTAGTAACCTTATTGCAAATGCTTTCTTTCAGTGCCACTGTGGTAGAAATGCCCGAAGAAACAGGACAGTACTGTGCACCTGAAAACACTAAAAAAGGGAGAGAGAAGCGGAAGTATTTGAAAGGAACTAAGAAAGGTAAGATTAGCAAAGCTGGCTCTTTTTTCTTCAGGCATATCTTCCTTATTTTAAAGAGGTTATATTTTTTTGCATGTTTTGTTTTTTTAATTATTAGCATTTTTATCAGTTAATATTTGCGTATTTAAAAAATAGACAAAAAATAGAAGACAGAGACTAGCCTTGCTTCTACAAAGCTAGAAACGAAGAGAAATACACTAAGAATACATAGGAGATGGAAAATATCATCATAATGCACTAATATATTTCAAAATCATTCTTCAATATGTGTCACAAAGCAAACAATCTACATCCAGTATTCTTCAATCATTGAACAGTTGAAGATGAAAATTAATATTATAGAGTAGAATAAGCAATTATAAGCCAATTCAAGAATCTATTAATCATGGACTCATTTTTCACAATGAGTGGATCAGATTTGAAAGGGAGAGAAAGCAAGTGAGTAAGCAGCACTGAGCCATCTCACCAGCTTCCTGAGCACACAGCTTTGTCACCATCCCAGAAAGAAAGCTGATGGCTGATGAACAAGAGAGATATTTGGGCTCAGCCCTGCTTCCTGAGTGCAAGGATTCAGCTAAGAGAGCAGGTTCTCACAGAGGTAAGCTCAGGCTCTCCATCAGATTAGCAGACTTTGGTTTCAGAGTTAATTTTCTCTAAGAGTAGCTGCCAGGATATCCTTGAACACATAAACCCAATTAAGCCAAGCTAAACTGATCATTAGGCTTTCAAGTATGTGTCTGCTGATATTTTATAAGGCCATAGTCTACTTGAAGTTTCACCTCCTGCAGCCACCCAAGGTTGACCCTGGAGTCCACTGAAACAACAGGCAAAACCTCCTAAATTTCTTGGAGTCTTTGTATGTCTCACAATTACAGAGGCTGCCCAGACCACTGCAGCTCACATGAGGATTACTCCACATTTTTTTTTTTACCCCTTCCAGTTTCTGAGGGAGCACCACTCTGAATAACTGGTGTGACTTTGACTGACACCTGTGGGCATCCCAATAGAGTGCAAGTGGAAAAGCTTGGGAAGGGGGCCTAGGAGACACACCACACTCTTATGCAGGTACAGACAGAATTTGTCACCTTGAGGGCCTGTTTAAATTTTCTGGGTTTTCTCCATTTGCAATAATTGTCACTCTCTGGCTGAGATCATGCAGTTATCTCTCAGCAAGTGCTAACACCCAGTGAAAAGCAAACAAAACCAAGTGCTTACAGTCTCCCTTCCCCTGTCTTGAAGACCCACCTCTCCAACCCAGTCCCAGCTTATAGAGACAGCTTGCCTGCTCACAAACAACTCTAGTCTTCCAGAAGGAACAGTTGACCCAGTAAACAGACAATTTTAAAATAAATAAACTGATTTTTTTTTAATAGAGATGATACGCACCATTCCCTGATCATAATGCTTTCCACTGACCCCTCACAGCCAGCTTTGTGACCATGTGGTCAGAATTAATTTTCTCTGACCCAACCTAAGAAACCAACATAGTTCTGCTCATCTCAGCTTCAGTTTCTTGCAAGGTTAATTCACCCTTAAGTATGATGCAGGACTAGGTGAGCAGGTACATTGGAAAACATCTAGAGGGATTTTAGACATCTGTGGGTCAACAACCCTAGGTCAATGTCCCTGGCCACAGGTAGTCTCTGCCCTTCCTCCTGTTCACTTTTTCCTGACCTGTTAGAGAACTCATGGGCATGATGATGTTCTCCCTCTTCGAATGCTGTATGTATTTCTTAATGCTTTACTGGGTGATAAAAACATCTTGTGTATCATTTTGCTTGAAGAGGTGTTTGTTGCCTTGGATTCCCTTTCAGCTGTATTCCACAGACTGCAGGCTCAAGTCCTGTTTTATTAAATTTGGGGATGTGCTGACTAAAATACATGGCTAACCAGATGCAGTCAGGAACACAGGGCGCAGCATTTTGTGGTAGAATGCTGGAAAATGAAATTAAAAGAATGTAAACACTTTATTAGCACATCCCATTTAAAAAAATTAAATATAATAATTAGTGTATTACCATTCAGGAACATTAATTTACAAATGCCTTTTGTGGATCAGCAGGACTTGCTGGCCATCAGTATCCATGCTATCATGTTGTCAACCCCTAGGACTGTGTGGCCTCTACAGCTTCATGCACTGAACAAGCACTTCCTAATATTTAAAGATGCCTTTGCCTGTTTGGAATCCCTTTTTTAGTTCTATTTTACCTGAAAGACACCGACTCTTTTTCCTCCCTTTCTAGGCATGTTTTTAATTAATCAAAACCTGCAGACTGAAGTTGTGATTTCTGTATTTCTGCAAGAATCTCCTCTATGATTCCTGCACAGTTGCACACAAGAACCCAAAGTCTGCTGCAAGATTTTGCTGAGATCACAAGTGGGTGAAGGAAAATAATAGTCAGTCTAGATATTGGCTGTATAATGCTGGCTACTGAATTAGGAAATAACAGAGTGCCAAAACTGGAGGTGATGTGAAAGGTAAGTCAGGGCAAGTACCTGTTTCATAAATTAGTCTGAATTAAATGGCCAAAACCTAAGGTAGAATCTAGTATAATGAAAAGGGAAACACAGGACAGGATAGGGTAAAATATATCCTTATTGTATCTCATCTTCAAATGATCACTGAATGTGTACAACATAACTTCTCTCATGGCCTGCAATTGGTCCCACAATAGGGCAGTGCTTGAAAAAGCTGAAAGGAGGAGTGGTGATTTTTAAAATGCATGTATTGGCCTTTTGAAAAAGAGAACGTAACATTCTTCATCAGACCTGAATTATTTCAAATTGGCAAATATGGAGGATATTTGTGTATATTTGTATTTATACATAAAATTGCCACAGTTAATAATGCCTACAGTGCTACACTTAGCTATCACTTCCTTAGCACATCTTAACCTGAAGCCACCTCAGTGGTCTTTACTATTCTGACAACCCCCAGGACATAGCAGAGAACATCCCATCACAGTGTTGGCACTCCTGCCTGCCTCAGCCAAAATCATGCATGATTTTGCTGTGCCAGTTGTGCTGCCCAGGGGCCCATCTTGAGTTTCCCTTGCCAGTTCTTGTCCTTCAAATCCTGCCAGGCCAGGATGGCAGGGAACAGAGGGACTCAGAAGAAGTCAGGGTGTTGTGCTAGTCATGAATTTGTCCCTTAATGAAGACAGGCTGGTATCTCTCTTTTTCTGTTCTTTCTTTCTCCATCAGGAAATTTTCATTTCCAATCCAGTGACTCATACAATTCTCTTAATCTTTTTATCTGAAACTCTTAGTTTCCTGACAAAGAGCAAAAGCTAAATTTTACAAAGTAACATAAAGTGGATGCCAGTTATCTTTAGGCTAAATTTAATGCACTCTCCTGTGTATGTTAATGCTTTATGTACAGCTATACATGCAGCTAAAGGGATAGATAGAAAATAGGCTGGGAAATAGAAGAAAATCAAGTTCATAGCAAAGGCTGTGTTTCTGGAAATGGAAAGCATTTAAAGATCGGGAATTGCCTCTTTCTTTTGCCCATGTTTCCCTCCCAGCTCTATCAGCCAACTTTCCACTAATCCTCCCTCTGCTTTTAGTTATCAGCTTGCTTTTTTAATCTTACTCATAGGAAAAGAAAGCAAGCAGACAAGAATGGAAAACAGAATTAGACAAATATCTGGCAGCATTTCATGAGAAGCATATTTTAGAGAGAGCAACAACGGTCTAGGTAAGGTTCAACTTTTCTTTTTGCTTGCTTTAAGGACAGTTGCTTGGCAGCTCCACACTTCGAATGTATGCTTTACAGTTTACATATGGATGAAAACTTCCTCTTCACCCCACAAGGAAACAAATAATAATGGAAAAAAACTGGGGGGAGATGGAGATAATTGTAAATGATAAAAATTGTATGCATCCATAGTAACATATTTTGTTCAAAGACTTTTAAAGCAGCCTTTTTCCTCTTGTGTAGGAAATGTAAAATGTGATGATTGCTTTTTTTCATATCCAGTAGTTACAGATAGCTATGCAGGGATAGGGAGGAACAAACAAACCTAAAGATGACAGATCTGTACAGAATGCTGTTAGTATGCCAGATCTTATTACAGAGCAGTGGGAGGCCTTGTACACTACGTACCAGCTCTATGGGGACCTCCATATTTAAAATAAGATGAAAAAAATGTGATTTGAAAAACCCCTCATGGGCAGCCTTCAAAGGCACAGACAGGTTCTGACTGGATTAACATTTATTGACTGTTTAAGCCTGCTTTTTTGCTTCAGGACAGAGATACACGAGTTTAATTGCAAAGGCTGTTCTGCCAACTGATCACCAGAGTGGCAACCAAAGCTTTACTAATCGGTCCTTCATTAAAGAAAAGTCTCTATTACAAAAGAAATTAAGCATGCTCTGATCCTAACCTGCAGGTCCAATGGCATTACAGCAAAGTTTAAGCTGTTAGAGCACTGAAAAACTTATTAAGGTTTAGCGCTGAGATAGCACTTTTGTATTGATTTTACAATACACAGGTATTATGATTTATGGAGTGCTAGTGTCACTCTAACAAGCTGAAGGACACACAATATCATCTCCAACATCATTAAAATTCAGAAGCCTCTAGAACTAACTCATCAACCACTGTACGTTGTCACAGATTATAGAGCTGTATTCCGGTTGGAAAATGCCCTAAGCTTTCTGGATAGTTGTCTTCCTGAATCATTTAATTAATAAAAAAAAAGAAAAAGAAAACAAAAAGAGAGAACCAAAACTCTGCATTGGTTTAAAAAATTAAGTAATTGCCAGTGTCTCGCTGATGTAACAAAATGGCAGTATTATTTACTATCACTTGTAAAAAAGTAGTTTTTCGTGCTTTCTGTTGCCTGAATACTAAAATGCCAGTATTGTGTCTGTTGGAATGAGCCGGTTAATCCAAACAGAAAGAAGAAAGCTTGGAGCGCTGAGCGAAAGCCACGCATTATTTTACCTCGCCCTGGTATCCGTTCCTATCAGGAATGTCCTATTTTACCGAAGTTTGGGCCCTCGGCCTGTCTCAGGCCAAAGCCATCCCTCCCTGCCGCCTAAGTGGCTGCTTGTGCTTTTCTCTGAGAAAAAAAAGACCGAACCCGGCACGGGCGGTACCGAGCTCCCTTCCGAAGGGGAGACACCAACGCCCGATGCGCACAAAGCGCAATGCCCGCTGCCAGCAGCCGCGGCACCCACAGCCCAGTCCTGCACCGGGGCTGCCGGACCGCCCCAGCCCCTACACCCGCCCAGGGAGCAGCCCCAGCCCCGGTCCCAGCCCCGGTCCCGGCCCCAGCCCCGGCCCCGGTCCGTCCGGACGGTTCCGCGGTGCGCTGGAGACCTCTGTCGGCGGCTGCCCGCAAGGGCGTCCCGGCAGCCGGGGCCGGGGGCAGCGGGGCTGAGGGCTGCGGAGGCGAGGGTCCCTCCCGAAGGAGAGCCACACCAAAATACACAGGTTTCTGTCGGTGCTTCATTTCTTTTCCTTGAAAACGTTCGGTGTTTTTCAGGGGTGTGCATACGCTTCCCGTAATGCAGCAGGCGAGCCTCTGCTCTTCTTACCCTGGTTGTGAACTAGTAATGCTAAATTAGTATTTTTACAGCCTGAGCCAAGACATAACTTTGCCTTTCTTCCAAGTGCAGGAAATCCTCCTCCCAGAATTTTATAACTCAGTTCATTGGGACTATACAGATTGACAACAGTATCTATAGCTTTGGAATGGACCTGGGCTAGCAGAAGGAATGTATCTTGGCAAAATCCCATCCTGCACTGGACAAAGTAGTTGCTATTTGTAATTATATCAACAGGAATCCTCAATCCTGCTTCTATTCTGTTTTTATGCATACAGCCCACATGTGGTCATTTACACCAGCCCTGCCAAATGGCCTGAAAAAGGAATATAGGACTGACCGTAGAAACAACCTGAGTACCAAACCCATTTGTTTTTAACAAGGTAGTGTAAGATGCCAGGTATTATATAATAAGCATTTCCATTCTTTTCTTTTGCTCAGTGATCATTGGTGGCTGTTATTCCCCAATTAATGAAAAGGCTTTTATCATTATTACATTTGCTATATGAATATAATGAAATGTAGAAACATGCGTCCCACTGCTGATCTTTTGTGTGCACAGCTCCCCTTACAAGCTCTGGGAATGTTCCATGTAAAAGGATCTCAAAGTCAGCATTTGGGTAACTAAGCTTACTAGAAAGCAGCCTTTTCTGAGGAGTTTCAAAGTGTCCTAAATTGACAGTGCTTTGCAATGTGCCCCATGCCTCTATTTAGCATATGCATATTCATATTTCTCCCTCATTCTGGAATATCTAAATATTTTTTTTTGCTTTGAGTATACTTGAAAATGTTTTTTTAAGATATAAAATACTTCCTAAATAAAGTTAAACTGTAGTTTAATTATTAGTTTTATCTTAAATGACCCTTAAAGCTCCTTAGATTTATGTCTTACACTGATGTTAGTCTTAATTCACTCAGGAATGTCTCCCCATCTCAGATTGCACTAATGCACAGCAGAAGTATGTTCAATGTAAACAAGATCAGAATCAGCCCCTGATATGTGAGTAATACTTGGAAGTGCCCAAATGAAAACCCTCACAAAAGTGAAAATTAGCTTTTCTGTCTCTTGCAAATTGCAGTAGATGCCTATTTTGGATCTCTTACAAATCTACTGAAATTGCTGCCAGACTCAAGTGGTCCTGCAAAATGCCAGTCCACTATGTACAGCAGAGTAAAATTTAAAAGATAGAATTATTTCAAGGCTTCTCAAAATTATAACCATGTATACATTAAATAATTAGATGTTTTCCAAATCAGTGTAACTACATACTGGTCGATGGCTTATTCGAGTGGCTGAAGTTGTTTATATTCTGGGCATATTATTTCAGCATATTATTTCCAAGAAAGGAAGGAAAGGCTTTTTCTTTCCAGTATCGCCAAAGACGCCTGATTGCAAAATTTCAGTCAATCCCAAAATTAAAATTAGGATGCCAGGTCAGTATGAAAGCAATTGTGTTATAAGTCAGCGTTAAGATGTTATTGATAGAAAAGCTAATGCAATACATTTTCCTCTGTCACACGTTTCTGGCCCAAAGCAATTTGCCAACCAGCTAACCACCTCAGCATAAACACCAGGGAGCCCCCACTGGGTCCTGGAAATCCCTCTTGTCTGCAAGTGCACAATATAGAAGGCCAATCTCCATAAAGCTCAGTGCCAGAGTTGAATACAAACACTCCTCAGGTCCTGCTGTGACTTGGCATGCCCTGCTGGACAGCTGGAAACTGAGGGGAAAGGAACTGCTGCCAGTAACGGGTTACAAGGGATTGTCAGAGAAAAGTTTCCTGGAAACAGGCAGCAACTGACATTATTATTTTGCTGGAGGATATTGATATGGTATATAAGATTATACAATGCTACATAGTTGCATTTGATACATATCTGACAGGATATATGGTAAAGCATAGAGCCTTTTTTTCGTACCATCTGCATGCTGAGGTTAAGAATTAAACCCTGAAAAAAAACCAAACAGAATTTGTCCCAACCTCATGTTTTACCTAATGTAATTCTGGAAATCAGACACTGCCCTAGATGTCATTTCATTATGCGTATCAAAAAGATTTAGCATACTAAGGGTCGTGAATGTGTATCTAACACCTTTGCAGCTGCATTTTACTGTAGATAGATTACACACCGTCCCTCTTTCATTTTTTTTTTTCTTGGAGCCACTGGCAATGAAGTGCTACTGGTAATCATTAAAAAAAAGATTGTTCCCTTTATGTGGTTTGAATATACAAAATGGTACTTATCTGCATTCCAAAGAAAAGAATGCTTGAAAGACAATTCAGAGATACAAATGAAACAGCTAGATTAGGGACTGGCACACTCGATCATCATTAGTCTAATGTAGCATATTCTTTAATGTAAAGAAGCTACATTTTCTCACCCTGAATAAAAGCCCAGCGTTCTCTATGTGTTATAATAAATTAATGCAATAAAACAGGTACACTTATCCTGTAAAGAAGCTTATTAACCAGACTGCTAGTGCTGCAAAATTCAGCATACAGTAAACAATACTTTTTTTGTTAGAATAATGACGCACGGTTTATTCTTTCATATTGTGCAGCACTTGGGGACCACATCCATTTACCAAAATAATACCAAATTAGTACTGCAAATATTGAAATCAGACCTTTCAGACTAACCAGTGGCCTAATTTTCTCTTCAATCTGCTCTTAATCTCAATTCATCAATAACACTGCCTTATTATAGGACTTTGACAGCGAGCTAGGGCTTTTGATAAATTATACATCTCAAGCCAGATTTAAAATTTGAAGCTCAAGTGCTAATTATCTGTACAGGCCTAGTTAATAACGAGATTTCTTGTTAAGTATCTGATCACAGCATGGGCATCATTTGTCAAGAACCTCAAGTCTACCTTGGAGACTAGCTCTTCGAATTCTCCCTTGCCTACCATATGTAAAATTGGGATCTTTGTTTCTATAATAACCTTTTATTAGGAAGCTGACATAATGATTAAGTTCGCTGTAGACACATACAATGAGTTAGACAATTACCCTTGCTGCTTTAAACTACTCAGGCTCCTAGCAAGACAAAATAATTAATATTGAATTTTAATTTGATGTGTTCCACATTTAAACCCCAATTTGCAAAGTACACCTGGAAGGCTGCCGCTGTTTCCTTGCAGTTTGTGCTGATGAAATAAAGGCTCCTGCAGTTTGAATGTAAAAGCACAGAAGGCATGATGCACCACAATCACTTCTCAGTGGAGCAAAGAATTTTCAAGCATTAATGGGAAAGGTAATTACCTAGGTCTAACTTTATAGCCTTTTCTCTAATGAAACCATAATCTCCCAGGCCTACATGGTTTAAGCATTTACATGATTTTAACGATTTCACTGCCATAACTGTTGTCACACGTGGTAATTTAAAAACTCAATGCCTTAAAACAAAGATGCTAATTATATTTCTATATTTTTATTATTGAAATAAAACTGGACTGTGTGAAGTAACAGAACCATAATAAAAACAACCATGTGCTGCATTGCCTAAGTGGGAGGGGCAGGGGGGCATAGTTGTTTGGAGGAAAAAAGGCTCCCAAGAGCTTTCACAACTCTACCTGTTAACTGTGCCCTGTGGCTTAATTCCCCTGAGCTTTGGCAGTGGGGCAGAGCATGCCCTGTGCTCTGAGGGCCTTCAGTCATGCCCACTTCAGGCAAAACTCCTATTGTGCCACTCAATGTACTTGTTCCCTTATTAAATTACAAACGGTTCTCAACCATAATTGCCTGAAGACACATCGTATACTTGCTGTATGGCCCTTGTGAGGTGGAGTCCTGTAGCCCTGCCCTTGCACTAACCCAGTGCTCTCCTACAAGTGTTACTGCAATCCTGACTGCAGCTGGCAGTGCTTTCTCCCTCACGTAGAAGAATTTAAGCCTGAAACTTGGGGAAGTGGGCTGATTGCCTGGAGGACTGGATGGACCAGACATTTGCAAGGTGCGTCCTGTAGCGTGGCTCCAGCTTTTCAGGGTGCTGCCTCACCTGTCTGCTGGGGTGGGATGGAGCTTCCACCCAGCTCACATCATCTGATGTTGACAGCTTCTGTATCTCACTGCTATCTGCTGCTTTTACCACAGTAGGCAGCTTGGCCACCAGCTCCCTCCATGTCAGACGTGCAGGCTGGCAGAGGTGTAACACCAATAGTAAAATCAGCTTTCCCAGTTACCTCAGCTCCAGGGTTGGGACCCGGGCAAGCACCCTGTCTTGTCCCAGCTTTTGTAGTGTTGGATCATTTCCTCCAGAGTTGGCTTTTGTCTGGACTTAAGAACCTTGTGTCTCTAAACTAGCTGAAGGCATTGCTGCTACAGTTTTCAGGATAATCTGATTTGAAGTTCACCATCATGGCACAGCTTTATTTTCCAAACCATGATTGCGTCCCCTAGCTGTGGGCCTTGGGTGTGAAGTCTGGATCCATATAAAAAATGTGAGTCTCCCAAAAAGGCAGCTATGCCTAATGCCAATACATTCTGATTATCATCAGTTTACAAGTGAGACAAAGTTACACTTTTAAACAGAAAAATCAGAAGCTGCTTTGCTAATAGAAAGATGAGCCTTAATGCTCATTTAGAGTGTCAGTGGGGAGATAGAATATTTTGGAAAATTCAGACATTTCAGACTTTTTCAGTTCTTCACTGCAATGAAAATAGAAATGAAAGCCAACGTAAGAAGTCTGGTTGAACAATCTGAGAGAAGTAAGTCCTGAAAAATCTCTGGGGAGTAACAGGTCTCAAGGACAAAGCCAGAGGCAAATTAAGATGGTGAGTAAACATGGATTTCTCTTTTGGGCTATGTAACTGCTGTTTCCTTCTTTGTGATGATGTAAGAAACACCAGAACAAGACCCTTGGATGAAGTTTGTTGATCTTTTTAACCTGAGGAGGAAAATATCATTAGTCTTGCACCAAAGCAGAAGCAAAGGAGCTGTCAATCTGGGCAAGGGCAAGGATGTAGTGGGGGCTGAGGAGGGGGGCTGGGTTTTTTTTCCCTTAGGAAAACAAATAATTAAATCACCTTTTCTACCTCAGCTCAAAAGGGATGTTGCAGACCAGATGGAGATTGTGTGGCATAACAACATGATGATGTGAGGTAAGAACTTCTCTTGTCAAAAGCTTAAACTTACCATTTTCTGTGGGTCGGCATTTGCTGATACGTAATGAAGAAATATAATTTCCCATCCTTTTGCAAAATCCAAAGATTCTTGCTGGTGACTGACAAGGGAAAACTTTTTGCAGTGCTTTTACTGTGACTTTCTCAGTGTAGCCAAAGTGTTAAATCTGCTTTTGCTCTTTTTGCATCAGCAACAGGGTAGACAAGAGATATGGGCTGGGTAAGGCTGTCAGCTGCCTGTGTTTTTGTTGGCACTCTTCTTTTAAAGAAGGTCATTTACTTGTCTTCTCCAGCTAGTGAGCACAGTACCTGGAGCTACGTTGCACTTACAACAGGGAAAGAGTACAATGAAGTAGGCAGGAGAAATGTTGGTGCAGTGGGTTATTACCAGTGAAAGCCCATGGCATCCTGGTGTAGATCCCAAGGCAGCCAGGAGGTGCTTTGGCACTACAAGGTTATGTCAGTGGATCTGCTCCAAATCACTTGTGTCCCTGTGCCCCAGGTCAGAGTAGCACATGGTACCAGGCTTGTCCCAGGAAACCTATGTGTACATGTGGAAACAGACATAGTTAATTAATTTATCTACTGCTACACATCTTGAGCTCATAACCCACTTCTGGGTCCAGCAAGGCTGTTTATTGTGAGAAGCATTGCTGTGTCCACAAAGCTTCACAGAGCAGAGTACAACATCACTCTTTTACTGCATGTGTTTATTGTCACCTTCAGTGAAGTAGCAGGGAATTGGTGTCTCTGGAAAGCAAGGCAGCTGAGTGACCTTCACATTGTGCAGTAGAACTGTGAACTCCTGAAATTCCAGCAAGCTGCAGACTCCTGTGCTTCCCCTGCTAATCTGTTAATTCCGGAAAGCATTCATGAGCTATCTTGATAACCAGAAAAGAGGTCTTCCACCCAGATCCCTGTGTTTCCAGCTCCTGAACTGGGCTATGTAATCCAAGGGGGAAGACGGGCCAGTCTCCTCCTCTTCTAGCACTGTGGAGGAATGTACCAGAATGCTGGATACTGAGGGAGAAGCCTCGTATCCAAGTTTTAGGGATGTCAGCACTGGGAAAATCAGATGTTTTGCTGCTTTCTCATTATTTGGTGAGATTTTATGTTACTGGATTATCATTGTTTTTTCACTTGAAAGCATAGGTATACAGTAATGGGCAGGTGTTATAAAAAAAAAAAAAAAAAAAAAAAGAGAGCATTATTAAGATAGTAGCAATGACAGGCATCTTCCTGAGCTACTCCAGTATAGCCTTTCACTAGTGATGTTGCCTAATTAGCCTCCACCACTTACCCCAGGGAGGGGAAGCTGTGAGAACTGCTGCTCTCCTGCTTCTCCCCTTCAAGATGACAAACAAAAGCAGCCAAAGCAGCTGCTCTGAGTCACTGGCTCCTTCAAAACTGAGGACAGAATGAACTCTCTCTACTGCTTACTTACTTCTAGCTTATGTATAATACAGTTTAGATTATATAATATATTTGTAATTGCTCCCTAGTCTCTAAAACATCTTGATTACCATTCCTGCCTTTTGACAATGCTTTGGAGACTTTATGCATGACTGTATGAAAACTTCTTAGTAGATTAATGACTGTCTTTCTATAGATTTTATAAAAAGAAGAAAAATATGATTCTACTAATAGTGAAGTTCAGAATGGGTTATTCAGATTAAGAAATTTCTAACAAGATTTTCTTGCTAGTTTTAGAGGGGTTTCCTTTCAGGTTTCCAGTAAAAATTAAATTTCTCTCCAAACAGATCTTGTTCAACTGGAAGTCAAAAGCATCACTTTTTGGTATGCATAAATGACATAATAGGCTCAAGATGTAGGATGTAAAACAACACTGGGAAAAACTCTATTTTAACTATATAAAAAAACCTCAGTATCATTTCAACACAATGCAGCAAGATATAAAATTCACAATTTTTTTTACTAATGCACACAGGCAACACAAATCAAACATCCCTTTTTTTCTTGAATCATGCATTGGATTTTTCAGATATCCTGTTACCAAGCAATAAAAAAGCCCAAATCACTTACCAAAAATATTGCCAATGAAAAAACAGGATTGCCACCATGCTGGTGGTCTTAGAAGATAAAGTAAAATTGCCACTATACATCATCCTTAAAAGAAAGACAATACCAAAGAAGAAACTGCCAGGAGGTGCCATTTTCAGATGTCAAGATAAGGGATGGACGTCAGAATTAATGCAAGACTTGTTGCATGTTGTCTGTAACAGGCAACCTGGTGCCCTGATAAAGCAGAGAGTGGTGCTTGCACTTGAATGCATTTCTAGGGTGTATAACTGAAGGATCCTAAGAGAAACTTTTGAAAAAAATGTAGACTTTGGGGTATTTGGAAACTGCTAGGGGTCCTCGATGGTGCTGTAAGCAGTCCTTCAGGAGTTGTATGGAGAAATAATGCAGAGATTGGATCCTGGGGGGAAAAAAACCTGTTGTCAGAATCCAGTAACCCTAAGGGCATAAATCAAGAAGACACCTTTGGCTTTTCTGGGACAAGTCCTTCTAGGAAAAAATCACTGGTGCTTACATTCTGAAAAGGCCATGTAAGTACAGTATCCCAGATACAGAGGTTGGGGATGTTGGTGCCATTATGCAGAACAAGCTTACTGGGCACTGCAAGAAGTAATGACAATATTAACAGTAATGCTAAGAACTACAGTGCTTGTAGGGATGGGTAAGTGTTTCCTGGGCAAAATGAGAGACCACCAGGGCTGGGGCAGGTTTTGGCACATAAGGAAGCCCAGTTTTGGGGAGGGTTTTTTTGGCTATGTGTACCTGTGATATGCATTAAGATTATAAGAAAGGGTAGTTTACGAAGCAAGCTATATTCCAAGACTCTCTAAAACCTCAGTTGTGTTTAATGCCTTTTATGGGCTTCTGAAAATGGGTGGGAATTAATAAATTTCATTTTGACAGGAAAATATGTTTGACTCAACGTCTGAGAACTAAAACTAATATTCTTCTAGCCACTAACTTTTACTCTCCAGCAACCTACAGCCTCTTGAACATGTCATTCTTAAGATGAAGAGTGTATCTGTACTCCCTTGCTTTGCTATGTCTCTACCTCATTATGTTTTCAAGTTGTTGTGCTTCCTTTGACTGCCAGAATTTTATTTCTGGCACAAGCATGAACCTGTTGCCTGCCAGTCACCTTGCACTGGAGCCTCCTTGTGGCAGACCTACCAGATCATGGCATCTTGTTACGTTCTCTCTGTACCTTGTCTTATTCAGAGAGATGAAGAGTTTAGACCAGAGGTATCTGCAAACAGGATGCTTTGGTACCCTGTAGCTCAGAGATGCTCATGCACCCTCTGCTGTGTCATCAGCCCACTGCAGAGCCAGGAGAGACTCCCATGCTGTAACTGCAAAATCAGTTCTGTAATGTTTCTGCCAGCATTAATGCTGTCCTTCCTATAATGCCTTGATATGTTAAAAATTACTTGAAAAATCTAAATAATTAACATCTGTTCCCTAACACAAGTGTAAATCCAGAAAACTTCTCTGATAGTGGGAGTTGGAGGTGAGGGCTTCTGTGTCTATACTGAGACAACTGAAGGCAGAATTTAAACATCAGTAATGTTCCTTCACCTGTAACATGCTTGAGTTGGCCCTAGAGAAGGTCTTGAGAAAAGACTGTTGTTGCTAAATATATTTGACCATTAAATCTTTAACTGCATTTTCACTGGTCATGTACAAACCCAGAGCAATGCCTGGCTTGCATTTCTACTGACTTACACTCTTCACAAATGAAAGAAGGTGAGATGACTTGCTAACTGGTGCAGTAATTAATCTTCAAGAGGGTAGAAGATACAACATTAAATTGGATCTCAGGTTACAGAGATGAAATCAAATGAACCAATTCAGTGTCTCGAATATTTTACCACTTATTGTACAAGCTGTCTAAGTACATCAAGAGATTTAATTAATTCTGAGATTCCCTGATCAGTTGCAGAAAAAAAGACAAAACACGGTGTATGGAAAGAGAGTCCTAATCAGAGTGACCTGCTATGTGGTACCAGAATTATTGCTGTAAAGTACATGCACCTCGCAGGTAATACACTGTTCCTGTGTCAGACTCTGCTGAAATTCAGATCTACATCACAAGTTCCTGTACACAGAAGGGCATTTAGAAGAACCTGAGAAGACCTTAACTGATCAATTTGTCAAGGAAAAAAAAAAACAAACCACTGTTAAATTTTAAATATCAAAAGAATTTCTCACAAAATGCAAGAATCTCCCAGTACATAAAAGCTTTCTTTCCAGATCAGTTATAATTTCTGTGCTGCCCACCCACTTCCCCAGTATGAACCCTGCTGAGGACAAGCCCTACAGCTCAAGGCCCTGTGGAGGAATGAGTGAAGCTTGAAAGTGCTCTGGGTAGGAAAGGAGGACCTTCTCCCCTTCATGTCCTCTGACTAGACAGACGGGTTTGCCCCCTCCTGAGCCAGCAGCTCAGCAGAGAGCAGAGCCACACAGGCTCTGCATCCGTCCTGCCCCAGGCACAGCTGCCTGAGCACCACAGGAGCAGCAGGGTCAGGCCTGGCATGGGGCAGCCCCTTCAGATTCTGGTTTAATTACCTGCTCTTTTGACTTCTGCAAAGAATAGGAGCATTTTTTTGAAAGGTGCCACGTTCGGAGAGAAATCATGGTGTGCTGGGGTTTAAGTGGGGCATAGTTTATTTAATGCTCTCTTCTCATAGCAGCTGGGCTTTGTATCCCAACTAATTTAGTTAAGAAGATTGTTTTTATTCCCTTAACTTGCAGCATGAATGTCTCTAGCTATAGCTACTAGCAGTGACTACTGCCAGAAAGCCATCAGCAGTTCTGCATTTGTAGATCCACATTGCTCCTTATTATGCCTGCAAAGCACACAGCACTGGATCCACACAAATTACTCTGGAGCAGGAGCCACTTAGTGCTTCGCTATGTTAAAAATGCAAAAGTGGAAAAACCTGATCTTATTTCCATTGCTCAGGCAGCTGCCATCACTGTGGAAGGACTGAATTCAGAGCCTGTAACAGCATTTTCTGATGAGCTATTGGCACATTAGAGACTTACTATGTTCACCTGGGGAGGAGCACACCTGTTCAGCCAAGCCACGTGCATGATAACGTATGATAATCGTGCATCAGTGCTTCTATGGAGTGTGTCTTTGTGCCCAGGCTGCTGAGAGATCGTGCCATCTATAATCCCAACATGAGTAAGTAAGGTTCTAGGCACTAAATAATGTTGGAGGTTGTGTATTACTCTTTAGACATGTTCAGTTTGGCAGCAAGAAGTTGACAAGAACTCGATCTGATTTCTTATTTATCTTCTGATTTCGGAAGAGCTGCAACAATCTGCAGTAGCTGAGAATTTGGCCAGTTTTCTCATCATGTTGGTTGTTTAAGGACCAGGCAGAATATTGTTTTTTCTTTAGAGGTTGATAAGTTCAGTCCTCTGAAAAAGCTGTTGACTACCATTAGTAGTGGGTTCATTTGTTCTCTGCTGGACACTGCCAGCCAGCGGGGGTTTTGGCTGTTGTGCAGCTCCCAGCTCAATTATTTCTCAGGGCTCTTTGTTTAATATAATGGGGTCAAATTCAGACTGTAGGTGGCTGATGATTTCTGGTCCAATTTACTATAGCCTGTCTGCAAGCCCACCTTGAATCCAGTTAATATCTCTTGTGAAATAAAGTAAAAACTCTGCAAAGTGCTCAATGTTTTGCTTCAATATTTAGTGTTTATAATGTGAGCTGATTAGAAATTTTTCCTGTTTAGAATGGCTCTGACATAATTAAAAGCTGTGTTGATAGAGGAACTATTTCTATTTCCCATATTGTAACACAGTGCAATTAGAAGTCTTTCTGCTGTAAGATGAAATGAAGTAATCAAAATAGGTTGGGAAATGTTTACCATTACCTGTCTTGTGAACCTCAAGTTTACAACTAATCGGATATTTCTGATGACTATTAAGTGTGATTTTTGTCTTTAGGAGGCTTCAGTACTCTGGTCTGTCAATACATAGACACTGTAACTGTCTAGATGGCTTTTTAGAGCAGGTATTAAGTTGCTGATTCCCAAACACTGAAAAGGACTGTGAGCCTTAACTGCTCCAGCTCACTCCAAGTATTCAGGGCTGAAGGACACAACAACTTCTGGAACATCACAGCATGGTGTAGGTGTGATGCTTCCCCTGGAGGTTATGCAGAAAGTTCTGGGGATTCAAAGATCTTTGCAGAATAAACTGCTCCATTTATTTTCATGTTTTATGGGAAGATTGAGCCAAAAGGCCTCAATCTCACATTGTCTAAACACAGTAGTGATGAGGCTACTTATCTTCTGGATTAAGGCTCTAATCCGGACTGTAACTCAGTGAACAGAGATCCAGACAACATTTGACATTTCATGATTTCTACAATGAGGTCAAGAGATATGACATCAGGAAAGGTTTGGTAATGGTGATGCAGAATGCAGCATGAGCTCCCCTATTGGGCTTTTTCCACTAGGAGACAGTGATTCAGGAGACAATTTATGGAAGATTTTGTATATAGACCTAGTGGTAGGCATAAAGCAGGAAGGAATAAGCAGGAAAAAGCAGGAAGGCTTTGCAGTTTTATGGCATATACTACCTTTTCCTCTTAAACAAGTGCTTTTCTTTCTATGAAAGTCAAAGTGGTAGAGACAATACTGTACTACAGAAGCCTCTTTGTTTAATCTGAACTATGTGTCATATTACTCTTTATAATGTACCTACTTCAGTCCATCCATGTTTGTTTCTTTAATGCAGATCAGATTCTTGAATGCATATGCAGATCAGAGCACTTGCTGTTCATCATGGGGCAGGAGAAAGTGGCTGACGTTTTGCTGATTTTGCAATTACCTGGTTTTACTTGCTTCAAAGTAGAGAGGCTTAATTTTAACAGTTTGCAACTTAGACATGCTTTCCAAATATAAAAAACAGTTACCAGAGTAAATTATGTAAAATGTAAACTAATGTAAGCCTATAAGTATAAATATATTTGATTTTATGATAAAATAAAGGTCCATTTGCTGATTCCATAATTGGTGCAAAAGGATAGAAAAAAAAAATTCTATGTAGGTAAAGACCTAAGTGTTGATTCTTTGGTCATGAGATAAACCTTCTTTGTGGCAGTAATGAATGTAGCTTGCAAACAGGAAAGAAAGAGTAGGAAAAACCCACAAAGCTTACTATTTAGAAGGAAAACTAAAACAGATATTTTATCCATGAAAGTTATCTCACTATTGAGCAAATAAGATGTCAAATTTAGCTGTAGTCCTGGGTTGGTTTCTGTTGAGTTCTTTCTCAGGAAACTGAAATAAACACTTGAAACTGAATAAATTCTATGAGGATATGAACAGATTCTTTAAGCTGCCAGAAGGCAGCAAGTTTGCAGATACACTGAAAAAGTTTCTACATTACTCTATATTTAACATTTATGGTTTACATGTCTTCATTCCTTATCTTTATTGTTATCCTTACTTCCACGGTTCTACTTAGAGCATTTGTATTCCAGTTAAGTTATAAAAACTTTCAGAATTATGAAGAAACAAATATTTCCTTCCTTTTTCTTTTTATTTTCTTTTTTCAGATGAGCCTGCTTTTGTTGTCCTTTTGCTCTCCTCCAGTTCCAGTTACTAATGCATAAGAAGTAGAACACAGTCTTAAGAAACTGAGAACCCTGAAGATAAAATGCCTGAAAAGTCAAATTTGGAACTGTGAGTAAAATGTATTGAACTAGCAGTTTGATTTATGTCTTGGTAAAGTGTCTCATGTAAATGGTATTTAATAGATCATTGGCAAAAGAATAAGATGAGCTATAAATGGCTAAAAAGTAGATATTTAGCTGAATGGGAAAATTATTGGAAAGACGGTACTGGTTCAAGGCTGATCAAATCTAAAGAGTTGAAATTTTTTTTCATTATTACCTTGATACAAAACAGATGTGTTAATGAACCCTGCAGCTGATGCAAATTTGGAAGGCACTCATGGTTTGGAACAGGTCTGGAATATTATATAGGCAGAATTCACAGAAAAAGAGTTTGCAATTAAATGCAACATTAGAAAGACCTCTGGCTGTAATCTGGAATTTTATCAGAAACATCAGATGAAATTAAATTCATCTTTTAATGATCAAACACATACAACTCCAAGACACCAAAGCAAGAGATCTAGTAAAGATGTAAATACTCGAGGCTCCCTCTAGGTTTATGCACGTTATTTTGTTTCAGAACACAGGTATGTTCCAGGTGTATGAGGCTGGTCTAGCCTAATAATAGTAAAACTGAGGATATATGACACTAGCTTTGCATATTGCAAAGAAATAAAAAGAGAGAGAAAGAAAATTCCATTTAAAAATTGATGCTGAATAGAAAAAGACCAATTTCAGGCAAATCTAAAATTTAAATGGAAAATATTTCCATCCAACTTACCAGAAACCTTAGTTTTAAGCAACATTCCACCAAAGAGAAGCAGTGTGTGAGGAACACGTGTGTTTTTAAGGTGGAACAGTTACGGTGATGTGATTATTGTTGTATCAGGAACCTGGCTTCATAGCCCTCTCCAGTGATGATTTCTTCATTCAACAGTCTGACTAAATTGCAGTAGCACCTTTTCCCTGGGTACCTCTTCAGCTCCTATCAGAAATCAGAACTGACCACAAAACTCAGTGTCTAGGGTAGACTGTCAAAACTCTCCCACCTGCAGACTCTGGTATTAGCTTTCTGGAGACCTGCAGCTTCACAGATGATAGATACCTGTGAGCTGCCTAACTCTTACTGCTCCAATGTGTTTCCCTGGCAGGCACCTAGGAATGGCACACTGGGGTTGTACACTGGGCTTTTCACACTATGGGGTAGAAGAAATATCCCTGAGATTTCACCCATTTTCTATTGGCTTCTGTCTAGAACATTTGAAAAAGTGGCAATGCCAAATACCCAGAGAAGTTCTTGATTCTTCGGGGTGACTATGGAGATATTAGGCTGCACAAGGTGCCTTCAGCTTAGTAAAACCCTCATGCTGCTTAAGCTGCTGGATATCCCCTTAGAGGAGCAAGCTTAGAGAGATGATGTAACTTCTTTTTTGTTAGCCACTTATAAAAAAAAAAGCCACTGTCCCTCTAAGACACTTAGTATGCAGGAGTCAACCTTGAGGCCCTTGGTGGAGATAAACTCCTCAACTGTCAGAAAAACTGCTGCACCTTTTGGCACAAACAATCATCCTCTTAAGGATACTTAATAGCTGGGTAGCTGTCTCCTGTGTGAATGTATCCAAGTAATTACAGCTTCAAGTTATATTAATCACTCCTAATAGAGATGGACTGTTCCTCCTGCTGTGTCCCTCACTGGTCTCAGATGAGAACTATCCCAACATTTTGGGATTAGCAAAAACACTTGTTATGCTATTATCTTCATAACTTTATTAACATCTTTGATTATAGAACAGATGGATGAATCTTAATCATTCTGTAATGGAAGATTAAATAGCTTAAATTATATCAATCATATTTAAGTCTTTGCTTTGTAAAACAACAATTTATGTTGGGTCATCTACAGGGTTTGAACCCAGGGCATTCAGATTAGCAGCCGAGACTTCCTCAATTAACAGAGAAAAATCATTAGCTGCTTGCAATTGTACACTTGTATCTATGTACTCTGGCCATTAAAATACATGGCACACTCTGTGCCAGTGGATTACACATTAGATGTTGATATTAAGAATTCCTAGGTTCCTTCTATGCTTCTCAGGAGTTTTCCCCCCTGAATAGAGTAGGCAATGGGAAATGGGTCAGCTGGTGACAACGTTGAGTTATATTTTTACATAAGCTCTTATAGGTGTCCAGGTATCAAAAAACTTCATCAAAATGTCTGGTTCAGTTATCTTTGGCTCAGAGACATGTAAGAGCCAAATATAACTATGATAATACAGTAAAATCTGTAGGGATTGATTACAATATGGTTTGTTATCTGTTTCAGGTAATCTAGCTCACTATAAACAAAAGTTTTTAGAGGATTTTTTTTTTCCCTCTACATCATATTTGCTGTGTTACCTAAACCTTACGTAACCTCAGATACTCTTCATTACCTCCCCTGTGGTCAACACTGGTTTGCACTGACCCAGAATCCCAACTGTACCTTATTAAAGCCCTATATCTGCCACCTTACCTCTTGTCTTATCAGAGACAACACACCACACTCTTTTGAAGGTGGCAAATTACACCACTGACTGCAGATAAGATGTTTGATTTGCTGAATATTTCATGAAAGATTCAGTGGAGAGTGGCTCAACAAATCTCATGTGAAAAAGAGATCTTCAATCTTAACGGTAAATTTGAGTGCAATGTGCTTACAGCACAAGCCTTCATCAAGCTTTGTTTTTATGACTGTGTGCAGAGAACTGATTTGTTCATTTTTGTAAATAATTTTGGGCTAATGGACACTGCATGGGGCTTGATGCTGTTAACACAGAGCTGCAAGCCCAAGACTGAGTGTGATGCATGTTAAATTAAAGGTCACTGATAGAGAGTTTGAGAACGTCACCTCCAAAACCATAACACACTGAGGAATGTGTTTGGCTCCAGCTTAGTGGGAACTGAAGCTACTAATTCCTCATCAAAAACACTTCCCCTGGCATCATTTGACTTCCTCAGGGGAAGGTTAAGCTGTAGTTAACTGTGAAAACTCACAGTAAAAGGTACAATTCCACAGTAGCTACCTAGATAGTATATGAAGTATATAATTCTGTGTGAAGTGCTGTAATTCTGCAAACTTTGCAAGTTTGCCCATCAGTCTTCCTCTAAACTTTACATACATCCTTAAGATTAAAATTTTATTTGAAGATGTCATTTCACTTTACTGTGAATCAGTACATCAGCTCTTCTGTAAGTGCACTCAGTTGCTCCCTGAAGAGAGAGAAACATAGCAGTGGTATATATATTTCCTGCTCATTACACTGTAAAAACCCTTGGAGAACTGATACATTGATTAGCACAAGTCAGAAGTGCATCTTTGACTTGATCAATACATTTGTGTGTTGTGGACTGGCTAATGGCAAGTGTCAGAGTGCCCACCTGTTTGAAATAATTGCAGGATACAAGCATTAACCTATTGAAAGACTGCATTTATTGGGCACAAAGAAAAAATTATGATCTTCAGCTATACAGCCTGTGCAATAACATTGACTGCCAAGTAGAGAAGAGAGAGATCAGCTATATTAAAATAGCAGGTAAATCTGAAGTCTGGGGTTTGCTCCAGGTATTTAAAGACCTGAGCAGAGCATAATGAGAGAACAGATGTACCACTGCAAGCCAGTATGGTACATCAGTAGCCTCAGAGGAGTATTGAAACACAAAATTTAAAAAAAGGTACAACTCTGATAAAAAATACTTATCCAGAGGTCCAGAAAATGTGCACCCCTGTTTACAGAGACCCTAGGTCTGAAGTCTGCAGTTTGATATAGATTTGTAATTCATGTCGTTCCCTTGGGATAGGGAGTGACCTTTTTATGCTCTTATCAGTGATTTTGTTTTTTAAAATAGCTTTTCCAGCTGAACTGAAACACTTTGAGGGTTGCTTTTAAGTACTCTGATACTTTTGACTGGCCATCTTTTTCATCTGAATCTCACAAAATTAAGGAGGACCTTTCCTTTTTTTTTTTTTTTTTAAGTCTTTTAGACCAGTAGACATAAAGGTTCGCTTGAGATTGTAAGGTTCCTTTTTTACCATGCACAAATTAAATACTTCCCAGGAAAGCACCAAATCACCGTGGTAGGATTCTAAGATGAGCTGCTTTCAGTGTCTGCTAATGTTGCTATTCCACTCCAAATGGCATCCTTCTGTACTCAGCAGCAGATAAGTGTTGTCTGGTAGTTCCACATCTCACTTGGTAGAAGTTATGTCATACTTTTGGTACTCCAAGGCACAAATATAGATGACTTCCCAAACATAACAGAGGTGAGGAGACTCAGAGCAGCCAAGCTGTAGTGAGCCCTGGACCAGACCTCTCCACTGGCTTTTCTTGGAGATGGCCAAGCTTGTCCTGATTTACAGAAATGGCAAGAGCAAAACTTCCAACAAGCGACAGCCTATGTTGGACTGAGCTGCCCTGGGTATTCCATACAGTTTTAGGCTTGAGTCCAGAAACTCTACAGCTGCCAAAGCTCAATGAACATGGTAAGGGAAACACAAATCCCAGGGAGCCAGTCACCTGAGGGAAGCTCATGGACAGATGCTGGTACCCTGAGTGAGTGTCCTGACTTTCCTCAAAAGAGTCTGATTCAGAAGTGAAGAGTTGTTTGATCTTAAATCAGCTTTATTTGTGTTGCTACAAGAGGATCTCCTTGCATGTTGAAGCAGCTGAACTAATGTATTTTCCCAGGATGTTTAAGACAAAGTGTTTCTACGTCCCTGCCTCAGCCACCATAACACTGTGGCTTTATTCTGGCCCAGTCAGATAGACCACTTTATCAGTGTGGAGGAGGCAGACTGGGACTTGCATATCAATTACTGGTTTTAATGTGTTTAGGGCTCAGGACCTGTATAAGGGACATGCTTGGGGATGTGGTTTAGTGGTGGACTGGGCAGTGCTAGGTTGCACCTGATGATCTTACAGGCCTTTGCCAAGCAATTAAATTCTATAATTCTATATTTGTTTCAGTTTGTACAGGTGACAATCATGGGTATGTGAGATTGTTCATCTGAAACCTGGTGCCTTGAGGTTTTGTACAAGTTCCATGCTAGTGGGGGTAAAATCTGGTCTTGGGAGGAACCCTCTTAATTATAGGTTAAGAGCTGCCACCAGAATTCAGCACCTTGATTTATCCTTGAAATAAACCCAAAGTATCCCAAAAAGCTCATAAGTTTGTGGGGTGACTGCTCCTTCCATTAAAGTAAGAAAATAGTGATTAGGAAGTGTAATATTGAGTTTTTCTGACTCAGTTTCTGTAGTGCTGATTTTGCAGGAGAGAATGTGCACTTCTCAGGTATCTGGGAATTCCTTTAATGTGTTTCTAACACATCTGGAGGAGTCTGCAAATGCTTTAATTACTAAGGACTATGACAGGTAAGAGTTGAGGTTTTTTGGTTTTTAATTTCTACTTCTAATATTATGCTCTTTTCTACTTTTTGTAGTTTCCTACAGTCACACTGAGATTAGCTGTATAAATAACAAAAATTTACTCACCCTAATGTCTTTTTAGAGACTAGCAGAGGATGAGGTATTATTGTTCTAAGACAGAAAATAAATGTAGTGGCATTGTTAACAGCATGTAATGCTCCCTCAATCCACAAAGGTACAGAGAAGTAAGATGGATTTTAAGCAATGATTAAAAGAGAACACCAAATTGATACAGCAGCAAAGTGACTCCCTTACTGTGTAGGACTGGTGTTTACATGACAAATCTTTCAAATGCTAGTGTTAATCCAGCTCTCTTCACTAGCTGTAGGCTGATGCATTCAGTATTAAGCGAAAGCCATCCTTTTTGGAGTGCTGTGACAAATGTCTGTGCTAATTGAAAAGAACCCTTTGAGGCTTCTTCTGTATCTTCTGCATCTTCTGTATCTCAGCAGTTGTCACAAATTTATAAAAAACTCCTCTGGTTATGGGGATGGAAAGCTCAGAGTTGAAAAGGTGAGATTTCAGGTGTGGTGTTTAGTTACAAGCAGCCCACCTTTCATTCAGCAAGGAGGAGATGGCTGTTCAGTTTGGCTTGTGCATGCTCTGCCTTTTCTTGCAGTTCTGTGGTTGCTTCTACATTCTAGGCTGTGCATTCAGGGCTTGTGTCTGTTGAAGACACCAGCAGACCCTGGCAGGTCAGTATCCAGGGAGATATAGCTTAGAATCCAGGCTGAGACAGTACATGATGCCATGCACTGAGTTGCTCGTTTCATTGGTGTCTCTGGGTGATCCCTGCACAGGCAGAAGGCAGGGGTGCAGTCCCTGCAGCCTGAAGAGTGAAAGGCAATCTTTTGTCATATGTGCAGGAAGATATTTCCTGCTTGATGAACACTGGACACAGAAAAACCTATTGTACATAGTGAAACCCCTATGCAGGTCTCTATGACCTTCATGTCCTGTAAATTTGACCCTTTTTTGGTCTGTGCCATGTAATAAAATCATCCATTACGTTATATTTATTACATTTTCCTACATATCTTTTACACAAAACCCCAAATTCACTGGAGGAATGGTTCCCAGGAACCAAGACAACTTTTTTTGTTTGTTTGTTTTTAATCTGTTTACTGTGTGTGTCCATGCTGGTCTGCTTGATGCTCACCTCCCAAACTGCACCAGGAATCATTGCCGTAGGGATTTTATAATTCTATAACTTATTACTGATAATTTATTCATATTCAAACCTGACCCTTTTGGGACATGCCCTATGTAGCAGAATCTTTTAGTGCATTATCTTACATGATTTTACACAGAATCCCAGTCCCACTGGATGAATGTTTCCCAAGAACTGGGACAAGTGCTTAATGAAGGAATCGTTGCTATGAGGGTTTTACAGAGTTACAGCTTGCTGCTGTTTATGTATTCAGCTTGGAAATTGCCTTTATATTTTGCATGAGGATAGGTGAGCTGAAAAAGGGAGAGTAAATCTCAATTATTTTTGAGACTTCTGAAACATTCTTTTTTGGAAATAGCACTTTTCTCTAAGCAAACCTTTGGAAAATCGGATACTCTGTTTAAGGTACTGTTTGAGCATCAGTCATTTAAGCTGCACGATACCTCTCATTTGTAAGCTTTATTTTCATCAATTTATACATGAGAGTACATGGAAAACACAAAGTGACTTAAAAGAACACAACAAACACAAAGCAATTTAAACTTGCAGCTTCCTGTTCTTGGCATGCCCTGCCCTTCTTTTGCCTCCAACTGCATGTATGTCTGACACATTTGGAATCTGTATGGTTCCCAAAACGGAAAAAACGAGAAATTATGATCAGCAATTTCTGGGGTTTTGTGCAAATTTTTTTCTTCAATGAATCACTCAAAACACTGTTGCTGAGATAACCATCAAACTGAGATGCAACGTTTTGTATGCAACTGTCTTAATTGTGAGACCATTCTCTTCAACATATGTTTAGAAAAACTGAAATCAGACTTTGCAGGAAATGAGCTCTGAACATTATCTATAGTACAGTTCTGCAAAGATGACTTAGTATAGGTCATGTTTGTATGAATACAAATGTACATAAAAGTTTAAAATTCTTAACTTTAAGAGGAACTCAGAATTTCACAGCTTTTCTCTGTAATGGTACTCATCAAAACACTCTGGGCAGAAGGAAAAGAAAAAGACAAATACAGAAACAGCCAAATAAACGACTGTCAAATTCATTAACCTCTCTCTGACAATGGCCAATACTAGATCCACAAGTGAGAACTGAAAGAAAAAGGACAGAAGTAATCCTATCTAGCAAATTAAGCAGCACAGGGACTATTTATGCCAGATGTTTCTCTGATTAAAACATCAAATGCTCTAAGATGCAAAAGAAAAATTTGGTGCAGTCAGCAAGAACCTCTTATGTGATCAGAAATAGATACATCACGTACAAATGGTATCTCTCTCCTGATCTCCATGGATTTTTAGGTTCTGAGACTACAACTAACATACCACCCAGATGGAGTGAGGTGTGTGATCTTTCTCAGGCTTCTAGATCTCAGGAGGCTGAAGCAGGAAGAAGTCCAGAGTGCAAAGCTGTCTTGAAGCCAAAAGGATGCTCTCACTTTCCCACTCAACATCATCAACAATATAGAAAAGGGTTATGCTAATGCCTGGGTGCAGGCAGGTCTGGAACTGCAGGAAGCCTAAAGCCAGGAGGGTCCCTGGAGGGCTGTGTCCTCTCTCTCACCAGGTGACCTGCTCTGCCAAGGCAAGTAGGAGTTTTTAACAGGATGAGCATATTCTTCATCAAAGCTGTAAAGGGAGTGGGAGGATCTTGGTTTGTAGGTGATGGAGTTGACTTATTTATAAGGTCTTAATAGTTAAATTGAAAATCCCCTTATATTCTGGCACAGAGAAAGGTCACTGTGAATGAGGGAAGCAGTTACCCCACAGAGAAGCTGAGTCAGACACTGGTGACCATGAGCCCCCAGAGGAGCCATGAGATAGTGGTGACTCCTCAGGTCAACTGCTGGTCAGGAAGATAATGTCCTTTCTTAGGAAAACTTTTTTCCTTTTTCCAGGCTCAGACCCCTTTTAGGTGTGTTCCCTTTATATTTTTGCTAATATGAGGCCATTTTCAGCGTGACTATGGCAAGTTCCAAGTGAGCTGGTTAGCAAATGTTCTCCTGGATAACCCGGGTCAGAGGCACAAATTGGCAATGCTGTACATATGAGCAGGATTTCAAGTTGGTGCTATCTATTACTGGAAATTTTCCTCTCTGCCATATTGTGGTATGCAGTGGCATGGCTCTCAGTTGCAATACTATTTTCATTTCTCCCCAGCATGAGAGAAACAACTATAATCCTGGCTTGCAATCTGTCTCACTAATGCTTAAGCTGGTGTTTGCAGCCCTGAGGGCTTGTAGGCAATTTAATTACATTCATTTCATAATTTCAAGTAATGGTATTTTGTAAACATTTTAAATGTATCATCATTAATATGCTAAGGAAAGAAATCTATTTGTGCCAGGAAAGGGGAAATAAATCTTCACTATCTCTTTGGTCCACTAGTTTACATTTAGAATAGAACACCTTTTCTGAAAAGCTGTTGGAGACATATGCTCTCATTATTATCTCACAGTGATTTATCACTAACTCTAAAATAAACATTATATCCAAGTTACCTGCTTGCTACTGCCCTTACTATGCTATTTCAGAATATCTTAAAGAAACTATATAAAAACTTGGATAGGAATTAACAATTTCAAATTTTTTTTTGCCTGCACTCATTTTTTGTATTGTTGTTCCCCTTATTTTTTCAAGTTGTATGAAGTAATGGAGAGTGAAAAACATAACACAAAATTGCCAGCTGAAATCCTCGCTAGAGAAGGCAAACTCCCACACAGAAACTGAAATGTCCTTATTAGCAGGATGATGAGTCAACAAAATGCCATGTTCTAAGGGAAAGAGAAAATTCACTAAAATGTAAGGTTGTAGGTTGAGAGGATCTTTTTACCTATGCAGCTGGGGCTGGGTGAGTCAGAGCATCCTGCAGTAGCTTGAACCAGGCATAGACCAAGGTTCGAGCTGTAACTGTGCTTTCAGCTGCCCAGCATCTCTCCCTTCGTGAAATGGGACTTCTGTTCTCCACTTTCCAGCCTCTTTTGCAAGTAATGAATACCCCTGATTCCAGCAGAGTTGAGAAGAAGGTATTTTCTTGTATCTAGAAGATCAGGGTGATCCAGAGCATAAGGCAAGTAGAACCCCTAGTTCTCTGCCTTACCTCACCTCTTGGCTAACAAATTACAGGTTATACATGCTTCAGAGGAACAACTTCATTAAATTATGGATGTTTACTTATATTTGAGATGAGTCCAGTGTCCCTCCCAATATAAGGGATTGTATAATGCCAGAGCTGTGTAAACCAAGAAGAACTGAGAGTTCCAAAAACAACTTATCTTGAGTTGAGGTTAAGGAAGAGAGTGTAACAAGGAATAGGGCGAGGCTGGGGGAAGTTACACAGTGGTGTGGCTACATTTTGAAAAAAAAAAGATTAGTAGAAGCCACTTCCTGAAGGCAAATCTTCTTTATTTTGTTCTTAGAAATTTGATCTATTAAGGAACTTGGTCACAAGATGCATCATTGCCCTAACTTGAAAGATGAAGGCAAGGTGGGAGAAACTCAGCTCTTCATTACTATACCATTTTCTCCTTTGTTTCTGGTGCTTGCTGCTGCAGTAAAATTTGTTAATAATGATGTGAGGAAGCCTAGCTGAGCTAAAGTATTTCTGCTATTTCAATAAGAAAATTCAGGCTGTATCAGTAATTTTCCTTTTAAGCTTTTTTGTTAAATGTCTGGGGCAGTGGATTAATCCTCAATGTTCTCGATACTTGTCTCCCTTCTAGAAAGACTGGTTTAGGCCATAAATGTTTAGAATCATAGAATCATAGAATTGGCTGGGTTGGAAGGGACCTCAGAGATCATCAAGTCCAACCCTTGATCCACTCCTGCTGCAGTTACCAGACCATGGCACTGAGTGCCACATCCAGTCTCTTTTTAAATATCTCCAGGGACAGAGAATCCACCACTTCCCAGGGCAGCCCATTCCAATGCTTGATCACCCTCTCAGTAAAGAAATTCTTTCTAATGTCCTACTACTGCAGAAAGCTACTAAATCTGCTCCCTTCTCTGTTCCTGTTTCTTCTGAGTTTGTGTTGTGGCAAAACTGTGCAGAAATTATGGGCTGGTAAATTTTTTCAATAATAAATAAATGCCATCAGGTATAAAACTCATTCAGTGCAGTGGACTACTATTTTAGGATTATTAGAATCTCACTTCTTGGTTCTTAAACATTGAGAAAGGTTGCTGTTTTTACTGTGTTTATGAACTGATGTATGCAGTTTCAAAACCTGAAGGATTGCTTATAGATATTTGGCAAGTACAGTATAATGAACGTTACATGGTCTTAGAGCAATGTTCTGTTTCAGTGTCTGGAAGCAAGCTCTGCATTACATATTTCTTAAAGTATTTTTGTATTTTTCAACATCATCTCTCTAGTTATTTTATCAGATAGATTTTTAATATAAAATATAAACATGCAGTGAAGAGTACTACAGTAAGTTTCCCTGGCAAAAATGCATGCAGCATACTAGGAGATAGGAGATGAGGTTAAAAATAGTCATCATGTGGCAGTGCAAGACAGGGGCTTGGGACTTTAAGATACACTCTAATTATTCACTAGACCAGAATGCTTCTGTCATCTTCACCAATTCAGAATAACACTCAGAAAAAACAAGTGACCCTCACTATCATACATAATGTGGCAGCTTAATTGGCAAGAAGAAGGTGAAAAGTAGTCTAGGAAAACCCTTTGAGACTGATGGAGCATATTTCAGTGGCTTCATCAAGGTAATGTTCCCCTGGTGATTGGAGGCAGCAAATATTTCATCAGGGAAAATAGAAAGGTGCTACAACTACAGAAGCCCAAACAAATTATTACAAACACTTTTTATTTTTAAAGAGCCTTTCATATCCTCTGTATCTAACAGAAAAGTAGAAGAAAATCATTAATTTTAATACCCATAAATCATGATGTTAGTGCATCTAAAAATAAGTTGCTTTTTCAGTAAGGTTTGATTCAAATAGGTTTTCAGTTGTAATACACGTTTGCTTTCATCAAAGGAGGGAAGCAGTCATTATGTACTTCTGTGCAGGTTAGCACATAGGATGCTCATTTGCACACTTACCAAAACCAGAAATAATAATCAGATACCCTAATTGTGAGCCTATTTAGATCTATCAGGCTCACAAAAGCTCACTTTTATTCAATATTCAGTTTACAGTCAGATTTTATAAAGACATTTTTATGAGAAAAAAATTATAGCTACCACAAGATTTTGTTTAAAAAATACCTCAAATGAAGATTCTATTGTTGTTATAACTTGCTAGATTGCATTGTAAAATTACAAAGAAAGGAACTTCTAGAGTTTCCAAGGCAAGCATCCTCATTCTGTTAAATACAGATTTAAGTAAAAAGTAACTTAAAATATCTATTTTAAACAAAATTCATAGCCCCATTATTAGAAGAATAAGTATCCCCACAACATAAGGGCAATTATTTGTATTTTATCATCAATCTTTTCTGTCAAAGAGACATCATCACGTGGTTTTGCTTTTTTACCTTTATTAATGTACCATGGCAACTGACACAAGCTCCTGGTTTGGCCTAACAGAATGCATAAGAAACTGGACAGTGCTTTCTCCTGTCATTATCTGTGCTCATAATGTAGGTTGTTATCATCAAGGGTCCCATGTTCACATGAGCAGCCTAGGTGTTCTGGAAAGTCTAGATTATCTTCTGTACAGATTTAAATTACTTAGCCATATTTGAAATGGAAATGTGCTGGCTGGTTGTTAATTGCCAGTAAAATAATTTCTTAACAGTAGTGACTAAAAATATGTGAAGGTGATGGTGTGAGTCCCAGTCTTTCAGATCATGAGTTTGCATCACAAGGTCAGATACCTTTCTATAGGGTCTTATGACAGGCCTAGAGAAGATCTGAGCATGGCTCTTGTCTGTGCTATGGGAAACAGAGGAATCTGATTTCACATCCAGGAAAAAAGAATAAAAAGGGAGTTTCATCTCATACTGAACTACAGATATTTATGACCACCATGCTCAGTACTGAGGTACAATCAGGGATATAATATTTATAACTTACTGGTTGCCATAGTTTCTCTAATGCCTGCAGCTCTGACCCCAAAGAAAACAGTATCATTATAATGGGCCACACATAACCAGGGATGTCTCTTCCCAGAGTTAATTCTTCTAACAATTTTCAAGGCTGATACAATTTTAATTCCTGAATCCCATAAATAAATAAAAAGTACAGGGGGATGTTTCAATTACACAAGTCTGTCAGCTTGTACAAAGAATGTAACATTTCTTAAATTGACTGCTGTGCTATATGTTAATTAGTTATCACCAGAGAATGAAGAGCTCCATTAGCAGGCAGCTGCACTTGAGACTAGGTTAAAGGAATATTCGTGCAGATTCTCAAATTTAGCCATCTTATTCACAATCCATTTCTGCTCTAGAATTTACTTAAGCATCTTTAAGATGTACAAAATAGGTTGTAGAGGAGGCACTGGGTTTTAAGTAATTGGTGGCAGCTCTAGCTCATTAGAATAGCCTCTCATCTGACATGCCAAATGTGCCCTGTGTTGAGCTGTTCAATAATCAACAACCAATCGTTCCTCTTCTCACATCACTCAGCATGACAAATCAGTGATATTAACCACATGGGTTAAGGCCAGTGGCAGTCCTTGTTTACATCTCAGGTTAACCAGTTCTCTTTCAATCAATAGAATGTCTCTAAAAATACAATACAAATAGACCGGTGGTGCAGTCTTCATAAAAATCACATGACTTCCCCACATTTTAGAAAGAAAGCAATAAGTTACAGAGATGCAATACAAATTGTGGTACCAAATTGGCTATATCTAATGTGAAGTGCTGAAAGGCACTGGTTGTCTGTTTGCCAGGAGGTATCAAAACATTGTTTTGGAAGCACACATGATAAAAAGCCCACATGGAGGAATTCCTGTAGCTTTTATTGTGCTGAGTCAGCCAGTCAGTAATGCATTCATGCTGATCCTGCCCAAGACTTTCTTTTAAGTGGCAGGAGTTAAATAATAAGCCCGGGGTATCCTTTTCTGCATGAGGTCTTTCCTGCTGGTCAGAACTGAATTTCACCTGCTCTTTCGCATATTTCTCATTCAGTTTATTTAGGTTTGTCTCAATCTCACAGCCTTCCCTAGTTTTTACCAAGCTAAGTAATTTAGTCATCTGCCATTTTATCACCTCTGTGCTCACCTGTGTTCAAAGCTGACTGATAATTATGGGAAGTAACACAATATGGTCTTTGGACAAGTACTGTTTGGTGCCTTAATGTGCCACCATTAGTCATGAAAGCAAGTGTCTGTTCACTCTTATCCACAGTGTATTGTTGGTCATCCCTCAGTTCTGATTTGGAACAGCACCATGCTTTTTACTCATTCACTTCCCAGATTCAGTAGAAGTATCCTGTAAAAATGTAGCAATGAATCAGTGAGTCTAATATTTACTGTTTGAAGCAATAGTGATGGAAATCCACAAAGCACTGTACTTTCACAGATTTAAAATGCTGATAATATGCCTGTATATGCTAAGAACACCAAATCCTGCTGATTCTGTCAGTCTAGAAAGAGGTGCTGGCTAAGTGGAGCAGGGTGATGTGCTCTGAAGGTAGCTGAAAATATATCAGTCATCATTTTCTCATCAATGTTTATAAATATCTAAAGGAGAGGAGTCAGAAGAATGGAGCCAGAACAAGGGGTAATAGTCACAAACTGGCACACAGGAGATTGAACCTGAATGTGAGAAAATACCTTTTCACTCTGAGGGTAACAATGCACTGGAAAAAACTGCCCAGGGAGGTTGTGGAGTTTCCATCTCTGGAGAGATTCAAAGCCCCCCTGGATGTGTTCTTGTGTAATGTGCTCTAGGGGATCCTGCTCTAATGCGGGGTTGGACTACATGATCTCCAGAGATCCCTTCCAACCTTGACCATTCTGTGATTCTGTGTAAATTTGAAAGAGGCAGGCTGGATAAAAGGACAAAGAAAAGTAGCCTAAAGTAATATTAGAAATTTATTGAGATCTCTATTCCTAAACAGGATGTAAAAGCTGACAGAGAGGTGGTGGTCTTGGTCTGCACATGATGTTTGCTGACCTGCCAAGCAATGGATCTTGGCCCTGCAGCCAAGGGTACACCAACCTTTCAGCTTGCCTACTTCAGTTCCTGCCTTTCCACTTTTAGTGAAAGGCCTGTTTTGCAATAACTGCAGCTGGTTGCAGCAGAAATTAACACCTGCCATAGTTTTTCCTTCAGCTTTGCTTTCACTGACAGCAGAGGAGCAATGGAGAGCTCCTCGAGTAGTGCTTACTCACAGTTTGTTTGCAGGCTGAGCCACACAGTGGGAGTCTATCACTGCAGCTCCTTGGCTCTCTGTTTTCTCCCTTATTCATCCTATAATGTAAAAACATAGCAACTTGATTTCAAAACTCTTGATAACATCATGTTTTGTCTGAATTTTAACTTTATTTCCTGTTTCATTTCTGGCACCCAAAAGTTTTGTTACACTGCTTTTGGTTACTCTCTTAGTTTTTAAAAGAATGTGGTAAAAACCTATACACCATATTAAACTATGTGTGTCTGTTGTACAGACCCTAGAGACATTAAAAGGCAGAAAAAAAGGGACACTCAAATGATTTGGCAAATGTGCACAGCAGCTGTCATTAACTGTATGCTTATTCAGACTTCCACTGGTCTGTCTGAGTGTAGCTACACTCCCTTTTGTGGTACTCTCTGTGCTACTGGAGGTAAATAAAGTGCAGGGGGAAGCTGTAAATATATCCTGGAGTGGTCAAGATAGCTATGACTGTGCCTTGGCAAGCTTGGGCATTTACATGCCTAGCCATTCTTCTTTTTTTAACAGCTCATTTTATATAGAGTACATCATTGTTCCACTGACCTTTTTTCTTCTAACTTGTGCTGATGACATCATGAAAATGACAAGTTTACTGGAGCCATGGAAATAGGTGTTTATCATCTTACAAATTAGCAAAGAGCTGGCAGTGACAGGAACAATGCCATAGGCTACTACACCTGATCTGGTGCAGAGGAGAGAACCACAGCCCAGCCATCTAAAATCTGCAGTCAGAATTCAGTCAGGAACAAAAGCTCCCATTTGCCCAGGAGCTTCTCTAAATATGAGAGCATCCAGATGAAGATAGCTGATTCCCATCTACTAAAACCTGTAGTTATAGCTATTAAAAAGACAGTATTTACCAATTTTATTGATAAAGAGCACACTTGCTATAAATATCTTCTATTTTAAATGTGGAACTTAGTCATGTTTTCTGGGCTGAATTTCAGTAGTTGTTTCCACGTAACCTCTCCACTCATTTTAATTTCCTTATTCAGTTTTACAGTTACAGTAAACACTGACATGCTTTAACTGGTTTTCACGGTGGTTTTAAAGTTATCATAAGAATATATGGTTCTTGTACTATTATTTGAAATGCACTGGCATTAGTTTTGACTCAGTATTGTAATATTATTAGGCCTGTAGCAACGTTTATTTCACAGATTTGCTGCCATGCTTAGTCTTAAGCATAGTCTTAGTACCAAACTGAACTGGGGTCTTGGAAAAATAACTGTATGCTGATTTGCTAGGATAGTGCTGTAAAGTGAGTAAAATAGTTAAATGGATGTCAGCTAGGTAAGATATGGATGGCCACACAGAAATGAATACTTCTTTAATCACACTCTGGCTATGAAGAGGACATTTTGTGTAGTGTTACTTTGGTGATCTTCGAGCCCAATAGGCCTCCTCTGGCTTCTCTTCCTATCACCACCGTCCCTCAAAAAACCCCAAACAAACTCTAAGAAAAATAAAACTGGATGCTGTTTTTCATTTACAAATTTGTTTTCTGTGCATTATCAGAAGCTGCAGGCAAATATAAAAGAGAAAAGTGAGGCTTAGACCATAGTAGGTCATTTCAAGGACACTCAGGTACAGCACCTATTGGCACAGTGTTGTGATTACTATAACTGAAAAAAGAGATTGAAAGTTTTCTTAATAAGAATGCAGTGTTTTTAGTGGTGATCCTGTTATACCTGCTGAGAATCTTGGCTTTTTATCACTCCCTTTCACAGGTGTAAGAAAATACCTTTCCTTTATGCTCAAGAATACAGTATTTTTCATCACCTTGTGACGAGGATTGAGGAAGGGCACAATCAAATACATGGGAAAAAAAATGTTGCCTTGGGAAGACCACAGTTTAGTAATAAGGCAAGTTCTTCAATACTACTTGTGACTTTAAGGGGAATAATGATTTAGGATCATCCTCATTTTCTTTGTCAGAGTTTCCTGTAGCATTGTTCTGCCTCATGTTTCCGCCACTCTTGCAGATTGTGCATGTGACGCTAGTGAGACTGAATGAGCTGGACTGCCCAGCCTAGTGCTCTGAATCCTTATAATCAGGAAAAAATGGCAGACCAGCATATGTCACCCTGACTGCAGGCATTCTGGTACTTCATCTGTATGGGCATATCTGGAGGGCATGTTAGATCTCTGCTCTTGTGGTCTGGTAATTCCAGTAGCCTTGGCAGCAATTCATATCTCAATGGTATCCATTATTGTTTCTCAGGGAAGTGGATGTGCTCATTTCTATCCATGATTCTTTTATTCTAATAGAAGTGCTGGAGCACACTAACATTAACCACGACTGAAACTACAGACTGGGTGATGGCCTTCATAGCATTGTGCCATGTCATGGTTTTCCTGCTGCTTCTAGATCTCCCAGTAGGTATCAAAAGAAATCTATAAAATCTACCTGAGTTGGCACCTCCCTGGGAAGTGGCTCCATGCAGCTGCTCAAGTTAACAAGGAGGAACAGAGCAAGGGACTTCTGAAGAGACATCCAGCTTTAATGTAGGCAGGCTCATCTTTCTCTGCAGTCAATGAAAAGAGAAAGGTCTCCTGCATATTCAGTTCCTATTTCTCAAACTATTAAGTTACTTGTCCAGGAATCTCAGTTCCCCTTGAGTTTTCAATTTATTTTTCTAGTAGGCAGCTAAGAATTAACTAGCTGTGGCAATGCAAACAACAATGAACATCAACAGTCAAACAAGACTAAGACCAAACAGGAACAACAGAGTGCTGTAGTTAAATGCAAAGTAATACCTAACACCCTGTATATGAAAGCCAGCAACTTTTGGAAAATGAGTAAAAATCCCAGGTCCATTCTCAACTTTCTGAACTCAGTCGAATTTGCTGTTGGCTACAGTGCTTAGACTATAACGTGGAAATGTCAATGCAGAGCACTTCAGCCTTTCATTCTGTATCCATCAGGAGGTGCTTCCATTTCTGCTCATCTGTCTTCAGAAAAGTGTGGGTGTGAGTCTCTTCCTGTCACAGCCCGGAGAGGCAGCCTGACCAGACCCACTTCCCGAGGTGGCATTTGGCTTTGGGAGATCCTTCACTGTGTTCATGTCTTGTAGAAATCCTATTGCATTGTCAGCACTTAACACTAGATAATAATTCTGGAGCCAGACACTCCCATCACAGGCCACAAGTCACTTATATTGATTTCAGATAAAATGCTGCTTTTATCTCCACTCCATTCAGGGAAGAGTGTGACTGGGTCACACTCACTATATATATAATCTGAGTAATAAAAGAAAGTAACATATTAGAGGAAACTCTTGTACAAAGGCAGTGCTACTTTACACTATTTCCTAAAATGCTGCATGTTAAAAGAAGGACTTTTTTTCCTTTGGAAGTGTAATAACAATAATAATAATAACAATAATAATCACAAAGATTAGGGGTATTGTTGCTGCCATAAATATGGGTACAAAATAATAAACTCTCCTCTTTAATTTGTTAAATCTTTTGAGTGGCTGGTTAATAGTTACTAGCCTTCATTATCAGCAAGTAACCAGTAGTTGTCTTAACTCCAGATAAACTTTAGAGAAAATAAACAATTTCAGTGAAGAATATTGTCTCTAAGAAGTCTAATTTAATCAAGTTCCTTCACCACAGTCAGAAGAAAGAGGAAAATATTTACGGAGTCAGCAACAGATACCACAGCACCTCAAGAGTCAGTGAGGCTGCTGAGGAGAGTAGATTTTAGGACTTTGCACCTGGCTTGCTTTTGTAACAATTTAAATTACTTAATGGGGGGAGAGGGGGAGGAAGGGGTAGACAGGACCTTTTACATATATATTTTACAAAAAAAAAGTTGTTAGTAATGCAGCAGTAGAACCTTAAGTCACAGACATCAGGCATGGCTGCTCATAGCAGGACCCAGATGCCATACTAGAAAAGATAAATAATGCTTCCCATAGCAGCATCTGGCTTTTTGGCAGAGTCCACACACTTGGGCATTGATGACTCTGGATTTGCTTTGTAGTCTTTCAGACAGCTGGATTGCAGTGGCCCTGGGCAAAACTACAGAATCTTTTCCTCTGCAGCACATAACTTCACATAGCATTTCCCATTTCCTAAATATATTCATCACCACCAGATAAGCAAAAAGGGAACTGCTCAGTCCTTCAATACAAAAATATTTAATCCTGGGGAAAAAAAAGCAGGACTTTATATGCTCGCTCTCGTTTGGTATTTTGGTTGTGGGGTTTAGGGGGTTTTTTGGATGTTGGGGTTTTTTTTGTATGTTGCAGATCAACCATGGATCATGACTGCATAGAAATACTTAGGAAATATCCAGTACAAATATTCCCTGCTTGCAGTTGAGAGAAGGGCTCAAAGTGCATACATATTCTTCTGTGTCCTTAATGGATTTAAGATAGTAGTATGTCAAAGTAAAATGCATTATACTGATATCTAACAAGCTATCTCTTAAAGAAAGTTAACGGTAAGGGACAGAATCACTATATTTTCATTCTATACCTTTCACCAAAGGCTTTTACAATTATATTAAATATTAACTCTTTATAGGTTTAATCCCAAGCCACAGCAGCAGCCTTAAGGTTAATAGTCCTTTTAATTAAAGGATAAGTCAGTTATTGAACACAGAAGCTAATCACAAAAGGATTACCACTGAAAATGAACATAGTCTGTGCAATTAGTCTGATAATTAAGACTTAAGTACTGGACAGAGATCAAAGTGCTTGTAATCTGCAATAAAGTTCCTAGAGTTGTAAGGATTTTCAAAATGTTAGCTTGTGCTTTATTGCACCTTCCATTTATTGTGTACCCATGACAGCAGCAAACACGTTTTCCCAATGGATATCAGCAAATATAACTGCAACAGCTGTTACTACATAAGCCTCGTGTTTCTCACAATATGATTACTCTGTCAACGACCACCATAAAAGGTGGCATCTGTATTCATCAAACAGAGTTATCAATAAATGTAAAGCCATACAACAATTAGAGATCTCCAAGGAAGAGCAAATCCAGCATAAAAAAAAAAAAAAAAAGTCAACTACACTATTTAATGACTAAGATTGTTAATCAATAGAATGCTTTCATAACTTTTAATTAAAATTTTTATTTGAACTGGATGTTTAGAGAATCGAATTCTTTGTTTTCATTTCGTTTAACAGTTGCACTACTAAAGTACTGGTGGCATCTGTGAGCAACCATCCTCGGGGGGACACTTCATGTATGTAATTGCATTTTGTCACCTACAGAGGGTGTTAAGAATCTTGTTAAAAATAAAGGAAATAGTTAGGAGACATCTCACTGTAGCCATTATTATAGTGCAAATTACCAGGTAGAGCAATCCAGAAGCTGTCAGGAAAGGTTAGTAAGAAAGAGTGTCAGGAAATCAACCATTCAGCAATTCATCACGGCCTAATGCTAGCTCTAAAATGAAAGCTTTAGAAAAGGCATTGTTTTATGAAGGGACATTATATATTTTTTTTACAGCAGTGAATAAAGATAACAAGGAGAGTGGTTCTCTTATGAAAGATATAAAGACATAATGATGAAAAATGCCAATTATTTTATGGCATGAATTTTCAGGCAAAGTAAAAACAAGACAGAGGTTGTTATAGCTGAAGGAGGCTATTGCTGTTTATTACCTCACCTTTATTTTTATTTTAATTTTGGAATATGCAGTCTAATTTTTGCAATCCTTGCACAGGAAAAAGATGACAGGCTTTCCAAGTCACTGGTCTGGTCCCTGAGGGCTCTGTAAGATGTCATGAAAATATAAAATTCCCTTTTCACAAAGTTTTTACAAGTGCAGTCTTGATACTGATGTTAGCATGATTGCCTTTGTTTTGTTAAGGATTTAGCTAGGCAGTAAGAATCTTCTGATGTCGATTATCAGTGATGATTCTCCACTGCTGTAATGCCACTGATGTGGTTGTATCCATTCTCTTATAGACTGCTGTTGTTATGGGGCACTCTCTGAGGAATAGGTTTGTTGGTTCACATTCATAAATAAGGCAAAGTGCTGGACACAAAACTTGGTCTAAATTCAGTTAAAATTGTACTCTTGGGGAAGAGGGGAGAAGGAAAACAAAAAAACCCAAAAACAAACAACACCCCCACAGCCCATCCTACTGCTGGACGTGTAGAGGGATGGAAGGGGGAAAGGAGCATGTGCTGATCCATAGGGTTACCTAGGAAAAATCAAAGGTACCTAATTAAACTAGTGATAATGAAGAAAAATAAATTATGAGGGAAGCAACTACAGATTACAAGTGTCACATGAAAATCCTGAAGGAAAGCTCTCCCAATTTAACTGAATTGGGAGAGAAATAAGTAAGAAGTCAATAATCAGTAGAATACTTGAATGTTAAAATGCTGTTTAGTCCCTCTTTTCTAATTCAGCTGCCATGATGCCTGCCTGCGTAAAGTGTAAACAGTAAAATCTGAACATTCAGTGGCTATAGGTTTCTGAACAAATTTTATAAACACCTGGACTTTTAGTATTCCTCTTTTTTTCCCCCTCAGCCCCTATATACAGACACCAAAAGGTAAGAAGGTGTTTAAAGCATCAAGACAGCAACCGCTGATAATTTAACTGTTACATTTTTTGTATTACTAAGGATTTATTTGCTTACTTTCCTGTTGTACAAAAAAATCAGCAGCTGCAATTTCTTAGTCCTTTCTCAAAAACAAATCCCAGCACTTATCTAATTTCTAATTTAATTTTGATGAAAAACATCTGTAAAACTATATTTTTTTGCCCTGAATGGAAAAAATTCATTTATTATCTTCTGATATATAGTTTTAAAGGACTCATGAAATAATATATACATAAACACACAAGTATCTTGATAATTTGAGGAAAAATATGTTTCTGGATCCTCATTTTAATTTTACTGATGCCAGGCTGTCTATAGGCTGCTTTGCAGAGTTTTCTGAAGTTACAATGATATGGGAAAAAGCAAAATTTCATACATTGTCTACAATCCTGTTTTATTGTTTCTGTGAAACGAAGAGGGAATCAGCTTAAAGATATTAGACTTCAATCCACTTTCTAACAATATGAATGGCAAAATTACAACTCAGTTCAGTGGTGGAGGATCAGGTGCTTTGCCAGCAATTAGGGTTTCATATTTTATCCACATCCTGGTGCTGCTAAGGTTGATAGCAACATTTGTATTGACATCTGTGAGAGAAGTTTAGACAAAATAGTAGTATTCATTTAACAGCCACGCATAAAACTTCTTCTGTTAAGAGAAAAAGTAGACAAAGGCATACTGTAAACATCCTGTTCGGGGACCTGGTTACTTGCCAGCATCCATATAGGTCCAAAATAACTTCGTAATGCATTACTTAAGAAGCAGAAATCCTGGCAGAAAAAAAGGTGACCAAAAATTGTGTCCTTGTGTTCAATGTGAAAGTGTCACAGGAACAACCAGTAGCAAGGGATTGTATTGGAATTAATAAGCAAATGTTTATAAGTAAATGTTAAAATAAATGTAAAACCCTGTGGGAAAATAATGAATTAGAAATGAATATTTTTAACAGAGCTGGTGATTATTAAATGGTAGAAAGTTGAATTACAAGAACAAACTCACATCAAGTTTGAATGGATGAAACAGGGTTATATATATATCCAGCCTTAACACTGGATACCATTTGCATTGTCTGCATTTGCAATGTTAGAGACATTTACTGAAAACTTGTCAGGATGGAGCACTGACTTATCACAGATATAAAAACATCCTTATGAACAGATAATAGCATCAGTCACTTTTAGTATCTGGATGTCAGATGTGTATGAAAACCCTGCTACCTACATTCAATAAAGAGTTTTTAAAATTACTCCTCAAAAATACATATATATATGTATTTTAACTCACAGGAGAACAGATTAAGAGAATGGTCCTTCCATGACATGCTGGATGAAAATCTGTCTTGTTGCAATGCTAGAAATTCTCAATCCATCAATTAAATGCAGATTCAGGGCACTGTCTCATATTTCCTTGTCAAATAAATTATGTCTTACATCAAAGACCACACAGATTCCTACTTAACAAAACAGGGTTATGTCTGAACATATCATAAATGTGAAATATGAAGGAGAACAAAATGAGACAGCCAATAAAGGTAGGATTTGTTATTCAGATGGCATATACCTTAGAAATAGTGTTGCCAGTGCTCAGAATTTGTGATTAAAGAAATGTTAATAATCTGTCACTAATTTTCTCCAGTTTGAAACTTTCTTGTAATACAAACCAGGAAAAATCTGAGAGAAATTAGAAGAGGAAATGTAACAGATTAAATTCTGTTTAGATGTACAAATTTCTATTTTTTATATACATAAATATATATTTATATTTCTTTTTCTCATTTTTTGAATGAAACGCTAAGATGGAGAAGTATATATTTTATCAAAGAACAAAGTTTGAAGATATAAAATTATTGAGGGTAATCAAATGTAAAGCCATAAGTAGAAATTGCATAAGATTTTCATGATAACTGTGTGGGAAATAAAATAGTAGCTGAAATTCCTGTCAAACATGGTAAAAAGATGAGTGTGGAGAAATCATCTGTAAGCAAATTACTGTCTCTCAGGAAAGAAATCTCAGATTGGGTTACTTTATAAAACCATAAGCTTGATATTCCTCAGTTGTCATAAAGCAAACACTGTCAAGAATAATTTGGGAAGAACTTTAAGAGAAAACACTGAACTATTAAATCTCTGATGTGCTCATACCCTGTATACAACTTATTGTTCTGATCAGAATGTAACAGCTACAGCACAACTAGGAAAAAAATCAAGGAAGTACAACAGGATGACCAGACCTGGAGCAGTTCCATGCAAAAAATAAATGAAGAGATTGGAAATCCCTAAGTAACTAAAAATTGCCTTATAAGATGACTGAAGGAGATGCAACAGTAATCAATGATATTGTGAAGCAAGCAGAGCTTGATCACATAGGCAGCAGACACTGAACTAAGGAGATGGTGCACTTAAAATAGACAGTGAGACAATTTTGTAAAGTATAAATCCACTACTGACTATGAAATACAGCAACCCAGCTGCAATCTCCGTGGCCATTCCGTGTGACAAATCACACAATGTATGCCAGGCATCTGCTGCAAACAACTGTCAGAGACAGACCTGTAGGATGGGTGAACCTTTGGTTCAAGCCGTGATAGAAACGTAAGTTTCACTGACAACCCTGATCTCCAAGGAAATGACTGCTCAGGGAATGCAGCCCTGAGCTCTAATCAACACAGAAATGTATTCATAATGTGCACTTCCACAATGACTGTTCCTCATTTTGTTTCCATTTATCAGAAGCTTAGCGTACTGAAGTAGCTTTTGCAGATGAAGATTCTGAAGAAACTCTGGCCAAACAAGAAAACCAGCTGGGACAGATGAAATCTGTGATTCTGTGAGAAGAATTTAGTGATCAAGGTAATGTGGTGTACTTCATGGACACATTGGCTCCTGCCTATGGACTTCCCCACTGACATTAAAAATAGATTACATCTCCCATTGTTCCTGATTGCAAAGGAAACCTTATGGTCTAAAACTGACCAACAGTTCATTCACACAAGCCAATAAACATCCTCAAAATCTTTTTTAATTTTGAAAAACAGGCACCAACTCGTGCTCTAGGAGCTCACTTCTATCAGGAATGATCATTAGCTGCTCTTAATCCTACATCAACACTGCATTGGTGTGATACCACCTGGCCTCCTGGATAAAACAGGCAGTAAAAATTCATCTGTGTATCAAGCCTTTCAGTTTCTGGTGAGGTAGCCTGGTTCTTCAGAATGACATTAAGACTGATATAAAATCTTCAGATGAAGATGAATTTGCCACATGGAAACAGTTCCAGTGTTTAAGTACCCTTGACACTCGGCTCACTCTCAGCTTCACTGTCCTTTTTTCAGTCATTAGATTTTCCTATGATTGTGTCACCAGCTTATCTGTATTATAAGTTCATCTTCATCTGCAGTTGAAAATTATCAATTATCAGCCACGGTCAAGCTATCTCTTAGTTAACTATGAATGAACTAAATAGATTGAGTTTATTCCAAATTTTTTTGGAAAGGTAGATTCCTACTTCCTAGAGTTTGGGTTTTTTAATTTATATTTTCTTTTTTTCTCAGAGGTTTTCTGAAATGTCAACATACTTCCAAAGTCTAGGTACATACCACATTGAACACCTTACCTCAGAAACAGACTTGGTGTCACGTGTATGACCATTGCTATCATTCCCCACATTATTCTCAGTATTTCCATCTAAATCTGGAAGAATCACACTAGGTCTTTTTCTGTCACATTGAGACTTCTTTTCCACCTGCTTTTCAGTCATGGCTTCCAAATCTTCATAGCCCCTGCTTTTCAAGACACACTTTTCTGTCCTTCTAATAAGTGGTGCATTACCCACAGCACCTGAGTGTTTCCTTTGCTTCACTTTCCTATTACTCTTTATATTCAAGTAAATATTTATGTAGCAAAAAATCATTCCTGAAATTAAAATAAATCAGTATGTGGATATATGATTTATTCCCTCAGTTGCTGAAATGCAATCATAATTTCTGTCTCCACACAAACAATATCTTCCAGTTAAGAAGGGGGTGTGGTACAAGGAATATATAATGAGATAGAAAAAATACTTAACTTCTTAACTATGTTGTGAACTTTTTCTGCATTTGACAATTTACCTCCCTAGAGAAATATTCAGCATACAGCATGCTGTGCCTAGCTAGATGAGCAAACACAGCACACATATGTTCACACACATAAAAGTAGTATATGAATTGTAATAATGATAGTGGCAATGGGAATATAAAGGAGATGGCAGTTCATGACATAGGTTCATTAATCAAAACTGTGTTCATGTTCATGGGATCTTGCAGAATGTGGGCCTCTTTTAGCAAATTGACTTTATTATATCGTTCAGTAAGAAATGGGTGATTGGTTTTTTTTATCCACTTGAGATCAGACACCAGTGATAAGCATTTTACAAACTTAGAATAATGTTATTAAATTAAGAGCCTCATATTCACAACAATGAATGAGTGAATCAAACTGACTAAATTGTTCGGCAGTGTGCTACATCATCCTGGTATTTTCAGCCAGATTAAAGTAAAAAATTCTTGCTCAGAAAGGCAGCAATGCACACTTCTATGTGGTAGAAATGAAAATGGTGGGTATATCAGTGTGTAACTTCCAATTTAGTTTGTGGTAGAAGGCACATGTACAGTTTTAGGAGCTGTCTGCCCTTTGTTCAGTTGCAGCTGTACATATGAAGGAAAAACCCCTGTGCTCTTTCATAAGCTTCATTTCTGCTCCTTTGCATCATCTTTAATGTGGATTTACAAATCCTTGAGCTGAGAGCAAGAGGTCTTTTTCCTCTGTGGGAAAAAATACAACTGAAATCATAACAACCTTATTGTGATTTAGTAAAAGATCTATCTCATCAGCTGCAAGTGAAGTTAAACTGATAAAGAAGAATTTACATACAAGGAACTTTGCTCCAACTGTATAAAATATTACTTCAGATAATATAATCTCCTATATTTACCTGCTGCCAGTAAAGCTCTGAAAGCATGTTTTCTGTCTCTGTGCCCTCTGTGCCCAAAGGAAGGACAAAGGTAACTTGTTTTATATGCTCACAATTGTTCAGGAAAGATGAAAAGCTGAAAGCCATGGTAAAACACTCACCCATACTGATGGTGAAGTGTTTTACCTACCACTTGTGAAGATGAAAATCCTCCATTCATGAGACTGTTCAAGACCTCGGGTAGTACATGATGTCACAGGGAGACTGCAGCATTAGGGAGGAAAATTTTCTTTCTTTTTTATTTTTGAAACAGAGTTGTAACCCCTACCTAGTTTTTATTGGTACTCATTTGTGAAGTAGTACAAAGCCCTCTATTAATGCCAGTCCTGAGCAGCACCAGATGCTCTGAAAAGAAGCATCAGTTCTCTGGAAAAAAAAAAAGTATGAGGCATGAATGCATGAAAGTGAGAAGGGATACCCAACCAAGTGGAATAAATGCTTTCTTGCTTAGAATGACTGAATAAAATATATCTAGGGTTATAAATGCCTTTTTGTTTGTTTTTACTTTTTTAGTCTGTGTTTCTTTTCAAAGATTGCAAGTGAAAAATAATGCAGTATGATTTTCCCATCATATAATGCTGAACTGTAGAATAGTAGGAGGAATGGTACATTTGGATCACCACTGCTCTTGCTTCTGAATCCTGACTACTGCTGTTTGCTTCCTTATCATTAATAAATGATCAAGGAGGTGAGACAGCAACTGTAGTGAGAAACTCTATTTTGGAATTAACTTCCCAGAATAATTGTCCTTCTGCACTGATGCTGAAGTATCACATAGGGAGGTTTTCTTTTGATTGAGTTCACACTGAACAATGTTAACCAAGGAGATGGCTGAATTAGTAATTCTTCTTCAGAATTCCTCTGGGACTGTGTATCATTTGTATTTTTGGGGACTGGTATATGCAGTATAAGCATGATAGACATTGATTACCTGCATTGCTGAGAAGTGACTAACATTTTAGGTTTACCAGTCTTATACAGTGAAGTATGAGTGCAACCAGCAGTGAAAGACAACTATGGGATCTCTCCAGCTCTACCACTTGGTGGGAAACTTAAAACTGTGTAGAGAATGAGGAGTAAAAACTACAGGTCTGAAGATCACCTGGTTATTTGTAAAAAATATTGGTATCTTACTTTTATCAAGGGATGTCCATAGGGCAGTATGAACCTATCCAGTCCAGGGACTCTAAGATTTAGATTTACAAAGAAGCTGAACTTTGTTAATGCATAACTTTCTGGGGCTCTTTAGAAGATTTCAGGTCAAAGAAAAGGTGCAGTTTCCACTTCTTGGTATCTTTGTGAAGAACATACACAAGCTTACTTTCCTGATTTGATGATTACTGAGATGTGGGCATACACAAGTAAGTAATATTCTAAATTTTAAGCAGCCACACCCAAAAATATACTGAAACACTTTCACAGAGTATTGCAATCTACTGAACTAATAACTTTTGAATTCTTTTTTCCAGAGCTTTTATTTGAAAAACTATCAACAAGCATTCTTCAACATTTGCTTAAGGTGTCTTTTATTTTTCTGGTAAGGGGATCACATGGGATTTGAATAAATTATTATAGTGAGGGAGATTGCTAAGTGCAGAAATTACAAAGCAGTTTTCTCATATTACTCAACCTTGATGCTATAGAGCAGTTCCCACAATATGTTATGCTAGCTTAGATATTTCTGTATATTGACAATTACTAACAATATATTAGTTCAACACTCTAAGTAGTTTGAAACCAGTGACATATTAGCTGTGTTAACCAGGAGTAGTAATATATTTAATAAATTCTATCACCTGTGGATTCACTGTAGTTCCTAAGACTGTGCCCACAGTCTTAGAAGACAATGAGCTACAAAACCAATAATAATTAGGACTTCTAGCTGAGGTGAAAAGCTATTGCCTCATGGAACTATTTCCCAATCATCCTCTTTCCAGCTGAGCTGGACTAGTGATACTATAAACTGGCAATTAAAAGACTCAAGTTTAAAAATACCTTCAGCTTCCCAGGTCCCACAGTGGCAAAGGTTAAGTGGATTATGTGGAGATAATTCACTCAGCTCCAGGGGGAGGGTGCTGATTGCCTGGGCTGGTGGTTACCTCCCTCTCCCTTCCTCAGTTGCTGAAAGAACGGTTGTTACAGTAGTGTCAAGCTTGCCAGTGTAAAACAAGGGGGTGAGAAAAGGCCTGGAAAACTTTCTCAAGGGACTCTACAATTTCTGAGAAGCACTGACTGATACTTGCAAATTTTTCTTTGATACAGCCTTGAAAACTGTACCTGGAAGTGGTCAGTGCTCCTTGGCTAACAACTTAATGCTGCTAAATACTGACTACTCATGTTAGTTTTCCAGTTAATGCACCCTGTTTGCTTCCCTGTTTGTTGAAGGGAAAAGAAAAAGGAATAAGATTGCTGGTCTTACATAAATGGCTCCTCTCCCCTGTACTCCAACTGAATTAAAACCACCAGTTACACCTCTAGTTGTGTGGCAACACCTACACAGTGTTTCCAATTAACTTTGTAAGTTTTTAATCAGTGACAAATGCATTTTTGTAAATTCAATTTGCCTTTTATTGCAGTGCCTATAAAATGTCTTGCAGCATTCCGGAACTTTGTGAAGGTTTTACTTGCTACTGACATAACACAGCTGTCGGACCTACAACAAAGGCTAAGGTTTATGAGCAACTTGAATTAGGATGTAGGTTAAGCAATTAAAGTTCAAGGAGGGGGAGGGGGAGATGGCTTTCCAAAATTTGCACTTGCCAATGTGAAATAGCTCAGGAAAAGCAGGCTGCATACTGGGACAGGCAAAGCTAAAGCAGCTAAGGAATCCACACTGTTTCAAACCTCTTATTTTGAGAGAGTTCCATAAGTGAAAAGGTCACTCAGATTTCATTAGTAAATCTGCACTGCTATTTGTTTTCTTTTTTAATCAAATTCAAATGCATCCCGTTAAAGGGCTGAGTGATTAGATCATAAATCTCGATGTCCTCAAAGATGATGAAGAAAATGCTTATCTGTAAAGCAATCATCATACTGCCAGTTCTATCATTTGCACATTTTTACAGGTGCTGGAAAAATGGTTTAATTTTAAATCATTTGCTTGAATTTCTAGGTAATAAAATGCTTTCAGAATTTACAGTTAAAAGAGCAACTGGGTTACTTGTGACATATGGAAACAACCCATTACATCTTATCTTCTGTATCAAAATACAGGGTATTAAAGCAATCAACGCTGAGAATAAACATTAATATTTCATCTTAGTGAAACTGAACACTCAGTACATTAACTTATACTTCCAGTTATGTCATACAATGTTCCTCAATTCAACAATTTAGGAAATCAGTCACTTTTTATAAGGCTGAGTATAAATTTGCCTGACTAGGTTTTAAAAGTAAAGCCAGTCCAAATAAGGTTACTGACTCTGGTTTTCTTATATTAATGCATGGAAATCTTTTTCTGTGAGGTCCAGAATAGTACATCTTGTACTAGATTTCTCATTTGTTCTTTTTTGTTATTTCTTATTTTCCTTGTATCTCAACATCTCCTTTGTTAAGTACTTATTCAATACTTTTGGCAGGGTGTTTTTCTGTTGTAAGTGTGATTAAGATATTGCTGCAACTTCTCTGTTGTGCATTAGGATCTTACAGCTGGTTTGTCACTTTGCCTCAACCCATGCTATGCCTAACACCAGCAGTGTATTTTTTTGTTACAGTGCTACAAGACAGTTGGGAAATCAATGTCTCTTTGGAACGCTGTTAAAACAATGGATGTGGAAAATAAGGTTTTTTGGATTTATAGGCATTCTTACAAAAGGAATGAGAAATGGGGCAATATTTTGAGGTGGGTAAACACATTTTGCAATTTCTTAGCTGACTGCATGACCCATTTCCACTTTAACTTACATCCAGTGTAGCCTGAGTCAGCTGAGCCATTTTTGGTTTCTGTAGGCTTTCTATATATAGAATTTAAAATCTACGAGATATGCCTATCTGGCACTGATAATAATGCCAAAATTTGGCTCAGTGGAAGTCAGCACAGTGCACATTATCTGATGACAGTGGCACTGTCACATTATTTACTGCATAGCATGTTCACCCTGCAAAGATTTATGTGTTTGTTTAACTTTGTTCTGTCTGGTTAATTGGTTCTAGTCACTGAAGATCCTCATATGCATAGAGTGAGACATCAATCTGTTTTATTTTCAACACATTTTTAAAATTACTTGCTAGATTGCTCACTAGTTGAAAAGGCATGATGGTAATAGCTTATTGGAGTTTACAAAGGTCTGAAGTTTCTAAATATATTTTTCCCACAGATCATAGCAAGCAGAGGGAATAACACCATCATTCATTTAATCACAGGCATCTAACTTTACTTCAAAAAGTTTGTTTGTTTTTTTTAATTGACATTTATAAACATTATTTTTATTTGTTTTGTTGTAGATCCTGCAATCTTTTGCTCATAAACACAAACACTAACTTAAAATTGAGTTCAGTGAGCCAGTTTTGAGCTGCATGCAGAGAAGATTAAAAGAAATAGTACAAAATCCTTTCCTGGGAAAGATCAAATGGTTACTAAAATGAAAGCAACCTAAAACTGTAGCATTTAGCCCACAGGCAGGAAAGGGGATTGGGCATTTACCTATAATTAACACCTTCAACTTACACTCTGCAATGTTTAAAAATTGATTGTTTCTTATTATGGGTAGTTGCTCAGAAATATTAAATAAACATGTGTTCTATGTGTTTAAAAAAACACATAGAATCAGAAAAACTACTATCAACTAACATGACTAAATTAAAGTGTTCACTCTTCAGGGGATAGTTCTGTAGCCTTCAGACATCTGTACTTAGCCATAAAGCCATGAAGCATTAATTACATATACAAAGATGTTATTTCTGCGTGGATATGTGATTGCAGAGAAAGCCAAAGTTTTCCCCATTATGTAAGGAACTTATATTGAAGTTTTCATTGAAAAAGCACAGTGTTAGTTTATCTGAAGCTTAAAATTACCAGCTTTACCCAGGATAAATGTCTTAAAGATTCTTGGTACTATTTCTTTATTCTTCTGTTATTTTAGCCAACGTTGTTTAAAACAGCTACCTGGAACATTTTAAATGAAGACATTGTAGGTCTTCCTTTTTTTCAGTTTGTCTTGAAGGATGAAGTGCCCAAAGAAACAGAAAAGCTGACAAGTTTCCTTACTTGGCTTTCAGAAGCCTTGCTCAGTGGTTTTGCTATGTTGCATGCTGGAATCTGAAATACAGCTTGTTTTCTGTCCCTGTCTTCTATCCTGAATTAACCCTTGTCAGGGCATTGCCTCCTGATCAGTCTGGTCCCACACAAGTATTTGCTGTTTCCTCTAATCAATAAATATGTTGCTACTTTGTATCAACTAATCTAAAGTGAAATATTTCCTGGCTTTATGAACTTTGATTTCCATGTTGCTACTACTGCACTCCTTTGGGATTTATAAATTCATATCCTGTGTAGGTTCACATCCTGCCCTTCTAATGCATTGCAGGCTGTTAACATACTTCTTGAGCTCATACAGTCATCAGTAAACATAAATTCTGACTCATATGTGCATTAAAGAAACTATAATCTGTGTATTCCAAAATAACAAGCTGGTAGAATTTGTTTTGAAATCTTCCCCTATCTGCAGAAGTGCCTCAAAATCATCACCTTTCCTTTTGCTCTCTCCAGCTGTGCTGTACAAGGAATCCAAAAAGTGTGAACAGAGTGCAGATGTATCCTGCTGAGTTCACTGTTAACCACTGACCTGCCCCTCCACAATGTACCTCGTGATTCTCATAATTTTTTGCATAAATTTATGTACATAGCCACAAAAGATAATGAATGTTTCTTCTGTGTTGGGCTAAAAAGACTCTGAATATCAGGGGTTTTGAAGGGATATAGTGGGCATGGAGATAGCAGATAGTAATTTATTTATTGATTTCAGTGGTCTGTGGTAGTGCATCATCAAGTATCTCAGTGTGTAAGTGGAGATAGACTGTTTAAGAAAAAAGTTAATAAAACTAAGATTGTAAGACTGGAGATTTTCTTCTCTGGATGATTATCTATGAGATATGCGGATTTGTTTCCAGGGAGGGTTTTTTGGAGGGGTTTTTTTTTGTTGGTTTTTGTTTGTTTGTTTACTTCCTAAAGAAAAGCTTTTTTTACTACAAACTTATTTGAGGTAATTTCTTCTGCAGATAAGGTTAATGCTTTCTAACTTGCTCACACCTAAGAGGTGTAACACATGGTAAGTAACAATAAAACAGTGATCTGACTGCACAAATTTATGTAGGGCATATGTGACTAAAACCTGAGCAGTAAAATCTCCTTTCCTGTTCAGACAGATTTTGTATATACCTGTCATATTTTATTGGTTGTTAAATGCCACATGCACCTAGGGATCACTAACAAAGCAGACAACCTATCTTTGCATATTTGCTATCTTCAATGAAAAGTTTGGAGCAGATTACTCTATACTTGGGTAAATTAAGGAATAGGAAAGTAAATAATCATATTGCTTATGAATATGTTTGCACTTATATAGAAACTTCAACCATTCAGTATGAGTAGCAAAAGTATTTCTGTTTTAACTACATGCAGTGATCAGAAAGCAACATCATAGAGCAATAAATTTGTTTAAGATAAGTAGTCACCTTTTGAGACAAAAATGCTTATGGATCCAACAACTCAGACCCATTTTAGCCACATTACTAAATGCCATGTCATTCATTAACATTTAGTGACTGGAACTATTTGAAAGAGATTCTCGGTATTTAAGTTTCTGGGTTACAATAGTGAGCCACTCAGCCTTCTGAATTCTGAAAATGTTGGTTCTTTTCTCACATGGTGAACTATTCTGGTAAATTATAAAAATGGTAAATAATTTCCAAAAGGAAGCACATATAACAAAATGGAAAAATGGAGTGTGATAGAAATTCAGGTAAGGTATCCTCACCATTCCTTTTCAAAGAATCCCAATTAAAAAGTTAATGACAACTACTTTGAACCTGAGTTCTGAATATGAATGCATACAAATTAATGACACCACATGCTGCAAGACTAATTGCTTTGCTGTTTTTAGTAATTTCTTTCAAAAAATGTGAACATTTAATAATTAGCCTAAGAATTAGAAGTATTGTTAGGATGGTAAGCAGATGGTCCACATACACTGGTAATCCATCCTCTACTCTTTCTTCAAAGCTGGCTAAAATGACATTTGTTTAACAAAATAAAGCCTTATGACTTTTACATAGATCACACAGCCCAATGTACAAGCTATAGGACACAGCAACTTTAATTTTTTATCGAAGATGTTTTGGTTAGGAAAGACATGAAATTTTGAGTTCTTTCTTTGCAGGTACTAAAAATTTTGATCAACGCAGAGCCCTCCACCAAATACATAGCTGGGAGGACCACACTGACCTGGATACTTAGGAGTGGTTTGTCACTATTCTAATGTCACTCGAGATATGAAGATTTAATTTCTGAATAAGAATATTTCTGAATAATGTCTGAAATTCTGGACACCAATCACTAAGTAAAGACTACAGGAGTGACTGTGACTTGTAAGCTGACAGTGGATACAGGAAACAGATTTTGTTACTAAGTATAATTTGGTTGTACAGTGATGTGAAGGCTTCAGGCAGCACATATCCATGTGTCAGATAGCAGCTGAGTAACTGGCAGTAATGCTTCCTTATGTACTCCCTCAAACACATAATTGTGTGATACTACAATGATGGGGAACCCCCAGGAACCCTGAGATCCCTCACTTCCTTCTATGCAAGACCACCAGCAAAACTCTTGATCATTTCCCCCAATTTTACCACTGCTTTATATTCATTAGAAATAATGTATAATCAGGTGGGTGACCATCATTAGGTCTTCAGTTTTAGATATCTGTCTTTGAGATATCTAAACTGAGCTGAGATGATCGTGGGCAGGAACTGATCTTGCTAGGTTTGTTTTTGTTGTGTTTATAAGCACGTGAAGTTTGTAGTGAAAGAGGAAATCTTCCATTAGAGGGCCTGAAGGGCTAGAGGGTTGCAGGAAAAAAATATTTCATGTGCACAGCCCTTTCACTGAGTCTAAAACATCTTTGTCATGGTGATGTTGGCTGAGCATATACATTGGCTTAACTCTCATCTTCCTGACTATTAAGTGCTTTTGCTTTCTTGAGAGAAATTCTTGGGAGAATAAGCCTAAATCCAAGCTGACATAAGGGGTTTTTTTTTTGTGCAGCTTTATATTACTTCATATGAAGTTACAACTATAGATATGTTGATATTTGGTAAAAATTATTACCAAAATGGGTAAAATATCACAGAGCCACCTAACATGTCCACTGGCAAATTAGGGCTCAATTAGGAGTTGTTTAACAGAGGTTCTTCATACTTCAGAAAACATTTTAAAAAAATCTAGAGCTTTGGACAAGAGGTATATTGTTGTATATCCAGTCTTCAGCTGTGATGTTCCATTTTTCTGCTAGACTTGAGCAAAAGTGCTAAAATATCTGTTGAGGACTGATCTGGTAATACTGACACTTTTAAATACTGTCTGAAAATCAGTTCATAACTTTGAAATGCACTCCAACATCTTTTAAAATCTTTGGTTTTGAATAACAACAGTTTTCATTTTTGAAAAGTGTTTTCCCATAGAACTGTGCTTTAAGTTGCAAAATCAGAAATATTTGCTAAGGATCTTTGGAGTATGCTTCCAGTTTAGAAGCTGGGATGGTCATAGTCTGTGTAGTCAGGTATTCCAAATACCATCCATATCTGCCTTTTATTTTTCACAAACCTGTGAATACAAGGCTACTCCTTTAATTTGGAGCTAAAGAGATAGACATAGAGTTTATTCTCAAGAAAATATAAATATTTGAATGTATCCAAGGATCATTCTTACCCTCAGATATTTCTTCTCGATTTCTGCTGACAAGAATAGGAGTTTTGTCTTAGTAGGAAGAATCTGGCTGATGTAGGATGTGGAGCATTTCAGTGTACAAAAACGCCAAAGTTTGTGCGACTTAATCAGTGAAGCTCCCTCTGCTGGTAGTGAAAGATAAAAATAAAATTACAATCAACAGAGATTTATAATTGTTTCATAATACAATTCAAAATTCCCAGTTGACACATGCAGAGTAGCTAATATCCCCAATATTAGTGTAAAACTGAATTCTCTTCCATCTGACATGTTCAGTGTGGCATAGCTAGTGCAATGCCAGGCATTTTCAAATCATGATTGTTCTTTAAAATACCATACTACCCCAAAAGCAGAATCAAGATGCAAATTGGAATCCAGGAGGGATTCTGTCCAAAACTCTGTGAATATATGACCAGTATCCTGTTCCAAACAGGAATTTTTCAGGAGTACCATAAGCGAAGCAGCTTACCCAGGTGATGTGTGTGTAGCATTCATGTTTTCCCATCAAAGACCACTCAACATCTAGAAAATTTGTTTTACACCATATGAGTTAAAGGTCTTCTCATTTTCATAATATAGCTATTCTAACAAGGTAAAATCCTAAATTAATTTGTTGACAATTCTCTGAACTAAAATTCTCAGCCAAAGCAAAAGGATACAATGCTATAATATTTTAATATATAACCTATGTATGCACCTTTCACTGACTGTTGTAGAAACTGCACATGTGCATCTGAAGGAATAATCTGAGCCTGGATTTAGAGTTTAGCACCCAGCTTGTATCTTCACACATGCAGGAAATCACCAGGCAATTTAGACACAGGGAAGGTGTGTTCCCCACTCATTACTCTCTAAACAGAAAATAAATACCAACAGCCAAATGCATTTAGGTTGCAAGAAACTTACTTTGTTGTTTATGGGTAAGGGAGCTTTCAGGAAAATGTAATAGCACAGCTAAAACTAAGAGTCTACTTAAGGTACCTAAGTGAAAACGTTTGTTGGTCTCACATCAGTGCATATCACAAAAAACATTTCAAATCAGTTGACAGTCTCTATTTAAGGTGAGCTTTTTGGACAGAAATAATAGAGATCTGCATGACTAAATTACCTTCATGTTGTGATCTGTCAAGGATACAACTGGAAGCAGTGATGATAATAGGAGTGCTAACTACACATTTGCATCCAGGTACATAAGGAGACAGGTTTAGATTAGTGATCTGAGCTACTATCATTACAATACAGTTTTCTAACAAATACAGAAAGACTTTCCAGTTACTCAGATTTTTTACACTGGCAGTCACAGACAAATCACCAGCTGCAGCAGTGACAATATTTTTAGAAAATTACAGCATAGTTCCAGTTTCTTGACTTTTTCTCTTATAAGCATGAGCTACTTTAACCTAGTTCAAATGCAGCTTCCATGTGGACAGTGATCCTCCCAGGAAGCACCAAACTTACACAATCACAGAAGAATGGCAGACACTAAAGAAGCAATAAGTTTAACTCAGGTTAAACTTTTAGCATAATGAAAGCCAGTTCACACGTTTTTCCAGGGGAAAATATTTATCCACAACAATTCAAGACCACCATCCCTCTATCCTTTTTGGAGTAAAATAATTAAAACTTGAAGACTGACATTTTTCTACATAGTATTAGAGCAGAATTTAGCACAAACTTGCTCAATCTGATTCCTTGGGTAATAGAAAGAAAGACAGAACGCTATGCAAATGATATTTTCTCTGTTGTTCTCTGGTGCAGGACATCAATTCTTGTTACATAGAGTTTGCAGTTTTGTCAATAGTGGTTTATCTCACCAAGCAAGCAATTTCCACAGTGGTGGGAGTGGGGGGAAACTCCTCAAATGTCTTCATATCATGCAAGCTTGCACACCTGATTTAGGTGTCAATCTTCTGGATATTTTTTATAAACAAATAACTAAAAGCAACTCTTTTTCCTCACCACACTTAGAAGTCCACTTCATGGTAACAGACCATCTTTTATCTCTGAAGGTACCTTATCACAGCTTACAGGGGAGGCCATAAGTAACTGCATGGAATTTTGTGGACAAAAGCAGTGAAGTATTTTAATATTGGAGAAAGAATTTTCAAGAGTATGCAGGGAAATCCAACACTTCACTGAAAGCCAAATTCTTTGGACTCTTAACCCTTACTGACATCAAATTAGCTTTTTAGACAGTTCTTTAACAGCAAAATCACAAGCTGAAGTTTGTGATATAAAGAAATACGAGTAACTAACCGAAGCCTGTTCCAAGACTGGGAGGTACAGGATATGTTGCTCTCCAAGAATGATGTTTCTGAAGATGAATCCTTACAGCTTAAAATGTTCCACTTATAATCCCACTGAGTAATGCTTCCTGAGTGAAGTCATGGTATTACTTCTGGTATTAATTCAGAACTGGAACTTGGTCATTTTACTATTTTAAATTAGATGAGCCAATTTCTTTTGTAAAGTTTTACTATGACTGCTGTTTACTTGTTTCCAGACCTTCAGCGTTCCATTATTTCAGGCATCTACTAACTGCCTGTTTGTAGTTAAACCCACATTTTGCATGTGTTCTGTGTGAAGTTATTGTGGGAATATATGGGTGGAAAAAAAAAAACCAAATTCAAGGACATAGACTCATCTATAAAGAAACAAATGGTTATATGCAATCAAAAAGGGAAAGCAGCCTGATGATCTGTTCTGACTCCTGCAGAGAGGGTAATTTGTCATGTTAGTGCTTCCCATGCTGGGTGGGTGAAGCTGAGCAGCTTGTTCCATAAGGACAGGTTGCCCATGGGTCCTGTGCCCATGCTCAGGCATCCTGCACAGCACTCTGCATGCTGGTGGCCACCTCTGCCAGGCTCTGCTCTCACTGCACACTCTGAGGAGAAAGCAGTGGAGGCAAAATTCCAAAATGGAAGAAAAACTTGGCTTCCTTCTAGACAGGCACCTGGGCCAAACTTAGTAATTGCTTTAGAAATGTAGTAATTAAATGCAAGATTATTCTGTTGTATGACATGCAATTTAATGACTTTGGCTTTTTCCACCCTGCATGGATACACTAGCTGAAGATTTTTAACCACCAACAGCTTCTGCTAAGCATTAAAAATGCAAAGCATAGTATAAGGATAACAGGTGCAAAGCAGTTCTTTAATGTTCTGATGTATTCCTAACGAGTTGGGTGGATACACTTGTGACTTGGCTGGCATGGGAGACCCTACTGGAGACATAAGCCACTGCCAGCACAGCTCCCAACCTCACCAGGGCAGACAACCTCCTCCCCATGAAAGGGGGTGCTCGTGGAGGGTCAGACAAAGTGTGTCCATGAGCAAGAGGGGCTCAGCAGCCTTCAGGCAGCCATCTAGGAGAAGGACAACTCTAACTTCAAACCCAGGCAGATGGAGCTTGTTTAGCCCTGTAAGGCCATCTATCTAAGAGAAGGATACTAAACCTACGGCCTGAGAACTTCACTGTCACCATCCAAGCTTGCTGGGCCCTGGCAATGAACCTCAGGAGTGAAGGATGGGGCCTGTTCCATGCACACTGCACCTCACCTGAAAAAGCCCCAGCGTGGGCTGGAAGGGTGAACCCACACCTGTACAGCCCTGCAGTGACAGGAGAGGGACGGAACAACAGGGGAAAGGTGCACTGGAAGCCACAGACCCAGCCCTGCAGGCAGGCAGCTCTGGACTTTGGTCACTCGAGACTGACTCAGGAGATGACAGCATCCTGAGTGACCAAGCAGCAGCAAGCGTGGGTAGAGCTCTTCTTACATCTTCATTTAGGAAGCCATGAATGAAGGTGGATACAGTAAAAGGGGGTAAGCTTCCAGTCTAATGTACCCGTGTAACTTCCAGGTACCAGCTCTGACAGAAGTATTGATACATTATACAGCTACTCGTTTCTTTTTAACATTGTTTCTTCTGCGAAAGGTTGGTTTGCTTTGCTGTATTTCTCCCAGCTAGTCCTGTAATTTGGGTTTCTGTTTCTTGGAAAAGCTTTCTGCATGAAAATCAAATTCAAAAGCCCTTCTGATAAAAGTATCTCTTCCTGTTACCACACGGTAAAAGGATACCAGGTAGCATAGAAGATTCTTTGATGTTAGACCTACTTTCACTTGTAGCTGAAGTAAAATTTGAGGGGGTTTTGTTGTTGTTTTATAGAACCATAGAATCCTTTTTTTGTTTTTTTAATTCTACCAGTGTCATTTGTTTTGTATGACTGAGAGAATATCTTACTGATAAACAGAGAAATTAATTATATGGTGCCCTTAAATACTTATGGACAGGCAAAAAATGTCCTTCCCATTATCTATATTTTTGAATTTTAATTATTTGCGCTGTTCAGTATTGGAAATAGTTAATTTAAAGTTACTTATTAAATATGTGTCTTCCCAGACCAATGTCAGTAGTGACTAAGAGACAGCAGTTTGCCTCATCTTTGCAGGTGTGCAATCAGGTGTAGTGCCTTGGTCAATCTGGCTTTCCACAACTGAATCACAAGGGTTTTCCATTGTTTCCAACTTGCAGTCAAGTCCATTGTTTTGAATTTGAAGGTTTGAATTAAACTGACAATTCCTCCCTTTATGGGACAACACTGAACCAGTTGTAAATAAAAATACCAGCAAACTATTTTTCCATTACAATTATCTGTAAACCTGCATGTTCTCCATAACTTTAATAATTATTTTGCTTATTTTTCTGATTGACTGATTGTCTCTTCAGTGTTTCCTAGGTTTACTACCTTATCTTTAAAAGTTTTGGAAGGTTTTTACCAAGTAGACATTTTTGAATGATGCTTCTGAACAGAGATTTACTGTACTAAATCATAAAATTAATTCAAAATTTTCCCTGGTCCCCTGAAAAAAGTAAAAACAAGTGTTGATCCTAAACAGTTTGTAAGTGAAATAAAAACATACAAAGATAGAATGTGAAGGGAGAGTGAAGTTATATGACTACTATGTGCACTATAATGAGGTTGCTGAGTTACCTAGTCTTTGATTTCTCAGTTTGACTGTTTTCTTAAGTATAGATTATACTTTAAAATATTCCAAGGATGGAAACCAGAAAGAAATAAAAATAAATTTTCAGCATCGCAGAATAGCCACCAGCTCCTTGAAATTCAATGTTGCAGGTGAGAAGGATCTCACTAGGTTAAAAAAAAATAAAATCTGTTATTTAGAAATGAGATTAACATATTTTATGACCAGTCCTTGTCTGTGTCTACCTTCTAATTAGAAGCTGGTTTAAAGAAAATGCTCTATTGCTAAAATTGATGGAGAGTACAGATTGATGGACAGCATTCCTGGATGGTTATTATTGGTATTATTTTTTTTTCCAAATACTATATGGAAATATTTTAAAATATAAATTCTAATACATGCAATCAAGGCATTCTGATGTACCTTTCATGATATTTTCTAAGGTTCTAATAACCTTCATACATAAAACATACATTTGGCTTTCTCTTAATCTTGCATCTTACATAAAAATAACTTCCTAAATTAAAATCAAAGCCTCTCTTAGGAATTTCACTTTCTTTTTCTATTAAAAATACTCATGAGTCGCATCCATATCTTGCTTCTAGCATTGAGCTATAATGTAAAGAAAGTTTCCTCCACTCTTTAGGGACTGGTTCTCCCTTGAAACCTGGATAAAATCATTCTAATAGCACCTGAAGGCTCAGTAGAGGATAGTGCTTCAATTACAGGCAAAAATCTGGGCCAAAAAGGAACTCTTGGAGTTCTCACAGTGCTCATTACCTTTGGCTTTCTGCCTTAACAACTGGCATATACTACTTCAGGTGTATAAATGTTCTGTGTGGTTCTTGTGTATGCTCCATGCTTAGACTCACCTGGCAGTGCTTGCACCTCCTCTTCTGCTTCCTTTCACCTTGTGAGATCATTATGTCCCTTACATTTATGTAAAGTGGACTCAAAGCCACTTCTGAACTACAAGTCTCCTGCACAGCACCTTCCTCACAAATGTGTGAGTGGCCACAAGCAAAATTCCCTGCTGATAAAAAGTTGTGAAGCTGAAATAAACGCCAATCATATGAGTTTATAAAAATTTCATATGAGTTTATATAAAAGTTTCATATGAGTTTATAAAAATGACCCTTGTGTCTATTTGCCAGGGAAAAACATTTCTACCTCTCAGATGCACAAATCTAGAGAAATCCAGAGGATAAACTCAAACAACGTTCTGGTTTTGCATCTGGCATATATTAGTCAATAGTACATAATGTGATAATATAATAGAAGAGTGTGTGGAGGGATTCTAACACTCAGTTACCACATCTGTCTCTCTACATTATCATCATTAGAGTGTTTAGATGCAATTTATCTCCCCTTCCATTTCAAAGATTCATGTTCCCTCCAATGAACTGGGCATCATCCCAACCATGATGGGTTGTGTCCATAGGGGAACACCTTCACTTCAGCACCTGCTATTATCCATCATCAGCCCAGCAAGCTCTGTTTTGATCATTTGTATCTTTGCAATCTTTAGCCAAGAAGGCAAGGAGCTATGCATTTTTCTCTGATATGGAAACAAGAGAGGAAACTAGGGAAGAAAAAAATAAAGATATGTCCACTTTTCCACAGCTGACAGATTTTTCAGATCAGACATATGGAAATCTAGCAAAGCTGGACCCTGCTTCCATTATAATTAAAAATAAATAGAGAAGAAGGATGCTGCTGAGGCCATTGGCAAAAGTACAAGAGACCAAGAGTGAGTCACCAGCAACTGCCACAGTCTGATATTGGGCAAACCAACGTCTCTGTGTCCCAGATTTACAAAATAGCTTGTGCATTTTGACTTTGTGTTCCTTTGGGCAGGGCTTGGCTTTTATTATATTTTTTCTAGCATCCAGTATTCTGAGGCCCTAATCTCAATGAGGTCAATTTGGTTATCATAATACAAACAGTCCCATCTACCTCTCCACTCTCTGGTGTAGACCTTACAAAAAAAGCTGCATGTAAAAAGGAACTGAGGAAAAGTACCTAGACAAAGCACAGAATTTTTTCTTTTCAGATCAAAATCCTAAGCAAAATATCAAGTTGTGTCTGTTATGTTAGAACCTAATCACAATTCACTTACCGCGACTACGACAGAGTGGGGAAAATAGGAGGTGAAGCAACTCTCTTTATTGTCCAACTCCCAGGCAAAATCAAAAAAACCCTCGGATAATAAAAATTTCAGTATAATTGAGTCCCATCACTGTCATTTAAAACAAACAAAAAATGGGGCAGGAAGTACTGTTATAGTGTTCTGTCTGGTAACATGTTTTGAAGATGGCTATTAAAACATGTTTTGGAGGAAGGTACAAGGATCCCATTTTCTCAGTTTTCCACTAGGGAGAATAAAGTAGGATGGTCTGTGCCTCTGCCAGTCTCATCTTACTGGGATGTATATGTGGGCGTGTTGCCTGCAGCACGAGTTGGTATTCTCATGCAAACTTTAATCTAGAATACAGCCTGCAATGACACATCCAGTCCCAGTGTACACAGATGTTGGATACAAAAGAAGTCTAATTTGAATCAGGAGATCTGGGTTCTGTTAGTGACTCTGCTATATATTTCCTGTATTGCTCTAGGCAAAGCATCCAGGGCCTGGTCAGCCCCCATTTAATTCCACAGCAATCTTTTCTCTGGAAGCACTGTGAGCTGGATTAGACTTCTATCCTACCACTTTCCCAGGCTCTCCAGATTCCTCAATGGTACAATAATACTTGCTCACTCCATAGGTGTTTGATATGGCTTAAACTATTGGCCTCCACAGTGATTTGCTACTTAGGCATAGCACAAGTATGCAATTAAATTAAATTCTTGATTCAGCAAAAACCCTCAAACCTCTAGTAAGCTTCAGTCAAGTAAATGCATACTGGGAAATCTAGATCCTCTGCCATTAGGTGTCAATATGTAGTCTTAAATGTACAAAAAGGTAAATAATTTCAGTGGAACTATGTAGGGGCCTAAGATTAAGCACATGCCAAAGTATCTTGCTCAAGGCTGTGTTATCTATCATTAGCCATACACATATGCTTAAAGTTAAGCATCTGCTTAAGTGTATTTCTCATTCCCTAAAAAACTCATATGCTTTCTTGCATAGCACAAACAAACCTTTGAGTCTAGAAGATACTAAAACTAGTTTACATATGATTACATGAAATGTCACAAACTGTTTCTTTTACCTTTTTAATATATCTAAAGAAAGCCAGAAAATTTTGAGTTGTGTAGTCCATGCTAATTTCCAGATATCTTGCTAAGCCTTTAACCTGTTGCTTTTATATAACATTGAAGTCACAATACGGATCTGTATTTTGAAGTAATTGTGTTGGTGGTCCCTTCATGCCTTCTGAACATATTACAGTTAGCTAAGCAAACACACGTGACTGATTAAAAGAAGAAAGGGAACTATTTTTACAGGGACCATTAAACTTTAACTGCCATCTGGCAGGGAATGATTAGAGAAGATCAAAATTAAGGCAGTCAACACAAATACTGTGTGGATACCTCAGGGAATTAATGTGGATTGAAGACAGTGGACTTGTAGCTATGTTGAGAGACAGACAGAGAAGGAAGTGGTGAACACATCCTTTATGACTGCTGCCCTAATGGCCACATTCAGAGCAACAGGAGCAGAGAAAGAAGAAATCAAGAACACCTGGGAATAATCAGACTTTTGCTGTCATAAAAAGGGAAGTTAAAGCATTCTACAAGAGGCACACCATTCTTGTTCCCCAAAAAGTCAGGAAGGAAATGTTTACTGTGGATGTGTGTTGAAGCTGGCAGGTAGTTAATATTCAAATTAGCCTACTATCTTGACACAGGCATTTCAAACTGGGCGTGTAATGAATATTTTAATTGAATGACCTTACAAAACATGGACCTGTGGTTGATCTAACTGAACACTGGATGTCACTATTTATACACACTATTAGTCATTTTAGAGGCATTAAAACCACAATGCAGCCATGAACTGGAGCAATCCAACCATGGCTTCTTCTAATTAGCTATCTTTAATTATTGGTGTTTCAATGAGACAAAGTTTCCAAGTAACATAAATAAACACAGTTTGTTTTGCCCAGGTCCTGCCCTGCCTATGTTGCCATTAGGTGCTCCCTAACAAGAGTACCATGGCCAGCTTGACATTTTATGGGAAAGATTTGAGGTTTGGATCCAGAGAGTGTAGACTAATCCCAGACAGATTATAATTTTGTAACTCTGCTGGTGTCACTGATCCAGAACAATTAAAATTCAGCTCACTCAAAACTACAACAGCCCTCACATGGGGCAGCTTCTGGTCTGAATGCACTGGACTAGAATCTTTTCAACACTAAGGAGCTCTTGGTTTGGAAAAACCCTGGTTCCTCAAGTATCTGTGCTGAAGTTTTTCATTCCACAGCACTAATAATACACACCTCTTCTGGAACTCTGCTCCCCTTCCCTGAGGGACAGGTGATTTCCAAAGAACGTAATTATTTTGTGGAATTACTACTAGGAGCCAGGGGAAAAAAAAAAAAAAAAAAAAAAAAAAAAGAGTATTTCTGAGTCTAAGACATATGGAAAACAGATCAGTGCTAATGGTTCAGAGGGTAAGTTGCCAAAAAGACAATGGCAAGAGGACACTTGAGAAGAGGTAAAGATTAGGAACAATCTTTAGGAACAGTAAAGTACTCTGAAATGGGACCAGTTATTTTTGTTTCTTTAGCTCAACACAGTAAGTATTTTGAAATCTGACTTTTCAAATAGCACAGAAGCATATTAGGTATGTTTCAAAGCCTATGAAATCTTGTCAACTATACCTGATTAGATAAACTTATGCTAATCAACAACAACAAAAAGGAACAGAAATGTACCCATTACAACTCTGAAATGTACAGTCATTACAAATGCTTGGTAATTTTAGACTGGTTTTCTCAATAGAATTTTCCAATATGTTCATATGTCTACTTGTCAGCCTGCATCCTTGAAAATGTTAGGACCTTTAAAAATTTGACTTTCCTGCACATTCTGAAATGCAATATTATTTCAGGGAGATAAAAAAATATAATTAAAACCAGCCTTGGATGCTTCACTCATAAGGACAACAACTCTCATGATTTGCAAGAACATATTACTATACAGGACATGTGAACATGGTCTTTCATAGTGCCTCTATAGCATAGCATAGTATTGTTAAAACACTGGGGGGGCTGAGGGAGTTAATTTTTGTTTCTTTTCCACAGATCCTGGCTGGATAGCAAAATACCTAAAAGTCAGTAATCGTTACTGGAAATGTGTAACTGAAAGTATATGCTGGAAATAATCTGTATTGAATCTCATTTTATTCCAAATATTCCTTTTGGACAGTTATTCTGGGTAAAATATTCTTTTGCTTAATAACAAAATTATATGGTAAAGTTGAACATAGAGGGCCGTTCAGGTGTTTGCTCTTTCCTGAACCATTTCTAGCCTTATACAGTACATAAAAATTCTACTAACATAAGTCATTTGTTCAGTGGGGAAAACAGGAGTCAAGTGCAGCAATAATATATTAATATATGATATAATGCTTTATGAAATATTACATTTATATATCTTATGCAAAGCATTATAGAATATTAATTTGAATAAGCAGCATTAATTTTGCTGTACCTTTATGACACTTCAGGGCAGTGTGGGGACAGAGTATGCCTTATACATGAACCTGTCTAGACTCTGGAAAGGTGAAAAGCTGTGGTGCCAGAAGGCAATGCTCTATCATTCTCTCCTCAGAATATACTGTAGACACAAAGCAATTAAGGGCCACCTGAAAAAGCAGCACAGCTCTGGTAAAGTTCTGTAGTTTGTTGCCTCCAGCTTTGATGCAAAAACCTGTTGAGGCTGCTCAGAGTCTATAACAGCCTATGCCTCTCTCCTGTTAACAAGGTGCAGAGCATTCATTCTCCACATGCAAAATTCCAAGCACTGAGCCAAACTGAGAGCTACAGAAGACATTTGTTGATTTTTTTATAATGCCCACAAGCATCTACAGATGTGATCCCATGTAATGAAGCATGTGTCCTTAAGCTGGAATTATTTGCAAACAGCAGGACCTCCTGGCAAAAGAGATGCACTTGCTGTGTTATGAAAGCTGTCCCTCTAAAGCCATGTTTGGTTAGCACCTATGCCCTGTTGAAATTGGCATAGATAATTCTGTGTGGGAACAATGCCAGCACAACAGATGGGAGTGAATGCAGGCGTGCCAGAGAACCAGTATGTTCATCAAGACTGAGTATTAGGGACAGAGTCCTTTCCAAGAATTTAGAAAGAGCAGGCTGTCCAGAGCTTCTGTATTTTAGGTACAGAATATAAGATTATAAGATCTCTTTTGTAACTATGAGCAAAATCAATTACAGTCACTGCAAAACAGCTCACCTAAGCCATGCAAAGCATGACAGTAGTCAGCTGAATGAGAGCAACTGCATCTCTGGGCTCATACTGGCACCAGGTCCTGAAGTGCAGAACCCATGCACTGGGTCAAAATGATTCCACAGGTTTTCTGCTAAATGGTTCAGATTGAAGCATTTTTGGATTATAATGAATCTTCTTCATCTATACACTGCCTTTCAGGCAATGATCCCGAAGTAATTTGCAAATGTAGGAGAATTTAAACTCATAGTTGGAAGTCCTTTCAGTTAAGCAAATGAATCTTGCATGTATTAACAAGCTATATTCCCATCTTTCCTCCTACCAGGGATTATAAACAGGAGCTACGCTCTCTGCAGAGCGTGGAGGAAGACAAAGTCCTCTGGCACAGTCCTGGCAGCTCCATGTGTACCCTGCTTTTGCTTGGCAAAAATAGCCATAACAGATCAGTTATCCAAAACACTTATCTCCAAATGTGAATTAGCAATTCCTCTGTTTTTCTGAACACTGGACAGCTACATTTCCTATTTCTCTTTTTTGCCACAATATCCTGCCCAAAAAGACTTCCCTAGAATAACTTACATAATGCTGAAAAGCAGGAAGAACAAACAAATTTAACAAAAGTAGCTTAGGTACTACTGCTTCAAAATTACAACTCCGGTGTTGAAATTCACCCTGTATAAAAAGATGGTGCTTTCAGAAGAGCCTCCTCTCATTTTGGGTTTCTTCAACTTCAGCAACCAAAATTTATTGATACTTTTGGAAACACTGGCTCTAATATGTCCCAAGTCTTGTCTGTCTGTGCTGTTCTCTGGATCTGTGTCCCAGAAAATGTGTCCCATATGGAAGGCATAGTAACTGGGTTGCTGACGTGTTCTAACCAATGCAGCTGATAGTGTCAACTTAAAGCTGAACTTTGTTTTCTGTTAAAAATGTTTTTAATACTATTGGTAGGAATAAAAAGCACTGCTGAATTTATTTTCAACTTATCCATTGATACTCTGTAAGCTAGAAATCTGTATGTGTGTTACCCAGTCAACTGAGTGACCATTTCAGGTTACCAGTGATTTTTTTGCAATATAATGAAGAGGAAGTCTGAACTGACCTTGGAAAATACACAAGTCCTCTGAGTAAGACACCTTAGTTAACAGATGGCCTAAAGTAATTCATGAAGAGGTACTTCCATTCTGAAGATTCTGAATTTTCTGCATATTTATAGTAGTTACTTCTGTTAAACATCGGTGCATTTTTTATTCTTTTCCTCAAAAAAACAATTAAAAAAATACTGAGTAGATACATAATGATGATTTTGAAATACTGGAAAGCTCACCCTGAAAGTGGTGGCTCAGGTGTGTGTGACAGATGTGAAGCATAAAGTGAAATTATTCATGCTCCTAACATTTCCTTTCACCTTGAGTTATATTGCTAATACAAATAAATATTACATTAAAATATGTAATGACAGTTTTTTAGACAATTTATAATTTTGCTGACATATAAGATGGTTATTAAAAATACAGGATTATCTTGCACCTTGTACTATGCTGGGGTTTTAGAAAGGGTGGCTGTGTACATATTTACATATTTACACTGTTGTACATCATCTTAAAGCTGAATGTTGGACAATAGGGCTTGTTATCCAGAGCAAGAGCAGCTCTACTGGTCTTTTCTGGCAAGGCTGCCTTGGAGTCTAGATCTCATTTTCCACCAGAAACCCCTCGCTAGGATAAAGGTGAGAACACTTCTTTTCCATGCTGAATTTCAGCTGTAGCAGAATGGTTTGCTTCTTGACAGCACCCCACTTCAATGGGTAATGGCTATGGCAGTAGTAGACCCTATGTATATAATTATAGTGATATTTAACGTACATCCTAGAGATCCAAGTATGACATGACAAGGATTATAAAGATTTTCTATTTGAATTTCAACTCTTGGCTGTATTAGCATACTTTCAGAATCTTGCTAAGCATGTGCATGGTATGATGTCTGTGGCTAATGCCCTCCATTTCTAGGACTCAGATGTTAAAACAGTAGCTCTACTTTTGTTAGTTGCCTACAGCTTTCTACTTAAAGGACTTGTTGAGGCTAAAAGAAAGGTAATTTTAAGCAAAAAATAGCTTGGGTAAATACCATGGGGGACAAAGATCACTCAAGAAATAGATAAACTTTCCTCTGAAAAGGAGAAGTTAATAATGACAAGAAAATGTTTTATCATCTGCTTTTCTCTTCCATCACTTCCAATCCAGCCAACTCAGCAATTAAACTCCCAACATTACTTATATCAAGATTTGCCAATTGCTAATAATCAACAAGGTAAACTGGTACTAAGACTGTATTACCAAGAGAATTTCTACTTAAAGCAGAGCCATCTAATAATAGTTTCACTCTTTCTTCTCAGAGCTAAATTTGTCTAAATATTCTGAAGCATAATAATTCTGCTTTATATGTTTTCTTTCCACAAGCCATTGCTCCAGTTATCTGAGAAGACCTATGCAGTTCTGAATGGGAAGATTCAGTGTCCTGGTTGTGAATGGAAGCAGGAGTGCAAGATACCACACTGAAACATGGCCCAGGCTGTAAAAAACACTGAATTTGTAAATCAATATCAATCAATGCCCTGCAAAGTACATCATAAATCTAGAAGTTCTAGAGACATAACCCTGAGATAATAATAGCACCTCACATTTTAAAACATTTCACAAACAGGACAATCTCAGGAGGCCTTTGATCCGATTTCATACTTGGGGGCTCTTCCAAAAATTAAGGGTTACTGGAATATATTGGTTTTCCAGTAGCATCTCCTCTTCAAAACTTATTTTTAAAAAATACTAGTGCCAGTGTGTGACATGCTTTGAGGTAATAACCCTCTACTGGGATATAAAATTTAACCTGAAGGAATAGGCTTCAATCTGGAATAAGAACTTTTTATTTAGGCTTTGGACAACAGAATTTCTCCTTACTAGCCCAGATTTCTCCTTCAGCAAATATAGAACAGACATTAATCTTTTATCAGTTATTAATAATAGAAGTTGACTTCTGACTGACTCTTTGGTGCAAAGCACTGTGGACATACTAATTTATTCAGCATCATAGGGGATTTCAGTCATTTATTTGAACCAATTTGCAATTGCTGAAATTTGTCTGTACCAACCCAACCCTTCTCTACCGGCAGAGGTGCCAATTTACAGGTACTGTGCCCAGTTTCCTCAATATTTGCTTTCTGGACAGCAAACTGCATAGATATAGGACTTGATGTATCTCTTTCAGAAGTCACAGAAAATCTGCCATTTGTTTGCAATTCCTGTTCTGCTGATACTCATATGTTGTGACAATCCCAGCCAGATAGAGAAGATTGCAGTTAAATTTGGGATTCCAAAGGGAAACTGCTTGTCACTGAAGGGCTGATCCATTGCCTGTTGTACCCAGAAAATTAGCTCCTTGCCAGTGAAGATGAAACAGACTTGCTTTTTTAAAACTATGTTCAAAATGACTGTGAGAATCTTTATGGTGCTAAGGGAACTCTTCAAAAGGCTTGGGAAATCTGGGATGATCTTCTCTTTCCTTTCTGAGAAAGGAGAAAGCCACATGAGGAAACCACAGCTATTGGTCACTTGCTGTTCTTATTTTCCTGTCATAAACCTGGCTCAGCAGGGGAAGGCTGTGGGAGTGAAGCACAGCAGCTCTTTAGGCACCATGAACTGCTCAAAGAGCTGCACTGCATTTTCTTCACCAGAGGCTAAATGGGGAAGAAACCTCCTGTGGCAACCTTGGCTACTGCCCACAGGCATAATAAGTCCTGTCTGGAAGTGATAGTTGGAAAACCAGGAATCTCTTCTAAGAAAGATATTCCATGCAGAATAGACTTTTGGGAATGTGGGGCACTTCTCTTCAGTGCACTTCCTTGGGGATCATCAGCAGGTCAACCAGGTAGGAAACTACCTGAGATTAACTGAAGCCTTTTTTTAAATTAAGATCTGCTTGAATTAAGGTGAAGTTGGTCAGCAGAGATAATGACTGCTCTTCCAAATCCTGAGAGCAACAGCTCAGTTGCATTTAAAATACAGTATCAGCTGTTATGCAATAAAAGCAACAATATACAAGTGTTTTGTGGTGGTTTTGATGCTGTTCAGATCCAACAGCTTCCAAATGCATTTTTTTCCCAAAACCTTCCAGGGTGGGAATCGTGACAGAATTACAGAATGGTAAGGGTTGGAAGGGACCTCTGGAGATCATCTAGTCCAAGATAGCACTTTCTTTATGAAAGAAAAAGGGGCTTATTTGACACTTTTTAAAATCCATGCGATTTTGGTCTGTGTGTAATGTCCCATTACAGGAGGGTAATGTCCGCTTTCTTCTCCTTTCAGAAGAGCTGTGGGAAGATCCATTTCATGCCTGAAGGCAGAGACCTCTAGGTTCCCAACAAGAAAACATGTCTCTAACTGCTCTACTTACTTGTATGAACAGGCAAATTTCTGTGTTGCAAACAGCCTGCTTGCTGCTACATTTCCTAAAGGAAGTCCACTACTCCATAAACAGTGCACTTTGTATGCTATTATACAGCAACATGTTACACTTTGCTCATTCCACCAATAGGGCATCCACATGTGCCATATGGTCTTATTCTTGGTGCTGGAAATATTTGTTACCACAACAGCATGTAGTTTGCATTTTTTTAAAGTCTAAAGTTCTGTCTAACCATTAAAAGGTTTTGCCATTGATACTTATTCCTTATTTATCATTTGTCTATGGAAGAATCACTCAACAGGCACTGCTGATCTGCCCATTCACCTCAGTTCCCAAACAATGTAAGATGTGAAAAGAAAAAAAAAAAAAAAAAAAAAAAAAGGTAATTTATAATCTCTTTTGCTGGCCTTCAGAGATTCCCTTCTTGCTGCTCTACTACTAAGACTCTGGATGCAGCCTGGAACCAAACCAAACTTGCAGTTGGGATAGAGGCAGAGAGCAGAAATCTGGAAAACTGAAACTGCACTTTTGCCTTTTCACCATTGGACCTACAGTTCAGTGCAACTCCACTGTACCTGGGGATCAGAAGACACTCCAGGGTAAGTTATTAAACAACATTACAGCTAACATTAGTATGCAGCTGCTGCAAGTGCCTATTGATCTTGTTTGCTGGTGGGTGCTGAAGTTGCTGAATGTCTCGCCCATGTCACCCGTGGCTTAATGAGCAACTGCAACATTAACAAGTGCGTGGAAGTTTACTGGAGGCCAGCAGCCAACCCCTAAGATGCTGTGCTATTTTCACTTCCACACAACGTACAGATCCTCCTGCCCCATCAGTTTGTAGCATGCAGGCTATTTTAGAATTTAAGGTTGGTTTTGTGGCACAGATTGTATACAATAAAAGTTTTGCAATAATATGTTTACCTGTGCTTAACCCCTAGTGTGGATTTTTCTACGTTTCTCGTAGTTGACATTAATGCTACTAACAGCGGTACCTCACTGCTAAAATAACCATTCCCCGTATCAAGTGAAAAACACTGAAGAACACCTAAGTGATTAAAGCGGCAATTTCGGGAACATACGCACAGCTCAGTAATGATGATCTTGTTCCGGTTAGGCACGACTAAAAAGGATTTTATTACTTGGGTGTGACCCTGCCCGTTATGCAAAGATGTCTCATTAGATAGTAAGGATATTTTTAACACTTCAGGGGTCCTCCGGCCCCCCTGTTTCTATCAATCTTGAGACAGTAAAGCGTGGCCGGAAAAGTTTCAGGTGCGTTTCTGGAGTTCCCGAACGCCCCGCACCCTGCCAGCAGCAGCAGCAGCTCCAGTCAGAGGGGAACGGTCCCGGGCAGGTGCTTTGCTCTGCCTTTCCCCTTCCCTCTCCAGGTAGCGGGGTCTTCCCCGAGCCAACCGCCCGCACCCATCACGTGCTGCGATGGCGTCACGCCTCCTTCCCCTCAACAGATGACGCCATAGCTCTTTTAACACTCCCCACGTTAATAGGCTTTGCCCACACCGGCGATCGCTGCCCTGCCGGGGCGAGGCGACCTCAGCCACCGCCTCTCCTTTCCGCAGACCCGCAGGGTGCCCGCCCGCGCTGGCCCCAAACGCGGGGTTCCAGCGGCAGCGAGGCCTCTGTGCTGCGTCTGCTGTGAAGCGCCGGGTAACGGCTCTAACGGTCACACCAACAGTCCTAACGGCCCATGCTCCCGGTACCGGTGCCGCTACCGCGCCCACCTCCGCGGCACCGCGGCCTCGCACAGCACTGGCCCCACCCCGCCCCGCACCTCCGCCCCCGCCGCGGGTCCGGCACAATTGCGGCTGCGCGGAGGCGGGGCAGGGCGGGGCGAGTCCCCGCTCACCCCCCGCCGCTGCCAATGGAGTGGGTACAAAGTGACCTTGGCGGGGGGCTCCGCCTCTTTCCGCCGCGCTGCATCCGGGAGCTCGCCCCGTTCCCCTCCGCGCCTGCGCAGAGACAGCAGCCCGTCGGCTCGGAGTGCGGCAGCCGGAGCGGGTGAGTGGTGGTGCCGCGCCATCCGCCCGCATCGCCGCTCCCGCCCGCCGCTGCGGCCTCCTCACCCTCTCCTTCTCTCCGCAGAAACACCGGATTGTTGTCACCGGGACGCCGCCCGCTAAGATGTTCGCCTGCGCCAAGCTCGCCACCTCGCCCTCCCTGGTGAGTAGGGGCGCCCGGGCCCGCGGCGGGGGGGCTGGGCCTTCTCTTAGTTCTCGTCCTGGGCTGCAGCGGGGGCGGCGGCGGCCGTCTCGGGGCGGCTGGAGGTCGGGCTGGTCTCTTGAGCCCTGCGGCAGGCCCTTAGGACGAGCCTGGCCGAGTGGTAAGGGTGAGGAGTGGGCGGGGGGCAAGCTGCGGCAAGGCCGCGTTCTTCTTCCCGCCTCCTGGCTGGTGTGGGCCAGAGCCCTTTGCCAAGGTGAGGGGCCTACTCACACCGGCGGTGGCGGGGAAGGACGGCGCAGCGAAAAGCTCTTAGGCCTGGTGCACTCTGCGCCTTGCTCTAGGTCAAACTCCAGCCTGTTGCTTCCCTACACAAGGCCGCGACTTTTTGTCCTTGCAGAGGCAAGGGACAATCCTTCAAAATGTCCTCTCTAGCCTGCAGAACGCCTTTGTTTTCATGGTAGAGGCATAGGTTTCTCCTGCAGAAAGAGCTTTGTGCAAGAGGCGAAATGACCTTAGACTGCTGGAAGCCCAAGGACATATGCAGGCCTCTTGGAAAGAGGATTCATTCATTTATACCTTACTGGATTTAAAGGGCTAGGTTTTGTCTGTGCATTTAATAGTTTTAGAATTCATTTTGCTAGCCTTTTTTTTTTTGTTGTTTGTTTTACCATGTATATCGCTGCCTGCTGGTCTGTCTGACTGTTTTGTCGTGTTTTTCTACATTTTCTCTCAGTATAACACATGTACGGGTTTATTGAAGGATGCACCTCTTCTTCGCAGTTAGGTCTTCTAAAAACTGTGCTATCAAATTGCATGGCAGTGTTCGTTTCTGTATCATTTATTGTGTCCCCACCTATGCAAAGATTGCTGCTTTTCAAGTAAGACTAACGGCTTAGTAGTTAATAGCCTTAGAATCTTACAGACTATTGCACAGAAACAGTTGTGATCAAATGTTTCTTTTTTATAGTTTTTTTCTTCCTATTGCAGATCCGTGCTGGATCAAGAGTCTTGTACAGACCACTTTCGGCATCTGTGTTGTCTAGGCCAGAGGTCAAGAATGGAGAGGTACCTTATAAACAAAATTCTGTATCTTCCTAAATTACCTGGTGAGCCTAAATGTCCTCAACCTGGAGTTCACTTGTACTAACTCAAATATATATATATATTGTGAAAGTTGCTTTAAATCAAACATCTAATAATATTTGTTGCTGTCTTGCTGTCTCCCATGAGAAGTTTTTCCCATTTAAAGTTGATTGTTTTGAGGTGGAATAGGTAACATTCCGAAGTTTTTAACAGTTAACACTTCTATGGTCTTGCAAGAGGAACTAGACATTGGGTCTAACAATGCTTTTAAAACTGCAGAATAACACTTTCAGAGGGGTCATAGAAATTGGTCTGTGTCTGAATATAATGCTTTTTCATTTTTTGTTTTCTTAGGGCAACTCAACACTTAAAGGGGCCCAAAATACTGTCTCCCAACTAGCACTTAGAGAATTCCAGACTAGTGCTATCAGCAGGGACATTGACACTGCTGCCAAATTTATTGGTGCTGGTGCTGCTACAGTAGGTGTGGCTGGTTCTGGTGCTGGTATTGGAACAGTCTTCGGTAGTCTAATCATTGGTTATGCCAGGTAATTAATCTCTCTTAAAACACTTTCAAATTGCATGCAGGTATATTTTGAGAGAGTGCTCTCAGATAAGCTAAGTTGCAGTAAGGATGCTGGTACTGTAATAAACACTGTTAATGATTAGTATTAATGATAAACATGGCTAAATAGTGTTATAGGAAAGTAGCATATTTATCAGGACTGCTGTATTGTTAAAGTCAGAACTTTGTACACTGTACCTGGAGAAGAGACATGAAAGACATGAAATCATTAGACTTGGTCAGTGTTTTGGGTCACTGAAGTCCAGTATTTCAGCATTCAGTTCTAGAACTGAGTTTAAAATCTGGCCTGAATCATTTCCCATATGAGAGGGGAGGATAAAAGAGAAACTGGAGGAAACTGCTTATGAGCAGTTACTATTTGTATGCTTTAGACTTAGATATTTAGAAATGGATGCTTAATTCATTTTTCTAACATGCTCAGCTTGGCATCTCAGAATATGTAATAACTGAGTAAATATTCCTTCTAGAAAACTGAAGAGGGTGAGGATTTTATGTAGGGATGACTTTCTTCCAGATATGCGTACAGTGTTCCTGCAGCAGGAATAATTCACATTAAATGGAGGAGCAGAGCTGACACAGGCATAAAAAAGCTTTACTGAAGCTTTAATGTTCTTCATTACTGTTGGAATCAGTTAAGATTAGTAACTCTTAAAGGTTTTCAAGCCCTGCTGAAGACAAGCTTGCTTTTCATTTGAAGAAACAAGTGTTTTTAGTGAAAAAATATCCTTTTTTTTTGGATTTGGCATGAACATGCCAATAGGAGATTGTAGAACAATACTTTATGGTATTGTGTTGAAGGGTTTTCTCTTCCACACAGTCCTTGGTGGGATAATTGCATTTTTGCAACAAATAGCTGTGTATTTCTCTTTTTTTTTTTCTCTAGATGGTTTCAGTTCCTTTACTTGAGAACTACTTAAAACGTTGCACACACACTTCCGTGAAATATAGTTCTAATGTCACAGATGTGAAATAAATTTATAAAGTATAGTGCTCATAGTTCCAAATTGCAGGATGTAGAGAAGGCAAGTTCAAAAGCATATGTGAATGTAGTCATTAAAACTGCTCATTTGGAAAAGCCATATGCAATCTGCATAACCTGAATCCAGTTTTAATTACCAAGTCATTTGTCTTTGGTGAAATTCTTGCTAAAAATGACTTAGGTTTATTAGATTTTCCTGGAGTCTGTGGCAAGGAAATAAGAGGTTCTGAATCTCTCAGATGCATTGAACTGTATGAAAAATACCTAAATTGTAAAGATAAGAGGTCTCACACCTTCACTTTCTTTTAGAAATCCTTCTCTGAAGCAGCAGCTGTTCTCATATGCTATCCTGGGATTCGCCCTGTCTGAAGCTATGGGTCTCTTCTGTCTGATGGTTGCTTTCTTGATCCTATTTGCCATGTGAAAGGAGATCTGCCTGTAATTTTGGCATTGGAATGTAACTGCATTTTATGGGACTCCCAGAATGTTGGTGTCATGGAAATTGATGCTATTTCCGAAGTCATTTCATTAAAGATAACATCTTTAACTGTCAACCTGTTGCCTGCATTTATTATCTCTCTCACTAGGATATCTGGAAGATAGCATCATGTCATTCAGTTGCTGTGCATTTCTCCTGATAATGATAAATCACGTAGGACTCTTAAAACAATGACTCCGAGTCAAATATTTTATTTATTAATGTATATATAGGAGTGTCACTTGCTTGTTAAGTTTAATGTGGCACATCTTTGAAAGATCAAAGGATACACAGATTAAATGTGAAAGGCTGTCCTGATGGCCTTTTTCCTTCACTTAATTCAAACTTAACCAGAGCTGTTTCTGTGTACAATGTTTTGTTTGGGTTTTTTGTTTTTGTTGTTTTTTTTTTTTTCCCCCAGGTTACCTGGCATGTAAGGTGTTCTGGCACCCCTTGGTAGAAGGAGCTAAACACAAATCATAAACAGTGATGGGGAAAGTTTTCTCTCTATAGTCAAACTATAAATCTTGATCACCATGGTAAAAAATTTCTACTTTTTTCTGAGCAGTGTCCTGGCTAAACTAAACGAATGACTGGTTTAGATTTGTCCAAGGCATTTAGTGGTGGCACATTGATATTACACATTTACTACATTCTTGGTATCATACAATTAAAAGGAAGAACTTCAGGACCCTAATTTTAAGTCAGGCTTGTGTTATCTCCCCAGTTCTTTCAGGAGCAGTAGGATCAAACCCCTTTTTAGTAAAAAATACCTGCAGTATCAAAGGCTGCCTCTCACAATATCTGTCTTTTAACAATCTAAGTACATTTATGTTCTACACTTAGAGCAATATATTCTGCTCCTACATAGTAATCTAAGGAGGGGTTAATAGCATCTCAGACTTCATTCAGAATAATAAAGATTCAGTCGTTCAACAGAAGAAGCTGAACTGTGGAAGAACATGAGCAGGTGTGGTACAGGCTGTTGTCTTGCTGTTAAAAGGCTAATTACTGAATTAAATCTAGGAAAATGTCTACTCTAAACTGCCTATCCCTAGGGAAACGGATAAATTACTCAGATCTGTATAAGGTGCAGGTAAGACTTCAGTTTTCATCTGAATTCAAACAGTTTCTCTTCACGTAGTCTAAATTTGACCTAGCATGAGAAGCTGCTTTCCCTGCATGTTGTTAGATAAAGTCTTCTCAAAAGGATTAAAAGTCATCATGGAAATCCTTACCTATGTCTGAGGTTTAAAAGTGTAGGTTATGCAGCATCATAAAATATTAATCCCTAGCACAGCATGGGATATGGCTAGGCCTGGAAGTGGGTTTTTTAGGGGGTGAGGGAGGAGTGGAAGTAAAACACATTGCAGCCATCTTCCATGTGGTCTGTGTCCACACTAAACCCAGTGTGGGGTTTTTACTGAATTTACTTATCCATTCATTAAAGTTACTCTGTCACAGAGCTGACATACAGTGCATTTGCCCCGGTTGAAAAGCAGATATACTCAAGTTTATCATATAGTATGGGCTAAAGCTTTGTACTGCTGTCCTTCTGGTGGGTCATGGACTTTGTGCAGGCATCTGAGGTGGCAATCCATGTTTCCTAATACCAATGGACTAGTGAGTGAACTAGCTTAATTCGTGCTTCAGATTTGTATTCCACTGGAATTTGGCTCAATAAGGATCTTCAAACTTGCCTTGGTCTAGTCCAGCTATAAATAATAATATTTGTTTACTTATAAAATGGTTCTGCTTGAGTTCCAATTGTGTATTTGATGTAGAGAGGTATCTGGCTAAGCTGCTGCTCCGTGGGCTCCATAGGAAAGTTGCCTGATTCACCATGACCTACTCGAATCAGCTGTGAATGATGATTTCTTGATTTTACAGCCCATCTTTTCCCATGTGGTTCATCCTATCAACATGTGCCCTTTTTCTGCCCTGCCAGAAAGGCAGCAGACATCTCAGATGCCCCTGTGTGTATATATGTAAAGCCTGTCTGTTTCAGTAGTAGCATCTCCCATGTTTGTTACTTTTTGGCTCACTCTTAGACTGGTGAACGTGGGCTAAACCTAAGCAAAATTGCCATTAGGTATGTCAGCCTTGAAAGAATGGGATCTCTGTGTTACAGATAAAGATTAATCAAGGTCTTTGAAAGCATGGCAACAAACCTTCATGGAGGGGATTATCCACCTAATAAGCAATAAGGGGCTTATGAGCAATGAACAGATTTTCACATCTGAACAGTCACAGGGCACGTTGATGTCCTTGCTCTGTTTTCACTGCTCTTGAAAAACAGAAGCTCAGTTTCAGTGGTTACTTGAGCACTTCAACAGCACAGTCAATTTGAGTGGTTTTTACAAAAAATTATCTCAGTTTCCCTAAAACGCCCCCAAAAGAAATAACCATTGTTGTGTAAGACAGAAAACATTTGGGGTTTTTTAAAATAATTCTTTGCAGTGATTGGGTAGCAGCAAGCTATCAATATAAATAAGACTACATTAAAAAAATATTTTTCATAGGTCAGAGATGCCTGATACAAATTTCTATGAGGTGATACTCTCAGATGCACTTTCCTGAAAACCTTTGGCTGTTTTTTTTTCTGATGTGAACTATGCTGACCTCAGAGACTTGTCAGATCTGGATGAGCAGTGATGTAGATTGTCCAGATCCAGAAATGGTGTTCATGTTTCAGTGTTGAAGATGGAGCCAGCTGGAGCAGAGATCTTCATTGTTGCTGAGTATCTACTCTGCTGGCTGTTCCACTAGCTCCATCTTTCCACCTGTGATCGTGATGTACACAACAGGGTTATCCTAGCTTATAAGGAAGGAATGCTTATGTTGCTAATAATGTTCTTAAACTATTGCTGCAGGTAAAAGTGATTGAACCTTTCCATCCTGCTGCTTTCCCTCTGATCATGTTTCTTGCACAAATTTCAGCCTGAGGAAAGGCAGAGAACTTAAACTTCAGCTCTTTATCTGGGACTGATGCTGCCATGTGATGGTAGATCTAAAAGTGCTGAACAGTACTTGTTCCAATACAGCTTAGTTGTTGAATAAAAAAGGAACCAAGATCTTTGTTCTTCTGTGTACTATCTCACATTTGAGCCCTTCATAAAATGCTTACAGTAAAGCATAATTCCACCTCTAACTGAACTACTTTTAATACAGTGGTTTTATCCCACCTTTTATCAAAGAACTTTGTGAAGCCCACCAAAAATTTACAAGAAATTGCATAGACTGTATCTCCTTTTGCAAGTTCAGAGAAACTTGGATGTAATATAATTTGCTGGAACTAGTACTTTGTTTTTAGAAGTGGGTTTTTTATTATTCAGTCTTGTGTGCTCAAATCAGTGTTGGAACAAGACAGTCTGATACACAGAATGAAAACACAGATGCAGTTCAGAGCACATACAAGGTAAGCTGTTGCCATACATTATTATGGTATTTTTTTAAATTAATCAAAAATGCTTCTAAGTTCCTTCAGTGTAAATTTTATATGGTTCCTTGTACAGTGCTGCAGCATTTGTGACACTGTTAGGTAAGGTGAATGTCTAGTGGAAGTATAATTTCAGGGATTCACCCAGTTTCTGCCATGAGGTGCAGTGGACAGAGACGGGGAAGCCAGAGGCATAAATACAGCCCGTGCGCCCTCTCGGAGGACCGATTATTCCCAAACTTGGATGTGACAACCACATCCAGTGCTGTCACTGGGCAAAGCCTTGCAGTGGTTTGGTCTTTACCCGCGTTCTGCTGCCTCCAGGCGCAGCAGCTGCCCGCCCTCCTTCGGAAGTGTCAGCAGAGGAGGGGGCTTCCCCTCCGAGCCTGCCCGCCCAACTCCATCACCCGCAGCTTCACCCAACGCGCGGGGCTGCGCACGGACAGCGTTTGCCTGGCGCTGGCGGCAGATGTGTTGTCCACGTGCGGTCCCTGGCGGGAGCAGGCGAGGAACTGGGCACCGGTGCAGGGCGGCCAGAGAAGCCGCTCTCCCGCCGAGAGCCGCGGATCTGCCGCCGGTGCGCGGTGCGGGGGGAGCGGCGCCCCTGGGTTCCCCCTCCCGCCCCGCCAGCGGCCCCACCCTCCCGCGCCGCTTCCGCCCTCTCTCTCTCCCGCGGGCAGCGCCCAATCAGCGCCGCGGTGACGCCCCCGCCCCGCCCGCCGCTCGCGGAGATGTCAGAGCAGCTATCGCGAGAAGTGACGGAAGCCTGTGGGGGACCCGGCTTTTAATGTGTGGTTCGGCCCGCGTTCCCGGGTGAGTTTGTAAACACCGGCGCGGCCCGGCCCGGCCCGGCGGCGGCTCCTCCCTCCGCGCTGCGGCGGCGCCCGAGGGTGGAGGGGCGGGAGCGGCCCCGTTCGGCAGTAGGCGGGAGATACCCGGGAGGCAGTAACATGGCGCCGCCGCTCCTCTCCACGGCAGCCCCCTCCCCCACCACGGCCTGCGGCTCCCGCCGCCCCTAGAGCCGGGGCGGGGCGGCCCGGTCGGCGCCGCGGAGACCGTTACCCGCCCGGAGGTAGGGGTCCCTGCCGGCGCCCGAGGAAGCGGGGCGGGGAGGCGAGTGGGAGAATGGGGCCGCAGCTGCCGGGAAGCGGGCCGTCTTGCGGGGCATCGCCGGTACCGGCACGGGCCCGGCCCGCCGCGGGGGCGGACGGTGAAAGCGAGGGGGAGGGTGAGAGGAAGCGGGCGGCCAGGCTCAGCCTTTCCGCCTCAGCTCTGTTCTACGGAGGCCTCTCCCTGCATCCATCTTCTGCTCTGAAGATCCTGGTCCGCGCCCGGTGCTGGTGCGGAGGGTGCCGAGAGGGGTACGGAGCGGGAGGGGGGAGGGAAGGAGCAGCTTTCCTGCACCAGAGGGAGGTGTGGGTCTGGCTGGGATCTGGGCATGGACGGGGGGCCTACGGGAGCATTTGCTCATTGACTTTGTGCGTTATTGTGTATTATGCCTCTCAAATTGTTTTAATAAAAGGGCTTTGAAGCTTTCACGTGAAAAAAACACATCACAGACCCTCAAGTAACGATGGCTGCTAGATGTTTTTTAGGCCCAAATGTTTTATGCCACAATGCATCTTGATGTTTAGTGCTAGGGGATGTGTTTTCTGCCATGTTGCTTTTGCAGTCTTAATCATCCTGCAGTCTTTTTGCATCTCTGTTCTTGGAGTGAGATCCGTGAGAATGTTTCTGTGTCCTGTCCGTGCACTCAGTGTCACTCATTTCCTTTTTATTATGTTGCTTCCTACCAGCCATGTTTATATTCAGACAGTGGTACTGTCACCTGTTTCCTTGCACTAGAATGAGAAAGTCTAACAAAGCTGGAAATTCTGAATCATCTGGTGCTTTCCAAATAGTAACCCTGAGTATGACCAAAGTGTACTTTTTTATCTACCTTTTAAAATTAGGCTTTTTTGTTTTATACCTTGTCTTATCATTCTTATGACAGTGAATGTCATGTCCCAAGCTCTTCCTGAGTGTAAAGCTAGAGTTAATGAAAACAAAAGTTCCTGAGGTTAAGGTCATAATACTGCTAGGTCTCTGCTAGATGCTGAACTCATCACCAGCTGATAGCATGAGGAGAACCCTTCCTTGAGGTTGTGGTCTTCTGTAAGTGTCCAGTTGTTGTTTATTCAGTCTTCCCCTGAAACATCTTAAGGTCTATTAGTGGACATGCAGTTGCAGACATAATTTCAGAGAGACAAACTGTGGTCAAGTTAGGCATCACTTGAATTCTCTTAGTGTTTATAGTTCTGCATTCCAGAATTAAAATTGGAAAGTTGTCATTTAAATGCAAAAAATAACTTTATTAGGGGCTGCTCATAATACATTGCATCAAAAGAAATGCAAAATAATAAAAAAAAAACCTTAATGCATACATGGAGTGAAGCAGCATGTTTTTAAAATTCATTACAGGTTTATGTTTTAATACTGATATTGCATAGTATTGCAATAATTGCTTAATCAACTAGTTGAGCCTTCTTTCTTCTTCATTATGTAGTTGATATTTCTGTCTCAAGTTGAATTCTAGAAATACAAACATCTTTGGTGTGTATTTTTCCAGAAACTTCTAGAATATGCAGCATCTAATACAAGGTGCATTCAGGTCTTAAATTTAATCATACATAATTTTATAAACAATATTGGTTTTCATGCTACTTTTGTTGTGTGGCAGAGGACCATCTGAAATATGGTATTCTTTTGAATCTTGTTTAAATAATTTTTGAGGTGTATCTGCTACCTAGAATTCCTTTTCTATCATCAGCTATTTTTTTCTTCTACTATTGATAAGTTTAAACTTACAAATGCACGCTTATATCTCGGAGGACTTAGTAACTTTGAAAGTTTGTGTGTTATTTCTAGGCTCAACTTTTTTTTATCTATTTCTTAAAATAATCTTGAATTCATGTATAGAAATAATACATTCATTGTTTTCAAAGAAGCAGATATAATTCAATACTCTTCACTTCTCTGTTGGAATAATTAATAGATTTCAAGTTATCTTTGTCCTCCTGCATAACTTAACTACATTTGTTACAAATCAATAATGTGCACTCTAAGGAGGCATTGTATATAGTTAGTGATAGAAATATGAGTCAATATTTAAGAATTATGCAATCAATATTTTTTTCTAGTTTATGCTGTACTGGTTCCAGCTTTGTTCTGTGTCAGTTTCAGTTCACCCTGAGAACTTGCCCATTAGCTTCAGTTCAGATAGGAGCTTCTCTTCAGTAAATTATTAAGTAAATATTATTCAGTAATTATTACTCAGTAAATTATTCAGTAAGCAATATAGTATGCTTACCTTTTTAGGTAAATGCCAGTGGTCATTTATATTATTCCTAAAGAAAGAAAAGATCATGCTGTTTCAATGAGCATTTGGAATCTTGCAGTGGGTTATTTATGATACATTTTAATTTTTTTAACTTAAATTCTTAGTTATGGTATTCAATTCAGGGATACAATCTGAGAAGATGCAAAAATTAATTAAACTTTTGCTGATTTTTTTTTTAATTTGTTGCCAGCAACGTAACAAAATGAGATTGGATTTCTTACACTTGTCAGATTGGTGGACAAAATTAAGATATTCAGACCTAGATAATTGATCTGGGAAAGGCAAGTCCTGGTATCTCTGTAATCAGATTGTGAAAAGATCAGTGGAATATTAAACTGTTTTTATTTCTACTCTGAGATTCATTGGCCTTTCACTTATCTACAAGAGGTGTATTCACACAGCATGAATTTCCAGTAAGTCAAAGATAGATCAAGGCACCTCTGAAAAATAATGTTAGGCCTCAGGACTTTTCTTTATTCCACTAATACTTTTGCTTTACCAGAAATGCACCTTCATGTGGAAAAAACCTGCTCCTTCAGCAAAGCTGAAGTAACTTAATTGCTTGGTTTCTCAAGGTGTGACCAGCTGGCTAACTGGCTGTCTTGTTCTTATTTAAACTTGTTGAGTCTTTGCATCTTTTTCCTGTTGTCCAGATGCTACCCCCTTTATTTATAGAATCTTAGATAGATGGAGGAAGGTATGGAATTAACTTTAGACACCAATTACAAGTAATTAACTAAAAACATCAGGGAAAAACAGTGTTTTACTTTTTTCACAGAAAAAAATCGGAGAATTATGCTGCAGACATTACATACTTTCCCTTGATCCCACTTTCTTTATAAGCATTAAAAAAAATGTTTTTGTTTTTCAAATTTTTCTCCTCCATTCACATAATAATTCAGTTTTAATTTTGGAGAATGCTAAATCCTATGGCATTACACAAATAGAGTAAATCAAAACACTTTTGAAAGTGAACTTTAATGGTCAAGTATTAATTACACTATTTTTACTTCACCTTTCTTCTTTTGTTTTATAGGAAACTGAAAAAATAGCTGTTCCCCTTCCTCCAGGTAAGTGGATTTTGTCCTTTAATATGCAAGTGTTGTTTTCATTTATTTATGTTACTTCTTAGCTAGTGGTATATTCTACATTCTAACTTCTGACTTTTCATGAAAACAAAACTTGAGAGTCTGCCTCTATAGAAAATTGGAGAAATAAAGATAGGTTTAAATGTGAGAGGTGATTAAAATTTATTCTGTGCAATGTTGTATCTAAGTGCTGAAAGAATAAATGTTGTTGTGTTCACTTTGATTTGCTTTGATTCATTTGGTTGTATGAGAGAGCCATCTCTCTTTATTTTGAAGTGTTTTAATTTGTAAACTTCATTTAAAAATTTTTTTTCCTCATATAAGGGGACATGTCTATCAAAACTATTGTATGGAGTGAAGCAAAACACTAAATTCATCTCCTCAGGTGACTATTAAGACAATGTTATTCTTTGCTGTTGCAAATATATTTAGTCCACTTGGCCTTACTTTGAAAAGTTATGCACTTCAAGTAAAATTCTTAAAATTGATAAAGACTTGAAAATGCTGACCTTTCCCTTTTGTGCTTCAGCTTCCTATTGTAAAATGAAGCCTTATAGTAAAATCTTAAAAAGGGTATGCTACCTAAGCAATTAGGCACTATGATAAGACCTACAGAAAAACTTACTAAGAGTTAATAATTCTGTATACAGGAAGGGTTTGTGCCTTGCAGTAAAAAGGGGCATAATCCCAGATCAAATGTAAAGAATAAAAGGAAATGTTGAATAGGCACGATGGATCTTAAGGAAACGCAAACATCCGTAGGAAAATACATCACTGATAGTGGAACTTCAGCACTTGGTAATGTACTGCCCCAGGAGAGGCTTGATGCTGATGTACTACTATAATTCTGATTTGTCTCCATGTCCTAATACAGGTTTTTTTCCAACTTTCTCGTTTTTTTTCCAAATCAGAATATACAGCTGTTTCTTGAGTCAGAGTCAGTGACTCAAGTGGTCAGTCTAGCTGCAAAACTTGGGTTTGCATTGCTTGTAAACAGCAGTAGATCAGGGAGCTGCTGTAGCTGGCAGACTGTCCAGGCTGGTGGGGTGACACATTTGTGAGAATGTGCATCTCTTTTGCTTGCTGGCCATTAGAGGGATGTTGAAATTGAAAACTTGGGGATTTGTTTGTTTGGGGTTTTGTTTGTTGTTACTTTGTATATAGTGTCTCATTTCTGTGTTCAGTTCAGGCTGTTTTTCATCCATGGTGTTTGTGTCTGCCCTGAGGTAAGGAAGGCAGTCTCTGTGTTGCTGCAGTGCTTAGAATAAGTAATTACAGGATAAAACTGCACAGCCCATGAGCAGTTAGTGCTTAGTTAGAGATCTTTTGGCACACAGCATACTTTATAAAGGCAAAGTGTTCAAAAGCTACAATTCTGATGAATCTTTCCTAGATGTCTGTGAAGAATTATTTCTTTCTCAGTAAATTTGGAAAACTGTTTATATTTTAAGCAGTTATTTAATTGTCTAAAAGAAAAAAAAAATCAAGTGTTGTCAGTTGTGTTTTGCGTGCTCTGTATGTAGGGAATGAAGAGAAAACAGAAGAACCTTTGCCAGTAAACTAAGCCAACAAGGCATTGCATAAGTCAGTGTACAATTCTGTTCTTTTACAGATTGTCTACAAGAAGGCATTTTAGAAGCAAGTCTCAGAGTATGTAGTGATAGTGCCCAGAAAGTGTACCAAAGATGTTTAATTAAAATCTTACAAATATACACAAATTATTGTTGAAGCTATTTTTGTAGTGCATTTAGATAAACATTAGTGTGATGTTTATAGAAACACCTTTCTTTTTTAAATAAGCATGCCATCCTAAACATTAGCAAATTTCTTGCAAACTTTTCTTTTTCTATATAAATATTTTAAGTATGTATATATACTTATTTGTATATTTTACAGTACTATTTACTTTCCGTAAGTGATGAAGGAGGCTTATGAGATTTAAATAAGAGTGATGGGAAAGTATTTTACTTTTGCATTGAAAGTCTGCAGCAAACAAACACCAAAAAATGAGATTACTTTCTGATTTCAGTACAAAAGTTGGTTACACTGCCAAGACTGTTCCATGGTTTTCCCATGTTCAGCTCTGATCCTATTTCTCAGTGTAATTCAAAAGAATTCTCTGTATGGATTTCTTTAAGCTACTAAATGCTGGAAGGCTTACAGAAGAAGGTTGCAGATCAGTGGACTGTGTTCACTGAACTGTACATTTTATCTGAAGAAATAAGTGACGCTAGGATTTCACATTCAGATTGGATTTCTTCAGGGCCCATCTTTTTCTGTGGGACAAGGTGCTTGCTGTTGCCCAGTTAAGAGTCCAGGGGGGCTGTAATTAATGACTAGTGACTGAATTAGCACTTTACATACTTGAATTCTCATTTGGTAGGTGGGTAACATTTGTCAAGGTGTCATTTCAGTTGCTTTTCCGAATATCAGGGAAAGAGTATTTTCTAAATTCTTTGCTACTGTGATGTTCTCTTCCAAAGCAGTCAATCACCAGTAACCTTTTGAAGTCAGTGGCAATCACAGATTCTCTGAAAATTTGCCTTCTGTGTTTTAGTCTTGTTACTCATATCAGGCAACAATCTAGAAGGAAAAGAGGAGGCAAAGAATGGAATTTGTTCTCCCCAGTAGCAAGTGGGGAAAGTAGTTAAGTCTTCTAAAGCTGTCAGAACATTACCCAAGTTTGGATTGTCTTTTGCCATTGTTCACCTCTGTTTTTAACTATGATGTATTAATGCCATGCTTCAAGTCTGAGTTATCTTGGATTGCTTAGGATTTCTTCCACTCAAATTTCAAGTATCTCCAAGGTTGAGGATTCCACAGCCCCACTGGGCAACCTGTTCCACAGTTAGCTGCCCTCACTGTGTAAATTTGGTTGTTTCTTGTTTTCTTCTCCCCTTACACTTCCTCATTAACTTCTTTGATGTGCCTTGTTAATGTTGCTTCTCATCCTTTTGTTATACACCACCCAGAGTCTGGATCTGTCTTCTAAATAACAATACCTCAGGCAGTGTAAGACAGCAAGTAGATCCTTCCTTAGCCTTCCCTCTCCATACTGAGCAAACTTTGCTTTCTGATTTTCATTTTGTTTTAATAGTCCAGCCTCCTAACTATTTTGGTGGGGCCCCTGCTGGTTTCCCTCCAGTATGTCATCTGTCTTGAGAGAGTCAAAACTGGACAGAGCACTCCAGCTGTAGCCTCTTGAGTGCCAGATAAAGGAGAATTACCACTTCCCTTCCTCTGGTTCCTGTGCTCTGGCTAATTCAGCCCAGTAGGCTTTTAGCTTTCAGTGCTGCAAGCGACATGATGCTGAATCATGTTCAGTTTGCTGTCCATCAGGAGTTAAAAGTTCTGCCTCAAAGCTGCTTGACAGGCACTTGGCCCTCAGCCTGCTGTGCTGCATGGAATTTATGGGTTAGAGGTGCAAGCTTTGCATTCATCTTTGTAATAGGTAAATGTGATCCTTACTAATTTGGCTACACTTAACAAATGTGAGCCCTTCATTTTCCCATCCTGCCCGATCCAGTTTCTGTTTAGATTTATAATGTTTGAGGTCTTGCTGGAATGCATGAGTGAATTTCTTTTCTCTTTTAAGTGCAAAAAGTTTAGTGCTTCAAGATACATTGTTTTTTTTTTCCTCAGATGTTAGCTGGAATCCCTTTACAAGGCATTACCTCACAACATTCCTTGTGGCCTGCAGTCAAATAATATTACAAAGATCAGGAAATGAATTTATCTCCAACTTATTTGCCAGTAAGTTTGCTAGGAGGACAACATCTTTTTAATTTTTTTCTTTCCACAAAGATTGATTTTTATTTTATAAATCAGGCATTAAAAAACCACAGGCTTCACAAACCAAAACATGGAACCTACTAATGACTTCATATACAGATACAAGCTTTGGTACTGTTCCTTAAAAGGGAACATGAGCAGACTTGAGAAATTGTACAGCTTAAGACCAAAGAAAAAGAGTAGCTGTGGAGAGAGTATATTTTATGGCTGATACTATGCACTTGTCCAAGACTGATAAGTTATAGGAATAGAGTGAAAAAAATAACCTACATACATGCATTTCTGTTAATCAAAATCATAATCCTTTGGATAAAAATCACTCAATTTTTTTCTTACACCTTCAGGCATTTCTGATAGAGATTTGACTCTTTTCATAATGTTTATCTGTATGTGTGTACTGTAGCCATGTATAACTGTGCCTCACGATCAAGATTTAACAAAGCAATTTCCTTTTGGATTCAAAGGAGACTGATTTTGTTAGTTTTGAATCTGCATTTAACAAAATATGACTTGCATAGCTGAACAAGAATAATAAACTCATGGGGATAGTTTTTAAGTGTCTGTTAAAGTTCCAGATAATACAAAGCTTCATTGGTAAGGGCCTTTATTTTTTATCCTTAAGCCTTAGTCGTGAGTATTCAAACTTGTCCATAACTTTGTTAGTACTCTTTATTAGTGACACTCTGAACAGTTCAAGAAATATTTCATCCCTTTGGAAACTTGAGACAGGTTATGAACTCTGCAAAGAACAGTGAAACAATCTCCTGCTCTGATTTGCTTTGGCATCCTTTCTTTGGGACATAAATGTTTCTCTGAACTGTCAGTGCCAAAGACTCTAAAGTTTCTGGCAGCCATTCATTTCTTCTTGGCTTGTGATCTCAGCTCAGTATTCTCATTCTGTTGAATGTATGTATATAGAAGTGATAATTTGGAATCTCCTCCACTCCATGCTTTAGTTCTTTGCTATTCTTGCCCATAACCAAGGACAATGGGATCTTCTCCTTGAAGTAATATCCAAAAAGTCCATACTGGCAAAAGGATCAGTCACCATGTTCCCTATACTTCTCTGAGTTACTTAGTCTGAAATTATTTGCTTACACTTACTTCATCTGTCTTGTGTCTAGTGCTAAATGATGTACCAGAAGTACACATTCTTAGCATGGTTAGACAGTTTTGGAAACCTTGCAACTTTCCATGACCATCCTGTTGGGGAGAGAGGGATTTACTCTGTTCATGATCTTTAATTGTGAAGACATCTTAATTCATCTTTATTTGCTTCATCAAGCCAAGCAGTGTTCTGAACAAGCATTGTTAGATCTCCATACAAATACCTGTATTTAAAGATGAATGTATTTCCTCCAGAGCAAAGCCACAGATTGGTTGAGAGTGCTTCTTGTTTGGTGGCTACTTAGCTCATTTGGTACATTGATTCCAAGCCCACCTTAGTACTTGACCTTAAAATGAGGTAACTTTGGTTACTTATCACTACTGGATTTAATGATGTGACAACAATATTTTTATTTTATGTGTTCTTTGTACCAGAACTTTATTATTTTTTGTCATTGATGACACAGCATCCACTTACTTGTTTAATGCATTGTCCAGCACAGGTTGGCTCAGTCCCTTCTATGTCCCTTTTTCTTTTCCTGAAGTGAACTGATGCATTCTAACTTGCAGTGTTTGTTCTGTGCCTGCAGTATGAGAGAACAGAAGCATCTCTTTCTGTGTAGAAGACAGATATTTAGAGGATAATTAGAGGATATATTGAAGTAAAACCTTTCTTTGAAAAACTGTTGTTTTATGGGTAAATAGTGGGCATTACATGGTTTATCTTTACAAAGTCATGTAATATGGCATGTTTAACATGCATAGTAAGTTATATTTTCTTTCAATTACAGTTCATTGCCATGAAAAGGAGGATATGATAGTTTGCCCTATGAAACAGGTTTATATGTGAAATCTGACAGGTATGTTTACTTGTATGGTAAGTATATAAAACAGCACAAAATATAATTAATAAATTTTACTTCATTCTTAAATATTTTAGCCTGTTGGAAATTTAGCCGTATAGCTGGAACATTAAGAAGTACTTGTTTTTGTATTTAAATTTGTAACAGTTTACAAAAAGGGCAGTCTGCTAACTTCTCTTTGAAGATGAGCTTTATAGATTAGGAAAAGACTAAGGGATCAACACTTTTTCTCATCTGTTGGCACTCTGTCGTTGACTTCTGGGGATTGTCTGCTGCTTTGTTGATTTTTTTTTTTTTTTTTTTTTTTTTTTTTTTTTTTTTTTTAATTGTGGGGACTGGATCATTACTACCATCTACTTCTATTTCAGTAAAAATTTGTCTTACTATCTTTTTAGATACTTTTTGCTACTAGTCAAGTTATGTATGAGCACTGGCCTTTCCAATTGAAATATATGTTCAAAACCTACTCTGCAGTAGGCTTAGTTTACCTCTCTGACAGAGCTTGGAATCCAGACTCTACTTGAATCTGGGGTATTTCAATTCCTAGTGTAGCCACAAGGCAGAAGTTCTTTCCCATGAAATAGTGAAATAGCTTGTGGATGTTGATGTACTGCTAATTTGTTGCAATTTTTGTAAAATTTGTTCCATTCTCATTTTAATATAGGTAGCACAACGACCTGTGGAATATGAGTGATGACAAACCCTTTTTATGCACTGCCCCTGGATGTGGCCAGGTAATGGTCTGACTTGAAGTTATTAACATTGATCAATAAAAGTAAAACAGTGAAATACATCTCTAGTTATTGAAGAAAAATGGATTTATGAAAAATAACAGAAAGTACCTATGTTTTGAGGAAAAGCAGGTGACATCACGGATTTCTAGTATTTTGTGTGTTTATTCAGAAAATGCTATCCATACAGTTAAAAAAGCCCACAACTAATTACCATTTTTGAGCTGAAGACAATTTCATTTCTTTGCTTTATTTGCGTTCATTGAAACAATAAATTAAGAACCATCCTCATTTTGTACTGGTAACCTCTATTGCCATTGGCATTAGAAGTTACAGAGCTGAATGTGAGCCAAAAACTAAAAATGCTGTTGAGTGTTTCATCAGATGTTTGTTTAAAAGGAAGCTGTCTTAACATTTTTATAGTAATCTAAAAAAAAAAAGAATTTGCATTATCTTTTATATGAAATGGACACCCCTGCATCTTTTTTTATATAGAATTCATGTCTAAGACAAGCTTATTTTTTTCATTATATTAGTGCAATTGTATTTATTTGGATTTTGAGTTTAAAATATTTTAGTTTTTATTATTAATGGCAGCATTGATGTTGTGTTGTATGTAAAGCAGGAAAGGATCAAGATTTCTTACTATGTCTAATATGTTTAGAGACATCAAAATAGCAGGACTGCCTTCTCCTTAGCACCATTTGTCCCCATCCTGTTTAAATCTTGATGTAAGCTCTGTCAGAAGTGATTTGGCAACTCAGTCTCTTAGAAGATGCATCATGGTGCTACAGCAATCCTTGATACCTGAGAAGTTCATGTTCCTGAAAATGGGCAAGGCTTTTCCAGTTGCCCGTTCATAGTATAGAATAGAGTGGGAGTCAGGATCTGGAGATCCTGTTCCCTCTGAAGGAGCCTCTCTGTCCCATAATGGGGATAGAGTGATGTGCTCAGGTGTCTTAGCGTGGCTGAACACTGAGGTTTCTGGCTTCTGCTGTATCTAGAGAATAAGGCACAGGAGCTGTGGAGAGCTGCATGTTTGGAACCCTTGGCAACGGAGTTCTAACAAAAAAAGTGCCTGGTCTGTATCAGCCTGTCTTTCAGTGATCCTGCATTTTTAATTTCCCCCTCAGGTGCACACATGTTCTTTCTCACAGAAATATTCTGGATGACTGTACTCTGAGGTTAACTAAGCTTTCTGTATTGTTTTCTGAGACACGACACTTGGTGTGTATACACTACAAAATAGATCCATATTCACTTCAATTACTGAGGAATAGTCAGAGACATAATTTGAGACTCAAGTGTTCGCAAAGAAAAGTAAAAATCTGAATGTTTTGTAAAATATGTTCTTTTTGGCAAAGCTGCATCTAGGGAAACTTTTTCTTAGATTATCTCAGTTAAAATACTAACTTTACCCACAAGTACAGATGCATAGCAAATTTCAAGTTAGTGAAAGTAAGAACATCTAATTTACATCATCTCGTTTGTCTGCTTACTGTTTATGGAATGTACCCCGGTTCTGTGTGGAAGTATGCACAAAACTGGCATAATTCTGAAAACTTAAGAGACTTTAAAAGTGCTGATAAGTTTAGTTCATTCGCAGCTTTTCAGTTGTTCCACTGTTTCCTGTTCTATCTGCCTCTTATTTTATATAGTAAATGGTAGGGGGCAGAACTGTATGCTTCATTTCATTTTTACACTATTAAATGTGTGAAGTCTGTGTTTAACAGATAAATTCTTATTCTTGTGATAGTACAGACAATACAGAAATCAAATTGTGGTAATCAGTTACTCAACATTATCAAGATCCACTAGTATAGCAAATGGCTGTTAATAGTTGATGAAGTCTGCGATACAATGAAATTTTATCTGGGACTTTAGGTAAATGCAGGTACTTACACTACCATTTTGCTGGTATCATCTCTGTTTAGTTACTACAAGCATCATTTGAGTTCATAGTATTTCTACTTGGAACTGTTGAGCAAGGGACAAGATGTATCTTCCTGAGAGGGTTGTCTGTTACCATAGTAAAGAAAGTTTTAAGTGTTGCAAAAACTCATTTCTGTAGATATGCATTTACCTTGTTTACACTGAAAATTACAACTGTTTCTTAAAACTTTCTACTGCAGCGTTTTACCAATGAGGATCATTTGGCTGTCCATAAACATAAACATGAGATGACACTGAAATTTGGTCCGGCTCGTAATGACAGTGTCATTGTGGCTGGTTAGTATAAACTTTTATAACTAGTTCATTCACTGTTCTACTGGAATGGGCATACATTTTATGTATTTTGCGTGCATAATGTGTAGACTTAACATTTGGAGAGCATGAAACATTTTCTTCACTGTAGTTTTCTGCAGTGTGTGCTTTTGTCAGAATTTGAAGCCAGTATTATTCTCCGTAAATAACTTTTTTGGATCTGATATATAATCTAAATATTTTTCAATTATCAATACTTCAGTAACCGATTAGATTATGTTATAAACATCTAGGAAGAACAAACAATAATAAAGGCTGTGCCCAATGAAATCTGTAACTATTAAATTTATTAAAATTTATTAAATGTATTTTTATACTATAAATATTAAAGTTACTGAATGAAGATAGCACATGCTAATTAGTTTTAAGTTACAGTCAGACTGTTTTCTAAGGGATGGAACAGCCTAAATGAACTGCACAAAGGCTTTTCAGACATTTTCCAATTTTTTTTCCTTATAAGTGGCTCATTTTTTAAGACAAGCAGACAAAAAGACTTTTACTCTTAAACCAAGACTGATACATTTTAAAATTCTTAATCTGGTCCTTAGTAATTATACTCTAAGAAAGGGGACCTGGCAAATACTCGTATGTTTGAGAATCAAAGCATGGCAGTGTTTATCTCTGCAGCCCTATGCAAGTGCATCAGCTTTTAGTCCTGAACACCAACTCGTTTGTAAGGTGCACGAGATGCCACTTCACAGTGTTTTATACGCAGGTAACATTGTGGCAAATGTGGTTAATTTTTGACCTGATAATAACAGTGAAATAAGGGGAATTTACATACTACTGAAAACTTTATAGAAAGACTTTTTTTGAAGCCGCTTCGCTGTTTCCCACAGCAGTCACCCTGATATGAGAAGTCTTAAGATTCCAGCTTGACTATAGAGGTGTGGTAGGAGTCAGTAGGATCTTGTGTACAGAATCACACTGTGCTTCCTTTTAGCCATTCCACGCACTTGAGAGTAATCACTGCTGTTTTCACTACGTGAGATAAAAGAAGCAAACTGCCCAGAGATTGTGCACTTCCTTCTCTCTTTAAATTACAGACCTCATGTGTGCCTTACCTCTGTTTGAAAACAGCCTGCTTGCTCACTGAAGTGATCTGCTAGCGTAGCCTGGGCGTTTGGGAATAGCTCCCTCTGGTTGCCGTACACAGACCTAAGGAAAGCTGTGAAATCCCCCGAGACAGAGTTTGCAAACGTTTGCTTGTCTCCAGCAGGTGGAGTTTGCCTTCTGCTTGGCCTCCCTGCAAGGCAGAGGAGAGCCTGCTTGCACCGCTTAGGAGAGATCTTAACATCGACTCTTTTCTGTATTCTTTTATCATGAAAAATATGAGAAGTAGGTTCATAAATGGTATTTTAAAATAAAATTGTGGGGGGCTTATACATTTCATTTCAGATCAGACACCAACACCAACTCGATTCTTGAAGAACTGTGAAGAAGTGGGCTTATTCAATGAATTAGCAAGTCCTTTTGAAAATGAGTTTAAAAAGGCTTCTGAAGATGACATTAAGAAAGTATGTTCAAAATTTTTTTCTTCTCAGAGCTTCTACTTTTTTCATTTCTACTTTTTTTTCCATTTAAAAATGCAAACTTTGGATTAGTATATTGTCTTCTTAACAATACCAACAATTATTTGCCAGCTGCTTATAAAAGTTGTATGGAGACAATACAAATGTGAGATTACTCTTCTGAAGATTCGTTTACCTGCTTAATTTTACGTAGTTAACATGGACAATGGGACACACTGACTTTGCCTGAATGCTTTAAGTGTCTAGTCTGTCTACTCAAGTTAATCATTAGCTTTGATTGAAGTTTTATTAGGCCCTAAATTAGCAAGAAAATAATTCTGAAAAGCAATGAGTTTTGGCAGGAAGGAAACCATTGGCAAGAAAACAATGTGAGGGATTTGTGAACACTGATTATTTTGATTAGTTTTAAAATACTGATGTTATTCTAAGAATCAGAAGAAGTATTATTTGGCTATAATTATATTCACTCTATGTTGAAGTCACTTCTGGCTAGAAATTACTGACCACAACCTAAATATGTACTCCTTTTTAATGTTCAGATTGAAATATAATAGAAATTAGGACTATATCTGTTTTGCAGCTTTGTGTTTTTATGAAGAACTTCCCCGATATTTAAATATGGTTTCTTCTGTTTATCTTAGTACATCCCCATCATAAATGGTTAGGGACCCAAACATTTAAACGCTTCTGAAAAAATATTTTTCATTGTCCTCTGAGTAATTTTGTATTGGGCTGACTACTTGGTTAACTTCCATAGGCAGTGGTAAAAATAGATCTTTATACTCATGTATACAGATACAGGTTTTGCAGAATCAAGTGTCTCAGGTTTTTTGTTTCAGTGAAGATTTTAATAGGTACTTAATAGGATGGATTATTATTCATTCCTGACAAAGCCTCACCCTTGCTTTTTTACAATAGCTATAGCAAATCATGTTTTTTAATTTTTTTTTTAATTGCTGTATGTGAACTGTTCTTAAAACACTACATAAATTAATACTGATTCTGGATTTACTAATACCTTACTTTCTGAGTAATTCAGTGCTACCTTTAGTGTGAAATATTTTAGGCATTTTAACACAATTTCTTTAATTTATATTAATTTTCTAAGCTGCCTCTGTATAATGAGAAAAAACACAGTCCTGATGGATAAATATGTATAAAAAATCATGGCAAGAAGTAGAAAAAATTACCAGAATAACACTTTCTAGATTTTTGATAGTTTAGGTTTTTTCTGTAATCTTTCATATTCAGATGTGGTATAGAAAGAGATTCTACTTCTAACACTCTTCCTTGCCCGTTGGTAATATATTCCACAGGAAAACTAGGAACTGAATTGAAAAAAAAAATAATATAGAAGAACATAGAAGATAAACATCTGGGGAAGTTTCTTTTGGATAGCAGACTAGACAGGAGTATAGACTTTCAAATATGTAGTACTGCTTTTAGTATTCTTGTAACTTAGTTTCTTTGTGGCGTTTCATATGTGTGGTACTACAAAACCTGCTTCTTCAATAATGTTTTTCTGCAATAAGTTTGAAATCAGTTGTCCACAGTGGCTTTCTTGACTTGGAAGTGTAGTTAGGATTTTGTGTTTTGTGGCATTTGATACAATAATTTAAAGAAGAATAATATCTTCTTTTAACTATAATTTTTGAGTGTAGCACAGTCCTTCCTCAGCTTTAATTTTCCTGTGACTCATGGGAAAGAAAAACTTTTAAGGATCTTATTAATTCTCAAGAAGACAGAACTTAGTGTGACAGTGGTGTTAAAAGACAGAATTTTACTGCAGATTGGTATTTGTGCAGATGCAAATAGCCTTGACTGGTAATGATCTACGTTAAGATCTTCCCAACCTATCAGCACCTGTTATAAGACTGATATTTCTCTTTAGTACTTTACATTTTCTTGCATATTTTAAATTTTTAGACATTGAGTAATTTTATTTTACATTCTTGCTCTTAGATGCCTCTAGATCTGTCTCCTCTTGCAACACCAATTATAAGAAATAAAATTGAAGAACCTTCCGTTGTAGAGACAACTCATCAAGATAGTCCTTTACCTCATCCAGAGTCTACTACCAATGATGAAAAGGTCAGAACCTTTCAGAACTTTTTTTTTTTTTTTTAACTTCTGATGATTTGAAAGTTTGTTGTACGTGGTGATTACTGATTACCACATTACTTAGCTGGTTGAAAGGAAAAGAATTTTTGTTTGCCTTATTGCTGTGGATACATACCTAATTGGTTAATATTTATGCTATGTTATAAAACACTACAGGGGTTCTTTATTCTGTTTTATGCATCATCATTTGTAAAAAGCAGAGAAAGTTCAGTTTCTATGTTGATTTTTATGATTTTTTTTTTACATAATGTCAGTTTGAGACTCTTCATAGGTACTTTTCTATGTTTATCCTTTGTGTATCATAAATTTGTTTTTTATGATAAATATGTGCAGAGATGAATGGGTTGGCTTTCAAAGGTAAACACCAGGTAATTGTGTTTCAAATTTTACACTTTTTAGGCTATGACAGTATGTTTAAAAATGGTGACCTTAGGCATCTGCTTGTTTAGGTTTTACTTGAATACTCATAGAAAACTGATGCATTGTCTGTCACTAGAAGATGTTGCAGTCAAATCACTTTTAGAACTATTGCTCTAGAGAAGAAATAAATTATTTGATAGTAATAATTACTTCAGTGTGTGACTTGAGGTGTTTTCATTGTGTGGAGTTCTCTTGAAGAACACAAAATGAAGCAAAATCAGTGAAATTAATTATTTCTATCCCCACTTCAATAAATCATAGAATCATGGAGTGGTTGAGGACTCCAGAACTGCACGCAGTACTCCAGATGAAGGTCTCATGAGAGCTGAGTGGAGGGGGAGAATCATCTCCCTCAATGGGCTGTTTGTGCTTCTTTTTGATGCAGCCCAGGACCTGGTTGGCTTTCAGAGCTGCAGACATACACATATGGCTCAAGTTAAACTTCTGGTCCACCACCACCCCCAAGTCCTTCTCCTCAGGGCTGCCCTCAATCTTTTCTCCACGCAGCCTGGATTTGTGCATGGGATTGCCTTTACCCAGATGCAAAACCTTGGATGTAACCTTGTTGAACTTCTTGCAGTTTGCACAAGCCCATTTCTCAAGCTGGACAAGTTCCCTCTGGATGCCACCCCTTCCCTCCAGAGTGTTGGCTTCACCACACAGTTTGGTGTTGGCAGCAAACTTGCTGAGGGGGCATTTGATTCCTCTGTCTGTGTTGGTGACACAGACATTATATAGCACTGGTCTGAGTACCAACCCTTGAGGAACACCTCTCACATGTCTCCATTTGGACACTGAGCCATTGATCACAACAGTTGGATGTGACCATCCAGCCAGTTTCTTATCCAATGAGTGGTCCATCCATTGGAACCATGTTCCAGTTTAGAGATCAGAATGTTGTTCAGGACAGTGTTGAATGCTTTGCACATCTCCAGGTAGATGATGCCTGTTGCTCTGCCCAGCTTCACCGAGGCTGTGACCCCATCATAGAAGGCATAGATTAATCATGCAGGACTTGTAGAACTTAGTAGCACTCTAATTAAGACAAGTACATAGGTAAGGGATAAGGGCTTTAAAAAAGACAGATGTTTTTGTTTTGCTTTTTACTGAACCACAAAACTTTTGGTTCTCTTGTTTGAATCTGGAACGATTATCTGAAACTGAAATGTACATAAGGAGACAATAAAATGCTTTCCATGTTCAGCGTGTTGGTAGACATGGTGCTACCTATAGCACTGTGGGTTTCTTGGCAGAAGAAACTTAATACCTGATCAAAACTGAAGTATAAGTAATAGTAGGCTTAGAATAAATCGAGCCAGGGTTTGTCATGCAATTGCTATCACTGTCATCAAAATCATTTATTTCACTTTGATTGTTCAAATGATTCATCCAGATGAGGTTTTGACCTCCTTTGGAGGTCATTGTGTAATGTTGCACAAATACTGATTTGTTCCATTGAACTGTGTTCATTTAGAAGTCATAATTAATGGCCTATAATTGAATTTTACAAACTGTTTAATCTTCTCTTTTTTTTCCTGCTCAGGAGGTGTCGCTACAGCAGACTGCACAGCCTACATCAACAATAGTTCGTCCAGCATCACTACAGGTTCCTAATGTACTGCTTACAAGTTCTGACTCAAGTGTTATTATTCAGCAGGCAATACCATCACCAACGTCTAGTACTGTTATTACCCAGGCTCCATCCTCTAACAGACCAATAGTGTAAGTTACATAAATTCTAGTAAAATGTTTTCTTATGGAATTTGATAATATATTTTGTCTTGTTTATTTTCAGATACTGTTTTTGCATTTAGTATACAAATTTGAGATGCTTTGGTGTAATGTGGTGCTTTATTACATATGAAACATACAACTTTCACTACATGTGAAATATAATTCCATGTTCTCCACATCACTAAGTTCATATTTTTGACCACCAAGTAAATATTACATTACAACTGTAAGCAAACAATCCAAATTAAAATAATGTGTAAACTTGTTCTTTTCTCTGGATAAGTTTTCTTTTATATAGTTCATTCCTTTTTCAGTCCAGTTCCAGGTCCTTTTCCTCTGCTGTTACATCTTCCTAATGGACAAACCATGCCTGTTGCTATTCCTGCATCTATCACAAATTCTAATGTGCATGTCCCTGCTGCAGTTCCAGTAAGTAAGCATGATGCTATATTAATTTGAAAGTGGAGCAAATTTGCCTAAGTGCAGCATAGAACTTAGTTCTAAGCAGCTTGATAGCTGTTTTGGCTTCAGAGGGTAGTGGTGTCATATGCTCTCTATTATGATAACATACTCAGGTTTTCTTCATTTTTATACTTTATCTGGTCAGCTTGTTAGACCTGTCACCATGGTGCCTAGTATCCCAGGAATCCCAGGGCCTTCCTCCCCACAGCCAGTGCAGTCTGAGGCTAAATTGGTAAGTGAAAAACTCCATTATTCCTCAAGAAGAATAACTTGAGAAATTAATTAAATTCTATTACTTTTTAAAACAGCTTTAGGGTTCTTTTGTTAGTTTAAATTCTGCAAGTACAAAGTTGATAAAAACAGAAAAGTAACAGCTGCATTTATTTTATATTTACTACAAATTACAGCCTGTGTTAGTTCTGTGGTTAATGGTCATTTTGATCACATTTCAGTCATTCTTTTAAATGAATTCCATTTTTAACTGAACTTGTTCTTGCTCCTTGTATTGGAGGACAGGAAATGTTAGTTGGAAGAAAGACAAGATTAGTAGCATGTTAACAGTGAAGCAGAATATGTCTCATCCCAAAGTGTATGGTATCTCTTTTTAAAAAAAGGAAAAGTAAAAGGCTTTTTAACAACATTTTCAGAATCGCAACTGAATTTAGTTCATTTGTCAATAATTTTGTAATTATATATATATATTACAGACATACTTAGGAAATTCCTTTGTGTGGCAGTTGTTTATGTTGTGTTAGAGCAGTTTTGGGAATTATTTGGGAAAGTCATGCCTAAATCAAGCAGAAAAAAATTTTGTTTGTTTTCAGTGTTAGTGTCCAGTTATGGTGGTAGTTTAATCAATCCTCTGTTAAACATGATGACTTTTAAGATAGCGTAGAGAGGAACAGAAAGGAAAAACGGCTCTTTCTGTGCATTCTTGTCCCTCTAGGAGTATGAAAAGGAATCTTTTAATACCTGAGGAAATACCTAAATATGAACAGCTCTGATAAGATGAATTTATCCAGGAGAGAAGAATATAGGAAAATTAAAACAAGAACTGTTTTATCAAAAATTCTACATTCCATAGAGTTAGGAGATTCATGTATTTAATTCTGTCTTATGAAATCCAGGAGGAGTGAGTTCCAAAGAATTTTTAGAATGGCAAGCAAGTAGGTTTTTAAGAGTATTCCTGAGTAGTTTCTCTTACGAGCTTAAAAGGGCAGAAGAAAGTGCACCTATGTGGTGAAGGCTTTGATCTCAAGTTGGAAGAAGCAATCACTCAGATGCAAGGAAAACCAAAGATCACTAGACCTAAAATTTAAGTCTCAGTAGTTTTCTCACTAGAATTAAGTTAATTTGTGCATTTCAGTGATTGCTTTTTTTTTGGGGGGGGGGGACTGTAAAAAGGGTATTTGCAATATTCTTCCTTGCTTGTTGCTTAGTGTACAGCATCAGCAGAGTTCAAGAATATCAGAATTATATATATTTCTTATGTTCATTTACTTTTTATAGTGTCTATTCACAAAAATAAACAACTTAATTTCTTACTACTCTTAAAGTAAGAGCAATTTAATGAGAAACTTTATATAGATAGAAAACATTCCAAAAGGAAAACTAACTATGGCACATGATGTATTGTTGGCAGATATGTGGTGTTTTATTAACTGCAGAGTTAATTTTTAAAGTTTAAATCTTTGTGATGCCAAATCCTTTCTTTTTCATGTATCTTGAAAATAATTTTGCTTGCTATATAATAAATTCTGCAAAGGTATGGTAATCAGGATTATTTTTTGCTTGGATTCCTGGTTAAGCCAATGGAAGACTTGCTACATAGTTTCACAGAGGCTGTTTCTGCAGTTCATTTCTTGCATGATATTTCAAGGACTTAATGGATTTCAGAGTTTTGTGATAAGACAAGCACTTTGTGCTCTGATTTTTTTCCTCATCACAATCATTCATTTCCCTCTTGTGTGCAAAAGGCTGTTGCTGTGTAGGCTTACTTTTTTTAAAATGAAAGTGGGAACAAATTTGATAAAGAAATCAAAATAGAGATTGTAGTGCTATTATTTCCTAATGGAAATAGGAATGGAGCTTAATTTTTGTATACTTACGTAAAATCAAACACAAGTCAATTTTGAATTTTGTGGTACTTTAGAGAGGCTTAGAAGTAGATTCAATAGCTGTGTTTAAAAAAATTTTAAAATGTATTAGTATAAGGATGCATGTCCTAGATATTCCAGAATTTCTTTGTGAGATCTGCAAGCGTATGTATTTGGTGTAGGGAATGTGAGCTGTGAGTGACTTCTGGTTGTAGAACATTGGTTTTTTTGAGTGTACAGCTCATGGATGCAAACTGAATGTTTGGATTGCACAAACTTCTGTGTGAATTGCAGGCATTTCTGAAGAACTTAAAAATTTCTTAAGAACAGAATAAACATCTCCTCTGAACCATGTAAAAACTTCTGTCACAGTCTGAGAAAAACCTGGCATGGGCAACCAGTAGGCTTTGTGCAGGAGGTGTCTACTGAGAAGTGACAAAGGGCAGGTTGGCAAATGTTCAGAACCCGACATTAACTTGCTGGAGCCCGGCATGGGACCTTGTGTTCAGCAGAATTCCTCTGACCTGTCTCTCTGCACGCCGAGCTAATCAGCAAACACCTAATGAGCCTGCTCTAAAGAAACAGACCCTCTCACAACCTACTTCATTTTCATATGTTCTCTGGGGGTGGAGAGACAAGACTTCATAAGGACTGATGATGCTGCAAAGACCACAATAATGATAATTAACTTGCTGAATTTAGAAGATTATGCTGTTAATTAGTTGCAAAATAAAGATAAGTAATAGAGCAGCAGATGGTAGGATAACACCCAGGAGAAGGAGGGTTATTACTCTGATGAGTTTTTGTGGCAGATATGAAATATGGATCCGAGTTTTTCACAAATTGTTTCTGGAGAATATTGTCTTGTTTCTGTGAGGTCTTGATGGAATGCTCTAGTCCTACAAAATTTTGACAGATGCAGTGAGGATTTGTTTTCAAGGATATACGTGAACAATAAAACCTTGCTAGTAAAGACTTTAAAAGCTATTAGGCTCTCTGCAGATACCAATTTTAGTTTGCCTTTAGTAATGAAATAATACCAAACAAACCTTGGTTGGCGTGAGGTTTCCACGTGTAATAATGCTTCTATACATTTATTCTAATTTTTGTTTCAGTATACTTGATTTTTAAAACTGACACTCTCATGGTCTTTGAGGTAACTTACTATGCACATGAAGCATGACTCCCACTTAGTATTTTACTCCAGCACTGCCGTGCAAAATATGAAATCTTTTAAATACATGAACTGGAGATCTTGTGAAAATCTGTATTCCTCAGATATTTACAATATTTCTGCATTTGTGAATAGTTTTAAGCATAACTACTTGAATTCAACTTCTAAACTCTAATACAAATCTAAAACCACTTACTTTCTGTTTCTGTTCCCATAGTGCATTACATTTAACAATGTAATTTTTCAAAAGGGAGTTTATTTACTTACAACCTTACAAAATTATAATGTTTAATTGTCCTTCATTTTCTACTGCTATTTCCAAATTAATGTAAAATAGACAAAATTAATAGCATGAACTTCCTTTTAGTTTAACTTGCAAATATTTCTTCAACACAGAAATGCAGAAACAAAAAGAATGGAGCTAGGCAATAATAACAGATACTTGCCATAAATTAACCCCCACTTACTTTTTTTTCATCTCCCAAGTCTCTTTGAATTTTGTCTCTCTTTCACTAAGGAAATGGATATGCTAGTGAAATTTTTCAAGTAACCCACTTCAAGCAAGTATTAAAAAACATTTGCAGGAGTTCGTAGTTTGTTGTTTTGGGGCATTTTTGTGGCAGATGCTTTTGTTGCACATGCAGTCACAAGCAGAGTAGATCAGAAACTCTGGCCATAGCCATGCTAACTCTGTGTTTATGCTCCACTGCCACGAAAATAAGAAGTTAGCTTGTTATCACTCAGCTAACATACTCAGACACTTGAGTTGGATTAAATCTAATAATTTTTTACTTCTCATAGCAGCAGGAGGATGGATATGTGGCAAGTTGCTGTGTCTTGGCTGAGGAATTTTTGAAAGAGTAACTTTTAAAGATGGCCGAGTATGATGACTTGAAATAAGATAGTGTACCCTTTAAGACCTCAGCTGAAGTTAAATAGACACGTTGTAACTAATTGGTTACAACTAATTTAGCTGTCACTACTGTCTATTTTGAGTCCCCAGGGTTTGTCACATCCTGCTAAACAGCAAGAGGTGATAGAAGAACAACTTTTAAAGCAATTCAGGCAATAAATGAAAATACTTCGTTAAAAAATGAGATATTAATAACATATGGGAAGAATACCAGCTAAAATTGTCATATTAATATTAAATACTTGCTACTTTCTTAAAAAAAATATTTTTTATGTGATATGAAAGTGATGTGGTGCTAGTTTAGAAAATTTAATTTTATTATTTAGTGGCCAGGGTCAGTTAGAATTTAAAGTGTGTGTGTGTGTAAATCATCTTCCCAGCCTTTCCCTTAGAGTTTGGTTTTGCAAATTTTATTCAGACAATTAAGAAACACTTAGTCTTTTCTGTGCTTTGTTCAGCTGGAGACAGGGACTGACTTTTTTTCTGTTAGCTTTTTTTTCTAGTGTGAATTAGGAAGGAAGACATTGAATCTTGAGTTTGTTTTGATGCTGTAAAGAAAAACAACTACTGAAGGGCTTAGGACTTTTGGAGTACTGGACATATTCTAAGAATTATGCGCATGTTATCTTAAAAATTTTTGTGATCCTGCCCTGATGCCTGTAGCTGTTGTAAATTTGTAAAGTTGAGCACTGTGGAAATTACTGGAAAGTTGTCTCATATTTTTCTGAAAGCAGCTTCTTCATTCTGGAAAGCTTACTGAGTTAATACAAAAATGAGGTGGGAAACAGAACTTCGTTAACATGGAATATTTATGTACACTTCAATGGTCCCTATTTGGGGTAATGTGGGCTCCTGTGTTCAATGTAGAGCAGTCACTGTATAAGAGACTTAATACAGAAGTCACTGGCTAAATAATTCTTTAAGAGCAAGCCAGCAGAGGAGTGCTGGAGTTGTGTCTCTCTGTAGTCTTAAAATAAGGTATTTACTGGTGGTGGATGGATGGTACAGCCAACTGTACAGATTTGATAGTTGATGTGTTGGAAACCTGGAGATTTTTTGCAGTTCTGATAAAGTTCATCTGCAATCTGTTGTTTTAATTGTAAAATATGATCCAAAAAAGCCAATCATGCAAGGTAGCAGAGAGCTGTCACTGTATTCCAGTTACTTAATTGTTGAGAGACATTGGATACTACAGTTTATAGAGAATATCTACATAAATAGGTGCAAAGTTTTCTGCTTATTTTGAGCTTCCCAAATGCAGCCTAGTTCCAGTGTTTTTAAGACTTTGTATTAATATTAGTACTTCAGCAATACTTTGTTCATATCCTAAAATATGATGATACTAGAATTGCCTAAAATGTTATGTGTGAAGACATTTAACTTTTCTTAAACTTGTATTGAATTCTTTTAAAAATCCAGTTCTTGAGTACCATTTGTTTAGGTAAATTCTTAGGTATCACTGAAAATTTGATGTTCAGTTACACAATATCAATGAAGTGTTAAGAATTCTAAGAAATAATATGGAATTAGAAGCAGCTTGTATCAGCTGAAATTTAGTGTACCTTTTATCACTTAAGATTGAAGACTATAGTATAAAGGTAATATTATCTGTTACGGTTTTTATAGATTCCAACAAGAATTGAGTAAAATAATTCAAGAGACATTCAATAAAATGGTTTAAAATGCTCTTTAGGTTGTTAGTAACTCTTGAATGTACTATGTACAGCTGAACTTTGAAGTTACTTTTCTTCTTAGTGGCTGTGTACAAGGAATAACTTAAAAAATTTTAGCTAATTTCTAAGGTAAACTAGGATGCGCTTGCATGTTTCTATATAAATAGAAGCTAATCTTTACATACAACCTAATAAGCTTGTTACTGTTTTGTGCATTATTGAATTTTAGCAAAGACCTTAGCTTTTATATAACTACTCATAAGAAGGATTGTAGAGGGGATTATTTGTGAAGACCATAAATTGTATGTTATGACTCCGCTTTTTAAAAAAAAGAACACCAGAATTTTTTAAATTGAAAGAACTTAGTGCTCTTTGTTGGTTTTGGTTTTTTTGTTCTTAACCTAAGATCCTTCATTTGTAGTTGTTTTCTTTCTGAGCTGTGCCTTATGAAATACCAGCCTCAGCAGCTGTTTATGGCCTTCCAGTCATCTCTTTGTGGACACAGTTCATCACAAAGGAGGCTTTCTGTTTGCTTCTCCATACAGCTTACCACCCTTCTCTGTTTGAGATCCTATGTAAAGCCTCATTGTTACTGTCATGCTTGCAAGAAATTGTCACCTGTTGTCTAGATGACTGTTGGAAGCCTATAAAAAGAAATCACTATTTTAGAGTTGGAGCTCCTGTTTGTAAAATGGAAGTTTTTACTAATATAAATCATTAGTAACTCTTCTAGTTAGCAAGAGAGAATATTTCCGTCTTTTTTTTTCCCTCTTCTTTTTTCTTTCTGCTTGCAGAGATTGAAAGCAGCCTTGACCCAGCAGCATTCTCAGGTAACAAATGGAGATACTGCTAAGGGACACCCAAGTGGGCTGGTTAGGACTCAGTCAGAGGAGCCACGACCACAATCACTACAACAACCTGCAACTTCGACAACTGAAACACCGGTATGGCAACAGTGTGAACATGTACTTCCTGTCCCCTTATTTGTTACACAAAAGGAATCTTTTTTCATTACTTTTGATTTGTAAAACACAAATTATTGTGAGCTACAGACTCCTCTTTAAGTCAATAGTCGTGTAGCAGTAAAATATTTCCAGCTCTTAGATGTTATTAAGTGCTTACAAAATGTATTATCCACAATGATAGTTTCAAAATAGGTATTATCAGGCTTCTCAAATTTAGAATTAAGTCCTCTTGATTTCTGGACATTAACAGGAAATTCTATGATATTTTATATCATAAACACTTCAGAAATGTTTTTATCTGTATTGGGTATTACACCTGTGTTAATTTGCTTGAAGGCTCTTTTCTGGATTGTCACATGAAGAGTCTCAGGGATAAGTGAGTGTCAGCACTGACAGCTTTTGTCAGATAGCTTCTATATATTGAGCATAAAAAGTTACGACTAAATTTGTGGGAAGGCTATTTGAGAAGATTTAAAAGAAGATTAATTTTTTTTCCTGCTAAATGTAACTTTTAAAAGCTATTTTGGGTGAAAGGGTTTTTTTAAGGTTTACCTTTTGCAAATACTGGTGTCACCAGAATTGGTAAAAAAATGTAAAGAGCTCATCTAAAGTGCTGTTGCTTCCAGGCTTTATTCAGATCCCAAACGTCATATACACCTAACTCTGTGAAGTGAGTGGCTTCTTTTAGTGCAGTTTTAAATCAAAGCCAGAGCCATGATTGAAATGTTATGCTCCTTACCATGCTATGTTAGTATGTAAATACAGCAAAAGTTTTTCAAATACAGCTGTGGAGGTAAATGACATTGATTTCCACAGAAGAAATGTGTATAACCTGAATGCATTTAGAAATGTTGTGAATGCTCTTCTCAAGACCTGATACATATTTATGTTAGTGCTGTAGCTTAAGTCACAAATTGCACTAATAACTTCTTCAATACTTGATACTGTTCTCAGGCATCACCAGCTCAGCCTACGCCACAAACACCAAATACAGGTGGGCGGCGAAGAAGAGCGGCCAATGAAGACCCTGATGAGAAAAGGAGGAAGTTCCTGGAGCGGAACCGCGCTGCTGCTTCCAGGTGCCGACAGAAACGGAAAGTCTGGGTGCAGTCATTGGAGAAAAAAGCTGAGGACCTGAGCTCGCTAAATGGCCAGTTACAGGTAAACTTTTTATTTCAAGTAAAAACACATAGATTTTCCCATTCTTAGGCAGTGATCCTGGATCAGTGGAACTTGAACTGTCCATGAAATCTGAAACATAAATGGTTTTGTAACTGGTGACCCGGGTCAGAGTTGAAAAGTCAGTGTTAATGGCATATACATTGAAAAGTCATTGTTAATGGCATATACCAGTAAAGTAAGAATATAAGAGAATACTCAGATTTCAGGAGGTGTAAAGTTTAGGATCATGCCCTTTTGTCCTTTGTTCCATTTTAAATAACTTTCAGACTGTGATACTAAATAAGAATGACGAAGATGCTTTGAAGTAAAGGCTTATTAGCAATAGCCTTGCCTTAAATATATTTTGCTTTTAATAACTTGTGTCACAGCCTAAGTTATTTAAATAAGATTTGGTTTTATTTCCTTTGGTTCTTTTTAACTTCACTTTTTTTCCTTTAAAGAGAATGTAGTGCTCGTGAAAGGTGCCAGATTGACATCACTGGAAACTGAAGGCCTCTTTTGTCCACAGAACAGGTACAGCACAGGCAGTGGCAGTACAAATTTCAATTGCCCACCTGCGTAAATCCTATAGTGAGGGAAGTGTACTGTAAGAGGGTAGTCTAGTGTATGTTGCCAGTCAATTTGTCACCTCATCTTGAGGTCATCAGTTGTTCAGAAGTTGCCATGTTGGGGACACTTGTACCCCAGTACCACAATCCATGACCCTTTTTGTTTCAACTGCTATTAAATGTTAAATCATACTTTCTTAACATGTTCCAGCAGCACATGAAAATTGGCAGAAAGTATTGTTTCAAAATAGAAAGTCTAAAAGCTTTATTTTAAGAATAAAAGAGAAAAGAAAATTTGTCATTTCCTAAGTGAACCATTCATTTAGAAAATGCAGTGGAAAGTAATTTGATATTTTAAAGTTTGTTCTTTCTCAATGAGTCAGGTTCACGGATCTTTTCCTTCCTATTAAAACTCCTTTCGTGCCGTTTGGTATAGAATATGTCCCAGCTTCATCAACAGGAAATTAGGGCATGTTGGAAATACTTTTTATCATGTAATCGAATTTACAGTGTATCAATTGTTTTCAGCTTCATGTCTTCAAAAATATTCAGGATCCCAGACTGTAAAATGTAAGAAATTCATACCTAAGTACATAAGAAATATTTCCAGTGTTTCCGAGAATCAAGACACTGTGCACCAGCATTAGGTAAATTTCTTGCAAATATATAGCTTTCTCATACCTGTTCAGAATCTGTAGATGTGTTCCTTTAATGCGTTCACAGTCTTCACTGTAAGTTCATTAATTATAAAATTATATGTATCACCATGACTTAAATAAGCTAGAAACAAAGCAAAAGGTAGATCTACAGGAACTAAAACAAAGAAGATTGATTATATTTAATTTTTCTTTGTTAAAACAATTTTTGGTATTATGTGAACTACCTTTACCTGACACATACCAATTTTTATAACTGAAAATGGTGTAAGTACAATAACCAAAAGATTTCTGTGTTTCCAAGAGTAAATTCAGTAATAGTAAATTCAAGAAAAATAATTCTTACATCTGCCTAAAGCAAAGCTGCTAGCTGTGAAGAACAGAATGACTTGTAAAGAAAATTGAATGTCAGAGATATAATTAAACTGTACTCTTTGTGAAAACATTATTCACTCCTGTATCTCCATAATAACTGATTGCTCAACAGGCTGATCAGCATACTGGGCAGTTAAGACCCGTGATTGCTTACTTTATATTAAATAGTAAATTTACTAAGTTGGAGTTTTGCCTTAGCACAGTTTTATGCACCAAGTGTTAGGGTTTAGTGGTTGATATTTTGTTTAATATCTAAATGACCTGCTCTGCTGAATTTACCGAGATGTCACATTTCCAAATGTAGGTTAATTGTAAATTATTACATTGCATTGCTTTACCTAACAATTCTGGCTCCTTTCAAGCCAGCTAGTAGCTTTCTTGTAACGTTCTGATACCAATGTCAAGGTTTTTAAGACTGGGATCTCTTTAACGATACAGAAAGATTTTGAAGAGGTGTGCTTGGTTCAGCTGTTTTGTTCCATAGTTTTCAGCTTTCTTTAGATGAGCTTCTCTCTAATTCCGTCTTTTAAATTATGAATGTCATTTCTTTTTTAACCAATCTTTTTCAAATATTTGCTTAAGTGAAAATTTATCATCATTGTCACACCAGTAACATATTTAGGTTAGATTGGCTGTCTTTATTAGAGGCTTGGCTATGTAAAGGTTTTTTTCGTGTTTCCAACCTTGTAAAGTTTGTTTATTGTTTGACTGTTGTGGTTTGTGTTTTCTACTAATATGCTGACTTCCTTGTTGATCTTAGACTTTTATATACCACATCTGTGGTACATTTAGAGGTGTTGCCTCTATGCCTTGGGCAATGCTGCAGGGAATTGTATGCTACAGAAGGTATTGACAGTGTGTCCCCAGTGGCTGCTCAGTCGTATAGCAGGATCAGATGCCAAAGTTCATGAGATCGTCTGTATTTGGTCCTTGAGAGCAAAGTATTAGTAGAAGAATTGCCTGTCTTCCTCACCAGGAACCTTTAAAGGTTCAGCAGTCAAGTGGTAGTTGTTTGTACTAATGCTGCAAAAGCTGCTTTAGAAAGGCTACATTATGAAAGAAATGCCCGTAAGTAAAGGTCCTTTCCCATACAGGGGTATCTCATTGATTTTAAAAAAGAAATAAGAGCAGTTTTTAACTTGGCCACAGACAACCCCCTGTCCCTGTAAGTCACATCTCCCTGTATGTGATGATAGTTTTCATAAGTGTACCTCACAAATATTGTCCCACACATTGCTGAGTAAGGGTTAATCTGGTTCCACTTTTACATACATATTTTGGATCCAGGAAGAAACAGACAGATACAGAAGAACATATTGTACACAGCATGTTCTACCTTTGTAAGGACTACACAAATGGAAATATCTTTTGAAAAATGGAGTGCAAATAAAGATGTGCTTTCCTCCAGGACCCTGCTTTCTAATACTAGCACATTTTGAAAGACGAGAACATAAAAATTCTTCTAGACAGCATGTGATGTAAAGTCCATGGTTATTTAAAGAATTGTTGATTCCTGTGGTTGATTCACTATGGCATTAATGAGGAGGACTTTTCCAGTTCAAAAGCTTGAGGTAACCTTTCTTCATGCCAGCTGTTGAAGTGTTTGCTTCAGGTGTCTTGTTAGCCTGTGTTCAAATGATAAGCACACATTAAATTACCACCACATGTTAACATGTTTTGAATGAGATGGAGAGACTTGCTGTTGTCATATCCACGATAAGAAACTACAGTGTATGCTGGAGTTGATTTTAACAACTCCCCATTGCCACCAGTTAGAAGTGGTTTTTACTGGTAATATGTAAATTACTACCATGGATTACCCTTCTGTGGCATTCCACATAACTTTTACCTAGTAGACATACTCTGTTCTACTTCCAGGAATGATTTGTGCATTGCATATGGTGTTGGCAGTGTTAGCAAACAGTGTGCATGTTAATAGCAGTGATAACTTTTTATTCAATGAAAATGCCTCAACTTTTTTAGTATAGGAATGCTCTTCCTTTTTTTTCCAATCTGCTATAATGTAAGTTAACATACTTGCTTTTTCTTCTTCTGTTAGCAAAATTCCTAGTTTTTGTAATAAAACTGACATTAATCTGTAAACTCCCTTTTCAAAAAATTCTCATTAACACTAGTTTTTATTACACTGATGAACAGTGACTTCATACTTATAGTTGTTGTTTGTGTATAAAATTCTTCTTTAAAATGTAGGAGATTATTGTATAAAAATTGTGAAAATCTTTTCCTAAACTGAGCACTTACTTGACCAACATTCCTTTAAACTAACAGAATGGTTCATATTCTTGGATGTTGCTGCTTCTGTAGATCATCAAGAAGTGTCTCAAAACTACATCAGCATTTCCCCCCCCCATGTTGGTTCTGTGCAGCTGCCTGCTTGGTATCCAGATTTGTGGCTCCTCAGTAAATAATACAGTGAACTAAGAGGAGACTGAGCTGGAGGCACAAATAGTGTTCTTTCTTAACAGCCCAAGATTTCAGGACATGTATTACCAGCTGCTAGAGACATTCTTTCCATTGCAACCTTGGGTTTTTTTAATTTTTTTTTTCTTCAGTCACATTTTTCTTTCATTGGAAATGTCCATGAAGTCAGATTTTTGGCTTGCTTTCAGCTCTTGCTTTTCTTTCAAATATAAATTTTCTAAAATGGATATTTGACACAATAAAATGACTGAATAGGAAAGTAGTCCTTAATAGTTCAACAAGATTTTACAAGTATAAAGGCTTGAAATTTTTTGTCTTCTAAGCAGAGAGGACATGAGTAGATTTTCTTATAAAAATCTGGTATTTTAGTTACAGTATTTATAAACAGTGCTACTTTGTGTAATTAAACCTAATAAATTCTGTTTTTAAAAGGTGTTTTCTTTACTTCAGAATCCTTTTGATTACATTTCATCTCTGTCTGCCTTGCCTTATTTCTAGTTTGCAAGTAAAGAAGTCAAATTTCTTGTGGGTTTTTTGCCAATTAATTTTAGTTGCAACCCTATTTTCCTGTGTTTGTTTTTTCCTTTAATTTGCAAATGCATAAATGTATACATTTACCAAACAGTTACCTCATGTGTATTTTATATTATGCTAATCTGCAAAGGTTCTTGCAGCTTAAGTAACATCAAGTATCAGTGGAAAGGATTTATATTTAAAATAAAATAACACATGAAAATCATACATTGCTACAAGATACAAGTATCACAAAGCATTAGAATTAAGTTGATTCTATAGATACACATTTTTTTAGTATTTAAGGTGAAGTCTATCAAAACACACAACGGTCTTAATTGGGGTTGTCATATATAATGCAGCTGTGTAGCTCTTCCCAGCTGTAGATATCAAAGTGCTGTATGGGGAAGGTAAGTATCACTGCCCTCCGTTTTACAAATGGGGAAATAGAAGCACAAAGGAGTAAAATGATCTTGTTCAAGGTCACCCAACTGTGGAAAGGCACAGCCTGGAAATTAACCCAGTCACTAGATTGTGCAAATGCTCTCTCTCCTAGATTGCACTTTGATTTAGTGACATAAGCTGACATTTCAGGATATTGTCATGATTATCAATTATTCCTTTAAACAGCATGTTTATGTGTGCTTGGCAAAGAGAAAATTAATAAGAAAATGAACAGACACCAAGCATGAGATTTTCTCTTTCAACAAGTGTAAATATAGTCACAGAAAAAACATTTTGCATTGGCTAATCTGGGGGTTTTTAGCCTTTTTTTTACCATTGACTGTGGCATCTGTTAAAATGTGGGTAGCTAAATATAGGTTTGCTCTGGTTAGAATTCATCATAAAACTTTGCAGAAGAGTCTTACAGTGGCTGGATCATGTGAATGAGACTATATATAGACTCTACACCTGCAAACTGAAAATTGTATGGGGTATTTTCCAGTTTAAGAAAATCTTGAAATAAAGCTAGCCAAGTTTCAGCTAATATTACATATTCTGAGATAAAAGAAACCTATACATAATTTTTGCCATATATACCAAATGGAAACTTCTTGTATTTTATTTACCCCTAAATGAACGTTTGAAAATCCTGTAAAACTTAATACTTATCTTCAGAATGTGTGTAGTTTGAGCCTGGTAAAGTACATAACTTTCTTCTCCTTTAGAATGAAGTCACCCTGCTGAGAAATGAAGTGGCACAGCTGAAACAGCTTCTTCTGGCTCATAAAGATTGCCCTGTAACTGCCATGCAGAAGAAATCTGGCTATCATAGTGAGTAATGTTCCATTACCTATAGCCTTAGGCTGCATCAGTGAAATACTGCCTGAGTGAACTGAGTGAACATTAAAATTGAGAAGTGCAGTTCTAAAATTACATTGAAGATTGTTTGGGTTTGGTTTTTTTTTAATCTTGGAAGATTATTAGAATACAGGAATTATTATATGATATTGAGAAATACATTTTTAAGTCCTTTCATTTGAAGTGTTGTGTAACATTGAAGGGTTTATGTTGATTTAATAAGTGCTTATGATAATTAGCATGTAAGGACTATCGGTTACTACACCTGCTTTGGAAAATATAATTGAAGTATTACACCATTTTTTATACTTTGTCTTACCTTAGTACAGAGAAAGGTCCTTCTGGTTTCTTTTTTTTCTTCATGGTAATGAGGTTTCAGTAGAGGTAATATAACAGCTGTCCTCATTTGCCATAACATCCAGGATCAGTCAAGGCGTTAAAATAATCAAGTGCAGGTTCATGGCTCCTACTGTACAGTGTCTTCTAGATTGTTTTGATTTCCACATTAAGCAACTACTTTTCTGTAAGCAAGGTATTTTAAGTGCAGTTCTAAAGCTAAGGGAATTATGAGAGTTTCAGTAGCATGTTTTCCTAATGCATAGTTTTACTTGAAGGTGCTCATTTGATTTTCCTCCTTCCAGCATTTTAAAGGTTAATTATGCTTTCCTGACTTGTAACTTCGTTTTTGGATATGATATACAGTGCCAGAACCAGCTGCTGCTGCTGTAGAATAAATGGCCAATTTTGTCCATTGTACACAAATTTGTTACAAATAACTGAGCTGGGAATGCATTAGGCAACATTCATAATATATAACCCACAGCTTTCGCTTTTATGATTTAGTGATATTTCAGGATATTTGTAAATGTGAAGATTGTTTCTGCCATATGTAGCCACTTCATTTTAATTTGCCAGTGTCAGTAATTCAGGAGAATAAAGGAACATTTTGTATTGCATGCAAACAGATCCTCAGGTGCTTGCAGTAAAACTTAATGGCCACCATCTTTACTTGTAGTCATTGTAAGCAATTTCATCAGAATGGGCAATATTTTTTAATTTAAAAGATTCAGGAGATTTAGCATCTCTCTATTGCCATATATATTTAGAATACTGATCTTGTCAGTTTTGAGCTTATAAATCTTGGTTCTTTGATCTCCAGTCATTTTGACAAGATGGAAAATAGCATCTTGGAGTAAATTGGAGCAGTATAGAAATATGTTCGGGATTTATATTAACAATGATTGCTGCAGGGATGAGGCCATTATGGCTCCCATCTGACAGAACAACATAATTATATATGGAAGCTACTAGGGGATAACATTATGCATGCAACATTTTTCAAATAAATACAAAACTGTAGGTTTCTTGAATTTTATTGTTTTGAGGATGTATGTTCCTGAAGTGGCATGAAAAATATTTAAAAATAAGTCTTAAATGGGTGAACTAATTACATGGATAAGGATTTTTTTGTTGAAGTTAAGAAACATGCTGTTTTCTAATGCTTCTTCTCTGCCCTCAGCAAAGGACTGTAATGTTGCTTATTTACTAAAGAGTGCAAAATGAATAAGAACTAAAAAGCCAGTCAGTGGAAAATGCCTGCAGTTCAGAAAAAAAGTGAAACAATAGTAAGCAAGGAGATTGGAAGCAGAGCTCACCTAGTTTCTTGAAAACTCTCTTGAAAGTCAAAGTTCAGCATGAATGAGAGTTGTAATGCAATCCCTCTGAAAGGATTTTGTCACATTGTCTCTGTGTCAGTATTGCTAGGGAAGCATGTTGGCTGAGTGACATTAACCCACAGTCCAGCTGATGAGAGGAAAATATGGATTTGATTAATACATTTATGAAAATGGTGTTCATATAAAGTTTTTTAAAATACACTGTGCTCATCAAGTAATCTAAGTTGAATTGCTTCAAGAATTTATTGAGTGGTTTAACTGTCTATGTCTGTGAAAGAAAGAAATAAAAGACATCAGATTACTGAGCTCCTGTAGTGCTGAAAGTTGTGCACTGCTGAGACAGTGCTAGTTTGTACCATGCAGACCATGTTTTAACAGCTAGGTCCACAATTTAATGGGATTTCATTTGCTATGTGCTTAAAAAGACACAAGTTATCCATTGCTTTTCTGGGTATTTTTGGCACTTTTGCATTTCAAGATCTTTCGCATTTCCCAACCGCATTTTTGTCTCCTGCCAAGTGAAAAGCATGACAGTGCTAATACCCATTATTTGGGATCGTATTTTCCTCATTTAAAAAGTCTTGTGCCTGCTTCAAAGGGGGGTGTAATCAGGACAGAGAAACCATAAAGATGGTTATTGTGCTTTGAGGCAGTATGGATGAATTTCTTTCACAATGTTTGAGTTTTCAGCTTATTGATTTCCCAAAGAAAGTGCTGTTGGTTCTGAATGAGTCTTTGAACATTGGGAGGGTTCGTGGGGGGAAGGCTGTGTATAGGAGAAATCTAAGTGCTGTTCATTTATTTTTCATTTTAGCTCTTCTATACCAGATTATTACTGAAAGTCTTCTGCAATATTTCTATATTTTCTCAGGCTTTTTCTGGACTTGGAGCAGGAAAAAGGTGAAAACTTGTGAGAAGAAAATGTGTTGTGAAAACTAGAGTTGGAAAAAAATATGGAAAAGGGTGTTTTAGGTATTTTTCATATTTTTCAAAAGGGCATCATAATAGTCAGGAGTGTATGTACAAAACTGAATATAAAGGAATATAAATAGAAGCTACAGTGTAGGTGTTACTAAATGTTGTTTTGTGTTCTTTTTCGGGTGAGTTTAGAGAAATGGTAGAAGGTGGTTACCCACTTTCAGGCCTTGAATAATGTGAGGTACTTAACCCGCTATGTTCCTACAGCCTCTTCTGGATAGGAAATCCTTTAGGGAATTCAGGGGATATTCACAAAGGCCAACTCACTGGAAAGCACAGTTTTAGGGCCAAGTCCCTCTGTACGCCATGGGTAGTCTGAGAATTACCATGGGGCTTCCTTTCTGGTGATTATCAGGGGACTGAAATCCCTCTCTGTTTGCTTACCTGAAAGCTATTGGTAAGCAGTGATAGGAAGCAAATAATAGCAATGTTTAACTACTCTAAAAGGGTACTTTTTGGTACATCCTCAAAAGTCCCTTCTGTGGTTTGTTTGGTGTTTTAAAAATCATTACTGTAGCTCAGTCTAGCCCATGTTATTCTCCATTACCAGAACTGCTCACTCCTTCTCATGATGCAGCCTGTCTAGGAACTTCATAGCCTTCAGGACAGTTCATGTGATACAGATCTGTAAATTTTCAGTCTTCTATTGTACAGCACATGTTACTTCTGTAGATTAATTTCTAGTTTGGACTGTGCATTTTCCTTGGTTTGAGGGCAAGCTTGGGTAGCCATTACAAAGTCTAAATGCCTAGGCTTTTTTCTACATTGTTAGCTGCATTATGATTCTGGTATGTGTCATTTGCACTCCTGGAAACCACAGTCTTGTGCCTGGCAATTCTCTTGTCAAATAAGAAAAAGGAAAAAATCGGTTGGAAGTTTAATATGACTTTCATGTGGTCTTCTGAAAGCCTTTGTTCTTTATTCCTAGTCTTCAGGTTTAAGAAAACAAGTCACCTTTGTAATGAGGTGCCTTTAAGTATCTTCTATATTCATTGAGTAGATTTTTTTGTTTCATTTTAATTCTCCAAGTAGTTTTCTGTATTCAGTTTTTGGCTGCTATTCCTGTAAAGGTCGGGCTACATAAGGAAGGGTTCTGAAGGAAATCGAAATAGCTATTCTTAAAGGTGGCATCTCATATCTAAATATTACCTTGTAGTTGTTGCAGGGATTTACACTTCCAGTCAAAATTTATTACTGTAAACTAGTGCTAGGTCTGTATCTTATATAACTACCTGTCTCCCTCTAGCCTCTGGCATCTGAAAATGCCTGAATCATGTGCTTTTGTCTCTTCAGCACAGTTTGTTTGTTCATCTGCTCAGTGATATGAAAACTTCTATTGTACATTGGTGATCGTAAGTATTCTCATAACTCTTTCTTCCATTGCATATATGGTCTTCCTGAGCCCATCAAAATCAGAAAATCAAGCCTTTCTCATGTGCTTTACCACTGTTATATTATTACACATTATTCTTTTGAGTTAACAAATTACATGTTAACTTACATGTTAAAGTGATACAGAACAGTGGAAGACCTTTCTTCTCTGGCTGAAAGATAATGATCTGTTTTACTTCCTCTCCATCTCTGGCTTGTGGCATTTCATGATGGGGATTTGGTCAACAAAGGGATCAGCTGGGATCAGCAAAAGAAGCATGATGGAAAGACTGAAATTCATAGGAGAGTAACACCAGCACTGCAAAGGAAGAGACTGTTACAGCAAGTAGACTGTATCTGATGCATGTTATCCTGCTTGCTGCTACTTCTTTCTCTCTGGGGGGAAGAGTATGCTACTCTCATAATTAGTAAATCAGTATTTTTCAGGAACTGGCTTTCTTTTTTAAAACAAAATTCACATGTGTTCCTTCTTACTTGTTTTCACATGAGATCTGGTAGGTCTTGACAGAGGTGTAGAAAAGGTGAAGTCTTGTTGAATAGTGTTAACTGAATTGGCACTCGTTCGTGTTCTTTCTGTTCTTGAATGGGCAAATCCTACTGAGGATTACAGAATGTCTTTCAGGAGTATTTTAATTTTCTTCCTCTTGCTGTGTACAGTTACCACGTAACCTTAGATTATGTGAGAAGTGCCAGCAGACCTGGCTCATTATCATCTCTATCTCCTTTAATGCTTGAAAGGCCTGATTTTGTAAAGATGCTGTGTCTGTAAAATAATTGGCCTTGTGTATAAGAACACCATGATACTTTCAAACTATTATATCCATGCTCATGTAGTGGAGGTATAAGAGAAATTGTTAAATTGTTAAATAGGCAGTATTTCTTTGAAAGAAATACACCAGTTTTGCTTGCTTTCCCATCCTTTTTGACCTTACCATTCTTTTCCAGAAGTAGTTAATAATAGAACTGTTGTTTTCAGGCTTTGAAGTGGTATGTTCATAGTATGCATGCAATTGCTTCAAAGATCTTTATGTTGGAGACTTGACTGCTAATTTAGTTAATTTCTTTTACCTGGAGCTACTATGTCATATAAACCTCAGTACATCATAAACTTCATTTCATCATTGTTCATGCTTAGCGTTCCTTTTAGTTGCTGCTGTTAGCCTGGTTTTCTGTGGAAATAAGACAGTGTATCCCAGTGGTGTTTGTCTTTTAGTGTTAGTGTCATCCCTTTCCATCCCTTCTCTTCCCTTGGGTAACTTTTGCGTTTGTGGGCCAATCTCAAGCAGATCTGAAAGGGATTCCCCAGGCAAGTTTAGAGAAAATCACACTTGGTTCCATTGCTATGCCACAAGCAATGGTTCATGCTTCTTCTGGCTGTGTCTCTTTGTATATTGTTACCTCATACAGTAGGCAGTAGTGATTTAAGAGGGGCTTCCAGGATTCCACCTCTGTAATAGGTTTAAGTCCATGTATAAAACTCACGTGAAAAATACTTGAAAACACAAGGAGTACAAAGTTGTACAGAAAGGTAAAAAAATTAAATTTGGTGTTTGTGCTTTTAGTTTTGATCAAAAAAGCAGTAGGCTTATTTTCCTTTTTGTTTTTCTAGTCTTTACCAGCTTTTTTACCAGTGTTTGCAAAATGTCTTGGCTGACTTTTGTAGCTCTGGGAAAATAAATGATGATTTTAGCATGACTAGAATATCTGTGCGAGTAAGATGTGAAACCATTCTCGTTTTGTAAATTCTACTTTTGCATGATGAGAACTATTTTTAAATCTGTTTACACGCTGTCATAAGAAAAAGCAATGCAACTGTGTGGCTAATTTGCTTCAGTTTTGTGAACACCTGAAGTATTGTTGAAGATATTTTTTTTTATAAGTTTTGAAAATTTTAAGTCTTATTGACAGACATTTGTATACAAAACAAGTTACTGAAATTCACTGTTAAAAGAACATGGGTTGAAAACTGGGGGAAGTATTGTCCAGTTAGTAGAGTGGTGTAAATAATATTTTTTTCAGATATTATATTCATGATCACAGGTATTACTAAGCGTAGAACTATTCTAGCTTGATGACTAAGCAAATGCTTATAAACAGCAAATGTTAAGTCCGTATTATTTGCTTACGAAGTAGTATTTTCTTTTAAAAATAAAACCAAGATTGTTTTGCTATTTGCCCCGAGTTACAACGTGCATTTTAATCACATAGGGGTGACTGCCATTACCCGGAACACGGTGCTGTACATTCTGGGGGAAAAAAATGAATTAATTTTTCTTCTTCAGCTGCAGATAAAGATGACAGTTCCGAAGACATCTCGGTGCCGAGCAGCCCACACACAGAGGCAATCCAGCACAGCTCTGTCAGCACTTCCAATGGCGTGAGCTCAACTTCCAAGGCAGAGGCCGTGGCCACCTCTGTCCTCACCCAGATGGCGGACCAGAGCACGGAGCCGGTGCTTTCCCAGATGGTCATGGCACCTCCCTCCCAGTCACAGCCATCAGGAAGTTGATTAGAACCTGGCGTGGCATCAGTTCCTTAGAGATACATTTGTGACTTTAAAGGGAAATCGACAAAAGACCAGTCTCCATCTAGGAGAGATTGTAGCGTAAAAGTATTCATTTTTAAAATTCCAACTTCAATTTGGCTTTAATGATTGGCAGTGAAGATGAGACAGAACACCAGTTCTAGTCTCTTTGCAAAAGACTTTTTTTTTTAAGTCTTAGTTTTACTAGTTATTTTTTGTGCTTAATGTGTAAAGTGTGTGTACAGTACAATGTGGTTTATTTCATTTTTAATTTGGTATTATTTCAACAAACATTGGGGTGAATTACTAAAGGTCATCCCCAAGGCTGTGATAGTAATATTACATGACATTTTTATACCAAAGTTCTGCATAGTCCCTATTGACTTTGTGACATTAGCCAGGTCATAAAGCAGTAGGAAAAAGAAAGACAGTAACAGTAAATTTGCTTTTTGTCTTTTTGCCTTTTTGTTGTTTTGCACATTATGAGAGGAAGAACATTGGAAGAAAAACATTTGGATTGGTTTATGTATAGCATTTTGGTTGGCTTTTTTAACTATTGGGATTTTTAATTTGTTTAATAGGGCCAGTACAGTATATGAGATACAGTAATATTATGCACATACCTATTCTAGATGAGGATCATTACTAAATAGATTTTTTTTTTAATTATTTTAAATTGATGTCAGGCATTTTTTTCCCCTTCAACACTTTCATTTGGGGGGAGGAGAGCTTTATTTCTCCAGTCAGGATAGATATCTATAATTACCCCTTGTTGCTAGGCTGAAACCAGTAAGCATATTGTAAAATACAGGGTTCTAAAATCTGGAATACTTAGTATTCCAAAGTGGGTTGAGATTTTGTGGATTTTTGAGTCAGAGACTAAGGAGTTTACTCATGGTTTTAGATTCCAGAAAAGCCTACAAACCTTCTTCAGACAACTCAAGACTTTTTTTTGTCATTGTCTTGTATTTGCAAGCTAACTTGTACTTAATTCTTGTGTAAGCACTGTCATCTTTTAGTAGCAAAAATTTTGATACCTTTCTTGTGGAAAAAAAAAAAAAATCAGTATCTACCGTATCTTGGAAACAATGTAATTATAATGTGGTGTGTGTGGTGTGTGCGTGAGAATGGTTCAGTAGTTAATGCCAGCAGTCTTTTGCTTGAATGTTTAAAGATGCCTTCAATGTGATGCTGGCTGATAGGTGATTGCAGTTTTAAAATGTTATTTACTGTGCGAACTTGGATAACTAACATTCCATGATGTAGTTTGTTTCTGATGAGATGATTGTAGGTACACTTTTTCTCATTATCCAGTCATCTGTAGGATACTGAGTTTTTTAAATGTGCCATTATCTATTTTGATTCTGTACTCATGTTCAAAATACAGTACAATATTTTACGATAGATTAAGTTGTTTTAAAAAAGTAGATGTGTGCTTTCAGGTCAGAAAACTTTGTATAATAGCAAAAACAGATGCATAGTAGCAACTGGCAGTAAAGCAGGATTCCATTATGTATATAACAAAGATTTAATGCACTTATACTGGGTTGTGTAGTTCATTTGCTCTTCCTTCTCCACACTATGCTGTGTGTTTTTAAGTGTCAGTGCCATCAAGTTTCTATTTGATTCAGATTAAATCTAAAAATGTAATTGATCCGCAAGAAGATCATAATTTCTACAATATATATACAACCATGCTATGATGAAAACTGGACAAAGAAGTATCTAACTCATGTATGTATTACTGCAGGGCTTTAAGCATGAAAATAATAGGGATTCTGAATATTTTGTATTTTAAAACTTTAAAAAAGGAAGTTGAATTGATAACCTCATCTGTTGAAAAGTCTTACTTTCCCAATTTCAAGATAAAAAGCTGTAACAGTTTGTGAACATTTCCAGGATGGTGAAATATAATGGACCTTTTGTAAGAAGGAAATTAATTGCAAAGGCACAAAATGTGAATTCTGCAAGAAAGCTATACAGTCACTTTTCATTGTAGTTTTGGTGGACTAGATAAGGCCTTGTTGATTATACTATAATTTGCTCTCCTAAACACAAAGGCTTTTCAATCATATTTATATAAGTGGAGTTCTTTTTATAACAGAAATTGTCGCGCTTGTAAAATAAGTCTACATAAGTGTATAGGAGATGTGTAAACAGTTAATGAATTTAACAGTGGGGATGGAAGGAGAACCATTCAAATCTGCATTCAGCAATTAAGAGAAAAGTTATTAGTTGTACTACCATGGATTCCGTTTTGAGACGTATGTCACACTACTTCTGTACCTAGCATTTTGGGTCTTTACATTTGACATGTTTCACAAACTGTACTGTTTTCTTTTATGTGCAGTTTGCATGAGTAAATCATCAAAGAGAATAAAATCTATCTTTAAGTTATGTTCCTATTTTAATGAAATTATAATTGTTCTAAAAGTCATCTATGTCTTCAGACTTATTTCTTCATCCTTGCAGTTATAAGCATTTTTCTGGAAGTCATTACTCTTAACAGCAAAATGATGTTAATAAGAATACATATGTTTCCTTAGAAAATCAGCAAAATTCCTTTGCTTACAGTTAAGTCCCAGCAGCTTCTGAGGAGTCGGCCTTGTCTTGTTAGTTCCAGGACCCCAAGGTAATCTGCTGATAAATGAGTTCATAAACACAGCTTGGTAATCCCAGGTGTTGCTCAGCCACTTCTGGTTGCCTCACGTTTAAAAGCAAAAGCCTTGTGTGTGATCAGAATTTCCAGATACCTTCATCTGAGGATACATAAAGCTGTGAAATAACAGAGGGAGTTGCATGAACCGCTCACAGTTCTGTTGAAAAGATCATTCACTCGTGTTTGGTTTTTTAGAATATTATAAGTTGTTTGGGCTGGTTTATGAGTGCTGGAAACATGATGCATGGTGTGGCACACCATATTGCACCATTATTTGAAAAGCTCTGGACAGAACTCTTGATATGGAGGTTTAGGAGAGGTAAAAAGAAAGAGTAGGTTTGCTGTGTACTTGCATTTATTGCTTGTGTTAACCAAAAGAAACTAAATTTAAACTGCACATAACTTTGAGACCATATGAGAATGATGCCCAAGGCCTCTTCTTTCATTGTGTTCTTTTTCCAGCTATGTGAGTTAAGCTTGTCACTCCAAAAAAAAAAACAAAACCCCCCCCAAAAAAAAAAAACCACCAACCCTCCCCCCCCCCCCCCAAAAAAAAAAAAACAACAAAAAAACCCAAGAAAAGCCCCACAAAGGCTGTATAGGAGGATATTTGGGGAAGAACTAACCCAGTTTTGTTGTCTATGATATAAAAAAACCTGGCTTTATACCTGGCAAGTAACCTTTTTCTCTTTAAAATGCTAATTGAGTCTGGGCAAAGTAAGATACTACACTGATGGAACAAGATGATAGAAGTGCTGGATGAGTGGTGATTTCACCTACCAGAATTGCAGAAGTAATTTGCTTGGAGACAGACACAAACACCTTAATTGGTCCTCATAAATGATAATAAGGAGAAAACAGTGAAATTAAGTGCATCCTAATAAAGTAAGGTAGGTTAAATTGCACTAAGAAAACTTCAGCAATGCTTCATGACATGATTAATAAACTCCTGACAATGTGTCTAATAAAGGTTATTTGCATTTATATGCTACCTGTTGCTTCTCTCAGTAGAGAAATAATTTGAACTGCACTCATTTACATTGCAGAACAGTGAGTGTAACGTTACCTTACAGTAGCCTTTTCCTTTGCATTTGTTTTCAACCATCTTGTTAACAGTAATACAGGAATGGTCTATTTAACCCATTTCTTGTATATGACTGTATAGGTCCAGATGGCCCTGTAATTGAAATAATTTGGGTTCTCGAAGTTTTATGTTCTTTAATAGTGAGTTTTCTGGCTTCTTAATTTTAGATCTTCATGTGAGTTTTTCTCTGTGGTTTCTGTTGTGGGGTTTTTTTTTTCTCTCCATGGAATTTAGGATCATGACCTTTCTTGTTCTTCACTTCCTCCTTTTCAAAATATGAGCCCCTGAAAGTGCTTATACACTTAGATTGGAATTTCTTCTTTTTGCATATTGCCTGCTCTTTGCTTGTGTTTACTTTCTATTGTAAAATATAAAAACTTGTCTTCTTCAGCTGAAATAGATGGGAGAAGCTTATGAAAACTTGACATTAACCTGTTCCTAGAACGAGTTATATTACAAAATACATACTTTGGTCTGAAAAGATGTCCTGAATTTCTAGTACAGAACTTGTGATTTTGCAAAAATTTCATTACAGGTGAGCTGCACAAATGATGAGCACTCGCTGTATGCAGATGGCTTCATAATTCAGCAAAGTGCATCTGTCCTCAGAGTTTTTAACTTCCTAGGTGTGGGGTTCATTATAATCTAATACCTGGCTATCAATAGAATAACAAGACACATAAGCTTGATCTGATTTGTGTAATTATTTTATTGTAAGTGATGCTCAAAGTCTCTATGCCACTACTATTACCATTTTTATAAATATGATACATGTTTTTCCAAGCACTTTTTTCCAATTTATTTTTGGGGAGGAGGACAATGAGGAGAGAAGCTTCTTAAGTTTTTAAAATAAACTACCAGTAAAAGAGTTTAATCTGAAAATTAATAAGAAAAATGTTGCAAGATCATTGTGCAAATATATTATCTTTAATCCATAGATAAATGGCAGTTTAAGCTGCATAGACTGATCGGAAATGGTAAGCTTGGAAGGTACAGAACAGCTTGAATCAAAGGATTCATGCTTCTGGGAATTTTTTTTGTTTTATTTTCTTTTTTAAATATCAATAGCAGACACGGAGTAGGAAGTGGGCAATATTTGTGCCCTCTTTGGACAGCAGGGCCTGGAGGTACTCTGGGTTGCAATTAATGAGCTTAAAGGATAGTACTCTGCATCTTAGGGAGCTCTGTCAGTGTTAGGCTGAGGTGAACGTCAGGAACGAGTGTGCTGTCAGGTAGGTACATTCAGAGGAACAGAGAGGTACAGTTTACCAGATTTATTTTGCCTAACTTTTGCCTAGGACTAACAATCCATCAAGTGCAAACATGAGCTATTACAATTCCATTTAATACCATCTGTCCTCAGGTGGACTGAATGCAATGCAAGCAAATCTGAAGGGTGTGTTTAGCTACCCGTGAGACAAAAGGTAAAATACTCTTTTGTTGGTTTTTTTTTCCTACTGCCTAAAAAGTTCCTGCTCTTGTTTGACCACAAGCCAGTTTTGGCATGATACATAAATAGTATTTCCCTCTCTTTATCTGAATCACTTCTAGACCATTACCGAAGGCAAAAATAATGTCCTTGATAAATCACTGGACTGATGCATTTTAGAAACAATTTCAAAAAGCCCATTATTTTATGTTTAAAATGGCAAACTACATCCACGCCTTATGATTCTAATCAGGAGGAAAGGAAGACAAGCAAAGAGAGGACGAGACTTCTGCTTTACCAGCAAAGTAAATTGTCTTTCTGGATAAACTGGAAAAAAATGAAGGAAAAGAGTCCACACTGCTAACTATTCCCTCCAAATGAGAAGGTGCTGTGTTCAGTGCTTAATTATACCAGCCCTTTACTCTCTGACACACTTTCTGATGCAAAGATGCATTCTGTGATGATCTGCTTCTTTAAAATATTACAATGATGTTAGAAACATTCTAATCTCACTTGAGGTAGGTGGTATAAACATCTTGTTATCCATGACTGTGTGTTGAGAGCCATGCTCTTGAAGGCAGTATCATTGCAGTCGTCTGTAAAATGCCATCAAACTTCATAGTCAGCATGGTTCTGATTTCAAAAAGTAAAAGTTTTCTGTTCTCCCTTTCATCAGAATTGCTTTAAAGGGCTAATGATTTTTGCTTAAAAAAATAGATTATCTCTGTAAATGCCAAACTGTGTATTTCACCGGGTGATAGGAACATTTTAAACCATCATCTTGATGAATATTTAATGAATCTCAAACTAGTAAATTTACATTCTGTGGCTTTTGTGAATATATAGATTTTTTTTAATGCTGTCTCTTAACAGTTTACTCAAAGTTTTTAGAGCTCTGATTCTAATAGGACTGTGTTGTCAGCATAGTTGCATTTGTCACTTCCACCTATCATCTGGCACAGCATTGGCTTCTTTGGGATAGAAACATGTTACACTGACTTGGATGCTCTCCTTCTGCAGTCTTTCAATCGTAAGTACCAGCCTTTTCCTTGCTCCAAAGGCCTGGCAAAGTCATTTTGTTTGGGGAAAAAAATGCATGAGCTTTACCCACCCTTGCAGTTTCACATCTAATTTACATTTTGTTGTTCACCTGTCAGATAAGGATGCACATCCCCACCAAATGTAACCACTTTATAACATACCAGGCACGCAGACACATTTATGAGGGTGCTTCAAATCCCATGGGGCTTCTCTGCCTAGGAAATGTCACCACTTTGGCACACTTAGATTGTTATAAAGTTCTAGAGATTTTAAAGTTTGGTACTGATGTGTCTATTGATTTATCTCCATCCAGCTCACTGGGATGAATATAAGACTGTTGTCTGAGAATGCAGAGAAGCAACAAGGAAAGCTAAAGCCTCCTTGGAATTAAACCTTGTGGGAGAGGTTAAGGACAACAGGAAGGGTTTCTTTAAATACCTTGCAGATAAAACCAACACTGGAGGCAATGTAGGCCCAGTGCTGAATGAGGTGGGTGCCCTGGTGACAGTGGAATTGCTGAATGCCTTCTTTGCCTCTGTGTATACAGCTGGAGGATCCTCGGGAGCCCCAGGCCCCTGAGGTTGCTGAGGAAGTCTGGGTAAAGGGTGAGTTTGCCTTGGTTGATGACGGATGGGTTAAGGATCAGCTAATGAGGCTGGACACATCCATAAATCCATGGGTCCTGATGGGATGCACCCATGGGTGCTGAGGGAGCTGGTGGATGTCATTGCTAGGCTGCTCTCCATCATCTTTGGGAAGTTGTTGGGAACAGGAGAGGTGCCTGAGGACTGGAGGAAAGCAAATGTCACCCCAGTCTTCTAGACTGCCAAGGAAGAGGACTGGTCAGCCTCACCTCCATCCCTGGTGAGGTAATGGAACAACTCATTCCTGGTGCTGTCTCCAGGCACATTAAGAACAAGAGGCTTATCAGGAGCAGTCAGCATGGCTTTACTATGGGGAAGTCATCTCTGACCAACCTGAGAGCCTTCTGTGAGGATGTAACCAGGTGGATGGATGATGGCAGAGCAGTAGACAAAGTTTATCTTGATTTCAAGGAGACATTTGACACCATCTCCCACAGCATCCTTGGAGCTAAACTGAAAAAGTGTGGCCTGGCTGATTGAGTAGTGAGGTGGATCAGGAGCTGGCTGTAGGATAGAAGCCAGAGGGTTGTAGTCAATGGGATGGAGTCTAGGTGGAAGTCTGTTTCTAGTGGAGTCTCTCCAGGGTCAGTACTGGGTCACCTATGTGAGCTGCTATGGATGACCCTGCTCTGGCAGGGGGAGTTTGACTTGATCTTTCAAGGTCTCTTTCAACCCCTAAGTTTCTATGATTCGATGTTTATTTGGAGAATAGTGTGTAGGTTGCAGCTTGTACATGCTTGAAATTAAAATGAACCGGTGCAAAGCATAATATTAATAAGTAAATATCATGAGGTTATTTTTTGATGCTAATCACATAGTAGTGGCTCTATTCCTGAATGGTAATTATCTTTTTTTGTGCTACAGTCTGCATTAAGGGTTTATCCAAAAATAACACAGGAAATACTTTGTACAGTTACTGCAGCAAGGCCTTTCTGGCAGATTTCCATGGCATACTCAAAGTCTGTGAACGGGCCTACATTTGTCTTTCATTTAATAATGTGGAAAAGATTTTTGCTAAGTGCTGACTACAGCTCAAACCTCTACCTCCTGAGCAGAAGGCTGAAGAGTCACAATCTATAGTTAAATAAAGGAGACTTATAAATTTGCAAGTAGAAGTGTGTTGTGTTAGTCATATGTTGCTTATTCAAGACAACGGATAATAAATTATTAACCAAATGAGGTAAATAATTCCATTTCCTGCTGTTCCCTGCTGTCCGTGCCAATTCTAAACCTGGGAGTTTCTAATTTCTCAGGAACAAAATGCCATCTAGTGGTGACCGCTAAGCATTGTCACCAAATACATTCTTAAAATGGTCATAAAGTTCTTGTATTTTTTTCCTGATCTTCTACATTTAACTGTACATTAAGCTCTTCGAAGAGGAAGACAGAGAGGCTGGGGAAAGGTACAGCTCCCCAAAATCTGTGCCTGTGTACAGGCTGGGGTGCTGCACTGCCTGCCTGCTTGAGGACTCCCTCCCTCCTCTGTTGCCAGCCTCAGGCAGGTGATGGAGTTTTCCCCTGCTAAGGATTCACTAAAGTTTCAAACAGAGTTGGCAGGCTGTGCCTTGCTGTTAGTTTATAGTAAAACAAAGTTAATTTGGCCAGTGCTGTATGAAGAGAAGCTGAAAGAAGCCACTTCTGCTTCACTGACTGTTCATCTGTCTCTCTCCTGGTAGGAGGCTTTTCCCTCTGGTTTGTCATTCTCCAGGGAGATAAGAGGAAACCATTCCCTCTGCTCTTTGAATGAACTATCAGGGAATGCTTTAAACCTCTTCATAGCCCCATTTGCCTGCTTGACTCCTTAGAGAAGAATAGAAACTCTAAAAATACAAAACAAAACAAAAAATAAATCAGAACTAAAATTTGGCCTCTAGAGCAGACTCTTGAAAAAGTCAAGCTTCTGGGGTAGAATAACAGCCTTTGCTTGTACAGCAAGAACAAACAAGAACCTTCTCCCTGTAATTATATTTAAATGTATTCATCAATGTGAACTGGGGATAGGAAATAGCAGTCACACCCTGCATGTGATTTAAGCCCACTGTTGGAGATATTTCTGCTTTATAAACAGAGCTGACTGAAGAGAACTCTGCAGTGTTTCATCATTCTGTGGTTTTGCACTCCCTTGTGATAGCAGCTTTTTTGTTGACGGGTTCTTGTTCTACCTGTGCACTATTTGAATTTCTCCATCTATAGGTCCAGTTTACCTTTTTCCACTGGAAAATGCTTGCAGCTGCGGTTGCCAGGGCTGTAAATAGACTGGGGATCTCTGAGATGTATTCTACAGGCTGGTGCAGAAATCTGATCTGTCCTGCTGACGTTGTTGAATGAGCTGATGAAGATGGTGTGCTGGTTTGATGGGCTCTGAAGGTGTTTAATGATAAAGAGATCCTTCATTTTGATTCTTGTTGTGTATGATATTTGAAGTAAACTGCAGCTGACTAAGGAGTCTGATTAACAAAGGCACTTCCAGCACAGTTCACCACAAAAGACATTTGAGAGCTCCCACAGCTGTGGGCCCACTGACCCTGCTGCAATGCCAGCACGTGCAGTCTGGGCCTCTGGGCTGCTCCTGGCTGGCTCCCCAGGCCATTGCTTTGGGCAACAGCCAGTGCAGCTGCAGGGAGAGAAGAGGGAGCCAAAACAGGACTAGAGCAGCACTAGTTCAGGTGGAAGCAAACTGCCAGGGAAGCACAGTTAGGTAGGCAGAACAGGAAGAGGTTGGGGAGTGTTGGCAAGTGCAGTCTGAATGGTGTGAAAAAGTTTACTGCCTTTGACCTAGCTAAAAAAGCATGAGGGAATCCCTAGATCTGAGACAATTTCTCTTAAAGATGGAATAGTGCCTTTATCTGAGCAACATCTGTTATCTTGCAGGTGTTGTGGCTGCATCTTCCCCTTACTCACAGGATTTCAGAGCAGCAGGATGCTTTGGAGGGATATGATTCCTCACAGGCAGAAGGAAAGGTTCTCCTTTGTGGATAGAGGGAAGAAAATAAATCTTGTGAGCAGACGGCCATGCAATTGAACCTTGAAATGAAGGGGAAAGAATAGTGAAAACAATCTGATTAGTAATGATCTGTCTGAACTTTGCATGTATGTTTTCTGAAGCTATCAAGCTAAGTACAAGTGAATCCATATATAGTGCCTACACAACATTTTTCAGTGCTTCAAAGAACTGGACAGAGCACAGGCAATGTTACTTCTAATGGTTTTTTGTCTTTATATGGGTAATGATTATATACTATAAAGAAGAACATTTTAATGCTGTGTTGCATGATAATTTGGATTAATGCTTTTGATTTTTATAATGAGAACAAACTAATCAGGTTTCTTTGTCTCACATTCCCTTAAAACAGCTTAAGATACATTCTTCTTAAAAATATGTCCTTTTGGGAGCAGTAAGGAGAGCAGTTTCCCCTTTGTGAACCAAAGCAGCTGTGTTCTAAGAACCAGCAGCAAACTAGTATTGGAAACTTTGCTGCAACCCACACCTAAACGGTGAGAGCCTGCGTCCCCCTGCTCATGCAGTGTTGTACCATGTTTGCCCAAGAGTTTTGCTTGTTTACATCTTTTTAACACGTATTTTCTTGACTTAGTGAGGTTTAAGAAAAAGAAAAAAAGCTCTTTGAAAATTGCTTCCCTTATCAGTGACTTGTTGCTGCAGATAAACTCTGAATCCTGAAGTCATATTTGCACAGGCTGAAAGCACTGGTATCACAGCTCTACAGCATGTAGAAAACCATTAGGAGCTGAATTTTGGAAGGTCTAAACCAGGGATTAATTTCCCATATATCTCTTTGATTAGGGATTGCACGAGTTTACAATTGAATATGTGAGGCTGAATTCCAGACCTGAGGTTGGTGCAGTGATGTGCGAGTCAGATTGCAAGATTACTTCTGTGATCTCTGATTTTGTTTAAAATAAATCTTCTGCATTCACAGCTGAAAAGTCATCAAGTCGTAGTAATTGTCTTTGACATTGCCAATTTAGGACCTGGATATCTGCTCATTTATTTTTGCTCTGCTGACAGCCTTTCTACATGTCTTGGTTAACAATAAGCAAAATGTGCACAACCATGGGATGTAGCTGATTTACTATTAGAGAGGAAATAACACCTTTTTTTTTTCCCTTCCCCCTCACTCTCTCCCCCAGAAAAAAAAACAACAATGACATCAAGTAAAGAAAAGAGAAATTTCTCTACATGGTGACCACATAACTTAAGATTTTCAGTGCAGATAAAAGGGCTCAGAAGGTCTCAGATAATTTTCTCCTTTCATAAGGAATTTTATAACTTGCAGTTCACTAAAGCAGTTGTGAGACTGGCAGATCAATTAATGCATAGTGAAAATCTCAAATCCTAATTAAATCCTACAATTAATTCCAGGATTCTCTTCTCTCCTGTCCAGGAATACTTGATTTGAACAACTTGTTTAATGGGAAAGGCTATTGATTCCTTCAATAACACTTTAGAATCATTAGGAGGAAAAACATAAATCTCCTTCATTTCTTTGAAGTTGCTTTGGTTAGTGTCATCTCTCTGCAATACTGAATGCTGATCTCTAAAGATATTTCCAACTTTATGCTGTGCTGCTTTTTGTGCCCTGCTGCTGCTACCTGCCTGCTTGCAGGTTTAGCTGTGTTTCTGGTAAGTGCAGTAGAGCAGCAAGGAGCCACCAGTGCATGTGCTTGCTTGCTCAGGTTGGAAGGTTTTATATTTTCCTAAAAAATCTTCCTGGTGGGAGAAAGCACTCCTCTCTCAGAGATTTGTTGAACTGCAAATTAGTTATGCAGTGCCTCTGCTACTTCCAAACTTTGAGACTCAGAAGCACCTTCAGGTCATTAAATCTCATTCTACAAAGGAACTCGATAAGGGGATTGTGGGTGTCTATACAGCAGAAAAGCCTCAGAGTGTTTCCAAAGTTCACTTCGTACTCATATAGTCCATTTTCTAAACCACATAAAATTCAACTCCAAATTCTATGCAGTTTGTTTTAACAGGGCCAACCTTGTTGAGATAAAACACATTGTTGAGCTTTAAAACAACCTGAAATGTTTCTCATACTTGGTCAGTCTTTCGAAGAACCACTGGAATCCTAGAAGATGCAACTCTGAGAAGCAAGTTGCATGGGATAACCAGTACCCTCATTTAAAACATTATTTTTTGAATGCAGATTCTATATAGCACATAAGATCTCAGGTTTGGATTGCTTACGAGAAGGTTTAATTTCTTCAGTTCTTCAAAGGCTTCCATGGATCTGGAGGTGGATCCAGTTATTCCAGAAGTCTCAACTGATTGCATGAAGAACTGCTTCAGTAGCACAGCTTATGGCTTCAAGTAAGAAATATCTGCTCAGGGTTAAATACATGTTAAAAGTCAGGACTAGAAGTATCTTGTGGCCTTTTTTTTTTTTTTTTTTTTTTTTTTTATGGCTAGCTTATTATTAAGTGTTTATAGATGAAATTACACTCATAACAGTTTGTTTGTAAAATTATTTTGCCAGTGGCTTGCCTTCTGTTTTTTGACTTGCAATTTCCAATTTTTTTCTTCGAATATATAGAAGCACTACTTCAGGTAATGCCTTAATATGTATTTCTAAGCATGGTATAAAAAGGAAATATTATGAAAGTTAAAGAGAAGCTATAAGCTGAATTTTAAAGCCAGTACAAACACACTTGGGTGTTTTATAGCCACCAATACTATCTCCTTTGACACTTGAGGCCTGTCCCAAGGAGACAGAAAGCAGAAATTTCCTGGAATTTCTTTAATTAGCCTCTTCATTTCACTTAAAACAAGTGATAAAAAACATATTGGGCTATGTTTTTAAGAGTCCTGCATATGAAACTTAGACTACATATCTCTTATGTCTGAGCAAAAGTGAAAGCATTATGTAATTTCCTAATATTTAAATAATTTTATTAATAACTTATCTTGTCTCAGAAGTCTGTGCTTATGAGACATGCTGGTAAGTGTGCACACAAGAAATAAGAAAGTTCATACAAAGTCTGCTGTTGAAGTATATTCAGGCCAAAATCCCCCTTTTGCCATGATAAGCAGTTGAATCACACACGTATTTTTTTATATTGCTCACTCTGAGTACCACCTGGAACCTGTCACGAGAGAAAAGCTCTGGGACTCAGTTTAAACCCCAACATGCTGAGTGATCACAATCCACCGGCCTGTGGTCAGGCATGGTAAGCCCATTTCTCATTTCATTGACGTACATGACCTGGGCAAACTGAACTGCTCTAAGTTGTTACAGGATGCCAAATGTGAGGTTTTAATGTGGCAGTTGTGATTTAAAACAACAGGAATGGTGGACAGGTTACATGCATCTTTCTTTGGCAGTGATTATAAAATTTAGCATGCAAGTTCCTCCTAGTAACTGATACTTTGTTAGTCTGTACCATGTTGATAGAAGAAAAAAAAATAGTTACCACCAACATCTATGGACAAGCAGAGATCCCAGGAAAATACTGGTAATGTCTGGTTTGCAAAGGTTGTTCATAGCTGCTGTTCTTGGTGCAGGGATTCTGTCTCCCTCTGTGCCAGTACAGTGTTGGGTCATGTTGTGTTCAAGTGACTTTGCTGTTATGTTTCTAGTAATGAAAAATAATGAGCATCCAAAAGATAAGCTCAAATTCCAGTCCTCTCATCAAAGGGAGAAAGAATATCCAAAATGTTGGTGATGTGTAATGACAGTTCTGGGTGTGTTTATAGGCTTGATGTTATGCTCATATGGCTGTCATCTATATAAGCAATAATTTTAATTCACAAATTTAGTAGTCAGTCTTCAATCTTTTTATTGATGACTTGTAAATTAGATAGAATAGTTGAATTTATCTTAATGCACAAATGGTAGAAATCTGCCTTGCCATTTTCCAAGAAGTAAGTGGTCTTGTGGCAAATAGCATGAACTCTGAATCTGCTCAATAAGGCAGCACTTGGCCATCCTTCCACCCCACAAACTCCCAGCATTTACACATGACAACATGAAATTAAATTCTGCATGTGACAAGGCTTCTGTGGTGCTGTTTCCTGCTCTCAAGGGGGACTGCTGCAGGAATACATGAGCTGTGATAAGATGCTACCTCAATTCATCAGGCAACATCTCACTTGTATTGCTTCCTAATAATACAGGACAGTTTTAATTTATGAGGTTTTTTCTTCACACAACATTATATTTACTAGCTGGGAACCTTCTTTACAGATGTGTATAAATCTTTTAAAATGTCAGTGATTAATTTCAATGTCTCATTTATCACTATATGATTAGTAAAGTGGTTAAGGTTTGAAGAATAAATGCCTGGTAATTAGAAGCAGTTTCGTAACAGCCCCTCAGACTAGGAGATGGATCAAAGAAAGGCCACTGTGGATATTGGTCCATTGATCCCTCCAGTGCTCAGCACCAAGAGGGGGAGCAGAGTTAGGTAAGAAGAGAAACCAAAATCGAAAAACAAACAAACAAAAATATAAACAAAAAACCCCTAAACACTGGAAATGAACCCCAAATTCCTGTAATGAAATTTTACCTGAAGAACAGAGCAGTAATAGCTGACTGCAATATTTAATGAGCCTTTGAGGCTTGGGAGATGATGCAAGAAGCTGACTGGAGGACAATGAACAAGCCAGAAATCAGCATGTTACACAAGTATCTATCTTCTGGGGACTTTGAAGTACCCCTACCAGGTGGCAAGTACAACAATGCTTTTTCTACAAAATGTGATGCTAACTAACCAATTTTGAAAAGGAAGAGGCAGGGAGACAAGACACCAAGCTCATCTTTGCTGCCATTTAAATCAATGACAAACTACCTCGGTCATGCAAAACGAGGTCCTCTTTTGTGCTCTCTCCTGCAAAAGAAGAAATGTGTGAGCTGGGGTCTCTTGGAAGGGACAGCCCCTCCGGCCACTCGGGGCCAGGTTGGGGCTCTGTGCTTGCTGCTCCGGAGCATCTGCCTTTCCTGTGCAAGGCGATGGAGGGTTAGTGCTTGCTAAGCTCCAACTCTCTTCAAACAAAATTCCCAGAGTTGTAGTTAAATCATTGTTATTGCTGGTGCACTAAGATGTGCTGGCCTGATAAGGCATTATGTAATTTTAAGATAATGTTGTTGTTTAACAGAAATTGCCATGAGGGCTTTAGGTCTGTTCAAAAAAAAATGAGGGTGTGGGGGGAGAGACCTTCACCTAGTGAACTTCAGGCTAATTTTTTTCCTGATTAGATTCCATCCTGCTGCGTCAAGGCTATCAGCCTCTGTAAAAGCCAGAGTTGCCATTAGGTAAGATGTAGGTGCTGCACACAGCCACCTCCCCTGCCACCTCCAACACCTGCAAGGGTGCTTCGGGAGCGCTGAGTACGAGCCCAGCAATGAAGTCCTTCCAAAAGCTGCTGCTGTTCTCTGCAGGCTGAGCCCTGGCCAAAGCCTCCCAAACTGAGCAAATAATCTGATCAGAAATAATGATTGAACTCAATTTGTTTCGAAAATACAGATCAGCTGCAGAATTCTTTCTACCACAGTAAAATACCATTTCAGTAACTGATGGTGAAATGACCAACTCGCTCCCTTAGGTTTTAGCCATAACTGCATTAATAGTGAAGGCATTTTTAGACAATTGAAATGACTTATCAATTTACTCAGGCTGATCTTAACAACTCTAGTATTGATAATGCCTGTTATGAAAAATAATTATACTCTCTCTGGACAGGAAAACATTTCTAACATAAACATAAAGTTTAGTAGATAGCAATAAAGATTCTGGAGTCGTGAAGGAGTAAAAGCTGGCTATTTAATTGAAGGAAGTTGGAGTGAAAGCTTGGGATTTAATTCCAGGAAATGTAAGAGAAAAAAAAAATCTGTACTAAGATCCAAGTTATTTCCAAAAAACAAAGCAAAAAAATGAAGGTCAAATCATGTACGCAGAATGGCAAAGATTTTTTTGTGTTGCTTTTTTTCCAGACCATTTTTTATCTATTTTTAAGCACCCTTTAAGCACTGCAATTAAAATATTATTTCTCAGTAGTCCATCTGCTCAATAAGCTTTTACACTTTATACATGAAAAAGGAAAACTTTTTGTGGTCAGGTCAATCCTGCTATGATTCATTTGGGAAGGAATACAATAGAAGAAACAATCACTCTAGGATAAAATATTTATTTTGTTAACTTTGCACATTAAGCAAAATACACCAACATTAAAAACTGTATTTTGAAATATCTGACAGACATAAATCCCATGGTTTTCTTTTTTTATTAAACAGATATAAAGATATTCAAAACTTTCCCACACAATCTTTCCCTTTTGTTCTCTACAAAAAGCGTAGGTAGTATTCAGAGTATGAAAACTCATACATAAAACATCCATTTTTCAGACAGACCTTTATGTTTTAGCTGCACTGTTGAAAGAATATGTATTTTATGTACTTGCTGACCCTAAGCTGCGTTTCTGTAACTGGAACCACTAATTGCAGTGGCTGTAGATGAAGCCTATGTACACGCTCATCCTCCTTCAGACTGTCCTACGGGAAAAGCCTTGCCTGGAACACACAGCTCCCACTGCACATCCCCGTGGGAGTCACCGCAGTGTCCCAAGCAGAGGTGTGCCTGGCTGTGCAGAGGTGTGCCTGGCTGTGCAGAGGTGTGCCTGGCTGTATGATGCTCCGAACAGCACCTGCCAGCCCTGGCTGTCTCCGAAGCCTTACCTGAACGTTGTGAATTTGCCCAGCTGTAATGGATTACATTTGAGTAAACAATTTGTGTCAGGCGTGCTCAGGCTGGGTTTAAATTCTCGGCACACACAGCTTGCACCTGAGAGGTGGAGAAACCACTGGATCCCCAAACTGATCCCGTGGGTGGAGGCTGATCACGCAGCCTCTGCTGAGTACTGACCTCTGCTCCAAACACCTGTTTCCAGGTTGAAAACGCAAGCTGTCCAAATGATTTCTACTGACCATGATGCTGTGTTTTCGATTAAATGCTTTCAGCTCCGAAATTTACAGTCCTGGACAGCAAAGAATGATGGTAGCTGGGCTGGATGAAATCTCTCTCACCAAAACATTTTGAGGGGAATTCCACAGTTTTGCTCTCTTTATGCTTGCTGGCATTTAAGGGGAAAATTTCTTCACGTTTCAAGGAAGTGTTTCTCTAAAGACCGCTGGCTTCTCTCCTGTCCCAGGTAGGCGCAGCCCTGCCAAGGCTGAAGAGGCACAGGCCCGGCACAGCCGGGTCTCTCCCCAGGGGGCGGGCGGGGACCCTGGGTCTGTTTTCCACAGACAATCTCCGCAGCGGAGAGGAGTCGTCCGGCAGGACTACGACCGGTACCCGAGGGACGGGATGGGGACCTGGGACGCGGCTTCCCTTTGTGTCCCGGCGGGCGGCGGGCCGGCCGCGTTGCCATGGGAACCGTGTGGCGGGCAGGTCGTGTGGCGGCGCAAGATGGCTCCCCGAGGCGGCGGGCCGCAGCGTGAGCGCGGGCAGGGGCGGGAGGGGCGGCAGCGGGGAGCTCCCCGCTGCTGCCGCGCGTCCCCGGCCGTCCCCCGTCCCTCCCTTTCCCACCCCCCTCCCCATCCTTCCCCGGGCCCTGCCCTCCCTTCTCCTCCGCCGCGGGCTGCGGCCGCTCCGCCCCGCGGCAGCAAGTGGCAGCGGGTGTCGGTGCGGCGGGGTACCCTGACAGCCCCGCGCCCAACTTGTGTTGCAGGCGCGCCCCGCCGCTGATGCGAGAGCTGCCGTGCCAATGCCAGCCCCGCGCCGTCCGGCCAGCCCCCGCCGCCCTCCGGGCCCGCCCCGCTGCCGCCGCCGCGATGGCTCTGACCTTGTTCGGTGAGTAACCGCCGCCTCAGCCCGGCGGGCGCGGGGCTGCCGGCCCCCATTGTTTGCCGCACGGCAGCGCCTGGGCGTGGGCGCTGGCCCGGAGGGCTGCCGCAGGCCCGGGCCCGCAGCACCGCCCCGCTCCCGGGCTGGCGGGGAGAACAACGCGCCCGCGGGAAGCCCCCGGTGCCGGCCGCGGCGTGGGCTCGGGCTGCGGGGCGCGACAGAGAAATAAAAGTTGCGGTGCTTCAGCAAACCCTCCCCGTAGGGCCGGGGAGCTGCAGGGCGGGCTGGAGACGGACCCCGCGCTCCTGCGAGCATCGGGGTGCGGGGCCTCGGGTGCGTTTCTGTAAGGATGTGGAGCGGCGCAGGGGCACGGACGGAGAGTGTCGGGGGCTGCGGGTCTCGGAGTCGGTCGGGTTCTCAGGTGGAGACGGATCAGTGGAGCCAGCGTCTGAACGCAGTAGTTTTAACTGTTGAACTTGAGGGTTTTCTTAAGTAAGGTTATTAAGCTTGCTTATGGGTAATAGGCTTAATTTTACAGAGGGGAAAAAAAGAAAAAAGCTATAAAGTGCTTCTGGCAACATGACATAAATACAACAATGTAAAGCAAAGCAAAAATCAGCGTGATTAACATCAGGAGGGAAATAACAGGACAATCAGGATGCTCTTACTATTAAGAAGCTCATACACCAGAAGTGATTTAAATAAAACTATTTACTTTAAATCACTGTTTACTTTGAGTGCTGATATGAAGACTGTTAAGTGTTCAGACTATGGGTTTTGCTTCCTTTGTAGACAAATAATTTTGTTTCATTCCACTCGTGATTCTTTGGCTAGAATGATTTCCCAAAAGAATAAAAACTGTCTCCTGGGTTTTCATAAAATGTTGACACCTGTTATATTGTGGTGGTTTATCAAGCCCTGTCTACAGCCAAGTTTAGGGCATGTTGCAAAACACTTTTCTGTAGATAAGATCTATGCGGTATTGGATTTAGCTACAGTGCTGTCGCTTAAATCTGTATTTCTGTCCTGAGTTTCTCAGGATGCAAAAGGTGTTAAAGTGTAGTTCAGAGAGTAGCAAACTCTCCCTGTCATTCTAGGCCTCATCTTACTCAGGTCAGGTGAGCCCCCGGACTTGTGGAGGAGCCGGGGCAGGTGCAGGGAGGGCGTTGGGCTCTTTGATTTAGGAGTCAACATTAGAGGGTGCTCAAATGGCAGATTGGCTTTTGTAAGATAGGCTGTGATGCATATTGCATTGTATCATTGTAACTTCAGCTTGTTGAGAAAAGGTGTAGGCTATTCAGGCATTCAAGGTAAATACTGTTGTTGTCCTTAGTAAAAAATCAATTTTTTAGGCTATTGAAAATACAGTTGTTCCGTGGCAAGTAGCTAAGGTGAAAATTAAGAATATTTGGCTGTGAAAATTAAGAATATTTTAATTTCAACTTTTAAATAAAGTAGTGCTCCTAAGTCAGGTACCTGTTTTTTTTAAGACTAAGTGATTCTTTTTAAATTCACATGTATGTTATCTACTTAATGACATTTTTCTATTCATACAAATTTGCTTTCTAAGGTAAATTGAATTAGATGTTTTTGTGTGCTGTCACATCTGTTGTTAGAGTAGTGACATTGATACATGTAAAAGACAATGAGCAAAGAGAAGATAGACTGGGCTACTCAGCTGTGTGTAGGTTTTAAATAATATCTTGCCAAGGGCAAAACCTAAAGATTTCACCCTTTTAAGAAAATGCAAATTGATGATTAAAAAATGCAACAAATCAGGCTAATGTATGTCAACAAATGAATGTGGTGCCTTTCATAAATGTAAAAGCAGTAGGTCTAAAACTACGAATGCTGAAGTGTGAGTGGGAATTGGGTAAATGCAGAAAATGCACTATCTGTTTGCAGATGAGGTTGGGATTAATTTACGGTTGAGTTAGCACAGCTTAGTGTGTTGCTGTGGGTCCTCTGAGCTGAGGTAGTTCAGAACACTTTTTGTCTCTTACCATATAACAAAGACAGACCACAACACGCTTTCTTTGAACCTGCAGAACAGGGTTCAGCTTTTGTCTTGAATTTTGGCAGCCTGTGGAGGGTTGCATTTTCAGTTGCTGCACCACAACTAACCTGTAAAAATGTAACTCAGTAAAAATGTAACTCAAAAAAAGTGGGTTTTAGTTGGTGGTAATATAAGCCCCTGCCAAGGCAACATCAGCAGATCTGGGGAAAGGCAGAATAAATGTACCTGAATTAATGTATCTGTTTAGAAGGATTAAGCAGCTATAATTGTACGATTTTAAATTCACACGTAGGTGTGAATATATATATATATCAGTTATATTATATCAGTAAAACTGTCCAGAGCAAGCAGGTCCTAAGGGAGGTGTTTGCTTTGTTACTGCTCATTCACATAAATCCTAGGTTCAATATTGCGTGGTTGTTAGTTTGGGTTTTTTTTTTCCTTACCTGTAACTTTGTATCACACTTAACCAAATTGTACACATTGTAGGGCTACTTCTAATAGGACTTGCTACAAAGCATGTAAAACTTGAGATAAATTGCCATGTCAGCTTGGGGGGGGAATCCACCAAGTTTCCTGGGTTGCTTTAAATTAATCTCTGTGTCAAGAGAGAAGAGAGGGATGCAAAGGAACAAGAAATGTCATAACACACTCTCTCTGTGCTCTTGATATTGTTTTATGGGTATTTCGGTTCACACACAGCTCAAAGACTGTACTAAAAGGGGACAGGACTGGAGATCAGGGTAATGTGGATTTTGTATTGAAACATACATGTGGTTATCAGGCAGTTGAAAGGTCAAGTATGCCTTATTTTTTCTACTTGGCAGAGTGGTTGGGAGTTTCCTGTTGCTTTTGGAGGTTGCCCTTTGCTGCTGTCCTCAGAGCAGCACCGTGTTACTGCTGGAGCACTAACTGCAGTTTCTGCCTTTGAGGTGGCACCTCAAGACTTTGGAAAGTTGGTTGGAGAAAAGAGCTTCTGCTATACCAGCAGCATTTTTCTGCTCCAGAAAAAGGCTTTTAAACCTTTGTCTGTTTGTGCCTCCTGTCATTCCTTTTCAGTTACAGTTTTTTGTCCAGATTATGATGTAACATTAAAACAAAGAGGAGGCAAATGTTAAGACTCTTCACTTTCCCAGTCTTAGTTATTTTTCTTTGTTTTGTCATATTCTCCCAGTCATGATCTTCCAAGGTATCCTGTACTCACTGTTGGCTGTATAGAAGGTGGTAGGAAGCTGCCCATGTTTGTGCAGTGTTACAGCTGATGTATCAGTGCAGGGGGTGGGTTATGAAGGAGAGGTCGTCAGCTGCACAGAGACGGAGAGGAGGAGCAGCCCCTGTTGGAAGCGACTGGGGGATGGGAGAGCGTGGAAGTTGTTGACTGAAAGCATAGCTATCAACTGTGTGACCAGGCAAAAGTGTCATCCTGATAGGGTTCATAGTTACACAGAGTTAAGGTGGAAGAAACGGTCTGTTGTGACCATAGGTGGTCACTCAGGTGTGACATGGCATTTTGCGATATGAGCACAAGTAGGGTTTCACCAGTACCTTGAGTTTATTGTATTCTAGTGGCCAAGCACTTAGTTTGGTCTAACAGAGGAAAGCAGGTCCTGAGCTAAGACTGCATCAGTAGAAGACTCAAAGCCAGTTGCCGTATCTGAGAAGTGTGTGTAGGGGGAAGTGCTGCTGAATCCTGTTGTTTGTCACAACTAATGTATGCAATGAATTTGATACCTATATTTGTGAATCCCCTACTAGGAATTGGTGAGCATTTTCAAAATGCTCTTGTTCACAGAACAGTGCAGAACTTCATACACTGAGTGCAGAATTTCATACATTGAGTGCATAAATACTTCAGTAGGTAGCCAATACTAGTGCTGTTTTTGTCCTATGGTAGGTTCACACTACCTTCCAAAGGTTGTGGTGATTGCAGGTGTAGCCTCTTCTTTCTCTCTAATCACTTCTTTCTGCCTGCTGCTGCAGCAGCTGCAATGGTGTGTAAGCTGCCATTCTCTGCCGTTTTAGCACAAAAACCAGTGGCTTCACAATCAGCCTTTGAGGAGCTGGTCTGAAGCCAGTCACCTGGTTTAGCAGGGAGCAGATGAAAGATTCCCCTCGGCTCCTCTCTGCTGAATCCCTTTGAGGGGTAGCAACTTCCTCAAGGCAGGCAGAGCAATCAGTTGTTTCTATGGCTAGAGTTCCTAGCACCCGTCTGCTAATACCCCCGGGCTTTGAGATCTCCCAGTGACACGGCTGAGGTGTGGGCTGTCATTCCACTTGGATAACTCAAGTTACCCAAGGAAAGATAACAAGGTAGAGGAAAAAGTAGAAGTGCTAAGTTATCCCATTGCTCTTGCTGTTTGCTTCTTTCTCTAAATGTCCTAAGACATATTTAAAGAAAGTCAGCATTGTACTTTGAAAGAAAAATAGTTTTATATTGTGTTTTAGTGCTTATGAGTTGTCCTTACGTTTTATGAATTTCCTTTCTGTTCATTTGCTTGCTCATCAGCTCTCTTGTGTGAACAAAGACATTTCAAAATGTCCAGGAGAGATTTTCATGGACATATTTGTCATTAGTTATTCATGCTCTTGCCTTCTTGCTCAGAGCCTGACAACAGATGAAAACTCACCCTCCTGAATATTGGTGGTTAAGAAATGAGAAGTGAAGCAATTCTCTTTTAATCTTTGAAGTGCTTGCATTCTGATGAATGGCTACAGATGAATGGGATTAGGGACAGAGCTGTAGTCAGCATGACAGATATGGTTATTTAAGGAGATGATGAACAAGGGCAGTTTTAGAGAAATTTATAGGGAAATATCAGATTAAAGGAAACAAGAAAAACATTGCTACAGGCAGGGAAGATAGGGACAAAGAAACCAATTATACTTGCATATCAGATGTCCATACACTGTTGAAAGAACAAGTAAATATTAATTTGCCCACTTAACAGAATTCCTTTTCACAGCTGCGAGCTCTGGTGTCATATGGCACAGAAGTAATTGTTAATGAATCTATGTACTACTATGGGTCTGAAGCAAACCTTTTGAAATAAGTTCTTCCCTACTTGAAATGCTAATTAAGAAATTACTATTTTAAGTTCTGTGCATCTGCGATTAACGCTCTCTATGCAAGCTGTCCATACTCTGGCTGCTTGTAAAGGTAGGGTATGCTTATGTTGGTACAAGCACATTTTCTAGTGTGACAGTCTTAGAGAAATTAAATCAAATAGTTGTTTTACAGATAAAATGTTTTGCTTGCTTAGGGAAGGCTTTTAAATTTTAGAGTGCTTGATTAGCTTAGCATCATGGCTTAACCCCAGCCAGCCTCTAAGCCACACACAGCTGCTTGCTGCTTCTCCCCACTGGAATGGGGGAAAGAATCAGAAGAGTAAACATGAGAAAACTCATGGGTTGAGATAAAGGCAGGTTAATAGATAGGTAAGCAAAGCAAAACAAGGAATTCATTAACTACTTCCCATCGGCAGGTGAGTGTTCAGCCATCTCCAGGAAAGCCAGGCTCTGTCATGAGTAACAGTGACTTGAGAAGACAAATACCATTGTTCTAAATGACTACCCCTTTCTCCTTTCCCCCCAGCTTTAAATGCTGAGCATGACACCATGTGGCATGGGATCTCCCTTTGGTCACTTGGGATAAGCCCTAACAGCTGTGTCCCCTCCCAGCTTCTTGTGCACCCCCAGCCTGCTCACTTTGGGGTGGTGTGAGAAGCAGCAAAGGCTGTGATGCTGTGCAAGCACTGCTCAGCAATAACTACCATCTCTCTTATCAGCAATGTTCTCAGCATAAATCCAAAATATACCCCCTACAAGCTACTATGAAGAAAACTAACTTTAGCCTTAACTTAGCCTAACTAACTTAACTAAGCCAAAACCAGCACAAGGTAATCGGTTTCTATGTACACAGGTACATAGAAAATAAGTGTTCCTCTAAAGGGTGTCTCACAGCCAGATTACACCTGCAGATTCTCTGCAGGATAGGAAGTACTCAAAATTTATTCTGCTTATTTTTTGTCTTATGTGCAGAGCCTTCTAATAACAGGAATTACACAGAATACCTACAGTTCAATTTGTTTTCTGCTGTAATTTTATATGTGGCCCTGAACTACACCTAAAACCTGTGGCTAGCTGCAATAGTAAAAGCTTACTGGCACAGCTCCTTAAGTAAAGAGCCAGTTTGTGCCAGAAAAGTGTTCTTTGAATCTGCTCTTAACTGAAGTAGGTAGTGGAAGTTTGTTCATGGAATGGGGCACTTATGCTACGGCTTTTGTCACTACACAGGGAACAGAAATGTGGGGTGCTCTAGGAACGGTACCCATCACTGATGCTTCTATACCAAAAAAACCCCCCAAAACAAAAAACAAAGCATAATGAACTTCATTGCTCTGCCCTGGACAGATCTTTTTCAGTAAAGCAGTGAATTTAAAGTGATCTTTTAAAACACATTTATAGTAGTTGCTCTTGAAGTGTTAACTCTTGCTTAAAATACTTGGGCTTCGTTCAGCCCTGACTGATGTAGGCTAATTTTAAAAGAGTTTTAAGGAATTCAACATCTAGTCACAACAGGAACTGCAAAGAGTCTAATTAGACAGAACAATCCAGGGACATTGGTACAACGTATGGGTTTTGGTTTGTTTTTTTAACAATATTTTAAAATGAAAGTGATTTGTTAAAAATTGAAACAATGTTTGAGAGAAACTCAGTCTTGTAACTCCCATGCATGTACCCCAGAGGGAAGGTGTCCGAGTGCTGAGAAAGGTAAGATTATTTTCTCCTAGGTGCTGTGTTAACCTTACCTAATTTCTAGAAGCTTAATGAAGCAAATAAGGAGAGCAACCTTGAAAAGGTTTTGCTGGCAATGCAATCTAAAGAAAAAATCGAAAGGGAAAGCTGCAAAGGAACTGGGAAAAGAAGATGGATCTATTATCTAGTAAATTGGTATCAATTGATCAAAGTATCAGAGAAGTGACATAACACTTATGGAAGAGGATGAAAAAAAATTCAATCATGGCTTTTCAACTTAATGTTTAGAAGTGCTTCAAGCCCTGCCTGGTATAAAATTGTGTTTTCTGTTGACTGTGAATATTAGAATCTTAACAAACTGGAAGTTTGAGGCTTGTTGCTAAGCTTGGAAAGGGCAGGTCCGATTGTGTGCACAAGTAATAAATTAAGATGAGGTTTTCAAATTTTCTTCAAAGAGATTCTGTTGTGATATCAGCAGCTCAGACACACCATTAAACAATGGCATCAGTTTCCTCCTTGGCATCAAGTAGTGCCCTAGGAAGTGGAGACAGCCTGCATAGCACAGAATCTCTTCTGATGGTGTTGAAGTGAAATACCATCTGGATCTGAGGGTCCAGAAAGGGTTTCCAAGCTTTGCCCATGCATGCTTCTCATCAGCCAAGGACTGATGTTTCAGGTGTAAATCTGGGTTTTCTTCATTTTTTGGGGGCTCAGCTGATTCTTTTTGCTTTGTTGGGTTTGGGGGACTTCATTCTCTTACAAACTCCCTCCAGGAACCCTTGACCTTTTTTAAAATTTATTTTTAGATGTAATAAAATATTTTTCTGTGTGGTGGGAAGCATGTCCCAGTGTCAAGACACGTTTACGTGGCATGTACCGTAGTTATTGCTTAAACACTACTTTAATCAGTAAACTCAAAGCCATATACCTAATACAAGCCTTTTGGAATACTGTTATTTTTTCTAAATAAAAGCACATTAGATCCACCAGGGCTACTGGCACAGGTGCACTGTGCAATCTAACAGTCAACTGTCTGTTGCTAGACGATTATTTATTTTTTTTTTAGCTTGAAGCTTAGCATCTTCATCTCAGGCGATTTTGCTGCTCCACCTTGTGGACAGAAATCTCACAGTTCTTAAGAAATATGTCTTCAGATGAAGGGAAACAAAACAGTCCCAGGACCGGACCTAAAGGCAGTTTAGTGGTTAACAGAATACAAGATGTTTCCTGCTTCCTTGTAAAATAACAGGCTTCGTTGTTATTTCAGTGGGGTGGATTGTATCTATCTGCCTTGAATATCTTCATAAATGTGGGCAGAAAATTAAAAACCCTCTAGATTTTGCTTCTTTTCAGTCTGGCTTGAAACAACAAAAAGTGTCATTTAAAGTCATTGGAATATTTAATCTTCTAAAGCATTTAACAGTGCTGCTAGGACTTTGTAATTGCATGGCATCCGGGCCTCAAACACCCTTGTTGGACAGACCCAAGTCACTGGGAATAGTCTGCAATTCTCCACCCTGTTCCCAAGGGTTTTGCTGTATAGTGGAGTGGTGGGTCCACGTCCCAGCTCTAGTAAGGGGCAGTTGGGTTGATCACATTCAGCTGGGAAGTAAGGAATATTTGCTGTTTATGTGCAGGAGCTGATTGACATCTGACACTTCCAGCACTCAAAATATTTGTGCAACCTTTGTCTGAATGAAGAAAGCGATAATTCAGAAGTGACTTTATAGTTACTGGAAAATGTGCCTGTAAAATACCATTTATTGCTGTGGGAGTCTGATTTCCATTTTATGTTTTGATAGCCATCCCCAAATTCAGTTTTGTGACTTTGTTAGCGGTTCTGTAACGAGCATCTTGGAGAGACTATCAGGGCTGATTAGCTGTTGTTTAAAATTTTGCTTAATGCTGATAGGATATGATCTGTTTTTTCACATGACCAAATCTTAGTCCCCTGGGAGAATCCATTTAGGAAACAGCATCCTTTGGTTGTGGAGCACTGTTGCAGTTGCAGGTTTTACCTTGCTGCTCCAGTGTGCAGGTGACTGTCATTGCTTTGAGGAAGCCCACTGCTCCATCCAGCTTTGGCACAGGTGGCAAAATCTGGTTCTGTTGAATAGTTGTGTCATGGATGTTCCTGGTGCTGATGGGAGGTGATGCTTCTCTCTCTGCTGCCCTCCTCGTCCCCAGCTCTGGCTTCTTCCTGCTTCCTTTGTTGCAAGAGCAGCTGCTTACAGGTTGCCATTTAAGAAGCTGAAATAAAAGCATAGTTTCTGAACCTGGTCAGCAACTGAATCAGCCCCTAGTCTTGGGGCAGCTTGCTTGTGAAAAATTCCTCCTCCAAAAGTAAAGGGAAAACACTGTTACCTAAATACTGGAATTGTTTTGTTGCCCACTGGGTGATGGTGTGCTACAACAGCCAGCAGAGCCACAACCACAACCAGTTAAATTGTACAGCATCTATCTACTCTGCATGTAGCAGAGTCTTGTGTACTGCTGCAGTAGCAGAAGGTATGGAATTATTCCTCATGCAGACTTAATGGAGGTCTGTGAAAGATGTATTGATAGTGCAGTTCTGAAAAACAAATCTAGTGCTTACTGAACTGCTCCTTGCTTTTTCATAGGCAGGTTACAAGTTAGTCTCCTCGATGCTGAATTAATAGCTGATAAATATACAATCTAGAGCAGGCTATAAAAGTTGCTGATAATTACTTGGTTGGATGAGTCTTTCATGCTTTTTCATCTGTGCTTTATCTTTTCCATATGAATCTGGACACAATGCTTCACTGCAATCTTGGATCATTTTTCATATAAAAAAACAACCCAACCCACAAAAATCCCCAAACAGGATGTAGCTCTTCCTCACCTCTGCCTTACTGGCTGAACATGCACACTTGGGTATATCCTTTCAATAAAGGAAGCATGCTTTTGGCACAGCAATTAATTTTACTTATTTCCTTTTCAGGTTTTTCAAAGAGTATGTTTATAAATGGGACTTGAAGTGGGACTTGGTTTAATAGAGCAGATAACTATTTCAAAATAAAGTGGTGATTTTTTTTCCTGTTGAGAAAACATTCAGAAACTTCTTGTTGCATTTTATTTCAATACCAGAATTTACTTGGTAAAGAAATTATGTCAGGTACTCTTTCTACAAGCTAAATATTTGTGAGTATATAAAGGAAAATTACCAACCAAAAAAAAAAACAAACAAAAAAGAACAAGAGAGGAAATTTTTATCACTGTCTTTCTTACAGTGAGCTTACAAGCACATAGCTCTGTTGCTTTCCTGTGCTCTCCTGGAGCTCCTGGCTGCATTTGGTACCTGCCCACTTACCCGTGGTGTCAAAAGAAGCTGTGGTCTCAGTCCTCTTCCAGCACCCTTGCCTGCCTCTCCTCAGTGGCAGAGCAGCAAGCTCATCAGTAATTTGATGGAGCATCTCTTATTCTTAGCTTTTATTGAAACTGTACTGTATAAGAATGTACCTTTTATCAACCTTTGACTGCAAGGCCAAAGACCAAAGCAAGGTCAATGTTTTGTCCTAGTTTGCTCTTCTGCAGGTTCAGAATTTGCAGGAGGTGAAATGTAGCCCCAGTGTTGCTGCCACCCTGAAGCACGGTGAGACAGTGTGTGCTGCACTCTTGGGATGGTGACCCAGGGGGATATCTCCAAGCAGCCTCTGAGACGAGTGAGTTGTACACAGCTCTGTCTGAGGCAGAGCTCACACTGGCAAACACAGATGCTGGGCTTGTTGGCATTTTTTTTTTCCACTGAGTAGAAAGGTCTGAGAAGCAGTAAAAGCTTTTTTCTGCTTTACAAGTTCTTTGTTGATGGGGAAGCCCTGCTGCTAGTCATGACTCTTAAATGTGAAAACTCTGCCCTTTTTGGAAGGCATCTTCTTTCTCCCATTGCTGTGCAAGAACAGCTGTGGAAGACACGGGCAGGACTTGTGTGTCTCAGAAGTCTAGTAGCATCTGTCCCCATTTCTGCCTGGAAATCCCATGTATTACAGTCTCTGACAACTGCTTGCCTCATTCTGCCTCCTGGCAGTTCCCATCTAGCCACACTGGTAGGCCATAACCATTTTTTAACTATAAACTGGGTTTTCTATCTTTCCCATCCTATAGCTCTCCATTTGTCTGTCTGTACACATTTTCCTGTGCTGCCAATTTCCATGATGGGTTCTTTTTATGAAGTCAAAGTGGAGCTGAGGACACCAGAAGAGCTGTTACTCAGAGAGGCAATGCTGCTGGGGGATTATTGGGTTTGCAAGACTTAGGAATAGAGATACTGATATATGATCTGTGGGATGATGTCGTCTGTGTGAGCCTCTGTTTCTCTTGCCAGCAACTATTTTATGTTTAAATGTCTGCTTGTCACTGGGGACAATCCCATGGGATCTCTGTTCCAGTAGGGGTGCATCAATATCCCAAGAAATGCAGCTAATAAGTTTTGAAAACCTCCTGTTTAACATTGTGCCACGATGAAGTGACAGGCAATAAACCCAAGTTTCCATGGGTTGCAGGCCAATTTTTTTCTTCTAATTAGTGGATAAAAGGAGAAAGAACTTTAAAAAAAGAGACAAGAAAACCATCAGAATTAACTTCCTGGACAGGAGGAAGGTGTGTGGAGTTATCCAGGAAGGGACTTGGAGCTTATCTCTGAGCACTGATTGTATGGAGCCTTCTGGGCAGTGCTCCCATTCCCACTGGGCAGTGACAAACCTTTGTGTTCAGCTCTCCTTCCAAGAGCCTGTTCCCAGTTTCCCTGCTCTGCTTTCACGTTTCCAGCAGCAAAGGGACCTAAAGGCAAATGTGGGGCACATGCAGAAAAGCTCTAAGGTCTTACAGAACCCCCAAACCACCTTCGAGATGATAATTTGTCTGTTTCTCCAGCCCCACAACATGCTGGGTGATGCAGGGGGGGACCCAGAGCACAGCTTCTCCATCAACTGGACCTCCCACCTTCTCTCTCTCTCCCTTCTCTGGTTCCTGCCTTGTGCAGCAGATGAACTTGCCAAGGTGTAAGAGAGAGATTAAAAAGGTAGCTTTAATGATATAAACAGGGAGAGGTTGGTCTTTTGCTGTAGTTCTTTGACTACAGTTACAACAGTGAGCCATGGAGTTTCCAAAAAGGAATGTGAGGTTTTCTACCTGGAACATCCTACTTTGTTTGTGCCTTTGGAGGTTACTCGGAGGTTTTTATATGAGAACAGGAAAAGATAAAGAATGATGTTTGCAGCTTTGACACTGGGAAGAAGCTCACAGCAGATGGAGAATGATTTCTGGAGTAAAAACTTTATTCCAGTTCAAGAAAAGGCATCCCACCACACTGTGTCCATTTCCCCTTCTCTGACCCTGCCAATAGTGTTTTTTAGGAGTTTCCTTCATGACACTATAAAAACCAATCATGGTTCCAGGCAAGGGTGCTTTACTTGGTAGTCTGTCCTCCTTCAAGCCATGAGCATTGATGTGTTGCATCTGTTCTAGAAATAAGGATGTAAATACAAGCCACATTTTTGCATGAGCAATGATGCATGTTATTGACGACTGTTTTAGAAAATGAAAAATCTGTTTGTAATAAGAATTGTAATAGATTTGTTATAACTCTGATCTAAAAATTGAAATGGGTCAAGTTCGGAGAAGGAGAGGCAGTAGCATCTTATTAGACCATCTGACACAGTTAAAGAGAAAGGCATGCTTTGGAACACATGAGTATCTTTAGGCCAGCTGTAACAGCAGTCAGAAATGGGATCTGCTCTTAATTTTCTCTAGATGACTCTGATTTTTGCCTGAGCTGCTAATGGGTGGTTTTGGTTTTGTATTTCCCCCAGGAGACTAATGAATGCACAGTCTAAAATGAAAAGAAGGACAAGCTCTTGGTAGGCTTTTACCAATGGATAGGGAGGCAGGGACACTGTTGTGCTCTTTTGTTGTGGGTTCAGCTTTTGGTAAAACCACAACAGTCTATTTAAAAGTGGATTTTAGAGCAGGAAAGTGAATGTATGTTTATTATCAGTGTTGAGAGAGGGGGGGAGTAAAGCAGCCAAGTGAACAGTGATAAAATATGCCTTCCCATTCAGCAAATTAGGGCATTATGCAAGGGATGAAGGGGTTGTATTTCAAAAGTGCCTGAAAGCTCGTCTTTTTTTTAGAGTCTTTTCTGCTCAAACTTGACTGGACAGCCTTCTTATTCAGAGTAAGGGATTAATTTACAGCTAGAAGACACTTTTATACCCTATCATATTGTTCTTTTTCATTATTAGGATAACTGCTCAGAATATTTGTGTGATCAAGGTCCAGTCAATATTGACTGTTGAGTATGTTAGAGAAATCAAGACAAAAATGTGCTTCTGTGAATGCCTTGGGGCTGTGGCTAAAACAGTTGTCACTGGCTTGAAGTTACAGTAAAACTGATGTCCCCTGTTGTGATATTATTGTTTGGAAGAAGTAAAACTAGTGATGGGAAATGAGCTCAGTCTTTGCAGGAAGACTTTTAAAACAGGAGACAAAGAAGGATGTGTGGAAACAAAAAATAGGAAAGGATATGTCAAAGGGCAAATGCTTTCTCCTACATTATGCCTTGCCATGGTTAGAATGAGAGCAGTGGAAGAACAATAGCCTTGACAGGTATTTCTCCTGCCTTCCAAGCAAGCTGCACTGACCAAGATCAAAACAGTGTCTCCAGCAAAAACCAGTTTGGACTTTAAACTTAATTACAGTGTTCAAGCTTGTCTCACCTGATGTTTCTCTAAATTGCTCCAAGACCTTGCTGTACTGATATAGAAGACAATTGGACAAATTATCTGTCAGGTCTAAAAGATGTGATTCATCCAATAAGGCATATTTCTGTCAATTTTGAACTTGAAAAATTAGTCTGCACATGACCTTTCAAATAACCCTTGGAAAGGATGGGAAACAGCCTAACTCATTGATCCAGCCCTTCTGGGCTTCAACTAGCCACTGTCAGATTTGCCGTGATGAGTTTAAGGAAAAAATAAAATTGACAGGCAGTTTTTCTTTGAAATAAATAAATTAAAGAGGCATATTTAATTTTTGACAGCATTTTCAGTTGGAAGTTGTTTGCTCTTGTAAACCGGATATTTCAGGATCCCTATGAATCTGTAGAGCTATGATAATTCCTAAAGGAAGATAAGTCAGAGCATTATAGAGAGCTGGTGGTCTGACCCAGTTGTACCTAAAGCCACATCAGGAAGCAGTTGTCTGTCTGTCCCTTCTCTGGAAGCAAAGGTGGTGTTCCCAGAAATGCAGAAAACTGGCTGCAGCCAGTTCATCTGGAGGCCGTGATGCCCCGCTGGAAATGGAAAGCAGCATTAAATTGTATCTTTATTATATGCCCACAAGGTGGCACTTGTCTTCTTTTTACTTTCTCTGAAACCTAAATTTTTATACTTGCAGCAGCACTAGGAAATAATTTTAGAGGTTTTGAAACTTTTCTTAAAGAGTAAGTTAGCTGTGCTTTCCTGGGAGTGCTATTTCCCACTCGTCAAATAAATGACAGTGAAGAGAAAGGGGACATCTGTGTTTTGCTTGTTATCATTGCACATGTGAAAATTCCAGCTTAAGATAAAAAAAATATTTTTACTATAAAAACTTTAAAAATTTTTATTTGTCATCATTAGTTTCATCAGGTGCCACTACTTACCTGCAAAGGGGGAGAAAAATGAGTACTAACTTCCCTTGCTTTGCAACCTGGTCTAATCACTTAGATGAGTTCATTTAATAGCAGCAGTGCCTGTGATAGGTAAAATATTACTCAGTAAAATTATCCCATCATTCATAAAGAGGCAGTAATAGCAGACCTGCTAATGGAAGGCAATGAACTCTATAGCTATTTTTGCTGGGTCTCTCATTCAACCCCACTACAAGCATTTCCACGGAGTGTATTGTTGCCAAATCAGATGTCTGTAGAAACCAGGATGTCAGGGTGATCTTTTTTCTTTCTACCCCTGAAGACTAATGCAATTATTCAGAGCATTCCTTTCTTTCTGTGCCTTTGCTTCTGCTGACAGTGTTTTCTTTTCTCCTTCTTGGTGTCATCAGAGATGTGGCTCTTGTAGCTTTTTGGGGCATAGTTCACACTTGCTTTCTCTTAATTATTTTTACTGTATTCATAATTAGAAAGCTAACTGTACTTATTCAAGGTGGTGTAAGAAAAAACATGAGGATGAAGGAACAGAGCAAATTAAGTTTTGTCCTGTTAAATTTCCTGGGGCACAGGGTAATGATGTGGTGCCATGATGTCACTGAAGGGATGGTTTTATTGTGAATGCCTGTTTTCGCTGCCTATAGCTTTCCCATAATTGTATTATACTCTTTTTTTTTCTCCAGATAGGGGGACGCCTTTGAAGAATGGGAAGAAAATGCATTCAGCTGATGTTTTTGTTTTCTTGCTTAAGTAACTTAAACACAGTTTAATTTTAAAAGCTGCCCAGGAGCATGAGGCTCCATGTGCATTAAGGAGTGTAGCTACCTGCGTCAAAGGTTAAGGAAATGGTCTGAAACCTTGCTTAAAGAGAATTGTTGGTGATCATGCCTTCTGCCCACAGGCTTGGGCATGTCCCTGTGGATGTGACTTCCCCGAGTGCCAGCTTCTCTGAGGCCTGCAAACCATGGGCCTCAGGTCAGCAAGCTGCCTGTAACCCCTGCCTGCACGTTGCCATCCCCTGGCAGGAGGTGAACCGTGTGAGCTGCCGGTAGCTCCTCTTTTGACCTAGAGGCCATTTGTCTCTGTAGTCACTCTGGGCTTTATCTTAACGCTGAGCAGCTGCCCCACTCCAGCTGCCCACCAGCGTGGGCTGTGTCAGCAGCAGAGTGGGCTGGGAGGGGGGGAGCAGGGCAATGCCTGCATGGTAAAGGGAACACCTCTCTGGTGTCTCCTCTCCACCTGGAGGAGGCAGTGGCTTGTTTGGAATGGTTTGTGCTGAAGTGCCTCACAGCATGCAATGATGTCTGCCTTCCTGAGGAACAGCCTTGATGTGTCTAAAAGTTTTCAAAGCTTTTTTGGTTTTAATTCAAAGGAATTCATCTGCCAAGGATAATATTTTCGCATCAAAGACTCAGTAGCAGCCTAGAAATATCAGTCATCATTGCTGAGTATCATGCATTACGTTGTATATTTGGAAATGTGGCTCTTATTGCCTGGTGTGTTCTCAGCCCTGCAAGGATCTTCCCATAAATAAAGGAAATTTTGTGATGTCCTGGTTGTGAAACCCTGCCTGTTTTCCACATGTGCCTAAGCCCTGTGTGCCATTAGTTTTTTTGTCATTTTAGGGACTAATGTGGCAATATTGCTTTTGGATTAATGTTATTTATTCAGTCATATTTAATTCTGCATTTTTTTGTAACATGATGTAACAGTACAATTGCATTTATTTAGGAGAAAGAATTTATATAGGAATTGCATGAGATCTCTTAAAAGAGTAGTGTAAGATGGTGTGAGGTATTTCAGTCAGAAATTATTTGTTACCCCTGAGCTATGGGAAGGCAAAGACAGGACAAGACCGAGCCAGAAGATTGTCTCTTTTTATATTCATGTGGAGGACCTGAATGCTCTTATTCCCTAAGAAAAAGCAAGCAAGGTTGACCATGGCTTTCTCTCTTGTTTACCATGCACTGGAAGTAATTAAGTTCTCTGCAGCCTTTTGTGGTGATGTGCATGGTACCCTGCCAGCAAGGAAGGGGTGGCTTGGTTTCTTCAGAAGGTCATGTGAGGCAAGTTGCCACCCACAGTTGCTGCTTGCTCTTTGTCTCAAGATTCTGCCTGCCACCCTATTACAGACCATCCTTTAACTTTCTGTCTGCTGATAGCAATGGTGTGGAGAGGGGTTTTGTGGAAAAATTTGGGATTCCAAGGTCTCATTTAGGGGTGCAAAGGACTTTTTGCGTGTGCTTTTCCTACCAGTACACACACAAGGACAGGGATGTTTGGGCTGTTCTTTGCTGCCCAATCTCCTGGAGCTGCCTGCCATCCCCTTCCCCTCCTCCTGCCACCAGCTGTGAGGGGACTTGTGCAGAAGTTTCCAGCACTGCTGGGTGCTGCTTACCCAGCTTCTCCTGCTTACCCTGGAACCACAGGACTGTAGCCCATCTGTTGTACTACCACTGCCTAGGGCAGTGGCTGTATTCATCCTTTAATTACCTCAATGCTGTTTGAGTTTTATTTTGGTTGGAGTACAGAAAAGTCCTAAGTGCTAGGGCTTGCTTGGCTGCTGTTTCAAATGTTTCATGATGGCTTGAGCTTAGTTTTTGAAATGCTGTTGGCACTTGTACTCTGAAAAACAGAGATGAAATGACATTTTCTGTTCAGCTGCACTGTTTTTGCGGCTTGAGAACCTCACCAGCAAATAAATTATGGCTTCATTTCTGTAAGTAGAGTGATTTTATGAGCATCCTTTGGGCTTAGAGAAGGTGCTAACAAGCAAGATTTTGAGGCTGAGGAGGAATTTTTTTAGGAGCTGTTTTTTGAGCACAAAAAGGAGTCTGTTGTATGGGTCAGCAAATGGCCACGTCTCCTGGTCATGCATTTCTCCTGGAGTTAAATTGATACATGCTGCTGCCAAACAAAGCAAGACTGGCATCTTAAAACATATGTAAACACCTACTGGTTAGTGCCTAGGCCGTAGCTTACAGAAAAATAAAAGTTTTATACTTTTATTTTATACATATACTTTTATTTTATACTTTATACAAGAAAGTTTTATACTTTCTTGTGTATTTTCATATTTATGACTTACACTGTTAGATGTAAGGTCTAGATTGGTTCAGAAAATATGCAGTTGGATTTTCTTCTCCTGATCATGTTGACGTTTGGTCCACATGGCTAAGTACTGGCCTCTTCCACAAGTTTCACCACCTGAGGACTCAACTGTGTTCAGTGGGAATATTGCCAAATAAAATCAAAGTCTGGGGCAGGAGCTGCCATGTCATTAGAAAGCTGATTATTTCCTCTCAGACAGTGGTAAACTAACCTCCAGCATCAGGTTGCAGGTCACCATGCTGCAGGGAACGGCATACAGTAAAATAAAAATAAAACTGAGTTCTCTACAGGAAATCTCATAGTAAGTCTTAAGTTGCTTTATGGGGTTACCACGCATAGTTAAGCTGCCGCTGCTCTACCCTGGAGCTGACTGATCTTCAGTGGGGAGAGGGAAAGAACCATTTCAAGCAGAGGTAAACATTTTTATTCTTTCTATAAAAGGAATACACAGAGACAAGCAGCCTAAACAGTTTGAGGCAATAGTAACAGTTTTTGTATCTGCAGTTAAAATGTACACTCTGAAAGTACTACAGTTGTCCAGATTTATATAAGGGATAAAATGGAAATGGGTAAGAAGGAAGGAAAGTAACGAAGGGAAAATACTAAATTGTAATGTCACAATTAGTCACATTTGTGTCTATGGAACAATCCGAGATGCTCTCCTAGCATTTGTGTCTGTAATATGAACCTACCCTAAAGAAATGGTTGTATGATTTCCTATTGGCAGAAGCCCTTTTCTGTGCAAATGTGTATTTTTGAGTATCATTCTGTGCTTTTCCCTTCTTAATTGCACATGGATCACACCCAAGATGCATAGTTTTCTTTCTCTTTCCTTAATTAGTGGTTAAAGCAGGGCACACTGGGCCTACAAAGCAACCCTCCTGCCTCATTGGGACATTTCTGCCTGTAAATGGAAGCTGCCTGTTGTGCTTTTCTGAGCTTTTATGCTCTCTTTTCTCTGTGTTCAGGCAAATTTTAAGGAAGCCTTGTGTAGAGATTAGATGGCTTGAGACTGAAATGCTGAGGAGATGAGTGGGCTGGATAGGCGAGTCCAAGCAGGACACCAGTGGTGATAAAGCAAAGCATTGCTCAAGGGTGAGGGGAGAGGTCTTGTGTTTGCTAGGGCAGGGGGAGGGCAAAGTCCTGGAAAAGAGGAGTGTGTTTGGGAGGGAGGAAGATGATGACAAGAAAGTGCTGAGGATTGTTTAAGAAATAGTTAGGGATTGCTCCTCTCCTTGCCCACAGGGCAGAGAGATGGGCTGGCAAACTGTGACTGTTGGAGAAGCAGAGAGATACATAACCTGTCCCTTCAGGTACATAAGAAATGTAGGTCCATGCATGAACTAGGGGCTCAGCTGTTAAGGGTCTGTAACGAGATGCTTGCTTCAAAGATGAGTTTGATTTTCCTGTGACTTCAAGACAAAAAAAAATATTCTACTGGGTAAAGGACTGTAAATATATTTTCATGTGTCTTGCAGCGTTGTTTCTTCCCATCCCTCTACCTTGCATGTAGCTTTGGGTCTCAGTGGAATTTCAAGTGATGCATCAGATTAAGATGTTCTTATTCTTTTCTTTATGCATACATATATATTTTCGCTATGACAGCTCTACTTGGGAGCTTGGATGTACAGATTTTGGGCAGACAGCTATTTCTTTTCTGATCTGTACCAGGCTGGAAAATTATTGGCTATCAGTATGGATTCCAGGTAGAGAACGTGAAGAAGTCCCATTCTATTGGGGGGAAAAAAAATCTTCAAAAACACCCTTCTAATCAGAGAAAAAATCTGACAAATTAAAAAACTGTTGTTGCTTAGGATAATAGGAAATGATCAAGCATTTTCATTTTTAAAGGTTAGGAATAGTTTCCAGCACCATCATCTGTCAGGTTGAACTGGGCTGAGTTTGAAACTAGTTTATGTACATGGACAGTGTGCCTGATCTAAAATGTACTTGCTGATGAGAGTGCCCTCACACTGGCAAAGGGCTCAGCAGGGCTGGTAGGATCAGTTTATGCATTTATATTTTCTGTAGTGCTCCAGACCTCTAGAGAAGAGCAACTTAAAGCCGAATCTTACTTAAGGCAGGAAATACTGCTAAGAAAAAGCATGATTCACAGCTTGTAGAAAATGGTTTTATTTTATCATGGAAAGCATTTAGCAGAGCTGAGATACTGTGCTGATGGGAGCTGTAGAAAATTTGAGAACTGACAGCGCAGAGTTTATTGCGTTAATTAGAAAGTGGTGCGGTGTTAGTGAGAAAACATATTTTGAGTTCAGCATTTTCTGTTGATTTTTTTAGCATGCCTTAAAGTGCTTTTTGGGTATGGATGCCTAATTGGAAAGACTGTGTGGAAGCCTGTGCTATCTGAAAATCAAGCCCTTTTTCCTAATAATACATTTCAAAATACTGTGGTGTGTTAAATGGGACTGTATTAATTCATCTTTAAAAGTGGATAACAAACAGACTGGTCTGATATTTATGCTCATTTTATCTTTGTGCAGTGAAGTGATTTTAGTAATAGAAATGTTCTTATCAGAAACAATTACACGATTTTATTTTTCATCACAATAGAAATGACTTTTTTTTTTTTTTTTTTTTTATTACCTCATATGGAATAGCCAGAGGGTATTGTCACACTATAAAGGCAGTAAAGCTCACCAACAGATTTTCTAACAAAATCCTTTGTTCACAGCTGCAAAACATAAATCATTCCTTCCAATTTCTGGATGTTAAATGTTTGTTGTATGAAAGTTACTGCCGTTCTTGTCTGACTTTAACAAGATTTGGGATTTTTTGTTTGGCACAAATATTGTTTCTTTTCAGTTTTATAGTCAGGCTACCCTTAGCTGTAGCAATTATATGGCTTGAGTGCAAGCAAGTATACATTAGACTGCCAAGATATTTGTATTTTCATAACAGTCAGCTCATATTTTACAAATACAGTGTGTGTTTTTCTTTACTTAGATTATTTATTTGTAAATCCAACTGGTGCGTATATTGCTAAATAAAACCACACTATAGTAAAAGAAAATTCAGCTAGTGGGGTAAGAATCAGATTCTGGGACTAAATCCATTATTTTTACTTACATGTTTCACCTTTTTTCCATGTGACATTGCAGTGTTAAAGGATCCCATTACAATGCTTCAGGACTTGCACTGCCTTAATTAAAAGTATCAAATTAGGAATGAGTAGCCAGGGTTGCATCTGTTGCTGCTGTAGCACCCGGTGAGGTGTTGGAGGGCTCTGGGCAGATTTGAGGTGCTCTGACCCATCCCAGGACACGGTAGCACATCTGCAGAACTGCCCAAAGGTCAAGCCCCACTGTATTCTAAGGGTGGCAATTTGAGTAAGGGCTGCCTTCATAATTAAGTCAGTCTTAATGAACTGTATTTGTAAAACCCACTGCCACCGAGGTAGTCCATAAGGACTGTGGTCTCTTTATTCGTAGTACTAAAAGTATGCCCAGCCAAGGCAGAGACTGTGCTAGAAGGGTCTGGTAAGGATCTGGGCAAATCTGTGCCAACTAACCTGGAAAATACTTGATTCCACTAAGATCTGATCTAGAGATATTTTGACCTGACACCAGGTGGGAGAGATAGACTTAGAAAGCAAGTATCTGAAGAAGGCAAACTGCTAATCATAAAAGGAGGCAGGATGCTACCCAGGCCAAAATCCAAGCATCAGGTTCCTAGATTGCTTGATCTTGACATAATAAAAACTATTAATTAGAGTTTTGTTGGATGCAACAGATAGTTCCAATGAGCAGACAGTTGCACACCAAGCTCAGAAATTAATTATGCAGAGAAGAGGCTTCAGACAGCAAGGCTGGCTGCCTCGCTCTGTGTTATCCTCTGTGTGACCCTGTGGTGTAATGAGCACTGAGTAACTCCTGCCAGCTCCAAGGTGGATGAGCACAGTGTCCTCCAGAAAGCCTCCATACCTTTTAGCATCAGAACTGAAGCTGGTCAGAGCTGTAGAACAGTTCTGGATCAGAGATGAAGTTTGCAACAGAGCCCTGAACTCACAATGTCACATCAGTTGTTGGCAAGTCTCAAGGGAGACAGAACTTGGAGTACATGCTCTGATTTTATTTTGGGAGCTGTTAATTGCCATCCGGAATAGAAAGAAGGTAATGTCAGGAATAAGCTGGATAGAAACATACTTATCAGAGTATAAATGGAGATGAAGAAAAAAAAAATTGTGAAATTTAAAAGTGAATTTGTGGATATATACATAGTAAAATAATACACATTCCTTTTCCCCACCCCAGTATTTTGCCTTCTGAGCTGCATATTTATGTTTGCCATTTTTGCAAATGTACTTCTGTAGTTTTTATTCTAGCTGACTAAAGAATATACCTTTTCATAATTTTCATATTTTCAGTTCAAGGATTTTTAACATGTTGTTTTAGACTCTGATAGTTAAGATAATTTTTAGAAGGTATGTGCAAGTGCTTTTGCAGGCTTATTTCTGTATTAAAATGTTTGCAACACAAAATAATAGGATTCATCATTTATCTTTCAGATACTGATGAATACAGACCACCTGTTTGGAAATCTTACTGTAAGTATCTCGACAGATTTTCTTTCCAAGTCAGAACTTAAAAAGTTTTGGTTGGATGCTTTAAAACACTTATTTTTTCTTTTCATCACAATGTGAGTTTAAGAACTATCAAGGGGTTCATTACTATGTAGAGATAGGTGCAATTGCTTATCCTCTAGGAAAAGTGAATGCAGTTTATTTGGAGCAGTAGATTCCCTGTGCCTTACTAATGTAAGTGGTCCCACTCCTGTGTGGGTCTGGTTTATACTGGTTTGGTTGCCTAAGCTGGGGCTTGCATAAGCACCATTCATGCATTAAATTTGCTGCCACTTGCATGCTTTTAGGCCTCCTGTGCTTTAGTGCCTTGCATCACTAGAGCTGAGACTTAAGCAGGTTAGAAAAACTCATATAAATGGTTTCCCCTAGAATTTACTGATGTAGTAAAGTGAGAGCATTTGTTTGGCCTTGTGTGACAAACCACAAGCAGTTCTTTGAAACCCTAACTAGAAGTGTCTGGTTTCCTACCAGCCTGCCTCTGTAGCTCAGCAGCTTTTTGGTGTACATGCCCAAGCTCTGAGGAAGTGGTTTTGTTGGCTGCCTTGGGCAGGTGTGCGGGGCAGTGCTCCTGCCATGTTGCCCTGAGACCTGATTCCCTTGGGAATTTCACAACATTCTGATTTTCATTCATACATTAAAAACCAAGCAAACAAACCAAGCCAACCCAAAAAAAGCCCTAACACACATCGAAAAACACCAAACTTCCATGGAAATTTTCTGTATTTCAAAATCTAAAGGGATAATGTGTTGTTTGAAAGTGCTGATAAAAGTTCAGGAAGATTTAAGAGAATAACACCTGAAACATGGCACTGCAGTGAAACATTGTAGCCTCCCGCTTTGTCTCACCTCTAAATTCTAGTTCTTCGTGAATAGAAAAGCTAAGGTGTGAGACATTTTGAGAACAGAGGAACCAAAGCAAGACAGAAAAGTCTTCTGGTAAAAGCAGATTTCGAAAGCAGAATGTGTGTTTAACACACTTAACAGTTTAGGGATGTCAGACTTACATTTGCATTTGTATAAATTCCCAAGGATTGGTGTCTTCAAGATGGCTAAGGGAATTTGCTCAGGAAGCATTTCACATGATGAAAATGTTGTTCCATAAATGTAGGGGGATATTTAGCACCTGAGAAAATAGCTATTTCAAAAAGGTTTCCATCCTGCAATGGTAGATTCTTTTCAACCGGAGATTTTTAGGTTGATCATAAAAGCTTGGTGAAAACCACAGTTAAAAAGAGAGTAAGTGCATGAGAGCAGATAAAAAATTTTTGTCAGCTAGAAAAATAGAGTTAAATAATCATTAGAAAAACAGCTTCTCTGTCACCAAGACCAGTTAATGGCTCACAGAGAACAGGTCAGTTGTCTCTGTTCTGTCCTTGCCATTGTCAACCTGACACAGTCAAAAATCAGTTATGCCTTAAAACTGAAAAATCAGCCTTGTTGTTTGGATTTGGTTTTGAGTTTTTGAGTTGTTAAAGTGATCATGAGTTATACTGCCAAGAACTTCTATGCACTATGAGCATTACTTCTCTAAATGAGACCACATCTTCTAAGGAACTTCAGAGACTCTAAGTAAATAATCAGATATTGTGAAATTTGTACTAAAATTACAGGAGCTTGGAAAACTGCATATACCTTGGCTGTCTAGGAATGTCAAGGCCTCTTACAGTTACTTGAAAACAGAAAGGCAGCAAGTATAAAAAAGGCTGTAGATTTTCAATTTGTTCATCTTTAGTGTTTTCTTTAGTGGATGGCAATGTTTTTTAGTAATTGCCAGCATATGTAATTGCTGTCGTGTGCTTGAGATACCTGGGACCTTGGTCTGTGTTTGAATCCAGTGGCAAAGCCTGTCTGTGCCTTTTGAATCATCGTTTGTTATGCCAGCCTGTCATGTGCCAAGTCAGCCACTTAATATTTAAGCAGTTGCACACAGAATGATTTCAGCAAGCTTTTTTCTTGCAGTGGATGGCTGAAAGATAAAACTGAGACACATTACTCCTTGGTGATAAACATCATCAGTCATGATTGCAATAGCTGTTACTGAGATCTGTGTATTTTTCTCCCAGTTGTAAGCACGAACAGTGAATCACAGCTCTGTACCTTCTGTGAACTTGGGGAACACTGCCTCTTTGTTCAGCTTATTCCATGCCATAATCTCTAGCAGGAGGGCCCATCCTCTGCAATAGCAAAGCCTTGTTGACAGCTTCCCAGGACCTGAAGGTTTGTTTGGGTGCATGCAAAAGTGTGTGCACCCACTCTCCTTCACCACCATGGTTTGCCATGGTGCAGCCTTCCCGTAGTTCAGAATTGAGTGCAGAGTCATGGGGCTTGGTTATATTTCTGTCTCATGATGGATGGAAAGAAATGTCTTGCTTGGCTTCCCTGGCAATGGTTGCAGCGAGGAAACTGGGGCTTTGAATTGCACACAACAGTTAGAGGAGGAGGAATACACATCATCTTTTCTAACTTAACTGGTCTACCTGCTGTGCTTCTGACTGGAAGAGGAGAAAGGTACTGCCTTTTGAGAAGAGGAATTTCCTTCCAGAAAATATTTTCAGCCAACTTCAAGTAAGGTGGGAAACAAATCTCAGTTTTTAGCTAGCTTCTGAGGAACATGCTGGTTATGAGTCTCAACTGCTCTTCTATTAAATTCAGAGGAATCCATATTTACTTTATGAATATTTTTTTTCCTTTGAGCTTGAATCTACAGTTTGCAGAATTAGACGTGGACAATGGCGAGTGATATCAGATATGACTTATTACAATGGAAGCTAGGGAATCCCTGCTGGGTAAACAAATGGTCATGCTTGCTTGCAATGAAAATTGCAGGTTTATATATAGGGTGCTGTTTTTCATTGCTTGCAAGTTAACATTTTTGTTATCCTAGTACAGAACAGCAAGGATTGATTTTTGGTATTGTCAGGAAAAAACATTAGGTTTCTTGTTGGGAACACAGGGAGTGACTTTTTTCCTATGACTGTCATATCATCAAGCATCTTACCATTTTTCTCCATTTCCATGTAATTTTGTATACAAGTATAGCATTTGTCAATGGAAAAGACTCGTGATCAAATGAGAAATGTAATTAAGTCAAATCTTACTAGATATATCAATGCATTATCTTATTACTCAAAGAAGGCAATAGCACATGTTGTTACATCTTGGTATTAGTACAAATTATTGAAAAATAATTTAAATTTAAAATATTACAATTCCGGTTGTCCATTTTATCAGTTTCAGAGTACTGTTCAAATATTAATTTAGTGTCAAGAGCCTCATTTTAAACATGATTGGCCAAACCAAACTCATTTTGGGATAGACATTGAAGGTCACTCCTTTGGTATTATTTACAAAGTCCGCACATTAGTGCCATTAAATTTATGGCTGGCTCCTAAGATTTAGTCTGACTTGTTGAGGCTTATGTCATAAATTAGGCCCTAACTATTATACCCTGCTGCTCAACTCCTGGTGTCTTTAAATCTGAAAATGCACAGCCCATTTTTTCCTTTGTCCAGAAGTATCACCACTGAGCAGTGCCAAAAGCAGAAGGTTTGATTCTGCAGAGTTCTGAATAATTCTTGTGAATTCTTGACATTTTTCAGGTGGCTATGTGCTCAGTATAGTAGGATGGGGCTCCATCTGCTTAGTGAAGAAAGTCTGACAGAAGCCTGATTTGTCATACAATGAAATTTAATTTGTGTTTATCATTATTCTTTTTCTGATCTTCTTGATAGAAATTCAAGTATTCTTACCCAGTGACTGACCCCATAGTACTCAATTGTTTAATTGTAAAGTTAATCAGTAATTCCAGGTTGGCTAGCAACATTTTGTATGTTTTGAGACCTTGATGTATGTATCCTAGCATTAAATCTTGCAGAGAATCATCTTTAATTTTTAAAACCAGCAAAAATTAATGTTAAGTGCCTAATTTGTATAATGACTGTATTAATCAAAATTTTTCTACTGTCTCTCAGTGTATCAGTTGCAACAGGAAGCTCCCCATCCTAGAAGGATAACCTGCACTTGTGAGGTAGGTATTACAAATAGTAAGTTTTATAGAGTCTAGTAATCTCAAGTCTATATTTAATGATGTCCAACCCAAACATTGCTTCCTTCAGAGACTTGGCACTTTGATAGGTAAGTTATCTTGGGGGCACTGGGATGTGGAAGTCCATTAGATCTAAAAATCAAATTAAACCATTTTGACTATGATGTATATCTGAGAATCATCTTTAGGTTTTGGTTCTTAGGTAGATAGAATCATCCCTTTTCTCCTCCTTTTTGGGTCAGAAATTCACAGAAGCAAGAGAAGAGTTGTAAAGGGGAACTGCCCACCTATTTGTACACACATCACTTGGAGATGCCTGCAATAAATCAGAGTGAAGACTGAAGCCTCCCCTCATGATGTTATTGGAATTGTAATACTTAGGACTCATTAATGCTAGTAGCTAGTAGCTAAGCTACGCAGAGCCCCAGGTTTTAAGGCTCCAAACAATAACAGTGTGATCCTTCTGATATCCTGTGGTACAGAAGTACCTGCTCATGGGGTCATTTGTCAAGGCAGAGCCCAGATTGTTGCTGTGCCCTGAGCTGCCATCCAGCAGAGCAGCATCTCTGCAGAGCTGTGCTGCTGGAGTCTTAACTGATACCAAATGTCTGTGCCAGCAAGATTTTACTCATAGGTGCATCTCTCTTGCAGCCTCACTTAGGAACCTGGGAAACATTAATTTCAATTTCAAAAATGCTGAAATGTTAGACTTGACATGTTAAGCAGTATTACAAAACACAGCTCTTACCAGTTCACCACTGAAAGTTATTACATTGCTGCAATAAAACTTGAATATTTTTATAATGTGCCAAGAGAAAGGGCACATTAATCTTTGAAAATATGTTAGCTACTTCAATGTTGTATTAAATGTAGAGGGACGTAGCACTGCCAGGAACAGAATCTTGTAGTCTAGATCACAAAGAGGATTACTTCATAGAATTAGACAGATGTTTTGGTGTCATCTTTTCAGATGCCTGTTTGTGATTCTGTGAAGTACTCTGTCAATTTTTAAGATATTGTGGAAATTTAACACAAGCATTAGTGGCATTGTTTTCTTTGTATTGTTGTAGAAGGTATAGCTACAGGTAATTGCACTTAAGCAAGACATGAATATAGAAAAGAACAATACATTAATTTTACAGGAAGCACTGTAGCAAGAAAAATTGTTTAATCAATGTTTCTACTGGTAATAAGAATACAAGCAGGTGTATTCTTGTTAAGTATGTTATGCAGATATAAACATACATCAAATAAGCTGGGATGGAGATTTGAAAGAGACCTATAGAAGGTAAGATCTGAGCTGTGAAAAACAGGAGGTTTTCCAGTTCTTTATTTCCACTGCAACATTATTAGGAAGGTTCTCTGCTTTGTGTGTTCTCTATGATATGTTTTTTCATTACATTCATGTATAAAATATTTGAGTCTTGTAATACAAGTTTGAGATTGTGCAGAGTGCACACTTGGATAGTAGGATAAAATGTTTTACTCCCTGCCTTTAATGTATTGTGTGTGTTATTGTTACTTAATGTTGAATAGTTGCTTTTTCTTTCCACCAAGTATTTGATGGAAGAAGTGCTTGTATGCATGTAGGTATATGTGGATTTTTGGTAGCCTTCTGACTCTGTTTATTGGGGTGCTGACATTATGCCTGTACAATCACTGTAGTCTTCTTTTTGCCGGGTGGTATTTCAGAACCCTGCTATTTTTCACTCATGTAATGACAGACTTTCTTAGAGTGTATCTTTATAAAGTTGCCTGGCTCTCATGGTAATTAGCAACAATTCTTTAGTTTCTTCAATTAGATGCTTTGAGAGCCTCAGTTGCAAATGTTTTGAGTCTTAAAGAATTAGAACCTTCATTTTTCAGTATTATTCTGTATTCCTGTATTATTCATTATAATACAGATTTTTTTTTCATTATAAGTATTGGAAATTTATGCAGCTGAGACAGATTTGAAGTGAAAATATATTCAGTGAGCAGTAACGTTTTTAACCTTTTTGGTTTCAGCCTCTCCTGCTAGTGCTGAGCTTTGTGATCTGCTCTTTCTCAGCTGGGTTTCTATTAGCAGCCATGCATGAGTCAGTGGGGAGCAGAATCTTCTCCTTAGTGGTTGAATTATCCAGCTGGATAAACAAATTCATAAATATTAGGAAGAGAATGTTCATCCAAACAGCATCAAAGAGGTCAGTGGGAGGGAAACACATGTAATTTGGTAAGGTATTAGCACATAAATTGCTCTTCTTGCCTTATTGTATCCCACTTGTTGACATAAGCAAGAGTGATGACTAGAGGAGAAAGTACCTGACAAAGAATAATTGGAATAAAAACCCCAACCTCTTATTTAAGGTACAAAGGCACATCTTGAACAAGTGCTCATACTGAGGTGTATTGAACAGAATGACCTATGTTAGGGCATTCTTGACTGCTCTATGAAGGCACTCCAAGATAAATTTAAATAAATATGTATGAAGATATCAAACAGACAAAGAGTGGGCATAATAAAAATCACTTAGCTTTTCTGTCCTATTATGAGGCTTCATCCTAACGCAGTGCTAGTATTTAACAAGCCTATTAAACACATCCCTACGCAGTCTTGTGAAAAAGGCCTCTGTGAGTAGTCAATAAATGTAGCATAGATGGGCACATATAATGCACAAATGCACATCCTTGACAGCACTGTTCTCAGTGGTGGCTTATCTATATGATGTTTAACCAGAATAACTTCCCAACTTTCATGGTAACCAAACTCCCCTCCAAAGTAATGGGTATTGTAAGGCACTTGCCAAGCCTGCCCCATCTACCTCTTTGAAAACTTGGTTTCATTGGTTTTACCCCTCAGTTTAAAAAAAAAAACCACAATTCACAGTGGTGGATATCTCATTGACCTCTGTGTATCTTGCTGGCATCATAGCAAGGCCTGAGTATTTCCTGTGGCCTCAGCTAGACAAATTAGCACTCTGAAAATTAGTATCTTGGTTATTTTTTTTTTCCCAAGTTAGCTGCTGTTTTTAAAACTGTGACAAATACTGGCTAAATGAACAGCAGTAAGAATTTTTTTACCATAAATAAAAAGTCCTGAGAAGTCAAAAGACTGAGCATTCAGCTGGTTTTTGCTGGATGCAGAGAAACTGAAGTAGCTAAGGCTGCCTTTAGTCATGCTCAGCAATAGGGCCAAATCAGAAAGAAACTCTGCAGAGGATAATAACACTGTATTTTCAGCTAACAACTTTAGTTAAAATGACCATTTTCTTGCTACTGCTTTGATTTTGTTTTAAAAACCTATTTCCTTAGGTAGGTTTTAGTTGCAGCCCAGATGAATGTTTTGGTTTTGTCTGACTTAAGGTTGAGTGAGTGTGGAAGTTAGGTTAATGAAGTCTATGGATGTTTGGACTCTTAGGTGCTCACATGGGTGGCTGCAATTGCACTGTGTTGAAATACAGTCTGGCAGGAACTTTATGAAGTCCAGGCAGGTACAAAAGACCAAAAAAGCTGTGTTTCTTCTAGTCCTGGTGCAGCTAGGGATACCTAAAGTAAGAACAAATGCTAAACTGCCTTTTATGGTGAAATTGCTATGACTGAAGTTGGAGTAATGATACTTGTAGGAAGCATTATAGAGAGCTGGAGAAGTGAACAGTATTCACTATCTCACAAGTTGGCTTACAGGCAGTCTGTGTCTTTCATTAAGTTCACACAGACTGCAGTAGGTGTGTGTGTAGCCCAGCTACTTCTGGCTGAATTACAAGGGCCCTGCCGAGTTCTGATGGAGTTGTCTTAGGGTCTCAATGTATGCATCCAATTTAGAGGTCAAGAAACCTACTATTATAGTAAATTTTAAAAGTTATGGGGCAGGAGGGAACAAAACACATACACAAAAAAACACACCAAAAAACCCACCAAACCAAACAACCAAACAAAAACCACTGAAAACCAGGCAATAAACCTTGGTGAAGTTGCCTGGAAGTCCAGCAGAGATTTTCTCTGATGCTTTGCTCCAGTTGTGTGCCAGTTCACATTTTCAAATGTTTGCACGCAAAGTATAATATTATAATTTATGTTAGGATTTGCAAGAACTCTGAAAATGCCCTGTCACATGACTAAAGCATTTCTGAAATTGATATTTTGCCTATATAAATTTTCCAGTTCTGTCATATAAATTTACTTTACTCGCTGAGATAAATACAAAATCTCAAGAGACAGACAAGAAAATCTAGTTCACAACAGGATTCCTTTTTTAACAACTGCCTGAGACTAGTATCTGGAGGGCTTTGTTAAAGAATTGTTACAAGTTTCTATAACAACAACAGCAATATAATGTGTTCTCATTTTCTCCATTCATTTTGCTATCCTTCTAATGAAGAAATAGCCTACATTTAACAAAAATAAATAAACCTTTTTAATTTTTTTAAAATAATCTGGTCTCTTTAGGCCCTTTGAAGACCAGTTGACTCTTGTTTGCTGTTACGTAGGAAAAAGAAATCTTTTAGAACATTGTAAACCTTTCAAGTGATGTAATGATTTTTCAAAAGCAATGAATCATCACATTTTATTTGCTGGTAATGAGGAAAAGTTGTTGTTAGACTGTGTACCAGGATATATTTTGTGTTGTTTTGGACATCTGAAATATTTATACTCTAGTGAGACAGCTGGAGAGAAGGGCTTATTTTAATAGGCTTCCTTCTGCAAAGTTGGAGAAAAGAAACTGAAGTGGCAGTTTACTGTATTTTCTGTTTTATTATAGGTGGATCGTTTTATACTCTTGTAGTTCAGGCTGTTGAATATTATTCCCCAAAGAGTTTCCTCCTTCACATTTTGCAAGGAGGGATAATGTGGTTTAGATTACTGGGCTGATTTCTGGGTGATCTGCAGTTCCTTACTTGTCTGTAGCTGCAGGTAAGTTACTTCACCTGAAACACTTAGCAGGTGAATTGTGTTCTGTCACCCTTTCCTGTTTTGTGCATTTATCCTGTATGGTCTCTAGAGCACAGACAGGCTCATGGTACACAGGCTAACATATTCATGCCTGGTGCTGAGGTCTCCTAGGTGATTCTACAGATCACAGTTTAGTGAAGTTAAGAAGTGCAAGACTTAGGCATTTGCTAATGATCATCTCATTTACCATTTGTCCTCACTTTGAGCGAGTATGGTAATGGCTTCATTTCTTGCAGCAGTGGCACCAACAGCTTTATGATGGAACATAACTTGTAAGTTTAAGAGATTTTTAGATGTTTCACTGTATTAGTGCACTTACACACATTAAATAAATCTCGTTTCCCCCTTTTGGCAGTGTGCAAAAGCAGTACTTAATGCCATCAGTTTGTATTAGCAGTGCCCTGAGGATGATGTGGTCCAAACAGCTCATTCTGTCTCTCTATGTTAAGCTATTCAAAAATGCAGTGTTTCCCACAGGTCTACCTTTGGCTTTCCTATATTCCATCCAGAAATGAAATTCTGGGATTTTTGTCAGTACTTTCACATTATATCCCTTTCTGGTTTTTTTATGGAAAGCATGCTTACTTTATGGGTTCACTTGTTATGAAACATTACAATTTCTCTTGTTTCTTCTAGGTAGAGAACAGACCCAAATATTATGGAAGAGAGTAAGTAACATATATCCCTCAAACTAGTTTATCCTGACATTTTGATTCATAATGGTTACAGAAAAGATTGGAAGCATTTGTTCTGGGCCCTTTGACTCTTCTGTGTGGTTTTACAGCAGTGTATCTTGCTCACCATCAGATCATTATTGAAGTAACATCACTTTTGTCTGCCTAGAATTAACAGCTGCATTTTCTGATGGATATGAATATCATTGAGCTGTATTTAAGTGAGAAAAACACACTTCTGTACTTTCAAAGGGTTATATCTTTCTACCCCCACCTCCAGATGGCTTTTGCAGAAGATGTTTATGTGCAGGAAAAAAAATCTGGCTTACAACTGCAGTATGAGTGTACAGTATCTATGTGACTTCTATTTCAGAATGCCAAGGCAAAGATGGTTAGATTTAATGTGGGGGGAAAAAGCATATCTTATTTGTATTTATTTTGATAAAGATGTTAGTATTGCTAGATGGTTACACCACTGATTACTGAGCTTACATGCAGTCCCCAAGATTTTAGCAAACTGCTGTAATATTCCTGAATGCTTCAAAATGTTACGATTGCATGCCACTGGCACAAAACACATGAAGGCAGCAGGAGAAAATAGATTAATTTCTACATATTTAATTAATGGATGCAGATTTAAAAAAACAGTAGCCTTGTTTCATAGATACTCTTTTATAGAAACCTTCTTAAACCATTTAAAGAGACTACAAAGGCAGACCAAAAACGAGATTTTAAGATGTAAATTCCTGCAAATCACTAATGTTTGTGTTTGTTTCTTTTTTAATTACCATGGTTGGTGTTTTTGAAAGAGGAGGAAAAGGTGATTTAAAAGTGAAAAAGCGTGTGTTTCATAAAGTCTTTGTTCCTTAGATTCCATGGGATGATCTCCAGGGAGGAAGCTGATCGGTTATTAAGTGTTGCAGAGGGAAGTTATCTCATTCGTGAAAGCCAACGGCAACCTGGAACCTACACTTTGGCATTAAGGTTGGTAATTAATATTTAATTTTTGAATTTATAAAATATTCAAAAGATTGTACTGTGTTCTTGACCCTAGTGCTTAAACTTCCTTGTGGGTATTTTTAATTTCAAAAAAATCATGGTCAGCATTTAATTAACTGATACTTTCTACTGTAGTTACATATTTGGTATCTTTATCCTTCCCTAACCCTTTCTGAAGTGCTAACATTCCTTGTTGTTTGCACTACCAGGATAATAGTAAATGTGTTCTTGCTGGAGATGCTGCATTTTGCTGTTCTCCTGCTATGTTATAGATGGGACCTTGTTTAGACACTGGGAGAGCACACAATCAAGAAATAAGACATTTTATGAGTTTGCATGACTGCTCCACTGTGTGGGTTACTTGCTAGCTGGCTGTTGATGAAGAGCAATTAATTCTCTGTCATGCCTCTGTGAGATGACAGATCAGGAGGGTTTTTTATCTGAACACCTGTTAGCTAACATTGTTTGCAGTTTTGTTGCCTCGCTTTGCAAAATTCTGGTGAGTGGATCAGATATAAGTAAAATATTTACATATAAAATAAAAACTGAAATAAAAGATAATTTAAATAGTTGTAAATTTTAAATAGTTTAATTAGTTCTAAGGTAATGAAGGTAATTTTGGCCAGGGCTGTACATATAAGTACTCGTATGGGAGATGGTCATTATTAGCAATGGCTTAAAGCTGAGTGGGACACAAAAACATTGAACAAGATGCAGTTACTGAAAGTTTTATATGGGTAAAATAATATTACATTTAACATAAGATTATGATGAATTAGTGATTGTGAGGAAATAGTTTTATTTTTCAGGGGAAAAAAAAAAGAAAGGTATGTTTTAGTGAGATATTTATTTCTGTAGTAACAAGATTCCAAATAGAAACACTATCGACATTTACCCTAGTTTGCACTAACAGTGTAAATAAGCTGTTTGCTTATTAGGGACTAATACTCCATTTCATCTACTTCTGCTCCTACAATGTTCATTTAAAGCTGAAAATGAAGCAGTTGTTTTAACACCTGCCTAAGACAAAGAACTTTTTCCCTTTGCTTCTGACAGTGCAGAAGGCACAGGGCTTACAGGCTGCAAATGATGAAGCTTCCAAGTATCGTGCAGCATATATTGATATATCTTATTTTATGAATGTTCCTCCAGTCCAGCAATTCAAAAGATGGTTCTTTTCTATGTGTGATGGTATCTCTTTCAAACAAGAAAACCTATTCAAAGACAATGAAATCTATTTTTATACCCAAAAGAATAGAGAATGGATAGGTGTTGGTGATCAATTTGGAACAGTTTCAAATGATAGCAAAGCTGTTGTCACTGATTTAATTTAAGGAAATTCAGCATTTGGCAAAACACCTCAGAATTTGAAACTGCAGCATGTGGCAGTCATTACATTATGTTCAAGCATTACCTGAATGACTTCTAAATCAAGGACAATAGTTGAGGTGGCTGCCTTGCATCTCACAGCAAGTAATGCTCTGTTGGCTTGCTCTTGACCTTTAAGAGTACAAATGAGGGTCTTTGCTCTAACACCTTGTGTGAAATTTTCTGTGAATTCCAGTGCTGTGTCTTCCACACATGGAAATTTTACCACCAGCATTTCTTTTTCTCTATACTAGAACAATTACAGGACTCTGTGTTTCCACTGACAGAGTTTTTCTCAGTTTCCATTTATCCCCTTGCTGGAATTGCTTGTGCAGAATACACCCATTAGGCAATATTCCCACTGAGCGTGTTGCTGACATTGTAGCATCTCTTAAAACTGGGTATTTCTTCAGTCTGTCCATCTTGACAGTGAGAAGTTTGTTGTGATTGCCATGTTGAGTTACCAGTAATTTATAGCACTTTTTCAGACCATCATTTGTGTTCATGTCACTACACTGCCAGATGGCAAAGGTAGCTCTGGCTGCAGTTTAGGTATTACCAGCAGGAATTTTGGAATGTCGTCTGCATGTCCAGAAATGGAGCTTGTCAGTATGGGCAAAACCTTTCAAGTTCAGTGGAAGATTCTGATTGGCTTCAGGGTCTCCCTTTCTTTTCTAGGTGTGTAAATCAATTTGAGCTTTCCCTACCAGGCTTGAATACCAGTCTGTCATTGAGCAATCACATTAATTTTAAGGTCACTTCTGTACCATTTTTGCTTCGTTACCTTTGCTTTCCCCTTTAGAAGGTGTGGGAGGAAAGAAAACTTGGTCAGCTGTTAGTTTTATATGAACGGACACAGGAGTGATGAGGAGATGCTCTAATCCTTCCATAAATAATATAATGACAAAACATAAAGAAGAATCTCCATGTTTTCTGATCGTTTTTCAGACATAATTTGAAAAACAAATGGAAAATGTTAAATAAAATTTAAATGCCAGAGAGTACCCATCAATTTTTGACATAAATCCTTGATGCACTCTGTACTTGTGCACATCTACTCAATCTGTCTCTCACTGTGTATGTTTGTTGCCTGACCTGTCTGTCTTTGACAGTCCTGCCAATTATAATTAAGACAAACTAGAAAACACCTATGAAATGTAGTTGCATCATAAAATCCTGTAGCTGATGTCTAAAATGTCAGTGTTGTTTTCATACTGCCATTGGTGAAGTTGTTTTGAATGTGGTTCCAATTCTAGTTCTGTTTTGTCTGATTTTTTTAGTGTTACTAAATGACGTGAAGGTGGTGTGTCCTCCGAATTCAAAAAGGGAAGATATCCTAGTGTTTGCTGTTTAATTTATTAGTTTTCTAAATCAACTTCAACACTGAGTATTGGCTGTGTTGGTAAAGTTTCTAACTTGGTTAAACTGGAAGTAAACCTTTGGCTACAAAGCAAGTTAAATGAAAGGTGAAGTCAGAATCCCTATGATGACTCCCACTCTATTTGTGAATACATCATCCTCATTGCTGCAAATCTGATAGAGATTGATTGAACTCTAACTCAACTTTTTTAACTGAATATTTATATTCTTCTGGAATTATTAATGAAGATCACTTCAGAGTGTTGTAGGTGTACACCAATGACATTGCCTCTTTTTCTGTCTCTATCCTCATGGCTTATTCTCTTCTAGGCTGCACTTAAAGAGGACATCTTCCAGAGATGCTTAGATTCTTTGCTCTGCGGTGAAGATTTGCACTTGCTAAACACCTAATCTTTTTACAAGTTAAAGAATAAACTGTTAAGAACACAAATCATAACTCCTTTGTAGGCAGACAGAATTCATAGTTATAAATACACGTTTTTGTCTGGAACAGATTGGACAATCAAACTATGCTTCAGCCTTCAGCTACAGCCAAAATGCACAGAATGCAAATGCAGTTGGTGCATGAAAGTTCCTTTATGGACCTTTCTACTCTTTACTCTAAGGGATGCCTTAAGTCATAAAATGGGCAGATCTGGGGAGAGATCTGGGTAATTGTTTGCAAAGAGTTTCTTCTTGGAGTTAAATCCAGCTGGCAGCCCATCACAAGCAATATCCCCAGAGCTCAGTATTGGAGATACAGGGCAGGTTTAGGGTAGGGGAAATTTCTTTACAGAAAGAGTGATCAGGCATTGGAACAGGCTCCCAGATGGTGGAATAGCCATCCCTGGAGGTGTTATGGAAGTGTTTAAAAATGGCTCTCCAGGATATAGTTTAGTGGTTGTTGCAGTTGGATTATGGTTGGACTCGATGATCTTGAAGGTCTTTTCCAACCTTAATGATTTTATGATTCTGTATCTCTGTATTAGGAAGTTCTCTGAAAATGAGTGCACTGGGTCAGATCAAAGGACCAGTTCACAGTCCAGTCCATTATCCACTCTTTGGCTATAAAATTGTAGATATGCAAAGAAAAGTTTAAGACCAAGATGAACATGTCATAGTAGTTCTCTGGTGTGCTCTTCCAGCCTCTGAAAATTTTCCAGGCAGGGACCTTAGAGCTATTTTCAGGTTTTTGATGGACAGATTTTTTATTTTTGTCAAGTGGCTTTCTGAGCAGATTTTTGAACCCTCCTAGACTTTCTGTGTGCAACTGGAGCATGAATTCAACAGCTCACCTAGGTTTTATGGGAAGCAGCACCTTTTTTGAAGATTCTATCTCACAATTTTATTGAATGCTCCCTAGCCCTAGTTTTTGTATTATGAAAAACAGTGAACAACTGAGGTCTATTTACCATTTCCATGCTGCTCATGTCCCCCTTATTGTTGTCTTTGCAGGTTGATGAACCCTAGGCTGTACAGTCAGATTTTGTAGTGAAGCTGTTCCAAACTCCTTCTCATCTCTGACATCTTTCTTCATGCCTTTCTCTTACTCTGTGATGACCTTTTGGAGATGAGGGAGCCAGGATTGCACATCCTTTTCAGGACAAAGTGGGCCATGGAGTTTTCTTTCTTTGTTCACTAAACCTTTTTAAATGGTTCTTTGGCTGCTGTGGAACATTTAGGCTGTGATGATTCTTTAGAAATAGCTTTAGTGAATCTAAAATTCTTGTTCCTGGGTTGCAAAAGCTAAAGATATAGCCTGGCACCAGTTAAGTGACCAAATATAGGGAAGGAAAAATAACAACTTTTGCAGCCTTAAGTGAGGGAGTCAAATACTCTTAGACTAATGCCATAGAATAGTTAACTGAGTTCAAAGTGAAGATACTGAATATTTCTTCTCTTCTTTAATAGATAGAAAAAGTGATTCTTACCCCCCAAAAATTTTTCATTTATTAAGATTGCCAGTGAGTTACTGTAAAATCTGCTTTCCACTTATATAAGAAGTTGCATTTTGATCATGCTCTGGTGTGCTATTTTTGTCTACTTTCACCCATTATTGTGCAATTGATTTGAATCATAATTTCTTTTTTTTTTTAAGATAGACTACCTTTTAAATCTAAATTTGAAACAAAAGAGGTTTTATTTTCGGAAAACAAATTTCTCAGAATTTGTAGAAGTGATAGAAGTTTGTTCTTAGGGAAAAAGAAAATCATAATTTAAATGTAAGTATGGTTAAATGTGTAGAGTTGGCCTTCAAATATAACTGATGTTCAGAGACTAAGCAGGCCTGTGAAATTGTATCATTTCAGACACCGGATAAAAGAGAGTAAAGCCTGAACACAAATAAAAACCCTATCAGTACCCTACTATGTTTAATACTTGTACTTAATCATGAATGTGGTTTCTCATAGCTTGTTTAAAATAAATAAAGAATATTAAAGAGAGATCATAGCAGAATTCACCAATGCTTATTAATTAATCAGAGAATGCCACTGGAAATGTTGTGCAACCCTGAGGTTTAAAAAAATTACAAGAAAAATTATTTTAGCTATGTATGTGTGTCCATACATATCAGCAAGTCTCTGTGGCAATGAAAATATATTATATATATTGTAATGTTAATTAAATGTTCAAAACAGATGAAAAGAATGGAAAATTCCTAATTACTCCTGTAGGTATTAGATCTGTTTTTATATTTGGCAAAAAATGTAGTGCAGTGCTTAATGCTAGGACCTGCAGCAAATGACAGTAACAATAAGACATGGTTTGCAATGTAGCCTTTTGTGGTTGAGAGCTTGTTTAATAATTAAGATGAGGATAAAGAGGAAATGGGTAGAGATTGTACTAGTGGTAGGCGTTGAAGTGTGATGGTACTGCGTGTTCTTTTGAGCAGATATCTGCTGTAACACGTTTAGTTGGTTACCATGGTTTCCCTTCCTGCAAATTCTATTGTTGTGATACTGAAAATGAATTGAAACAAGGTTCTGCAGTATGATTAAAACAAAAAAAAAGCTAATAATGTTAGCCATGATTATGAGTCATGTTTTCTTTATGTTTGGGGTAAGGGCACAATCAGGATTATGTAGCATCAAGAGAGAATTCTTGAGGAGAAAAAAAATGTCAAAAACCCAGTAATCCTTAGTTTAGTCAACCAGCTGCTTGCATTGTGCAAGAAATTGTTACAAATGTTCTCTCTCCCTAAATTATGAAATTGCATTAAGATGCTATCCACTGATATTTTAAAGGGAGACAGAATTGGTAGGCTTTTAGACCATAGTGCTGCAAATGAACCTTTTAAATTTCAGACAACTGCTTTGGTAGCCAAATGGTGCTTGTTTTCAGTGGACTCTTTTGGGACACACATGTAGTGCTCTTCCAGAACACGTGGTGATTGCCATGGGATTTCTTACGTGTGTAACATTCCACATCTGCACAAGGCTGCTTGAATTCAGAGTTTAAATTGTGTATCTGCATTCTCTTGGAAAGTCTTGCTGTACAGACTGGGGCACAAGAGAGGAATTGAGGAAAGAAGAACTGTTTGAAACGAGTTTTTATGTTATAAAAGCCAAATTTTTGGCTTTTTTTTTTTCTTATTTTTTTTATTTTTTTATTATTATAAAAATAATTATTTTTTTTTATTATTATGACTGTACCAAAAGTCGATCATAGTTTATCCTGAATCCACAGATGATCAACAAGTAGTCTGAAGGAGCCCAGCAAACAGTAGTTGACTGCATCCATTCACTTTTCTGTGGTAATGGTATTCTGATACCATGTTAGTTGGTAGAAAAGAATTATAAAGACTGTTTTAAAGACAGAACTTCGCATATCTTTCTATGTGCATAATTTCTGCACCTGATTTACAGATGCAGTGATTGGCAGTAGCAAGGGCTAAATTCAGTTTCTAGAAACCTTTCTAAAATATTTACACAATATTCCTTGGTTGCTAGCTGAAAAACCTGGGAAACTATATACATATATGCATACACACATATGTACAGACACCAGTTTGAAAGCTGGGTTAAATATTAAGCATTGCTCCAAAACATGATCAAACCTATCTGTGGGATAAATTTGTTCCATCCTGACCCACTTTGATCATTTTTCTTTATTCTGAATGAAATTGCAGAAGTCTACTCCTTTCCTTGTAGTTGGTTGAGGCTCTGGAAGGGGAACTCTCCCTTCTCCCCCAGGCTTAACCCAACACACTTCTATAGGCACAGAATTCATGTGACTTTCAAAATTGGCCACTCAGGTATCTGTGGCTGCCTCTAGATGAAAGAAGTCATTCATGCTTAAAGCTGGTTTGTTAGGCAAACACAATAGGTATTCTGGCTAATATGCTGGGCTTTTATTTTTAGTTGTGAAGAGCCAAATATTTATTTTATGAAGGCTTCAATTCAGCTGAAATTAAAGCTGTCCTTCTGTTGGCTGCGTACATCACAGGAGCTAGCCCCAGGGGAAAGGATGTTGATAAATTTAGGAGCTCATTTTTCTGTTCTGAAGTAAAACAATTAGATCTCTATTTAAATTTTCTTTTATATAAAAAGTTTATTTTCCTATATAAGATTTCATAGTAAGTAGTAAACTATTACTTTGTCAATAACATGAAGGTTCAGTATTGAGGTCCTATGTGTCATCAGCCTTGTGTAAGTGCACCTGAGCACTACTGAGGTGGATTTGCTTAAGTATTTAGAATAATAATAAATAGCTGCTAATCTTAATGAGTAATTAACTGGCTACCTAGGCCCTCCTGCAGACTAGAATCCTTTTTTCCTTATGGTTGATGTCTTCTTGCTGTGTTCCTGTTCTCCTTCCCTCCTCCTCCCATCTGTTGTTGTTGTCAGCTCTGCTTTCTTTTGGCTAGGGTGGCTAATTTATCTTTGGCAATCCAGCTTGCTGCAGTCTTTCTCCTGCTCATGTTCAGAACCTCTCAGAGGAATATTCTCTGCTTTGGTGGTGGTGTGAACTTTTCAGTAACTTGTCCATGAGCTGTCTGTGCTCAGTTCACGTAGCTCACATTTCTCTTGTGCCTTGTCCCTCACCCCTGACTATAGCTCCTGCTACCCTACAAATATCTGCTGTAACCTGATGCATTCGGCATTGCACCTGAGGCATTGGGCTTGTGGTCAGACACTGTGCTGGAGCTCAGAAGCCCTTTGAAAGGAGAAACAACTTTTTTCCTGTGCTTCATCTATAAGCAAAAAGACCTTCAACTGTAGATACTATGGATGATTTATAAATATGGTTTTAAAAAAACACACAATAAATTCATATTATTTTTTAATCTTAGAATTGTTTCCATCAAAGCATTTATGAATTATTGAAACACTAAAACAACTGACAGCAAAAAATATTGCCTGTCCCAGTGTTCCTCTTCCTTCTCTATCTTTTACACTTGACATAGCACAGCTTAGCTAAGTATAGTTCCTCCTGATTTGATAGGTGCTAGGAAGATACACAAGCTAATATTCTTTATCTTATAACTTGAGAGGAGTCCATGAGCTCTAAAAATTTCAGTAATAAATTGTCATAATTTTGCGTTAATATGCTTTTTTTATTGTTAAGGAATGCAGCTTTGAGGAAAAAACATTTTAGGGAACAGGATGAATATATTGGTGAATCTCACTGTGAAAAAGTGGTGAGTGATTACTTGAAGATGAAAGAATACATTGAGAAAAGAACTTAAATAGCAAATTGTGTAATAGCTTTAAGTAAGTTAAGTAAACCTGCCTTGTCAAGATGGGATTAACTGGTTTAAGGCAAATCAGATTTGACACAAACTCTGGAACAGACATCTTGACTATCATTATTTTTAATCTTTTTAATCTAAGGGAGATTTTAATTTTTTTTTAAATCTAAACTTTTAGACTTCTGAACAACAGTCTGTAGAGTGGACATTTAGAAAGAAAGAAAAAAAAAAGCCAACAGCACAAAACAAAACAAAAAACTATGAACGACAACAAAACCAATGTTTCTCCAGTCTGCTCTCCAAAAACAGTTTTCGTGCCTGCAAAGTTATTTTATGATAATCGCATTTCTTTAGGCTTTCATTTGATGTCTTTAGCTTATATTATCTTGATATACTGAATCAAAATATGCATAATGTGTAAGGCAGATGTTAATATCACGTTGCTTTTAGTGTGAGAAAACCTGTAGAAGCAAAAAAGAAATATGACAGTCATGAAATTTCCGGTCACGAATATCCGCTGTAAGTGAAACACAAGTGAACTTGTTTGATCCCTATGCTACGGCAGGTCTCTCTCCACAGTACGTGTCATTGCAGTAGAATTTCCATTATGGATCTGATGTTGTTCTGCTTCTCAATTCACCAGAAAAACTGTGTCAAATACTACCTCAAATGAATGTTATACATAGACTATTATAACAGCCTTCAGTCTCATTGAGAGAGACTGCTGGGAGGCTGTTGTCAGTGATCCAGTACCAACTATGAGTTTTTTTACTTGAACCTTATTAGACAGAGTGAGTTGAAGGTTGGTCTGCACTGGCATGGGGTAGACATGTTGCTGTTCCACCTGAGACTTGTTCTGAAGGATACCATGTTTTTTTCATGCAAAACTAAACTATGATGCATTCTGGCAGTACATCGTTCTGATCAGCTTTTAGGGATAACTTTATACCTCATTAATGTTCATCAAGCAACAGGTAGCCAGCCAGCCAATACTGCCCTTCCAAATGGCACAGGAACACCATCTATAGTGGCTGCACTCTGCCATCTTTCCCAGCCATATCAGACAGTGAGGACTTTTTGTCTCAGCCTCTGTAAAATGCACCTTTACTTTCAATCTTAGATGCATGTGATTTAATTTTTGCATATTGTGTTCTCCTAAACTACTGCTAAGGTTTTTTAACATGATGCTATTTGTCAGGCAGATACTTTGGGAAGATGGCAAGTTCCACAATTGCCTAGCCATCCTCAAAAAGGTTGTTGCCAATAAATAATAATTTTTTAAAAAAAAAAAAAGCTGCTTTCAGGAATTGGGAGACCTTCAGGGATAACTGTGTAGAAGAGGTTTTGGCTGCATGCAAGACTTTCATTCCTTTGACAAGGAAATGGGACAAAAGAAGATCTGTGGAATAATTTTTCTTTCACGTGAACACAGCATGGTTAGGAGACACTCCTGATTACAAGATTGCTTATGCTTTTGTGGCTTTTTATGAAGACTCTAGTCTAGTCAAGACTCTAGAGACTTGAACAATGACTGAGAGTTTTCAAGTCTGAACTGAAATTCTGGCACCTAATTTTAAATGAGACTTCTACCTTCTGTCCACAAAGCACATTAAGACACTTTTTCTTCAACAGAAGATTAAGTCTGAGTGACCTTCAGGCACATGTGCAGAACTGAAGATTTCCCAGCTCAGTATTATGAAGTTGCTCAAAACTAATGAGGACACAAGTGGCCCTGAGGAGTGTTAACTTTGTGGTTTGGTTACAGCTACATGTTTTAAATAATGCCTTTATCTAGATAATCTTTTCATCGTAAAATAGCCTGTGAAAGAGGTGAATGGCTACTGTACAAATTGCATGGGGACTGTAAAATCCATCTTCTTGGATGGTGAGAAGGTGCGGACGGGTTCTCGGTCCTTCATTTCTTCCTTTTGTTTCATCAATGAATGCTGCATACAGAGTAGGTGGCTGAGTCTGAAGCCTGTCTCATGCTATGATACCTTATTCAATTCCTCAGTCATTTATTACTAGCCACATTTGCTCTATCACTTAATCTGTTTTCCCACGTTGTTACCCACCCTACCTCACTGGCAGCCAAAGGGACTAGACAGAGTGATTGCTTTGCAGACAACTTGGAATAAAAAAGTCTTTTATCTGTAGTCCTGCTGCTTCTAAACAAATGCACAATGGATACAATGAGACTGTTTGACAAGTCAGAGGTCTATTTCTTTTTCTAGCAAAAACATTTAATGTTCCCCTTTTTAAATCAAAAGAGAACATACATTATCTGTGTCCTGCTTTTTATTTCTTATTCAAAAAACAGCTGGTACTGATGCTTGCCTTTAGGAAGAGACCATCAGGAAGTTAGAATATCACATCTTGGCTCTACTTAGTTGCCACAGTGATGCAGTTAACCAGGCTGCAGTAATGTTATAGAAAGTAAACATAAGGAAATATTTTTGCTAATGGAAAAATTTAAAATACAGTATAAAGTAAGTCTGAAAGGACTGCAGGTTGCATTTTAATTAATCATTTGCAGTTGGACACATATTTGCATTTATATTGTATGTTGATCAAAATAGTATCATTGTGTGGTCAGAAATTTTAATGAGTTCAAAAAGAAAAAAAAAAAAAGGATTCTGTGACATGTTATTGATGGTACAGCCTTTGTAAGAGATTGATGTTTCATTGACTAGTGGTGATTTGGAAGTTTTTTTCCTCCTTGTTGCTAATAGGATTCAATTGTCTGAAAAACAATGCATTCCACCACAACACAGACAAAAAGAAATTAGGATAGAGAAAGATGTTTGATTTGAAACAAAGGAGAAATCAGATTAAAGCCAAACCATTCAATGTGTGCCTCTTGCAGCTGGTATGCAAGCATCTTTTCCAAGTGGTTATAACACTGATGAAGAGTAATTTGTCTAAACATTTTAAGTGGTAATTGTTAAATTATCAAATGTGTTCTAAACCAAGAATGTACCTTTAGAAGGACACACTTGCCAATAGCAATCAATGTGCAGTTCCCCATGTCCATACAGGAAGAAGTTTTCATCTGTTTTCTAGAGAGATGATTTTAGACATGGGACATTGTTACAGAATGAAAACTGTGGAACATTGTTCATGAGATAGTTCTGTGCTTAAATGCAGGTCAGGAGCAGTGGGATAAAGATTGTGTACTTTGGGAATCCTCTTCCTTATAGTATTTCTCCAAGTTATGATTTATGTGCAGCATTCTGAACAGATGTACAGCATAGCAGCTACCCAGAAAAACATAGCTGGGGCAGAGCCATGCACCTGCTGACCCTGTTGTGAATAGGATTAGTCCTTTTAAGAACTTTTATTCATTCTTTGTATTTGGCCATCTTGCTCTTCAGAACTTTGTTTTAGACTCTGAAGGACGTTACTAAAATCAAGACACCACGTGTACTTAGTAGTAGGCCCTGAGAAGCTTTTCTGTGCCTTCTCTTGATGAGTGAAATACTTTCTCTTCTACAAAGCTAAGAGCAATAAGTAAGAGTAATCAGTAAGTACTGTCAGAGTATCTTACTGATCAGAACAATTCACCTTCTACATGTCTTAATAAAAATAACACTGTTGTCTTTTAAGGACCATTATTCTTCACCTTTAAACTTACTCCATTCTCCAATCCAATTTAACATCACAGTGCTTGTATATGCTCCATGTGCATTATTGCCACTGACTTGAGCAGAAGACAGTGAAGGTTGCTCACTTTGGCACTGCACAGTGCTGAGCACTCTTGGCACATGTGTTGACTTCTGGCAGTGGAGTGTATGCAAGGAGTACCTCTCATGGTCAACACTTGTGTGCCACACACTATGGTCAGTAGAAAGGTGCTTTGAAGAATGAGCCTAAACATGTTCCTACCCCCCCTGCTGTAACTTAGGACATTATCTTCGTAGTTTCTACATCATGCGTATTCACGCATATTGGGTAAAAAAAATCTTTCTGTCATTTTGTAATTTCTTTTTTTCAGGGAAAGAAATCACTTGATTTAGTGAATTTTCAGTTTATTTGGCATGAAAATGTGCTTAGGAGTACCAATCCATTTCTGGTAAAATGTCCAGGTAGTGTCTACACATCATGTTCTCTTTTCTTATTGAGCAGAACACAGTTTCCTCAAGCCACTGTCACCTTTGAGCCTTTTATAAAAATAGCAGTTCCTGAAGTTACAGTTACTGTGAGATTATTGATAGGGGAATGGAAAGGTTTGGCATTTTGATTCAGAACACAAGAATAACACATAGATTGCAGAAGAAGTGGTTTTGGCCATACTTGCAAGAAGAAAATATTTCAGCTGAAACGAGGCCTAAAATGATGCTTTTCCCTGTTTGGCAAGGCCCCATTGAAAAGGAGCCACTTCAGCAAAGCACCAGTGTTTACTTTGTTCCTTGTCATCTCCTGTGAAGCATTCGCTTGTCAAATGAAAGCAATTCATCCTTTCAAATTTAGTTTTTAATATTTATTTGGCAGATCTGGCATCACAAGGGGGCCCAATACCCCAGTCAGCCTCCCTTGCTGCTTTCTGACCAGGGATTAAGACTGGAGTGAGCTGTGAAAGCAGCTTCTTGATTCCATCTTCTCTGCAGGAAGTGTATTGATTGTTGCCAAGTACAAGCAGTTTTGGGTGCTTTCAGGCAGAAAACTGTTGTGGATTCAAAGTGCGTTTTTTGAAAATATAATACTATTCAGGTAAAACTGGCATTCTTATGATTGCTAAGAGGCTGTATCAAAGTCCTATCCCTCTGCAACTGCAGGATTGCTAGCATCAGATGTCTTATGTGTTACATATCCTGTATATTACAAAGATTTGTTTGAGGCTCAGGACTCAACAAGCATAACACAGAAGGACTTTTGTAGAAAGCTCGTAGAGTTAGTCCTTGGCCCTTGGCCAGGAATAAAGAATGCTTGCCCTTGTGCCATTTTGTCCTGGGCTGTTCCAGTTCTGGCAGCAGTTCTCCTTCAGTGTAGTTGTTGGCACTTATGCTCAGCTGAACCCTGAGTGGCCTCTTCCTGCAAGCAGGCAGGGCACAGAGGGCTGAGACGGCATCAAAACTAGTTCTGTATTGATCAGCTGTAATAGAGAACTCTATTATGAGAACTCTTCATATCAGAGCCAAGCAAATTGACTACAGCAATGCAGTAGTAAAGCTCTAAAAAAAGCCATAAAGAGTGTGAAGTAATTTTCAGTTTTTCCATGGGATAATGGGGAGGCTAAAGACTAAGAGAACAAACAGCTCGTTCTGGGACAGTCACTGTTTTGGCTATCTGCACATGTTGATCTCTCCTTCCTATCTTTGCTAAGTAGTACTTCAGTTTTTCGTTCTTCTCTGGAACAGACACAGAGCATAGTCACAGCTTTAAGTGATTAAGTATTTTTTATTGTTTGCAAAGGCTTGCTTACTCTTCTTTCTTCTGCTTACTGTTATTTATAAAAAAAAACTTTTCCCATTTCATTGAGGCAGATTTGGAAGTCAAACCAGAAACTTCAGGCTCTACTACGATGGAAAGCACTTTGTCGGGGAGAAACGTTTTGAGTCCATCCATGACCTGGTGACAGATGGATTGATTACTCTTTATATTGAAACGAAGGCAGCTGAATACATTGCCAAGATGACAATAAATCCAATTTATGAACACATAGGATATACAACGTTAAACAGAGAGCCAGCGCACAAAAACCATATGCCAACCCTGAGAGATGAACATGATGACAAAGGGTCTACAGGAGAGGATGAGGTAGCAGAAAAGAGGGTAAGCAACTGTTAACCCATGCTCCTTTTCCTGCTAGACTTTTTATATTGCATTTTTAACTTTCCCCCCCTACTATACAGCTCTAAAGGTGTCTGTAGTTATTTAGTCTACACATTTATTTCTAGTATTGCATTACTAGTAAGTGATATTTGAATATAGGAGTAATATTTGGTTATAGGAGGGCTTAGTGGTACTTTTTGCATTGCAAATACTGCAAATTTTTTGCAAATTTTTCTAATCTGGAGGTAGGTTAAGTATTATTGTGAGGTTCCTTTCTTCAGGTATTTCCACAGTTCTAGATGTTACCATTAAGCCACTCCTTTATTTCAAATGGGGTAAGAATATTTATTCTTGAAATTTTTTACAGCATCTAAGACAATTGCCCTTTGCTCAAAAATTCAAACTTGGTCAAAAACTATATTCAGCATTTCCCAAACAAAAGCATTCAGTAATCTATTCAGCAGTCTGCATACAGTGAAAGTAAAGTTGTCCATGTTATAAATAAGACTCTTCGTTAAGATGATAAAATGTTAAAACATTTCACTTGGCTAAGTTCAGCCTGTCAGAAGAAGCTGACAGAGCTATTTTTGGCCGCATCCAGATTTATTAAGAAGGATTGCTCTCTTCAAAGAGTTGCAGTATCAGCTGAAGACTAAGTGTGTCCTGGATTATAAAAGAAAAATGAACAACAAAGAAATCTTAGAACCAATGAAAACAGAAATATTAAAGGAGGTTGGGAATGTATCAGGCAGACAAAGCAGCTGCCTTAAACTTCTTTTTTGTGGCAGAGACTAAACTTAAAAAAAAAACCTAATGCTAGTTGTTTTGTATTAAACTAAATACTTTGTTTACTGAAAAGATGACATAGGAAATTCTTTTTAAAGTGTAGTTTTCCACATGTGTAGGTGTTAACGCATGTAGAATAGTGTGATGTGCTCCCCTATTTCACAGCCTTCAGAGTGACATTAGGAGTATCTAACATCCTTACAGTGCTAAGAAGAAATGCTAACCTTAGTTGGGATCATCTGTTCAACTTCCCAATCAGAAATGTCTGTGATTTCAATTTTTCTTGAGGTAGAGGAAAGGTCTCACTGACAACTTCTAACATACGTGACTATTACAGTGAAACTAAGCTCCAAACTGAGTCTGCACAGAGAAGAGGCTCATAGCTTTGATCCTTCAAATCCCCCAGCAAACTGTCATCCTGCACTGAATTTGCTGAAAGATGAAGCATCCAACTTAGCTTAAAGTATGAATCTTCACTGTTATCAGATCATTTTGACAAAAGAAATACTGTGAGGATATTGATGCCAGCTGACCACATTAAATATCCAATTTCTTGCCTGTTAGGTACCAGCAGTAGAGGGGTGAGTTATGAGTTATAGTCAGTGACAGCCTCTGACTAGCAGCCTGCTGTTTCAAAAGGATTTTTTGCATGGTATCAGAAAGAGTTCATTATAATGCAAAGCCTGAGTTCAAATCTTCTCTGATGAGAGTTCTGGAAGTCACTGCTTTGGGTTTCCTTGGAAAAACTACCTCTTCCTCCATTTAGTGACTTCTGAGTTACAACAGAACTTTGTTTTTTCACAACATATTTGGCTTGATTAAGAGTTTTTCATAGTAAAGGGATTTTTATTATTATTATTATTGCAGAATGCAGTTTTTAATAGATTTCATGGTAGATTTCATAGATCAGGCTCACCAACTAGGTATGCCTATTTTTCTGAAACACTTTTCATTAAATAGGTCAAGCACTATTAAATATTTCTAATTTTAGGAGTAAAACCTTTACAGAGGTTAGTGTAATTGCAACATCCCACCCAGTTTTTCTGGCACTTACCAGCAGCTACAGTGGCTTCATCTGCAACATAGTCCAACAGCAGCAGTTCTGACTGGCCTGAAGCCCAGCTTTTGAGCCTTTCTTTTTATTTGACTCTAAACCATGTTGATATGAACACAATGAGGCACACAGACATCAGAGGACAGTTAAAAGTGGAGAGCTCAGTTTAATTTTCAAGTCATCCAGTTGGAATTACTACTGTGGCTGTGTGGAGGAGGCACAGTGATCCTTTTTACTGTGCAGTGGCACACAGGTCACGTCTTTGCTGCTTTTCCACCTCTCAGGGACTTTGCTAGAAGATGACACTATCCTGAGTGTCACTTCACCTGGCACATATCCACATTCAACCCCATGGCTAACACCCAATCCCAGTAGCAAACTCAGAATTTGGAACAAGCCTCAGTCTCCAGCTCAAGCTTGCCAAATCCTTTCTTCCTCCTCTGTAAGTCACAGGATGTGGGGAGCATGGGTAGGGGAAGAAATACAGTGGCAGCCTCATCAAATTGTTCATGGAGTGCAGTAGTTATGTGCAACAGAGGAGTGGTGGTGGGGAGAGGAGACCTCAGTGGGCTTTCCCAAATGTTTGCTGTCACTGTTTGGGAGACTCTGCTCCTTGCACACCCACTAAAGCTGTCACCACGGCAGCCTAGGGGAACTGTTACAGGTTCAGTGGGGAGAATGCAATTAACTGGCTGAAGGACTGTAGAAGTGGATGACTGAATGACCTGTGGTGGTTATTTTTTGTAAAAATAACACTGAAATAATGAGATATGTACTCATTTAACAATTAAGTTGTATCTAAAGCATGAGTAGTACTGGATGGCAGGAAATATTTCACTTTTTCACTTTTTTTAAAACCTTCCTGCTTTAACAGTAGCACGAGGAACAATGGAACGATTACATCTCCACTTAAACGGAAGACCCTATCTCTCAGCTATTTTATAAAGTTTCTTTGGTAAAACAGTAAGAATACAATGAGAAAAAAAATATATATCCTCTACTAGAGTGCACAGATGGTTATTTTACCCTTTTTGTGCAGATTTCTACTTCTTACTGAAAATTATTTGAAAATTCAGTTAATAGCAGAGTATTTACCTTTTGAATCATTTAACTATGATATAAGGAAACTTTCTTATAGGACATTAATAAATAGGTCAAGCGGTTTTCTCTCTCTTTGGTGAGAGACATGGCAGAGCAGTTCCTGTTGTCCAGTTCAAAGATAGTATCACTGAATTGGTAGTGACAATTCTCACAAAGAATAGAAAGAAAATTGTCCAAAATCCAACAAGAAAAATAACCATTGTCTTATGATCCAAACAGAAAATACGTGTGCTACAACACTAGCCCATTTGCCCTATGGTGAGGATGAAAAATTCTCCAGGGTACAGTATTTGGCAATTAGTGCATCTTTATCAGTTTTATGGTGTTTTCCTGTCTGCTCCCTCCTCCATAAAGAGAGGAAGAATTCAGTGCCTTGAGCATAGGTCATCCTGAGCCAAAATGCACTTCCAGATTTGCAGATCTGAGGCTGTTCAGATCCAAATCTAAACTTTGCTTATGACTGCTGCCCAATCCTGTGTGGGTGGTGTGTGAAAGATAAACCCTTCAGAAGAAGGAAAGGAGAGACACAGGCTCTGACTTGGGAACAGCTGCTGGGAATGTAATTTTGTTTTCTGCCGTAAAATCAAGTGGAGGAAATTGAGCAGCCAGAGAACACATCTCAGACCTGAGAATGAAATAAAAATGAGCAGTTCACCTGGCTTTGACTTTGGGGTGGGGCAGTAGCAGGGAATGCCACCAGAGCTGTGTGAGCTGCCTCCCAGCATGCGCTAATGATACTTAATTTGTTCCCCACTCTTTTCAGCAATTAATTTATAGTAGGAGAATTCTGCATGTGTTCGGCGACTCGTCCTATGCAATATATTTAAAATGAGCCTTACTAAAGGGGAAGGATTTAAAGACTGTAAAAGATGCAAAAGCAAAAATTATGCAATCATTAGTTGAGGACCGTAGGACAAATCACGATACTCCTGAGTCCTGCAAGAGGCCATATTGTGGTGTCATTTCAGGTGAAGTTTTTAATAGGAAAAGCATTAAAAAATAATCCACTGCACAGCATGTGCTTCATGGATTACGAGAAGGAATTTGCCTACGTACCATATACAAGTATATACATTAACAATTAACATTACATTTCTGGTTAATGATTTATTATTTTCATAATGTATGGAAAATTAATAGTCAGAGATAACTGGAGAAGTGGAGGTAGAAAACAAGAGAGTTCTTGTCATGCTTAAATACCCTGAATAGATATTGTAGCTGCTGTGCTAAAAAGGTAATTCTGGTTCCCAAAACAGTCTGCAGATTGTTCAGAACTCAGCTGTGCAGCCATCATAGTCTGTGTGTTAAGAGAGGGCTAAGAGTGATTTGAAAGAGGGCTTCCCATGTGGATTCAGTCTGCATGGCCTTGTCTGGAAGTGGAAATAATACCCAGTATCACAAGATTTACTGTTCCTCCTGTGCTTTGAATACTGATGGATCTCTGAACATTCTCCATTCTCAGAGGTAATTATGGGCTTGGAACAGATGACCTGATTCAGTTAAGTACCTTATAAAAATGGTAGCTCTCAAAAATTAATAAATACCTAGATACCTACATTGAAGCCCTTCTTGAAAGCCCTGTGAAACATGAATATTTTTTCACTTTGATATGCTTTTGAGATATTAATGTAAGAAGTTGTATGAGTGATTTGTTAAAGACTGAATATTTATTACAGTACAATGAGATAAGTAGTCTTGACTTTTTCCATGCTTCAGAAAAAGATGCTGAGGCTAAAGTTAGGATAGCAACTGAAAAACCTTCATTCATGTTTACTTGGGTGATAAAGTGCTGTTTCTTCAAGAAACATCAGTGGCTGGAAATCAATTAAAGACCTCTTCTAGACTGTAATATCTTCAGTTCAATTCCTACAGATGGAAGAAATTTGAGAGGTTTGTGGCAGCAGTAACCCAAAAAAAGCTCTTTTTTTTTCTATTTTCAGTTACCTTAGTGGTAATACAATTTTCTACCACAGTTTTTGAAGACTGATTGTCTGCAGCCCTGTGCAAGGAGATCAGTAAATGTAAATCTGTGAGTCTGTGCCATTTAGTAAGAACCATGCTTTTAAGCCTCCTCCAAACATCATCTAAGTCACAAAGTTAATTGCAATCTCTGCACACATTGCTAATGGATTCATAACAGCCTCCACATACAAATCACGGGTGATATGGGTGTTTGTGGAGGGACTTGTCTCACTTTCCAGCCTTGAACTGATACTAATCTTTTCATTAATGACACTACTGCTTTTTTGATTTTGCTCGTAATTAAATCTATTGGTAACATATGCTTAAAACCCTTCACCAAGGCTTATTTTATCTCCAGTGAAAGGACATCAAAAAATGTAGCTGAGGAAGTTATAGAAGCATAAGCCCCTTTAACAAGGTCTTTGATGGAGTAAGACACTTGGAGCAACACTGTTTAGTGCCCAGCAATGCCAGTGCTGAACCTGGTAGGACCTAAAAAGAAAGCATGGCCTCAATAATCAGGGCAGAAAGTGCACTTTGAGACTGAAGCAATCTCAGTGTTGGAAGTAGTTTGAAATGTTCATTTTGTTTAACTAAATCTGATGAGAGAAGATGGATGTGTGATGTGTAAAACAATAGATAATGTAGGTAATCTATAACAAGGAGAGCAACAAAGCAATAATGTTTTTAAAAGTACAGCTACTAGATGTTTACCTTAAAGTACACTTAAAGACGCAGGAGACTGTGCACCAAAGAGCCCCATGGATTAACTTGAGGAGATTGTCAAATTTTTCTCACAAATGTTCCTTTCCAGTCCCTGCGCAGGTGTCCATGACAATCACTCTGTAAGTTTAATGTAATTTATAAATAAAACATAACTCTAGGAAAAGGCAAAAACTTCTATTTATTTCTTCTGGGTTTACCTAATCTTTCATCAGAGACTTCTAAGCACAGGCAGTTTTCTCAGTACCAAGAAAGTTCCTAGCAGAATGAAATCTACTTTTTAGGTAGCTGCTGCAGCACATCAGCAACATCATACTGTGCAGAGATTGCCCCAGCCTCAGGCTTCCTCATCTTGCCCTTCTGAGCATTAGCATTTATGGCAGTATGGGTCTAGTGCCAGATCTGCCATAATACATGGCACGTACAGTTCAGATTAATACTACCAATGGTAATGATGCTTTTTACAAGCATATATGTTTTTAACTTAATAAACTACATTAAGAAAAGAGAGCTAATAGCACATGCTGTCCAGTGTGCAGTCATCAGCACAAAGAAATTTATCCAAGCTGCAGGGTACTTCTTCGACTCATTATCACCAAGAGTAACCTAAGCCCTTATTTATGCTCATTGTGGCAGTAAAATTGATACACTTAAAAAGATTATATAAACTGATTTTGTTTTAAGATTCAGAATTTACAAATGAAGCATAAACTTTGCTAATTTAATCTCAGGGTCACAGAATGTTTAGGTTTTCTCTTGTAAGTATCCCATGCTTATAAATTAACAAGCCAGGCTTCTTTTTTAAGGGTTTCTTATTGGACCTGTAGCTCAGCTCCAGTGCTAAACATGGTCCCATAGCTCTCCTGGTTTTCCAAGCCAAATTCTTCTCTCCTTGCCAGCTCAGCTGTGCTCTATTAGCTGCTGGGGGTTACAAATGGCATCCCAGCTGATTGCAGTTAGCCTGCAGGACTTCACCTGCCTGCTGCTGTGTGTGGGCCTCTGCCTCCAAAGCACATTAATTTAATGCTTAGGCAATAATGGGTGGGATTAATGTGAAGTGAAAGTCACATGCTGGTATTTGTAGCCTGATTGTATCATTGGTCAAGTATTGAAGGTTTTAAAACAAATAAGGCTCCACAAACTGCAGACAGTGAGGAGCAGCTCAGGCCAGGTTCCATTTCAAACACTCAGTGTGAGAGGTTTCCTTCATTTTGTAGGTAAGCACAGCTAAAGGTCACCACCCTGCCTCAGCCTTTTGTTTTGGGTACAAGTCGCTTGACTGAGATGAATTTTCATGTTACTTTCTGCTTTTTTCTGCAAGTGTGGCTCTTTTATGATCTGGCATGCGAAATGTGTACACAGAGATGCAGCTATCAGAAAGTCCAGTCTCTAATTATACTGAGACAGGCAGCTGCCCTGTGAAATTGGAGTCTGCTCACAGGCCAGACCCTAAGCAAAAGTGTGGACAGTAATTATCTTCTGTGCCTGATCAAGTCTTTGTAAAATGAATAGTGTACACAACTGTTAAAAAGGCTGTAAAGCAGTACAGTTGCTGTGCAATTAAATCTGGAGAATACTGGTTGTGTTGTTACTGATAAAATGAAACCATTAGCAATGAATAAGCTATTATTCTTTTCCTTTTTTCCTTGGCACTGTAAGTCAGTGTGAAGTCTTCACCAGCAGTTCTTTCCAGGGTTTCTAATGTTGGTGGTTTGGATCTGGTTATGTTTTTATCCTCTTCAGAAAGTACCATACGTTCTCTTACTTGTACAAGAAAAAGTTTTCTTCCTTTTTAACTAGGATAGGCTCAAACAAGGACTGCAGGGAGGAGGGAGGAAGGAATCTCTTGAAGAGCCAAAGAGGGTATCTTGCTTTGGGTGCTTTTCAGGAGGAGAGAGACTTTTCCAGTTCTGGTGCACTTCAGTAGATTGGACACAGAAAGGCACGGGTCCAACTCAACTCCTGATGAGCAATGGAGAGCTGTCATGGTATCAGTCCTAACACCCTGTAGAAATCTGATACTCTCCTTCCCTGTGGGCCTTATAATTGAGATTTCAGCTGCCTTAATGTATAGTGAAGAAACCTCATAGTCATATATAAGGAAACTACATTTTTTTATTATTTTTTAATAAAACAATCCACTGTAGTTTCCCTTGACTTTTTGTGCCTTCATACAACTGAATAATCCATGCAGTGGTGACAGAAAGGAGAAGTTGGGTTTCTTTCAGAGCAGTCTCTAAAGCAGGGGTCTGTTTGTCATTTCTTGCCTATGCAAAGAACTTCCTGGATGGTGAGGGACTGCATTGGGTTGCTAACTGGCAGCTCCCTCATTTGTTGTTCTCTTTCCTGAGCTATGTGAGTTCTGGGTCTTTTTTTTAACTCCTCCTCCCATCTGGCATTTCCTAATTATTTTCTATTACTAATCGCTTCTACAGGAAACAGACTGGACTGTTGAATTAAGAGCCCTATAAAAGGATAATTTTGTTATTTACAAGTTTCTTACCCCACTTAGACTTTATAATGTGACACTGTATAGCTGGTGATAATCACCTTGGGCTATGATTGTGTCTAATCTCATAAAATAGACAGGGTCAGGTCTGGTCAGTAGTTGAATGTGAGAGGCCCAAGGAAAAGCTGGAGCTGCAGGAAATGGGCTTGGTAGCACCTTTGGCTTGAACTAATATCCAATATGTCTTGTGGTTTATGCCCTCTGTAGCCTGCATAAATCCATGCTAAGTTTGACTATCAGGGTTTTTCTCTACTTACCTCTGGTGGTGTTCAGATCCTTTTTCTTTTTACTGTTTGCAGTGGGGTGGTTTTTATCTAGATGCAAGGGGGGATAGCATTTTACATCTAGCAATGTTTACATGTTCACAAGTACAAATACATGTAATTTGGCTTCCTTTCCAAAGATGGAAAGGACATGGAGCTGTAGTGGTCTGGTGAGTTGCCCCCCTTTTTGTTAGAGAATCCCCTGATAGGCAGGCACATCTGCTCCACTAATAACTGCCCATTCATACGTAATTACTAAACCCTTAAGACCCATGGAGAGTGAAATGCTTGTTTTAAAAGTGGTAGCAGAAGGAGTAATTAGAGGTGCCTAAATGAAGTATTAGACTGTGAAAGAAAAGAAGAGCAACCATTTATCCTGTGGTTAATGCTGCAGAAGCTGATCTGTTCTGGCCCCTATTTCTTTCCTTTTAATCTTTCACAAGAAGAAGGTAGTTTCAGATAAAACTTGTCATATTCTGTTTTAGTCTCAAGCTGAATGTTTTTCTTTTCTGAATTTGAACGTTAGAAGAGCAGTTTTCTTACTAAGCTCAATAAACTGCTTGCTCTTATTACTTCAAATCTGTCACACCCATCATTAGCAAAGACAGTGACTCTTGACAGTTTTGCAAAGTCTTCCTTAGATCAGTAACTTTCAGAGCATTAAACTTTTCCATATTTAACCTTTTTTCTGCACAGCATCAGCAGTTAAATACAGCATTGCTTCTGGCATTCACTCTTCCTACAGTCCTAATGTTTTATAGGTAAGAATCACAGTGAAAAAACTGATCAGCAACTGATGAACAGTTGTTGTTCTAAGCCTTGTCATCTTAGTATTGATATTCCTCACATCCATATAACTTCCAAGATAAGCAGAGGATGTGTTTCTAATAGTGAAGTTCATATTATAATAAACTTAGACTATATTCCTTTTAAGTGAGGATTATTATTGCTTTAATTAGAGCTAAAGCTATTTGAAGTATCTTGCCTAAGGAACTTTGAAGCTAGTAGCACAAAGTATAATGTCCTCTATTAAAAGTTAATCATATCTGTATGTGATTTAGTAATTTTTTTATATATATTTCCAGTTTGTGAATTAGATTAGTATCTCTTAGAGGCAAGCAGCTTTTCTCCTTCCTGAGAGAAGAGTGGAGGAATACTGTGAAAATATAAAAGGCTGTATTCCCAACTCCTGTTTTGCATGTAATGGCGAAATATTTTGAAGGCTCTGTGCTTTATATCATGTACCAAATAGTTAGTCGAAGATCTCTGATTTTACTTTAGGAAAGGCTTCAAGACATTTCCAGCAAAGTTAATATGATAGTGAGTTACTTTTGCATTTCGGTATTTCTGTGAATTGGCTGCTGATTAAAGTAATGATGCGTTTAATACGAATGCTCAAAAATTGCAGATAGTATCATGTGCTATTATGTTTCACAGAATTTGAAGTGCCCAGTGTCTTAAGTGACAACTTCTCATTCACTCCAGCCTCCAAATCCTTGCTAGCACTTGTGTCAGCACTGCAGCCTGGTGCCTGGGAGCTGCCAGTCACCTTTCTCACGTGCTGGAGTTCATCAGGCAGAGTCACTGCTCAGCAAGCTGATAATGCTGAGAGCTTACTGGGTTTTTGTTTTTTTATGGTCCTTATGGATTAATTCTCTTGGGCTATTTTTACTGTTGAAAATTCAGACAACTTCAGTGTTAGAAATCTGACCACTGTCACTTAAAAGTGCTAGTTGATGGTGGCAGTAGAAATAAAAAAATGCCCTGTAACATGAGACGAAAAATGTCACTGAGTGAGAAGAAAGTAGTTGTGCTGAATAAACATTTTGTTCATTGCCAGTACTTTAATTCATTGCCAATGAATTTAAAAATGGAACTATACCCCAAACAGTCTTTTAGCTTCAATGTGCCCAATACTCTAAAGAAGAGTTTCTATCCAAAGATTCTACACTTCTGAAATGCTGAAAGTCAGATCTTTGAGTTACTGATTCAGACCTAGGACTAGGGTACTTCAACTGAAAATAGACATCCTCTAAACACTGTGTTACAAGAAACCACAAATTTAAGGAAAAAACCCAAAAAAACCCAAAAAACCCCAAAGACCCTCCTGGGTATCAGAAATCTAACCTGTCCACGTGCCAACACCTGCTTCTTCCCCCAGAGATAAATAATCTGCATAGCCCAAAGTTATGATGGGAAGTTGAATTGCCAGCCCCATTTTTAATAATTAAAAATGATTCAATTTTCAAATCAAGACACTATTTAAATTTGTTTCAAAAATGCTGGGTTTGACCATGGATTCCAGTGTGCCTGTCTGAAGCAAGAATTTTTAACAGTTATAGCTTCCTCTAGGGAAATGGGATGCTTCCTGCCCTTACATGAAAAAATTCATGACTGAGGCATTTTAAAATGTTAATTAGGAAATTAAGAGGGAATAAATAGGAAAGATGAACCATATGTGAAAAAAGAGAAATGAGAAAATTGGAACGCTTGTAAACAGAATGTAAAATGAGCCTTTTTGAGAATGTGATTAGGGATTAGAAGATGCTATGGGTGGCAATAAACTGATAATTTGATAATAACTGATAATTTGACTTTGGGAGCAGAGTATAATTCCTGTGCCATTTCAATTCTGGTTTCATTCATTGCAGGTACATAACAGCCTTGCTTTAAATAGAGATTTATGCAAGGATAGTGGGAGCCTACATGAGAGACTCATTTGAAGGATGATCAGCCTACCTCATTTGCTGAATAATTGTATTGTATAAAATGAATGTAGATCTTGACCCACATTACTGGTGCAGCTATGCCCATGGAGACAAGTGCACCTAGAAGGCTGGTGGCCAGGAGCTGCAAAGAATGCTGCTGGGCATTGGGGTTACCCCCCTTGGTAACCTTTCTGCAGGGAGTTGGTCCACAAGCAGCTTTTCACCATTACACGTTTTGCAAGAACGATGCGTGTCCGTGTCACACCTCTAGCATTGTTTTCACTTTGATTCCTGAGGCTGAATCAATGATAATTAAGGAAGGATTAGGAGACTTTAGTACTCTTAGTCTTATGCTAAGCAAGGATGGTTATGGACTGACAGTATGCTGGAGGAAGAAACCGTGGTGACAACACATGTATCATAGCAACATAGCTTATTCAGGAAGAAGTGGATGGATACAGAATAGAGGATGCTCCAAAAGAGCAGCTGTGGTCTGAAATACAGTGTTTATTAACTAATGAGCTGCAGTTTTCAATTATAACATGCATTAATTTACTCTAAATTGAACTACTGAACTACTGTAGAACAAAAAGGGCCATGTCAGAGTGCCAGACAAGGCTAATATGGTGTTAATATTATACATCAGGTAAGGAAATATTATTGAGACATAAAAAGAAATTTTCATACTGTTTGCCCATGTTATACCAGTAGCCAAACCTACTACTTCATGAGGAATAAATGAAATAGCCCTAGTACATACAACAATAGACAGACCTTGTAGATAACATGATTGCCATTATCCCTAAGTGAAGGTACATTTTCAGCTACAAAATTATATAAATGTTTATTGTGAAAACTGCTTTTATCAATGTGATTCTTAGATGGATGTCATAAGGAGAGTGTTGTAAATTATTTCTTTTATAAAGTTTGGCCACCATCAACATTTTGTTGGTAGGAGGCATGTAAGGTTCCTCATCAAATGAAATGATTAAGCTTGTTGATGTGCCTTTTTGCCTTTTTTTTTTTTGTTTGTTTGTTTGTTTGTTTTTCATTTTATTTGAGGAAATCCTTATAATAGTGTGGGTCAGATCAGAAATAAACTATGACCAGCTTCTTGTGGTTTCAGAAGATTGGTCTAGCAAGGAGGTGATACTTTCTGTGCTCTACTTACCAAGTTTGGCTGGGATTGGCCCCCTTTTAGTGCAGCTTCTTTTCCTAAGAACAGAGTTGTGGTAATGAGCTGCTGCAAAGCAAGGAGAATAGCAGAATTCCAGGTTGGAAGGGACCTCAAAGATCATCTGGTCCAACCTTAAAAGGAGAGCATTTTTGAAGCTGATACCTCAACTTGGACTTGAAATCATGGGGAACTGCTTTCCTTAACACAGTCAAAGTTAGGAGAGAAAGGAAGTTGATTCTTAGCTTTCTGGGTAGCTATTACGGTGTTTGATTGTCATGTCCTGCCTCAGTGTCATGCAGCTCGGTAGCAGCTCTGCTTTTGTGGATCAGCCATCTTACCCCTTGTGAGCACACTGGTACTCTCTGTCCTTGAGGGAAGGAGTTATTTTAACAAAGGCACCTGTGGCCATGAGGGTGTCCTGTGTTAGTGTCTGTAGGGAAAACCCTGTGGCTTCCGCTAGCTTGGGACCAAACCAGATTAAGAGCAGAGCCCCTGGGGATGGGCAGGACTGTGCCCCTTGCCCCAGAACCCAACCCCGTGAGGAACCTTGTCATTACTTACACAGCACAATTGAAGTTGTAGCTTTTGCTTGTAAAATCCATCTTAGAACCACTGGTGAATTGCAATATCCATGTGCCTGCATGTGCACATTCTCACGTGCCCACATACTCCCCTGCAGTGGTATTTGTACCTATGGGGTGTGAAGGAAGTCCCCAGAATTAACCCCCCTGCTTCAGTGGACACAGTGGGCCAGTTACTGACCACACTAAAAGCTAGGTTGCTTGATGTTATCATGGTTCCTCCAGAACCAGACCAAAAGCAGAACTTGTTACTGCAGGTACTGTGAGATTTTTCTTTTATTTTTGCCATGTCTAGATCAGTGGTTACATACCAAAATACCCCCCTCCCTAAAAAGAGAAATGTGGTGTTTGCCACTGAAAAGTGTCTTGCTTTTGTGTCCCTGTTCAGAACAGCAAATATTAATTGCTTTTGCCTTGTCAATTACTGAGAGGGAAATAATCATAGTGGATGCTTTCTGCCCATGTGCAGTTTCAACTTGTCATTTCCAAAGGCCCATATTGGTAACTGCCAGGAGCAAATCTACAACTCGTAGTGCCACTAGGAACAAAATAAGCTGCCTGACCTAGTTCTGAATCAGCTGCAGTGACCAGTAGGTTTAGGACAAACACTACAGAAAAAGAGCTTTTCTGTTGGCCTCCCCTGATATCACTCAGCTTTTCTATGAGTATGCTCCCTTGCTGTGAAAAGAAGGGTAGTTCAGGGTATTTCTGGTAAGCACATCAGTGCAAGCATAAAATCTTCCTAAATAATGCTAATACACTCCAATTGTATTGCACAATACAATACCAAAGGATCTCACTTCATAAGCAGTAATTTCTACCAGCAATACAGGGCATAATTTTTTCCATAATTTAAACTGATTTAGATTTTTTTTTCATTTAACAAGCATACTTAAAGCCAAGCTACACTGTCTGGATTTTTTAAATTAAAATTTAAAAAAAAAAAAAATTAATTTCTATATGTAAAAAATTAATTCTTTGACCAGCATTCCTGCCCTCTGCCCACAACGTCTTTCTGTGAGCAGAGGCTATGCCTGGCATCAGCATGTCTACAAATGAAGAAAAATTTAAAAACAGCTTGTCACCAATTTTAAGTAAAAAGCAAAAATTTGGGCACCCCTTCTCCCCCTGAAACAATTATGTGAAAGATATGACTGGGAAAATTATATTTAGCATGGAACAAGTCTCCATCAAGAACTGCTTTGGGGGAATTTGACTCAGTTTCACAGTGTGGCTGATTAACTTTTGAAAATCATGCACTGAGCCTATAAAATATGCTCATAAAGTGTTCAGGCAAGGAAGGATTTTCAGAGCATTTACATTTGGCTAAGTTAGCTACACAGTGAAACAGAACACAACAAAATATACAGTGGCTAACCACATAGCAACCCAAATATCTTGTTACTTGAGATAAGTACAATAGGACATCATCTTTGATTTTTTTAAAATGTGTGCAATATAACTGCTGGTTATTATTAAAATACATTCCTTAGAGGGAAGAGATCATATTATATATAAAATCTGGAACAATAAAGGCATATTTAGTCATAACAATATGAAAATACCATATGAGAATGAGAAGCCTGCAGTGCATTCTCAAGATTGATGAAAATATGATACTGTGTTTGGGAGGGGAGCCAAGTGGTCATGAAACTAAGCACTGCAATGTATTGGATATACATGTGGGCTCAGGAGGTCTGATCAAGTCTAATCTGGGCATGTTAGAACTTGTTGAGCTTAACCTGACTCTTGACTTTTTTATTTTATTGTTTTTTTTTTTTCTGAAGTGATTTTGGTTTATTAAACAACAAATGGGAAATGCATCAGTTTGCCTTTTCAGAAAGAGTTTGTTCAGTGTTGACTGAAATGCATCACTAGATTAAACTTGCATGTCATGTCTTTCAGAGAGTAACTGATTGGAATTTACTGCAGCCTATGGGTGACTTCTTAATAAGAGATTGTGAGATTGGTACCAGAAAATACGTATACATTGTACAGCTAGCACCCAGAGCAAATAATGCTCAAGAAAACAGCTGTTTCTCCTGCAGCCTGAAGGGCTATTCCGGGGGGAAATAGAGAAAGTGGAGTCTCATTAGGACCTAGGCTGAACCCCTCTTATAGTTGAGATTTTAGAACAAATAGCAACATTTGAAATAGCAGCATACAGTCTTTTTTCCTTTCTATTTTTTCCATGAGTCCAAGTGTGCAGTGTAGCATCTATAAACTGATGTCTTGGTTTAAAGGTTGTCCTGTTGGTGGGTTTGGTTTTCTAGTGTGCATTTAAGTCACTAAAATGTGCAGGGTCTCATGAGAGGCTGCTCTGGTTGCGTGCTTTATTGAGAGGTTGCTCAGCTGTTACTTCCAGTTGTTCCATTTTCAGTTCAACTAAATCCTGTGAAATTACATCCTTAGGTTAAATTTTAAAAAGACATCCCTTTAGTTTCCTTCTTCCTGGAGTCTGCATGGCATATTGTCCCCTAGACATGCAAAGATTGCAAATGTCTGGCACAAACAATTAATTAAAAAATCAAATCAAGACTCTACTTGGAAAAGTGGAAGGGAGAAGACTTTCCTCCTGAGATTTCTACCTCTTTTTCATCCATTATGTAGCAGCTAGTTTCTTATAATTGTCCCCATTAAGGCAGACTTCAGGCAGAGCAAGTTCTAACTGTTGGGAAATGAAAGCGCTCTGGAGAGGAGGCTGCAGGCAGGTGGGGAGGCCCCTGGTGGAGAGCAGGCATGGAATCAAAAGCCAGCCAACAGGGTAAGAAGAGCAGGACCTGGAGGCTGGGAATAGAGACAGCATGGAATGCCTGGAGCAGGAAAGTGCTTTGGGAGAAAACATCTTCCTGTGGGATTTGAGTTGAATCCCTAGGTCCATGACTTCATTTGTTTGCTCTTGGAGATGGTGGCTCATCTCCACAATGATGAGGGCTGCCTGAATCAGTGACTTGCTCTCTTTCTTGTCTCATATACTGGTAAACTGAAGATCTGGACCTGTCTGATGACCCAAACGGTGGTCAGGAGGGTGTGTACAACAGAAATGTCATTCTTCGTTCTAATTTTCAAAATGTTTTAGTTAAGTTTAGTTTAGTTTTAGTTAAGACCACTAGCTTGCAGTGCTGAGCTCCCAAAGTTAGGCAAAGGCAGAACAATGAGTGAATGTATTGTAGAATTATGTCACCTGAAAGCAGTTGTACAAATTTTAATTGCAACACTAATTTATTTTGGGGAAATACATAAAAAATATTTCTCTTAGTTTTTCAACTGCTAACTTTATGGCTTTCTCTCAATCTAGGTTTCTGGTGCACTCAACTATACTGAAGAGAGCACATGTAAAGGGCTGTAAGTGTAGCTGAGCCCAGTGTTCATGTGCTTGTAAACAGCAGAAAGTGCTTTGCACTGAACAACAGGAAGCTGATTTATGTACAACCAATGCACAGTCTGAGTTAGATTAGTGTAATACAAAGTAGTGTTAGAATTAAAATTCATAATCTTATAACTACTTTCCAGATCATAACACATTTTCATAATTACAGCCATGAGATAGGACCTTTCCCTGTTGGGTAGTTTTGCTTACCTTTTTATTGGAATTCTTAAGATTTAATTTTCCAGGATCCAGAGATCAGTTTACACTAACGTGACTCTGAAGTGCAATTGAAAATAAATCAGTTCTTCAGATTTAGGAAAAGGGAAGATGACAATTAAGGAATAAGTATGTCAAAAACCAAATAAGCACTCTGCCAACAATTGGAAGGAAAATTCATAATGCTTTCTCTTGCTTCTTAAGTGGAATTATACAAAAACTAATAAGGTTTGAATCTGATAGTACATATACCCTTAAAAATCACTGGGTTATTTATTTGGAACAAACTCAGTTTTCTAAGAGTTTCTTTCCTAATATGAAGTTTTAGTGATTTCTTTTCTTTCCCTAAAAAAAAAAAAAAAAAAAAAAAAAAAGAATTTTGATTTGCAAGGAAACATGTAATGGAACTAGACTACCAGAACACAGTTTGCCATTTGCATCCTGTCCCTGTTGTCACTCAAAGCTGTTTGGAGAGGACAACCCTCTGGGGCAAGTTTAGGTCTACCTTGTTCCATGAGGACTTTTGCCTAATGTAGTCCCTGGGAGTGAAACCATGAAATGGATTTCACTAGAAAGAAAGAAGAGAATGAGCTCAAAAGCCTGTCTGCTTCCTTCTCCTGAGTCTCCTACTATTTTCACACTTTCCATAGATGATGTGGTCAGTTATTGCCATCTCTTACCTCATTTTTCCTGATCTCCGCCATGGAATGTTGCACTTAGAAGGATGTGCAGAAAAATACGAGAGGGACGTTTATTCATCTGCAGCAGAAATGAGCAATTAAAAGCAAGACAGGTAGATTGAGGTAGCTGTTGGAAAGGTATTTCTCAATAGGATGGATCAGACAACCTCCTGTTTGTACTAAAGCTGGGAACTGAGCCAGATACTTCCAAGGTCCCTGAATGAGCCACTAATGCCTGACAGCTTCATCCTGTATAATCTATAGCCAGTATTTTGATTATTAGCTATTAACTTGCATTGCAGATTAGTGGCTGGTGAAGGACATATGTTGATCCTTCATCTCTGCAACGTGACCTGGCTGAAACCCTGCAGGTTTTTAAAATCTGTAGAGAAGGTAGGAAGTTAGTGGTCGCCATGCAAGGGAGCAGAGGAGGGGTTCACAGTCAGCATTACTCTCAGCTATACTGGCAGGAATGAGCTAAGTGGTAATACTGTGATCCAGCCGCAAAACACACACCAATTCCACACAGAAGACTGCGACAAACTGTGCTTGTCTTTGGTTGTTACTGAGTCAGGAGAGATAAAAATACCTTTGCTGCAGAAGGGCGAGCGGTTGTGGTGCTGCAGCCTGTGGGCTGGGCTCTGACTGGGTGCGCGGGCAGGCTGGGCACAAGGGAAGGTCCTTGTGTGCCCCAAATATCGGGATGGTGCTCACTCCCACAGTATAAATCACTGCCTTAGTAAGTCGGACCAAAGGTCCATTTTTTGCAGCCTCTGACAAAGACTGTTCAAAAATGCTTGGAGAACACTAGAAAACGAGGGCAGGAGCAGAATGGGTGTAGTGGCGTCCCTTCCCGGCTGTCATGGATCTGGAGAGAGCCTCCCTGAGCTGGGCTGCCCCGTGAGCAGCTCCGGGTGGATGGGCTCACGGGCTGCCTGGATCCTACGTGAACCCCTTACACCTCGACTCTGCTGCAGCCTGGGGAAACTCTTTAATGATCCTGGTGTGAATAGTTTCCTTTGGCTTGTGTGAGGGGTAGCCAGGACCAAGTTGTCCAGTGCATGTTTCATGGTCAGTTGCATCAGTGCAAATGGCAGGTTTCAGGCTGATTTGAGACTGTGTCAATCACGTTCTGTTAATGCTCATAAATCCCTGAGAGGCACCACAGCAATTTGGGGTTCAGGTGTTTGGTGGAAAGTGTGCTGTGATTAACTTTTGGTAGCATTGGGGTTCACATGACTACAAGAGGAGGCTGTTACATGAGGACAGTTTGACGAGCCTCATTTTATACGAAAGGCATTGAAAAACGTCGAAGTGATGAGCATCAAGGCTTGCATTACCTGCTCCCAGCCTTACCTCTTGGTGTCCAAACCCTGTCAGTCATGGGGTTGTGGAGAGCCACTTTCTGCCATGTCCCCCCGTTAACGCAGCTGCGGCTGCCCTGACACCCCCGCACTCCCACGGGTGAAGAGATGCCATTTTGTGGCTCTGCCTGACTCACGACCCTCCAACAGCCCTCCCCTCTGGTGCCCCTCCCGGGGCAGGGGCGCCTTTGGCGGCGGCCAGGGGGGTCCGTGGGGGTCCGTGGGTGCCGCCCCCGCCCCGGGGCGGTGCCGCTCCGCCCGCTTCTCTCCCCCCTCCCGCCGCGCCGTGCAGCCTCGCCCCCGGGGCGGGCAGCGGGGCGGGAGCTGCGGGTCCGGGTGAGCGGCCGCTGATGGAGGCAGAGGGTGCGGGCTGCCCACCGCCCCCCCACCGGCGGGCTTCAGCCTCCGCAGCGCAGTCATCCGCGCCGTGAACAGGTGCCCTGACATGGCCCCGCTGCCCTTTCCAGCCGTTTAGCTTCCCGAGATGGTCCTTCCCGTGTTTTCCAGCCGAGTCTGATAGGCGCAGGGCGCAGATCGGTGCGGGGGGCTGTGCCTTCTTCCCCGCAGCCCCAACATGCCATCCAAAGAGTCCTGGCCAGGGCATAAAGCGAATAGGTCTGCGGTGCACAACTCGAGGCAGGAGAGCCGTCAACGAGATTTATTGCTAGCAGCCTTGGGGATGAAACTGGGTACTCGGAAGTCATCTGTGACAATCTGGCAACCTCTTAAACTCTTTGCTTATTCACAGTTGACATCACTTGTCAGAAGAGCAACTCTGAAAGAAAATGAACATATTCCAAAATACGAGAAGATTCATAACTTCAAGGTAAGAAATTAAGCTGCTTATTTCTTTTTAAGGTGCAGGGACTGTAGTTCTTATTTTTAAATGGGTCCAGTACTGCAGTGAAATAATGTATGTGCAGACTAGGACTTTCCAGGAATTCACGAGCTTAAATCTTATTGCTGGTTAAATCAGTTATATATCTTTAGAACGTATCAGCAGAAGAACAAGGACTTTGTTGCTGACTGCTTGTGTGCATGTATTTGTTTCGATGATATCTGCCATGTCGAGGTTATCTCTTTTATTTAGCAGTTTTGTACCAGGAGAGACACGAAAGGTGAGAAAAACTTGCAAAGTTTCCTTCCATTGAAATTAATGTCGTTAAGTTTCACTTATGATTATATGATGCCAAAAAATCCTAGATCTGCAATTAGAGGATTAAAGTGATCTTACCTCAGTTTGTCGCTGGTAAATAGCTGTGGAGGTAAGAAGCATGTTCTGTTGCATCTGGATCAAGCAGATGGTCTGCATTTCTCTTAGTTTCTGGCTTTTCTCCTGTTAATGAATTGAGTGTGTTGAAAGCAGCATGGCTTATACTGTGGGGATATTGGAGTTGCTGGCATTAGCAATTATCTTGTGTTTTAATAAAATTCACTTAGCTTTCTTTGTAGCTTCTAATTACTATTTTAATTATTTTAAATAAATTACGCTTTTTGGTAAGAAAGTCGCATTTCAATACAATATATGCATGTTTTGTGTCTGTATCTGTAATAAGTGTCCAGTAAGGATTTAGTAATTTAACCTTTTGGCAGTTAATTGCATTGTATAATAGTCTTTATTTGTAAAATTTGGTGAATTTGTGTTGTACTGAATTCCTGTAGGTGACTGTACAAACTTCGTATGTAGTAACCTAGAGCCCAGATTTTATCTTTAATGTGTGGAGGTTTCTCCCATGTATCTCTTCCTTTTATTTTCTTTAAGAGGAGAATTCATTAATATAATACAGGCATCTGATGATATAAGCATCTGTCAATGGCCCTTTATTTTCAGTTTTGCTTTCCATCACATGCATATGCAAGTCTGAATGTACGTGTGTGCATGTATGTTTGTTTATCTTCATCTACCTGATATTATTTAAATCATCTTCTGTGTTTTGTGTTCTGATAATCACCAAAATTGGAAACCTCATATGATCAGGATGTTTTGTTTCACTTAAATTTGAAATGAAATGCAAATGAATTTGAAAACCATGTACAAAATGTTATATAAAAAACTGTTTAATATGGATGCTTAGCATAAGATATTCCTGCTGGCTGTCAGCTAAATGCAGAATATTTTTTCACAGTCTCATGAAGTGTCCTAGAGATTGGAAACACCTTGCAACTTTCATTTTTTCCTTCCTTTGAAGATAATTCTTAGAGATAGTAAATTCCCATGTACTACACTTTATCTAGGATAATCCATATTTAATTTTGAGCATATCTGTATTACTGAATTGCTTTCCTTTAACAGGATGAAACACATCTGTTTCGAAAATATGGTAACCTGATTTTCATTGGTTTGAGTTTGTTTGTTTTTCTTCCAGATACTCTTTATGGAAAGTTTGGAAGCTGCAAGTTTTCTAGTCTTTTTTCCAAAAACAAACTGCTTGGTCCAAGGTCATCGCTACAGCACAAACTTTGCACACATGTTGTTTTCATTATAATAATTGCACTGCAGTTCCTTCATATATACAGTTGCCAGAATAATATACCTTGAGAAGTAACTCTTTACTCAAGCCAGTGAAATGGACTCACCTTACACAAATAATTTTTGCTATAAAAAATAGAAACTCTTACTCCTAAAGGGTGTGCAGCAACCAGCATACTACTGAAGGAGTGCTGCAGGTGTTCACGTGCTCTAAATGTGGCCACTGTCCCATTTAAAAAAAAAATAACCATAAGCCATTCGTAATTATTGTGTTATGGATGTGATATGAATGGCCATCATTAGCTCATGTGCTTGGCTTCTCTATCATTCCTTGCATCTGTCAAATTTTTCTTCTCACATGCATAGACGTCATCATTTAAAATGTCTACAGAAGTCTCCTGGGTTGCCTGCCGAGCAGCAAATATGCCACCCATGTGGGAAGGAAGGAAGGAAATGTCAGTCCCCAAAACTTGGAAGCTAGTCTTTTTAAAACAAAACAAGATAAAACAACCCAGAAATTAAATAAATGTACATAGTGTAGCTAACCAGTAGTGACTGCTGTCCCCAGAGGCTCCACCAGCAAAAAGGAGGACGCAGGCTGCTCTGTACCCCTGCGGCTAATCTCTTTGTTATACAGACAGAAGGCAACAGATCAGGACCCCAAGCCCTTTCCCAGCTGCTTCTTTGATCAAGCACATCACTAGTGACAGAAATGAAGGGGTCTCAGAAATCCCTTTATATTGGAAATGCTGTAACATCCCAGCAGAGGGAGGGGAAGGGGAGAATCATTAGTGCACATCAGTGAGCAGTGCCGTTGTCTTGGAGAAGGGACGAAGACGGCAGCAACCGCTCCAGAGGCAGGATGCGTGGGCAAATGCCTGAGCAGCTCGGCCTCAGGTTAGGAGATCTCTGTTCTCCTCTACCCCTGCACCTCCTGTCCCTGTCGGGTGGGTAGATAAGGACACAGGTGTATTTTGGCCCCTCAGACTGTTGACTCTGGCAAAGCTCAGGTAGAAGAACACAGTGGGCGAGAAGCTGTGTGGTGATGGCCCTCCAGGAGGGCAGATGCCTTGAGAAGGGGTGAACATGAAAGCTGCTTTTAACTCCTAAATCATCAAGAAGTCTCCTGAATAAATCCATTAATCTACATAAACACAGTTCTACTAGGAGTGCTGGCATGGCTCAGGTTTTGGAAGGTTGTAATCTTACTTAAATCTGCTGGAATGTGAGTTGTCTCCTGCCTGAAGAGAGCGGGCTGGCCAGCTGGGGTGATGCGAGCTCTGCAGGAGTAATGATCTCCTCCAGCTTCATAATATTCTCCTGGCTGGGGAGGTCTGGTCTCTCATAAGCACATCTCAAATACAAACACAGTGCTGAATTACCTTAAATTAATCTTCATAAGTAAAGAAAGGGATGATGATTTATAAATGTCAGATCTGACTGAGTTTTCCTGTTCTCAGGCTGAGAGCTAGGTATTACAAATACTTTATTTTTTTAAGTGTATTTGAACTTTTTTTTCTAATTTATAAAAAGCTTTAGGTTAATATTTGTGTTCTTCTCTAGAAATCTAATATAAAAGATTAATTTTCTGTTAATCCAAATTATCAGCTAAAAGACATCAATATTGTTTGACATGGTATTTTATTTAGCTGTAATTGAATAATGAGATTTGGAGGTTAGCTAGGACTGTGAGTGGGACTTGATTGGATCTCTCTATTTGCATATTGATTTCTTTTGCTGTCCTGCCGTATATTCAGCCTTTCTGAATCCAGCACACCAAATGAGATCTCTGGAAAAGTGAATCATCAGACCAAACCAGGACAGTCACCTCATCTTCAAAATTTCAGCCCCACCTTTCATAGAAAGGCTTTTCTTCTCTTTCAGTTTCTTACCCGTTATGGGTAAGAAATCTCCCCACACTTTGTGGTACACATATACCTATATGGACACACGTGTGATTGATATAATTTATTCTTCAACCCAGTGTAGGTGAATAATAGTGTGTTTTATTTGGAAACCCCGAGAGATCTGTGGGTGCTCTTTGAATTGCTGTCACGGAGCATAACTGAGGCCAAAGGTGTTACTTCCTTACAAAAAAGAAGCTTTATCATAGAGGAAAGTCCTGTAATATTTCACAGAAGTGGACAGACTAAATTTTTACCTAAATAGTTCACATAAATTTATTCTACAGCTGGACTCACTCTATCAATAAGAATGCTTTTTCCTGTCCCTTATAAATCCCTTATTTGCTTAGCTTGTCTCCAAAATGCAGCAACTGTGATAGCTTTTAAATTAAAATACAGTTTCTTACCTAGCTGATACCTGATCTATTCAATAGTTTTAAGGGGAGGGAGCAGCTGGGCACCTCCTGGGCAGGCAGGTGTAGGAGCTTCAAGGCAGCAGCAGGAGCCTCAGATTTGCAGTTAAAAGGGGCCTGTGTTAAGGTGCCCTGTGGATTGAAACTTTCAGGTTGGTTATGGAGGACCAGGAGGAGCTCTGTGTTGGAATGTATGAGGTGGGCTTTAGCCAGAGGTTCTGCACTGCAAGGGAATCAGTGCTGGGCTTAAGGTAACCTCAGCTCTCTCTGGTGCAGCAGTTTTATTAGAATAGTGAACACACAGGGTTCCCTTTGCTCAGTCACCTGGACTTTGTCTCTCTTTGTGTCCTCCTCTCTCTGTCTTCCCATATATATCCCATATTTTTTTGCAGTTAGAAAAAAAAGATCCATCTAATGAGGTGCCTTCTGACCCAAGTTGATTCCTACCTAACCTGGAACATCTCCTGCACCTCTTCCCTACCTGGTGCCACGGTTTGGTCTTGGACACTGACCTCCCTCTTTTGCCTGCCCTTTGTATGGGACTGGAGAACACAGTAAAATTCTGCTTGAAGAATGTTAATGGCATGGAGGGCAGTCATGGAAGAGGATTGTTAGCTGGGAATTGTGGGATGGTAGCTTAAAAGGAGGAAGAAAGGGAAAATTCGAGATTAACAGCAAGAAATCTTCAGGGTGATGAAACTCGTTAGTCAGTGCAATAACCTTTCCTTCACTTGACAAATTTAAAATAAGCCTGGACAAAATACCTTAAAGGTCTTCTCTTGCCACCAGCCTGTGTGACTCATGAGCCCTGGGGGATTTTTAGCTCCCTTAGCTGGTTATAGGTATTCCTTCAGACACTTCTGAGTCCTGATGACGAGCTGTGGAGCACTCTGCAGGTGTTTTGTAGCTGCCAATAGTGCAAGGCATAAAACAGCTCTGCTGCCTGGATTAGCACTGTGGTGCTTCACTGGAGCAAGAAGGTGGCTGTGCCTTTCAGAGCTGGACTGAAATCTGTGTTTCCATGCATCATTTTCACTGGGATATTGTCTCATTTCTCTCTGGCTCTTCACAAAATAGATGCATTGTGTCTCCAGAAGACTATTTTTTTGCTCTCTCTCTCTCTCTGCAGTATTTTGTTCTGTCATGCTGTTTCTTAGTCACTATCTTACTAATGCCTGAGACAGCAGAGTCAATTAATTGTAATAAGTAACAGTTGCTTGGTGAATCGGTTCAGAGCATAATTCCCTTTCAAGCCAACACTTCTTCCAGAAAGCAAAGCTGTTTTTCCACAGCTGCTTAAGCCAAGTCAGAAGAGATGCTGATTATTCCTGTTTGTTGAGATTCCTCATTTCCCCTGTGGACTGAAGCAGCACCCTGGCTTTCTGTTTGAGTATGACCCATTAGGAAGGCCAAACGGGGATGTCTCTGGAGCAGAGACATGCTTTTCCAGAAACAACTGGGGGTAGAATGTAGCCTTAAATTTGCACAAAAAGTGAAGGCTCCTTTTTTTTTCTCCAAAAAGTGAAGTGCATAAAAAGTGAAGGTGAAGACCAGTCCACTGGAAAGGCTTTGCTGGTGTAGGCAGATGCAAGCATCCTGTAAGGGAGAGACTGCTGATTTTAACAAGGCTTACTCTGCCAGTGAAATTTATACTGCTTCTTTGAAACAAAAAAGCTAACCTGTCCCTTACCTAAATTTTACTGGTGTAGTTGAATCTGTGATATGTGCTTTGCTAGCGTAAAAAGTCATAGCAAATCACCTCCATGCCAAATCTTGTTATTCTAACAAGAGCTGCTTAGCAAAGTTGTGCCTAAACCCTGGGAAATGGGGAGATGGAAAGTGCAGAGGAAATGCTGTGAAAAAGACCAGAAACTATAACAGACTCTTACTATATTAAGCAGAGCCATTTTTCTGTGACTTCTAACATGAACTCATTTCTATTTCTGATCTTCTGAAAACTGGGGCAGATGCCGATTTGGGGTAAATTGGTCTAGTTCTGCTGAAAAGAGGATACTCATTTTTTTATTAGGTACAGAGCTGGCACTGAACGTATTTTCAAAACATCTTTAAGTGAGCCACTGCACTCAAATGAATATTCAGAAAGAGAGCTGGGTGCCTATACCAGAGTCCCCAGGGAGAGTCTCTGTGTGTTCTCACAGATAAGAAAACCACAGGAAATTTGGTATTTCTTTTTGACTTTTGTTACTTGAGGGGAAAAAATGTTCAGAGGCAGGGAAAATATCTGGAGAACAAAACTGGAGGAAAACTTTCACAAAACTCATGTGAAGATCTCATAATCTCTGTGTTGTTGCTTCTGAAACTCTGAGTGTTTTATAAGACAGCTCAAGCCAGTAAAGCTTTGGGCATTGATGGGTTTTAGTCTCCTAAGGTATTTATTTAATGTTACATTTACTTTTTTACTTTTTTTTTTTTTTTAAACCAGGGATTTTCCAAAGCAGACTCCATATAGCACAGCATTATTTAACCCTTTATTGTTTCTTAGGGCTTGTACCTGAATTCAAACTTTGCCTCTGTGTTAAAAAAAAACAATCAAGCCACCACCTTTTATTAAATCCTTAATTTGTTAAAGCTATAATTTCTTCCCACATCACCAGTCATTTTAACAATCCCCAGATGTGGATTCTATGAGTCTTCCATGTGGACCAGCTCATGACTGTGGTGAAGCTGAGAAGCAAAGGACTCTGCTGGGAGTTTGCCTCATGGAGCATCTGACACAAGTTGTGCTCTCTCATCATTAACAGCTTTTCATGCAAATTAGCCTTAGCAGCATTGCAAAAGCAATTGTTTAGGAATCTCTTAGAGTTTTATAGTCTGTTCACATCATTATTATATTAGATTTACACAATTGCATATAGCATAGAAAGTATGTATATATATATATACAATTTAAACTCTAAGGATTTTATTCAATTTTCATCTCTAGTTTCAGAATTTTTTGCAGGGCATAGGTATCAAGTAACTTGGTCCTGAAATCGAATGGACAGTGTTCCAGTTTCTGGCTATAAATCTAAAGAAAATCTGCTCTTCCATCCTAAAAGAAAAGTGGTCACGCTAATTGAATTTACAAGCAGAAAAAAAAAAAGCCAATAACATGCTACTCTCTTTTGCTTTCATTGAGCATGACCTAACTGCTATTTCCAGTTGTTCCCATTGCTGCTGACATGGTTAGTGCAAGCCAGAGGGTAAACGAGACACAGCAGCACTTCTGGCTCCAAGCAAGTGAGGACCTGCAGAAAGGTTTGCCTGCTCAACACTTGTGTCAGTGTTTCACACTGTGTTTCACTGGCACTAAGGGTTCTGTTCATACTCCATGCTCTGAGCCACGCAGCGTTCAGCCAGCATCTCTAAAGCTGCTGGACAGAGTCATTGAGGTGATCCCAGGCTGAATTCTTAGGGTAACACCCCAGCTGATGTAGGCAAAGTCAGCTCTTGCTTTGGAAAAGGTGCCTTCCAGTGGGCTCAGTTACTGCCTTTGCTGCTACATCGTTGCATGAAAGTGATTTTCTCGCAGCTAGGGCTCTGCTGTGTGGGTTGTCATGGCAGTCTTTTCACTTCTCGGATTACTCATCAGCAGCAATATTTGCCTCACAGGAGGAATATCATGTACTGGAATTTTGGGAGTGCTCAAGACCTTTGTTTCAGAGGCACAATCTAATCACAGTAATACATGCAGAGATTCAATTGAAGCATTGCCCAAACTGGTAGTTGAGTTAATTGACTTTCTCACTGTTACCTTTTCTGTACCCTTCACATCCAGGTCATGTCTGGCTGGACCAGGGATGGATCATGGCCTGTTGGGTGCTCACATGGGTATGCTCTGTGCCTGATGTAACCAGCTGTGACAGGAAAGGCAGACATTAATAATACAGGCTGAGTTCATCATTTTAATTGAGATTTAAGATGTCTCCCATATCCAATTAAAACCTTGGTAGAGTCCCAACAGGCAGAATTCAGTTGATGGAATTGCAAATCAGCCAGGACCACTGAGCTGACAGCCTTCATCATCAGTGTCCCATCATCCTTGGGAATTTGTTTGACAGACAGTATAGCCAGCAGGACTGTATGGAAGGGCTGTGGAAGAGGTGCTCTGCATGGAGCAGGGTACTGTCAGAGTGGGAGTTCAGGGAGACCATGGCAGCAGCCTCTAGACAAAAGAAGGCTTTTTTGTATACTGTCACAAAGGCTTTTGTTTTCTGTGTTTGGTGTTGAGTTGGCATAACCATAGTTTGTCAGATCCATCCCTCCTTTCTTCCCAGCAGTGGCTTTGCTAAAGCTCAACCAATCCATCCTGTTCTCTTATATCTCATTTACACATTTTGCTGATATTTCCTCATTCTCTTCTTCCGTGGATTGACAGGTGATATAATGTAAGTTTCCTGATTAGGAATTCTAATTATCTGCTGGCTCGTTCTTGGTTTTCAGATAGTAATCAAGGCTGGCTCAACAACTGCCTAGTAAAAGCCAAAAGCATAAAAAATGAGTGGAGCTACAAGATACATGGGTAACTAACTTCAACAGTGACCTTTAGAGAGCCTTAGAAATAATGGTGGGAGATGCTTAAGGAGTTGCAGCTTGTGGTATAATCTGTTGTCAGAGCCACTGGATCAATTTTTATTTGCTTCTCCTAAAACTTTGTCTTTATCTAAGAAATATTTTAATAAAATGCAAAACAAAATACATAAAATTCTCTAACTTAGAGTTATTAATCACAAGAGTTAGTAAGCTATTTTACTCTGTGTGTAAGAAGAGGTATTTCAAGCCTAAGCCAAAAAACTGTCCTTCTACATAAGATCACCATAGTTAAATGTTTATTACACCTTGCTGATGTTGCAGGAGAGTCCAAAATAGAAATGCTTAGGTGTAAGTCCAATATGAGTCTCTCCTCTTACCTTAGACTTCCAGTAATAGCTCACTAAGAGTATTTTATTTAGTTTTTGAAGCAGGTATTTTCCTTTAAAATTATCTGGATTTTTCTTTTCAATTGAAAGTTATCCCTGGTATTTTACAAATTAAGATTAAAACCGGTTTATTTTGCTCTCCCGCTCACCAATTTTCCCCATTCCTAAAAAAATCACTCACAGTTGAAACCTTATGGAAAGAGAAAGATTTTTAGGGTGGGAGTGAGAATGAAAGGTTTGGGAGATATAAAACCACTGTTGGCAATCTTGCTCTCTCACATTTTATAAGACAGTAAAATCTGCATATGGCAGATGCTCTTTTTATAAGGAGAAAGAAACCCCTTGTAATTTAAGTCAGGATCTCTGGGACTCTGCTGGGTGTGTTTTCAGAATTTTTTCTGGAAAGCATACTTTAGTTTTGAAAACAAGCAAGTTGCTTGGCAGATTTTTAGAATGGGGAGTTAGATATAAAAATCAGAATGCTGCATAAACAGTGTCATGTAATAAATGCAGTATTGTTTGCAGGTGCTGATTCTTGAACTAGCAAAGGGATGCAAACGTGTTTCTTTTTAGCATGCTGCCAGGCCCTGGCTCTGGAGGATGAAACAGGATTAGAGGTTGTTCTGACCTCAGAAGATCAATTTATCGCTATTTTTTGGCATCACTTGCTGCGTCTGATTTAATTTCCAGAGATGTTGTGTATTTAGCACAAGGTTAGATGTCCAGTTCCCCTCCGTGGCAGTGGGGAGATCAATGCTTTGGCACCACTGAACCCCAGGAAATGTCAGCACCACTTAGAAACTCCAAGAGAGGCTTCAGAGCTGATCCTGGGGGGTTGTGTGCAGTGAGGACAGAAGGGCTTTATGGCCATTGGGTCTCCTCATTAATATTGACAGAGAACCTCCCTGTTGCATGTCAGATAAAGGACAAAGCAAGGTAGAGCATTATGGAACATAGAGAAACCAACCCTCACTTTTTAATTTGCTTTGAACTTGAGATCAGAAGAAGGGATTAAAAAAGAGTAATTTGGATGGGGCAGCATAAAGATGAGTAGGCTTTGGATAAATCTTCTAACTGAGATGTTAATTTCTTACCTGATGATATGGAAAGTTATTTCAGTTTTTGGAGGAAACCTGGATGCATGGAACAAGAGAACAGTGCTAATGATGCTGAGGCAATGATCCTGAAGGGCAAAGTCAATCTTGATCTTGTGAAGGGTGACCAATACATGCAGTGTTGGTAGAGAAGAGGAAAGTCTGTTTTGTCCTTGTCATTTTTAAGTTGATGATGATTAATGTAAACGCCTCTGAGGGGTGAGCTGAGAGCCAGGATGTGTCAGGAGAACTGGCTGTAGCAGGAAGCTAATTTTTTTTTTTAATCCAGGTGGATAATGGTTATTAGAAACATAAGAGAAATTAAGCTCAAAAAATTTGGAACAGTAAAAATAAAAACTGAGGCAAAAGGTTGAAGTGACAGATCTAGAACGTGGTAAACATTGCCAAGGAGTTCCTAGGGAGAGTCAGGAGGAGGTGGAAACATGCAGACCATGGTGGGCAGCAAGATCAAGATGCCAGGAGGGAGGGATTTTCACAGTGAAAATGACAGCCAGCTAGACATTGGGCATCTGAGATTTGGTGACTATCAGTGCTGGAGGTGGCCCTGAGGAGTCAGGATGAGGCCCTAGCTCCCAGGAAAGCCATTAGAAATGCTTCAGGAAATGGCACAAATGTTGAATTTGATGAACTGAAATTAGCAAGCAGAGGCACAGATAGTATCATTCTTCTTATTTACCAAGAAATATTAAAGTTTCAGAATTATTCCTTGTTCTGCCTAAAGAAAGAGGTTAAAATGTCAGCATTTCAAGGAACAAGAAAAAAATTCTCTTCTTCCTCCTTTACAGTCAGAAATACTGAAAAAATAAAAATATGTAAATAATGTGTAAAACTGAAAAGGATTCTGAAAAAAGACTGGATTTTGCATCAACTTTTGAATTATCATTTTATTTCGATTTTCCTCAACAGGAATTTTGAGAAATATTTTCAATAAATGTCTTTTTGAGGGAATATTCCTGTGGCCAAAAAAAATGTGGTGACATTTTTTTTTTTTACCTGAAAAAGTTCTGTTAGTCCTGCAGGCATTAAATCACAGTTTTTTGCTTGAGGATATTAGAATGTGCTTATTCTGGGAAGGGAACACTGCCAAAGTCCTGGAAAAAAGCACAAGCCTGAGGAAGAAAGCCAAGAGGATGTGGGTAGTGCAGGTGGGTAACAGAGAAGAAGGTGTGAAAAATCTCTTTGTGGTGAGAGGAAAAAAGAAAATGGAGATTACAGCTGCTGACAGTCTTGTCATTGTTCACTTTGTGCAAGTCAGCTGGAGCTGTAGGGAGAAGGGGGCTGGTGGAGCACTTGTCACCCTCAGAAGGCTGTGGCAGTGGGTGGGGACAGCAGCTGGGGGGAGGCAGCCTGTGCCAGTGCCATGAGGACACGGGCCTGGGCACCATCAGCCTTCCTCCAGAGATGTTCAGGGCTAGAGGCCATGATGAGCCTTGCTTAGTGCACGTGAATTGCTTGGTGAATTCCAGAGTAACTTTACAGACTAACAGCAATCTGCTGTGCTGCTGCTTCGTGGGCAGCAAATGCCCAGGAGGGTGTAGAGCTTCCAGTTGCCAAAACTGAAACACAATCTGGAATGCTGGGAGCCACTCTGGGTTGGCACTTGCTCGAGTTGAGTGTCACCTGGGACCCAGCTGCTAGTTAAATCAGTGTCACAGGGGATGCTCACCACCTCGGTCAGGCCACATCATATTTTGCTGTTTATAACCAGAGCCCTGTGTGGATGTTGGGCAGGCATGTTTCCAACAGCTCCTTCTCTCTGCTCCATGCTGATCCTACCAAGCAGTGCAAATGCTTGAGGTTACTGCCTGCTCTGATACCCACTCAGTAATTCTGGAGTGACTTAAGCCTAAAGCATTTTTATTACATTTCACAGCAAATTTCATTACTTTATCATCATGAGTTACTGATTCTTGTTGTTGTTGTTGTTGGCCTGTGTCTTCTAAATGCAGGCTCAAAGCCTTTTACGCTGGCCATGAAAGTAATGATTTTCTCTGTAAAGAATCCTGTGGTTTCCTACAGCAGGAACTTTATCAGAATAAAATCAGAAGCAGCTAATGGTGCCTGCAGGATTTGTAACAAGCACGTGAGCTGGGATTGAAAGCAGCATTAGTTTTTTTCTTCTTTAGCTTTGAATTTTTTCCTGGTTCAGTAGATTCTCTTTGCCGTATCCTAGATTCACTTGGGTTTTCAATATGTGGCGTTAATCTGAAGAGAATTAATTTCCTTTTAGAGTTACGCTAAACGGGGAAGTCCGTAAGTACATTTGCAGCATTTCTGTGTAGCACCAGCATTTTTGCCTGGCAGGACTCCCTCTGCCCGAAGCAAAATCTTGCAGCCCCCTACGCATTTCACACGGTACCTTATGGAGGGGATAGCAAGGCAGGAGACTTTTTAAATTGAGAGGTGAACTCTTGCATGGTCGCCGCAAAAGCCTCCCTTCATGGCTGAAATCCTGCCCAGGCAGAGGGATGCCAAGAGGCAGGAGAAGAGCTGCAACCTGCCATTCCTTCTCTGTCCCCCCTGGGCTGGGAGCAGACCCCCACAGACCCTGTTCTGCTGCTCAGGATGACTTGGGATGAAGAGCTCCTGGTTCCTCTAGGTCTGCATGAGTCTTGGCAGATAATTCTTTCTTACATTTCTTTATTCCTTTTCTAAAGTGATAAAGGAAAGCTTCCTCACACCATGCTGCCTTCAAAGAAGAGGAATTCTGCCATGTTTAGACCCCTTGATAGTGATGCCTGTGAAGTAGTTGGGTCATTTTTTCTAATTTTCCTTTCCTTTACTGTCTTCCAGGTGCACACGTTCAGGGGCCCACATTGGTGTGAATACTGTGCGAACTTTATGTGGGGCCTCATTGCTCAGGGAGTAAAATGTGCAGGTAACAGTCCTTCAATTTCCTTTTCCTAAGATTGTCCTCATGTTGTAAATATTTAATATACTGCCTGCTCTACCATAGCTCTGTATGGCAAGGGTCTGATCTGACCCCTGTTAGAACTGAAGAAGGAAACATCCACTCTGCTGTCTGTGATTTCAGGTACCTCTTTCAGTAACGTCGCTGCAGTGGTGCAGAGCACCTCTCAGGCACTCATGAAGGAGAAATTATAATCATTAAGGGATTTTTTTTTCCCTCCTTTAGAATGGAGGAGAATATAGGTAGATGTCTTGTTAGCTTTATTAATTTTACATCACTTGGATGTACTGGTAGGTGTGAGATGGGGATCTTGATGTGCAGAGTGGGCATCAGCAGATTTCACTTTGCTGCTGTAAAACAGGCATTCAGGTTAATTTTATGTATAAGCCAGCAGGACTCCCATCTTGCCATAGACCCTGAGTCAGTTCTCCTTGCAAACTGAAAAGAAAGTAAGAAAAGGAATGATGAATAAGGGATGCCTACTGAAATGTTACGTACACATTCAGGTGCTGGTAGAAATGTCTTACATGCATGGGTGTCACTGCAGGCAGTTTGGGGTAAAGCCTCTCTGAAGTAAAAAATTTGACAGTTTTATTGATATGATTCTTCTGAAAAGAAAGGACAGTCAGCTTTTCTCAAAGGGAAAAAAAAAGGATCAAAGTGATCAAAATAGTTTACTGTATTTAAGAAGTATTTATGACATTCTAGCAAGCAACTGCATTTATAAAATGGTGCAAAGAAATGTTGATGTATGAAGACCTGCATATGTTGCCCTGGAAACTGAATTTTCAAGCTAATTTAAGAAAATCTGCTCTGTCTGAAGCTTTCTGAAGTCTGGTCTCAAGCAAATAAGAGGGCTTTTTATCACAAAACTGCAAAATATTGTCAAACTTAAAACAATCTATAGCCAAACAGACTTTAAATATGTTAAAATCCTTCCCAGTAATTATCTGAATGTAAGATTCTGTTGCTACTGATAGTCTTAGAACTGTCCAGGAAGTATTGGAGCATACAATTCTTTTAAGAAATTACTATGTAAAAATGGTGTTTCCTTTCTGAGTATTTTCCCCCACTATGTATTTAGGGTAGCAGCCACATCCTTCACTTATGAATGACAATTGTCAGTATTCTTTACTGCTGTTGATTTTGCACAGTGCTAGAAGATAAAGTCTAAGTCTAATTTTGTTCTTGAATTATTTTCTGAGTAAAGCAGTAATTTTTTATAAAACGAGGCAGTAAGTGTGCCATTTTCTTTGCTCACCTGTAGTAAACTCCTCAGTTTTGGCATTATGGAGAAATATCGTGTGTTTTTCATAATTATATTAAGTAACGTTGATCCAGAAAATCAGTAAAAATTAACACTATGATAGCTTGCAATGCTTCATGGCATCGTGGAATGAAAAAGCAATATTGCTTTTATAATTAAATCCAAAGTGCATATGATTTTGTACTGGCTGTTTTTTGGTTTTGTTTGCTTTTTAAAGCAGTGTAGAGCTGATTTTCTGGGGTTTTTTGCAGAGTTTTCTAAATTGTGATTTTCCAAAAGTCTGTGTTCCTTTCCTCCTTATGAGGATGGTAATAAGTACTGTATGTCTCCTTTTTCCTCCTTGTGGTGTAGAAGAACATATGTGTATTAGATGACTTCATAGGTTCAGAAGCTATAATTAGGGCTTTCTATCTTGTGTAAGGTTTCATTTCACTGTTGGTAGCTTCTGGTAATTTCTGTGGTCTTACTTATATTTTGAACTCCCATGTTATAAGACCTCACTTCTTTGCTGAAGCATCAGTGAGGCATTGGGGCAGGAGGAGGCTGAAGCTTTTCAGGTCATGCTCAAGGTCACTGGGCACAACCAGGAGAGCTGCTGATGTGCAGCATCATCATCAGCCAGGGTGTGAGGAGGAGCAGGGGAGCAGCCCTGAAGCAGGGAGGCCACCGAGCTGGGCTGCCTCAGCCTGGCAGGTCTGGTCTCTGCAGCGTGCCCTGCATGCCCTGCTTGGGGCTGAGGAGCAGGAGAGGTTGGCTTTCCAAGGACAAGAGTTGCAGCTGGCCCACCTTGCTTGTTTTCCCCTCACGCCAAGGTTCAGAAATAACTGGTGGAGGATGAGGCACTTCCCAGATTATTTTGTTCTCATAAATTTCATAGAAATTAGTGGCTGGGTAGAGCAGATGAACTCCAGGCAGTGCCCTGTGGAGATGGCAGGACAGTCTCAGCAGTTCACTGACCTTACCTCGTCTGTGCCTCACCTTCAGCAGGATCTCCCTGCTCCCAGCTGTGGCTGTACAAGCTGTCAGAGCCAGAAGCTGCTCTGATCTGGCCATTTCGGAGGAAAGGCAGAGGTGCACAGACACAAAGTGCAAGCAGTATTAACATCCTAGTGTGGAAGAGCTCTAGGTTTGAATGTCATGAGTCTGGCTGAGTTTACATGCATTTTGGGGTGATGCTTTTTTTACAAAGTAATCATTTTGCTTCTGAACTGAGCCATTTTAATATGGAAACACTGAGGCACAGTAAAAAAGGTACCAGAAGAGGCCATTGTTTTTCAGAGTGGGTACATACTTCAAAAAATTACAGCTTTTAGCAGGAAGCAGCCCACTTGCATTCGAATGGGGTTCAATGCCACTCCAGGGGAGTCCACAAAATCTGCTTGGTGGTCTGTGTAATCATTTCTTTGAAAATGCCTATGGGCAAAACTGCACTGATCATGTGTAATTTTGTACTTTTTAAAGCATTTGCTTTTTATAGCAAACAGTTGCACATATCCAGAGGGCTCTATTTGTTGTATCGAAGTGGTAAGTTTAAAAAATATAACTGGATTACTGCATGGGCTACTCTCAGCCATTTAAAATCCTCTTCTCTGTGGAAGTACAAAAACATGCAGGAAGTGTGGGTCAGTCCAAGGCTGGACAACAAAGATCAGTATCACCCATTTCAGAGAGAAAGAGGAGCCAGAGGAAAAAGCAGAGCTTATTTCTAATGACTGATAGAACAGTTTATGTCACACAGACTGAGACAATCCTTTGAAAAATCATAAACAAGAACTAAATATTCATAACAGTAGATACGCCATAGCAACCAGCAAGGATGCCTTAGCAACTTGAACTGCCTTGACTCATGGTTGGTTGCAGTCCAGCATGACTGAATGTGTCCCTCTCTGCCAAAACACAGCCCTGACTGCACTCAGTATCTTGTTGTTGGGTACAGACCTGTACGATTAACCCCTGGCAGATGGATTGCCCCTAGGTTATCCTTGTTCAGGTTTACAGCAAACAAAGGAATATGTCTTTTCCTGCCATAAAGAGAGGCCTTCATAGCTATAGGCTCTTAAAATTTTTGTGAGGTGAAGACTCATCTGTATGCAAGGAATCTGGCTTTTCTGACAGCATGCTCCATCTCCAACGTGCGTTCCTGCAGGCTTTTGCCATAAGTAGGAATGACTGAAGAAGTGTTTGAAATTATAATGGCACCAGCTTATGTAAACATTGATGCTAATGAAGGTTAGTTTACCCCAGCTCAGAATCCAATGCATGAGCTTAAAAAAAATATATTCTTAATTACATTCCCCCTATGCTCACAGGGCCCAGAAAGTGTTCAGGAGAGAAACTACAATATCCAAAGAATATTTGCAGATACACACTACAGAGTATGATTTTATGAATTATACAAACATGTAACACTCAGAAGCATTAGCAGAGCATAGTGTGTGTTCTCAAAGACTAGACCATGGCATTAATGATGCTGTTAGTGTACTACCAGAGTAGAGTTCTAGTTAAGCAGACGAGTAGACTTGTCAAAGTTCTGCCTGTGTTGTGTCCCCTTTCCCAGCCTATCAAAACTGTTCAAGTTATTATATAATCTGCTTCATCCTCTCTCTTTTTGCTTGTTGTTCTTAATAAGTGATTTAATCAGATGATTTTTTTTTTTAATAGGCTGGTTTAAGACCATTAATTAATCTTAAAGGAAAGTTTGGGGTTTTTTACTGTATTGCACTGGATGCTTTTGATAGTATTTTGAACTGCTCCTTTTAACACTAGGCAGCATCACCCTCTAAGGTGGTACGCGAAACAATTTTCTGCTGCCTTAGTAGATCTGGTCTGAACTGTCTCAGCCTGCCACCCATGTAGCTGTTGCCTGTATTTTGCTCTCCTTGGGGCAGGTAACTTCTCTCTGAGGAACTGATAGAAATAAACTTGCAGCTGAACTATCAGTGTGGAGGGAACCAGCTGCCACTGGCTGAGCCCAAGCAAATCGCTGCCAGCCCTGAATGCAGTAAACCCCAAGAGTCCATTTTCAGAAAAGTTAAAGTGCAGTCTCAAAGCAGGATTGTTTTGTGAATTACTGCTTAGATGCTTTAATTCCCCGTTTCATCCATTTCCTTCTCCAGCAGCTGAAAAACATACAACTGCCCCATTTCCTGTGCTGGGTTGTTTTGCCTTGCTATTAAATCCTGTGTGTTGGACAGCCCTGTATCGCTCCACTGGTGCATAAGGATGAAGGATACCACACAGGCATTGGTTGTCCAGGCACTGTGCTCCTGCTTTTAGTGCCTGGAAGAATGGCTGATGCCGTTCCTGAGCAAAAGGAAGGCAAGGCATGCTTATTGTGTTATGTGCTGTCAAGGTATTTTGCATGCCTTGGTCATTATAAGCTCCTGTTCTGCCCACACCTGTACCCTAAAAACACCATCCAGCCTGCTTCTGAGATATGCACCCCAATTCTGCTGTTTTCCCTGATCATGTAAGGCACAGGCATTCAGACCAAAAAGGGAACAAGAGCAAAGCAAGGCCATAAAGGTCAGAGCTGTGAGAAGGGAACAGTTTGGAGAGCAGTCTCTGCCCACCTCAGGCAGGTGGTGATGCTGTTGGAGGAGATGTGCTCTGCCTGACAGGCTGTTCCACCAGCTCAGGATCTGTTTGAGTTCCTGTGAGGAATGAGCTCCAAAATTTTGAAATGCTAATCAGGCAGTGGAGTCTTAACTGCAGAGCCGTTCCCATGGGGAAGCTATTCTGGAGCTGTACGTTATTGAAACTATAAGTCCTAAAAGCAGCTTTATCTCCAAGCCCACACAGACATGGAAGCCTTGAGCAAGCCAGTGGCCTATCAGGGGAGCTGTGAAGGAGGGAGGCAGGTGTTGTGGTAAGAAGCCAGGGAAGTTTTGAGCAACTGTGATCTTTTAAAACTTCCATAAGATCATACCATCGCCACCAAATGTGTTCTGCTGAAAGAACATTTCACCTGTGTTTTCCAACCAGCTTTTGGAGGCACAGACATATGTAATCTTTTAATATGGGATAGGGGGGAATTGTCTGGTTTCATGTGCTTTTTACCTTTTTATTTCATAAGTTCTGATTTTTCTGTAGTATTAGGGGTTTTTTGTTGCCGAGTAACTATCTGCCATCTAGAAAATGCTTTGCTAAATATAATGTCCCCTATAGTGCATGATATAGTAGTATGGATGATATCAGGACTGGGGGAGCAGTTTTTGCCATGGTGCTGTGTCATGAAGTGGCGTAAGGCTCCGATGGGACCAAGACTGCTTTCAGATGTGCACTGCACATTCTCATATGTTATGTACAAAAGGCAGTGCAGCAGCTCCAGTGTTGCCACGTGGGCTGGAACAGGTCTGCTGAGGAGGAGGAAGATAACAGATCTTTATAGCAACCCCTGCCTTGTTCTTGGAAGCACAAAGCACAGCACGAGAGGCCAGTGGGGTTGCTATGTTCATCTGGTTGTTCACACACACTGCATCCAAGGGAACAGAAAACATTGCTTTCTCTGCTACAGGAAAGAGCATTAAATTATTAAAGGAAAGCTATGAGCTCATGATTGATTTATGAGAGCAAATTCCTTTCTAACCTTTTCACCTTTGCGAAAGTAACGATGATAATACTTTGTGCTTGTGTAGAACCTGTCACCTTCTCATGTCAGCTTGCCAGAGGTGAGGGAGTTACGCTGCCTGGTGGGTTCCACAGTGGACCTGCCCGAGGCAGTGTGTGATATCAGCACCCCACTCCCACACTTCTCACCCTCCCTCACTTACCATCATCCCCTGAAGAGCCTTTGAGGACTTTTTGCAGATAATGTAAATTTACCTTTTAGCTCTTACAGCCATTCCTCAGAGTGACAAAATGCATAAATTTTCATTGGTTTAATTCAGAAATACGATTAGAGTGATGCAGGTAGCATATGGTATTGTTCCAATGGAGCATGATCAGCAGCCATGTTAGCCAGTAAATCATAAGCCATAAAACTGACTAAAGTCAAATCAGCAGTATAAGAAAAAGCGACAGCTAAGTATATTTTAGTCTCTGCAAACATTTATAATGTGTGCTCATGGGGCAGTATTAATGTACGTATATCTTTTGCCTCTGCTCATGTATTAATATGAACACGTTATTTGTTCTTTCAGCCCAGTGGACTAACATCAGCATTAGCTGTTTCTAAAACATAACCAAACCTTTTTCTAGGCATCATAGGAAAGTATTGTCAGGCTGGTTTTAAATTTACTACTTCTCTTAAAAGAAATGCCACAGTCCATGTGAACTCCTAAATCAATATGCTATTAAAGACAAGGCAGCTTATCACAGACTTTTAAACCTGTCATCTAAAATTACTCTTTCCTTTTTTTTTCCTAAATTTCCAGACTTCCTATAAACTCTTGAGTTTATGAATGCATTTATCATATTTGGTGGCCGCAGTTCAATAGGCACTGTAAAAAGGAATGGTAAGCTTGACTTACAATTCTATTCCTGAGAAATCATCTCTGTATAAAGTGAAATTCTGATTTTAGTAGAAGTTTTCCTATTGACCATCAGGGGTTCATAACTGTATCTTTTAAATCTGTCCTGTATTATGACAGGATTTGTCAGAAGATACAATGCTTTAGGGGGGGGTTGCTTTAGCTTCCCTCCAATGGTATATTCACCCAGCAGGTAACCTCTGATGAGCCTTCTGTAAGAAATGGATAAAGCTTCTGGTTACATTAGATCTGGACTAAAGCCTGTAATGCCAATTTGCTATTCTGGATTTAATTTGATACAACCAAAAGTAAATAGACCTAAATCTGAAATCAAATCCATCTTCTTGGTCTTAAACCCAGCCAGATGCTGAATGTGAACAAAGCAAGCAGTCCTAAGACTTAACCATGCAGCAGCATGCAGAGAGACTCTGGCCTCAGCTTTCTTGTTCCTTCCTAGGTGATTCTAAAACAATGGATTTTGAAGCTTTCATGAAGTTTTGCAATGAGAAGAGAGGATGTTTTTATTTAATATATGCAATTCCTGTCTTTTAGTACTAACAAGCAGGATGACTACAGTTGGAGTACAAGACTGGCACATTCCCATTGCTCTGTGGAGTGGAATGGACCTCCTGCCATTGTGCTTTTTGCCTTCTTGGAGTTATCAGGGCATCATCCTTCATCCTAAGTTATCAACCGAAGCAGAGGCTACTGACTGGGACATGGCTTTCTTGCCTCTCATGAATTGTTGTTAGCTGGGGAGAAGGGAAGCACCATGTTAGTGAGTTTCAGCCTCTTTATTGGAAAAACAATACAATTTTGCTGTTGAAAATTCCACTGAAATCTCTTAGAAGTACTTATTGATGCAGAATTGCTAAAGTAAGGTGGTCTCCTATGCTTACATGAGAGGTGAAGAGCCTCCATTATTAGAAGGATACCATATGGCCCAGTAATACTGAACGTAGTGCTCATGGATTTTCTCAGCATTAAGTATCTGAAATATTTCTAGGTTTTAAATGTTCTCAGGAATGTCTGTGAGCCCTTAAGCAGTAGACTGGTACAAAAAATCTAATTGAGTGCAAGTGAAGAACAAATGAGAGGAGAAAACTTGACTTTAGCACTTGTAATTATTATTCTGGCATTAATGAGGTCAGATCCAAAGCCCATTTGAGTCTATGGGATTAACAGCACAATTATATTCAAGAGCAAGATTTTTCACATTGAAAACATCTGTTAGATATTTCTTTAAAATGAAACTTTCTTGTTGATGACCTCAGTGAATGTGATAATTCTTTTAAGTATAAGGCACTTGAAAACCTGTTTTTCCTTTTTCTGGTATATTTTAGTCCTAATTATCCTTGGACTCCCAGAAATATGACTCAGAGCTATATTGTTGTCTGTGTGAAGCAGCTAATTTGTGCTCACAAAATTGCTTGTGAATCTTCATGAGTGAGATGCTGCCGGTCCAGTCTTGTAGGCATCATGTTTGACAGACATACCAAAGCATTTCACACGTAGGAATAGGTGCTTCCTGCAGAAATTTTAGGAATTCCGTATATAATAATTACATTTGCTTTGTAAATACTGTTATTGAGAAGTTAAAGTTTCAAAATAATGGAAATAAGGCATTAAAATTTCCTGTGTAGTCTTAATCTGCTTCCCTTCTGTGTGTGTTAAGAGGTTTCCTTTATTTAATTATTTCATTATTTGACTTACTAGTTTTACTTCACAACTTCATCTTTATTCTGAAAGCAGAATGGATGGTACTTATTTAATAGTACCTGTTCAGTATCTTGTCCTGCTGTTGCTAAAAGTACTGCTCTTACAGCAGAGCATTCACAGCTTACACCAAAGAGGAGACATTTCTCCTCTGCATTTCCACAAACATTTAATGATTTTGTTTCTACAAGACCCCAAGGAGGTAAGAACAGCTGCTTCTTCCCATGAAGCACTGAGACACCAAAAGGTTGAGGTCATGTTTCCAATTAATTTGTGTTCCCTATTTAAAGCATGGAGGGACCTTTTTTTCCGAGTTCATACAAAATGTAGCACTGGCCTAGATCTGTAAAGGGTAGGTGGAGCTCCCCTGACCTGCTCTGGATGCTGTGCTCAGAGTTTCTTTGCTCCACATCCCAGAACCACCAGTATGGTAGATGCTGTGTATAAAGAGGTCGTGTGGTCATGTACCTTCCAATGGGGGGTCTTAGAGAACTTGATTAAATGCAGGATTTAGATAAGTGCTCAGATGACAGCAAGTGCTTTGGCTGTTTTTATTTCCTCTCTGTCACAAATGAGGCAGCTGAGCAGCTGCTGAAGGAACCAGAGTGACCAAAGGGGACTTGTGGAGGGACAGTGGTTGAGGCTGCCACCACCTGGGGCTCAGCACAACCACCTGAGACATCCAGCTTCTGGGGAAAGCTCAGGAGAGGGCTCTGGGTCCCAGCAAGCCATGATGCTGGCCAAGGCGGGCCCCCATGGTACCCCAGTGGTACAGCTTGTTTGCAGGGGGGCAGGAAAGGCATTGCATGGCTTTGGCCAAGGTGGGGTTCACAGCATGAAATCAGAACCAGGTGGGAAATGCAGCATTCCTAGCTCCCTGTCCTGTGTGTTAACCATTCCTCACAGGGAAAGGAGCTGCTCCTGCATAGAAATAACTAAAGGGAATTTTAATCATCCATTTCATCTGGATGGGGATCTGTGTCGGTTTTGACTGATTGAAGGTGACATGCTGAACTTTAATTGCAGCTAGAGATTGGATGTTTTACAGAGGAACTTAAGTGACAAAGCTGTGTGCTGTAAAGGCCTACTATGTAAATAAAACCACTTTAGTGGCAGGCTGCAGCTGACTCACTGGAAATTAAACTTGGTGATAAACTCTGGGGTTTTGGAAAGAACATTATCAAATAATCTGTGGTGCACTAATGAAACTACAAGTACTGGAAAAATCAGCAGAACTGGACTACAAAGGGAATCCATATAGATAGATACTCAGTACTGCAGTGAGAGGAAGTATGGGCTTCCATCAAGGCGTTTATCCTTCAAGCTCCTAAATCTCTTCATTCTGTAGAAATCCAGGGGACTCCACATAGCAACATATGTAATAGTGCTGGGGATCATAATTGGCCCTTACATCTTCATTTGAAAAGCCAGGTGGGAAGTTTGTCAATCTGTGTTAAATCTTCTGGGGGTAAAAGAAATGTCTTGAGTAGAAAATCTGTTTTATTTCAGGTCTGTTCCTACCTCACACGTGTGATGGTTAAAAGGTGTCTCTGAAGTAGGAGTTGTGAGATTGGGTCAGATCCTGCAGGAGCCGCATGTAATGATCTCGGGATGGGTTTTCACTAAACACCACCCTAATTGCTTTTTCATCTTTCTCTCAGATTGTGGTTTAAATGTGCACAAGCAATGTTCCAAGATGGTCCCAAATGACTGCAAGCCAGACCTGAAGCATGTCAAAAAAGTGTACAGCTGTGACCTTACAACGCTAGTAAAAGCACACTTCACTAAGAGACCAATGGTAGTAGATATGTGCATTAGGGAAATTGAATCTAGAGGTAAGGCATAGGAAATGGCCTTTCATTGCTTTACTGGTAATCTGTTTAGATTGATCTGGGTCATCTGGGTTTCTGCTGAATGTCTGATTGCTCAAAACAGATTTGCACAAGACATTTTATGGCTGCCAATTACCCTGCACACCTAATATTATACCTTGCATTATTTCATGGTTCATATCCATTTATAATTTTTATAGATTCTGCTAGGAATAGCATAATGGCCAATTACTGCTTTATAGTTATATATTGGCAGATATCTTTCCAGTAATATTTTTATTTTAAAAAATTAAGTGAATTTGCTATTTGTATTGATGCATTTTCTTTTGCTAGTTCCCTTAGCACACACTAAGTGTCCTTTTCTAGAATGAGAGTATTTTTTTTCATTCTGAAATAATGACTGAACATCACATATGCTAATATCAGTTAATTTAAAATCATTTGTAATTGGTTTAATATGTTACTTCATCTCTGAAGTAATTTATGTAAATATAATTTAGTGCTGATATAACAAGGCAGCTAATGGCAAGGGTTAAGGTTTAAAAGGCCAGGTTAAAATTTCATTCTGAAAGAAAAATGTGTCTGCTTTTTGTGCCTTAAATGAAAAACTTGGCAAAGGAAGAACTGGGTGGAAGAAAACTGTAAAATTAAGAATAATTTTAATCTTGTTAAAATGTTTATTGCAGGTCTCAATTCCGAAGGACTATACAGAGTCTCAGGATTTAGTGATCTTATTGAAGATGTCAAAATGGCATTTGACAGAGGTACAGATTTTCCTGCATGCTGGAACTTTGTGCTGATCTGTTAAATATACACGATTTTTCTGCACAGCCTCTGTCTGTCTCATGCTTCACTGCACCAGTGGACTGAAGGAGTCTGGCAGCTGTGCTAGCAGAAGGGAAGCCTCCCCATCAGAAAAGCATATCAGCTTCACTTTGCCCTTTATTACCAAAATCTGCTTTTCTCCTTCCATCAGTATCTGTGCTTCAGTAATGATGTGCATAGGAGAGGACAAAGCTTTCTGAACTACTGCCCTAGTTTGCAAGTAAAACTACGCTCAGGGCAGCAGGGGAGGGATAGAGGGCAAGTGCCCTAAGAAAGCTGTGCAACTTAAATCCATCTTTCTGGATGAAAGCTCCAAAATAATAAGATGAATACAATACTGAAAACAGAGTTTGAATTATTACAGTCAAAAAGAAGGTCAGTGAGAACAAACTCTTCTCTCCGAGAAAAGGCAGTGGAAATTTAAAGGATTTCCAGCTGTAGTCCCCCTATCCCAGTGGAAATCAAGGCCAAAATCCATGCTGGAAACTCTCTCCTGTTTCTCCGGAGCACTGGACCTATTCAGACAACATCTGCCTCCTCTGCAGCTTTAGCAGGGTGGGGGTGTGCTGGAGAAGCCAAGTTCTGGATCTGTGTCCACTGCGGTCAGGAGTAGGTAGTATGCTGTAGCTAAATAGTGAACACGTGTTTTTTCCTATAAAAGAGGAGGCTGTGGACTAGTTAGGGTTTTTTCACTTTTTTTTCCTAGATTCCCATGATTTCTCATTCAGTGCTGACAAATGTGTTGTGTGGCAATGCAGTGTGTTCAGAAATAGCTAAACTTCCACACATTCCTACAAGATAGGTACTGCTAGATCAGGCAGTCAGGTTTTTTCCTGAAAAAAAACCCAACATTTTTTGTGATCATTTGAAGCGAAAAAACACAGGCTTTTTTGTAAAATGCTTGAGGTTTTAACCTGAAATTATGAACTTCACAGCCCAGTTAACTCTCTGTTTTGCTTATAAAAGCCAGATTCTGTAGTTCTGTCCTTTTTAGTAATGTTTGCTTAAGCAAGTTATTATTTTTCTTTTGAATGCTGTTTTACATCTATTTACATTTCCAAGGCTTTAATGTCAGTGCCTTCTCCACACAGATGGGGAAAAAGCTGATATTTCTGTGAATATGTATGAAGATATCAATATTATCACTGGTGCACTTAAACTGTACTTCAGGGATTTGCCAATTCCACTCATCACGTATGATGCCTACCCAAAGTTTATAGAGTCTGCAAGTAAGTGAAACAGATTTTCCTCATGGTTTTCATGCTGAACCTTTCTTCTCCTTTTGTACAGTGCTTGCTTATTCATTTATAGCTCTCCCATCAGCCCTTACCCTGCATGCCCAGTTTAGTAAGGACTGCAGGAGTAAATATTCACTACACATTCTGACATGGCCATGTGGTGCTACATGATCATGGTTACATCTTTCTTTGCCTTTGTCACCAGGAGTGCTTCCTTTTCATCACACATTGTGGATAGCATTGCTTTGCCTGTCTTGCATCAGTCCCTGCTACTTGGCAGTGACTTTTGAAGCTTGTTGATTTTAAACATTAACTTTTAAAGCTTGTTGCCAGGAAGAAGGTGATTTATGAATATGTTTATAAATAAGATTTGGAGTGTTTGGAGTGGTTTTGTAAGCTAATAAGCACTCATCCTAAGCCCACCTTCAAGGCTGTCAGTGAGTCTGCAAGCACAGCTGGAACATCTCTCCCAGGCTTCCTGGCTGCCTGAAGCATCCCTGCCATGGAACAGTCACAGCAGCCCCACCTGGAAAGGTGTGAGGTAGCCCCGGGTAGAAATCCAGGGCCTGCCTCTGGCCTTATCTCTCCTCTGAAGAAGGCTCATTCCAAGTAGTATGGACACAGCCAGACAGTGATGGCAAAGTTCCCAGTACTTCCTGCTGTCCCAGGGTTGCACCTGTACATTATTTGTGCAAAACTAATCCAGTCAGGAAGGATTGCTGGAGGAATTTTTTTAGTAGGCTGCAGGGAATCTTTTGGTGGAGTACAGTTTGCTTTGGGGAGTTTTGTCCAAAACCAGTCGTATCCTGACAGTTCTCTGAGCACCACTTTGGACAGGCAAATCCTCCACTGCAAGGTTTGGATAGGTTCTGGAAATCAGTAATCCAGCAGAGCTGTGAGACCCTATCTTTGCTGCAGGCCACCGTTGTTGCCTTTCTGTGTGTGAATCCTTGCAGTACATGTGGTGACAGTCGAACATCTGTGTTTCAGAGACCGCCGATCCGGATGAACAGCTGGAAATTCTCCATGAGGCGCTGAAGCTGCTGCCGCCTGCACACTGTGAAACGTTACGGTATCTCATGGCACATCTGAAGAGGTAGGGGCACTGGCTGGCAGGAACTCACTCAGCCAAACTAGTTTATAATGAAGAACCTCCAGAAAAGTCTGGGCAGAGCCCACCAAATCCTGGAGACAGCCTGTGGGTCGGAATGATAGACTATGCAGCAGGAAATGCTTGAGCACTGGGGTTTATCCCAGTTCAAGCACTTTTAAAGAGGTTAAAGGAAATAAGTTAAAAATCAAAAACAAACCAGTTTCGAAGCACATAAGTCACATGCCTAACAAATTTTATTTATATTTAAGGCTACAGTGAATATAGTAAAAAAATGTCTGTACTTTTGGGAGTAATAAGTCATTCCCTGTGCAAAAAATTTACATAGCTTAATGGCTATAGATAGGGGTCTTTGTCTGCTAGGTCCCATATACCCTGGTCATCCCTAACACCCTGAAAAAGACAGCACATGCTAGGCTTCAGCTGATGCCAGTTAGGCATGGTGTTAATTTGCCCTCCAGTCACACATCTGGTGGGGTCTGCCAGCCATTCCTTATCAGTGTGGAGCCCCTTGTTCACCTGCCACCTTCTGAAAACTACAGGAGCATAAATTCTGTCTAAAGTTTCTCCCACTCCATGAGACATGATTGAAATTGTTCAGTAGACTGAAAAAATGTTAGACTGATGAATTAATATCCAGTAAAACAGCATGGGTTCAATTTCTTTCAGGAAAGCAGGGTGAAAAAATCAATGTGGTATGTTAGGGTGTTCATTTCAGTTTCTCAAGTAACATGAATTTACTCTCCATACATTAGAAACATTCCCTTTCCCTGGAAATAAACTTTCTTTTCATTTCTCTTCTGCTTTTTTCCTTTTCTAGTTCTTCTATAAGTAGGAATATGTTGACACTGCTGAGTGCCTCAGGCAAAATTCAACTACAGGGTTTCTGCCTGATTTGTGCATTTATTTCAATGACATTTCTAATTTATGTCTTAGAACAGATACAGGGATGAGAGTCATGGGAACAAAAAAACCCCACAATACATCTTACTGCTTATGATGTATGAAGTTCTTTACCCTGTTCAAGAGTAGCTGTTGCTGCTCTAGTAAGCAAATTGCTTTTGCACATCTTATTATTGGTATAGGTGAATGATAAGATAGAAGGGTGACTAAATTCACTCGTTTTCAAACTTCCTTCTAATTCATTTGCTAAAAACAGCTGTGGGATTCAACAGACTGTTGTCTTGCTGCTGAATTCTGCTAATCAGACACAGCCCCATTATCTGGAATAATTACAGACTGAAGATACAGCAGCTTGGAAACATCAGTCTAACTTGTTTTAAAATAAAAATTATGGCAGCATGGGAAAAAAAAGGAAGAAAAATATTGAAAAAAATTATTTATATACCAAAGAATTTGCTCATAGAATGCAAGATGCCACAGTGATGAAAAAAGAAATAATTTAACAAGATTCTTTTGTTTGCTGTCCCTGAATTCTTAATTGTTTCTGAGAATCCTTACAGATTCTTTAAAACCATAGTGTCTATTGAAACATTTGCATAATCTAAATCTGTTTCCTTGAGTGAGGCAGTTCAGCATGATAAACAAGGCAGAAGTTTAGGTTTTGGGGCACATTTGTGTCTCCTGTGCCTGTTGCAGTGGGCAGCAGCGATGGTGCACTGGGTGTCAGGACCCCCCAGCCAGGCTCTCCTCCTCCTGCCCCTCATGCCAGACCCAAAGTTCTCCATGCTGAAGCAGAGCAGCACAGGAGAGCACAAACTGCCCCCAAGCCCATGTTATGAAATACCATCTCGTTGCCCCCAAGACCATCATGCTTGGGCAGTAGAGACCCTTCTGGCATTTGCTGAGCAGATGTGGCTCTGCAGTAGCCCCAGCAGAGGATTTCTCTCCTGTGAGTACAGTTCTTGGGCAAATTACCTTCCTGGAGGTGGCCTCCACACCAGCAGGGCCTTAGCCCACAGCTTTGCATGGGTCAGATTCCTGTGGAGTGACAGAACATGGCCTCCCCTCCTCCTCCTCCTCTCCTGCAGATGGCAACCAGGCACTGGAGGCTTCCCTGAGCTGGGGGCTCAGCTGTCTGGCAGCTGCTGAGGACCCCCAGCGAGGGAAGTGTGGACGTGGGTCTGTCAGAGCACAGGGTTTATAATGACTTGCTCAGACTACCATGTGCATGAGGTTATGGGAGACCCTGGTGGCTTCAAAGCCACCCCAAAGTGATGATTTCACTTTTTTTAGTACACACCACAGGACATAATTTGTCTTCAAGAGAAACCAGGTTTCCAGCTTAGCACAGTTTGCCTGTAGTGCCTAAAGGCGTAGAATTCATGCATGAATTCACCATTGCTGCTGCAGGCACTAGGGAGGAGAAGTGTGACCATGTGCCACCAGAGGGGGCCTGGCAAGAATCCCACCTGAGTGGGCACAGTAGTACATCTCTAGTGACTAAAATACTGCTAACATAGTAACTAACACTGCCTGTTCCCTGTGGGATTGGTCTCCAAATGGCGCTGCTGTAAAGAACGAAAGCAAAATTGTTCTGATGTTTCTGAATTCACCCTCATCCCCCTCCCTCAGTGTGGACTACCAACCCCTCCTGCAAATAAACACAGTCTGTGTGCATGGCAGGAGGACAGACACATCTGATTCTCTACACACCCCCACAGCATTCATGCTCTCTGACTCCTGAGCAATTCACCCCACACCCCCCTGTCTATCCTGCTGGAAATGGCAGCTGCTCCGAGGCAAGGGGGAAAGGCAGACATTTCTGTCCAGATTCCCTGGTTTTCAAGCATATACAGGTATAGTTTGGCACAGAAGGAATGTGAAAAACACTGTCCTTTTTTTACAGGGTGACGCTCCATGAAAAGGAAAATCTGATGAGTGCAGAGAATCTGGGCATAGTCTTTGGACCAACTCTTATGAGAGCGCCAGAGCTGGATGCGATGGCTGCACTGAATGACATCCGTTATCAGAGACTTGTGGTGGAGATGCTTATAAAAAATGAAGACATTTTATTTTGAATATTTTGGGGGTTTTGTAATAAAAAAGGAAGCAACAGTGTTCTATGGATGAAGGAATATTTTAAAGTAATTTAATGGCTCTTGTCGCTGAATTCCATATTTGCTAGAGCTTTCAGTGTATTCAGGATAAAAATGAAGGAACTTTCTGTCGTTTCTATAGTGCCATTCAGCTGATGTTGAAAACGGTTAACACATACTTTCCAGTACTAGTAATCCTGGGTGTTTATCATGTTAAAATAAAAAACAAAAAGGCTAAAGCTATTGCATGATTTGCTCCCTGTTCTCCCTGTTCTGGTGAGACTCGTTTTATGAAGAAAACAACTGAACTGGTGCAGCATCTTTGTTCTGGATAGTTTGTGATTGTAATTCAGCATGTTTCTCCGTGTAAACCTGTAGTGAATTTGCTTTTATGTTCTATGTAATTGGTTTCTGATACTAAAAAAGAAGGCTGGATTATGTGAAATGGAGCCGCTGGCAGTTTATTGACATTTCATATCATTCTCTGCCACTGATTTCTTCTTGGATTTCTTTAACTTTTTTTCATCATATAGGAATTTGTTTTTAACAGAAACAAAACCTGTACTTTAAATGTTTACTTTAAGAAATTCTCCATGATGTTTATGGTGGTTGCAGTGAATCTGCAATGCTGAGCAGTGTTCCTTTATTATTATTATTGCTATTTCAATTGTAATTTTGTATTTTTATCTGGCATGCATATATTAATTTATTAAATTTTGCTTTTAGACCTCTAACATTAAGCTATTTATTTTACTTAACAAGCATGTTTCAAAAATACTGTTTCATTTTGACACTAACCCTCTGACTCAACCACAGAACAACCTCTGACTCAAAAGGAGTTAGAGTTTTACTGATTTTGTCAAGACCATTCTGGCCTGAATGCTTTTGAAGTGTCACACTTTGGTGAGGTTCCCAGAAATCACTCTGTAGTTTGAACATTTCTTCCTTGGTTGTCCATGATGCCTCTCAAGAAAGCTTCAGAACTCTTAAACAAATCAAAAAATATTTTCAAGCCATCTACTACTTCATGGTTTATATACATATTGTTATATTTGCCTATATGTACACTGGAAATGCAGTTTACCATTAAGCAGCTGTAGTAGCCCCGAGTAGGTAAGTTTCAAATGCAAATACAACAGACAACTCTTGCTTTGCACTTAAGTTATTTGGCACTGGTGTAAGTGCTGCCCTCATGTAAGCACATTTCTTCCGTGTGAGAGAAAAATCACCAAAACTTATAAATAATTTCTGTGTTCTCTCTGGTAAAGCAATGCATTAAAAAAAAACCACTTATACCAGCCTTGCTGCAGCCCCTCTGTTGGTGGCCTGTCCCCAGGAGTGCTGCCAGCCTGTCAGAAACACTTGTCCCAGTGGAGAAGCTGTGCCTGGGTGTGTGCATGTGGAGTTTCACATTGGGATGACTTGCAGTCCTTACAAGTATTAATTTATCCATTTCTTCCACTTCTGGAAAAAAAAATGTATTGCTAGTGAGTTTGGTGTGGTGTTATTAGGATTTTCTGTGCTGTAATCCTCCTACCCCTAACCACCCTGCTCCCCTTGGGGTTTCTGGTGGCACTGCTGCAGCCAGGGGCAGCAGAGAAGGCAGCAACATCCCCTGTGACTGAATGTGTCTCCCCATCACCCACCTGGCTCCTCTTCCTCATTGCTTTGGGATCAGTGGCAAATGGCACACTGGTTCAATTCAAAACTTCTGAGAAATGTGTTGGACCCTAATTTTTTTTATTATCAGTGGAAACATCTGATTATCAAAGAAAGCAGAACCCCATGGCCCAAGACCAGCCTGAGGGAGCTGGTAAAACAGTGATGGAAGGCAGGTGTGAGGGTGAAATAGCAAGTCCCAGAGAAGTGGGGCAGCTGCTCCTGGGGAGGCAAGGTCTGGCAAAAGTCCCAGCTTGAAGGGCTGGCAGTAGAAAGGAAAAAGGAGAAAGGAATGAGTGAGTGTGGGACCTGCAGGGAAGAAAAAAATAATCCTAGGAGTATGGGTTGGTTAGGTGCCTGCCCCAAAGGAGAGCAGCCAGGTGAGGCAGCATAGAGGTTTTGCCCTTTCCTTCTTAAAGACAGCCAACAGGATCCAGAGGAGGAGGAATAATCTCCTGGCAATTGGGAGCAGCTGTGCTCCTTTCCTGTGAGCAGAGAGGTGCTTCCCTCTATCCAATTTCCTTACATTCCTGGCCAGGAGAAGAGAGGGGAGGGAAGAAGACAGCTCTCCTGCAGTTCCTCTGGCAGAGGGGAATGAAGGATCCCAGGAAGGAAAGGGTGAAGCTGGGGATGCATGCTGGTAAGCCTGTGGGGAGTGCTGCTCTGGGCTGGGAGGACTATTGAGGGGCTGGGGAAGGGGCAGAGCAGGGGGAGTTTTTGAGAGAATCTAAGGTGTTGGCCTTTTCTCCTATTTTTTTTGTTTTATTATTTTTTTAAATGCTGCAGTACTGAAAGCGACTTGCTGTTATAACTCATGTATTAATTAGTACGCATTATAATTTTATTTACCTCAATGAACTGACACAGCTGGAAAACTGTGTCTCTGACCACAGTCTTGTCCCTCCCTCTTCCCCCAGCCCAAGAGCAATGGCCCATATGCTCCCCAGTCACATCCGCCTTGCACTCTCCAGCAGCCACATATGTTCACTGCTACCTTGTTTCCAAGCCAGCACCTCTAAACATCCTGCATTTCCACTGCCTCCACAGCGTGTGATGCATTTCCTCACTCCTGCATAGCCTGATGCTCCTGTGCAGTCCATCCCTCCTGCCTTGCCTCCCGGGGTACCTTGCAATGTGGCTGGCCCTTTGTCATGTCCTGTTATGTCACTGCACTGAGCTCTCAGCTCCATGGTGTGGCAGCACTCCTATGCTATTAGCTCTGTGATCAGGAGATAGGATTTTTTTTCTAAATAATTCTGGCAAGTTTTTTTATGCACACGGATGACCTGCTTGCTGCACTGCAGTGTCTGTGTTACTGTCCCTGCCAGGTAAGGCTGCTGCAGTTGGCAAGAGCATCCTTTTCTTTGCTCACTTTGCAGCTGATATAGGGCATGGCTCTGCCCCCTCAGCAGCTCTGGATGTGCTGCAGGCACCCCGTGTCCTTCAGCATCCACGGGGAGCTAGAGGAGCACTTGACTCAGCTGAGTAAAGGCACCTGTTGTGCCTCATTGCTGTGCAAGCAAGCCTCTAAGCCATTGAGGTCCCACTTCTAAAGCTTATAGCAGGAAGGATGTATGTAGTAAACAGGACTAATTAGGATAATTACATTTTCTTCTTGTGTGAAAAATCCAGCTCCTCTGTCTCGGTGCTGCTGACAGTCACGGCTGCTTGCCTTGCTTTGAGGTATTTTCCACTGCCTTCAGAAGCAGCAATGGTAGGTGCAAAGCTGGATCAGAGTCAGAGAAAAGACACCCAAAATAGCAAGCTTAGATTAATTCTGGGTTTAGTAGGAAGCTCAGAGGTCAGGCAGCCAGGTCGCTGCTGGAACAAGCACACTTAATTTTCCTCAAATATCACATTCTGATGAGATATGGGAGAACTCCAGTAGCTAATAAAATACTGGGTTGGCTTTGAATCTCTGGAATCTGAATTGTTTTTAATCTCTTTAACTTCATTGTGACTTTCCATTAAGTTTGCAGACACAGATTCCATTTTAATCTTATTTTCATTTTTGTTACTGTGCTAATGAAACCAATCTTTCCCAAGTGGTAATCATTAAAGCAGGTAACAAAGAGATAAATGTTGTCTTTGGCACATCATTTTGTTAAGCAGAAAGATGCCTTGCATGCACATATAAGCAACTACACATTTTAAGTTACATTTATTCAAACTTTTGATAAAACACAGAAAACTAGTATTTTTAATATTTGTATCAGTTAAATGTCAATACTATAAATAACCTAGGTCTATAAGAAGTAAAGGATACGAGTCAGTTGGTTTGTTCTCTGAAGGAACTGATTGCCAGGATGAATGCCTGTTCTCTCTAGTTCAGGAGCTGACCTTGTCTCCTGGGCTGCAGGGTGTGTGTCTGGGCCACGTGGCTGGGCAAAGACTGGAGCCACACCACTGGCAACATCTCATCCAAAGGCAGTTGGGCACAGTGGAAAAGGTGGGAAAGAAGGGATTAAACTGAGGAAAAACTCCTTCCGACTTCTAAGGAGGAAATGAGGGACACTGGCAAGAGGTACAAATTGGTAGCTGTCAAAGAGCTTGCACAGAGTAAGAGGAAAACCAAGTCTTCACCAAGGATAAAAGAAGGCAAAACTATCAAAAATTGTGGCATTAGTGAATAACTGTTATAAATGTATGTCTAGTGTAAGTTAAACATCAGAACTGTTGGGGAAGTAAGGTATTTAGGACAGTGCTTGAGGCCATAATTAGGAGCTTTAAAAGGAAAAGGGAAAACATCTTGTGGTAGTTTCAGGAAAACATCCCAGCAATGAATTAACCCATCAGTTTAGCACAGGGTTGCTTTAACCCCCTACCAGCCAGGCCAGACCTCCACACTTCGGGGAGAAAGATGCCCCAGCTGGGCCCAGGGCCCCATGGTCCCCTCCCAGCAGGGATGCAGGGCAGCCTGGCATGAGCATGGCCCAGGGTGTGCCAGGCACATCCATCCACCCCTCAGGCAAGCAACATGTTCCCTGCCAGCTCTGTGGCCTGGGCAGGGGTCTCCTTCCCTGGCAGGGGTGCAGCTGCCTCCAGCTCCTTGCTGGAGGGTTCCATCTCCATCCCCCTTTGGGACTGAGGGACAGGGGAAAAGCACAGTGTGCTGGTGCCACAGGGAGCCTGTGACAGGGCTTTAGAAGAGCTCTGTGATGAGGGAAGCAAGATGCCTCCTGAAACAAGAATGCAAGCTTCTGTTTATGCCACATTGGCTGACAGGATGGAAAATCTCATTATTTATGATTGCATGTAATACCAAACTTTTCCTGCTCTCTCCCGTGGCAAAGGAAGAAGTGATGACTTCTAAAAGGCACATATGATATACTTGCTCTGCTCCTGACCTGATTTTTCCCTGCTGATGAATGTTCTGCGATGTTTTCATTATAGCTATAATTATATTGCTATAAGGAAAAAAAAAACATTTAGTGAACCTAGCAATCATGGATTTCTTTTTTAGTCATGCAAAATTACTGCTTAGCAACTGCACACAGGCCTGGAAAGCGGAAGAGAAGGAGGGTCAGGAAACATTCTGTGGATCAAAGCACTGGCAGAGCAGCCCATGTAAGGAATGTTGCCTCCTGCTCTGCTCATGGGCTGGCAGGAGGGTAAGCACAGGGCAGCAGATACGTGCCTGAGAGTGGGGTGTGCAAGCTGAGTGTTACTTCTTACTGCACCCCTGGCAAACCTCCCCAGCATCCCCTCTCTGCAGCACTGGACTGGTTAGTGCTGCCAGCTCTTCTTCCAATGGGATCCGAGGTCCCTAGGCTGGTGTGCCAGGAAGAGGAAGCCTTACATATAGATCAAGTGATCCAGCCCTAGTATACACTGATTGTTTCTTCATGCTGGCCAGTTTTGCTCTCTAAATGATGTGGGCCATGGCACAGAGATACTCTTCCTGATGTCACCTTCTGTATCTCAATTTGGACAGTACGAGTCATGAACTTCTTTAATGTCTGTTGCTAGTTTCATGGTCAGACTACCATTTTTTCTTATTTATTCTCTCCCAAGAGTGATGTCAATATGCTATTCAAGGAATTAGTTTAAGAGCTTTTAGTTAGGTATCTGTTCCTGTTTCTCATGTCCTTAGTTTGTCTCAAGGACGTATGTAGCTCCTTGTGTTACTCAGGTCCTTATGACTACTCTGCTTCGGTGGATTGGAGCAAATGGTTCTTAGACCTCTGGGAGCCTCTGATTAATCTATTTCCTGAGGCAATTAGGAATTGTTTTGAAAAATATATTTGGCAGCCAAGCAGGATTCATTTTCAAGCACTATGTTGCCTGTAATTTTTGTAATTCAAGCCTAATACCGAGTGCCTCTTTTATTTTTTATCTTTTTTTTTTTTTTCTTCATGCCTTATTACTTGCCAGTAATGCAAATAGGATTGTCCAAAGTATTGAAAATACTCATTTTGTAGACTGCTATTCATAAGGTAGTGTATCCTTAATCTTGCTTGAAGGATCAGTCACTAAGCCTGGAAGAACCTAGCACAGCACGATGCTGTAATTCACTGCTCATCTCCAGCACCTACTCTGCTCTCAAAAAGCAGAAAAGGAGAGATTCCTTTAATTGCTATTTGTTCTTTTAACCCTTTTCACTTTCTCTGGCATCATGATGCTGGACATATGATGTATGTACCATGCAACAACTCTAACATGACAATTTCAAGGGAACTACTGGAATTCAGGCACACTGAGGCTGCTGCAGGGTGGGATTAATCACCATCAGTGTGGTGTAGTACAAGATATCTCACCAAAAAAAAAAAGCCCAGCTGAGCATCTTTATTAAAAGTAGGCAGAAGCCAATAATCAAATACATGTGTAGGAGTTATAGGATCTGTTGCAAGCTATTCCCTAAATAAGTTGCAGTGACATTTGCAAATTACTTCCTTACAGGTACCTGTGAACTTCTCCTGGAAGTAGTCCCCCAACCTACATGTAATTTTGCTTTTCAGCAAAAAGGCATCATTTCCAAATGTGTTAAAATACAGGGAATACATTTGTTTTCAATCTTGTTCAAAAACAACCCAAAACCAATAGTCCATGTGTGTCAATCCAGATGCTCACGCTTCTTAATCATTTCCAATGTGCTGCAATGCTGTCACTACAGCTGCTTTTTGCTCCTGCACTGGACAAAGAGCAGTGGTCTGTCCAAAGCTTACTTTGGAGTTCTGTCTCTGTACTGTAAATCAGGAAGGGCTGGTTGGAAGTTACAGCAGAGAAGTGACTTGGCATTGACTGGAGAAGATTTTGGCAGTGGAGGAGGCTAAAGAAGGAGCTGTTGGTACTGTGGAAAGCATGGGCTGGCTTGTCTGTGTCCCTCCTTGGGTTGGAAATCTCTCCCAGCACTAGAAAGAATCTTACATTCTTCTCTTGTGATGGTGGGAGGAAACCCCCAACTCATGTTCCCTTTTCCATCTGCAGCTCTGGTACCAGATTTAGCCTCACTCCTAAGTCATCATGTCTGTTTGCTAATTAAGTACAGAAAACTTATCTGCCAGTGCATCTACACCCAAGTCTCCTGTTCTGAGTAACTGCAACAGAGAGCTTTAACTTAGCTAACCCCCACCTCCTAAAGCTTCCTTGGACTCCAGCCAGACTCCTCTCAGTGCCATAAATTAAAAGGAAAATGCACTTTGGGAGGTGACAGTGACAAACTGAACGCTTTGCTTCACCCAACAGTGCAGGCTGAGAACTTCCCAGGAGACCACTGCTGCTGGCAGAGGGATCAGCAGCAGCCTGGGTGTGCTGGCACCATTCCTGGCTGTCACCCTTGGTGCTCTGAGAGAGGCCAGCACTGTGCCAGAGGGACATCCTGCCCTGCACCTGCCCACTGCCTGTAGGGGTGTTAATTTTGTAAAGGGATGGAAGGCAGCTATCTGCTTGCTGGTGAATGTTTGCATTGTGTGTGGAAATTGTGTCCTCTGCATCATAAAAAGATTTTAATGGCCCAAATCTTCCACTTCATTCTTTAGTTCTTTTTAGTCTGCTTATAGTTAATTAAGAACATACTAAGAAGGAGTGCAAACACTGTCTTCTCTCCACCTGTCTACAGGACAGCATTGATGGCACATGTACCAAACAGTGAGATGTTGATTTATAATTGTTTTTTCCTTTCCTTCCATTTATGCTGGCACATGAATACACCAGACACAGTCAGGGAAATGAGGCTCTTGCTGCTCTCACAACCCTCCTGGGGAGCCAGCTGTCAATGTGGCATCTCTCCCAGTGCCCATGCCCAGTACATCACCAGTGACCTGCAAGTGCAGAGGGCACAGAAAGAGAAGAAAGGAAAAATTTCTCAAAGTTTTCAGAATTAAATGCCTAAAATAGTCAGGGAAACTGACCAAGTAAAATGGTCATGTAGAATTTTCTCTGCCTTTATCATGAAGGCCGTCTGGACCAGCTGGATGCTGTGCAAAATTACACCTATCACCTGGGCACACAAGTCTGCCAGCACCTTAAAACCACACTCCACTTCAGTACTCTGTGAGCTGCTGCTGTGTGTGAACACTGATTGCTGGAAGCAAAGAGCAGACTCAAGGGCTGTGTGAGAAGTTGGTGTGGATGTGGCATTCGCCTGCTGTGAGGAAGACCTTCACAATTAAGTTGATCTGAAAATGAGACATTGTTAAGAATCATGAAGCTGGAACTCGTTTCAATGCCAGTTTCTCTTCGGTGGTTGTTTCTTGTGTTGGTTTTCACTCCTGAGCTGCTTGTGTGATGCTTCCATTGCTCCTTCCCTTTGCTGTGCTGTGTGTTTACCAGGGAATTCCTGACAGTCCTGAGTGTGGTGTTCTGAACTCCTGCCAAATCCCAAGTATCAGTGAGAAGGAAAATCTGGCATTTGGCTTCATGTGCATTCCAGAATACAAAGTTAGTGTGGGCTGTCAGAGGAGTGGGAATCACCTCCTGACTCCTGTCCAGCCCTCAGTCCCACTCAGCTCTACCTGAGCCCTGCAAGCCCCCACTGCTCCCATAGGAACTCCTCGTGCTGCAAAATGTACTCCAGAAGTGGCTTTTAAAATCTTTTACTTATCACTCTGGAGGTGTTTCTTGAATTTAGGCTATGTTTTTGTTTTTCTGTTTTATCAGTTACAAACACAAGCTTTTAAGTTCCCTGTCATCCAGTGCAGAAGACCAGCAGGGCAAAGATCTTGCAGCCTGCCAAGGAGGCAAAATAAACTTTGTGTGACAGGTGAGAGCTACACACCAGGAGCCACACAAGCCAATATTTTCCATTAATTACCAACAAAATGCCGTGTGTGTGCTGGCAAAGATCCCAACGTAAGCAATAAAAGTGCAGATTTTGGCATGAGGTCAGCCCTGGGTAAAGCCCACATCAACAAATCCATGTGCAGGAGCACAGATCTGTCCCTGGGAGCTAATGGCAGCATAGGTAGGTGACAGTATTTCCTGCTCTAAAATGCCATGGTGGCTCAGATGGTATGGTGAGGTAAATGTTGACTTTTTAAAGGCAACCACTGCAGCTGTAGGTGAAAGGGATGCTTTGCAGAGATCTCTGTTTTCAGTGAGGGCTTAGGGAGGGGAAGCATTGTGAGCAAAGGGAGAGAGTGCTCCATCAGTTGGCCTAGTTGCAGATTTAAAAATAAAATAAGCTTGATTCTGTGTGTTCATCCAGCTAATACTAGCAATAAGAGAATCTGCACCTCTAAGCTAGATATTCCAGGGCTCTCACAAGTTTGCAAAAGCTTTTCAGGCTTCCAAAAACGTATCCTAGTTGTGCTTACAGCAGGTTTGATGTGGGATAGATAGTTCAGCATACCTGCCTCTTGCCATGGTGTGAGCACTCCATGGGAAGCTGATGACCTCCAGGTGGATGTCTGTGTTCTCATCCCATAGCTGGGACTACGTTGAGAATGTGTTGTGGGGTGCTCCATGCTCCAGGAGCATACTCCTTTTGTATTTAGGGGTGATGACATTGCAAAAGGGTTTTAGTCAGTTATGTCATTGGCCAGCAATCAGAGAAGAGCCTGTGTAAGTTAAGAGCTAAATCTGATTTTTGAATTTTCTTTTTTCTCCCCAGAAACTGGATAAGAGGAGCAGCCCATTAGCACAGCAGCTTTTGGACATTAACATATACTTCCCACGTGGTTTGTTTTTCTTCCTATTGGCTGTGTAGTAGAGCTCCCCACTAGAACGTCTTAAGAAAAACTTTGGATTCTACCATACTGACCAAAATGCTTCAGACCTCACAGGAGCTGAGTAAGTGGCTTGCTTTTATGTAAAGATAAAATTGAATAGTCTGCACTGCAATTACTCCAATGGAGAATCATCCTCATTTAAAAACAGATCTGTGTATTTAAACATGTAAACGTGAGCATCCAGAGATACACTTCAGACTGCATGCAATCTGTGGTCCCACTCATGAAAGGTACTGTATGAAAAGGGATAGGGGTGCTATATGATATACAAGCATTTCCAGAAGCCAGGCAATGTCAGGCTCTACTTTCTGCTCTTGTAGTATCTCAGCTTTATACTTACAAAAGTAAATCAGTATCAGAATATGTACAAATAGAATATGATAATATAGTGACCTCCCCAGAGGCAGACACCTCCAGGAGAGCACCTGGGAGAAAATTTCTGCCTGGTGGCTGCAGGCAAAATGGCTTTCCAGGTGCTGAACCTTTGCTTGGCTTAGCACCAGTTTGGCACAGTCATCAAAAAATGTTTAAATCTAGTGAAGCCTCAGTGTGTTTTTTACATCAGTAACCAAGTCTGTGCAGTCATGTGCTGCTTAGACTGAGCAGTGAAGGAACAGTGCTTCTGGGCACAGGGATGATGAGGTTCCTGTTTCAATTACAGAATAACAGTTCAGATCAATTTGCTCTTTTTCCCTCCTCTAATATCTCTAGGACAAATCTCTTGCATGGGATTTTTTCTGTAGTAACACCAAGTACTAGTGGTCTGTACCAGGATGATAGCATTTTCTAGTTGCTGATCTGTGCTGCTGAGAAAGGGCAGAGATTTTAATAACTTTAATACAGGTGTCCTCTAACTGCATCCAAGTAAAAGTGAGATTTTCCTGGCCACACAGGTGCCGTATCTGAGGAGTCCTGCAGGGCAGGAAAGTCTTCATGAGGGAATAGGCAAACGAAGCTGTCCCTTTGCTGTCCTTGCTGCCTGGCATGGCCCATGCAAGCTGCTGTGCTGACAGAGTGCCCTATAGGAGCAAGTCAAGCAAACATTTATCTAATGGATCTGTACCTCTTTTTCTGTGTTGTTTGGGTCTTCAGCGTGACTCACCCAGGTCCCACAGATAATCCCTGGTCCTCAGTCCTGGAAGCAGCCTTGCCAGGGATAATAGCTGGAATTTACTGCTACTTTATTTAGCAGTGTTCTTCAACTCCAGGGATGGCTTCTTGGAGTTCCCTTAACAGAAAGGCAACATGGAGCTGCAACCTTCTTACCAGTTCCTCTGACACTTCCTACTGGTCAGCTTGTGCCTGTCCTCTCCTCTGTACCTGCAGTTCCTGCTCGTGTCCCTTGTCACCACTGCAGACACCTTGCTCCAGATGGATGCACAAGTGTCTGCTGCCAGAGTCATTTTTATCTGAGCAGCTTGGCTGTGGGGACGGATGCCTCGGAAAGGAAGCAGTGCTTCTCCTCATCTGCACCAGATTGTGCCACTGATCTCTGTATTTCATAATTGTGATTTCTCTATTTGACCATGGACTTTTTCCTCCCTCTTCACTTTCTTTCCAGACTACAGAGGAATTTTCAGAAGTATCCTTTTTAGATAAAAATGCACCATGTTTATACTACAATATGTAAGTTCTGCATATATTAAGATCACTAATTTTGAGTGAGTTTCTGGTATTTTTAATTCTCTGGCCTGTTTAATAGAAAAGAGGTGCTGAAAAAATATTGCCACAAACATCTGTGGGGATAAAATATATTTGCAGGATGGCTGAGGTGTGTGTCAGTACAAAACTGCAACTTTGAATTTCTTGATTTGTGGATTTAAATCCTGTCTGTCAATACATACTGGTGTTTATAATAATGCCTGGCATGTGCTTATGGGCCCTGGAATTAACAGGGGAAGTGTAGTCCATTGGCATCTTGAGAGTGTCGTATGTCCTTGCACGTATTTTTTCTTGGAAATACTAACTCCCAGTTTTGCTCTTGCAAGGGGCTGTTTGCGATCGCTCCTCGTGTGCCCACTGCATCTTTTGTAGCCATCTGTTGCCATCTGGTGGCAACAGAGCCGATCCGCCAGACCCCTGCGAGATGGCTTCCAGGGGGCAATGTGTGCCATGCAGTCTATAACTAGGGGCAATCTGGTAACAAACACATGGCAAATTCACAGATTACTTGTCTAACCATCTGCCTTCTCTTATCCAGTGCTGCCATAATCTACTGGCACCAGCAGTGCCATTTTTCTGATACCAAAATGCATTAAGACGCAAATACTGCATTTGTAAGCTAAAGATGAAATTAACACTGGTATTATTTTTCAGATTTGTGCCCTAATTTTCCTGAAGTAACATATGTCTTTTATCTATTCTTTTTATTAATTTCACTTCTGCTTCCCCCTCCAGGCTCTGAACTTCCTGCTCCTGCTCTTGTTGGACTTTGCATTTATGCACACAATTCTGTGACAAAGATTTCAGTGAAAATCTTGTCTTCTTCATTCTGTCAAACTCACTAGGTATTCTGCTCACATGTAGCATGGCTATCTGATATCACCCTATCAAAAATACCTGCCTGATGTCACATTTGTTCATGGCAGGCTTCCTTCAGCCTGGAGTGGGCAGAGCCCCTCCCAACACTCATTTCTGGTACGTGAATGAAAGAAGCAATATCCTAAATTCAGCTATCAGTGAGTTCTGCTTCTTTCCCACTGATATGGAGGAGACCTTGTCTGCTAGAATAGCATGGTGGGAAGTGGGTTTGTCTGGGGTCTTGAGGGGGAAAGCTCGAAAACTGAGCCAGAAAGCTTGGAGTTGAGATATATCTGAAAAAGGTTTTGCTGTGTAGGAATAAAACATTTTTCAAAGAATGTCCTGATGCTCTGAAGGTCAAAACAAAACAAAACCAAGCAGCAGCCTTCATAACAGTGGATCAAATTCAGGCACTCACTGTAGCTTGTCTCTCCCCCTTTGCTTTTTCCTCTCTGTCCTGACTGGTGACATTCCTCTGTTAACAATAAGCAGCATTCACTTCTCTGTACGTATTTAACCACAGGAGCATGGGTTGCCTTGATTTTGGGGGGAGGGAAATAGTCTTGTGTTTCTGCCAGCAAATGTTCCTTGCAGCCAGGCTGTCTCTCTCCAAAGGCCTTCTCCAAATACCTGTTCCTGCCTCTTCCAGCGGGAGCTCTGACTCCCAGCCAGGGGGAGCAGCTGGATCTTGGGCTGGGGGCTGCAAGAGAAATAACCCGCACAGAGGCTGCAGCCTTCCTGGGGCTGCTACAGATCGTGCGTCCTGCCAATTCCAAGCAGCTAGACGGTTTCTTGTTGGTTTTTTTGGGTTTTTTTTGGTTTTTTTTTTTGTTTGTTTTTTTTTTGGTTTTTTTTTTTTTTTTTGAGTAATGGGACAGAAACTTGTTACCCAAGTGCTATAATTTGCCAGAGACTATGGCAATGCTTTCTTCCATCTGTTCTGGAGTGGACCTGCCAGCCCTGCCTGGGGTGGGCAGGAATGCTCTGAGAGACCCTGAGAGGATCCGGAGGGCGATCGTCAGCATTCCTGCAGTGCTTCCATGCAATTGTATCTCCACAGGGCATGGCAGCTGCCTGGCCTGGGATAAAGGTTGGAAGCAGCCAGACGCTTGTTTGAAATAAGATACCTGCTACAATGGGAGCTCTGGCCAAGGCACAGACCAGGAACAAGGCCAGAGTTATGTAGATGGAGAGTTTTTACTGGAGGATAAACATACATGCAGAAGCTGGATGTTGAGTTATTGGAGGGGAGAGAGTGAGGGGGAGTAATTAAAAAAAAATTAAATAAACAAAGACAACAAAAATCTATCATGAAATGCCAAACCAGCTGACAGACAGCACAAAGGGTGTCACCCAGAGACAAAGCTAAGAAAGATTTTTGTGGAGAATGTTTTCTGGAAAAGGAAATTTGGAGCAGTGTGTAAGAATTATTGTGTTAGGTCACCTAATGCAGTGTCCTGTCTCCAAACAGCAAGTGCCTGGAGAAAACTGCTGATCACTTCACAGAACTATCTGTATCTCAAGCTTTTGGCTTTGAGTGATATTGGTGAACTCAAAGATGCTCACCATATAAATATTAATTTTTATACAATTTATATAACATCCTACACAGTTGGTCATTTGCTTTTCTAGCCTGAATAACTGAGTCCTATTACCAAACACCTCACTTTTCCCATCTTTTCCAGGTGATTTATGACAATAGTGAGCAAGCACAAGCATGCCCTTCAGGAATCCACTGGATCTTCCCTGCTATAGAAACCAGTAATGTTCCTGCTACTTGCCTTTCACAGTTCAGTAAGTCTTCAGATATCCATGGGAGGGGTTTCTCTCTTCAGGTTACTTAAGTTAGTGAACAGCTTTCAAAGGGGAGGCTCTACCTACCAAGAATCTCGTGAAAATCCCAGTAGATTCAATGAGATGGATCTCACTTTCTCACTTTAATATATTTGTTCAAAGATTTCTCATCCATCAGTGATGGCTGCAAAGGGAGCAGCCTCATGCTAGCACACAGTCTGTACTCTGGTGAAGGTGCTCCAGAAATAAATTACTGCAATCTGTTTTCCCTCAGAGAAACAAAATCTCAAATCTGGTAAGTTTCTCTGGTCACAAAGCTCTGGGTCTCCAGCTCAGAGACCTCTGAGTATTTTTCTGTAATTTTCGGTTACTCTACAGATAATTCTTTATTTATGTTTACTTGTTTATTAAGTCTCAGATCACATTGCCACTTTGGAAAAATGACCCTCTGTAAACCGCATAGAATATTTGACTGGTGAAACACATTGTACTCCCATTTCCAGCTCGGCAGTGCAGTGGCCCTCAGCTGTCATTCCCAAAAAACAGGTGCTGTAAATGAATACCTCAGTGGTTATATTTCCCAGCACCCTGGCAGCAGGCAGCACAGCCCCCTTCTGAAGAGACCTCAAAGGTGCTTTGTGTGTTTCTCCATCTGTGTGACTGCAGCAAGAGGGAGCAGGGATGATGAAGGTCCACCTCATACTCCTCCTCATTTCTGCAGGTAAAGGTGTTTCAGACATTGCCTTGAATGGGGGCCAGCTCCTTGCTGAGCGTGCAGGACCAGGGTGTTGGGTACCATAGGTATGAGCAAATGTGTGTTCTGGGAGCAGCCTGTCCCACTGATAAGGGTTTGTGAACACACCAGATCATTTAAATGACAGCCTTGGAGTGCACTGCTAACAGCTCAGATAATTGTAATTTCAGAAACCAAGTATTTTGAAATTATAAATGTTTGTGTTTGTATTTCTCTCTGTTATCCTTTTGCCATGATTCTGTTTACTTTAGCTTTACATGTATCCCAAAATGTGTGAAAGGATCTAGTAAACATGGCTTGAAATGTAAAAATTCATTACCAGAAATTTCACTAAGTTGTGGGCCTACTGGCAAGGAAACAGAATTGACTTGCAGCTGCATGTGTTGTACCAGGATAATTCTTTTTAAACTGTCCCTTAAAAGAAGTATTTTTTGTTCCTAAAAACTTTCCACTGTATTCAAGCAGTGTACTAAATTCCTACTAAGCTACACCAGAAGGCAATAATCCGTAGGATTTTACTAAAGCATGGCAAAGATTTTGACTTAGATATGATGGTGTGATTATAACTTAAAATTTGAAAGATGGCTCCTGCCCACTCCAGCCCAGCCTCCTGTCCAGGGAAGCAAGCAGTGCTTGTCTGCAGCTTTTCTCAGCGGCATCCAAGCAGCTCAATACCATCTCATGGTAGGATAAGGCCAAGACAGAATCTTAAGCATCTCAGCTCAACTATATAAAAGGAGCTTACGAAAAGTCAGCGAGGAAACAAGGGGAAATCCTGGCTTAGTTTGGAGTCAGCAGCAAAATTCTTGTTGGCTTCAATGGCCCAGGATTCAAACTGAGGGGGGGGTAAAGTAAGGATGGGATCTGCCCAAAATGCTTGTGGTAAGGCTCAGCTGTTCTGTTCTGTCTCCCTGCCTTTAGGAGGGGTCACACAGAAAACATCCTCAAGCACTCCATCCTTTTGCTTTACTCTGTAACAGTGAAGCAGTCCAGTCTGGGTTGGTGCTGCCCCTGCTTGTTCTGCAGCAGACCACCCAAATGAACAGGGTTCATCTGTTTTGCAGTGAGGTGGAAAGTTCTTCTATGAGCCCTCAGCCTTTGGGAGTGCAATGCCAGGCACACCCATGGCTAAAGCTGTGCTGAACAAGGCCACTGCTGCCATTTTCACTCCTGATGCTCTTCTTACACGGGTGATTTTGTGTAGGACTGCTGAGTCATGCTGGGCAGGGGGTGGGCAGAGCTCTCCAAGGACAAGTTGAGACCATCCCAAAGGAGAGGGAAATGTGAGACTTCCTTGTGAGTGGTTTCCTTTTCTCTCCCCATGAACACAGCCTGTGTGAGCTCCTGCTCTGCCTAGACTTGCTGCAAGGAGCCTCAGTCTGATGTCTACAGTCATGTGGTGGCTATTTGGTCTTGTTCATCTCCTGGCTGTAGGTTGTTGTTGCCTTACTCCCAAGCTCTCCTGCAGATCAGATAGGTGGTTGTCCCTGCTGACTGTATTTGCAGTGCACGCAGCACACGCACGAAATGGGGAGTCCCACAGCGGGCTGCTTGCTGCTCACTGTATTTCCTTCAAGCACACCTCAGGCTGGTGGTGCTGTAGCCTGTCCTCTGTCCCATCTCCCTGATGCCACTCCTGCTGTTCTGCAGCTGGGCTGGTCCTGTGCTATGAAGATGAAAGTCGCCTTGTGGAGGACTTGTTCAAGGACTACAACAAAGTGGTGCGCCCAGTGGAGGACCATCGGGATGCTGTCGTTGTCACTGTGGGGCTGCAGCTCATTCAACTTATTAGTGTGGTACAGTATGAAAGTGGCAGTGTCACTTTTCTGATGAAACAATTTTTCTCCTTTAATCTTGATGTTTGCTGCTACTGCTTTTTTTTTTTTTTTTTTTTTTTTTTTTTTTTTTTTTTAGGATGAAGTAAATCAGATTGTAACGACCAATGTGCGCCTGAAACAGGTAACTCTACATGTGGCTAACCATGTCTTTCTTCCAATTTAAATAAATGTGCTGGGCACAGCCAGGAATAGGTGTGTCTGTTATACTCTCAGAGGCAACTTGGATGAATGGGCCAGATAACAAGGCATTTCTTTTTTCAGGGATCTCAAGAACAAAATGCACTTGACATTAGGATCCTTAAAAAAACCATTTTGCATTGTATTTCAAACAGTAGACTTCTGGTATCCTTATCTTTTATATTATTTCCTTTTTTTCCTTTTTTAAAAATAAGCTTCTTAAACCAAAATTTGAGTTCATACAAAAAGGTTGAGGGTCCCACTAGCATGTCCCAAAACAAGGGAGGTGCATGTTTCTCCAGAAGTGCTGAAAGAGGCTCTCACTGGCTGAAATCTTTCCTCCTTAGCAATGGACAGACGTGAACCTCAGGTGGAATCCAGATGACTACGGTGGAGTCAAAAAAATCCGCATCCCCTCAGATGATATCTGGCGGCCAGACCTTGTTCTGTACAACAAGTAAGGGGGAGCATGGTGGCACTGGGGGAGCTGTGTTAATTATTCTGACCATATTGTTAATGTCCTTTTACTTTTGCAGCGCAGACGGTGATTTTGCCATCGTTAAATACACCAAAGTCCTTCTGGAGCACACGGGCCTGATCACCTGGACACCACCAGCTATTTTTAAAAGTTACTGTGAAATTATAGTCACACATTTCCCATTTGACCAGCAGAACTGCAGCATGAAGTTGGGAACTTGGACGTATGATGGTACAGTGGTTGTTATTAACCCGGTAAGCAAGCGGCTTGTAATTGAGAAAAGGGCTAAATATCTGGGTATGTTTTTAGAGAAATCTCAGATTTAGAATGGAATATAACCTTGTTATGACTAAAAAATAAACAGGTACTACCTGTAAAAAAAAAAGGAAAGAAAAAAAAAAAAAAAAAAAGGAAAAGGAAAAAAATGGAAAAAAAACCCAGAAGGGCAGCCCAGTTTGTCGATCTAGTACAAAAAGTGCCATTTAACCTTTAGTTTTCTGCATAAGATTAAATCCCCTACCCTAAGAGTCTCCTACCTGTCTATCCCCCTACACCTTCACACCATTCCTAATTTTTGGAGGGGGAAGTGTGACTTTTCTCTGCTCATTACTTCCATTTCAAAGTACTCTTTTCCTGTCTCCTCAGTTATGTCTCCTACCTGTAAATATTTAATCAGTCTGTCTTTTTAGTCAACTATCCATGACTGTTTCTGTAAAACACTTAGTCGAATGCTGGGTAAAGGACAATATTTTAAGGCAAAATAACTTAGACGCTAGTGGTTTGCTCACAAAAATGCATCAAATATGCAAGTTATTGGAAGTTCTGAGTGACAACCCAGTTTTGATTTGTTCAGAACATCTAATATTGAGAATTTTCAAAATTTTTTTGGCTATCAGGAGAGTGATCGTCCAGATATGAGTAACTTCATGGAGAGTGGGGAGTGGGTGATGAAGGATTACCGCAGCTGGAAGCACTGGGTGTATTATGCCTGCTGCCCTGACACCCCCTACCTGGATATCACCTACCACTTCCTCATGCAGCGCCTGCCCCTCTACTTCATTGTGAACGTCATCATTCCCTGCCTGCTCTTCTCCTTTTTAACTGGCTTTGTTTTTTACCTACCCACGGATTCAGGTACGTGAATTTATTAATTCTGCTGCAATAGAAATTTCTATTCTAACGAGTTCCTGAGAGATTTGGAGTGCATGAAAGCAGCAGCCAACCTGAAGGGCAATGCTTACTAGGACTGGACATTTCAGCTTGAGGTTGTGGCTCTAAACATTCTGCAAACACAGGGTAAACACTGAAACCTAGAATTACTGATGTAAATAAATTGGCCTAATTTTTCACTGAAATCACTGATGAGCTATCAAGTAACCTCCTGCAGCACACAGATTTGGCAAGTTTATTTTTGTATTTTGCCATCTTTGTAGTTAATGTGTTAGGACATCCCACAGTAAGTGAGCTCACAGGGTGAAGGAGGCCCTTCTGTGCTGCAGGGGAGCAGGGAGCTTGTTACCCATCCACATGCATTACCTGATGTGGCACACAGAGTAATCCTGGCCTCTTCTGGCCTCCTTTGTCCAAGCCCAGCAGCTTTTGCTCCCTGTAATGACTTAGTCCATTCATTTTACCCTGTGTCAGCTTTTCCTACTGCTTATAAAGAAAGTATTAGGAAGGAGCTTAGTGAAATCACTTGATGCGTTTTTCTTTTGGTGGAAAGCTTTATAGACATTTGACCTGGATAGAAAAAAAAGATGTGTGAATCATGTTTTGTGGTTCAGTTTTGACATCCTACATACTGGAAGATATCAAATAGCAACAGACTTCTAGTGTCAGGTGTGCTTTTTGACTCCCTTCTCAGCCCAGCATGAGCCTGCCAGAGAGTAAGACAAGCAAAGCCCCAGGAGGTTGTGGAGTAAGCATTAATCAGGTGCACACACTTCATCATTCAAAACCCACGGCCCATGAGGTGCTCCTGGCAACTAAGCTTTCCATGTCCATTGCCTGTACCTCACCCCAGTAGTACCTGCTGATTCCCACCCTAGTGCCAGAGCTGATGCTCCCAGGTTTGGCCAGCCCCATCACCGCTTTGGATGCTGGATGAGATTATAGCAGTCTGGATGCACACACATGTACTTGTGTGAACAGCCATTATCCACACCCTATCCTCTTAAATTTATACTTTCTTCACTGAATATGAATACCAGTTTCTTAGTTTGTTTTTTGTTTGGTTTTGTTTTGGGTTTGTCGGTGTTTGGGTTTTTTTGCACGGCAGGTGAGAAAATGACTCTCAGCATCTCTGTCCTGCTGTCTTTGACTGTGTTCCTGCTGGTCATCGTGGAGCTGATTCCCTCCACCTCCAGTGCAGTGCCTCTGATAGGCAAATACATGTTGTTTACAATGGTGTTTGTCAGCGCCTCGATCGTCATCACGGTCATCGTCATCAACACCCACCACCGCTCCCCGAGCACTCACACCATGCCACACTGGGTCAGGAAGGTGAGCTCCATGGCTTTGCACGTTTCCTGGTTTCCACTGAGCACTCCATATTTTATTGGCAGGTTTTCTAATAAAAGTCAACAAGAATTGGGGAAGTAAATGCATCACATTAAATCTCTGTAGGCACAAGAGCCAGTGTTTACTACTTAGCTGTGCATAAAGTCAGCAAGACTGCTAAAGTGCTGCTTTAAGTAACAAAATTGCCCACTGGGGTAGAGTATTGCAGTGAACAAATGAAGAAAAACACGAGAAGCTGAAGGGATGAGGAAAAGAAAAAGGGCTAACTGGTCTCAAATTACATTTCCTGATTTAATTCTCCATCTGACTGCAAAACACTGCTGCCTGCTGGTGGCCAAGTTCACCAGTACCAGTGAATGCAGAGCACAAAGGCCATGGGGGATACCTGTGTTCAGCAACCCATTTTGCAAAAGCCATGACCTTTTCTGTATTTTTCCAATAAGTTGCTCTGCAGTCCTTGGAAAGCAAAGAGATCCTTGCACATTAGTCTGGATGTAGATGTAGAAAATCTTGGATGTCTATCATTACAAGTTCTCTGCCAGGGAGACAGTACCAAAGCAGATCCATTCTGCTATTCTCACCTTTTTTTAAACCTGCCTGGGTTCATATTAAAGCATGACATGAACAGGAGATTGTTCTGTGGTTTTCTAATTATACTTTTAAGGCTACAGCTTACATCAAATTTGCTCTGCAGCACAGTCCCTGCAGAAGGGAGATTTCAACAGGCAAACACTGGACATGCTTAAGGTTGCTCTGGCAGGAAGCCTCTTTTTCTCCAAAAGAAGTTATTATAGATCTTACATGCATGTATGGCAAACATTTGTAATAGCAAAGTCAAACAAAAGCAGCCAAAAGAGATCCTTTGTAGTCCATTCTTCAGTCCAGATTTGTAACCAAATGTTCCCGATTAGATGAGGCTGAGAGAGTTCTGTCAGCCCACCCCAGCTGAGGGTCTGGTCCAGAATGTCACACCCCTTCCTCACACCTAGATGTTCAGTATATGGTGGGGGAAATGGTTTCCAGAGAAAGGGTGACTCCATCTGCCCCAGGGCACGAGGCTGACAAAAGCCCCAGGGTGACTGAGGTGTGGGCTCTGACATACTCCAACAGGGAATCTGTAGCTGCTCCAGCGTGGGAAGCGATCTGAGGTGGGGGAGGCTTGATTTGTTCAGCACAGCTGCATCTGTAACACAGCCCCACTGACCAGCAAATGTCATCTTCTCCCTCTTTGTTTTCAGATCTTTATTGACACAATCCCAAATATGATGTTTTTCTCTACAATGAAACGACCATCCAGGGACAGACAAGACAAAAACATTTTTGCAGAAGATATTGATATTTCTGAAATCTCTGGGAAACCAGATTCTGTGCCTGTCAACTTCTACTCCCCGCTTACCAGAAATCCAGATGTGAAAAATGCTATAGAGGGAATCAAATACATTGCAGAAACAATGAAATCGGACCAAGAAGCCAGTAATGTAAGGCATATTTTGTGCATGATTCTTTTCTTGCTTTCCAATTGCTACATCTCTTTTTTGGCAAAATATCTCTGCCTCACAAAAACACTGCAAACTGTGGTTTGGCTTTAGCAGGGGACCATCTCCTGTTGGTGCAGTCAACAAGGAGCAACAGATACTAGTTGCAGATGGAAACAGAATCTTGGCTTGGGGAAAAAAAAAGGAAAAAGAAAAGAAAGGAAAAGAAAAGAGTATCATTGCTTCAGGTTTTCTAAATGTTGTGTGTGAAGCTGTGGACATGGAGTGTCTGTATGTAGCAGAGCAGTTTCAAGAACTGTAAGCACGTTCCAAAACACATTCCTCCTGTCTTCCATTCAGGCATCTTCCCCTTCTTGGTAATCAAGCTCCTGCTGCTTTTGAAATGCCAGGAACCAAGCCAAACTCCCAAAGACTAGTAGTTTTATCTGAGAAGTTCTAAACATAACTTAAAAATTATAATTCCAGTGTTGATAAGGCTTTTATTCCTGAATTAGTCCCTGCAAGAAAAGCACGTCTCATGAGCTACTCCGATTACTGACTTTTTTCCACAGTGCAAGCCAAAGGAAGGATAAGTGCCTGTAGAGTCACACATGGCAGTGTTCCCCAGGAAAACCTATCTCTGCCTCATTCTGGGACATTCAATCCAATTAGCCCTCTCTTTTATTTCAGTTATTGCAGCTCACACAACTTTTGCATGGATAATTCAGTCCTGGTACTTCACCTTTCTAAATGATCACAGACCTTTCCTGCTGAGCTGCAGGCTAGCCTGAAGATGGGGATACTCTTGAAAAGGAGGTGCCTCCTTCCCAAGGGCAGGATTTACACCACGGTGTTTGTTCCTGTGACCAAATTCCTGGAGCATGTGGAATGGCTGTGGCCATGTTCTCATGTTTCCCATGACTCCTTTGCCACCCTGCAGATAAGGTGCTACCTTCATCTGCACTGGCACCGCTTCAGCACCTCTGGGTTTCGCTTCCTTCTAAGCTTACAGGGAGGGTCTTCAGGTTACTGGCAAGTGCTGCCTTCGGAAGTGGAGTCCAGCTGCCTGTGTCATCTGGGCACTATTGATATCACTTCCAGGAGGGTTCAAAATCCAAGTTTCCCAAACAAACAGAAGGTTGTGGCTTCTGGAAGCTACCAGTTACAAATTGCCCTCAAAACGTTATTGACTGCGAGTGCCCTATCTATAAATTACAACAGCCTTTTCTACTTGTGGGGCAATGAAGGCAAAATTAGAGAGTGTCTTAGGCCAGTACACATCACTCTGTAAGGCAGAGTTACAGGGTGGAAATTTGGAGCCCACCTGCACTCAGCACTTTGCATTCTGCTCACTTGTGGTGCTGGGTTCCCACAAAAGCATCCTGTGAAAGCACCATCACAGAGCAAGTGCTTCACAGTGTCCCACAATTGGAAAAAAGACTAAAAAAAGTGCAGAGAATGTTTTCTCAGGCTTGAGACTGTGTACTATGCATGGGAAGCAGAGAATAGAGTTAAATTGATGGCAGTTGTTTAGGTATCCTAACAGAATGAAAATGCAATAGAAAAACAAAAGCCAGCTGGACCAAACCAAGTGTTTTGTTTCAGTGTTTTTAACTTCCAAAAGCAACACTTTTGATTTAAAAATAAGCTTTTCAAAAATTTATTTTAAATTAAATTGTTCACCAAACTGCCAGGGTATCTAAACAGTTTAGTCTTGAAACTTGCATTTCCAGGATACTTAGGCTTTCTGAACCACAAGCCATGTGCTTTTGAGAAGAAGAAAGAAAAAAGGGAAAAGGTATTTTTTTGCATAAGAGTAGTGGAACTTAAGAAAAAGCCTTTTGGTTGTTCAAGACAGTGAATTATATGCCCACAACAGACAAGGTTTTGCAGAGATTTTACCATCCCCTTTGTTTCTTTCCCAGGCTGCAGAAGAATGGAAATTTGTTGCAATGGTGGTTGATCATCTTCTCCTTGGTATATTTATGCTAGTTTGTGTTATTGGAACATTAGCTGTGTTTGCTGGTCGCCTTATTGAATTAAATCAGCAAGGATGAACATCAGCTGGAAACTATTTGCTACCCTGGTCAGCATCTGAAAGCATCTTAACCATCAAAGCCTGGCCAGCCTCTGAAAGTTTCACAGACAGGAATTGGTCCCTGCTGGGGAAGAGCAGGGATAATAAAACCTAAGGCTCCATACTTAGCACTTCTGAGCTGCTACTCAGCAGCATTTCATTGCCAAAGAGGAACACTTGTGTTACTGGTAGACTGAATGGCCGTCAGCCAGGTTTTGATGCATTTTACAATTTATTAAAAATGTTACTGCTTTAATAAGACTGTCTGACTTTGTAACCCACAGATACAATTCCAGAGAAATCAATAGCAGTGTAATAAGCTTTAGCTGAGCTGTAAATCTGTATCCAGCTTTAGCATTCAAGCTGGTTTCAATATCTGCTCTGTGTTTTTTGTATTGGCAGGGTCACAAATGATTCTTGTAACACTAGATGTAACCAGCAGAAATATCTCAAACTCCATGCTTATGCACTTGATTTTCATGCACAAATCTGAAATGACTGACTCTTGTACATGACTCTACCTGTAGAAAATCTTGATGCAGCAAAGAAGAAGAATCCAGCCTGTTGGGTCCCACAGGTATTTATAATACCAAGTCTCATGGTAAAGAACTTGTAGGGGAGGATTTTTTTGCCCCTGTTTTATCACTGAGCCCTGCTCTGTGGCCATCAGGCATCTTGGTGACCATATTGCAGTATGGTCCTCTTTATTTTTGCCCAGTAATGCATTCTTACTGCACTAATGCTAAAAATTTTCAGTTATGAGCATGAATGCTCAGCAATTGCATGCTCAGGGAAAAATTTAGGCCAAAGGGGAAGGAATATATCCATAGGATAACCTCTGTACTCTGCTTACTCTGTTGTGGGAAGCTGGGTTCATGACAAGTAATGGAAAGTGGTGCAACCTCAAATGTGGGTGTGCCCAGTGTGACACCTTAAAGCCACTTCTCTCTCTTCCCTGAACACTCTCCCCTGCTCTGCTGAAATATATCGTGAGCATTAAATTCACATGCAGCATCACGAAGATTCTTGCTAGGGAAAGCGGATCTCAGCTTTATCTGTGTATGACAAAATGCCAGGACACCCCCAGGCTTCTGAGCAACTCAAATAACCATCCAAGCTTTATCCAAATGTTGAGCAGCAGCTCTCTCTAGTGGCTTAAGAGAAGTAGCGCTGTCTTAGGCTGAAGACAGGAGTTGTGCAAATAACACAAGCAACAAACCCATGTGTGTTTCAGTGCACAGTGTGGAAATACTAGCAGTGCTGCTTACTTTTCTCAAAAAATAATGAGAGGTGGGGCAAATGATACAAGTTACTCATCTGTCCCAGATGATTGTCCAGCCCAACGGGACTACTTTGTTAACAGCTGTAAATAATTTGCTGAGAGTTTAATAAAATAACGTGTACTGTGTCAGTGCTCTCCAGGAATGTGTCACGTCTGCAGAGGGCAGGCACTTGAAATGCTCTATAGAGAAAAGGAGGTCTTGTGCAATACTTCCATCATTGCGTAGTGTTTGCTGGACAATATTCTGGTGAGCTGCAGCCCTAAGCAAAGCAAACAGTTTCTCTGGGGCAATCCATCCCTTGCAACACTCTTCAGCTCCTACAGTTTAAACGATGGTAATCTTTGCCTCCCCGGATGATCGTTAACCCTGTAAGCGACTGCTGAAGGTGTATGCTGAGAGAGATCTCTGCTGGTAGATGGAGTGCTTGCTGCAGCTCTCTTTGGGAAGTTCTCACCTCTCAGCCTTTGGAGAGAGTCGTACTGTTCCCTGGGTCATGATGAGCTAAGCTGTGGTGTGTTGGTGCCTGGGACTCCTAATTTAGGAGACTGCAAGTGGCACTAAAATTGACAGAACAATCCTCTTAGAGCGATGTGTGCTTGTATCTCGGTATTAAAAATAACCATCAAGTAACAAGATTTACAGTGAGCATTCCCAGTATCTTTGCTCAGCTTCCTCAAGGCAGATCTAGGTCTTAGGTCTTACCTTCCAAATTCCACCTGTGTGCCTGCATGTGGGTGTTCATGTTTGCCTGCCCTCTCAACTCTGGCTCTCTTACCAACCATGTTGTAGTGTTTTCTGTCCACTTTCTCAGAAAAAAAGTTTTGGAATTATTTATTTGAAAATTTTTGTGACAGTTTGATCTATCTTACAGGCACAGCAAATCTGCCTTCCTGTTGCTCTGAGTCTTGATGAACCATGCCTGTTGTCACAACTTTTGAGATATGTAAAAACAAATGCTAACAACTTCCCTCCTTAGGCTGCAGAATCTGGGCACTGTGCTCTGAGTCTCCAATGAGACAGTGCCCCAGATACCAGTCAGCACACTTCAGGAGAGAGTTCATCTGCTTTTCTTCTTTTGCTGTGCTTTGAATACACAAATTGTACAGGTTTTCTGTAATCACTGCTCCCAGCTCACCTTTGTGGTACATTATTCTTAGGTACCTCTAATCTCCCTTGCTACCATTATCTATCTACTGAGAGTACCCTTACCTATACTCAGTCTATTTCTGTTCTCATCTGCTATTGTCCTTTTAACACGTCCTCACATCAGTATGCCTGTTAAAATGGTAGCTTTGGAGGCTGTAAATATGTCATCTCAGTCACTGTCACAGATAATACACTGTCAATGTGTAAGTACATATTGTCTGACAGTCTCTCAGTTACAGCTCTGTAGTCTCTCTCTGCAATCATAACATTGAACTCCCCTCTTTCCTACTTGGGTAGCACTGGCAGCCCCAGGAAGATGCCCTGGATAATCCTTGTGTGACCCATATGTGTCTCTGCTGCCTCATTGACTTCAACAGGCAAATTTCAGCTTCTGATAAGCAATACAAGCAACATAGCTCACACACTCTCATTGCTAAATTTCTCTAAAAGTGTAAAAAAAAATTATGAAAAGCAAACACTATGGCACTGAAGTAAATAGACCTTGTTTAAATGAAGGCAGACCAGAGGCCTCTGAGTGAGAAGGTGCTACTTTGACAGCAATGGTACTCTGAGAAGTCGACTTGTCACGCTTTTGACTGCCCTCTTCTTGCTATTAAAGCTGCTTTTCTTCACTCTGATCTTCTTGATAATATCCTATTTATGTCCCTAATGTAGCAGCTCTCTGGAACTTCCCAGTCTTTTTCAGTGTGATTCTCTTTCCAATTTTTAAACAATTTGTCAATTAGCTCTCCCTTTCACATCCCTTTAGCTGACCTTCATCTGCTTTCTACTGTGCCATGAATGCTTTGTTCTCAGAGATGCAATCATTCCAAGTCTCTTTACCTTTTGGCTCTTGCATCATTCAGGAGATCTGACCATTCTGAAAGGGTTATCTGAATTTTTAAAAGTCCATTACCCTATACCAGCTCCAAGGGAGAAATTTCACCTCTACATGAGTCTGTAATCAGAAGAGGCTGCTGTTCCCCATTGTCACCAGGCAGATGGAATAAATTTGACTGCCTTATTCTGTCTAGTCAGCCTCTTGCATCTCAGCTTTGTTAAAGATTTTAATTGATCAACAAAGGGAGCAGAAAAATGACATTCGCTGAAGTTTAAATGCTTGATTGTGAGCATGGGCAAGTGGTCACTGACCTACACCTAGTGCTTGGGTACAGAAGGCCCCTTTAGTCTGAGAGATTTTTAGAATTGAGATAATTGTATCAGACAGTTGTAAGACAATTTAAGTACTCGTTTTTGCTCCAGGATATGTTGCCTCTGTGCTGTGGCTGTCTTCCAAGAGACGTGGGAAAGCAGTGTGAGTTTCATCAGTGTGCTGACTCAGCAGTTCCTGTTTCCACAGCTGAACCCAGCCACAGTGGGTAGGAACAGCAGAGCGAAAGAGTAGCTCACACAGGACCCATGAAGCACACAAACACAGTGCTAGGATTGGAAAAGGGAAGCACGGCTTGTTTCCTGGTATGGTGGCATGCAAGATGTCGCCTTTAAAGTCACCGACAGTTTAACACATCAGAAGTGTTTTTCACTTTGAACACTTTGAGAAGGTCGCTGTGATTGGATCCAGGTTGTAAGATCTCACATTTTCATGTTTACTAGTGCTAGATAATGTCTCACACAGCCTCCAGGGTCCTAGCCATTTTCTTTGGTGCAAATTCTCTCACTCTTTTTCTTCCTTAAAAACTGTGAAGTGGGTACAAGGTCTCTCAAGCACCTCTCAGAAGAATGCTGTGCTGACACTGACTGCCAACAAAGCTCTGAGGTATTTTCTCCCTTTCTGCAAATCTAAGCCCTACTACATATGGAGGGCAATCATGCACTGCTTTGCAAAAATTATCTAAATAATTTTACTTCAGTCCCTGATAAAGCAGGAAAGACTGGCAGAGATATGGGGAACAGCTGACCTAAAACCAACTATTTCCATGCTCACTGCAAGAGCCCTTCTGAGTCCCACTGGCTGTAGGTGGGCTGTCTACAAAGAGAAAAGGATGATTTGACTTGTTAACATGTGACAGGCCAGACTGATCAACAAGCAAGAGTCCAAAGCATTTTGTAGGCCACTGTAGTGCAGCAATGTGGTCACTGAGTGGATTTCCCAAAAAGGGAGAAACTTTCCTAGCAAGAGTTGTCATTGTTTCCTGCCAGCCCAGCACAGATCTCCCACCAGAGTGTTTTCCCAACTTCTAACAGCCAAGCAGATCTGTATCAGCATTTGCTATTTATCTTATATGTAGCCTGGGATAAACATATCACATGCTATTTATCCAGAACATAACCAAGAAGAAGCTGTTTGCCTCTATGCGACTTTTCAGCTAACCAGTGACCCAAATGCAGCATGCTGTTCTTAGGAGCCTCTTGTGGATTTGTGACCCTCTTTAGGGAGCTTTAGACCTGTAAAGGCAGTAAACACAGAGTACCTACTGTTTTTGCATTTGTGAGCTCCATAATTTTTGCTTGCAAGGTAATCTGTGTTGTGTGCATGGGGCAGAAGGGGGTAGAGAGAAAAAATTGTATCTGTTTTTGTGTCCACCTTGTAATGTTCCAAGCATGCAATGACACAGAAACAGAGACATGACCTACATTTAAGCCTGGCAAGATTTGAAACCTTACACTGAAGGCAAATCGGTAATGCTATTGCTCTTACAGCAGGGTGTCTCACCATAATGCTGTCTTTGGGCAACTGGTCTTGTCCTGCTCAAAACATAAAAGGAAATTGTAGCAAGTTAGCTCAGCACAAAGATCACTGAGTCTTTGACCTTTCTAGGACATGTTGCTACAAGGGAATCAAGAACCTATTTGAATTCTTCAGGACACCTGTCCCTAACATTCATATACTTCAGACAACAGTGTTATGCAGCTGCTTGGCTGGACCATACTCATGCATGGAATAAAAAAAACCCATTCAAATTGGTCCAAAATATGAAATCCTACAGAGACAAAAGCATGCAGGATAAATGTGTTGGGTCAAACAGTCACTCAGCTCTTGCTCTTCCAACCCTACTCCTATCTGCCCAGGCTCCTCTGTTACATATAATCCGAGCATTTTTCCATCCAAGACCTCAGTGTTGGACTCAAAAGCATTAACAGAAATTTCGTTTCTAGAAAACTTAGTCAAGCTAAGAGGGGAAAAGAAGCAGAATCTATTGCTTGTTTGGCAAAAAAAAATCTGCATGAGTTAATTGAGGTAAGAAGCACAAATGCCTTTTGGGGCATCATGTAGAGAAGGGTAATTGACCTTCCCACACCTCTTCATACTGCAGACTTTAAAAGGGAAAAAGCAAATGCTTCTTTCCCACTATTTAATATATGTTTCTGCTCCACTGTGTGTATCTCTGCCTGCTGCCTTGCCATTCCCCAAGCTCCACTACCCCTCCCCTGCTGGCTGCTATCAAGGCGATGGGAGGCGGGCAAGGAAAACGAAGCGTGTGGAGAGTTTTGCGGACAAATAGAGCATCAGGAGCTGGGGCAGGGGGAGACCCTGCCTGACTGCGGCTCTCCCAGGCGGCCGGGGCGGTGCTGAGCAGGAGCGGGAGGGCAAAGAGCATCGCTTCCCTCAGGCACACTCTGCCGACGGGTGCAGAGGGGGGGACAGAGACCAGAGCTGTCCATGCCGGTTTTGGGTACCTCCAGCCAACCGGTGAGCATCTGAACTGGATGAATCCCTGGAAAAGCTACCAATGTGATACAGTACTTAAAGGCTGACTTCCAAGAAGACAGAGACTCCCTTTTTACAAGGAGTCACATGTGAAAGATAGGGGGTAATGATGCAAGTTGCTCCAGGGAAGATCTTGATTGGACACAGGAAGAAAATTTTTCTACTATGAGAACAGTTGGACATTGGAATGGTCTCCACAGGTACAAAATGTATATCCCAACACTGGACACTTTTCAGAAAGCTTGAGTGGATGCTGAGCCATTGCATCTAAACCATATTGCGACCTAGATAACGTGGATAGGATGATCCCTGAGGTCCCTTCCAACTTGGCGTTCTATGATAATCACAGTTCAGGTCGTTAGCATTAGAGACATGAAAACTTCTCCCTGTAACATTGTTATCTCGTTAACTCTTTAGATTCAACTTCCACCGAACACCTGGGACAGAGGGACGGCAGGTAGGGGCGGGGGGCACGGCCTTCCCCAGGCCGCCTGGCAAGGACCAACCCAGAGGAAAACCTTACGGGACGGCCTGCCAACCGGGGCGATGGCCCTGGGGGCGGGGGAGACGGGGTGGACACCCATCCGGGGAGGCACCCACCCACCCACGGTGCCAGCACCCTCCCATCCCTCCCGGGCCCTGTGCGGCGGCGCGGGCTGGGGGGGGAGCGGAGCCCCAGAGCCGCGCCGCTTCCTGCCGCTATAAATATCCGCCCGGCCCAACATGTCCCGGCCGCCGCAGCGGCTGGAGCGCTGGCGGGAGCTGCCCGCCCTCCCCTCCCGCCGTCGAGCCCGCCGGAGCGCGGTAAGGGGGCGCGGGGTTTCGCTGCCCGCTCCCGGCAGGGCGGGGGGGTTCGGGCGGAGCGGCGGGGGCGGCTCGGCACCCCCGTCCCTGCGGGGTGCAAGGGTCGGGACGGTCGGCGAGGCGGCAGCAGCCACGGCTGGCCCTGCCCCGGGAGCCGGGTCCTGTTTCGTGCTTGTTTTCTCTTTCTCTCTTTTCTTCTAGACTGCTCTGTCTCGGGCTGGGACGCGCTCCTCCTGCCTTCCGAAGCCGTGCTGGCGGGGCTGGGATCTCTCCCTGCTTCCCCCTGGCTTTCCTGCTTTCCCCGGGGTTGGGTGCGTGCCCGGGATGGAGGATGGTGGGGGCCTCCGGACACGGCCCCCCGGCCCCTACTTAGCAGCTCAGACTGTGCTTCTACCCCCGACCTCCAGGGCGGTGGCTGATGGCATCCATGTCCATCCCTACTGTGGTGCAGCTGAGGCTGTGAAATGATGGCAGGCGTGGCAGGATGGGGAGAGCCATGCTGTGGCACACACTGCTGCCCACATGTGTGGCATCCCAGCAGGGTGCCATTACAGTCAGTAGCTCACACAGGTGCTTGTGCTGTAGCCTTCCTCCCTCAAGTGCTTTCATCTGCAGCAAATGTTGAGATGAAGCTTTTAGTTAGGCTTTATGATGGAGGCAACTGAAGCAGGTCTCCACCCTCTGAGTGAGTTCTTGGGGGCTCTTTGAAGGAGTCAAGTTTGGGAAACTCAGCTAAATGGTCTTAAAGTTTCGGTTTGTCTTCCCCTTTGTTTGCCCATGCTACTCTAATGGCTGCACTTCATCTTTTAATAAACATCTTCAGCTGTGCAGAACTCTCCCTTCTCTGAGCATAAGTTTCCTCCAGCTGCTACCACATGCCCTGCTCCAGCCTCTGATTTAAAACAAAAGTTGTACAGAAGCTGTCTCTGGCATGAAATAGGTTATGCTTGTTCAGGAGCCCATTGTGGAGTACTTCTAAATTGCTCTTCTGTAGTGCTTCCTTAAAGAAAGGGCTGAAACAAGAGGCTGTTCTCTGTTGTCTTGAACTCCAGAGGATAAGCAGTATGTTTTGCTTTGTGCTTACACCCTTTTTCACTCACTGCCTATTTTTCCCTCTATTTCTTTGTCCCTTAGCTCCTCCAAGCCAAAACTGGAAGCACAGAGCAGAGGTCCAAGAGGCCATGTCAAAAATAAGATGTCCTTTCAGAGTCTGGTTGGCCTCTGCACGTTACCTACAGTGTAGGGACCCTTGCCTTCAGTAAAAGCAGGAGGGGTGGCTGGGCTGCCATGGAAGGACCCTCTCTGTCAGGGCACCTTCCCAAGTGCTGTTCAGAAGGCTGAGCTGGCGTGTACTTTCCCCTCTGCCACAGCATGGGAGGAGGAAATACAGCTGTTCAGAGCACTTCTGCCCTCTGTGCAGCAGGAGCACGTGAGGGGAGGACAGACACAAAAAAAAAGGGAGATTCAGGAAGAGACCATGGGAGAGACTCTGGGGGAGACAGAGGAAAGCTACACATGGAGAAGAAAAGCTTTTTATATCAACACAAGTTTTGTTTAAAAGATGTTTAGTTAGGGCAAAAGCAAATATCCTGAAAATATGAGATTGTATGTCCTGATACAACTACTGCTCCTCCAGAAACCACTGCTTTTCATTCCTTGGGCATTATGTGCGTCTTTACTCCTCCCTCTTCTGGTCTCTTCAGCATGCTCTGACCTAGAGCTGAGCAGGACATTGCCTTTAGCATCTGCTTGTGAAATGTGTAATTCTCCCTTCTGCAGGTAAAATTATTATTTCCATAGTTGGTTAAGACAAGTTTCTGAGGAATGTGAAGCCAGAGGCACGCTAGTTCCTGTGGTTGGCCTTGACTAGAGTGTGAGCTTTTCAGGGCAGGAGCTGTGCCTTGGAGGCAGTGGTTAGTCTCTCTACACGTTACCCTTGGCAGTTTAGGGATTTCTGCCTCTGTTCCTGTCCTTCTCATGTTTCTCTTATCTCTTATTGCTGCTTACCTGTTCCTCTCCCTGTGGTGCTGTCACTTATTCAGTCTATCCCAGTTATCTGTGGGGTTGTCCTGTAAGTGGGATTGCTGCAAGGTTCAGCTAGGTGGGTTTAAAACATCTGGAAAAGGAGAGAGGTGAAGAGGAGCAGCTACTCTCTCTGTACAAATGCCCCAGTCACCCCTGTGTTGCCTCTCTCCTGCTTTCTGCTTTGAGATTGCTCACCCTGGCAAATGGAAATTGATGCAGTTTAAGCTTTTTACGTTCTTGCTGTGTACTGCTGCTGCATTAGTATTTCTACTGAAATTACACTTAACTTTCTGCAGCATTACTCTGAATGGCATAAGGTATCAAGGTGCTGGGGATTGTGTTAGACCTCTCCTTCTCTCTCTCTCTCTCTCTTTTAAGCCATAGTTATCACAACGTTGTATCAGGTCTTCAGGACTTTGATTCATGTACTAGAGTCATAATTGGAAGTGTGCATCCATAAAAAGATATTAGCAGCAATTTCCCATTCGTGACAAGTACGACCTTTACATCTCACTTTCAGACCTTCATCAGTGGAGAGGCCACTGATGAGCAGAAGCAATGGTCATCCTTTTGTGAAGGGAACATGCTGCAGTATTGCTCTCTATTATCTTTAGGGCATAAACTTCTAACAGCTATTAGCTTTCTGCTTGCTCTGCCTATATAAACACTGATTTTTTTATTTTTTTTTTTTTTTTTGAGGGAGAAAATGGTGTATGTTGGTGTTGTCTGACAAATGTTACATGAGGGCAGGGACAGGATAGGTTTTCTCTGGAGGCACATATATTGTTCTTGGTTTATATACATTTTAGTGAAATGTCCTTATGCAGTAATTTTTAGAAATGTTTTGTGCTAACTCCATTGGATCTCCATCTGGATAGTGGGCTTTTGTGTAGAAACCATGAGAGGGTGATACAGCAAGGAGAGGATTTCTTTGAAGTTTATGCTCTTGCCAACATAAACGTACCTTAGTTGTGGTTACTTCACAGCAGTGAAGTGTTATAAAACTCAAATAAAATTAAAATTTGTGTGCTTCCTACTGACCTCTGTTATTGTTGACTCTAGTAGGGACACTTTCTCCTTTATGTTCTGTGCTTTAACATTTGGTCTGTTGGATCTATTGCTAAAGGGACTGTTGGCTATCCTGGTTCAAAATCCAGGATGCTGGTTTTATTTGAATAGAGGGAACATTCTTTATAAGGGGAGAAAATAAGTTTTGGGTTGGCAAAACAGATCTTGGTAATATCGAAGATGAGAATACTGGAAGTGGCTGCAAATCTCCAAGGCAGCTACTAGTTCTGTGTGCTGCTAGGTGTGCAATCAACACCTACTTGTTTGGCTCCTTACTTCAAAGTTGTATGTGAAAATATGACTGAGTTATTGTATAATACTGACTGAGTTGGCAAATAATCCAGAAAAGATATTAAAAGATAAATTTAATAGTGGTGTCTAGAATAGTGCTTTAGTAGATTATTTTGTTTAAAATATTTTGGATGTTTGTTGTGACCAGTATGGTAGCAGTGTAGTGCTCTCAGGTAGCACCAGTACATGCGTGTTTATGTTCAGATATCTGAAGAAAAGGACAGGGAAGGAAATCAATGGATTGTTTACTACTTTATTAATCTGTTATTACAAGCACTATGCTACCACTGCTGAGTTGTTGAAATCTGAACCATTAAAAGATTATTTTTTCAGTGGCAATAACCCTGAACATCAGGGCTCTGAAAGATACTGCAGCCTCATTAGCCTTGCAGGCACACGGGTCTGAAAGAGCAGCTGTCCTTGGGTGTCCTCCAACTCTGTTCACAAAGATCAGCAAAAAGTCTCTGAGGCTGGAGACGCAAGTGGCGAGGGAGCAGTTTCATCTAGATCTGAGACATCAAAGAAAGTTTTTCCTTATTCCTGGAAGGAGATAAACGGGAAGCACAAGGAATAGTGGGGGAGTCTGTTTTGTAATACTTAACTCCACTGTAACCTCCTTAGGATTCTTCTACATTTGTTTCCAATTACACATAAGTACAATTTGGAGTTACTGTTTAACTTTGTAACTCCTGAAACTGGTCATGTTGCAGAAGCAGAAATTACCAGCACTTAAGTTGTTCATGTGGCACCCACCCTCTCTAATCTGTTCAGTGTGTGCGTAGCTCCTGCCCTTTCCTCCTTGGGACTAAGCCCATGTGAAGGGCTTCAGCCCATGTCTCCATGAGAGGGCTCTCCTTCTTACCATTTGAGCTAAACTTGAGTACATCTCTCCTGCTAAAGAAAATACAGGATAGTCTTTAATGGGATGTGAAGGTTAAAATGCTCTTTGTAGGTTCAGCAAGCTCCAAATAGCTTGTGCACGTTTCTCTTGTGATGGATAACTCTGGAAGTAGAATTATTCCCTCTTCTACCCTCTTTAATAGTTTTGGTGAATGCTGAGCTTGAGTGCTGGAATGCTCTTGCCATGAAGAACAGGCTTCTCTCTGAATTTTCTTGGACCCTGGCTTAAGAGGGCCAGAAGTGAGCCCCAAGAAACTGCATTTTTCAGCTCACTGTACTACTCCTTCAAAAATTGCCAGTAAGGTTCTCCTTAGAGAATGGCCAACTACTGCAACTTGTTGTCCAAAGACATTGTGGAGTCTGTTCTTGGTCAAAAAGACTGGACAAAATCCAAGAAGTCTGCTTTTAAGCCAGGTTAGCCCTGCTTTGATCTAGCTGATCCAGCAGTTCCTCCTAGCTGCCTGTATGCTATGTTTCAGCATTACTAGATAAGCATGACTGCTTTTGTCTGTCCCCAGAACATCTGGTAATAAAAGTGATCTCAAAAGGTCCAAAAATGGCCTTGAATCCTGAATAAAGACATCAAAAAGTGGAGTGCATGGAGAAGCATAGTGTGGGGAAGTGACTCCCCAAAGTTTCACAGCATCAGGGCAGTGATAGTACTGCCAGAGGATCATAAATCTCCTGACTGGCAGATTAGTGCCTTAGTACTAAATACAGCTAGAAGATGCTGTATTTAAATATAAAACAATCTCCTTTCCCTCCTCAATTACTTTTAGATCACTTTGTAACAGGGGCTACTTCTACCCTCTGAAAGATTTTCTTCGGTTTTTTTGCTTTGTGTCATATTCATAGGGGGGTTTAGTACTAAAGACCAGTTTATTGCATTGACTTTTTCAGGAAGCATTGAGAACATTAGATCTGGAAAAGAATTTGGTGAAATAAAGAAGAGGGCTGCAAAGGAAATTTTTAGAAAGTGATGTTATTCCCAGTTTGCTGTATAACAAGTAATCTCTTATTTTTAAGAGGAAAATAGCAAAGGAACTGTACACAGAATCTGAGTTTGAATCTCTCTTTGTTTAAAAAAATAAAAATCACTTGATGAAAACTTTAAGATCTGGAAGCTCAGAAAAAAACATATCAGCATTTTAAAGAGTACCATGGAAGGAGTTAAGCTGTGAGTCAACTGCATCTGTGTTTCAAATCCAAATGCTACGAACAAGGCACCATTCATATCTTCAGTTATAAGTTATGCTGAATTCGTTATGCTGTGTTTGTTTGAATTCTCTTCAGAGGAGAAAAAAAAATCATGGCAGATTTAAAAAAAAAAAATAAAAATCACTACTCTTGTTCTAGTAGCTTGTTTCTGAAGTGATGAAGCAGGTTTCTCCTTTCCCATCTTTTAGGTTTTTTTTCTCCAGCATTTATGCAGGTCAGCTGCTAATTATTAGCAGCTGTGAAACTATGGAGTTACATAAGCATAACTAAAAGTCAGTGGAGCCTTGCATCATTCAGCAGATCTGTCTCTTGCTTATTCACCACAATAACAGATCAGTTTTGTAACTCACTTGACGTGGGTATCTAAATACTAGGAGAGCATCAGCAGAGATGGGAAATTGGTAAATACTGTAAGTCAAAGAAATCAGATATGATAATGTGTTTGGTTTTTTTATTGTTGCCACAACCTGTTGTCCAGTTATACATGTGCTTGGCTGCTCCATGTGTCACAGTAATGCCCTGCAACAGCTGAGCCTGCCAGCTACATAAAGCTGAATTGTCTGGGCAGCTTTGCTGGGAGGAAAAGTATGGGGGCTATGCCTGGCTGCAGCGGAAGCAGGACAAGTGTGAGAGCTTGTGAATGTATCCCAGATTAGCCATGCTGAGTGATATGGCTGGATACAAGAAACTGTCTTGCATGTTAGAAAACATTATTACAATGGGGCATGTGTACAGCTGAGAACTTGGGTTTTCTTGGCAGGGAGGTACCTGCAGCACATATGGGAGCGTGCTGGGACAGGCAGCCCAAGGCTGGCAGATCCAGACTCTGCCCCCAGGTTTGTAACACAGACTCGGCACACCACAGGATTTGGTGAGCAGCACAAGTTTATTCCCACTGCACCCTGAGGGTATATAAAAGTTAATCTCCTGTAGTTCTGAGTATTAATTCATGGGCTACATAATGAATTTTCTGATCCAGACTCCGATTTTGTTGTCGGATGATTCTTTCCGTCTCTTCTCTTTTGCTGGGTCAAAGATCACCACAACCAAGAGAGAGTGTGCAAGAGTGAGTGTAGTGTTATCTAATGTGCAAAATATGATCCATAAGTTATTACTACTTGGGAACTAAGAAGGTGAGATGAGTTCCAGCAGATACAGTTTCCCTCCAGTCCAATCTGTACAGATCTGTGCCCTGGCCCCTCTTTAAAGAAGTAAAAGAGCTCTGTGTTTCTATTTCTTTCTTCCCAACTCTTTTCTCTTTCTTTCTTTTTTTCTCTTTTTTTGTTTGTTTGTGGTTTTGGGGGGGGGGGGTTCTTTCCTTTTTAAAGTAGTGATGTGAACAGTTAAGTTTGAGAGCTGCTGCCCTAGATCTGTGGTGTTTCTGCTATTTCTTCTGGGAAAAACAGATTGGTGCCTCATTAACTCACCTCAATGACAGGCTCTGAAAACCTGGGGCCTTATATCCATCCTGAAATTACCTTGGTCCCCAAGGAAAGATATAGGTGTTTGGAGGCAACTTGCAAGCTCTAGCTGCTGGGGTAGCACTCCAGAGACTAAGAGGATGGCATGAATTGGCAACCTTCCTTTTATGTGTAGCCTAAATGGAATGATGACTGGTTTTCATAACTAGAATCAGCTAGGTAGCATTTTAATAGAAGGACATGGATGATTAAAAATCTTGGGGACAGAAAATATTGGTTATTCTCCCAGTCACCTGCTACCTGAGGAAAGGATACTAGTTTGACATTCTTTTGGATCGATTTGGGTTGCAGTTTGGCAAATATGGACAGTATCAGCTGTGCAGTACTAAGTTTTACAGTCCTGTCTTCAATTTACCCCAACTCATCAGTCGTCCCATGGCCATCACATCAGTCACTGCTCTCCTCATGTCCTAATTTACCTAACACTGACTGACCTGCTTTGCCTAATATATTTCCAAAAGTGTGGTGTTTGTTTTGTTTGGTTGGGTTATTTTGTTTTTTTGTTGTGGTTGTGTGTTGTTTTTGTTTGCTTTTCTTTTTTGGGGGGGGCGGGGGGTTTGGTGGTTCTAGCATGGAAATGCAAAATAGGGAACTTTCACTCTTTTTTCCACACTTGAAGCTGCTGAAAAGAGATTTTAAATGAAGTATTGAATGTAAATGTGGTGGCTAGAACCTGACTGGATGCTGGGTGCCCACCAAAACTCCTTTATCACTCTGCTCCTCAGGTGGACATGGGAGAGAAAATACAACAAAAGGCTTGTGACTGAAGATAAGGACAGGGGGTAATAATTCAGCAGCTACCGTCATGAGCAAACCAGACTTGATGTGGGGAAAAATTAATTCATTACCAAACAAATTGGAGTAGGACAATGAGAAATAAAACCAAATCTTAAGAACACGTTTCCCCCCCCTCTCCATTCTTTCTGGGCTTAATTTTATTCCTGATTTTTGTACCTCTCCCCCTCCAGTGGTGCAGGGGAATGGGGATTATGGTTAGATCATTGCATGTTTCTCCAAGATGAGCCTGTCCTACAGGCTGCAGTTCTTCATGAACCTGCTCCAGCATGGGTACCCCAGGGGGTTACAAGTCCTCCCAGCAGATCTGTTTAGTGTGGGTTCCTCTCTACATGGGTCCAGCAAACAACCTGCTCCAGAGTGAGCTTCCCATAGTGTCACAGCATCCTTAGAGCATTGAGCTGCTCAGGTGTGGGGTCCTCCACAGCCTGCAGATGGGTATTTGCTCCACTGTGAACTTCCATGAGCTGCAGGGGGACAGACTGCCTGGCTGTGTTCTTCACCATGGGCTGCCAGGGAATCTCTTCTCCCCCTCCTACCCCTTTCTCCACTGACCTTAGTGGCTGTAGAGTTGTTACTCTCGTGTATTCTCTCTCTTCTCTGCTGCTCTTTCCATCATTTTTGTTTTGTTTTGTTTTGTTTTTTTCTCTCTTCAGTGTGTTACCACAGAGGCACTAACACAGCCACTGATGGGCATGGCCAGTGCTGGGTCTGTCCTGGAGCCTGCTGGCTCCGAGTGAACACGGGAGGCCTCTAGCAGCTTCTTATAAAAGTCACTCCTTTACCCCTCCCACCAAGATACCAGATACCAGAACCTTGCCATGCAAACCCAATATATTTCCCCTCCTCAGCTCTGTAAGTCATATCTTTAAGAGGTGCTGTGTGTTGCATATGTTGCATGTAAACAAGCCTCAGCGAGTTTGCATGACTCAAACTATTGATCTCTTTATTATGTGCCTCTCCTGGTCAGATGGTCCTTCTTGGTATTCACCTGGTCACATCTTGTCTCTGATTTCAAGACATCTGAGATAGGGAATATATTTGACCAGTGCCTGATAACATGCATTTTCTGTTCCAAGGGCATGAAGTGAAAAATCAGATGATAGCAATGTTGTGGTAAGAAAAATATGCAAGTATGACTGTTTCTGTTTGAGAGAGAATGTGATTCAACTGAGGCCTCAGAGGCAGGCCAATCATAATACTTCCCTTTGCAGGTTGCATTTTCAAACTACTCCAGACTAATGTTACTTTGAAACTGAGAAAAAGATACTCCTTAAACATACAGTTTTTCCAATCAATAATTCTGGAATCTGAAATTCTCAAATAACAGCAGACAGCCCAAAAGCTTTCTTTAAATACTAAGCAGCAACAAGCTGCCAGGAAATAATTGTCCCTTGGACCTTGCTACTTTTCAAATAAAAGTTCTACATTTCATCTGAGTAGGTGGCTTAGAAAGGGACAGAAAACTTGTTTCCTGGCACAGCTTACTTTAAGTAGATTATTCTTAATTTAATTGACTAGGGTCCCTTAGGTGTAAATGAACAACTTATGTTCTTGTTTTGTTTAGTTTAAAGTTCAAATAAGATGGGCTTTTTCAGAATGAAGCATCTTACTCTGAAGAGCTGCTGCATGCTTATAGTTGTCCTCTTAAGTGGAACCAGAGCTGTATTTATTTCCTCATTTACTGGTTATCCTCTTCCTAGCAACTCTCTGCAGGATCAGTGTCTCCAAGTTTTATTACAGCTTTTTTGGGGGGTTTTTTTGTTTGGTTTTTTTGTTTTTTTTTAATTTGTGCATCCTTAAAAAAGTATGTGTGCTGACTGGAGTTAAGAGGAAGACAAATTAACTTGAGCTGCTAGAGGGAACTAGAAAATGAAGTGTTCCATAACTGACAAACAGCTTGAGATGACTGGACAATTCCCTCTTTATTCATCTGAAATGTGCCAGTTGTTTAGCAGAACATCCCTAATAACGCAAGTGAATTGCAGGGTAAAACACAGTTGGATGTCAACATGTGCAGTACTTAAATGAGAACACTGAGGGATTCTGTGCTTCCAAAAGAAAGGATTTTCATTGTTGTCTTCTGTGTGCTACTTTATAAGTTCCCCAAGAAAGTTCCTCCTAGGAGGAATAATAGAGTTTGTATTTGTTTACAGTAAGAGTTGTATGTGATTGCTCTTTTTTCCTTAGACTGCCAGCTTTTATTCTTCTCATAAATATGTTTGATCACCTTCTGTTCACTAATCAGCAAGACTGTTGAGGGATTAAAGAAACCATGGTAATGCTATCACATGGTGTACAATACCACAGCATTTACAGCTTCCAAGGCTTTTGCTCCAGCCCATCCACTGTGAGGTAAGGACAAAAGCAAATGAAAATTGACTGGAAAAACCCTGCAAAAAAGGAAAATTTTTAAAAGAAGTGTACTTTCATCTTCTTCCCTTTGTATAGCAGTTAAGTGTCCCATTGCCATTTCTTAGCTCGGCATGACTTTGTGCCCTAGCAAGTGAGAACAGAGACAGAGGGAGTCACTCTAGCAAAAGGGCTGGTAGGTGCACCCCTGGGTCCAGCCCTGCCCTCGATGTAAGGTTGCTGTGGGAGATCAGCACTGAGAAGGTATCAGTGATCACCTAGAGTGACTGCAGGCATATTTGATACAAGGAACCTCAGTTCTGTCCAGTGAAATTGTCATAAATTGTAGTCTCACATCTCTGTATTTAACTTGGGTATGTTCAGGTCCTTGGTTTCTTTCTTTCTCAGCAGAGCATGTTATCACTGTCATCTTCTGTAACATGCATCAGTGTGGGATCTCGAATCCTGTCACTCAGGAATTCTGTCTGACATAAGGACAAGCATAAAATAAAGGTTTTTTTAAAAATAGTTCTAAGGATATAATTATGGAAATGGACTCATGGACAATCGAAGGTCTTCAAAACCAAAATCCCCTAGAGCAATGTGTTTGAAGTTGACAGAACTGTCCTTGTCCCCTTTAGCAGCAAAAAGCACGAAGTTAGACATGTCACAAAGTTTACTTTAATCCAAACTATTAACATCACGAAGCCTCAGGTAGGTTTGAACAGCCTGTAAAACAGCTGGTGTAGCTGAGCCCCTGCTGGCAGCATGAAGATGGAGGGAAGCGGGTGAAGAAAAACCTTCAGGCTCCCGCAGTGTGTGGGGATGCTTTGAGGCATTGCTGGAGAGAGATGGGGGGGTACCAGCTCACAATTCATCCTCAGTCAGGGACTGTGCCAAGATGTGCTGGTTCTGCTGGGACCTGGCCCACAGACTGCCTGGAAGTGTTTGGCTCTACCAAAATGCCTGTGACTGATCTCGCCTGCCCCAGGGGGATGATGCTGTAGTCTCCCCCATGCTCTGGGTAATTTTTCAGGCCTAGCAGGAGGGTTTTAGGAGGCCTCTGCTGCCTTTCTCTGCACTGGTCACAGGGGAGCCAGCAGGCTCTGCTGAATTGGTTGGAAATGGGACTGTAAGGAATTTCTGCTCCGTTAGCAGCAACTTTTCAGACAGCCATATTTAAAAATACCAGAGATGGTTTTTTCTGTGGCATATTGGTAATGCCCTCGGAGCTACAAGCCATATACTTAACTATAAATTTAATAATTCTGTTTTCTGCTGAGTACCTGGCCTTTTGCTACTGAGAGAGGAAAAAAGAAGCAGCATGCAGAGTGGGATACAAACATGGATTACAAGTTCCGTTATATTATTGTGTGGAACTTCTGCTCATGAGGGGAGACCTGGTGCCAAGCTGTTTCAAGCCCAACTACCAGGCAACTGCCTCTGTTCTCAGTCTCATACTGCACATTTAGGGGCTTATCCTGATTGTCCCCAAGTGTGTTATGAGAACTTGCATAAGCAAGACATCAGAAGCCCAGCTCCTTTTACTTGTCCAGCTGTGGGGACAAGAGTATCCCCATACCCTTTTGAGATGTTGCTCTGTGTCCTGTGAGTAGTCTCCTGATTGATGTTTGGCTTCAGCACTTGATGAATCCAGGAGCTGGTGATTGGAAATAGCGGGCACTTTATTTCTAGACTGGCAGTTTATCTCTAAGCTAGGTGAGCTGTGACTCAACATTGCTTTCTGTCAGGCTTAGCATAGTCTAAGAGCAATGAGATGGTAATCTCGGGTCTGCAAGACAAAAGCTCCTGCTCAAAAGGGCACTGAATTACTTCCATGCTGAAAGGTATCACAAAGTACTCAGATTGAAACAGGGATTGTTCATATTGAACAGGGATTGAAATTGTTCTCTGTCCAATGAGTGATCCTTCCAGAGCTGGGCCAATGCTGGGGACAGTGGTGTGAGCAGTCCTGCTTGGATGTGTCCCATGTAGGGGCCCATTACATGTCAGTGAGGTGTGGGATCTCACAACAGGCCTGAATGTTTCACTGTCTGAGGAAACAGAGACCTTCTGTCTTTGAGGCTGTTATCTGGATGCTTTTCCCAGACCCTGCAATTCCCTGTTACTTTTTTACATACTACTCTCCCAATTCATAGTAGCAAACTCTCATAATTCATAGTAATTGCATAGATAATTAAATGAGAATGTGGCATGCAGTGGTTATACATATTAATATACTGAGCTCCCTTTTCTCCTGCTTGGAGAATATCCTCCTTGAGAGAATATTGCTTTAAATAAATATTAATGAAAGAAAAACACATCATCTGGTCTTGTACATGGTCTGATCTTGCTCACCCTACCTGGGTGTAGTTCCAATCAGTATGAGATTTCTGGCACTTGTACCTAAGCAATGAATAAAAGATCTCGTGCATTATACAGCAGAGAGGCTGCTTCTATTTCATAATAATCTAGTGAGAATGTACAGACTGTGATCTGTGGCTACATTTGGCATCCAGATATTCCTGATGTGGAATATACCACCCATGGGAAGAATGTAAGAAATGGACTAAAGTTCCCAGAGTTCCCAGTGGTGCGGACTTTTTTCCCTTTGGGGAAAAAAAAAAAAAAAAAAAAAAAAAGCAAAAGGGCATGAGCTTTAGATGGGATACACAGCTCTTTTTTCCCCCAGATATTATCCTGCTTGTAGCTAGTTTCCTTTCTATTTAATCAGAACTTTTCAGCCCTTCCAGTATAAAGACTCAGAATGTAAAGGGAAAATAAGCTAAGCAGAGGTAACAGCTCAAAACTGTATCAGTGTCACCCTTGTGCCTGTGACAGATGAAAAATGGCCCTTGTGGCTTTAAAATGTGTGGATGTTGTGGTAGGTCTAAAGTGTAGATTTGTTTTGCTTTGTTCTTACAATATATATGTACTCATATGCTGATAAGAAGTGTGAATATAAAGTATTATTCAGATTTAAGTGGAATCTTTTAGAAACAGTTGATGTTTTCTACTGAAACAACAAAGTATATTGAAATCCTTCATCAAATTTTTCACACCTGAAACTTTGTAAGCATTAAGACTTATGCTAATAGCTAAATATGAATTCCTCAACAATATCTTTTAATGTCACCATTATAGCAATTCTCATATATTGAAAAAGATACTTGAAGACTAGGCACTTGTCAAAGTATAACAAATACTGCTCTAGAAAAACAGCCAAGCAGTTTTTACTGGGCAAAAAGTGTTGAAAATACTCTTTGGAAAAATAGCATATTGTTTCTTATGTTGCTGGACCAGTTGAGTAATCCCATATTATTTGATCAGGTCACAAACAAACTGTGTCTCAAGCTTATTTATAAAAAAGCAGCAAAATTAGAAATTGGGTTTAAAGTGAAATTAAACAATGACCAGCACTGTTTCTTTTAATAAAACATCTTTCTTTGTTCTGAAGACTATATTATGGTTATTAGAAATATCTATAGTGATATAGAGGCTTCTCCTTTCAGAAATCTCATATATCCTATGTCCAGTACAGTGAATGTTACTGGGTCAGGGAGGACAAGTAACTTTCTGAGAGCAAGTTTTGTCAGCTCAGCAGTTTTCACACAAGTCAAGTAATTTGTAGGCATTTCTAGGCATATTACATTTTCTTAGTAATGGCTTTTATTTATGTGGCTGTCCTCTGAATGGGTAACCTGTGGCTAAAACCAAGGCTGATAGCTAAATAGGTAATGTCTCATACACAAGCAGCTGTGTAAAGGGTTTTGTCCCAGAGTTTGTTGGGGTTTTATGTTTTTTTTTTCCTGGTTTCAAACAGGATTGGAGCAGTATGGAAACGCTTTGTCTTCCACACACACATGACTATCGAGAGGGAATTTGGCATAAAATTTTTGACCATCAAATTTTGTATACATTTTGGATGAAGGACAAGATAGGTTCTCTGTTTTATCTGTTTTATTCTCCCATCCCTGAGGACTGCCTTAATATTTCATTGTTCTGAAGGAAGGTAGTGGGCAACATTAAATATTTACATCTCTTTGCAAAGTCACTGGGATGCCACCAGGATACCTAGCTCTACATCACACATGCTCTAATTCACCCCAAACACCCACTGTTTGCTAATCTTCAGCCCCCATCTGTGCCGATAATGAGCAGGAGGAAATGGAAACAGCAGGGATTATATGCTACTGAGAAGTCCCAGTTTCCATGCCTGGTTGTAATTCTTTCAACAAACTCTTGCCGACCATGCTCCTGCTTTGAAGTTTGAACACCACTGTGTTAGTGCTTGGCTCTGGTGATTTGGAAAAAAGATTTGGGTGCTTTTTTTTTTTAAAAAAAAAAGTTGCATATCAGCATCTCCATGTGAGGGTTTGCTCTTGCAGTCACACGTGTTGTGCCTGCTCCAGGTCAGGAGCAGTACAGATGTTTTTTGCCAAATCACTGAGATGTTAATTGCTCATATTTGCTGGTGACAGGTACCAGATAGAAAACAGTCCCCACCATAACAACTATTCTGTGTGTGTGTATAGTCTTAGCCATATTGGTGAAGGGAGGGGTTTCCATATAATGAATAAGCGGGACACATTTTTATAAAGTGAGTGGTATGGGGGGTTTTGAATGCTGGGATTGAGCATGCTCCATGAGGTTGAATCACCATGCCCAGTGCCCTCCAATGTGTGGATGTAGGGCAGTGCATGTTTCTAATCTAAACAAAAAACCTCAGAGCTTGTGATTGCCTTTTTAACCCCATAGCACAGGACAGCAAACTATTTGTGTAAAGGGCTTTACAGCTGTGTCTGTGAACATCCCTGTGTATCTTAGCTGTCAGACCACTATGTAACTTGTTATTGCTGTCAGGGTGGTCCTTTATCCATAAATCAAATGCTGTTTGATCTCATGGCAAGTGAAAGGTAGTCGATTTATAGTCTTAAAAACAACCTGTGCTGTCTGCAGGGTTGCTGGCACATATCTCCATTAGTTACTCAGGTGTACATGAGGAAGAGCTTCAGCCATGCTTTCCACACAGAAGATAAAGAAATAGATTTGTATACATACAAGGTGAGATACTGCATTAGTTGAAAGTAGATTACTGCTGAAAATCCTGCTGAGGCTTCAGTCCTCCAGAAGGTGCCAGTCAACAAATTCCTCATCTGTGACAAGGATGTAGAAATAAGTGGTTTGTTTAGAGAGGACAGAATTTATCAGGCTTCAGATGTTTCCCTTCACATCTTCATGGTCCATGGTCAGAGTTGACAGGTCCTCTGGTGTTAGTGAGGCTCAGCAAATCCTGGTGCTTGAGGGCTGTGCAGACACAGTGAGTGCCCCTGGTGTCACACAGCTGCCTCAGATGTCCCTGTGGTGCCTGCTGCATGGTCCTGCTGAGGTGCGGCTGTCCTCTGGGCTGGGCTGGAGCAAGGTCCTGGGAGGCTGCTTTCCCTGGACATAGCTTTAGAGCAGCTGGGAGACGGCTGGGAGTTACCTGCTGCGTGAACAAATTCCATCTGGAACAACACAGAGGGGGTATAAAGCTACATTTGCCCCACCAGCGGCTCCAAACACAGCTCTGGCACAGTCAACATGCACAGCTAGATCCTCGCACTGCTGTTGACACATTAAAAGTGACTTTGTAAACATAGCCCCTTCTTAAAACAGAGAGCCATAACCCATCTCTTGTGAGGGCTGAGGGCTGCCTGAGAGCCCCCGGGGGAGCAGCTGGGGAGGACAAAGCAGCAGTGTGCTGAGAGCAAACTTGGCACTCTCCGAACTCCTCAACTTCCCCTGGGCGGGCACTGCTGAACCTTGGGGTCCAGTGTTGGTGCCTCTCCAACCTTACAGAGGGGAATGTGCTTCAGCTGCTGGCATCTCACTGTGCTCTCAAACATCCTCCAGTGTAAATAATACCTTAGCCATTTGGCCCAAGACTTGAACTGGGACAGAGCAGGTGCCTCTGCAGACACGTGTCTGCTCCTGCTGCATCCGCAGAGCTCAGATGCACAGGCACAAGTGGGTGTGCAGGAGCCCAAAGAAAGCCTGAGGCGAAAGCATCCATTTTGTGGACTAGTCTTCTTTTCAGTCATGCAAGTGTTTCCTCTTCTGTGGGTATCCTCTATGTGTTTACACTTAAAATATTTATATCTCTTACTAGATGGGTGTGAATTGCTCAGTACTTAACTGCTAAATTCCTTACACTGGAAAGGTTTGTGCTGTCTCACCTTATTAGCCTGAATGGATCATCTCCTCTCCTTAACTTCTCCCTTGATCCAGCAACATTTTATACTGTGTGTGCCAACTTCCAGGAGAGGTGGGATTATCCTTGTGCACTCACTCTTGCATAAGCCCAGAGCCTGGCAGCAGGCACGTTCTGCCCTCTGAAATCCTGTGGTTTGTTGCTGTCTCTCTGACAGAGGTCACTACATTTGTCTGGGTAGTAGGGGTAGATCCTCAAAACCATCACCACTCAATTTCCAGTGGGTCCAGGCAGATAACTTTAACCTACTGGTAAAGATTATTGGAGCTAATTTGGTTTGTTTTGACAGTCTTTAATTAGTGAGTGGTGGTAGGAAGCCCTGAGACCACAAGACAGGAAGGTAATCCCTGGCTGGTGGTCACTGAGAGGCTGCTCACAACACTGATCTCTTCATCTGACACAGATTAATTTAAAAAAATAACATTTTTAGTGGGAACCCTTTAATTTATGTAGAAATTGCATAGGATGCTTCAAACAATAGGCAAAGAAGCAGCTCCCATTGGTCTGCTCTGGGCCTCTTGCTGTGGTTTTGTGTGTGGCCTGGTTAGCAGCAGAGCCAGCTTCCTGCTGGAAGTTGTCTTCTGCTACCTGAGAGTGAGAAGAAGGAAAAAAAAGGAAAATAACTAGCTTTTGAACACTAGACCAGTTGCTCGGTATGGTCTGTGGCACAGGCTGTGGAACCACTGTGCCAACAAACACAGCTGGACATCCATGGAGTATGGTGGGAGAATGAGATGGAGGAGAGCCATAAAGGAGTGTTGCTGCTGAAAGCTTTGTACCCCAAACATGTAGCATCACTGCCTGTTTTCTGTCTTCCTGCCTTCAGGCTCTTCACACTCACACTTAGGTGCAGCCAAGTCCAGCCAGTGCCCCAGCACAGATGTTTGCAGTCAGTCTCCATGGGAACCCCTCTGGCTGTGCAGCCCCCCCTGTCTCCATTCAGTCCTTGCCAGGCTGATCAGTGCCCCAGGGGCACTGGTGGTTGTTTTTTTAGCTCTCACCAAATAAAGGGACATTTAACTTATCCCCACCTACCCCACCCCCTCCATAACCTAGCTGAAGGGTGTTTAACATTCCTCACAAGGAGCATCTTCCAACAGAACAGTATCTCCTTGCTGATTCTGGTAAAACCATTCTGTCTGTCCTCTGACATGGCAATCTTCAAACTTTATCTCCAGTCTGTGTCAGCATTTCTGCTGCTGGTACCACTCAGGATTCTGTTGTCTTTCTGACATTCACTTTTTAAAAAACATTCTGCTGAAGCACCACCTATTGGCTAATCCTCCAAGCACACTTTTCTTCTTCAGGACTTTACTGTCCTTCCTTTTGTGACATGTTCAGGTCTGATTGTCCCATCACTAGATGACTATATATGGATGCACACTGCTACAGCTGAGAAGAAAACCTCTATTCTTCTGAAGCCATCAGCTGTTTTTCATAGGACTCAAAAAAATGTTTGCCATGTTCAGATGAAAAATATATCTAAAAACTGCTGATAACTGCATCTATTTGAATGCATCAATTTGTTACCACTCAGGAAATTTTATAAATATAATTGAAGGGAAATTACCTATGCCTGCAGTGTAATTGCATTCTCCACTGTGATATTTGTTTCCTTTTTAAAAGAAGAGGGGGGTTTCTAAGCATACTGTAAAAGGATCACATTCAGCATTTGGTATTAATACAAAGAAATACTACTAAAAGGTCCATTGAATCATGGAGTGATTCAGGCAACAGAGGAGGGCTATTTGGCTGTGTAAAAATGTTAGTGGTTCAACATGAGAGCAGAAAACTCTTCAAGGTACTGTAAGGGATAGTTAGTTTCTTTAGCTGGTTTTAAAGAGTAAGAGAAGTGAGCCTAGCAAGGTGCTGTGAGGAAGTGTGGTGTCACATGCAGCTCTGCAGGAAATGAGATTGAAGCTGCTGGGGAAGTTCAGACCCGTGTGACCTCCAGCGGATTCAAATAGCACAGGTCAGTCCTCTTCAAATGTCTCTTTAACCATCCTGCTGGGGTTCTGTGTATCCACCTTCCCAGATCCTTGGCAGCAGGGTAAGAAGTGGTCCATATGGTACTTGTGTTATCAGGCAGCAAGTGACATGGGCTTTCAGAACAGGACCTTACTGCGCAGAAGTAGGAAGTGGGTTACCCAGTTTGTGAGAAGCTTGGACCCTGCCTCACTGTACAAGAGCAGCATGAACCTGGATCACGTTAGAAATGTGAAAGAAATCTCCGTCTTGTTAAGACTTCCATAAACAAAAGGTCTGAATATACAACAGAAGTGTTCAGTGTTAATACATACCAGAAAGTGCTTTTCCAAGCACATGCTAAAGTAATTGTCTGTAGTGAGAATTTCACTTTGTTTTGGCTGTACTAAGCATATAGTTGTTCTGTTTGGTTTTACTGGTGTAGTCTCTTGTTAATGTTTTTTCTCATTCCTTGTGATTTTTGTTGAGAAATTCCATCCCAGCTTTTTGGTGCTGCAGGGTGCTTGGGTATGCACAGTATCCTGAATGAAACGGTACCAGTTTGGTGCTGGAGAACTTGGGACCTCTCAGAGGGAGGCTGTTTGATGGGATGTACATTTACATTTGTATTCCTGCACAAAAATACAGAGGTTACTTTTAAATATTATTTGGCAAATGTGATTAATTTAAAACTTTGAATGGAAATCCAGGGTGAAAGTTAATAAGAAAATGAACTTCAGGAGGATAAAATGTAGAATGTAGTAGCAGTAGTGCTTCACAGAGTCTGAACTGAAGTTAAATTCCAGTGTGGGGTGCACGTGGTGCTGGGAGAGCTGGGGGGGAAGAGGAGGTGACAGGTGAGCAGTTGCAGTTGATGGCAAGGGTGGTCCCCAGGCTGGCCACAGCTGGTCCCCCATGGCTCCCTAGGCAAGGCCACAGCTTGCCAGGCAGAGGGGCTTGCTCAGTGGAGTGGTGGTGAGCTAGGATGAAATGCAGCTGCTGGGGACAACAGAGGCTGCAGTGAGTTCATGCCAGGTATTAAAAGCAGAGAATTGAGTGCCAGGCAAGTATTCCTAAAACTGTCCATAATTCTTCCCAATTAAAAAAAAAATATATATATATTTCCTGGATTCTGTAGAAAAACATACAAAATTGTACTTCCCTCCTTGTACCACCTGGTGCATTCATTCTGATCTAACCATAAAAATATCAGTGTAAAATGAATGTAGGAAGGAATGCAGGAGCAGGGAGGTCCACAGCCCCTCCTGCCCAGGAAGTGGGTGCTGGGTCTGGCTCTGCCACAGCCACAGGGCACAGAGGGTCTCGGAAATTTGGGAAGAGCAGTTCCCTGTTTCTCAGCAGTTAACAGCTCTGTGATTCTCCCTCTTTGTGGCCTTGCAGAGAGCTTGCTGTCACATTTTGAGCTTTGGAGTTTCACCTGCAGAAGGCTCTGGCCTTAGCTGGGCTCCTCTGCTTCTATAAGACTGGCAGGTTTTTCAATGGGAGCCAAAGTTCTGCCCCAAATCAGCCTTTCTGCTATATTGCAGTTATAGCCTTCACCAGAGCACTGCAAAACTCAACTCTGTCTAACTAAGAATGTGATTTAAAAGCAATTTAATGTAATCCTGCTGCAGACATTTTCATTTCAGCCTAATCCTGCTTTATAGTGGCTCATCTCAAATAGATTAGGAGTTGTCGTAAGCTAAATATATCAGCTTGTAAATAATGTATGTGAGCCTCCATGCAGTGGTTTGCTCTGGGTATTTGAAACTGAATTAGAAAGAAATTGATACACTTTCCTAAATAAATTAAGTCTAACACTTTTACTCTGCTCCTACGAGTGAGGAGGGGATTTTCTGAATGGGCCTGTTCCACCAGCTTGCATTGTGAAAGCCAGGGAAAGAACGTTTCTTTCCCTAACAAATTAAAAAGGAAATCTGCAAAAAAGAGGAAAGGGAATAGGGATGCAAACTAAACAAGGGGAAATAAATATGGTTTGGAATGATAGAGAAGGAAACAAAACAAAACAAAAAAAAGAATAGTAAAAAAAAAAATAGTAAAAAATGGAACCAGATAGGAACAAATTATGTGCTCAAGGAAAAAAACCCTCTCTCCTCTTTTACTGAGCTTCAGAAGGAAGGGAGACTGTATGTGTTTGCACATATTCATAGCATCTATGTAAGAAAAATTAATTTTTCTGATTCAGTTTTTTTTAGTCATTTGTTTGTTACTTTCTCTTGGGCAGTATTAGAAGTTTGTAAGCTTGAGAGAGCTTCGGAGTTAGATGAAAGAAATTTTGAAGTATCCTTAATTCTGCAAACAAACAGAATAACCCACTTGTAATGTTACTTAAATCACTGGCCAGTTTTGCTCCCCAAAAGCTACTTGGCTGCACTGTTCTGCTGGCTTTGTGTCCACTGTTCACTTGGATCCATGGCACAGGGTTGTCCCACCCTCTACAGGGGAAAAACAGGAGTTAAAGTGTGCAATACCTACTGATGCAAACCTGAGCTGCATAGGCCAGCTTCAGAAAGTTTGTAGCAGGATCACCATGTAGTGTGTGCAAAGGCTTCATACCAGGGAGGGATTTGAGTCTAGAGACATTAATCTCTAAATATTTTCTCTCTATTTTACTTCTAAATTGAAGTAAATCCATAAAATGCGAAATGGTTTCTGTTCTTGTCTTTTATTTTAAATTGACTGGATTGATAAAGACACTTTGTTGTTTAAATATTAAATACATTGGATGGACAAGGGTATCTTTTGCTGAGGCATTATTTGCAGCATACCTCTAACCTCTTGTTGGCCATTCTCTCCCCCTTTCTCCCACACACTTCAGTGCCAGTTCTGCAAATCATGTCTGTAATTAGCTGTTAAAAGCATTAAGAGTTTTAAGGACATCCATTTTGCTTGTATATGATTGATTTGTTTCAGGTTTTGCATGCATTTTTCTCTAGCCTAAGCTATAGAAACCTTATTACAAAGCTGGTGGGTGAACTGTGGCTTTTCCGAGAGGAGCAACTGTAGCAGTGAATAACTCTATTCACTTGTACATCCATCCACACATGTTTTTCTGGTTTTCTGCTTTCATTCCACCATTTACATTGGTAATGCCATGCTGAAGTTGAGGGAATTATCTTAAATTTATTTGAAAACAGATTGGGCCCTTTGGCCTCAGAATCTGATCTGGAGTTCAGTCAGTGTATTAATCTGCTGTGATTCCTCTTTAGGTGAAGATGGGCTCCTATTTGCACATTGCCAGTTCTCACACAGAGTTTCTACTCACTCAAGGAAATGTATAATAGTTGCCTTCCCAGGTTCTGTGGTCCCCAGTGTTTGGGTTTGCAATTAATCATTCATTTTCATTTTTTCTTGCAGGAATGTGCAACCTGGGAAATATTGTGATCTAATTAATTTCAGCAAGTGTATTCTGGACTGACTTTGCCAGGACTCCTATTCTGTGCAAGCATTTCTCCTGCTGGTGACAAGGTACAGAGCCCACTGGGTTTGCACTGGGAGAAGGATGGGAGTGGGGAGGAGTCACTGTGTGAGCAGCAGCACAGGGAAACATCTCCAGTGTGTGTGTCGTGACATAGAGACATCTTGCAGCTTGATTTGCAGGGTGACAATATATAGGAGTGACAATATATAGGTGACAATATAGGAGTTATTCTCCTCCAGGGCAGGATTAATGGCAGCACTGGTTTACTGACATGCTCTGATGTGGCACACCTTTTCTGGGGTCAGATATAGGTGTCAGGTTATGTCAAATTTTCTGCCAAATCCCAAAGCTTTTAATATGTGTGGCAGGTTGAGGGTTTTTTTGTTTGGTTGGCTGTTTTTTTTCATTCCAGTAGCACAGAGCTGACAGTGGAGGAATTTAAGACTTCACAAGTAGGCCAGGAGACCTAAGGTATGATTTGAGCAGGTGCTCTGAATTCATAGTTGTCATGACTTAGAGCAAATGATGTTACACTTGGAAACCACACAGTGAAGACTATGATGTTCAGACCTTGGTGCTAATGAACAGAACTAGTATGAAAATGTCCCCTGAGACATGTAATGAATCAGAAAGACATAAATAACAGTGAGCTTACTTTTAATTTTTTTTTATTGCAGCAGAGCATAAAGCATGTGCTGTAGACAGTCAGCAACCTGCTGACCTAGAGCTTGTGCAGTCCATCAGGTCAATATTATTTCTTTTCTCAAATGCACTGTGTTGTAAGCCCTGACTGTGGCTTCTTTGCAATTAGTGTGCCAGGTAGAAACCAGTACTGGGAGGCTCCCAGTTATGCCTGGGATTTTGGTTCTCTGTAGGCATGAGCACAAAAGCATTCTGGGCTGCTTCTTGATAGGTGCTATTTCTGGTCCATGTGGGTTGATGCTTTGGTGTAGTTTCAGAAGTGCTTGCTTCTAAAACCATAGTCTGGGCAAATCTGTGTGCCAGGCTTGGGTCACATGAGAAAGAGGAAATAGCCCTATGAGCAAAAAAAAAAAAAAAAAAAAAAATCCTGTTTCATTTGTGGCTCCACAACTTGTATCAAGCATGGTAAACTGCTGCCAGGATGGGGACTGGTGCAAAGCCTGGTATTTGGAGAATTATTCCACATTAGAGGACAAAAAAATATGGTGCCACTGTGTGATCACTAGCCAAACATACTCATCTGGACACTTGGGGTTGGATTGAAGGAGGGAGACATGCAAATAGAGAAAATATGAGTATTTTTTAATTGACAACTATATTTTATTTCACATGAGTATCTTGGATGCTGCAAAAGAACGTACAATGCAATGCTGAAATAAAGATGGTGAATTGTGCCACCCTCACCCATTTGAAATGTGATATGGGATTATGGAATGCCCTAGGAACAGCAGTAATGAAGAGAGCTGGACCAAATATAGCTCATGAGGCAAGGCTGAAGGAAATATGGTTGCTTAGGCTAAAGAAGAGAAGATCAAAGAGGCATGTAAACAGTTTTCAAATAACCATGAAGAGGAAAGGAATAAATTATTCTGCATATCAGTTGCAAATAGGATGAGAAATAGCAAATGAAATCACAGCAAAGGAGGTTTAGATTAGGCACTGGGCAAAGCTTCATTAGCTGTAAGGATATTAAAGTAGATGACCAAGGGATATTGCAGAATTTCCATCACTGGAGATTTTTAGGGAGAAAAGACAAAAATAGCCGCCAGGAATGATATCATCAATAGTGAGTCAGGGTTGCCCACTTGCAACCCTGCTCTCTGTCATTCTGTATTTCAGTCTCCTTGCTGACATTGCCTATAAATTGTTCTGGTTATTGATGAAAACTGAACAGTTATTTTAAAGGCAATATAGACTTCCGTATACATGGTACAGTACATCCTGTCCTCCACTTTTCAGGGAGGGCAGGTGACATGCTTTCCTGAGTTTCCTGGGGTGATTTTCCTCTTCTAATTTGGGAGTCAACAGATAAAATGAGTGCATTATATTCTGCACTGTGAGAAGGTAATTGAGTTATCACTATCAGCTGGCAAGGTAACTACCAGCTCTGCTTCTGGTATAAGAGGGAGCCTTGAAAAGGCAGGCTGTGCTGCTTCCTCACATGAGCAGTTGTAGGAGGACAAAAAAAACCAGTTCATTTTTATCATGGATCTCAAAACAGCAAATTCCCACCTGCTGTGCAAAACCAGTTTGGTCTGCACTGAACAGCATTTCCTAAGAGTCAATTTGGCTGGAGTGAGGAGTTGTCTGAAGCAGTGTCTGGCTGCAGGGTTCAGGCTGCACCCCTTCTGCACAGGAGTGAGACTCTTCCTCTGTGTGGACTGCCAGTACCTACCTGTAAGCCAGCCTGCTTGTGAGGACCTTGGCAGATGTAGAAGAAAACAGTGATCCATTGCAGTAGCACTTGAGGACTCAGTCATCAGGACTGCACTTTACGAGACAGAACAGGCTTTGTGAGAGTAAGAATGTCTTATGACCTGATAAAACCAATGCAAAACTTCCTTTCAGCCATGGATTTGATCCAGAGACAGCAACTTTCTGAATTTGGAGAATGTCTTCTTTTAATCTGGGAACTTGTGGCCTCAGATTCAAAGTGATCTTTAACTCTCTGTTTAATTACCAATTCTGGTTTTGAAAGCAGAGATGTTAGGAGTCATATTTCAGTCTGCCAAATTTAGTCTTCAAACTTACTTAAAATAAACCCAGTTTGGTTTTGCCCATGCAAGCTAGCCAAATCATTCTGCCAGTTTGATCAGGGACAAATTTATAGGATTCAGCTGATGTGATGCTGACTTCAAGTAGGGTTTATCAACTGTGGCAACCACTCTTACTAGGAAGAAATTAAAGGAAAAATTGGGTGCCACCCTCCAATACTTGCTGTTTTAGGGCACCTGCACAAAACACTCCAGCCTGCCCCGACCAATTTTTGTTCTCTAAGCTTTTGGTAGATTGGCATTAGCAAGGTGAGTTTGAGCATCCTATGGAGTAAGACAGTTTGCTAATGAAGTACGTTCTAAAGAGGAAATGCAAGTATTGAACAATGGTATGTGGCTACTTTTGGTTTTGTGGGTATGTTTTTTTGTTTTTTCATGACAGTGGTATGACATAGATACTTTTTTTTTTTTTTTTTTTTTTTTTTTTTTTTTTTGTAAGCTTAAACAGCACCAAAATCTACATTTTATGCAGAAAAGCTGCATTCACAATACAAACAGGAGTTCAGCTAGACCTGCTGTCTTGCATGGAGCAAACTACCTCCAAAATCAGCTGCTCCACAGGGAGCAGGCTGTCTCAGAGCTGCCAGCAAACACAGAGATGTGATGCTGACCAGGCATTGCTTCCAAAAAGCTGGTAGAGACTGGGAGATGCTGCAGAGCAGCTGGCCAGGATAGCTTGTCTTTTTCTCAAGCAGTGGCTTGCAACACCCAGAAAATTCATGCAAGGTGTGGATTTGTTCCTCTAGCACATTCACGTGCCTAGCAGGTCTGCTGGGTCTGACCAAGCAGGGAGACAACCTGTGCAGTCAGCTAGATGTGACCTCAAGTGTGGTGTCACTACTGTCCCTTGAGCCCCCTGGTAAACCCGTGTGCTCCAGGACAGGCACCCACATGACACATTGCCTTTGGCTGCACTTGCCACATGGAAACACTTGGCTGGCAAAGGTCATGGAAAAGGGTTGGAGAGAGAAATATTCAAAATAAAATGCAGGCAGCTGAGTGGAATCTCTTTTAATGAGCAAGTACTTGGGCAAACACTTTCTTTAATAGGTGCGGAACTTGAGCAGCTTCAAAAGTAGAAAGTGGGGTGTGCTGCATGTCTCCACAGGGTGCATCCCGGGTTGCTGCAGCACAGCAGCACTGTGTTTCTTCTCAGGAAGGTACCCCAGGGCAGTTTCTCCTCTTTGTGCGGGGGAAGATCAGCCAGTGCTTGTGCTAAGCCACCAAAGACTTTGCCCTGCCTATTTTTTGGCAGAATGCATTAATAATCATTCTTTCCAGCTTCTCTTCTTTGCTCGCTAGCTGAGCACTTGCCATGTGCAGCTGTAAAAAGTTGTTTCCAAAGAGAAATAAATTGGAGCAAAGACTCCTGTAATTGGAGACAGGGAGGGAAGCAGAAGGGCGGTTTCACTCTGTTGTCCTTGGTTGCTTTTGGTTAGATTTGTGCCATGCTTTAAACCAGTCCCCCCTCTAAGGGACTTTGGGCCCCCTTGCTCGTCCATATCTGTGTCCTCCCAGCATTAGCTCTGGTGGTGCTGACTTGACCCGAGTCCCTCCTGGTACCAGGTGATGGTCACAGGAGGCAGCAAGAGCACCCTGTGCCAGGCCAGCCAGGCTGTGTCAGCTCAGTAACACAGCTGGGAAGAGCTAAGCCTCTGTCAATAGGACTTCAGTGTCAAAGTTGGAAATTTTTTGTTTGGATATCAAAGGTAATGATCATAGTTACGTTTTTCAGTACATTTTTTAATTGAGAATATTTTCTGATTAAAGCCATCAGTTTATCAAAACTTTTTTCCATGAGATTGAAGGTGATTTCAGAACAAAATTTAAATTTCAGAAATTAGAAAGTTCTAAAATTATCTCTTGGAAGAAATTTAAAATATCTAGAGCCAATGTGGGCTCTGATAAAATCTGCACTCCTAAAGACAAAAAAGTAAAATTTCAAATTTGTTAAATTTAATTTTTTAAAAAATCTTTATTGAAATAGAAATCTTTTCAAGCCTCAGAGTCTGACAGGCCATAAAATTACTTTCTCCCTTCTCTTTTTTTTTTTTTTAACCCCAGACCCACACTATTAAATCCTGTAATATACCAACAAACCTAAATTTTAGTGCCTCTCCAGGTAAAACAGGGAATCTAGATCCCTGGACTGAGTTAGTCTTTAATATAAAATTTGAATTGCTTTGACTCTAAAAGAACCACAGACTGATGCAAAACAGAACTTGTGCCTTGCTATATATTAGATAATTGCCAAGATAAGTTGCAAAGGAAATTTCACAAATTAAATGTCCAGAAAATATCTTTAATTACAGGGCTTTCAAGTGGGTAATGAAAACTTACATCAAGTATGAACAGCTTAACTTTGTGCCCATATTGTGAATGTTTAAATTAGCATCCTCAGCTGCAGATGTCTACTGTGTACTTAGATGCAAATGTGCAAATTTCATAATCCCAATAACAAGGCTGAGTCTTCAGCTGAAACACCAGATGTAAAATCTGAATCATCTGTTTCAATGTTATCTCACCTATATTTCATAAATATTAAGTTCTGCTGCGAAAGTAGACAAAAATCCAAGACATATGTAAAAATGGCTTTACAAAGTTAGTTGGAGCTAAATTTTTGTGGTAGGTCTACTTTACAAAATAAAAGAAAATTTAATTGTGATTGGTCAATACTCTCCTGCTTAGCTTGTAATGATATAAAGATGAAGAAGATTAGTATTGCCTGTATTTTATTCTTTGCTTTTTGGCATAATTTTAATGAAATAATTGAAGCATCTCTTAGGTGTACCTTTCTTTTCCAAGTGACTTTTGACATTTGTTCTTGCCAAAAGGCAGGGCTGGAAATACTTAAGAAAAAATTCATCCTTGTATTACTCAGGCTGCTTTCCATATTGAACCAAATGGAAATTGTCAGTGACAGGAACAGTGCATAAGCACTGAGGGTGACTTGCACATATGCAGACTCACATGTCTCCTGTTATGCATGGAGAGGTATTCAGTGCACTGTGGATTAGATTTTTACTGCTTCACTAAATCCAAATGAAGCAGAATTTCAGGTGTGTCCTTCCATCACTGCCTGAGATGGCAGCCATCAGGACATCAGGATCCTTGCCTGGGGATCTCTCTAAACACCGGTCCACCAGCTCCACCTCCCTCCCATGGTTTCAGTTCACAGGGTGGATCCTAGAGCTCATCTCCATGCTGGCCAAAGAGTGAGGGTGTCTCCAAGCACCCTCCTACCACCCATCCTTCACTTATCCCCCTGGCTGGCCCCTGGCCTGGAGGGGACCATCTGCAGGGTAGTCACCAAACCATTAATTTGCTCTGGAGCTGCTCTTCCCAAGTAGTCTAGAGCAGGCAATCATCTGCAGGGTTTCTATAAGTATTTCCATTTGGTAGCAGCTTGCTTTGTCCAGTAACTGGTCTTGGAGGTGAGGAAATGCTTACCAGCCCAGAATAAGGCATGTGATGGATCCAGCAGTTCTGTATCACGGGAAGAAAAGACAATTCTTCCTCATCCCTGATAGTAGTTTGGTTTAGCCCTAGAGCTTCAACTGGCAGCCCTCATTGATTATCATGCAGATTCATACTGCTACTTTGGGACCATATCTTCTTCTGGTATAAGATTCTAGGTGTCTGCAGTGAAACTTTGGCAGTTCCTATCAGCTGAGAGCAGCCAAGACGTTTTTTCTACTTGCATTAGAAAGACAAACTTGTAAAACTATGTTTTTCTTACTGTAGTAATAAAAGCAGTAAATAGATGCAAATAATAGGGGTATGTTATAAAATCTATGTGCTTTACAACAAAGAAAAGGGTTGTCTGATTTAGTAGATTTTTGCATGCAATACAAAGAACTGCACAATATGGAGGTAATGGCCATCTTGTTATCTGGTCTGTTAGTTTTGTACAAGGCATCTAAATATAGGTTTTGAGTTGTCTTATTGGCGAAGAGCAATGATGTATTGCTTCCTCTATCTGTTTCTCTTTAAGTAAATTGCAGGAGAAGTTCCTTGCTGGATTCTAACCAGGCAAATAAACTGGTGGTGCAGGAACATAATATTGTGGACTGATTTTTTATATAGTTTAGGACGAGACATCATTTGTCAGTACTGCCAGGATATCAGGTGACTGTAAATTCACATGCAAAATGTTTTCAGTAACAGTTGTTTTTCTTTGTTGTTTTTTAATTAATACATTTCAAACTGAAATATGTACAGTAGGATATTTAGGGTTAAAATTAATCTCTTCTCCTTAGTTCACCTTGGATTTGGAGGTTTCTTATATTGCTTTGGACACAGTTTCAAAAGTTTTGTACATCCTTTTGAAAGGTGATCACTTTTCATCCACAGTATCTGTGCAGTCAGGGGTGAGCTAAGATTGGCTCCAATATGAAAAAGGAGGGGAATTGAAGTCCTAGAGTTTGGGAAGGAGTTGTTTGCTGAAGCAGACTGTTCCAGATTACTTTTTGCCTCCTCTTTTCCCTCCCCTTTATTATTTCCATCCTGATTCTAGAATCCCTTCCACAGATTTGTTTTTATAGTGCCGAGAAATTTTAAAAATAATTACTGAAACCATAGCAGCCCATCTGAAAGCTTTCTGAGGCACAGCATGAGCTGCACAGCAGGCCAAACCTCAGAGGGCAGAGGCTCACTTCCAAGCAAGGGAGAACGGATGCTCCTTGTTGCTTTGGCTGCTTCTGCAAATGGAGGCTCTGTCGTCCAACTCCCTGCATGTGCACATACCCTGAGTACCCCTCACATAGCTCAGGCTTTTCAGTTATTTTAATTTTTAATTACTGTAAACTAGTTACTACATGAATTATGTAAGAGAGTTTTGCAGCTATTCTCAGAAGAGGATTTGTGATAAAATACCAATCTTAGTAAATACTAAAAACTCTTCAGCAAGCAAAAAATGGTATCTTTTCTGTACATTCATTTATACCTCAGTGAGCTGAAATTTTTTACATTGCTTTATCTGCAAACTTGCATTAGTTCCTTTGGGCATGTGAACAACATCAAAGTAATTGTTTTGTAGCAGTCAGCAGAGTCCACAAAGACTTAATGCTCCCTGGTCATGCTCTTGTAAAAAGCATTTAAATGGCAGAACCAAGTGCTATTTTATAGCTTTTTGCATCAGAGGTCAGAGAAGGTTTGCAAACACAGGTGATACAAGTCATACACAGAATGAGTCTTCATTTAGTACACAGCCAGTCCGTAAGGTCTGATGTCAATTTCTATTCAGTTTGTGGTCTGTGAGCAGGGCACAGTGGGAACATCACGGGGAGTTTTTCAGTAGGTTATGGTCCCTTGAGGCAGATGACAGTATGTGTAGCCTGTTGTTTTTCCCAAGTTCCTGAAGCAAGATGCCAGTAGTGCTGAACACAAGTGATGGCATCTCTGTGCAGACTGTAGCTGTGGTCCTTGCTCCACCAGCCATCTGCATCCACAAGATGGTGTGGGAGCCAACGCCAACCTTGACTGCTGAATGTGAAATTCCTCAAATTCATTACTTATGTGCAAATATGATTCATCGCCTCACGAATGATCTGGTTTAATGACTAATCCCAAGCCACACTGCAAATCCCTGCACAGCAGAGAACGCCAAGAGACTTTGTGGGGTGCAGTCTTCTTGAAGTCAGATCATCCCAAGTAATTCAAACATTTTCAGTAAAGTCATAAGAGTCTCATACAGCTCCCCCTGAAGAACAGCCTGAGCGTTTCCACAAACTCTGAGAGTAAAATCAGACACTTCATCTCCACCCACTTTAGTCGAGGCTCAGAGTCTCAGCACTTTGTCACCTCAAATCATCCAAAATTAACTTTGGGAACAGAAAATAAGATTTTGTTTTTTCTTTTTAATTAAAATATCTATGAGACCTGGTTGCCTGTTTCTCACAAAACTGATTTATGGGTCTTAAAGCACTGAACTCTGAGGCTTTTATTGCTGGTAACCTGGCTCTGAGGTGGTATTAGTTTCTCTGAACTGTCTTTGGCAGGGCAGGCTGCCCTACATTATGCAGACCTGAGGTTGGGTTTTGTTTTGTTTTTCCCACACTCCAGGCATATCAGTCTTTGATTGCTCCTCTAATGACAGGTATTCAAGTTACTCTCTAATTCATGTCAACACCTGGGCTGTAAAAACTCTAAGGCACTCTTGCCCATGTAGTTGCTCTTTCCCTGCTGCCTGCCCAGGCCACTTAAATTTTTGTTCAGGCTTTTGATGTGAAATCTGAATTAATCTCTGTGCACTGTAGTTTTTCAACATTCTTATAGGAATATGGTAATATTTACAAGAGAGAGGGATTGGAAAACAGTGTGTTAAATTCATTCCACATGTCTGGCCCTTAAAAGCCTCGGATTTCCCTTTTAGAGGTACTCACTGTTTTAATATTACTTTATAGATTCTGGCTCTAGTATGCTAGTCACAGTTCACTGTGGGTTTAGTAAGACTTTGTTGATTGTGATGAAGAAAACACCTTTAGTATAAAAAACCTATTTGAATATTGAAGGCAATTGAATTCTAAACCTACACCTACTGAAAAGTAAAATAATTTGACAGTGTGCAAGATCCTTGATCCTTTTCTTTATGCCTTCATTGTGACAGCTTTGTAATGACAGTACGTTGTGAACGGGACCCATGACACACGGGTGGGCAACCATGGTCAAAAAAAGTCAAGCAAAATTTTGGGGCTTGCTCACCAAATTCGGTTCCTATGACTTCTTTCCACACTGGCTGGAAGTTTAAACAGCTCAAGTGTCAAAAAAGCCAGATTAATCCACCTTGGGGCCTGTTATGCCATAGAACAGTGGAGAGAGTGGGGAGAAAACAAGCTTCCAGACTTCTGTCAATTTGATGCAAGTGGCAGAATTGCTATCAAAAGGAAACAAGTAGTCTGAGCCCTAACATCCTTGAAACAAAACCATGGAGCAGTAAGTGGAAAGGCAAAAGGCAGGGATGCTAATGTGAACAGAAGTCATTTTCCCATGGTAACAAGCTGGGGGCTCCAAGATCCAGCCCATGCTTTTCCACCCCTGGGTCCACAAGTGTGGGGTGTGGGAAGCATCCATTCCTGTCCCTCTCTCTGCTTGCTGCCGTGGTGCCACTCCTGGCCCTGTCCAGTTGGAGACCTGAGCAGTGCTGAGTTGTGAGGACAAGCTGGTGGAAAGAGTCCTCCTTCTCTGGACTTTTTCCAACTTAATGCAATGCTTTTTTTTCTGATTTAGGACTGAGTAAGCTGCAGACAGTACCCAGAAATCCTTAGTTTCTAAACTAGCCTGTTTACCCTACCAAAGCTCCTAGAGCTTAAGATGGATGAAATTTGGGGGAGAAAGCTGTGCAGCAAAGCATATACTGCTGAGCAGTGACATGACACTGAGTGATCACCCCTGCAGTAGTGAGACACTGGAAAAAGCAGCCCCATCTTAGAGAAACTCTTGGACTATGTACTGGAAACAGTATTTTGTGAACACAAGGAGGAACAGGTGATGGAATAAGAAGGAGAGAGGTATCAGGTCCTTGTTCCCCCAGGTGTGTTGTCCCAGTGTGTGGAGAGGTTGTTCCTGTAGCCTCTTCAGGGCACTGTAACAAGGGTGCTGTTCTTTAGGGCTGCATGCTGAGGCTGCCTCCATTCTAGGTGAATCCCTGTCTGGCTGCACAGGGCAACACACCCAGGGTAACAGAGCCTTGTGCATGGTTTCAAACATTCTAGTTGACCAAAGGCTGCCTGGGGTTGTATGTGATGGAATATTGTGCTCTGGAGAGCTGAAGTAAGAGCTGTGGCACAAGTAGGTTGGACATGGATCATCACTTCCTCTTGGTAGAGATAGTGAAGCTGTTCCCTGTAGAGCATTTATTTGTGGAGGGGCTGGGGAAAGGGCTTTTCATTTGTTGTCAAGGAGGCAGGAGTGTGAGCTCTAGGAGGTTCCAGTGTTTCGAGTTGTGTCCTTCTGTCCCAACGGCTGGGATACAGCCCAGTAACTGCAGGTTTTGCATTTGGCCCCAGCCTCCTGCTGAGGAATGACACACAGGTGCTTGTGTTAAAGCAGGGATGAGATGCCCTCCAGCAGTCCCCAGTGCAGGGTCCCCGCTCCAGGCACCGCGGGCAGGATGAGGCCCTGCTCCTCGGGCAGGATCCCAGGAGTAAGGGGCACAAGCCCAGACCCAGAGGCTGAGCAGGCAGGAGTATTTCTGGACATCTCCTCTGAAAGTGCTGGTTAAAATGAATTCCAGAAGCATAGATTGGATGGAAGCAATTTCTGTTTTCACTGAGGCACAGAGGTACTTTGCTCTGTAGCATATTTGCTCTTTTATTATCGGCTTTTCTGAAGTCAACATCCAAACACTTAACCTGACCAAAAACTTTGCTGCTTCTTTCAAACAGGGACTATATTGGTGACTGGGGACAGTCCTCTAAAGCTAGCCATTAACCATGATCCTCTGCATATCTTGAAAAATATGTCACTGAAAAGGAAAAAACTTTTTAAAATACTTGGATTAAAACAACATTCTGACACCACAGTGGCCTATGTCTTAGCTGTAATTTTCCATGGATGCAGCACAGCTGGATATTTGCCACGTAACTCCTGGTTGCTTTTGACAAATAAAGTTTGCTGGATGCAACTTGCTGTGGACCATGAGCATCTGGCTGTTACTGCTCTTGGAACCCACAGTCATGTGCTGGCTCAGTGGTCTGATACTTCACTTGTCACTGACACTCACGATAACCTGCTTTGTTACTCTTTTCCTGTGATGGTAAGAAGAAGATAGAAAGTGTTTAGGGGGGTTTGCCCACTATGACTCTGGGGAATTGCCCACTATGAGGTGCAGTCAGTGCTTCCTTGCCTGAATGCTGGGGGATGAGGGAGGTGAGCATGAAGGGTGGAGGAAGATGAAGATGCCATAGGGTTGGCAGGGTGTGGGTGCTTGCAATCACACAGACAGAGGCATGAAAACACCTCTCATGGCATCCCTTTTTTTTTTTTTTTTTTTTTTTTGTTCGCAAACAAAACACTACTCTTGTGCTTTGTTTGCTACTGTGGTTACTTATCTACTGTTCCTCACTAGCCCTCCAGCACCCACACCTCTCACAGACCTCAGTTATGCTGTTGTAGGAGGTAAGAGGTTGAAACTACAATTTGTTGAAAAGGATATGTCTAAAACAAAACAGAGCAAAAAATTATATCATTTCTTTGCAGCCTATGTAGGGCTGAAAACATGTGTACTGTGATATTGCCTTGACATGTCTTTCTCTCCTGAGAACTGCCTCATGCTCTCCTGCCAGAGATCTCCAGATTGTTGCTTTCCTCTTCTCTCCTTTTTGGCCCCTGACCAGACCAGGATGGTGCTGCACCCCCCAAATTGGTCACTGCCACATTTGTACAGATGCAGTTCCTCGTGGCAGATATTCCTGTTACTGCCAGCTCCTGTGTGTCATTCAGGCTGGGGCTAAATCCTGTTTGGGGGCCACAAAGATCTCATCCACCTTATGGGTGTCCCTGCGAATGTAGCCTGGCATCCATCACCCCTCTGATGGTTGTTCATGGAAAGAGAAAGGACAGTCTGACTCGGGATCCAGGCAAGAGCTCTCTGTCATTGCCAGTACCAGCTACTTTCTCTGCCTTGGCGTTTTGCATAGTGGGTGGCATTTTTCAGTCTGGGTGGAAAGTCACACCCATACCAGTCATTTCAGGTTCTGTGGAGAGTTTCTTTGAAATGCAAAAAGTCCCAAATAAGGCTGGCTTCCTCTATCTGGCAGCAGCAACTCCCCAGAATTTCCCCGGGTCTCATTCATCCAGATAAACTTCTCTGTTAACCTATTTTGGCTGTCCAGTTATCTGCAAGTGGTTTTAAGGGTGGAACATTACTGCCTCCACTCGCTGCCACAGCTTCCCCTGGACAGGTTAGGACAATTTGCTTTCTCACACCTTTGTAGTGTCCTTTCTTAGGCCACAGTCTTATAGTCCCTGCTCCAAAAAGGAGCATTGTTTCGGCCAGAAGCCATTCTAAAAAGACCAGTCACTGAAGTTAAAAGACAAAAAAAAATTACCAAGAAGAATGTTTAAAATGTCCCTTTCCTCCACCTGAACTTCTGGGCTTTGGAAGGTTTATCCTAGTTAGGAGGAGCGCTGAGTGTAGGGCAGCTGTACAAAAGTCCTGTGATGTCTCAAGTAGATCTTGTATTTAGTTACTTTAGTGCCTGTCAGAAGCTGTGCCCTACTCTGTGTGAGCAACTGAGGCCAGAGAGCCTCCTAAATATTCTTTCTTCACCCTGTAGGGGAATTCCTCTTCAGGATATTCAGGTAGCTTCTTGCTGCCCAGCGTTTGGGGTGGTGACCTTGTTGAGTTCTTTAGGAGTTTAAAGCCATCTAACTTTTTGTTTAGATATAATTTTTATAAATATTCTTAGAAACATTAATAAAAATAGAAGAAGAAAAATACCTGCTATTTTTCAGATGGGATTTACTGGCATGAGTTGCATGGCAGTGGTTTCTCCAGCATCCTCTAAAGCTCTCAGCCACACACCTTGCCACACTCCCACATCCCACTCTCTTAATGCAAACAGCTCCTCTGGCCTTTAAAGGCTGTGGCAGTGTAACATGGGACATGTAGGCTTACTAATGACTCAAGTCCACCAAGGAAAGTGGGAGCAGAGGGTATTGAAAAAATTTCATAAGAAAACACAATTAACTTTTTTTATCAAAGCAGCCTAATAGTTCTGTACTCTGTCCAAAAGCAGTTCATGAGAAAATATTGTGGTCTCTATGAAACTGATTTTAAACTATTTTCCAGCTGCTTTGTAACGTGTTTATAGTTGTCCTTTCTGTTTTGAGAGCTACCTTACTAAAGTACTTGATAAGCTATCTCTGTTTCTTCAAATTCAAATTTTTGAAATTTTTCTTTCTTTTTTTGGAAGGAAATAATGCATTTTGAGAAAAAAAGAAAAACAAATTGATACTGGTTTGGAAGTAAGATCTTTTTGTACAAAGGGCCAACCAGCATTTTAATTGTCAACTTTGAGGTCTTTTTTCCGCTCAAGGTCTGTCACTTGTATTTTATTTCTACAGTTGTTTGTTCCTTCCTCTTTTTTTTTGCTTGGAAATTAATCATGCAGGAAATGATTAACCTCAGTGAGCTGTCTGCCTGCCTCTGGCTCAATATGTTAAAGAGGGGATGCCACAAAACAGCTCAAAATGGCTGACAAGATGCATACTGTGCACTTGCCGTCCAGCTGTTCTCACTGTCCATCCAACATTAAATGCTGCATTTCTTTTCAGCATTTATACTGCTTCTGAAATTATTTCTGAAGTACTAAATTAAATCTGAAATGCCCAGAATTTGTTTTGCTGAGTGTAGTGCCACTTCTGCTTATTGCTTTTTATGGATTGCTTCGTGGAGCAGGGGGCTCTCAGCAGAATGCATCGTACACTGTCTCCTACACTTTGATTTTTTAATGAAATTAAAACATGCAACACACTGTGATAAAACCTAATATTTTAATATAATTTCTGATAGTGACTGCTAGGTGTGTCTGGTAGCTTGCAAAAATCAGAGCTTCCTTATGTGACTGTATGGTTCACCTGGGCTTAGGTGGGCATCTCGTTAGCAATGGGCTGGGGTGACTTTAATAAAAGGCAGGAGCTGCAGAGGATGTGCACACCACTCCCGGGATGGTTGCCCGTGGTCTGGCACCGGGGTTGTGGCTGAGGCGGTGTAGGGCGGGTGTGCGGGCCGGGCCGGGCCGGGCTGCCTGCTCAGTGCCGCGGCAGCCCGGCCCGGGCTGGGCTCCGGAGGAAGCCCTGGTGCTGCTGGCAGCTGCCCCGCTTTGGGACAGCAGCTGCGGGTGCCAGCTGTGGGAATCTTTCTCTCCTGCTGACAATACAGACCCGTGTGTTGGGGGCTCAGGGGCTGACACTGTGTTTTTACATTTGGCTACTGTAATCCTTCCTGCTGCAACACCCGTGCTCATCTAGATATAACATTTCCATACAGCTGCTATGGTTATCTACACTACTGCCTAGAAAATATGCAAGGACCTGTCCTGGGATTCAAAGTACCAGTGCACCTTCAGCCTTGTTCTTTTGGAATTGGTTCCTTTTAGACACTCTGCAGCACTGAGTGTTACAAGCAACTTGGTTGTTAAGAGGTTTGGTAGGTAAAATTCATTACTGTGTGTATCAGTTACTGTTTTGTGTATTTTAGTAGTGTCAGATGTTAGCAATTGAACATAATGTCCATTTTTTAAATCCATCTCTTTCCCACTGACTAAGAGGAAATAATGAACTGGGTCCATTTGTGACATGCAGGCCAGAAACCAAAGCTTTCCTCTAATTGCAGAGTTAACATCTTAGGACATCTCTATGCTCTGCACAAAACAGCGATCCTGCAAACTAGTGATGAGCAAAGCAGCTGCAGAATTCAAGTCCAGTACTGTGCTGACTCAGCTGCTTTGCTTCTGCAGCATCAGAGGAGCTGCTCATCCCAAGGGTCAGTCTCACTGCTGTGCTGTGTGGGCAAGCCCCTGGGTCTGCATCTCTTCAGTGCACTATTACTCTTCGTAAAGGCACTTCGGGTACTTTTATAGCCATCAAGTTTTTAAATCAGAAAGTTTTGGGGCTTTTTTCACTTACAAAAGTCCACACAAAAAAATAGATTGTACAAAAATGAACAACTAAACAGCAAGGGTGAGCTACAGCTTTAAGCACAGAGATGCTGCTGCTTGCTGCAAAGTTTCAGCCTGGGTTTCTGAAATTCTCTTTCTCAGCAGCGGAGTCAGGCAGTGAGAAAAGTAAGAGTGAAGCAGTGTCATAACTTATGTTTTAAGCTAAAATTTGACAAAGCAGGGAGTTTTACTGGTTCCGTAAGTGTATGCATTATACTTTTGTGTGTGGGCATGCTGTTTTCTGAGTCATGCCATATGATCTCTTTTCTGATTGCTCCTAAGGGAAGTGTATGCTCTAGAACATGATGAGTAAACAGCTCTGCAGGATGCTTGCATTAAACTTGAAGCCAGCTCTCCCTGAGCTTGGCCTGTTACAGAAACTTGTCCTGTGTTTCCAGAATACCATTTTCCAGACCCCCCTGGTAACTGCCCTGGTGTCTAACAGGGCTTGTTCAAAGAGGTACAAGGTAGTGTGCTGCTGGTGACTACAGGGACATATTCAGCCTCTCCAGAACCCTCCCTGAACACATTGTTTACAAGGAGGGGAGGAGAAGAAATGCACTGGGTGCCTCCTCTTTTGCCTATCCCATCTTCCAGAGGGATGCCATCCTCTGATGTCCCTAGAACCAGCTGCATTCAGACCTGAGCTGCTTCAAGAAATTTGTTTAAATGTCTGGTATCAAACTGAACTTTATTCTGCCTGCTCCAGAAACTTTCCCATGACACAAGGATTGCCAAGGCGACTCACAGCACAGGCTGTTTTAGATGATTATCAAAGCAGTGCAGAGAGCAGAATTTCTCTCTTTTTAATCGATGAAGGAGTTAAAAGCTTGGTGTAATGGCCTAATGGCAGAGTTGTGCTAGAGACAACTACAGCTGTGAAAGGATTGTGTTAAGAAACAGGATGGTTGTGGTCTGCTGCAAGAAATAATTTTCCTGTTGACTGTATTTTTAAACAGGAAGCTGAAGAACAAAGCAGCATTAGTCTTGGGGCCCTTAATAGGCTGCAGATTTCAAATATTGCATTTAGGATAAGCAGATCAGGAAAGGATAGAGCTTTTTGCAGAGTTTGATGTAACAACTGAGAGCTAGAAATACAGAAGAAGGAATACAACTAAAGTCAAGCAGATGCTCTGGATGTGAAGCTGGTGCTTCTGTGGAAGCACTGTAGGATGTGCTGTAACACACTGGAGGACTGAGGAGAGCACAGCAATCTGTTTGCAGACTTTGCAAACACCTGTGTTTGCACAGCACTGTGTAGGCTTGGTTTCAGTTTCCTCTTTGTCAGTCAGTCTGTCCATCCACCAGCTTCCCCTCTTGCTCTTTCACAGTAACCAGAAAGAGAGCTACTGCACTACAGCACTACAGCAGAAGATATGAAAGCGGGGTGAGGCACTGCTACTTTGAATTCCAGGGTTTTTTTCTAGATAGTCAGCCTGAATGACACAGGGGTGCTGCATCCAGCTCCTTTCTGTGTGCTTTCCTCCCTGAAGATTTTACACAAAACATGTTGTAGTCTTATTCCAGAAAAGTTTTCTTCTGAGGAAAGTAGCTCAGCAATTCAGGGGGGTGTTCCTGCAGTAATTTTATTTTTTTGAAGCATGAGCACCTGACAAAATAAATCTCTATTTCTAACCATTTTTTTTTCTCACATGCATATCATGGATCATCTCAGAGCCATTACAGACTTTGTAGGTGATGACTCCTCTCAAACATTCACTGTGATTGTTCTATTCAGAACATTTTCCTAATGCTCAGACTGACTGTAGAGGGTGCTGTACCTAGTACGAAGCAGGGGAGCCCCCCATTCAAGGGTGCAGCTGGCTTCCATACAAATGAAAAACAAAATGCTTTTTACAGGTTATTTAGATTTAGAAAATGTGTCTGATGTATCTGTTAGTTGCAAGGATGTTTTCAGCTGAGTAGAATGTACTCCCAAAGACGACAGAATTATTAATCTCTGGGCCTTTTGTGTTTCTGTGTTTTGTTGTGCAGTTTTCTTAGCAAAACCAGGCAGAGCTCAGACTTCCACCATGCCTGTGCCTCCTCCTCCAGCTCCCCCTCCACCCCCAACGCTTGCCTTGGTAAGTTTTACAGGAAGTAAATGTACACCATACAATGTCCTCTCTTGCTTCTTGTCATATTGAAAAGGACATCCAGAGCCACTGAGATGCAGATGAGGCTATGCATGATACTTGTGGAAAGCTCTCCAGCATTTTATTTATGGCTGATGATTGATCATACAAGAGAGACCATCACTTCCACTCCCTTCCAGTGTGGTGGGTAAGAATGCATCAGACCTGACTTAAGTCAGCCTAAGCTGGAATAGAGCTTGTTTGACCTCCAGCAGTCAGTCACCTCACTGACAAGAAAGAAAAGTCTTACTGAAATGCTGTTGTAAAGTACTCAGATATTTCCACTGCAAAACCAGGGCTGGTTATGCATGTTGGGCTGTGTTGCTAAAGAGTCTTTCCCTCTTTTTGCACCATCAGCAAGATAGGGATTCTGTGCTTGGTCCCTCTGTGGTCACTATCACCACCTTTCAGGGAACTGCAGTAACACTGATCCAAAAAGTCAGAAAGCTTTTCAGGAACCACCATTTCCTAGAAGAAATAACCATGTATACATGCGTCTGTGTCAATATAACTGTACTAATTTTTTTTTTGTTCTTAAGAAAATGTGTCACCAAAATGTAACTGAAAAGAGAGGGCCATTGAGACAAACGTAGTGCATCTATAGGATTTTTGGGTCTATTTGAAAAGATCTATATTGTTGAAGTGGTGGTTGCCATTTTAAAATATTTCTATCAGAACTAAAATAGTAAATAAAACTCCATCTTTCTTCTGATTTATCCAGAATTTGTGTACTAGGAGTTTTCACTGTAAATTTCAAGAAAGTCCACCTTTTTGTGTAATCAAATTATGTGTGTAGTCAGTTCCTGTTTGGTCTCCAAAACAGCAATTTACCATCAATGTGCCTTGGCTTTAAAAAAACCAGACTCTAAATCTTTAATTCAAAGAATATGAATTTGCATAAGAGTGTTCTGTTTCCAGTGAATAGTGTGGGTTAGAACAGCAGCAGTGTTTGAGGCCTCAAGTCAGTAACAAGGGAAGCTACCTGTAACATCATTCACAAAACCAGACGCAGCATGCTACCCACTCTACTGCCACTAAAACAAACTGCTCTGTATTTGAGCAGAACTTTATAGCTAGATGTTGGGATTTATTTTGTCTCCTCATTTTTTATTTTATTTTTCAGGCAAATACTGAAAAGCCATCCCTAAGCAGATCGGAACAAGCAGGGCGAAACGCTCTATTATCTGATATTACCAAAGGAAAAAAGCTAAAGAAGACAGTTACTAATGACAGAAGTGCTCCCATTCTAGATAGTAAGTATAACTCTGCATGCTGGAGTTTCTGTATTCATTAATGGATGTCTGAATACAGAAAATTATTTTAAATATCAGATGAACTGGAGTGAGAGGAGTAGGGAAAATAAAATGCCAAAAGCTGGCATATATATAGTCTATTCATCATTAATCAAGTCAGCTGAGAAATCTAGTACTGCTTATGATCATTTGTTTTCTTGCTCACATTTTCTTTTCTCATTTGCTCAAATGAGAAAACTATGTAAACCCTACTAGGAGCTCTGCTGAGTCAAAGGGAACTATATAAAAATAATAAAATAAAGTGGATTTTCAGACTCCACTTTTGCATAAACACCAGCAAAACGAAGGCACCCCTGGCATGACACTGTTGCCTTGTTAATGGCCTCAGTACCACTTAAAGCAAAACCAGAGCCTGGAGCCACAGCCCCACCTGCGTGTCACTGCTGCAGCCTTTTTGCTCCTCCTGGAATGACTCCTGGCTGTGACTGTTCTGGCAGAACCTTGTTGCCCAGCCTGCCCAGGTGGTGCTCTGGCACAAGGCAGCAGCTCCACTTACCTGAGTGGAGACAAGGTCTCCATCCTGCTGTGCTGTTGTGGTGTCTCACTGTGCATGTCAGCAGGAATAAAAGTATTGGAAAGGCAGAACAGAAATGGGAGAAGAGCAAGGAACAACGCCTGGTGCATTGGAGGAATGGCATTTTTTGCCTAGGGAGACAGGCATTCTACAGACTAATTAGTAAATGTGATACAGCTCAGTCCAGGTCCAGCCATGCAACTAAAGGCTTAACTGTGGCAGGAAGATGATGAGGAAAGAAGGAAATACCCAAAGGAATGTGACCAAATAAGAATAATTATTAAAAACAAAACAAAACAACGACAACAACAGACACAGACCTGCAGTGAGCCAGGTATTTAGCTTTTAAACACTTGAGTATTATCTCTGAAAGCAAAGTTACAGATTCTAGCTATTGTAATGAACTGGAGGAAATTATTAAGGGGTTCAAAGAATGGGTAAACAGTAAGATTAAAATTATGCCACCTATTATCATGTTTACATGAATTAACAATTATGATGAAAGACTAAAGCATAGTAGCAGCATTTCCCCAGAGATTCACGCCCCATATGAGTCAGAGCTGAACTGAGCTGACATGCTTAAGAAGGGTATGTTGATGTGAAGCATTCACCTGTGTACACACTCTTCCTCCTTTTTTCTGGTTGAGGTTATTAGAAGTGCTTTTCATCCACAGGTTTTAAGTACTTTAAACTCAGTGAAATTTTCACCCACCCAAAGCTGTGGAAATATAGATGCCAAGGAATTAAACAATTGATCTTCAGCCATGTAGCTTGTCATCCGGGAGCCTGTCTCCACAAATATCCCAGTCTGTGGGCCTGCTCATTTTGTAATAATGCTCTGAAGAGGGCTTTCCCCTGTATTTGTGGTGGGAAACACTTTCATTTTACTTTTAGCATCTCTGTTGTCATAGCATTATTGACACAAATAAATGTTGACATTACAGAGGCATAGGAGAGGAAAGAAGAGAGCTGATGAAATAATTCCTGCCTGTGTAAAAATTAGCAGTCACTGTCACTGCATCTATGGACCTATAGAAAAGTAATCAGAAATGAAGTCTCTTTCCCCACTAGACTTAATTTAAATAAGTAGATGTATTGCAGCAGCATCAATAGTGACAGAGGTCTGTGAGTTCCCAGAAGTGACACCAGAGAGCTCCAACAGAAGGACACTTCTGTTTTCTTCCTTCTTTTCCTGTTTGCCATGAGATTGTTCTGTCTCTTGGTTTTCTTATGGAGAAATGAAGGGAAAGGATAAGAAAGCAAAGGTATGAAGAAATGGGAAGCAGCTGCAAGATGGTAACAAGGACAACTCTTAGAGGTCACCCCTATGCTTGATTCCATATTCTCTATAATAACTGTATCTCTGCTTTCCAATCCAAAGCAGACTATAGGAAAGTGATGGGTTAATAAAACATGATGGATATGTTTATTGCACCACCCCTTTCATGATGCAGTATTGGTAGTGATGATACCTGTGATGATCTAACTTGAAAAAGGACTACTGTGTTTTGAAAGCTCATCCATTTTTCCCCAGTTACAAGTGTTGCTCTTATGAAAGAGATGACATGGCAGGATCAGTCTCACTACTCTGCCTAATGTAAGTGATGTTTTTCCCAACAGAACCCAAAGGACCTGGTGGAGGTGGTGGAGGTGGCTTTGGAGGAGGTGGTGGTGGCAGCAGTGGTGGGAGTTTTGGTGGTGGTGGTGGTGGTGGTGGCAGCTTTGGTGGTGGGGGACCACCTGGCCTTGGGGGCCTGTTTCAAGCAGGAATGCCAAAGCTCAGATCTACTGCGAGTCGAGATGCTGGTAAGAAAGCCTTGCAGTTTCAGTGTGAAAAGTAAATGACATTGCTTAAAACCTTCACAGCATGGCAATAAATTACCCACTGGGGCTGGGCAAGTCTTTAAATATCTCAGGCTCTTAGGAAATGTAATTTTCAGATCGTGTCTTGTTTTATTCTTAACACTAGTTTTTATGAGGGAGAAGTGAGACTTGTCTTTACACCCATCCTCCTAGTTATTGGTGAAAAGTGAAGATATCAACAATGTGAAGTTGGTACCTCTGCACAGTATGGTCAGGTCAGCCTTATCTGTGGGTGTGCAGAAGCAGAGGGGAGCATAAGGATTCCAGATTAATTCTCCCTTGTGCACTAAGGAAAAAGGGTAAACTTTCCAAATGGAAAGTACATCTGTGTCAGCTCCACAGCAGCATGATTTACCAGTGAGGGAGTGTGCAAGGCATCCCAGCTGGCTGGTGTGCACACTGCTGTTGGAGGCTTCTCTGGGGCATGTGCTGTATTATTTTGGCTGGCAAAAAAAAAAAAAAAAGCTGCTCCCCAAAGCCTTTTGAGAAAAAAGGACATCTTGGACCACTGAGTTCAGTAAGGCTAAGGATGTAAGATTTTACATTTGTGGAAGGAGGACTGAGCAAGAGGGGTTGTAGGGTGTTACAAACCTTACTTATTTTATAGACAAACATACATTTTTCAGCGTATGTGTATAAAAGAGTCTCTCAGAGATGATATTTTATATTGTGTCACAGTCTATTTTGGGAACTTGTACTAATACAAAAGTTCCTGGCATCACAGCACAGTGCTTCTTTAACTGCACGGCTGTCTGCCTTCTTTCCAATGGGCACAAGCACATCCTTAGAAAACAGCTACTAGAAAAGGCTGAAGTTACCCTTCTACAGGACTGTTGTTGATAGGTATCATTTAAAGCTAAAATTTCTTTGCTGTCAAGTTCACGGTCTCAAACACTTGTTCTCCATTTCTTCTTCCCCCTCACTGAGCTGTTATTTGTTATGCGAGGGCTGCATCAGTTGTGTTGCCTTGTAGCCACCGGCGTGTCCCAAGCCGCCGTCATTAGCCTTACCGGGAGGTCACCCGCTACTCCGGAGCGGTTCCCCAGAGCTGTCAGAACCGCTGCCAACTGCTGGGGGGGACCGAGTCCCAAGGCTGCCGTGCTCCGTGCTGGGCTGACCCCCGGGCCTTTCCCGTGAGGAAACGGTCGGGCGAAGCCCTCGAGTGATGGATGCTGATGACCTCTCCCTCCTGTGTCCGCAGATGCCGGTGCCCCTCGCCCGCCCGCCCTGCCGCCCGGAGGCCGCTCCGCAGCCCCCAAACCCTTCTCTCCACCGACCGGCCCGCCGCGTTTCCCGGGGCCGCCTTCGGGCCCGCGAACCGCCGCTCCGGAGCCGCAGAGAAGCCGCATGCCGCCTCCGAGACCCGACGTCGGCTCCAGACCCGAGGCCGTGCCGCCCCCCGTGCCCAGCACCCCTCGGCCCATCGCCTCCAGCCTCCACAACAGGGGCTCGCCGCCGGTGCCGGGCCTGACCCGGCAGCTCAGCCTGGGGCCGTCGCCCCCGCCATTCCCGGGCAACCGGAGCTCCGGGCCCCTCCGGCAGCCCGGCCCCAGCGTGTCTCCCGCCTTCTCCGGCCGCCCGCCCCTGCCTCCCACCCCGGGCCGACCGGCAGAAGACAAGCCGCCGCCCCCGCCGCCACCAGCCGCGCACCGGCCGCCCGCCGCACGGGAGGCGTCTCTGCCCCCGGTGCAGAACAGCAAGCCGCCCGTGCCCTCCGCCCCTCGGCCCTCCCTGGGCGCCCCGGCGCCCCCGCTGCCCCCAGGCAGGCCGGGGCCGCCCCCCGTCCCACCCGTCCCCGGCGGGAGCGACGAGATGCCGCGATTGCCCCAGAGGAACATCTCGCTGGGGTCCCCGACGGCGTCCGGCAGCGGGGGGGGCCGTTCCGGACCCCTGCCCCCTCCGCCCAACGAGAGGCCCCCGCCTCCCGTCAGAGACCCCCCCAGCCGCTCAGGTAGGGAGCCCGGGCGGCGCTGGGGGGTGGGGGGGACCCGGCGGCTGGGGCTAAGATGGAACAGGTGGGCGCGCTGGAATGGGAGGACGGTTCTTCACGGAAAGGGGGAATTCTCTGTTTGCCCGACGGTGGCTTTAGCCATGCCCCTTGGAGCGTAACCCAGCATCTCCAGCCTTGCCCCGATACCGCCCTGCAGGTGCTTCTCCCGCTGCGGCCCAGCAGGAGCAGCAGAGCCGCGGTGGGCACGGCCTCCTGGCCGTCTGGGAGGATGCGGAGCAGCGGGGTGCGGCGTGGGGCAGCGCCTCGCCTGCGGACATGCGAGCTCCTGCTCTTCGAGGGCCACATTCCGTGCTGCTGGGCACCCGGGGTTCTGCAGCTGGAAATGAGGGGTTGTGGGCATCACGATGGCTTACGGGAAGTTACGGTGCATCACCAGCCTGCTCGTGTGCAGATCTTATTGTTATAATTGCAGTCGTTAAAAAGAGTTGCAAACAGGGTATCCCTGTTACGTTCTTTGATGGTAAGAAGCTGTTTTATCTGGCTTCTGATAGGTGACAGCTTTTGCCTTCCTGAGTCAACCAGCGTGAGCTCATGGTGGCGATCGTGTGAATGGAGGTTTGCAGACCTTCTGCAAGTTGGGAGACAGGAACACTTCCAGTCAAATACAAGTTATTGTAGTAGAAAACCTAGGCAATAATTTTCAAATATTTGTTGTTACAGTGTAACTGTTGTAACTTGCCCTATGCAGATTTCAGAGGAGACTAGAAATAGAATTGTCTCCTTTGAGCTATGTCACAACATACTTTGTCCTCCGTGACAGCTATTGTTCATAGCTTTTAAAAGTTGCGCATTGTAACTTACTTCTCTTAATACATTGTTGTTCTTCCTTAGGAGGTGAGAGAATTTAGGCACAAATATCCAGGCCTTGTAACATCGGGAAGGAAGCGGCAATGCATAGAAGGCAACTCAGGGAAAGCTCCATGGAGCTGCTTTTCATTTAATCTTTTGGAATAAAAATCTGTAGGCTTAACAAGCAGAGGTGTAACAATGAATTATAGATATAAATACTCTTATTCTGCAGCAGTTTAACATAAGTGATGTGGTTTAACAGGATTATCGCAAGCAAAGCTATTCTGAAAGTTGCTAGATGATTCTCATTCTTAGAATCCATTCCCCAAAGGCAAACTTGAGTAATTTGTGAAGAAGATGGAGAAAAAAGAGGAGAGGAAAAGAAAATAAAAAAAATTCCCAAAGTCCAGCATATTTCTTGAAGCATGTTTCAATGCTTGTTGCTGGAGACTCAATATCTGCTTCAGTCTTTTTCAAAATGTATGTCTGTAGCTAGATTTCATCAGACCAAGGAAGCATTTCATAAAAATGAACATAATTTTCAGTTGCCCAACTGTTCCAAGCAGAGGTAGCGAGACCTTTGAACACACATAGCTCTCCACACCCTCTGTTCTGTCTCCTTGTGTCCCAACCATGGGTACCTCTCTCCCTGGCAGCAGCAGCTTTCTTGCCTTTATTTACTGTCTCCTCTGGGAGAAGGGCCCTTCCCTTGCCCTCAGGATGGCCTCAATCCCATGTTACATATTTGACCTTTTGCGTCACTACGCCAGTTACTCAGGTACAGACACTGGAGCTGCCAGTCTACGTGTGAGGTCTGTTTCCAGTTTAGCAGGAGATGGATATGCTCCAACTATTGAAAAAACTGGTATGCAGCACATGTATTTACAAATATATTTATATATACTGGGCCTTCAGTCTACCCTGAGTTCCAGTTGTAATTTCTGCTTGTTGTGTTCAGTGTAATTTAGAGTAGTTTAAAAGTGGCTTCAAGGATCAACACCTCTACAGAGGTTTTTCTAGCTGAGGGATGTGGGAATATGAGCACTGAGGTGTGTTTATGCCTAGAGATATCCTGCTTTACTTATTTCTACTCTTCCAATTGGTACCAACTCCCTAGAGAGCTCTGGAGAGCAGGGAAGTGGGTGCTGAGGGTGATTCCTCTTTGAGCCCAGAGTCCCAGACCAGCTTATTGTGGTTGATTAGCAGGAGACCATGGGACACAGGCAGTGGTTTATCACCATCAGAATAACCCCAGATGCAAATGGCGTTTTTGTGCTTGCCTCTTGTCTTGCTCCAGGCCCCCTTCCACCACCTCCTCCCATAAGCAGAAATGGAAGCACTTCAAGGGCTTTGCCTGCTACTCCCCAGCTGCCGTCCCGGCCAGGGATGGACAATCAGAGAAGTGGACCACGACCACCACTTCCCCCCGACCGTCCGGGCTCAGCGGCACCACCGCCACCACCACCACCTTTGTCAGCTCTCAGAAACGGCTTCCAGGATCCAGCTGATGGTAAGCCATCCACCCAGTTGTTTGCCTTTGACAGAGACCATGTAATGGCTTTTGGCCTTAATTCTGCAAAAAGGTTTTGGGATAGAGGCTTTGTTTCTAGTGCAGACCTTTGGTTTCTGCTCAGCAAAGGTGCCATGTGGGTCTCATTTAACCCTTCCAAGTGAGAAGAGAATAAAAATGCCATACATAGAACAGAACTGCAAAGTTGTCAGTGCAGTCTCCAAAATAACCCTTTGAAAAGTAGCCTGAATAAAATAACATCTTAATTGTAGTTTGCTTTGCTACAATTCAGAAATAAGTCATAAGGGGATTGTTTTGACTCTGGTATGAGTTCAAACCATGGCTACACTAAGAAGCAGTGAAGTCAGAACAAGTTGGATGGTGACTCAGAAGCTGAAAAACAGATGAGGGAAGAGGTTGTCAGAATGCTGCTGAAAATGTCAAGTGTCTTTCTTTATCTGGTATTTATTGAAAAGAGGAGGGCCAAGATTTCTGTGCTCTAAGGATTCATCACACTTTTCTTTGTAACAGCTTTCTATTTGCAAAGGACAGAAAAATCTTTCCACTAATTATGGTAGGCCAAAACTGGTGTTTCTAACATTTATAAGATTAGAAAAAGCAAATAGAAAATAAAAACCAACTCACCCTTTTGAAGCATCTTCACAAATTGGATAAGGCAGGTGAGCCACAAACACATTTTCTTCTTGCACAAGTCATTTGCAGAGTTCAGAACCCACAGCTTCTTTGCACGGTGGTTTCTCATTGCAACTATTTGGAGCAAACATAGAAAAACTGGATCCCAGCAAATAACCACATGTACAAGTGCCAGGCAGATTTTACTCACCTGTTCATTACATTATACAATAAAATATAACAATATCACAAGAAAGTTACGGTTGCAAAGTCCTGAAGTGATGAAGTGGAGAAATTAGTTAAAGATAGTTCACATTTGCTTCCCTGGGCCTCCAAATTCATGTGCAGAACAGGGCTACATAAACAGGATTTTATGGTCATTTCAGCAAAGAAATTGATCAGCTTGCTTTATTCTTTAGAATTCTGAACACTCGTTAGCACAGCAGTAGCAGCCGTAAAGATTCACCTGATATATTTTCCCTTTTTTGACACAAATTACATGCAAGTTTCTCTGTCATAATGAATTTTATCATAAAAGCAACAAATTTATTTTTCCTGTTTAAAAATTAAGAAAGAAAAAGCCCTGCTTACAAGTCATTGTGCTTTTACTGATGCTTTTGAGCTCTGTATATCAAAAGTACGAATATCAGAAAATTCCTTGGGACAATATACTTTACTGATGTAGGAAACACTATGCATTTCAAGTAACATATATATGTATGCATGTGTTTGTATCAAAAGGCAGATCTATGATACATGGAAGAGAACAGGACATTAATTTGAGTGGAATTGTGGCTGTTTTCATTATCTGTGACTTTGTGTTAAATTGGCTAAGTTATCTGTTGAAGTTAGTAAGAATTTTTATTCTCAGACTAAAAGAATCTTCTTTCCTGATTTCCTAGTGGGATGCTGGTTTAATATTCAGCAATGTAATCATCTTGCAACATACAATATATTAAACATTATGTTAATGTCAGTTGACTTTCCTAAAGCTGTGTCACAAAAGTAACAAATAAATTGCACGGATTTTTTTTTTTAGATGAGTGGGAAAGCAGATTTTCTTTTCATCCTATATCTGATCTGCCACCTCCAGAGCCATATGTACCCATGAACAGAAGTTATCCCAGTAAACTAGCAAGAAATGAAAGTAGAGGTAAGTATGTGTTACTTCTGCTGTTAGAATTTCATCTTATCATCCTAAAAACAATGTGGATGTGGAAAATACTGAATGCTGAGGCTTCAAAACCTTTCAGACTAACAGCCTGGTCACCCTTCCCCACTACGCAGAAAACACTAAATTCAGGTTCACATGTATAAGTCCCCCTTAAGCTTGTATTTTAGGGGGGGAATTGTTTGGTTTTGAAGTTGGAACATGTATTGTAAGAGATGACCTCTACCATTATAGTCATCCAGGCAGCCACAACTGCAAAATCCCCAAGGTCTGCCTTCTCATTTCCCATCTACATTCATGCACAACTCATTTATTCTTGTGCCTTCCTCATGCCTGAGTTTAGTTATCCTACTTGGTGCACTAAACCCCTAATTTTTTTTTAAAACAACAGTCATATCCTCCTCTCAGCTTTGTTTTGCTGGACTGATTAAGCCAGGATGTGTTACACTCTGCTTCCAAGCTATGCTCTGTGATCATCAGGGTTGCTTCCATATACATTTCAGTTTGATTTTGTCTTTTCCAATCAGTATTACATGCTCTTACAGTTCAGGTCTCAACCACATCTTCGAGAGCAGCATAAATGTTTCCTGTCTTCATTAGTTGTATTAGTTGTATTAGTTGCAATTACCTGATACACCCAAGGATCAATTTACTTCTTTCACAACAGATGACATCAGTGGCTCATAATTATCATGTACTCATCTGTACACTCAGATGTTTCTCTCTCTTCTGTTTCCAAATTATGAAGTTTTGGTTCAGAGCAGAAAATCCTTTTGGCCTCTGCTCTTTCACTTTACCCTGTAAGTTTGCATCCCATTCACACTACTCCACAAAGAAAGGCAAAGTAATACATGCATTTATGTTTCCTTTCCCGAGTTTAAAATGAAAATCTTCATAAAGAGAGGGTCTTTTAAATGTTGCTGTATTTTGAGCTTGCCACTGTCATTGGTATTTGCAGGTGTTGAAAGTAACACTGAGAAGGTGTGTATGCACACAGAATAGCCAGGCTAACAAGAGCCATCAATCTCCTTGGCCCTCTGAAGGGGCCAAAGGAGTAACATGCATATGCTTTCCAGACATTTGGGCATAGTGTTAGTTAAAAACTTCCTTTTACCATGTTTGAAGTTCTGACGTTTAATAAGCTAACCAGAAACACTACAAAGATTTTTTTTTTTTTTTAAGTAAAATGGCTAGGCAAGAAAATGAGTAGATCTTCACACTTTTGGAATTGCTTGGATGTAAACTCCCATTTTAGAAAGAAGCCAGGAACAGTAACAAAAAAACCTTTCTTTCTCTTTTTAGGTGGTTCTGGCCGAAAAGAAAGAGGTGCTCCCCCCCTTCCACCTGTACCAAGGTGAAATGGGTTCTGGCCCATCTTTGGGCAACGTCTGTTTTCAAGTTTCCTTCAAGTCAGCTCTCTTGTCCACATCATTGGAAAGTTGTCTGCTTTGCTTTATTTCCATTTTTGGCTTGTCAGCTGGAACAAACTTTAGTCTCTGTTACAGAAGTAATAGATGCAGTTTATGAACTATAGTTGCTCAGAGCTATACATTTCATTTGCTTCTACTGCAGGCTGTCATGAAAGGCATTTTGTGGACCATACACAGCAAACATGCATCATGGGTACTGTGTCCAGCCCTGTTCCCTGGAGAGCTCCACAGGAGGCCTGGCTTTGAATTTCACAAGAACTGTAACAAAGCTGTTTCGTTCACTTTGGGTACAGTGGCTGTATTATTTGAAAGATTAAGTACAATCTATTTTCTGTTTAAAAAACAGTTGCTGGGAAAAACCGAGAGTCCCCTGGATCCTTCTTTGCATGCCTAATTTGGCCCATCTGCTTCTGCAAGCCATAGACCCACCACATGGTGACGAAGAGTTCATTCTAAGCCTTTTCACTTCAGCTTAGCGAAGCAAATCTTATTTTAACCCATAGATAGAATATCTTGTCCCAAGGATGGAGTGTGTCTGGCCTTATTTTTAACTGTGGAGAATCTTACAAAGAAAAGCACAAGTGAAGAATTCAGCAGCATAAAAATATCTTTTCTTTTTACCCCTCCTTTTTTTTTTTTTTTTTTTTTTTTTTTTTTTTTTTTTTAATAGCATTATGCATGTAGTACCTAATTCTTCCCTAATCTGATGCAGACCAAACCAGTCATCAGTGTTCTGGGTTATTGCAATGCCCTCCATCTGAGACTGTGTGCCAAGACTTCTCAGAAAGTAGTCTTGGTGCAAATGCAGCAACTACTGTTGTTGCAGGCTCTTCTTTTAAAGCATCACAAACACCAGTGCTCTCCAGGCTGCTTTCCAGTTGTTTCTTTGGTACAATAAAATGACAGGTTTTGACTTAAAAAGCTTTCTGAGGCTTAGGTCCCAAGTCTCAGAGTGAATTTGACTTGCATTGCAGGGGAGAAGATGAGGTAAAAAATGAGTGTAAGTGAAAGCCCTTTGTTGTAGTGAAGGAGGTCTGAGGTTTGTGTGGTACAGTGGGAGCAGCATCTCCAAAATTTGCGTTCCACTGGTTCAAGAGAAATGGGAAGATTTGGCCTTCTGATTTTATCACGAAGCCTGCCCTTTCAAACTTTGCTGAAAGGAGTCTCTGCAGAGAGCTACAAGGCTTATGTTAATAGAAGAGAGAGTATTCTAATGTTGTGACAATTTATTAATATGTTTAATGGCTTTTTAATTTTGTTTGTGAGGAAAGTTTATTGTACGAGTGCATTTTACAAATTTATCTAATTGCATGTAAAATGTTGTTGGAAATTAGAGGAAGATTATAATTCTGGATATGAAATATTGCTGAATGATAGCCCCTTGTTGATTGAACTTTTGAAGGTTAGCTCAAAGATTTCTCATCTATCTCCTCAGTGGTTTCTGTTTCCTTAAAGCAATCCTTGGGATCCCTGCCAAGCCTGTATCAACAGCATTGCTTGGTAAGAAAAAAAAAATAGTCATGTAGGTTAAGAAAATGTTTCTCTAGCATGAGAGACATGATCCTAAGTACACTCTGCGGCTACAGTGAGGTCAGTCCTTTAATACTGAGGGAATTTAGCCGGAGAGTCTGGACCCCCTGCAGTGTCTGTTCACAGGGCTTGTTGTGCTGTCAGTGGGTGTGGAAGGGCAGATCCCTTTCTGCCCGACAGCTGAGGCAGTCACCACAAAGGGGACAAGACAGAGTTAGATTTGGCCAGATCACATTTAATTTGGCCTTTTCAGTGTTTGTTTACAAAATCTCGTTAGCTGTGATAGCATTTGATTTTGTACCTGTTTTTTACATTTTTATATCTAATAACCTATTTTAAGTTACTAGTTATGGTCTTGAACCTGCAACTAAATGCGCAGGCGCAGGGATGCATCTACATCCAATTGCAGGGTCGTGGCTGTAAGAGTTTCTTAAACAGATATTAGTGGGACCTCCGTGTGACAGGTGCACCTTGGGATCAAACCTAGCACAATACCGAATTTTTATATGTATTTTATGGATGTCACTTAAACATATGCACTATACAAAGTGCCTCTCTCTTTGAGATATTATTATGTGAATAAAAGTCCAAATAAGATTTTTAGGATAATAACTTAAAAGATAAATTATTGTATTCAGGTTATTAAACTGAAGCACTTAAACCTTTCTAAAGAACAACATTTTTAATTTAAGAATACAATATTTCCAATACCTTAACCTGCCAAATTCTTATTAATATCCAAATAGCTATGCAGCCAAAAAACAAAACAAAAAAACCACCTTCAGAAACTATACCTTTTTTGTAACTTACTTCTGGCATGACTGTTTTACTTTGAGAAAGTCAATTAAAATGCTGCACGTTGTTCTGCTAACTCTCTGCATTGTTCAAAATATTAATACAGTTAAACTTCTGAGCAAAATTTTCTGACGAGAAATTCTGGACCACTACCAAAAACCTGGCAAACCAACTTCAATATCACTTTGAAATGTGCTGTGTAAAAGGCCCTAAGTTAAGAAGACAAGAAACCTAAACTGCTTGGATTTAGCACTTCTTTGTACTAAAAAGAGAAACCTCTTCAGAATGGGTGTTCGGCGTAGATGTAAAATAGCTTAAGAATGCAGAATGAGGTATTTTTTCACCTAACAACTATACTATTTATATCTTTTGCTATAAAACTCCCTAGATATATTCCAGAACAGTGCAGCGTTTTATCATTCAATTTATTGCTTCATATATCAGTAGCTAATTACCAGTATGATCAGTATTAAGTATTTATTTCACTATGAAATGTTAAAAAGAAGAATGTAAAACATTTTGAATCAGTGTTGCCTTATGACTTTTTTCAGTCCACTTTTCTGTGTCTCACTAGAAAAACTAATAGGTGTTGTTCTTCCAAGTCCTGGTGTAAATAGTGCCCACTGTAGCATTCTGTGGTGTTTGAGCCACAACCTGCTGTTACAATGTGCTTGGTCTGCTAACTACAGGTTGAGCTCAGTGCATGGAGACTGTTGGAGCAGTCTTCAGGTGAGATGTGGGTGGCTCTGGTTAACCTCACAATCAGTTGTTGATATTCTTCTGGAAATTTAACCCTTTCCCCAAACCAGTGTCTCACACTGCTGGCCATTCAGCCTGGCTGACTTCAGCATGGTTGCATAGGTTATTAGAGGACTAAATGAGATTCACTGCTTGCATTTAAGATCTAGTGTGTTTGTTTTAATAGCATTGTGTTATAAACCTTCACACCTCAAATTATCTTTTTATGTCATCACTAAGACTCACATTGCGTGACAACAGCCACGAATGTTCATTTTGTTTAATTGAAGTCAGTAAATAAAATGGGAATGACTTTTGTATTATGCGACAGTAATTTCTGCTCAGTATTTTTGCAAGAAAAGCACATGTTATGTCTGTTCTGACTTTCTGAATCAGACAGCAGGAGAAGAGATCATGGTGGTTAATGTTCAGAATTGTTAAAGGAAATGCAGCTTGTGACAGAGGAAACATCTATTTCTGTAAATCAACTACTTCTTAAATAAGGTTGCAAAGTTCTTGTTTAGAAGCCAGCATTTCCCAACACTAAAAGAACCTTAAGAACTATTTTTTTTTTCAAGACTGAACTATTAAACAGATTCCTTAAATTGTCTCTTAAAAAACTGGATGGTAGTTTCCTCTTGCAGCAACAGCTGTTTCCATGTCCCTTGTAGGTCTGTGTTGGAGCAGAGAGTGAGGGAACTCAGCTGCTATCATGCTTCACATATATCGTAACACAACAATTTTCTATGCAAAAGTATGCAAATAGAAAGGATACTTTTAGCCTTGGAAGCAAAGAATGGAGTTGAATTATCAGAGGGTTTATTTCAAGCCAAATGTCAAGAGACTTAGAGTCTCCTTGAGAGACCTTGAGACTCCCCTCAGCCACAGGATGCTGGAAAGGAGAAGAGTGCTCATGAAAATACAAACCAATTGGTTGAATGTTGCTATCAATACTAGAGTACAAATCACAATATAAAATGTGCATGTATGTCATACCATAGCACAACAGTGTGATCACCATTGCCTCACTGTCAGGTTTGAACAACCTGTTCTAGCGGTACATTGACTCTGTATAACATGTTGCATGAACTTTAATTTTTCAAGCAGTATTCACCAGGAAATAAGGAGAATCTCTTACCTAGAATATCTGATAACACATTATATGTAGGTATTTCGTGGTTCTTCATGTCCTTTAGGAGAAAATTGGGATCTTTTAGCCTCCAGGGTGGAAGTGTCACGACCATTCAGTTAAAATGTAAACCTGGACCGCTGGCACAAAATGGAGCATTAGAATTATTCAGCTGACTCAGGGCACACGTATATGTTCTCAGTCAATGAGTGTGCAGCAGGTAGGTAACCAGGCTAAGCATGTCTTAAAAAAGGGAGTAACCCTTCAGTGTGTTGCCAGTTGTGAAATAGTTTGCTGGTGATAAATGTTCCATAGTGTGAACTAATGCATGCAAAGGAATGCATGCATTCCTCTAAAAGTGGACCTCTAAAGCCACACAAGACTAGGAAAGAGAAAAAAACAAAAACCAAACAAACATTGTCTAAGCAGGAAGTAACATGTTTTTATCAGATGCTTAACGTTTGAGCTTTTTATAAAATATTCTAGTTCTGTGATTATTTTTCTGTTTAACACTTATTTTGTATGTGATTTTGTTCTCCTTATTTTCCTGTACTATGCCAAATAAATTTTACTTTTATTTAATTGGTGATGCAGACTGTTACATGGAGAACAACCACAGTTGCTTCAATGACAGAAACACGTCAGCTTTAGGAGGAGCTCCTGGAGGGAGCTGGAACAGGTTGTTCCCCTCCTTCCTGCCTTCTATGGCACAGCACAGTAGCAGTGCTCAGAGAACTTTGGGCCTTCATACAGTGAAGATTAAACATCTACAGATAAGGAAAAATAATGGATTTACTTCAGGACAGAGTATGATTGAAAATCTGTGGTCAGTGAGGCTGTACTTGTAGGTGGCTGTTGTGTGAGCTGTGGGCAGTGGCTCCTGGCAAGGTAAGTGAGGCACTTGCCATGGGGAGGGGACATGGAAAGTCACTAATTAAGCACAGATTTTTGTTCCTCCTATCTCTGCTCACTAGGCAGAAGACTGCCAGACAATGTCATATAAATTAAACCCTCCTTTTGACTTTGGAACCCTGTTTTTCATCTGGGATGTTAACCTTTTCAGATACATTGGACCAGCTTCATCACAGAAATTAAGGAAATCCAAGGGAGGTTCCAGTTCAGGCTGCACTTCCAGCTTCTCCTCAGAAATTAGAAAGGTCCTTTAAAACCCTGAGGTAAAAAACTCTACACTATAACTCATCTATTTTGCTAAGACTTAAGCAGTGGATTTACTTTCACACAAATGGTGGATACTTTAATGTCCATCTGGACTGCCTTTTGATACTTCCATTTCACAGACCGACTGGGACAGAGACCTCAACTTAAAAGGCCACAGACACCCATGGCTCAGATATAATCTAGAAGCCCACCAGTTCTGGTGCCTGGGTTATGTCAATAGAAGAGATGTGATAAGGAGCAGAGGCTGGGAGGCTGTGAGCCGGGAAGGAGTTGGCTCCACAGGCTGAGACCTTTGCAGATTGTAGTGGCAGTACCACTGAACAAAGGCTCAGAGGGATGAATCTAATGGTCAGCAAGCAGGACTGCCTCTCTCACGTGTTACCAAAGCAAACACAGTCATCTCTGGTTTTCAAGAAATGAAATTACGAACTTAGCTTTAGGAAGAGGGAATTCAGTTGAGCATGCTGTGAGTGAAGTCGTAACCCCAATGTAGTCCTTCCTCCCTTTAACTCAGAAAATGCTTTAAAATAAACCCACAGATTACACTGTAAAACAATTGTGACTGCTCCCTGCAGTTGCAGGGAGGCTCACGTGCTGCACGCAGCACACACACAAATATCCAACTCCTTTGATCATAATTCAACAATTTCCAATGACCTTCCTGCTTTGTATGCACAGGCTGCTCCCTTCTGCCCTCTCACCTAGTCTGACTCCATTTCACACTGAAAATAGCAAATTGGTCCTCACCAATTGATCTGGGGGCTAAATATTGACCCATACATCCCTATACAACAAAGAATGGATTGTTTATTTTAATTAACATAATAGAACAAGTGCCTTCAGGATTTTTTTTATCTAGCTAACAACAAGTATAATGACCAAAGCATAAGAGTTGTTTCTGCTATGTTATGGTTCTCTGAAAATTGGCCAAATATGTAACATGACATAATCTTGATTCCAAGTTTTACTTTCTGTTACAGTCTTGGAAGTTCTGCACATTTTATTTTGCACATAATGAAACTGGGTGGTTTACATTTTTAAAAGAGTTCATCCTTTTCACTCATTCATTAGGACTCTGCAATCCTGCTTTCAAATCCAGTTCTTTTCCATAAGAAAAAAATGTTTCTTCTCAAATGCATGAACATCTGTCTACAAAAAGAACTGTTTCTGAGCTCCACTCTCCCTTTCAATGTATCACAACCAAAATTCTGCAGGGCACCTGAGGTAACCTTTTCTGTGGCCTGCTGATTGTTATGCATTAGGGGCATCTGTGCTGTGTGGTCTGTGTGTGTTCACACAAACACAGACCACTAACCAAAAACTTTGATGAAGCATAAAAGTAAACAGGATGGCTCACTGTCTCCACATTGTAGATACTGCAACAGTACTGGGGATAAAGAGTGATTTCAGTAATTTCTGTTACTAATATGAGCGAGTAAAAGCCTCTGAACACATAGATTACATCCACTGACACAGCTCTTTTAAAGACACATCTGAGCAGAACCATTGTGTCACATTGTAGTTCACTGTTTACAGCAGTTCTTTTGTACTTGACTTCATCAGTAACAGCCTTGCTTTCTGTAACTCCTGAAAGCATTCCTCCAAGAAATTCTTAATGCTGACTTAAGTCTCAGAAGATTTTTATCTGATGTCTCCCTCCTGTTGCCTTTCTTGTGCCCAGGAAATCTCTTAATACAAGCTGCATTAGTTCAGCCTAACAATTTAAGTGCACTCTTCCTATGTATCAGACCCCTGGTAAGCAGATCTGCTATCACTTTCCAAAATGGAACAAACTGCTTGCTATCTATCTTACACCCCCAAAGGTGGCATCTCAATGGAAAAGAAACTGTCTCAGTTGTGTTAAACTTTTGGTTTCAGTAATAAAACTCTCTGAGAAAGACTGCATCGTAGATTTCTTCTGTAATGGATGGAAAAAAATGTGGATTTTTCAAGCAATAACAAAAAGAAGCTACAAGTTCATTCTGCTCTTTCATAGCTGATGAAACAGATAAAAAATGTGATACTTAATGATGTTATTTCAATAGAATTAGGTAGAACACAATAATTTTAAACATTAATGATCTTGCACGCTTCAGTTACTTTGTGCATTGGCAGTCAGGCTCTTAACTTATCTGAAAATTTCAATAGCAGTCCAGATATGGAAACAACCCCAATGAAAGGATGAATGACACAAAAATACTTTTGATTAAAACACAGAAAATAAATTGGGTGACTGCTACTAACATTTCCTGTGTCCAAAATCAATCTGTCTACTAAAAAACATCATTTCAGATGATCACTTTTTCAATCTTACAACATGTATATGGCTTAAGATGCATAACTTCTGCAGAAGGTACATTCAAAATGAAAAATAGAAATCTATCATGAATGCTGTCTACATGATACTGCCAAACTTTCTACTCCACTACAAGAGAGCACTTCTAATTTTCATAATTTTTCCTCTCTGTTTTTAATATTCTCAAATAAAAAAAAATTATTTCTTCAAGAATGCTGAGGTTTAGGATACATAAATAGCCTTCTCATTTTGAAGATGGGACTGTTCTTGTTCTTTCTTTTTTTTTTTTTTTTTTTTTTGCTAGTATACATCAGATATCTATGCCTAAGCACCTCTAAGGTAAAGGCAATCAGAGGGGCTGAGGATGGAGGGGGTGTTTGTTGTTGTTCATTTTTCCTCTTGCCAAAACAGGAGCCACTGATCCCTCCCTGCAGCCAGCACAGGGCTTTACCACTGTGTAGTTCTCCTTTCAAAACCATTCCCTTCCTTAAGGGGGACACTTTGGCTACCTTTTGCATTTACCTGTGTGCAAAATTGTTCAGCTCCAAGCTTGTATGAACACTATAAGGTGCATAACCAAATTCCCTTCTGAAAATGTTTGTTCACACAAAGATGAGAGTATATGTGGTTCTTCACATCCCATCCTACCCAACTTGAAGTAAGTGTTCATGTATTCAGGGCTGTGAAAATGAGTCTTCCCCAACCTTCATTCTAGCAGAAATTTTAGTCAGTTCAAGTTACTGGTGAGCCCTGGATGCCACATTGAGCAGCAGAGTCTATGAGGCTGAAGGCTGAGCACTCCCAAGCCATGAGAACAAAAAGCAGCTGAAGCATTCGGAGCACTTCTGAAGAAAGCAAGGTAAAGGCTATGGTGAAAGTCTGGGCTTAACACCCAGCCTGTCATATTTATGTTGATACTGGAACCAGAGTCCTTTGAAAATAGTGACTGTCAGAGTCTACAGAGCCCATTGGTACTTTCTGTGCTGCCTGAACAGCCCCTGCTGCAGGCTGCTCAAATGCTTGAGGTTTTTTCTCCTCTGTTTAAATAGAAACTTTCACTTCTGCTATTTGCCAAGGAGCTTGGGTTACTCATAAAACCTGGCAACCTTTGTTTGAAAGTATACAGATATCCTGTTCCTTTCCCCTAAATACATTGATTATTCTCTTCAATTGCACCTGCAGGACTGCTGCTGGGCCTATCAACTGTGGGGCTGGTGTCTTTGCTCCAGTTTATTGCTGATTTAAAACCAAGAGAAAATTACCACATACTCTCTATGCCAGGACCTTCATTCCTCCCTCTCAAACACGTACTGGCCGCTTGTGTGGCAAGAGGAGGAAACTGTAAATCCATGTTTTAGGTGCAAACATTTGAAGTCCAAGTACAAGCATGCATCAGAACACGAGAACCCTTCTATCTTTTTGTTTAGCTGTGAGAATAGGAATGATGCACCTCCAGCCTAGGGGTAGCTCTGTGCTGAGAAATACTCTGCCTGATGCATGAAAAGCTTTGTAAGCTATAGAAATTTTGCATTCGAGGTAAGCAGAGGCTCCACACGTTGTGGAAGCACCTGTTAGACAATCAATTAACAAGGGAATCATCACCGGGCAATTTTATTTTAAACAGTTTCTACAGCTCAATTTTTTTATTGTGCTTTTTAACCAGCTTTTATTGCCCCCCTCCCCTCGATTTCACATGACAAATTATTTTTAGGAGGGGCTCTCGTTTCCACAGCAGATGACAGCTGTGAGTCACGGTTCGCCAGGCGCTGCCGAGCCACACTACTGCGGTGCGGGCGCCCCTGACGCCGCCACCTTCAGCCGGGTGAGTCCCCAGCAGCGGGTGCGGGGACGGGGCTGCGACCGCCGGCTCCGCTGTAGCAGCCCGTTCCGCAGCCTCCGCCGCCCGCCTGAAGCTCCGTCCCGGTATCCGGACCGAACCGGACCTTTCCAGACCTTTCCGTTCCGGGCCCGCCCGTCGCCAAGGCGGCCGCTAGGTGGCGCCTTTGGCGGCGCTCTGCCCCGCCCGGGGCGTGACGTCAGTGGTGGCGTCAGAGGCGGGGGATTGCGTCAGAGGCGAGGGATTGCGTCAGGCGGCACCGCGCTTCGCCCGCCTGTCGGATGCGCAATTCCACCGCCCGGAGTTCCGATTGCGTGGGTCTGTCTGGTGGTGAGCGTGGGGCAGGGCACGGTTTGTCGCTGCAGGAGCGCTGCCCAAAGGGGTGCCTGGGCTGCAGGCGCAGCGGGGTGACCCTCCCTGTGGGCGCGCAGCTCCCAGGCCAGCAGAGTGCCCCTGCTGGCATCACAGTGACGCAACAGAGTAACACGGCTGAGTGTTCCAGGTCAAGTGAAAGCAGCGCTATGAGACCTAAACAAGTCGAGTCTTTAACGAAGTTTTACCTCCTGTGGGACAAGAAGATGAAAATTAAAACGGGACATCTTTTTTATTAAAAATGTCAAGTGGAATTCTTAGCTAGCTACAGATCCACCCTGGCAATACTGCAGTCTTAAAACCAATATTTACTCAAATACTTAAGAAATTCCTTTGTTTTGTGAGTCAAAGAAACAGAAAACACTGTCAATCTGGCAATCCACCTGAGATTAAACTGACTTTGAATGGAATAGCAAATTGCTGAGCATAATCAGTAAAAGGTATAAGGAATAAACACTGTCAATGAAGAATTTGTAGGTTGCAGAGGGAGAAGTATGAAAAAAGTATATGGATGGCAGCCTTTACACAGAGTCATTCAGGAAGAAGAGGGTGTACTAATAAGCTCCTGTGACAAAAGTACCAGAAAGGATTGAATATTGTAGCAGTGGTGAAATGAAGAAGAAATAAACAAACAAAAAAACTACTGGTTTTCTGCCAAAGGAAACTACAATGTATTGCTAGATAAAGTTTAAACTGTGATTGTTTAAGTAATAAATAATGACTTGAGAAACGGCGGGACCTGATGTAATCACAAATGGAAATTTAGTAAGTCAAGAGAGTTCACAAGATTTGGGTCATATTCTGAAAGTACTTAAAAAGCCTTTAACTCGTGATGCCAAAATTGGTTTTGTGGCTTATTTGTGTGGTTGGAAGGGGTTGTCTGTTTGTTTGGGTTTCTTTACTGATCAGTTCGTTGATGAATACGCAACAGGTGCAGCAGATTGCACATCAGAAAGAGCTAATTAAATCAGTGCTACTTGCTTTAACCTGGTTTTCTTGATCAAAGCAGCATTTTCTATCTTGTGTGCAACACTGATAGCTTTTCCTGTTTGTTTTTCTTTTGGAGGAATCAGGCTAAATTTGAGTAATCTAACAGGGAGTGAGCAGTAAGAGTACTGAGAGCATGTAAGTAACAAAATACCTCTGTCAAAATAAATGAATGGATTTTCTTAGGTCAAAAAAGAGCTGTAACTTTTGTGCCCTGCTCTTAATAATTTCACAACATAATGTTAGTCATGTGGGCATGTGAAAATGTAAAAAAATCTTTTAAGTGTCTGCATAGAGTAGATACAACCCTAGCCATAATATGAGGTAAATGGACAAGACTTGAAAAGTATTTTCCAGATAAAAAAATTTGAAATGCTACATTAAAATAATAATTTATCTGCATGACTTTTGCATCCTTTTTTTCCCCTAGTCAGACTGGTTAACTTGTTAATCCATCTTTGATTTTATTTGACTTCAGCACAAATGATGGAATTTGTACATTTAGGAGGTCTCTGCTCTATTGTTTTTTTCTCCTCTGAGAGCAATTTGAGAAAAACAAATCAGTGCAATCTAATTTAGCTTTCTTTTTGCTTTTTGCTTCTTTTTTTTCTTTAGAGAGGTAAAGTTTACCATGCATGACATTTACTGTGTTTGTTTATGAAAGCAGTTTGTTTCAACAGAACCGAACATGCATAATCATTGCTGAAGTTTAAGTTTTGTGTTTCATTTTGTATTTTCTTTTTGCAGATACAATATTTTGAAGACTAAAGTTGTACCTACAACTCTGGGACATACCAGTAACACATGCCCTTGTCTCAGCCACACAATAAACTGGAAGTCAGTGAGTATGGTACAGTAAGCATGGACTTTGCAAAACCACCTTGAAGGTACACACTGTCTTACAAAAGAGACTATACCAAAAATACCAATTAAGTTCTCGTAACCAAGGTAGATAATGAAGAGCACTACTGCGAAATTGTAGATGAGCAGATAAGTAGTTTTCTTGAGAAGAAATATGTTTTGCAAAACTGTTCCAAGGTAACTGAAGTGAATATAAACATCCAATTCATAATAGTAAGCTATAGTTTATTTTCCAGTAAGTATGGAAGTAACTAACTTCAGTGTATGTGATCAGACTCATGTGGATAGAGATCAGCACTAAATGCTCTTTTTTGAACATCCTACACAAAACTGCAAGAGAATAGACATTAAAAACAACAAACTTTCTGAATTCTGAACTACATTTTTAGATAACCAAAGTTAGACACATGTTTTCAGATGGAGTCAGCTGAGAAAACTTAACAGAGATTGAGCACAGGTCGCTGCTCCATTTGCTCCCTGGTCCATTTACTTGTTAAGCAATGAGCAGCATGAGAACTGTACTTCTTCCAACATTAGAGTTGCAAGGCCATGTTGTGTATAGGCATAATTCCAATTTGTATATAAAATTTGGCTCATTGTCAATAACCAAGGAGGATTGAGTAAGTATTTTTCCTGTAATTGAATATGAGGAGATTACCTAAGAAGTGTTAGTCTCTCCACCCACTGTTGTAACGACTGTATTAGTAAGATATTTAGATTTTTACGTGCTGTTGAAAACCAGGTGCATGGCCATCTGGAAATTGCACTGAGATTATACCTCTAGATTTACAGACAGATTTCATCCAGATGCATTTTTCAACATTCCTGTTGTCTGTTCATCCTCCGTGTTCTTATTTCTGTCTGTTCTGGAAAACGTGATGTTTGTGTAATATCCTGCTGAGAGGTTATTTAGAGAGATGTTTGTGTTACACTTTGAATCAATTGTGCTGCTTTGAAGCTCACCTGGTGCTTCCTCTTGTAAGGCAATATTGTCTTTCACCATACCCTAGTGATTTGGCTGCAACTTCCATGCTAGTTCTCAGATTCTTTTTAGAAAAAAACCCACCATTACTTTTAGTATTTTCAGAAACAAGCTGCATAAATGTACTTGCTTCCAGTAAATTTTTATTCAGAATACTCCAACGTTTCAGGCTTTGCAACAAGTGCTTGCAGTTTACCAGCAAAGTAGCCTTCACATCAAGTAAAAAGATACATTTGTGATCCCCTGAAAATCTGTCCAAATTGGCTCACTTGTATGCCTTTGAAAAATACGTTTGCATCTAGTCACTGCTAGATCTTAAAAGCTACATTTTCTGAAGCCTGTTCTCACCAAAAGAATTAAGCTTCTTGCAGCTCCTGTGTGGGGCCAGTCTGTGTACGTGTAATTGTTGTAGGTAAATGAACATGATGAAAGGCACAGGTCAGCAGTACAACTCATGCAATGGTTGCTCCAGATGCTTTTCACTGGTTGAGCTGCTGCCCACATCAAAAAGCAGGAACTGTCTCTCCCACGCACTCAGTTGACGTCTTTGGTGGCACATAAATGAATGGAACATCCAATTTGAGTGAAAACAGAACAAAAATCAAAGGGGAAAGCAGTTCACAATTATGTAATGGGTAGGATGGGAATATTCAAGAGGATTGAATTAAGATTTTCAGGAAAACTTCCCATTTGCTGTTTGTTTAGTTAGCTATTGGAGAGTGTGGCTTTGCAACACCAGTAACAGTGTTTTCTGTGATCTACAGTTAAACTACCAAAATTGGGTTGCCAGTAGTGGAGGATACCTGTGATCAGGAGCTGGTATCCTCTCAGTAATTTGTAGATAAAAATCTTGCCTCTCCCATACATCAGTCATGCTATTATAGCTGTGGTTATTGCTAGTCAAAGTGTTGGTTTTTTATTAATACAGGAGGGCTTTTCAAAATTGATGTGGATTGGGTGAAATTCCATGAGATCCAGTGTCCAGGACCATCCCCCTTAGTTTGCAAAAGATCTTAGAAGAAAAAGAGAAGTAAGTTCTATTATATATTGAGGTGCTGGAACACAAATGGGCTCCACCCAAAACAAAGCTACATTCAAGTCCAGAATAGAACTCTGGCTCAAAGAAGTCCCCAGAGCATGGGTTAAGTATAGGGGGAGCAGAGAGGAGGTGCCAAGCAGTGAGAAGATGCTGCCCTTTGCTGTTCTGGGTAGCAGCACATTCTGCAGTCCTAGGGGATATGCAGGAGTATCCTGTGTGTTTGGTTCTGCACTAGAAAGAATTCTTGACTCTAACATTAAGCTGTTATTGCTAATTGTCCAGGTCAAAAGACACTAACAAACCGTGTTCCTTACAGTTCCCAACCAGGCAGAGAACTAGTCCTGAAATCCAGTGTTTTAGTTACTCAAATGTTTTGGTGGTAGTCTGGTTAAGAAAGACTTCATGTTTCTTAATCCTAGTGCTTGTCTCAGTTCCTCTCAGAAATGACTGCATGCCAGTGACAGTTGCCAGACTGCCTACAGTGTGTTTGTAAAAGTTAAAATCTTCAAGAGGATATATGCTATATTAAGTCCTAATTATTTATTTCCTTGCATACCGTTTTCCCTTAGTTTTTCTTAGACAGTAGCTATAATTCACACAAGTATCTTTAAATAATTAATCTAAATTCTAAGCAGAATTTTATTAGGTTTTTGGTTTGGTTTTTATCTCATTATGTGCCTTTGGTACTACAACTTCATACTTTTGAGTGTATCCATTTCTCAATGTCAAACACAGGACTCAGGTCAAGTGTACTTTCCTGATTTAGGAGTGTGTACATGTTGGTGCATTTCAGATGGAAATACAGCCCCCTCCAGTCACTGCTAGTTCCCTGGAAGACCATGCTGTTGATTGGTGCATATCAATAGCAATCAATGAGTAGCCTAGCTGGTCAAATTTATGCACTTGCAAAATAATGCAATTAAAGTTTACCATATTTTAAAATACTTCATTAAACACTGAATCAGTAGTGATCTTTTTTAGGAGAAATAAATTATTCCAAGAGAAAGAAAGGCATAAATTCTTACCAGGATTTCTTAGCACACTCTTGGTATGCTATGTCCCTCTAAGGCATGTCATGTCTACAGAGAAGAGTACTAGGCAGAAAGACAAAAAAATCTAAAAGATCCCTTTATACTGTACTTCCAAAAACTAATCCAAATCCTTGGCTTTTGTCAGGTGCCAAGAAGAGAAATTAACATTGAATTTACTAAGAAAAGAGGCTTTTTATTAGTATTTGCACCAAAACCATTTTCACCCTAACATAACAGCACGAGAGTGTCACTCAACAAGCAGTACAACCTTCCAGTGATAAACATAGATTGTTGGCATGGCTTTGGTACAACCCTTCACTCATCTTTTGGCTGGGCTGTGTTGGCCCCTTGTAGTGACAGGACAGGAATAAGAAAGAGAGAGGAGATGGGCACTGGCTTGTGACAGTTTTGCTGCTGAATGTCAGCCACAGTCTGCATTAAAGGTCTTTGTTTTTAATGCAGCAACCCAAAACTCATTAAGCATCAGTAAATTTAAATTAAAATGAAAGCAGACATACACTACCAACAATATAGTACCTATTGAAAGTTTACAGCAGTCATTTTTATCCCCACGAGTTTCTATCCCTGTCTGCATTCTTTATGGGATTTTCTTAACCTTTTCTTGGCCTCTCATTTAATTCCCTTAAGTATTATTTTTGTTGTTATCGCTGATATTGCTCTTATTAAGTAGCATCTGATTTGTTCCTACCTTACCAGTAGACCTTGTAAACTGAACTTATTGTGGGAGAATTTATTACATCCAATTACTATCCAATACAGTACTTCATGAATTGTGAATCATGTACCAGTCTTTTTTTGGCTGAGATTGTTCTTTCTGTTTTGATCTTCTCTGGATGTCACCTGGAAGAGGGAGAGGAGTGAGCAGCTTTTTTTACTTTGAGTTCCCAGCTGGTGGAGAAGCCACCAACCACGCAAAGTGGATGGCATTAATGTCTGTCAGAAAAGCTTTCCTACTCCAGTTAGTAACACCTATTGCTGTGTGCCTGCTACACTTAACAAGTAAGACAACCTGATTTGAGTCAAATAAACCATGGAACGAAGTAAACAGCAGACAGAATTTTACTTTCCCTCTTTGGGGCAGCAGTTTCTTGCTTAATTCCTGGAAAATGGGCAGCTCCAGCTGCTGTCTCCTCACTTGCATTAAAAATGGGAAGCCATTCTTTCTTAGAACTTTTTACTGTTCCCAGCTTATAGTTTTTACTGGGGAAATCACTGGTTGTCTGAGCAGCCTTGGCAAATTGATGCTATGTGGAAAACATGGCGTTTTGTTTCTAAGCACTTTAACTGCTTAAAAAAAGAAAAAGAAAAAGAGTTGGAATTAGTGTAGACAATACAGGGCTGCCCTGGCACCGGGCAGGTGGGCTGGGGGCCAGCCCCGTTATCGGCCCACGCCGAGCTGAGGGCGGCGACCCTGCGGCGGGCAGATAAATGCCGGTGAGCCCCGCACAGGGTCCCACTGCAGCCGGGGGCTGTGTTCTGCCCCACCCGTGTGCGTGGAGGCTCTGCCCCAGCCCCGCAAACCCCGCGGGCAGCCTGCGCCTCTCAGCCTGGCCGGGGACCCGGGCCCCGCTGATGGCAGGTGGCAGCAGGGAGCTTGTTCGGTCCCGAGCAGAAGCCTGCGGCGGTAAGGGCTTGATCCGCTCCCGCCAAGGGAAGGCGGCTCCCGCCAGCAGAAGCTCTGGGGGTAAAGCACACAGCGGGAGAACGTCGCCCCCGGGCCGCCCGCCCGCCCGCCGCGGCTGAAGGGTTCACCCGGCTGCCGAAAGGCCCCTTCCCGCGCCGCCGCCATCTTGCGGCTGATCCCGCCCACCCTCTGGCGGCCGCCGCGCAGCGCTGCGCCCCTGCCCGCCCGGGGCCCTGCACGGCGCGGCGGCACGGGGAGAGCGGCGGCGGGGGCGGTGCTGGGCAGCGGCGCTTCCCTGCCCCGGGGCCGGACCCGCCGGGAGCTGAGGCGGCTGCCGGGGCGGGACAAACCGAGCCAGCCCTCCCCCTCCTGGGCCTCGGTACCGGCGGCCTCGGCCTTGGAGAGGTTCTCACCTTGGCCGAGTGCAAATCCTCTACACGTACCCATATGTGGAGGCGCCTACCAAAAGCTAAGTAGGTAAGTTGTCTACCTCTTCCCCCGACTTCTGGCTTTATTATCTAAAGCGACAGCCGTCATACAGGACGGTGCTGTTATTTTTTTTCACTGTCGGGTGTTTCTGAGTGAAAATGCTGACTGGTGGTAGCTGGGGTGACCACGGCAAGGAGAGCAGTGATAGGCAAGGACGGAGCAGGCACCGGGTGCTTGCTTTGTTGCTTTCTCCCTGGAAGTCAAAGGATGTTTCATTCCTCTTTGACAAGTGGGGGAAGTGAGGCACTTATTAAGGGGTGCCAACAATAAAATACAGTCTGTATTTTGAAAAAAAATTGCTGTTTGCTTTAAGCACGTGTATCCGTCTGTTGACAAGCCGTAAGATGAGGCTAATTGAAAGTCAAGGGGAGGTATGTTTTCCATTCGTTTTCCTGGCTTGGTATTTCGTGGGGCTGGCAGCTGTTGCTTCATTTGGTCTTGCCGGAACACCCACACCGACAGATTTTGATACAATTTGAAGTGTTGCCGGTCAGAGCTCTGCAGACGCGTGCCCTGGGCTGTCAGCTCCACGCACTTCTTCACTGTCCTGGCACCTTCTTGGGATAACAGTGTAGGGAAAAAAAAATACCCAAAAAACTGAAAAAGGAAATGTGGTCTTGAAGAGCAACTGCTCAAAGACATCTAAGGTCTGATATTTTTTGTTGCATTGTCTGAATTTCAAGAGAACGTTGGCCCACTTCTTGGGGTAGGTGGCATTACAATATTATCCTGTATCTGCTTTCTTAGCCCACTAGAGGAAAAAAGTAAAAATCGCAGTTAAGTTGAAAGAATAGGAACTGCAGTAATTGCTTCTTACATCTTTTGTCATTGTAACTCTCCAAAGTTGCTTACTCTTTGAGTTACTGTATGGACTTTTACACTAACATGCATCTGTTACACTTATATCTCAGCTGAGAATGAGGTGCCAGAGATGCCATAAATGGTAACTCTTCCTGTCCCAATTCCACAGTCTCCTGAATAAAATAACCTGTTATCCTTGGGATGTTTCTGCATTGTATTGAAGTAAGAAATTAGGTCACATTGTGGGATATAATTCATGAACAGGCTGCACAGCCTTGCCAGTGTCACCAGAATTATCCTGAGAGTGCTTATCATCTGAAAGCTCAGCGGTGAGAGACCAGAGAGAAGAGGTACCTTAGGGTATCTCTTACATTTCTTCTATTCTCTCATACTGTCTTCGACTGTCATTAAAAAAAGAAGATGGAAGGGGTTTGCTAGAAAACGAGACAAGTTCTCTATTTTGGCACTCTGAGAGGAACCTGAGGCTTCTTAACTCATAGGTACTGGAGAGCTGAGTTTCTGGTCTGGTGAATTTTAACATTTTCCAAACACTGACAGCCTAGTAGAGGAGTGGGCAAATATCAGTGCTCTGGTTTGTTTCAAGGGCATTGTAAGCAGCACTTGTTTCTTGCTCTAGATCTGTTGTTGGTCTTCATACCAGACTTCCTCTTCCAGCTGTACGAATGCAAGCTGACAGGCTGGCTGCAAGCAGCTATGCTTGACACAGTCGACAGCAGATAAGGCAGCATTATTGCTACAGCTTTGTCTTTATTTGCCTTCAGTTCCCAGCAGTGCAGCTGTAGATGAGTTTTTGAGGATTCAAATCTCTGTCCCTGAAGGGATAACCAACGCAAATTGTTTGTCCCATGGAGTCAAAGCTAAGTGCCATCTTTTGGCACTTTTATATTTCCTTATTTTAGTCTTTGACTGGTTTATTTGTTACATGCACTGTAAGAACAGATTGCTTTCTTTGTAGAATATACAAGGTTTTGGTTTTGCATCAGGTCAGTACATTTGATTTTGTTAGGAACTGTGAATTGAAGACCTCTTTGCTTGTGTGAGATGCTAGTTTGAGTTAAGCCCCAGGTGTGATATGGCTGTATGTGAAATCTGTGATTAGTTATTACATAATCTCACAAGAGTTACATAAATGCACATATCCTATAGAGCTAAAGGGACGAGAGATGTGTTCACTGTGCTAAGCAGCATGCTGTGCTAGAGCTTGCATTTCTGGAAAATACCCACAGCTCTGCAATAGATCAACTGTGTTAAATGTGAATGTTTTGGGGAGTGCAGATCTCTGGAGCTGAAGAGGTGATTCACACTCAAAGCCCTCTGAGGAGTGCCAGTGGCAGCTTCACTGTGATGCAGTTTCTCTCTTTGAAACTCATGTTGTTGACTGAAAATTAGGCCTGACTGACTTTACAAGGCCCCTTGTAATGAAGTTAAAGGTGAAGATGGCCTGAAGGAAGGCTGCAGGAATATTTGTGGCACTTGACAAAAGATGACTGTAGAATGTGTGGTTGTATATCCATTTCAGTTTTGATCTACAGGATATACTATGTGCTGCTGACTGATAAAACTAGGTAGTCTCCTGCATATTTATTTAAATTCCTGAATTATAAGATGGGCACACAGGCATTTCTCTAATCTGTAGCAACTTTGTGAGGAGAAATAGTAATTTTAATATAGAAGGAAGAGATGTGCTTAATTAATTTAGGCATAATTTTGGTTTAAAAGTGTGGACTTCTGTAACTATATTGATAGACTCTCCTGTGAAGGCTTAGTCTGTGCAACCAAAATACCTGGACAGCTTAAACCACTTTTGAGGAGAGAGAAGATGGTGTTATAATGGTAAGAGTCCTTCACACTGTATGTAGCCTTTGTGGGTTACAATATTGGAATATAAACTTTGTCATTAGTATTGACACTGTAGTAAAAGGATAACAGCCTTAGATAGGAAGGCACAGGGGGTGAGAAGGAATGGCAGAATTTAGGGATAAATACAGACAGAATATACTTCTGCTTCAGATGAAATGTAGCAGAATGTCTTTGGTTGAAAAAGCTTTACATTTGTCTTATTGCTGAAAAAATACCTTGGCAGAGTAGAAAGCAGGTTGAATAGTCTGCATTGCCAGGAGCCTTACCCCTGTGAAGTCCTGCAACCTTCAAATGTTTGAGATGGAGCTGCACCAAGAACCTGCATTTCACCTTGCAGCTAGTGTAGAATGTGACAGGTTTTTTTCAAGAATTCTGTGTTGGAAATCTGTCTCTAAGCCTCTTTTGGACATTTTGAAAATCCCGACAACTTCCTTATGTTTTGCTAGTAGCAGAAGTGGTGTGTTGTCTGCTTTATTTATTCCAAGTTTTTCCATCATTCTAGAGTAGATAATGCTTTGAGTTTCTGGTCCCAATATATGTAGGCAAAGGTATCATCTATAACACAGAAAAATATGATCTTTAACGTAAGCCCTCCTTGGACACTCACTTTCCTTGGGAGAAGAGGTGGCCAAGGCTACTGGGATGCAACTGCTCAGTACAGATAAATGTTAGGGTTAGGGTTACTCTTCAGGTGCAAATAACAGTCAGAGATTTTATGGTACATGAGAATATGTGTATGCTGGGGTGAGAAATGGTGCATACAAGATCTCACCTTTCCTCTGGCTCACAGTACTCTCTCATTTACCTGGCTCATACGAGTTTTCTGTTCCCTGAGGACAGGATGCATAGAGGCTGGGAAGACTCTTAAACCAGTTGCTGATTTGCACATTGTACTGCCATTGTGCTGTACAAAGCACTGGTTTGGGTACTGGAAACCTCAGCTTTCCCACTGTTATGTTAAATGGCTGCTGGCAAATCAGTTCATCTTTGCCTTGGTTTCTATCTACAAACTGAAGTAAATTATCTTCTTTTTCTTTCCAGGGCACTTCAGGATTTAGTCATATAAAAATTTTGTATGTAGTTACCTGCTGGACTGCACGTGTTTCAGAGCTGTATCAACAAGTCCATATCTGTTTTTGGCACAACTTTACTATTGACCTCTGATTATTGGTGTTTGATGTCCTCTCTCTTTCCCAGATTTGCAGACTTTTCATGCCTACTTGCATATAGAACCTGCTGTGGTATGGTCAGCCCTTCTAAAGGCTGGGTAACAAGTGAAAATCTGGAGTGACAAGACATATCTGTTACACATGAACACTTAATGCATACTTAAATCACATTGAATACATGTAGGAATACATGTACATTGAATACATGTAGGAATATGGGTAAGCAGTAGTGTGATGAATTAGATCATTGGCCACTGTGTCATACGTGACTCCCTTGCTGACTGGGAAGAGCATCATTAGTACATGACACTGAAACATTGGGAGCACAAATTTGCCCAAACCAACGTAAAAGCTTACAGGGTGATATGATGATTTGATCTCTGAGTCTTTATCAAAGGTAGAGAGGGCATTGCCAAATGTCTTTGTGCCAAGGTAGAGAAGCTACAATTCTTGGTCAAATTTATTTTCCTTTTCTGGTGCTCATGTTCTTGCAAAGGCTATTCCTCTTACTAGCCTGGGATAGATTAGGAGGGTGTAAACTTACTGTAAAAGAATATGAAAGCAAAGAGGTTTTGATTCGTGGAGAATGAGTCTGTAGAAAGATGTACAAAAAAGAACAGATACCAATAGACTATGAGGATTTTTCTTGCAACAGAGTTATAGATTAATATGAATTCACTTTTGCACTGCCCTCAAATTAGATGATTTTGTAGCCTTTGTCACTCACCTCTAGCAAATTAGATACATAGAGCATCTTTTCAAGAGAACAGTTTCAAGCTCATTGGTCTTGAATTGACAGCAGAGTCACACAAGAAATCTTGTAGACAGGCTGAAATGGTACTTTCAACAGAAGATAAGTCTAGATTAGAAAGAGGTATCTCTGATTCATTTATTTATAATTGAATAAGTGCTTATGAAAATACACAGAAGACAAAGGAGACCAAAGAGGAACAAGAAGCCTTATCAGCACCCACAGAAATGTAGAGGTATCCTGTTATAGGAACAAGTAAAGATGGGAGGGGAATTAGGAGGAGCTGTAATTACAAAAGATACAGGAAGAGCAACATTTCAAGAGGAGGATGATTATAATAAAGGTAGATAATGATCACAGAGGATGAAAATGGAAAACCAATTCTGAGAGTTTAAGAAGCTTTGGCCTCAAGATTTTGGTAAGTGCTGTTTCAAGGGCAGAACTTGGATTAAATAGGATCTAAAGGTGGAGGTGAAGGAGAACTTCCAGCCATGCTCAGAGCTGAGTACGTGGAAGCAGAGGTCAAGGATGGGAATTTAATAGTGGAAGTTTAAAGTGTATTTTTATTGTTGAGGAAAAAGAACCAAGTAAAACATGGTTTTAAAGGCCCAAGATGAGATAATAACAATTTGACAGTTGAAAGCAAAGAATGTGTGAGAATTGTAGTTGGGAACTAACAGTGATCTGAGAGGTAAGAAAGGTTACAGGCTGCTAATGGGTTTGTAAAGAGTTAGGCTTTTCTGTTGGAAAGTTAACTAGGCTTAGAGTGGTAGTCCAGGAAAGCAAGGAACCCACACTGAGAATTACTGTTTTCTGAAACAATGACTGGAGAGTGTTGAAGGCTTAGAATATATTCTGACTTATGTTTAGATTGTATAATAATTGTAATTTTTTTTAATCCTTGTCATAGCTCCTTTACTTTTGGCAGATTTTTTGCTTTTTGAATGCCCATCCTGTATTTTAATATTTCAGTGTTGCCCTCACATTTCTTTGAGAATTTTTAGCCTCTATCAATTTTCTTGTTGAATTGTGTGGGCTTGTGAGACGATGTGTGTATGGAATGACTTTTCAGCATTCTTCTTTCTCAGAGTTGTTTCTCTTTAGCTTCTTATTATTTGTCTCATTATTTATTTGTAACACTTGTTTTATAATGTACACTTGTAAGTGTAAACTCTTCTGCCAGCAAGCCTAATACCATAAATATTCACAAATACAGCTTTGGATGTTAATAAATGCTTTTGTTTCTTTTACAGATGAGACCATTTCATGCTCTTTTATTTGGAAGAAGTGGTCAAAGGACATGGATATCTATTCAGACTTCAATGCAGAGAACCTCTCATCTTCAGCTAATATGTCTATTTCTTTGTCTGGACAAATTGGACCCAATACCACCACTGGTACTCCTTCTATGTCAATAAGCAGGCTTTTCCCAGCCCTGTTAGAATGCTTTGGAATAATTCTTTGTGGCTACATAGCTGGAAGAGCCAACATTATCACATCAACTCAGGCCAGAGGACTGGGAAATTTTGTGTCCCGTTTTGCACTCCCAGCTCTACTGTTCAAAAACATGGTGGTACTTAACTTTTCTAATGTGAATTGGTCCTTCCTGTACAGTATTTTAGTTGCCAAAGCTGCTGTGTTTTTCTTAGTATGTGTTTTAACATTGTTGGTAGCCAATCCTGAGAACAGATTCAGCAAAGCAGGTTTGTTCCCTATTTTTGCTACACAAAGCAATGACTTTGCACTGGGATATCCAATAGGTAAGTAGTTCCTTATTCTCTCTTCTTTAAAATTATTTTTCAGTGCTCTAAGCGTGTTTCCTTTTATTTTTCTGTAATTTGAAAATGACTCCTGAACTGGAGGAGTGAGCTAGTCCATTTCTCAAGTCACATTTCTTGCCTTCAGATCATGTACTTTTTAGTAAGGGAAGAAAACTGACAGCTGATATGATTGAGACAGAACTGAAAACAGTCCAGCTACAGTTGTCTATGTGATCTTGTTATGTTGAAGTAAATCGGTCTAAAAAAAATTAAAATATAATTTCAAAATGCATATGAATTACCTTACATTTATTGCAGGCAGTTTTCCATATGGGAAATATGAGTTTCCCTTAAGGCCAAAATTCCTTGATTCGCAAAGTATTACCCTGTACCTGGGGCCTCTGAAATAGCTGTAATGGGTCTTTTACTATTTTGGCATTACCTCTTGGTTTAGCTGAAAAAAAACCAAAAACATTATGGCTAAATGTTGGTGTCTACTGGTTGTGGAGTGTGTGTGACAAACTTTAAATTGGTTTGCAAGAAACTTCTAATTTTTGTGCTATTTAATTGATGTAGGCAATCATGTCTTATCCCTTGATCTTAATATTGTGGCCAGTAGACATGCTTTAGGATAGAGTCTTGGAAGAAGTCAGTGTCTTAAAATAAAGATTGGTGTGTGATTTGTAGTAACTTGTATTTTTGCATCTCAAATTGGAATTTTATGTGGCTCTGGTGCCATTTTTGGGATGTGTAGTTAACCACCATCAGAGTGCATCTAAAAAACAGGCACTCAGAGTATAACTTGTGTAGCTGCAAACTCTTGCTCTTGTAAACCTGTATTCTGAATTCCAATCAGTATCAGTTATTAAACTTAGTTTTATCCCAATCTGTGACATTATTATTTTATTCCGTTTTTATAAGGTTTTTTTTCCTTTTATAGTTTTTTTTCTTAATATTTTAATATGCTTTTAGGCTTACATACTGTGATAACTTAGGAAGTCATCTGAAGTTGCAGCAGGCTTCTCCCACTTGCTACTGTCTGAACTGCAGTGCTTTTTACCTGCTTTGGGAGACTCTTCTGTGCCAGTGCAGCTTTCAGTGCTGCCTCTCCCCAGGCAGGACCTCTGTGGCCTGTGTCACATACATTGCAGATATCATGATCTTCAAAATAGACCTTCAGTGGAAGGCATTTAGGAAGACATCTGGATTATGTTTTGTTTGCTGTTCCCTGAAGGGAAAGTACTCTTTGCCTCTCCAGGTCTCTTGAGATTGCTTTTCTAATCCAGACAAGGTTAAGAACAAAAAAAAAAAAAAAAACAAAAAAAAACTTGTGTGTTCTAGCAAAGCAAAAAGCAATGTATTTTGAATGTATTTTGAGAATTGAAAATACAGTTACAAAAGAGAAGCTTTAACATGCAATTCCCAGTTACACAGAACAAGTAGGTCCCTATTTTAGACTACTTGAGGAGCTGGCAGGTTTTTTTCTCTCTTTTCCAGGACAGCATGCTCAGGATAACCTGATTCTTTCTTGCTCTCTTAACTGGATATGTATAAAATACAGACAAGTGCAATTGCAAACTTTTTCTTACCTAGATGAAAATACCCTGTTTTCCTCAGTTGCATCTCCTGAGATTTATTCTTTTTATGAGAAATTAGAAGTATATTTGCAAGTAGGGCTGTGAGGATTACATCTTTGTTTCTTGGTGTTTTATGATTGATAAGAAATGATTCATATTTATTCCATGTACAGTCTGGCCAAATTTGCAACATTTAGTTCATTTACTGGAATACTTAATGCAACAGCAGCGCTGTTGGGTGCTCAATGGCTGTGTATTTCTTAGAGCTGTTGATTTCCTTTCCTGTCCTTCTGCCATCCCCAGTTTTTCACCAGAGTTTGGTTCATGCTGTCTGGTATGCAAACTTTACAGTTAGCAGCTTCTCTGAAGTGTTTGCAGGACTAGGAAACCATGAATGCCTTACTTGTTTCTTTTTGTGGCAGATGATAGTGTTTTGAGCAAAAACATGGTCCCTTATTGGAAATATACTTTTAAAGGCTGCTTGAAATTTGTAAAGGAAAAAAAATCAGTATTGAAAAATGTGTGTATTATAATAAGGCTATTTAAAAAGGCATTTTGAGCATTTTAGTAGGTAAATAACATCCTGGGTTTTCATCCACTGAATGTTTTTTCTTGTATAAGCACTATGCTATTTTTTGTTGTTGAGCAAAGATCTGCATGTAAGAATTTTTAAAAGGCAAACATTTTCAAACCTCACCACTGTTTCCTCTAATCACTGTATTGACAGTTCAACAAACTGTGGTTGGTTTAGAGTCAAAAGCAACTGGTACAGAAAAAAACCAGTACAGGTAGAATCACTACAATAGAAAGCTTTATCTTGTTTTTTATTACTAGGTGAGATGCTACAACTCTGACAGTAAAGCTTCATCTGCTCTTCTGTATTGTATTGTTAGCACACAGATGTAGCAGCAGTGTTGTGTGGATGATGGCTCAGTTGCCATTACTTTGATGGTGCTAATTGTGTTACACGTGAAGAACTAGTGTGTGATTTATATGTAATTCCGAGCAGCTGGCATCTGGAAAATTGTTGGTTTTTTTTTAAGTATTAAAATATCTTTAAATTTTTGTTACACACAGCAATCAGGCACCTTGATTTAAATAAAATGGTAAAAAATTCATTAGTTATAGAAGTTGTGGATTATTTTCACTGTCCTAATGATTCCTTAAGAGTAATATTTTTTTTTTCCTACTGACTCATCAATCTGCATTGGTTCCACCTTCTGCTACCCAGGAATATCCATTGTGACATCATACGTCAATTAAATTGCTTGCAGAGTTAAATATATTGTATTATGTATACAGTTTCACTTTGCCAAAAAATAATGATTTACTACATTTTTCACTCAGACATTATTTACATGTGACTTGGGTTGCATTTGACTGAAATGGGCATACTGTTTTAAGAAGCATAAAAGCATCACTAGCGTTTTTAGAAAATTTTTACTTGCATAAAAAATGTCTGGCATGTTTAAAGTGGTTTTATTAACATATATTCTGTGTTTAAAACTGACTTGTTAAATGCATTAACTAAGCACACATTTGGTAGTTCTCGCTTGCAGTTTATTCAGGTTTTTAGGACAGGGAGCTTGTGTCTATATACTTTAATCATGACTTGGAAGGGGAGTATCACCTTTGGTGCTTTTTCATATGTACTGTGAGTCAAGTAAATATGAATGTTAGCTTATTCAATCTAAAGAGGAGGATGTTTATTCTGGTTTAGCACTTAAATCCTGTCATTCTAGATATTTAATAGGAAGGTAAAAATGCTTTGGACTTTGAAAAACAGTCACAAGGGAAAACCCTTTGCAGGAAAAGAATAGGTTTAGTGTGCAAGGAAAAGGAAATACCTACAGCAGTTGGTTGCTTAGTGATCTTAAACTTTGTTACATACTCTTAAGAGTGCAAAGCTCTGGAAAAGTCTAGAAGGTGTATTTATGCAGTAGTGCTTCCTTTTTTTTTTTAATATTATTTGTAGCACAAATATAACTCCACCTGCATATTAAGATACTTATGCCTGGGAAATAATGTGTCTCCAACTTGTGTAGGAAAAGCTAAAATGGAAAGCATCGCTCTCTGTATTTCTGGAAATAATTATTGGAAATAATAACATTATGAGGCAGGTAAAAGATAACTGTTATCCTTCCAAAGAAGTCTGGAAAATTAAAATGGCATTCTTACACAGATAAATGTCAGATTGTTAACCAGATAAACAGCAATTTTTATAAATTTAATTAAACATTTAATACATACATAAGAAATACAACAGTATAAACTTGTGAGTTTTAAAATAAAATTAAAAATGCAAACATGAAGCATTGATATGACTTTAAATATTATTTTACTGTTTATGTGAGGAAGTGCTTCATATACATAATTACTCCTGATGGGGGGACCAAAACCATCTGCATTCTGTAGAATTCAAGGCCTTGTAGCTTTATAAGTGCATTTAATATAGGGTATTATAATTAAAAGGAAACAAAATCCTACTTTAAAAGTATCGTGGTTTGCTTTTTTTAATCACCCTGGGATGGAATTTTGTATCTTTCCAGAGTACTTTCATTATTTTTGAAGTGCTGTTAGCACAGACTTGAAATAAGCAGCAGTTTTATCTTGACTCATAAGTATGTAATAGCAATGAAAACAAATGCTCATGATTTAGAGTTCCTTGAAGGACCTGAGCTGCAGTGATAACTCTTGTGCACAGCAGTTCCAGAAAATGAACTAGTAATTATGTGCTAATGTATGTTTTATTTGGTTGTTGCTTTACTGTATTGTATGGAGTCAGTGTGGAAAGATTACACCTGACTTACCCACTGGAAACTGGATAAATTCTAGAGGTGTGAGACTCCCCTAAGATGAGAAGCAGTTGGAGTCCTGCATGAAATTCTCCACAATGTTCATATTTCTGGGGGGGAAAAGTACTTCAGAAAAAAAAATTACAAAAAATCATCATTCAAGATTGCTATATTGTTTCTTTTTTCCCTGTAAATATTTAATATTAGTAGAATCATTAAACAGTGTTGGATAGTTAATCTTTGATTTTTAATGAGTTAATTAGACAACTGTGGTGGTTGGGTGTACTCTCTTCTTACATAATATATCAGCTATGCAGTTATCTACGTAATAATATATATAATAATATATAATATGTATAATAATGCATAATATATAATATAATAATATATGCAGTTATTTCTGAAGGATAATGAAATAATTTTTCTCTAGTTTTTAGACAAAAGAACTTAATCTCAATATTAATGTATTTTTGTGCTGAAATGTTATCACTTAGCAGTTTTCATTTCTTGTCTTCTAGTTGAAGCTTTGTATCAAACCACTTACCCAGAATATCTCCAGTACATTTACCTAGTGGCTCCAATATCTCTTATGATGCTGAATCCTCTTGGGTTTATCTTCTGTGAAATCCAGAAGTGGAGGGATAATCGCACTGTGTCACAGAGCAAAATCAAAATAGTGGGCCTAGCACTCCTTCGAGTTTTGCAGAACCCAATTGTGTTCATGGTCTTCATAGGAATTGCCTCAAACTTTATTCTTGGCCAGAGAATTCCCGAATACCTTGAAAGTTTCCTTGATGGACTGGGCAGTTCATTTTCTGGCTCTGCTCTTTTTTACCTTGGACTAACTATGGTTGGACAAACAAAAAAACTGACAAAGGGTATGTTTGTTGCACTGATCCTTCTCATCACAGCTAAACTGTAAGTTTGATTTATGTACTTCTGTAATTTTGTTCTCTAGATGTTTTAAGTTCTGAATATGCTGTCAGATGGCTTTTCTCTTGAAATCATTATAGTGACAGTATATTTCACTTGCAGCATTTTGAGTGTTTTCCAAACTCTGATAGGCTACAATTATTAACTTTTAGAAGAAATATTCCACACCACAAACCTGTTGCCAGACTCTGGAGGGAAAAAAATTTGGAGGTTCATATATAGTCCACAGGCCATCTGTCATGAGTTTGGTCTATGTGGAATTAATAGCTTAAATTAAAATTTGCTATTTAAATGGTTAGACAAGAGTGAGTTTAAGTATTATTTGATTAGTATTTGCATTTTGTTTGGATTAAACAAGGTATCTCTAAGTTAGTTGGTTTTGCTTGCTTTGGCTGTAAACTTTTGAGACTGCTGTATTGTCAGAACTTAAAAATGATCCCTTTGCACTCTGAGGCTATCTGACTTTTAAGCATGAATTAATGACAGCTTGCATTTAGAACTCACACCATCATTAAATACTCTTGAATATATCAGCTACTGGTGAGCTCAATACTTCATTTGCTGCAGCTCTACAGTTAATATGATAGAGCAGTTGTTTGGGGATTACATTTGTACTGTAGTATCTGATGGTGCTTTTAAAGACCTAGTTTGTAAAGCTAGGTGTACAAAGTGCAAAGTGACAAATTTTGTAAAAACATGAAAAAAAAAGGTTTATAATGTTACCACTTTGCTTTACTGATGAGTTTATGTAATGAGCCTGTGTAAGGCTAATATAGTGAGCCTACTAGAGATGGGAGGAACAGAATAGCATTGATGCAGGGTGTTTTGCTGGCCAAAACTTTGAGAATAGTTGACTTAATCTTGAGCCTTTGTTATAATTTGGACAGGTTGCATAAAGGTAGCCTAATATTCAATGCTGGTGATTGCTTATAGCCACTATTACTTTAACATATTAAAAAATAGGGTTTTTTTATAATTTACCTTTCTAAATCTTAAGTCTATACAAAGAATGTGTTTGCACTCACAGAGGATATACTTATATCCCAGAGATTGGTGTCACTTTCACCTTTTCATTTCTTTTTGCATTTTTTTTTTCATTTAGCTTGTGACACAATTTTTTAAGTAGCTGGTAAATGTCCTGGTTAAAAGTAAAGGCAATCATTCAAAGTTATGTCACTGTTGTGATTTTCAGGAACAGTATTCAAATAAGCCTTAAATTTCCTTTTTAAGTAAAGAAGAGTCTATTTATAGAGCTTTAGTAATATTTTTTTGTAATAATTATTTTCCTGTCTTTTCAGACTCATGATGCCATTTCTCTGTAGAGAAATGGTGGAACTCTTGGACAAGAGTGACAGCATAGTCAACCACACCAGTTTGTCAAACTATGCATTTCTTTATGGAGTTTTTCCAGCAGCACCTGGTGTCGCAATATTTGCAAGTCAATTTAATATGGAAGTAGGAATTGTATGTAGTTAGCTTTTCCTAAATACATATTAACTTTGAGATGAACTTTGTTTATGAAATACATAAGAAACGGGCTTGATGAATTTGTTTTCTGTAGTGTAGACTCCTTAGATTTTGCTTATATTCCCTAAATCTCAAATATAAATTATACTTCAGGTTATTAGTTAAGCAAAGTTCTTTTCCCTGATGTCTCAAGTGTTTTGTTAGTAGATGTTCATAAATATATATATGCTCATACTTTTCATTTTCATGACTCTCATAGGAAGAACTGGGATAACTTTAAACATGAGGAACTTGTTTCTTTGTTGTGGTTTTGGTTTGGTTTTGTTGTTGATTATTTTCCCCCAAGAACCTTGAGCTATTGTTTTTGTAGGAAAGAACAGAAATTATGTTACTGACTTCAGCTTAAGATACAATTTTTTTAACTGTTTCCTTTTTTACACATTAAAAAACTACTGCTGACTTCAATTGTTTTTAATGTTATGTATTTTTGGTTTGTTTGTGTAGATATTTTTAAAAATAAAATAAAAGAGGAAAAAATTCATGTGCCTGGTAAAATGAGAAATCTCTTTAAAACAAAGATCTAGAGTATCCGTAAAAATTCACACTTTGGTCACTGTGCAAATTCTAGCAAGTATAAAGACAATAAGAAGCCAAAATTTAAATTACTTAAATGCCTATTTCTCATTAATTGGTGCATATTAGTATTTGCATAACTACATGCCTGCTTTTTTATTTATGAGGTGAACCTTTGCATCCAAAAGTAAATTGGAATGTTGTAAATCCACCTCTAGGCTGTAACCATTAGTATATTTGACATCCATAAAAAGGTCTGTAAGAATTTGCAGTAGGGAACTCTTTATTCCTGCTATTTCAGAAGCTTGTTAAAATTTTCAATTTAACTGTGTACATAAAATGAATACTTTCTGCCTTTAATTTGTCATATGAACAGCTCAGTGTTTTGTTAAAGGTCTGTGTATGTTTAAGTGAAAGGTACAATTTTTGCAGTGGTTGTATTACTGAAAGCAGATTATTTAGCTTGAGATTTGATTAAACTCTGTTCTCTTTTTTGTTTGGTTGGTTTGGTTTTTGTTTGGTTTTTTTTTGTTTGTTTGGTTTGGTTTTGGTTTTGTTTGTTGTTTTGTTTTGTTTTTTTTTCTGCAGATTACCTCAGGCATGGTGATAAGCACTTTTGTGTCTGCACCTATTATGTATGTTTCTGCATGGCTGTTGACCATTCCATCTATGGACCCCAACCCACTGGCATCTGCACTCCAAAATGTTAGCTTTGACATAAGTGTTGTCAGCCTCGTGTCTCTGGTAGGTGTTGGCCAAGTGAAATACAGAAGCTCACTGTCACGTCAGGGTAGTGTGAATACATAAGCCACAAACTGAGTCATGGTAAGATGAGAGTGATTTAATCATTGTATCCTGTTGCAGAGGGATGAGGAGGAAGTTAAAAATCTTGATTTAGCAAGGGCTCAGCTAGAAAATTGCACTTAGGTGGCTGGGTGAATTAGAGCACTGGTGCTCACATTGACTGCCTGGTATATAAAATGTGTGTGTGGATGAGCTTCTCACCCTTTAACCTTCTGTTTCTTAAAAAGTAATGACATATGGCTGAATAACAGTTCTAGCTTACCTCCCAGGGAATAATTGCATCAAACTATGTGAGCTGCTTGGGTATCACAGTAATGGAGGCTCTGTAAAAACTTCAGGTCTCGAAACATTAGTGGATTTAGTGAAGTATTAGTGTTAGTGAAAATGTTTAACTTGTAAGTTTTAATCTAGCTTTATTAAATTCCTGTCCAGAAATCCTGAGTGCCCTATTCTTAAATAGGGGGTTGATATCCCAGAATTCCAATCTGAATTGAGTGTTGGCTTTACAGGCATTAGAGAGAGTGCATTTCTTTTATTTGCTTTTTTAAAATAAAAACAACCATGTTGTAGGAAGTTGGAATTTCCTTAAGTTGGTGTCTCACTAAAGTCTTGTAGTCTTGAAACTGTGTTTCAAGGGAAGCCACAAGTGAGCACTGCCTCTTGCTGTCACAAATAATCTTGGGAGATTCAGTAAGGACAGCATGGAGGAGAACCTTTTAAAATCTAACTTGTCAGGATGTTCTGGGATCATTGATGTCCTGAAGAACAAGCAGGCTTCTATGCATTAGAGGCAAGCCTTTGGTACTCCCTGCAAATATTTCACTATCATGACAACACAAAGATGGATTTCTTTTTCTAGACATAATTTCTGAGGCATAGGACTGGCAGATCATCTGGAGCTGACTACAGTAGTCATGTTGCTAAGAAACTTGGCAAGGAGATTTGTTGTATATGTAATTTCAACATAGTCTGCCAGAATACTCATTGTTCTTCCGGGGTTTGTTTTAGTCTTAAATTAAATTTACCTTGTGTCTTCCAGATCTGGTCTCTTATTATTATTCTTCTGAGTAAGAAATACAAACAACTTCCTCATATGATCACAACAAATCTACTTGTTGCTCAGGTCAGTAGTAACTCGAACAGTGTTGTTTATTGTTTGGTTTTGGGGTTTTTTTAAGTCTCATTTCAAAATTGCTATAAGTTTGGCTTCTGTAGCTGTATCTTTGTAGAAATCTAGGAAGGGCAAGGGAATCTAATGTGTGACTTGGGCCTTGAAATACACCCTTGAAGAAAATGAGATTTTGACTCTGATAGTATGGTTCTCAAACAGAACTATAAGCAATTGGAATGCAGAGTGGCTTCTGAAATATACTTTTAGCAATGTAAGTTACTGCCTAGTAGTACTTTGTGCACTTCCATGTCAGTTTATGCCAATCTGAAGTCAGCAATGCCAGGATCAGCAGCAGGGTGTGGAAACACTTAATCCCTGTGCTTGTTCAGCTCCCTGAAGTGGCTCACTGAGGGATCAGGCAGGTGCCAGTGCTGATGCAAGGAGGACTCTGGGAATGCATGGCTGGTAGCTAGGGAAAGGGAAAGCCAAATAGCTTTGGATTCATTTTAGTTCTTATTTAAACTGAGAGAGAGAGCCATAGAGCACATGTTCCTTCTTTCCTTGAAGTTAACTGCACAACTGCTCTTAAATTCATTGAGAGCAGCTTGGGCTTGTAATACACCTGTGTGGTGGTGCTTTCTCAAGTGCACTGTGCTTTAAAAAAAGAGGAGAAAAAAAAAAAAGGGAGAGTAAACTCCCTGAGGTCTGATCATGGAGTCATATCTGAAAAAAGCAATGTATGAGAGCTGCAGAAGCTTCTTCTCTATAATAGCAAAACTAACTTTCATTTTTGAAAATGTTTCAACTATTGTATTGCTGTTTTCATATTTCAGCCTATTTTTTCTTGTTTCTTCAGTACTAAAACTCTTATATTAGGTATCTCTGGGTGAAAACCTGTATGGTTCTTGGTTGAACAAACACCTGTCATCCTGAGCTTCATGTCCAACTAATTTTAGATTAAATGGTTTGTACTTAACACCAGCTTTACATTTTAGTTATATGTAAAGATTATATATTTAACTTGTCTTACTCCCAGTTCGTCTGAGATATTTATTTGTTGTCCAAAAAATGCTGAAAATAGGATCCCAGTCAGTGACCTAACTGTAATATTGAGCTTACTGCTGCCACGAGAACCACCCAGTTCATAAAATTACACTTTAGTGAATCTAGGAGTGGAGTTTTGAAGCTTACTCTAGCAGTATTCCACTGTGTTCAGTTTTTCTTGTCATCCTGCTTACACAACTTAAATGATGACATCTTACCTTTCTTTCCAGTTTGTTGCTTGCATTGGAATGGTGGCATGGAATTTCATTATTAAAGAGAAAGACGTCACCCTGCAGATCCTAGTATTTATATTCCTCTACAGCTCACTTTATAGCACCTATCTGTGGACAGGTATGATTTTTCTAGGCAGAACTTAGCTACTGTAATATAAGATTGATATACTGAAATACTTTTATTCTTCAGAGTAATTGTTCCTTTCACTTGTATGTAGCCCTACAGATGTGCCAAGCTGCAGCGCTGGCAGGGCCAGGCTGAGTGTCAGGCACTGCTTCTGATGTGAGAGACTGGGCAGGTCTTGTTTGTCTTTCCTAGATACAGGCAGCTGCTGAAAAAAAGACAAGAACATGCTCTCAAGGCAGCAGCAATTACAACTAAAGTGCATGTGGTGGGTTGCCCTTCAGCTAGTCAAAAGCTTTACAGTTTTTAAATATTGTAGAATTTAAGGTGTTCTATTATACAGCACTCCATAGGAAATGCAGAGTGAAGGGAAATACCAAAGTGGCTTTAATATTTCTTTTCCCTGGAACTGCATTTTCTAAAAACAATGTTGTGTGTTCTGCAGGTGTAGATTATTTACAGGTAGAGACAAAAGATGTATCCAGAAGCTTGGAGAGTCTTATGCATATGATGATAAAAAAGAGACTTTATGTGCTGTTCTTGATTCCAGAAGTTAAAAGGTTTAATTACTGTAAGGTTGTGGAGCAAGTTGTGTTTAGCTGAAATAGGTAGCTCGTAATTAGTGTAGCCTAAAGTAAATACTAAATTTGCTTCACTATAAGAAGTGTTGCTGAGTTGTGAACTGAGCAGTCATTCCCAGAAGGTACTCTCATATAATTATATATGTAAAAATATGTAAAACTTTTTTGTAAAATTTATCATTGACATTCCAAAAGGGCTAGTCAGTTTTTAAAGAAATGTCGTAACAGAAGACGACATTATTTGTTGGTTGAGATTGTCAGACTAGATCAACTAGTCCTTAATAATTTAGTTACTTTTGTCTTAAGTGTTTTTATGTATTTTAAACACTTGTGAAACTTTATCAGCATTTATAGGCACATATTTAATATAAAGTGTGCTGGAATTTCTCCAGTGCTTCATTATTATTAATGATGTTTTAAGATAACAGGTGTTTCTATTTTACTTTCTCAGAATGCAACTAGACTATTTGAAGGTCTGAGATGAGTATCTTGGTTGCTGGCCAGGTCACACCATAGATTGTTTAGGTTCTGCAATTATCAGTTCCCTTTTTAATAATAAACAAGGCATTTCTTTTGGTTTTGTTTTGTAGGTTTTCTGTCTTTCTCTTTGTTTCTGTTGAGGAAGAGTGAAACAGTAAACATTCCCATTGGGTTTATTATCGTAGCTGGATGGGGGTAAGTTAATTTGGATGTTTCCCTGTAGTACTAGTGGGGGCGTGCTACATATGTTACTTTGTTTGTCTTTTGCTCTTCCAGAGTCCCAACGCTTCTGGTGGGAATCTTGCTAATTGTTGGTGAACGTAGTGACACTGGTATTGACTCTGCCTTTTTCTATGGAAAATATCAGGTATTAATGTTCTGTCCTCATCACTTCAGATTTCTGCCATGTCTAGTACATTACTGAGAAACTGTGCTCTCTTTGCTTCTTTTATAAGTAGCTTCCAGTTAAAGTATATAGACCAGCATAATACTAATATCCTTATAGAATGCTTATAGATTGATACAAAATGTATTTTTGTGACAAACCATTAGGAAAACCTGTTTGAACAAGGTCCTTCATATTTAGGCAACTATGACTAAGGAAAAGAGGGAGTAGGCTTCCCAAAGAAAGGGCTTAGGAGTGGTAATGAATTACAGAGCCCTTTCCTGGTGACTAATTTGTAGTCTTGCTTGATAATTATCTTAAATTGTTATTGTCCACTACCTAATTAATGGCTTTTGGTCTGTAATAGATAGGATCTGCATTACCTGTGTGGCAGTAATTGCATGCACTATGGGAGACTTCTCTGCACAATCATGGGTTGAAAGTCCCTGAGCCTGAACTATGTTTTTTACCAATAAATAGTTCCTCTTATCAGAGGATGTAAAGTGCATTAGCATAGATATGTCATGTTTTCCCTCTGTCTTTCCTATTGATAGAGAGCCTATGAGTCTCTCAGGGCTGTTCATGAGGCTCTTTCATGAGTATTAAATAGTCTCAGAGTGGACTCTGAACATCAGTGACAGCTGATTAGAAGGAAAGGTTAATTAATAGGATGCTCCCCATTGGCAAAAGCCTGGAAATTAGAGGTGTGCCAGAAGGTGCACATTGTGCTTGGAATTAAAAGCAGAACTTAAACAAGAACACTAATGATTCTGAAGGGAAAAATTATGATGAAGGGAGGTTTTTGGTTTGCATGGGAAATAGAGGTATCAACATACAAGAAAATGAAACAAAACAAAAAAACCAAAACAGCTGAGTTACTCAAGCAAGGAAAACAAGTCTCATATACCGATTGCTCTTTCAGTGCCACAAAATGCAATTCCATCTTATGCAGAAGTAATTTGTTAGTATATTTAGGAAAGAATAGAAATTAGGAAGACGGATGTATGCAACCATTCTCCTTTATTTTGTATTTAAGTATATTTTTCTTTGCTCTCTTAACAGATAATTACCACAGCAGTGATACTATTCATCAGTATATTGATGTCAGGTATCTCACTTATGTGCATGAACAGAACGAGGCAAGAGTCAAGCTATGAGGTGTTGAACCCATATTCACCACGTAGCCAAGTGGAGGAAGTTGAAGTGGAAAAGAGTGGGGGGAATCGAGCATCAGCCTCTGTCCCTCAGCCTTCTCCAGGTTCCCCTGCACAGCCTTCTCCAGGTTCCCCTGCACAGCCTTCTCCAGGTTCTCCTGCACAGCTGTCTGCAGAAAGAGGTAAAGAAAGATAGAGTAAAGTGATGTTCCAGATTTTATTCTGACCCAGGAAGGATGCTTGTATACACCTTCAGGCATTAGACTAGAGCAGAAGAAAATCCAGATATAACTGTCCAAGGATTCAGGTTTATGTTTCTAAGGAAAGTTTGATGGTTATCACTGTCAGGGTGGGGAAAGTGGACAGGAAAAGAAAAAGGCATGTGTATCTTAAGTACTGATGTCTTGATGAAGATGTGATAAATGCAGTTCACCATGCATCTTAGTTTGTTTACCCAATAAACTGTCTCTCTGAGAATGAATTCTGTGCCAGCAGTGTTGCTACGCCCTGGGTTTCTAATCCTTCTTATTTGTATGTAGCCTTTTTGATGACTTACTGTATGTTTTTCCTTATGCTAAAAACACTTGCATTGCTTCCATGGTTGTAGTGCCATATTAAATATTTCTATATATTGTAGTGTAACTCATTTATCCTTTCAGTTAATTGGAAAAATTAATCCTGCTTTCTCCTTTTGAGTTGTTTTTAAGCATAACAGTTAAAACTGTATATAATATATTGTTAAACTTGGAAAATAAATTATGCTCATGAAGGAAACCAACTATCCTGTTACTCTATATTCTAACAGGGTGCTGTTCTTGTCAAACAACAAATGGTGAATTATCCTGTGCTAGAGAGAGCAAAGCAGCTACTGTTGAAAGCAAGGTTCCTCCAATTGAGACAGGTAAAGCTGTAGTGCCTCCTTATTTTAATAGTACAAACTCTTCTACAACATTTACATCTGTTGCTGTTACAAAAAAACCCCACCTGTGTGGGCTGTGGTTCTCTTAACTTCATTCCTCACATTGAATTCAAGTGTTGGGTGACATGTTAGTTTGTTCCCTTCTGATAGTTATTAGTACTCTTTCAGTGCCTAAGATGGACAGTTGTTTTGGATAGTTATTTTTTATCACAAAGCTTCTTTAAGATGTCCTTCTGATCATTCAGACCTCACCTCTCTATCATTGCTTTGTTTGGTCATTGGAGGATGAATGTGTAACCCTATTTTGCCTCAAGTGTTCCACGTAAACAAACTTTTGTACATTCTCAAAGTCACAACTTATGTCTGCTAAAAAGGCCTTTGAAGCCTTTGCTGTCATCATGCACAGGTTTTGAATGAGAAACCTGAATGAGATGTAGAGGAACAAGTACTTTCTGCATATTAGGTCAAATGCCCATGCTGCTGTACTACTGGTGTCTAAGGGAGAGAGATGGAGAAAATTAATTAGAGGCCCTTAGGAGTCACTCAAATAGAAAAAATGGATCATAATGACTCTTCAGCACCTGATGGGAAACTGCATTCTCAGCCCATTTTCACTGTACATCACTTTCAATAATCAAAGCTAGCTGCAGTACAACCTTTCTCTTTCTCCTATTTTTTTTTACTTTTTTTTTTTTTTTTTTTTTTTTTTTTTGCATCCTTAACAAGGAAGTTCAAATCTTTCTGCAACATAGCTTTCAACAAACCCAGGTATTTCACCCTGAAACAAAAAGTTATGTTTGTCTCTTACAAAATGCTAGCTTTCCACCTGTTGCCAACTATTTTATCTATTAAGTAATTCAGACAAGCATAATAAGAATGTCTTCCAAAGACAGAGGAAGGCCAGTTTAATTTTCTTATCCTGAAAGATAAGGTAGAAAATATCTTAAGATTGAGTGGAAATTTTTTCAGCCTAGAGAGTGAACACTTCAAAGCTATAAATCAATAAAAGCAAAATGTAATGAATACACCTGTGTAACTTTGCAATAATTACTAATCCTTCTACTATCCCATTGAACTGCTATGACAGGTATCTGTTGCTAATTCTCGGGTCTGTCCTTGCCAGGAAGTTTTCCACTGCCACCTAGAGGAAGATGCTCAGAATTCCTTAGAACTCTGTAGCTGGAAGACAGGCTCTTTGGATGGATAGAATTATGAGTGTTTTGATATACAAGGTTAAAAATACAGTCACAGAACTGAGATTGATTTGGCTGATTGTCTGATCTGGAGCTCTGCAAGTGCTGAGATACAGAGTAAAAACGTTAGAGTTGATAGTTTATTTGAAATATTTATTCTGGAAAATAAGTTTAAAATTGGCTCTGAGTAATGGCTATTTTTTAATTGATTCTTGTTGTTGTGTTTTCTAAATGTTAACCACAATTTAAGTTTGCATGAAATCTTTGAAAGAAGAGTTGCAAAAAGTTTAATTCATTTTAGGAACTTATGGAAACTGCTGTTTCATTTGAGAAGAGATATCTGAACATTTTATTGTCAAAGCTAATATTTAACTCTGTGTATGTGACTTCAGTACAGGTATTTACAGGGTAATTTAACTCAGGAAATTACATTAACAAGGTTGCTCATGGAGTTCATAATTTAGGAGCCTGATGAAAAATTCTGGTTTGTTTTTCAGCTGATCAGTGTGTGAGTCATTGCAGTGCTCAAACCTGTGTATTGGCTCAGGAAGAACAGATTCTACAGACCAGAGACAAACAGCTGGCCAGACATGTGCTGCTGTGCTTACTTCTTATTGTTGGCCTGTTTGCTGTAAGTATTTTTTCTCTCCCTGTTGTTTAACTCATAGAGACAGAATGATTTTTATGAAAAGAATGTGGACAGTCCAGTAAAGATCTTCCAATCCCTCATAATAAAAAAAAAGTTTCATTTTGTTTCTTTGCTGAAAGCAAGGCTTCATAAAATTAATATTTTCTGTGCCATATCATAAATTAAAGGCACATTAAGACTGATGATGTTAGGATCAAGACATACTGGAGAGCCCTAGAGGGAAAAAAAAAGAATTTTATCATCTAGTAATTAATTCATTACTACTCACATTTTTGTCAAGAGACAGTGTTCTTACCTAGAGAATAATCAATGAAAAATATAAAGTGAATTCTGCGTCTGAAGGGGACTGCACAAAAATTGCTCCATATGATTGTTCTTGTATTTTGAACCTGGATTTCTCTGAGGTGCTTTAATAATGAAGAATAGTGTCAGGCTTTATTTGAAATTCGAAAATACAATTTTATTGCTTTTAGCAGTGGTTTGGAGGCAACATAGCTAAGTTGGTGTTGCCAAGCAGCATTATTGAGTAGACAAGCTGTGAAGGTGGCTGCTTCTGTGTTAAAGTGTGAAATACAACAATGCAATGCATTAGGGAGAAAATGTGAATTTTTATCTGTGATGAAGATGTGAAACAACTCTCTGAGTGTTATGCTTAAAGTTGAGCTTCTTGTGGATGACATTTAGGGTGGGAGTATTTTTGTTTGAAAAGGAAAGTATTTGGGTACAAATATATGTAATACTGCAAAAAAGGGACAGTGTGGCACAGCTATGTAGTGTAGTAGCCATTACTGTTTCTTCTCAGGGTCATAAAAAATGAAAGTTTTCCCTCTTGCAAATTTCCTGTGTCAATTTTCCATACTTTTTTTTTTTTTTTTTTTAACATCTTCTCCATTTAAGAGATGTCCCAAATGGTATCTTCTATTTCAGTTGTACCTAATGATTACATAGTTACAATGAAATGAGACCAGTTACATTAAAGACAGCCTTTATACCCAAGGGTTTTTCTCTTTGAAAGTGTTTTCCTTCTGTTAGGCAAATAGCTGAAGTGGTATGTGCTTCAGCTTAATGCAATCTTAACTATGCAGAAAATATGTAGAAAGCACTGGTCTCAGTTAAGCTTAAAGACAAATACTGCAAATCTGTCTGGGCTAATATTGTCTGTGTTAAGTTGAATACCTAAGTAAATTCCTTTCGTAAACATGTAAAGGGGCAGGACCTCTACACTGGTATGTTTTGCATTATTTTTTAAAAAACAAAAAAGCTCCCTGACTATTACACTTAACTAAACCAATGTTGTAAGTTGTTTATTCTCTGTTATTTGTCTTTATCTAAATCATTTAACACAGTGAAAATGGTGCAAAAATCTATTAGCATGTGGAAAGCAAGAAAGTGCTTTTCATTTTTAAGTCAGGTTAAATTTGTCATTTCTATTGTGTGGTTTTTTGTGGTTTTTTTTTTTTTAACAGAATCTTTCCAGTTGTTTATGGTGGCTGTTCAACCAAGAGCCTGGAAGGCTGTATGTGGAATTGCAGTTCTTCTGTGCAGCATTTAATTTTGGTCAGGTACTTACCAATGTTTGTTTTGAAAATGACTGTTAGTGGGTGTTGTAGCAGATGCTGTTACAAGCACTGTAAGATGAAATCCTCAAAAAATTCTGAAGTCTCCAGTTCCTTCTGTTGTTTTGCCTTTATTTCTCAAGCTTTTTCTTATTTTTTAATAGTTTTCTCCTCATAATGCATGTCTTTTATGTGAACTTTTTAATGTTTTTGTATATGAACTGAATGCCAAATGCTTGTTGAAATTGAGTAGGATTTTATCCTTATTTATACCAAAAGCTTCACCAGCAGTACTTCTGTGGAATTACACCAGTATAACTAAATAGGTACAAGATGGCTACATGGATACTTCCACTATGAGACTTCAAGTTATTATCTCTTCAGTTTCAATTACAGCACCACTAATTAATAGCTGACAGTTACGTGTATTTTCCAGCCTATTTCAGTGCAAACTGGCACAAGGTAGCTCTGGTATCTGCAGGTGAAAGCAAGGCAGTTCTAGCACACACACTAGAAGAATGTACAGTGCAGTATCAAGTAAGGATAATAGTTTTGGTACAAAAGCAACACAGTAAAACGAATTTACTTGAGAGTATTCTAGTGTTCAAATCACAGTAAGATAATTCTTTTTTTGACATTAACAAAGACAGATTTAAATAACTGGCTATTAATAAGGTTAACCTTAACTAAGGTTAGCCATTTATCCTGAAGTTCCAGATGGCATATCACAGCATTAGGTTTGCTAAATTGTTTCTTGAAGAGTTTCTTTGTTGGAGTGGTATGTATTAATCTGTCTTTCTAAGGCCTGAATGAAAAATGAAAGCAGAAACATGATCCATTTTGAATGGTATCCGGAGAAGAGGGATACTTTTCACATGTTTTTAACATTTTATGTCTGTTCTTTAGAAACCAAATATTTTGCTTAATGTTGTTTTTTCTGTATTTTTTTTTTCTCCAGGGCTTCATTTGCTTTGGTATTTTTGGCTTAGATAAGCATTTAATCATTCTACCATTCAAGAGAAGGTAAATAGAATCTTTAAACTTACACCTAAGAACTTAATAATTAAAGAGAATAGTTTTTAAAGGGTACTGAGTGCTCAGTGCCATTGAATTCCATTTCTTTTTTTTTTTTTCAATCTTCTATATTTCTTTTCTCTCCAAGTCATGGAGAGCTAATTCCAGTTCACTGTGTGTCCTACTGCTGTCCTAATGACACTCCCAAAGGCAAAAATCCTATGGGCTCCCATATTGAAAAATCTTTGGCAGATGATGGTGAAGTATGTGACTGGATCAGTAAGATGATGGATCTTCAGAAATAATTTCAGCTGATAAATTAAAACTTAGATCTGAGCACTCAGGCAGATTCTGTCATCACTGTTTTAAAGTCCTGTATTTGTAACTTCATTGAAGTGCCTTGTGTGGGTGGACACTTTTGCTGTGGAGGTATAAGTTGAACAAAGCCATCTTTAACTTGGGGCCAGCTGGCTGTGGTGTGAATCCAGGAGCTAAAGCTGTCTCCCAGCTCCTCTCTCCTTCCTTCTGCCTGAGCCTAGAGTAAAGCCTCTTGGTGCTCAAAGGTGATACAAGTATATTAGGAAGATTGTATGTAAACTAATGTGCACAAAACCAGTAGAACAGTTGTGAAAAGCTTCCTCTATGAGTTCTGTTCTATTGTATGCAATTTCCTTTCAGAATGCTTCTGGGTGATTCACTGTTTTCCTTTTTTTTTTTTCTTTTTTTTCTTTTTTTAAATTTTTTCTTTAAGACTTGAATTTTTATGGGGAGGAAGAGAAGCTGCAGGGCATACAGATCCCTCTGTACCTGAGGAAATCAGGATGACCTGTCAACAGTTTGTTCGTTATCACAGAGATCACTGTGTCAAAAGTATTGTCAGAGGCAGAAGGTAAGGATCTTCTCTACACATAAAACCTGTTACAAAGGTCATAGCTCACCTGTAGGAAATAATGAAATTCAGTTTAATCTATCCATGGGCAGTTCCTGTTGTGGCATATTTATCCCAACCTCCAGGTGACAGTTAGGAACATAGCAGTAACAGAGAAATATTTCTGGTGTCACTCTGAAATACTGAGGTACAAGTCAATACATTACCTGATCTAGGTTTTATATGAATTATTTAAAAAAATGTATATCATCAAAGCATTGTCCTAGTTTTTGCTGTTTGCCAGAATTAAGGAGAAAAAAAATTGTTCTGAGCAAATTTACAGGATAATGCTTGTAATAGAGTGTGTATGTCTGAGCTTTGCCAAACCAGACATTTTTTGTTTTGCAATTAAGAAGGTGTAGGTATTTATATGACTGAATGTTTACTAATAAGGAGCTTTTACAGGAGGCAAAACTGCTACAACAATATCAGTATATATTCAGAGGCCACTCAGTATGTGAGATGATAGTGGTGTCAGGACCTTTAAACTTTTTAAGTTCATAAAATTTCTTTTGTTCATTCTTATATGAAGACCTAAACCTCAATTTATGACATCAGCAAAGCTTTCAGAGGCAAATGACGATGCTCAAATCAAGGATTATGTATTCAGGTATGTGTAGGTGGTTGAAGTGGAGTACAGACAAAAGCAGCAGAAACAAGAAAAAGATTCTATGTTTATTTAAATATTTAGTGTATGAAAAGGAGACGTGAATTGTTCTTATATGACACTTCTACTTTTCTTATCATGTGAGCTTTCAAGTAGGACCATTTGGTGGATGGCATGGCCTTTCAATGGTCAGTCTGAAACCCTATCCCACAGCTTTTTGACAGCATCATGGTTTCATTCAGTTTCCTCGGAAGTCAGTACTGTTCCATGAGAAACAGAATGATTTCCCATTTGTGAAAAAAAGAGCTATGGTAGTTCAAGGAATTGCTTCTTTCATGACAGACAGAAAAGATGTATCACAAATGTTTGTTTTGAAATAGGAGAAGTTTTTCAGCTGCTTCCTGTGCTTCTGTTGCTATTGTGGTTTCCTGGGCCTTGGGCTGTTTGTTTGAGTTTTGTGGTTCTTATTAGTCATGAGATTGAGATGAGATGAGAATGCATCAAAATCTGACATTTATAGCTTCATTGTTTTAATATTATCTTTGTGTGGAACTAGTTTTATGTCTTCTCCTTGCAAGTTAAAGCACTTCTCGTATTAAATATTCATCTAACTTGATCTTACTCTCTTTGATTTAAACATACTCTAAGACCTTGTAAGCGTGGATTTTTATTTATTTTAATTTTTGCTTCGCCACTAACAGACATTAACACTTGCTCTATGTTACTGAGGCTTTTAACTTTAAAAAATACAGAGAAAGAAGTTTGTGTTTTGCTCTCTTATGTAGCTGTTAATCATCTTCAGAAACTTGGGTTCCATAGAGCAGATTTTAGATAACCAGACACATTCTTTCGGGCAGGTAAATTTTTTGAACTGTTTTTTTTTTTTACTGCAACTAGGCAGATGGGCATTGCTTCATAAATAAGTAAAAGAAAATTAGTTTAGTCATGTTGTAAAGGCTTTGCTTATTCATAGTACTGCCTGTGTGGTAAATATTACCACTTGCAGATATGCAAGTTAAGTGGTTTCTGTTTACAATATATGTAAACAGCGTCCCTTTAAAGCTCTAAGTCATAAAGCCGAGTTATCAGTGCAGATTGAGTCTCTTACTGTGGGCATGTGGCGAGCAAATCAGATACCTTGTTGCACAAATTGTCATGCTAATAAGTACATGGAAAGTAAGTATCCAATAAATAGCATTACATTAAGTGTTCTTTAGCAAAGTTGCTAAGTTGCTACTTTTACTGAAGTGTATTTGTACAAGCCTTAAATAACTGTTCAGCTATTTTGATTCTCATTGAAGCTCTATAGGAAAATGTAGTGAGTGAACACTGGCATGTCCCTAATATAGAAAACTTGCAGATTCTCTTCTAACATGCTCTTAACTGTCATGATGTCTTTCCTTGTTTCCTGCTGTTTTTCCTTGCCTTTCACCGTCGTGCAGTGGTGGTACCAGATTTACAGAACATGTGGGTGAATCATTCCTTTGACATACAGGTGTGGTGCCAAGATCTCCACTGGCATCTTCTTTGGCTGTGACCTGGTGAACTGGCTCATGCAAGTTGGCCTTGCCTCTGACCGTGGTGAAGCTGTGATGTATGGAGACAGACTGATGAAAGGAGGCATCATCCAGCATATTACGAATGAATTTGAATTCCGGGATGAATATTTGTATTACCGCTTCATTCCCAAGAGAGCAGCTGCAGCCCAGAGCCACTGACAGGAGCATTGTAGGCAGAAGGCAGGCAGCTGGGGGTGAATGTGACCACCTCCTCTGCTGTCACCACTGAAACTGGAAGTATTTCTTTCTCAGGAGCCTCAGAGAATTGTTATTCTCTCTTCTAAAGTTTAAGAGATGTGGTTCTGCTTCCGTCTGTTCTGAAGGAAATTATATTTAGTGAGCATTCCAAGCCGAATGCAACTTGAACAAGACAAGGTGCTCTGCATTTAGAGCATTTTTTCCATTTCGAGCAAAACAAATAGTAAAATAATACATGTAACTGTGGTATTATAGAGCCATTATAAAAGCAGTTTTAGTGACTGGTGCCACAATGAAAAAATACAGTGAATGGGAGGTACTTTTCACGTTAAGGTATGTTTTCCATATTTTAGTGTGATGAAATACTGATTACTGTTTAAGGTCAGGCTTCTACCTGACATCACAGAAGTAGGTTTTTTTCTGTTGTACCCCATTTTTTACCAATCTGCTCTTGTCCAACACCAAGAACTTTTTCTAGTTGTTTACAACTCAGATCAGGTGGTTTTCTCCCTTAAAGATAAATCCCTCTGTTTTTAGAAGTAGAATTGTTGTGAAGCTTATTTCAATATCAGAGGATTAAAGGTGAGGAAATACTGAGTGGAATAAGTAATAGGTTTGTACAAATTTACCGAATCTTTTAAAATATATAAAAATAGCCACCACCTTGCCAAATTAGGAAATCATCTTATGTCTTGTAAACAATTGGTTCTGAAGTGTTGCCTTATGGTAGTAGTGACAGGTTTGTCAAGTGCAGAGTTTTTAATCTTTTGAAATTAGCCTTTCCAGTATAATTCAGAAGTGCCAGCCTCAAATAAAGATGTTATTTTATCAAATCAAATTTTAAAATACGATTACTTTTAAATCTTATTATATAAAGAATCCTAACTGAACATCCAAGTTAGGGTTTACAGTAGCTAAAGATCATAAAATTATAGTATTGGTTGCCTAAGACAGGTTTCTAATAAGCCTCAGGTTCCCTCCTACGACCTTTAAGTAGTTACTTTGGTATCATTCAGATTCCTGTGCACTGAAGGCAGAACCTGAGAATCTGTGTCCTACTGCAGTATTTTGAAACTCTTAAAAACAAACTGTAGTATCCAATAGCCATTATGCTGCCCTTTTAACCCTGCAAGAACAAAATTTGTAAGTCTGTATAAAAATTTTATATAGTGAGGGAAAGGAAACCAGCTATTTAAAAAAAAAATATTTGCTCAAGCATATGAGTAACTCTTCTCAGTCTTTTTTTAAGTCTTTTTTTTTTTAGTAGATTTTTATTATAGCTACTTATGCATCTACTTTGTATGAAGAATTAAAAAGTATTTTAGCAGCATAAACTACTATTCAAGAAACAGCAAGTTTATAGTAGCTGTAAGACCACTTGAGACTTACATTGGAAAAAGAATTCCTTTTACTGCACTTCTGCATTGTGCACATAAATATAACTGCATCTTACTGCATATGTATGGCATACAAACTGACATATTTTAATGTCTCCCAGCAACAAAATAACTGACATTTGTATCTGCCTGTGGCCACAAAGGAAAACAAAAGCATATTTCCATTTCAACTACTGATGACAGCTACACCAAATGTTTTCGAATAATTAAATATATGTGACTTAAAAAGAGAAGCCATGAGTATGTCTGCCTTCTAAATTCTGTAACTTGTCAATAAATCTGCTAATTGATTTCAGAGTTGTGTGATGTGTGGGAGGGCTATGTGTGCACGTCAAAAATTATGATGATTTTTTTTCTGAGTGGCTCTTGGGTTTTAGATTTGGTGTTTTTTAAATCCGCTGTTGATTCTTTTAAAGTAGGCAGATGACTTGTTAAGGGGTGTTCACACAAAGATATGAGTTTGTTTAACATCCTAAGCAGATCTTTAGAAACATTTCATATTATCATCTACTACCAAACATTTTTTTTTCCTTTTTTCAGGATGGGGCGTGGGGGCGGGAGTTCTTCAAGTATTCAAGAAGTTGATCTTAGGTCAGCTTTATGATTATATCCACAGTCACAGTTCTTGCACTCCTGTCTTTCACCATGAAGTCCTGCCCTCGTCTCCTGTTAATAATGGCTCTTCAGTTCCCTACATTTTAACACAATGGTTCTGTTTAAAGTAAGAAGTTGCTCAGAATTTCTGATTTGGAAAGGCTCCCTGTCACAAACCTGATGAAAAGAACACCTTTAACAACCGACACCAAGTTCTGTTAGATTGACTGTTACAGCTTTGTGACTGCTGGTACCATACACAGTAGTCCAATGAGAGTCTGTGATAGTTAATAAATAAATCAAATTAGGAATGAAATATGAGAAACTATATTCTATTTCTAAGTCACTGGCAGTTCTGGAAGGTAAGAATAGACTATGAATATCTTTAGAAGGTTAAGTAAATCTTTATCACATAAATATTTGCTTCTGCCAAGGAGAACTGGCAAGTTTTAAAATTGTTGACAACTTGATGTATATCAGTAGTTGTTATAGTGAAGTGTGAATTTTTGGTGGTCAGTGGTGCAATGTATTTGGGATGAATCTCAGTTAACTCAGTAGTTAGTTCCATGAAAACATCCCCTGAGCAAAAAAATTCAGAAAAGACTGAAGTGAAACATGGGATTTTTTTTCTAGCACTGATCTCAGAATAATTGTGATAATGGAAAGAGATGGATATAAAACTTCTTGTTTTCTACATAGCAATTGTAGTGCTTTATTTTTTTTAGTTTTTTTTAATAACGATCCTTCTTAAGCTGTAGACCTTTAAAAATAAGTGTAAGATGTGTTCCTATATGAAATATATGTAAAGGTTGCCCTCTAGAGGACATTCTGATTATTTTTTTTTTTTAGTGTATGGTTGTGGGAGTGAGGGTTATTTATTCCATCTGATCTCATCTTTATTTCTGTTTTTACACTGTATGTGTTTGTAGGATGAAATCCCAGGGAACAAAAGAGACCAAAATGTCCTGTAGACTGTTGGCCATTAGTTCATCTATAAGTAACATTGTTTTTACTTTGTATCCTATATTCCATTGACAATAGCCAGCAGAAACTAGAGGAACAGTAGGAATGTATCTGCGTGTGTTACACACACTTGTAACAAGTGCGTTATAAGCTTAACTTGGTTGGTTGCCATCCCATTGTTACATGGCCAAGTTCACTCAAACACCTGCTACACCACCTTCTCTGTTTTCATTCCCGTGTAACCTCACTATATTTGCATCGTAGTATAAAATTGTTTCTTTTGCTTTGCTATACTGCCTGTAAACTTGACTCACACCTTGGTTTCCAGCTCAGTTTAACTGGCACTTATTGATGCTTTGAAGTTATCAAAAAGCTAGTGTGGAACAGCTGACGACTGAAAAAAGGACAAAGATGCACATGATTGCCAGACATCCATGAGGAAACCAGGTAAACAGAGCAAAAATCAATTAAATATATTAATGAACAGTACTATTGAACTTCTAAGAAATTTTGTTGGCAACACAAAAAAGCACAAGAGGTTCCCAGTCACCTCAAGCTTACTTCCAGTCTAAGCTGCTTCTCAGTCTCACTTGCTACTGGAACTTGGTACACGCAGGATCACTAGAACTAGAAGCACAGGAACTTTTCCTGACCTGTTTGTTTCTTGCTGTCAATCTGAACACAGTATCCCAAATTAACTTCTACTTTAACATTAGGATTAGGAAGAAGAACAAGTTCTGCCAAGCTCTTAATTTTCGTACTCATTTTGCAAACTTAATAGTGTATCTGTTTCTTCTGTTTGCCTATACTTACCTTTTTTACCAGCAAGGGGGACAGAATAGTTTACAAAGTGAGAGAACTGCATGTGTGTAGCCCCATCTTTAGCATGAGATGATTCTAGAAACTAAACAGAGGAAAATCATCAGTCTTTCTGTGGGGGTGCTGTGTTACATACTGCTACTTCGGCTCTAATGCTCCATTTCATGTTAAATGCTCTCTTCTGAAGGTTTGCAGAAGTCCTCATTGCTGGCTTTTTTTTTTTTCCTTTTTTTCCTACCATACTTTTTATGTTGTTTGATTATGGAGTAAAGCCAGAATCTTCTCTGTTGTTTGCTCTGCTGCTTGCCACAGATAATAAGTGGTGCCACATATTGATTGTTACTTTTAAACAGAATCAGTGAGAGTTCCTGGCAGGGCAAAAACCTTGATTACATTAACTCCATTGTCTAGTCATTTTAGCAAGGCAAGTCATAGTTAAAACGCATTATTTGAAGTGAAAAAAATTTAGAAGTCCCTGTTATAAAATGTATTGCAGAATTAACTGGACAATAATCATATTGTATGTAAATAAATTAATTTATTTTTCAGTATTAGGGTGGGGAAAATAGACAAGGAAGTGAAAATTATGTGGTAACTTGCAGGATGCTTGCCCTGAATTTCACATAGTCAGTTTTCACAACAAATCATGGTAAACTTGTAGCTTTGATTTGTGTTTGTCTACCTTGAACTCTTAGCCTCATTTTACATTGAAGGAGTAGAAGGTTCATACATTAAATGTATCTTAGAATGGTCTTATCAAACAGCTGAATATCAGTCTTACTACACTTGTATATCACTTGCTTTTTATTCAGTGCAAGCCGTGGTATCTACATTTTACAGAGTCCTTCAGCATGGCCATTTTAATCCAGGCAATGTGAAACTCTGTTACATTTATCTTGACTTTAAAAGCTGTGTGTGTGTACACTACTACAAAGTTTCCCAAATCTGCATTTGTGTTCTTCATTCAGAGACAGTGTTTTTTAGCAGTGGAATCAAGCTATTACATCCTCATTGCATCTGTTTGTCAGCAAAATCAATCTCTGCTAAAAGCTTTATGCCACTTACAGACAAAGCCACTGCCTACCTCTTAAGAGCCTTTTCAGCATTGCTTCATACAACTAAAAGCTGTTTGGCCTCAATATGAATCCAAATCTTTAAAACTATCCATATAAACTGGAATACTGAAAATAAGATGTAATCTGTAGAGCCACTTCATTAGAAAAGTTAATCATTAAAATGAACTTTACCAGATTCAACTACTACTTTTAGTTATATATTTTGAGTTCTTCTTCTACAGATTGTGAAAAAAGGTTAACCACTTGGTTAATGTCAAGACATCCATTTTGCAGGATTGATTCAGTTTCATTTATCTTCTGTTTCTCCAGCTTCTGTATCTCTTTCAGCATCTCTTTACCTTTGCCCTGCAGAAAAGAAACATCTGTATTTCACTAAAAACTGTACAGAGTATGCAGTGTTCAACCTAACAAAATTCTGTTCTATTGCCCTTATTTTAACCTCTCAAGAGTTTCTAGGGTACAAGTCTGTGTGGTAAATTTAGGTTTCCTGAGCTGTCTTTATCTTACATTCACTTTATCTCCTACATACTTGTCCAATAGACTGAAAATAAAATTAAAGCTGCTCTAGTTATTTATGCTACCAAACTTAAGTATGTGTATGCCTTGGTTGTTTACAACACATACGTGGAAATAAGAGACACTACTGTTAAAAGTTAAGCAACTACTTGCCTGTTTCCCCTTTGTGCCCACTTATCTTTGTGATCTTATTTCCTTTCCTGTCCATACCAAGCAATGATGAAAGGCATCATCACCCTCCTCACTGCCTGAGACCAGGGCCTGAAGAGTTCTAAGTACTCTTAGCAGGAGCTGTGTATGTGGCTGTGGCTGATCAAGCATTTCCCCAGTATCTGACTGGCACAGGAGAACGTGTGGCCTGCTGCTCTGCAAGGTGAGCAGTACAGATGCTTCTCTGGGGCTAGGCCTGGGAGTACAGTAAAGTTCTAGTTGCAGTCCTCAGGGTTTCAAACGTATGCCTGCCAGACACCAAGGTGATGGGCTTCTGGTGCACTGCAACATTCTTCACAATCCTTCACAGGGCATTAAATATTATCACATTAACAAAGTGAGAGCAAAGAGCTTATATAAACCACCTGCTTGGATTGAAATCTTGTTCAGGCAACACACCTCCATAGTTTCCATAACTACAGCAGCACGTTCATGTTTCTTATACAGCTCATGTCTCCGATCTGGCTTATTCTGGAAACGTGGCTGCTTCTTAACTGGATCATCATGGCCAAATGTAGGGGAGCTGGTTTTTAATAACTGAGTAATATTGGGCACAAAAATGAAAGGCTTGAATACAGACCTAGAAAAAGAAAATGTAACAGAGACACGTTACTGATACAGTTTTGTTAAATTTGTCAGTAAACTGCAGTATTTCCCCCTCATTCTTCTAGTTCCTTATTTTAAAAAAGAAATCTAAAAAAAAAAAAAAAGAAAATAGAATCTCCTAACTGATGACTGATGTTTAAATCAGTGTCATAGCACTGTTTCACTAAGTAGGCTGGTAGATGGCATTAATGCACATAATGTACAGTACGTTCCTCCTACTTTTTGATTGTGCTATTTTCTGGGGGGAGGGGGTACAAAAAAAACAACAAACCCCACACAAAGTGAAATATAATTAGACAAACTTTTCATTTAGATATTTGCAAGTTTTTATCATAATTGCTTGCTGCTACATCACCTCGCAGGATCTGGAGTTCCTGTAAAGAAGTGGATGCATGGCAGATCAGCCTGCTGAGGCAGTACAGACACCATGCTTCCAGTTGTCATAAATCCACCTTCCATATTAATGCCACTCTCTTTGTCACGAAGAATTTCCATCATTATTTCAGAAGTGATAGATCCTATTTAAGATACAATACAATTATTTGCAAACAGTGCTACTTATAATACCAGCTAAATAGCATGTTCAATACAGCTGGGTGCTTTTCTTTCCATAGGCAATGTCAATTTCAGTTTGTCTATGTTGGCAGGAAAAAAAATCATCCTAACTGTATACCTTACTACGTAGAACACTTAAAAATACTACTGTTTTCCCCAAAGTATTTATTTCAAAGAGCAGGTGATAATAAGCTATAACATTTGTAGCTTAAAAAAAGGGAAGGATGATGACAAGTTGTTTCCCAGAAAGGTTAAAATATATGTGGCTAGCAAATGGTCATTCACACAGTAACTTTTCAGGTGAAATTTAGGATCTTGGATTAAAAACTGAACTTTGAGAACTGTGTGGAAGTTAAGATAAATCACTATAATAGTTATTGGTATTTGTATTTGTACACAGCTAATACTACAAAATTGCTTTGGGAATATAAAAATAACAGCTGTGCATGGATTTTGTGTGTAGCTTTGAAAATTAAATGCCAGGACAAATTTTTTTTTGTTGAGCATCACTTAGGCTTCAGGTTGACAACTGAAAGGATGCACTGGAGTAATAACATGTTCTATACTCAGAATCAACAGAAACTACAGCAGTACAAACATGTGTAAAGAAGTCCTAACTACCTGCCTATGTGAGGTGTAGTGCCAAATGTTTTTATGAAAATAATTCTTCTCAGTTAGGTGAAACAAAATTCTTTCCTTGTGCACCTCTGCATCTGCTGATCTGGTGTTCAAATGGCATTGCTGCTCATGTCATCTGTGCTGAAGCTTCAATACCTGCACAGCATCACTAGGCAAATACTCAAACAGGCAGCACTTGCAGTAATTTTCTTTTCAGACTTACTGTACCAGCTGAGCATATGGTAATGGCAGAAAAAAACATCAGTTCATTCACTGTTTCTTCTACTTTCACTTTAGTGCTTCCCTCAGTGAAGTTCCAGCTGCATTTTTTTTTAAACTGCCTTGCTGATTCCTCTCAAAATAATCACTCTGCTGCTAATTCCAGTGTCTCCAGTATTATTTATTTTATACACAATTCAAATTGCCTGTCAATAGGCATGCAACACTGCATTTCAGCAAGGAAACACTCTCAGATATTCCCTGGGAAATATTTAATATTTTAATTTATACTTAATTTATATATCTATTTATATATTATATATAATTTTTTTTTTTGTTTAATATTTTAATGTTTTGGAAAAATCCTTGTTGCCTGGGAACGTCAGAGGATTCAGGACATCAGCAAGCTTGATGAATTAAAGAAATGAAAAGAAGCAACAGGCAGTTTGTCAGCTGCAAGTCTTCAACTTGCCTAGCAGAAAAGAGAGGGTAGTGCATATTTTCCACTAGATTTTTTTATTATTTTGTATTGCCTGATTTTTAAAATAATGTTCATCTCAAAATGATCTTTATGTGGTAGGCAGCCTGTAATGCCACGGAGATAAACTGGGAAGGGCAGATGAAACCAGTGATTTTAGTGATGCTGTAAACCAAATAGCTTTTAGTTAGGGCTCCTATTTAAAATAAATCTCAACAAACTGAAACCATATGAGGTTGATAACCTGAACACCTAGTGTGATTTTTAAAATGACTCAGGTAAATGCCTGAAAATGGGGATTTATAATGAAAACACCTATAGACTCTCAGCATTGTTATAATACAAGTAAATACAGGTATTATGAAAATTCTTTCAGTATTCAGAACCTGCAATTCCCAAAATGAATGTAGGATTTACATGATCACTAGAGCAGGATAGCAAAAGGTAATTCATTCTGACACACTAAATAAATGCTAAACCCAGTCTGGCAGAGCTCAGCCAAATAAATAAAAAAACACAGGGGTGCAATGCAATTTTGGTTCAGATTAATTACTTCAAAGGAGCAAGTGAATACAGATGCAGCAAAAAACTGGCAGGTGGATGCAGTTAAAAGAGAAGTAATAGATTCTTTCTATAAAGGTCTGAAAAATAAATGAATAAGTTGATGATTAGGAACACCTGCTTATGGTACAGAAAATAATTTCATTCTGCTATGTTTTATTACACTACACAAGGTGTAGTAAAAAACTATCTCAAAAAATAAATGCAAGATATATGCACCTGAATGCTGTGCTGTTGTCTTAGGTCTATATGAATGGTACTGGACTGAAGTTGTGCATAAGGTTCTGGTTTTGGCTGCAAACTACTGGGAGTCTGGTTTAGCCTCTGATTTTTTTTTTTAGAGATATAGGAATAACACACAGCCTATCAAATTGTTTCAGAGATAGGTTTTATGGAGCATGTAGTGGTATGGTCATAATGTGACCTCTCAGTGTTGTTATTGTAGCTGCATGTGTTTGAAATATATAAAAAATGATACCTTTGTGTTTGTTCAGAAGTTTGTAGCCTTCACAATATCGGCCTCCGGATGTGGTCATTCTGGCAGTGTTTACATAAGAATATGTGGCAGCAAAATCAAATTCCTTTTTCCCATCCCACCAGCCCTGGCTTTTGGCATAGTTCTTCAATTCTGGGTGTTCTCTGTCAATCTTGGTTGTGATGGAGAGCTGGTTGGAAATATTCCGTACACCTCCTGTTTGTACGGTGATGAAAAAATAATTTTAATACATTGAATGCTTTTTCTTCTTTGTCTTGTTTTTGTGTACATGTAGCTTACTAAAGCAATTTGTGCACTGAAGAGTTTCCCCCAAGATCTGAGTCCCTGTGGTTTATTTTTGGTCCTCTCTCCCTGGCTGTATGTATCCTTGGCAATTCCATTGCCACTCAGTTCTGATTCTTTTCCTTCTATTTACGGTACCATATTTCAGGTTCTGTCCTGATTATTTCCATCTTTACATTCTTCTTAGACCTCCAAAAACAAAGCTTGTCCTCCTAAGTCCACTGGAGGAATCAGCCTCTCCAGGGTTCACTGCACTAACCCTGTCAGTATCACCCCTTCTCCAAATGGAGTTGTCATCAATTGCCACCAGTCTTAAAACCACACATACTCCTGTCATTCTCACGCTGACCTTAGAATCATAGAATAATTTTGGTTGGAAGAAACTTCTAAAGGTCATCTAGTCCAACCCCTCTGCAGAAAGTAGGGACATCCTCAACTATATCACATTGTTCAGAGCCTTGTCAAGCCAGTGATGAGGCCCCAGCTGGGTAATCTGTTCCATTTTTCCACTGCCCTCATGGTAAAGAACTTTTTTCTAACATCCAGTCTAAATCTACTCTTCTTTAGCATGAAAGCATTCCTATCACTATAGGCCTTTGTAAACAGTCCATTTCCCACATTCAGATACTGGAAGGTCACTATTAGGTCTCCCTGGAGCCTTCTTTTCTCCAGGCTGAACAACCCCAGCACCCTCAGCCTGTCTTTGTAGGATAGGTGTTCAGCCCCCTGATCATTCCAAGTGCAAAAGTGGTCATCTCTGACTCTGAAAAGGCTCCCTGTGACTCAGATCCCATGTGAAACTGCTACTCACTCGACACTGATGCCCTAGGAAGCAACTCCTGTTCTTTACAGGTATGTTTATATACCTGGAGGTTAGTCTGATGCCTTCATGAAATGATAAATGAAAAGTGGGTAACTGCTAATTGTCATTGCATTTAACATGTTTAAAGAATAGAGCACCATCCATACCTTCTATTTTTTCTGCTGCCCAGTATTTTCCTGATGTCTCCAGCACCCATGCTTCCTTTCTGTCGGCTATCAGAAAACTGTTATGGTATGTAAATGCCATTTGGCTCTCCATACAGTTTCCTCCCTGTCCATATTTTTCTAGCAAATCAACTATGACAGTAAGAGCCTTCTCAGCTGTGTCCGCCCTCTCAAGTCCAAGCCTAAAACAAAAGGAAGGTATTATTTTTGGGGCCATAAACTTTCCATACAATTATTCAGCCTGAGTATTCCAAGTGAATTGGAATGCTGTTTCTATAGGTACCTGATGCTTGTATGATCTGGTAAGAGAAAGAAGCAAATAATTTAAAGGGCTTGTTTGAAGTAGGTCCTTTATGTCCTTGACATGGGGAAACCCAACCAGAAAGACAGAAAGACAGAAGTGGGCTTCTAGGAAATGCTTCCAGGTCCTGTGTGGGTGTTAGAGTGGGGGAAAACAGTACCAAGAAGAAATTACTGACTGCTGTAGGTTTATCAGTTACACGGGCACCCCTTAAGGCAGCCAAAATAAGCTGTCATTATTTACATGGAGCATATGGCTAAGACTGAAAGTTAAAAAAAAAAATGCATGGAAAAGATGGGGAAAATGGGAAATGAGAACCAACCCTAGAAAAAGGCTAATGCTAGTTCTTGAAGCACCACTGTGCTCTAGTAAAGAGTTTTGTTTTAGTTTAGTATAAACTTTGGAAAGAGAGAGATACTGATGATTTCTCTGACAGATTCTCTTCTGGCACTGGATACCTCTCACAGGCTCCTGGCAGAGACCTAATGCCTGTGGTGAGAAATACGTATTATTAACCAGGGCTAGACCAGCAGAAGAGACGGACACGTCTTTTGAAAGTGAAAGGAAGCATTTCCCCATATAACTCAACCCAGTTTTTAAAAAAATTACGTTCCAAATTCAGTAGCATTTACCAAAATAGCCTGTGCAAACCTGACGAGGTCCATGCCGAGGAGAGCTTCACCGTCGCAGATCTCCTCTCTCCCCCAGACGGCTTCGTTCCCGATGCAGACGCCGTGCTCGTTGGCGCCCATCTCTGCCCCCCAGAGCCAGGCGGGGCGGCTCAGCACCACGGCGTGGGTCCGCTCCGCCTGATCGATTTTGATGTACGTGCACTGCAAGGAGCACACCACAAATTACCTCACACGAAACCGCTGGGCAGACATCTCCCCTTAATTAATCGGCCCAATCGCGGGGTAAAAATACACAGAAAAACAGGACGAAAGGGTTGTTAGTTTGTTTTTTTTTTTTAATCGCCGCAGCGGGCCCGGCCCCCGCGTCCTCACCTCCACCACGGCGCCGGGCGGGTGGAAGGCAGCCGGGAAGTGCACAACCTCCTGCACCTCGTCCGCCGGCCGGTCCGAGTTCTTCCCGAAGACCACCCGATCCCCCGCCGCGGCGGGCGGCAGCGCCACGAAGGTGTCACAGGAGCGGGGCGGCAGCTGGGACAGCATCCTGGCGGATGGCGGACACCGCTCCCCTAGGCCCGGCGGTGGCAGCGGCGGTCGGGGCGGTGCTGGCCCGCAGGAAGGCCCCGCCCTCCGACCCGGAAGGCCCGGCGGAGGCAGCCGGCTGAGGAACCGGGGCTGTGCGGGTCCGCCGTGGATCAGCCCCCGTCGCCGCCATGGGGAAGTCGTTCGCTAACTTCATGTGCAAGAAGGATTTTCACCCCGCTTCCAAGTCCAACATCAAAAAGGTGAGGGAGGCCTGGGCCTCCGCGGCCCCGCAGCCAGCCGGTCAGTCAGTCAGTCAGGCCGCGTCCCGGGGCCGGTACCCCGGTGTCCCGGGGTGCGTGAGGGGTCGCGTCCGGACTTCCCGTGGTGGTAGTGGGGTCGGGGCAAGGATTAGGCAGGGAAAAAAAGTTAAGAAATACTTGAAGCTTCGGGTTTATTTGCTCACGGATGTGTTTTAACTGTCGCCTTTTTCTGTCTCCGGCTTTTCAGCCTCTGGTTCCCTGGATAAATAGTGTCTGTTTGACACCATGAGCCGTTCAGGAACCTGGCTCAGTGTCCTCACGTTTTCCCAGCACCTCACACCTGCCCTGACCCAGTTCCACATCTCTCCTCCCCAGGCTATGCCATTCCAACAGCTCCTGAGAGAACCTGGAATTTGGGGTCTGGGGAGACCTGGGTTGGCAATGTCACTGCTGGGTGACAGTGATGCGACAGTGATGCTCACAGGGTGTTTTCCAAGCCTGCTTTTCCGTTTGAATTACTAAACGTTTTCTTGTCTTTTCAGTTATTAAACGTTGTTGGAGTTATAGCATATCAAAATTACTTATTGAGTGAAATTAATTTGTGGAAGTCCTGGATGAAAAAAAAAAGTTGAATGTGATTAGAATGGGAATTTTCACTTGTTAAGTATTTTTAATCACAGAATTATCAGAGCTGAAAGGGACCTCTAGAGATCATCTAGTCCAACTCTCTACTAAAGCAGGATCACCTAGAACATATTCCACAGGACTGCATTCAGGCAGGTTTTGAATATCTCTGGAGAAGGGGACTCCACAACATCCAGTGCTTTGTCACCATCATAGTAAATAAGTTTTTTCTTATGTTTAGATGGAACTCCCTATGTTCCAGCTGTGCCCCTTGTCCTGTCACTGGGAACTCCTGAGAAGAGCCTGGCTCCATCTTCCTTGCAGTCATTCTTTAGACACTTGCAGACGTTAACAAGGTCTCCCCTCAGCTTTCTCTTCTCCAGGCTGAAGAGTCCCAGCTCTCTCAGGCTTTCCTCGTAAGAAAGATGCTTCAATCCCCCCATCATCTTTGTTGTCCTCCTCTGGACTCTCTCCAGCAGATTCCTGTCTCTCTTGAACTGGGGAGCCCAGACCTGGCTGTAGTATTCCAGCTGTGGCCTCACCAGGGCAGAGCAGAGTGGGAGAGTGACTTCCCTCAGCTTTCTGTCCACACTCTGCTTTATGCAGCCCAGGGTTCTTTTGGCCTTCTTGACAGTAAGGGCACACTGCTTGATCATGGATAATTTACTGTCTATCAGGACCCTCACATCCTTCTCCTCAAAACTGCTTTCCAGCAGGTCTACCCCCAACCTACACTGGTGCTTGGGGTTCTTCCTCCCCAGGTGCAGGACCCTACACTTGCTCTTGTTAAACCTCATCAGGTTTTTCTCTGCCCAGCTCTCCAGCCTGTCCAGAATATGCTGGATGGCAGCTCAGCCCTCTGGAGTGTTGGCCACCCCTCCCAGCTCTGTAGCTTTTTTTTCAATAGATTAAGCCAGTTAACCATTTACATTTATAGATCTTATAGTATGAATATATATTTTGTAGTATTTTTTTCATATTTGTTTAAAGTAGAAACACATTTTTTAACTAGGTATGGATGGCAGAACAGAAAATATCATATGATAAGAAGAAACAAGAAGAATTAATGCAGCAGTATCTGAAAGAACAGGAATCCTATGATAATAGGTGAGAACTGGCATAAGATCACTCTTCTTTGTACTGCCTCTTGCTTTCATGGCAGTGAAGAAGGTATCACTGCACTGAAATGCTGTCTCCTATTGACAGCAGTGGGAGGGGACAGTGTTTTATAAATTGGTGTCTGATTAAGCAGAGGTCACAAGAACTTTAAATTGGCTTGTGTGTGTCCTCTAATTAGTTTCAAACAATGTTGCCTTGCACAGAACACAAGTAGCTTTGTGTAACAATGTATTTGTATCACACAGAGACATGTCTTTCATAATGCTATGGCACAGTTATGTTTCTGTTGTGATTGAATGTGTGATTTTAGTACACAACAGAGCATGCACAGTATTGATGGGCTTTTTTAATACTTTTGTTACTGAAATTAGCAAATGAGAAAATACCAGTTGCTATAACAATTTTCTATTGCACATTATGTGTGGGTATCTGTATATATATATGTGTGTGTGTATGGATATACATACAAATATGTATATATATACCTGTGTGTGTGTGTCTGTACAAGTAACACCACTGTGACTGTTTTGACACCAAACTCTGTCTTGTTTTCTTTAGATTGCTTATGGGTGATGAACGTGTGAAGAATGGTCTTAATTTCATGTATGAGGCCCCACCTGGAGCAAAGAAAGGTACAGCAGTTTCCTGATCATGAGCAGAACATACAGCAAAGCTAAAAACCTGAAGAAATAATCACAGTGTCTTGTATTTTAAAATGATGTGTTCATAGTGAGGTAAAGCTAAAAAGTATGATTTTTAGTTCTTTCTCTGGGAATATGCAGGCATATATAGTGTGTAATAGTTTTTTTAATGTATGTAATACTTTTTACTTTAAAAATAAGTATGTAATAATTTTAAAAAGTTTAAATTTTTTTGTGTTTGTATATCAGATCAATATAGTTTTAAAAGAGTATTCTGGCTTCATAGGATTTGTAATATATATTTGTAATATATTCGGGGCTGATGAGTCATAAGTGCCCTCTGTTTAAGTAAATTACTCTCTGAGTATTTGTACTATTATATTGGTATAAACTATCAAATATTTTGTCTCCAGCCTAGAAACTGCATTTTACATGTGTAATTAATGTATTGTTTCTTTTCTTTCCATGATTTCTGAAAATTCAGAGGAAACTAAAGAGGTATTTCATTACATCATTTGTTTTCTTCCTACTTACTTAAAATTTATTAAAAAAAAAAAAATTTAGTTTAACATGTTTTCTATTTTATAGCAAGAAGGAGAAACTGAATATAAATTTGAATGGCAAAAAGTCGCCCCTCGAGAAAAGTAAGATGTCTGGATTTTATCCAAATTTTTTTCTTCTTCTTGCTTAGCTTTCATACACTTTCATCTTTTAAATTCTTTGTTTTTTTCCCTTCCTGTTTTATTTTTCAGCAGGTCACTTGTGTAATCCTGTCATGTCCTGGTCATTTATTAGTAAAATCTGTAAACCTGGAATTGTTTCCTTGATTAGCTTAGTTTGTGTTTGAATTTTACTTCCATATCTGAAAACACAAATTAAAACAAACATTTACTGGAAGTGTATCTCTGGAATGGATACACACATTTTACAAGAAAAGGTAGTTTTGAAAATGTTAGGGTTTTTTCAAGATAATTAACTGAGTATTTGCTTTCTTTCGTGTTTGTGTAACAGATATGCTAAGGATGATATGAATATCAGAGATCAGCCATTTGGTATCCAGGCAAGTTACATAAATTTCACTCTATGGATGTCTTGGGTATATTTCAAATATTATCTAACTGCAGAACATTCACATGGACTCTCTTAATTTTATCATCTGTTTCTCAGTGAGTTTAAATGCTTCTTTTATGCCTAATAACATAGACATTTCTGTCAATGTTAAGCTATATTGTTAACTTAAAATTATGTCAATTTTTTTTATTCTTTTAGGTGCGGAATGTGAGATGTATTAAATGCCACAAGTGGGGTCATGTAAACACTGATCGAGAATGTCCCTTATTTGGCCTTTCTGGAATTAATGCCAGTTCAGTCTCCAGTGATGGCTCAGGTAGGCACTGAATGTCTTGTAATGCTTAGAAATGTTGAGGGAACTCACGGTCTTTAGTTTTAGAAGGCTTAAGTTTGTCATATTTCATAGGTGAAATAAAGAAAAGCTTCTTTAGTCCACATGTAGGAGCTGCAATATCAAGTTAATTTTTTCAAATAGCAGGGATCTAATTTTCTAATTAGTAACATATTTTTAAAAGATTCCATAGTGTCTGTTGGTTTGATTCATTTTGTGGCAAAAGTTCAGAAGCTACAGTGAGATTGTTTATATCTGAATGTCAGTATTTGTATCACCTCAAAAAAAGTAATGGATTGTCAAAGGCTGATGTAGTTCAGATGCAGCTAAACTTCTTGGAAAAGCTGGCATCTGTCAGTATGTGTTTGTTAATCACGTGGAGAAAATGTAAGATCTGTGGGGTTTTTAATATACATAATTGTGCTTCTATAAGTGGATAAGGGGTTGAAACCCAGATTTCCAAATGCCTCCTTTCTTCTCAACTGGCTTGTTTTTGCTTCTTGAATTATAATTTTTTTTTTTTTTTTTTTTTTTTTTTGTAGTTTTATTACATATTTAGCCTACTAACAATCTTGCTTTTCAGAATTAGATCACCTAGTTAATGTCATTTCTTTGAGATGAGGCTTGGAATACTTAAGCTGAAGGAAATGTTGCCTCTTACACTCCTCTGCTTGTAGGCAATGTCTGATGATTAAACCACTGTATTTTCCATCCGGTAGTTGACATCTTCAGCTGTTCTATTCAGTAGATTACATCAATTTCTTGCCTCCTTTTTTCCTTAGAAGTTGTGCTTGGATGCTTTAGTGGTGATAGAATTATATTGTGCAGCTCTTAGATGTCAGATTTGCTTTTGTGTTTTAGGACTCACTCCTCCCCTCCCAACCTCCTCCCAGTTCAGAAGGTGTGGGTAAACTTTAGGAGTGATTGGGAAAGAGAAAAGTGTTTGTACATGCTTGTGCAAACGTGAAAATGGGCTCTTCATTATTCATGACAGTGTAATGTGAACACTTTACTGTGTCAGTGTAAGACTTGTTTCAAACCTAACTGAACCAAATATCTGGGTATGGGCCATGTTTGACTCCTGTGGATCTTTCCTGGTCAGAGAGATTTTCTCCAGGCAGTTTTACAAACTGTCTTTCTAAGCCTAAAGGGGGGGGTTTGGCACATATGAAATTTGCATGAGGTGTTGCAGAATTACCTGTATGTTCTCAGGCTGCACCAGTGCCCTCTCATTTTTAACTCTGTAAGTGAGACAACAGTGTGCTGTGCCAAGCAGAGTGCTGGAGGCTGAGGAAGGATTTCAGGGAGCAGGGGTGGGTGACAGATCAGCATTTGTATATATAATTTGTAAGACACTGTTCTTGGATTTGAACAGTCAGCTGTAATGATACTGCTGCTTTCTCTTTCTTTCTTTCATGGAAACTATATGTAAAAACAATGTAGGTAAAGTTTAAAACAATTTTAAGTTCTTGATTTAATAGCAGATACAAGGCTTATAGGAAGAGGTAATATCATTAATTAGATCATCAGTTAAAAGGTTGTCTGCTTTTTTTTTTCTAACCTCAGGAGCACAATCCTTCTTTCCTTAACTTTTCAAAACCTTTATCTGATATAATAACAAGTTAAATTGCACTCCTTTGACAGCTTCTGAAAATTCCATGTATGCAAATGAAGCACTACAGTTAAGTTACTGAATTCACTGGTTCTTTTCAGACTCTTAATTCTTCCACATGGTATGTTAAAGCTTACATCACACATTAAAAACACCAAACAAAAAATCCACTGCCACACTGGTTTTTTTTAGAGTGGCTAGAACTGCAGGAAATACTGCTTTGTAAGGGACAGAAACTTTTTATTGTATCATCTTTTTATGAAGCCTTTTGTTTCGTGATCAGGTTTAAGAAAAAAACCAACTAAAAGCACTTGGATGTTTTCCCATCCCCATACACCCCTAGCGTATGTCACAAATAAGTGTCTTGTCATGGCTAGAAAACTGGTAAAAAACATGTAAATAGTCCAGACTTTTCATTTATTGTGGTTGCCTGCACCAAAAAAGTACAAAACCACTTGGCTTCCAAGGTGTGAACTCCAGAGAATCTTTTTCAGAAGCTGTCTGTTTCTACAATGTGGAAGAAAATACACTTCTCTGAAGAGAGCAATGAATGGTGATTTCAAGGATAGGGAGTGATTGCTTATAGCCTACAGCAAGTCTTGGACCATGTATTTAATCTATTTGACTGGTGGTTATAATAGCTAAATATGTAAAAATACATTTGCAACCAGCTCTCAAGAAAGAGCTGAAGAATGTTTGACTAAATTATTAGAACAAATAATACTTTCAAAGGTCAGGAAGTGACTCTATATATGTGAAGTCATCTTTGAAATCTTGTTCCTAGCTTGTGTGTCAGGAAATTGAGATGCAAATGTCTCATAAATGAAAGGGTACATCTGAGAAGTACAGATAAGGAAAAAAGGTGAAACCAGAATAAAATTTTAGTACAAAAGTCAATATACCAGGACTACAATTAGTTTATAAAAGTAATTGTATTAGAAGGACCATATTTAGGCTATAAATCATTGAAGCTTTTTTTTTTTTCTAAAAAGAGCAAACCCTTGGAAATTTTTTATAAAGTCTTTTTAAAGAGCTCTGTTGTTTTGAAGTGGTTTACTTGGTAGCACTTCATTTCCTCTGATTTATAGTATCTTCACCCTAATAAAAGATGATCTCCCCCTTTTTTTGCAGACTGAACTGAATGATTTTTTTCTAGGCAGTCAGAGCTTGGGAATCCTCAGCCTCATGGATCTGGACCTGATATTTTAAGGACATTGGCATCAATAATTTCTGCAGAAGTAACGTTTAAGAAATGGTCTGGCTTGCCTGTAGGATTATTTTAATATGTCTTGTTTTTCTGAACCATGCTCTTTTGCTTTAGAGAAGCATACTTAGCACACAGGAAAACTGATTATTTTTTGTTGTTCACTGGTGTCTTCATGCATTTACCTAAATGTGTTCCTATCCACAGAGCAGTAGTGGTAGAAACTTCAGATGCTCTGCTGTAAAGTAGAACTGAATCATCTCATATATGCAAGTTTAGGGAAACAGGAGAAGCTTATTACACACTAGTTAGACTCATGGCTGAGTTCCATCATGTAATAACTTTGAAGTGTATAAAAATCTCTAGTGCAGAGGAAAAATTGCTGTAAAGAACATTTCTGAACAGAGTTAAGTAACATGGAAAAGAAACAGGGTGGTTTGGCCCAGGTAGGCATCTTAGCCCCACGCAGTGCTCATTCACTTCCCCACACTAGGATGGGGTAGAGAGTCAGAAGGGTGAAAGTGAGAAAACTTGTGGGCTGAGATAAAGACTTAAAACTTCTCTGCACTATCAACACTGTTTTGGTCACAAACTCAAAACACAGAAAACGACTACAAGAAAATTACCTATCCCAGCCAAAACCAGTGGAGACGGTGGTAGCCATGGTATTGCTAACAAATCTTTGTGCATGTGTAAAGAATTGGTACTTACCTTACTTGAGGGAAATTTTAATCTTTCCCTTTGGTCCTAAATAAAAGCTTTTAACAGAAAATGGGGGTATAAAATTGTTTTTTTAGGATAACAAAATTACTGAATTAAAAGCAGCAGGAGCAGCCTTTCCCCATCCTTCCTTTTCTTCTAAAAACTGGGCCTTTGAAGATCCTAGCAGAATGATGACTTCAGTTTAATTAAAGCCCAGGGAGTAATGTGTTGTGGGATTTTAATGCACAAATCAGTGAGTAGATTGTGAACTTGTTATTTGAGTGAAAAAAGTTTCAATGCAGAAGCTGAATTGAAGAGCACTTGGTACAAGTTCAGTTTGGGGTTTGTTCTAATTTTTTTCCTGCTTCAGAGAAGTAAATCAAATGTCTTATTTGGACTCCTGTCTATTTTTTAAGCCTCAGAGGAAATGTTTGAGTTAAAATGAATGAAAATTGAACTCATGCTTCATTTAGTTGCATTATCTAAAGTTCCTGCTCTGTGTCTGTGAGGAAAAAGAAGAGTTATTGATTGCCTACATAAGTTATTTTTCACACTGTAAAATAACCACCAATATAGGCTTTTTCTTTCCCATTAATTCCCTAAGCTGTGATGCTCTTATTTCAGCAGAAGGATACTTATCCTTAAATTTCATGTGAAAACTGCATTGTAATCTTCTTTGCACATCAACTGATCCTGTTTTGGATTCAGTGTTGATCATATTGTGTGCAAAGACCAGTAGTGGATTTTGGTTTATTCCAGTGGAACTGCTGCAGGGCAAAAGCATCTCTGTGGCACAGAACTGGAAAATGGCACAGCCAGAAAAAACTGCTGGCTTTCAGGGTCCAACACACACTGTAGCACTCCAGCAAACAAAAATAATTACAATCAGTACCTTAACTTAGGCATGGTGGGTTGGTTATTTTGCTTATGGGACTATTTTAGTAATCTAGCTGGTAATTCATAGAAAAAAATAATAATCTTACCATTAAAAAACCACCTATTGAATAATATCTCACCAGTGAATAGAGATTATTTTTGCAATAAGGCAATTTCAGTGGATGTGGTTATCATGGGATAATCACACCCCTGGGGTACAGCCTTGTCTGTAATCTCCCAGGAGTGTAATTATTTCATGATAACTGCACCCCCTGGTGTTGCATTATTTCCATTATGAAATTCTTAGTTTTAGATATAAAGTAACTTACTTTGATCACTGGAAACTGCAAAGTAGTGATAGAATGTTCCAGCTGTGAGGTTTATAGAGACCAACTTATAAGATTTACTTCTCCTTTACAAAGCTAAATTAGGCAATCAAAATGCTTCTTTGGGCTAAACAGATTTACAGGGCTTTTTAGTGATAAAATCCTAACTTTCCAAGTTTAGACAAGATGAAAATATTCGTTGTGGTTCAGATTTTGTATGCCACTGGGTATATGTGCATGTATAAAATGTATTTACCAGCAAAAAAACTTCCAGGTCACAAGCATCTGAAAGTTTGCCTGGTTTTGCAGTCCTTTTCTTTTTGTCATTAACCAGCAGCATCTGTTGATTTTTATGCTTTTCAGTGCTGTTTATGTGAAGCCTGAAAAGCATTTGACTTTACTTAAACAGAGACTGTTAGGTTTTCTTTGCAAAATGTTTTGAAGTAACCCTTACTTCATCGCAGGTTTCTTGGTCAGGTAAAGTCTAGACAAACTTAAATACCTCATCCTTTTTATTTTGTTTGTTTAGGTGTTTACTGGCTTTGCAGGTTTTTTAGTGGGTTGTTTGGTTTGGGGATTTTTTTTGTCTCTGGTTATTTTTTTTTTCTTGCAGCTGCTCTGAAAGGTTTTCAGAGGGAATTGTCAAAAAGCTATGAAAGCTTATATGCTTACAACTTCTATTGTAAACTTTTAGAGCAAAACACCTGCTAAAAATCTATTACTGCCCTATGAAAAATGTACTACTATCTTAAGAAAAGAGGCTAGTGTTTCAATGGAGAGGTAATTTCATGAATAGTGTAGTTAGAAGAAGTAGGATGCTGAGATTTTAAAAGGGTCTTATGCTCTTGGTCTATGAAACCTGAAGAGTGCTGGGCATCCTTCTCTGTTATGGATTACTTCGAATGTTTTAGAACTGACTGACTCCATATGTGATCTGTCCAGTGAAATTACTTGCAGGAAAGAGGGTCCTGTGAAGTGGTTATCATGTTGCAGAACATTCAGGTAAATAATGGTTAAAATGTAAGGAAGCAATGTGTGTGTTTGTTTGTGCCCTCTCTTTTTATTGCCTGAGTGCCCGTAAAGTAATTATGGTTGTGGTTTCCATCAGTCTGTCACTTAGTGTATTTAATTCATCTTTAGCTTTTGGGTGAAATTTGTTTCCATAGTAAACATTGAAATTATCAGTCACATGTCTGTATCTCACTGCATTGTTTCAGTGGCAAATACATTTTCTTGTCTGCCTACACAGAAAACTGCACTGTATCAGAAGTGCACGAGCTGATTTAAGTGTTCTCTTGAGTCAATAATCACAGGTATTTGAATATGTTAGCTGTGAATATTTGCATGGTGGTCATCTATAGAAACATACAGTGTATGAAGCCTTCCTTTGTGATCTGCAGCTGAGATCTTAGATTATGGACACTGGGAACATAAACTAAATCTTCATGTAGTTTAAGAATTGTCACATTTTTAGAGTATTCCTCTATTTATGTTTCAGAAGCCTCTGTATTTGGTGTGAGTGCATGAAATACAGATTTCTGTTAGAAGTCTTGTGGTTGGCATTTAAGCAATAAATACAGATTCAGATAGCAGTTTGATGATGCTAAATGGCTTTCACTACTCAAAAAATAAAAAAGGAAATTCAGGAGTCTCTGTACTACTCTATGACAAAAGCATGGCAAATTGTAATAAAATCCTGTGCTGAAGTGTTAAATTCAGTTAAAGTGCAGACCTTCAGAAGAAGAGGTAATTACAAGCCAGAGGTTTTTATTCATTGATTTCTCTCGATGCCAACTGCAACAGTTGCTTTGAAGTGAAGTGATGAAAAATTTATTAGTAAAAAAAGATCAATTCTGAATTAGTGGAGCTAGCCTAAATTTGCTATGTTCTTCATGACCAGGATCATGATCACATAATTTTGAAAATAGCTTTTTGTCCTTTAGATAAACATTTACACTTAATTCTGTCACATCTGCAATAGAAGTTCACAGATGATAGTGTCACTAGGTTCAGTCTGTCATGTTTTTCCAGTTTTGTTCAATTTACTTCTCAACCTTATGAAATTAAAAGCATGAAACTCTGTGGAGGGCACAAAGAAGTATATGGATATATTGACAAAGCAGTCTATGCTAATTTTAAATTAGGTTCTTTTTTAAAGCAAAGCCTAAAAAGCTTTGTATCACATTACACCTTTGCTACTACTCAGAGAAAGCAGCATTCTGAATTCAGAGCGTGTTCATCCTTCATGTGTGTGCTAAACTAAAACCAGAATGGGTTTCTAAAACCTAGGTAATGTGATAGAGTTGTTTTGATACTCCCTGGAGTATTCATTTATTTTTTGGCAGCAGAGTGTGGATTTTGTCACTGTTATATAGAAAATCAAATTTCAATTTGGAAGAGTTATTGTGTTGAGTTTTTTCAACATGTATGTAAGAACAAACAAAGATGACGTGCTTAAGACCTACTTGTTTAGCAAAAATTACTTAGTAATAATGATAAGCCTTGAAAATATCTTGTCCTTGATTCATAAATTAATTTTCAAACATGGTAGAGTGGAGTATACCAAGTGTGATGTATTCTGACAAACTGGTAGCAGGTATGCCAGGGTGTTTTGTTCTTCATTGATGTTCTTGTCAATTATCTGTCTATTACAAAGCCAGGAGAAGTCTGATGGTTGATAATGGTAATATTTTAAGAATTAAAATCATCGCACTTCTTAGCTAATATATGTCCCACACCAGAACACATTCTCAGGGAAGGGAAGCTCTAGAAAAGCCCTATTCTGAATATTCTGTTTTGATGATACACAAAGGAAGCATTAATTAAAATAAAAGTTTAAAAATTGCAATTCAAAGGATACCATGAAGAATCTACTGCCTTTTCCAGTAGCTTTTACACTGAGTAGTCTATTTCATTTTCTAACAACACAGAACTGCAGCCATTACCCAAGTACAACAGGTTACTATAACTATCATTCCCACCCTGCCACAAGTGGGAGTAGTGGTTGTGCTGTTACTGCTTATCTCTCTGCTTTCCATATATATTTCATACCTAAAAAAGCCAAACCAAAACAACAAAACGTTTAAAACTTGATTGCAAAGAATAATTCAGTTTGCTCACCTGCACTGCTGACACAGTGGAAGCTTTTATCAATAAATGGAGGAGATACTCTCAAGACCATGTATCATGAATAGATAGAAGAAAAGCTGCAATTTTTTATGATTCAGCCAACCATAGCATTATAGTCTGTCCTTACTGCCACTTAAACTGTTGCAGAAAAAGTGGTATTTAATCACAGTTGTTATGAGAAGAGATTTTAGCATACTATTCCCTAATATTGGATAATTTGAAAAATGTGCTTTAGACATTTTAATGGAGGCCTTCTAGATGGTGTGTAACAGCTGGCATTGTTCTAGGAGGAGTCCTGTGCCCGTGCCTCATGGAGGAAACACTCTGGCAGCAACAGTGTTATAGACACAGTGCATTTGTAGCAGGGGGTGTGTAACCTCAAGAGAAGTGCAAGACAGTGGGAAATGATTGCAGCTCCTCTTGTTTCTGTGCCAGCAGTGGGGACAGTAATGTGGGGTAGGAAAGCTTCCTCTAAACTGGGCATTTAAGTAATTAAAATTCAGAATTATAATGCCCCCCTCCCCCCCCCCAGTTGTTTAATAGAAGCAGAAATCATCTCAGTTGAGTGTGACAGTAAATTGGAGCAAAAGCAAATGGACAATATGTTGTGTAAACCCTGGTAGGAAATTGTTCTGCAATCCAGTATAATTGATGCTCATAAAGGCTTCATAAAAATTCCATTTACAGCTCTTCTGTTTATTTATGGTACAAATATTATAAAGATGTACAAACAGCTGTCAAGTAAAGGGTGCACTCAGGTTGTACTTTGTGAAGACTGAAATCTTTCTATTCACACTTTACTGAATGGTTTGTGCTTCCTGATTTTGTGCCCTAACTCTTTGAGTCAGCTGAGCTATCTGGATTTTTTCCTTGAATAGTATCTTAAACAGAAGATAACAGCAAATTAGTGCAGCAGGAACTTCTGTGGGAAGTAAGAAGCAAGAGGAAGCTGTAGTCTATTTGCTTTATGACACTCTTTAGAATTTTAATGACCACAAAACAATACTTTAAAAATCCTTTAGTGGGTTTTTAACTATGGACCCTCTTTTGTACAAGCCCTTAGTATAATTTTAAGTACCTGAAGCTGTAGAAAACCTAAAAAATTGTCAATTTTCTTGATGCATAAAAATAAGTAAGGTATCAGCGTGCAGTTAATTCCACTGTATGATAAAAGCCATCTCTGAGATGAATTAATTTTAAAGCAAATAAATGTTTTGGTTTAAAACAAGAGTCATCTGGAAAAATTTTAAAGGCTTTTTCTTTTCTTTCTTTTCCCTATCAAAATGTAAATTCCAGAAAATAAGCTTGACAGTCATATTCAAAAATAGCTAGGTACTGCATTTGACTAGTTTCAGAAAGAATAAGAAACAGATGATGAAACATTTTAACTTTGACTTATTTTTAGTTTGCTGGTGGATGAATGCTGAGAGACTACTTGGAAGTTGTAGCAATCAGCTATTTTTACAGGATTCCTGTATCTAATGTTCTGGAAACTCATGGCATTATGTCATCTCTAGATGTTTTTACCTGCATGAGATCACACGGGTTGCTTCTTCACAGACTGCCTCAAGTCAATACTAAAGGCAGGTATGAGTTCTCCAAAAAGTATTTTTCTGTGCCTGATGGAGGAGTCATCTCTTGCACGTTGATGGGTGCTGTTCAAGAATACTTTGCTAATATCAGTTCCCAAGATTTCATCCAGCTGAGAGGCTCTCAGCTCAATCTTACAGTCTGTTCTACACTTTGTGACTTAATCAGAACTTAACCAGATGAAGGTACATGGCTGTTGGGTATAGTTAGTACCACTCTGTCTGAAGATCTTGGAGGGTGATGACATTAAGTGTAGTCATAAGCCAAAAACAGTCTGAAAAGATTTACTTTTTTGGCATACCAGGCAAGCCAAATTTGATATCACTGGGCATAGTTGTGTCTCCAGCAAGCAGAACTCCAGTTGATTCAGGCCAAAGGATAAGGTACCAGCCAGTATGCTGGTGGTATTTAAGCTTTCAATGCTAAGTAAGGAAGCCAAAGACACATCTAAAAAGTTGAGTTTTTCAAGCCTCTGTTAAGTGAGGTTCAGTGTTTGGGATTTCTTTTAGAGTTTTTGTCTCCCTCATTTGTGCAAGCCAGGGAAACTGCTTACTTAATTTTAGTGTGGGAATGGGAATGCAATAGCTGCTCGTGCATTTAAGCATCTGCATCTTGTAATACTGTGAAGAAGCAGTCCAGAAAGTGAGTTACAACACTCAGTGCTGTCACAAAAAACAGCTGTGCTCTGGAATCCTGGGAGACCTCAAACTGTCAGTGGTATTTCAAATAAAATCAGATCTGTTTATCCAAATCATTAAAGTATAAATCAAGAGCAGTCTGTTGAGGCATGGATATTAAAAGAAAGTCACCAAGCACTTGACTCCTTTGATTCTTAGCAAAGGAGTTTAATTATGAGAATAAAAAAATCTTGATTTTTGTTGCTGTGTTGCGGAAAGTAGAGTAACAGAAGTTTGCTGTAAGCTGTGCAACCATTGTCAAATATAGTGTTGTAATTGAACTTCTTGGCCTGGACTTGTAACTTGATAGAAAACAGTCTCTACATACCCAGCTCAGGTATGTTTTTTTCTCCCTGCTCTGATCTGCCATTGCTACCTGAACAGAGGTAGTGATGCAGTCTTGCTGTCATTGGGCAGCAGAAATTCAGTGGCATCAGCTGTTCAGAAAGAAGTGTGAGCAGGTTTGCCTGTGTTGCCCTCAAAAAGGTTGATGGTTTTTAAACTGCAAAGATCTCATGCTGCAAGAGGTCCTCCATAATAAGCCACTATGGACAGCTTGCTTGTGTCATGCCTGGCTGGGGTCTGCACACATGGGGGTTGTGAAATAGGACTGTTTTGACTGTACTTGTGGATGGTTTATTTTCTGAATTTCATTTCCTAGTGTTTTCTAAAATACAGTAACAGTTACAGTAGCAACTGGGTACATAATAAGGCTTTGTGGAGATTGTTGCATCTCCTCACAGGTGGAACCTACATTACTGTTTACCTCACAATTAAAGAGATTTTGGAAGAGGAATAATTTATTTCATGAACCACTTTAGTCCTGAAGTCCTGTAGATGCATTTGATGTAACTTGTACACATCCACAAAACAGGAATAACAGTGGTTTGTTAACTGTCCTTGTCATGGTAATACCATGCTGCGACTGAAAAAGTGTAGGTGGAGCTATGAATGTTTCTTTAATGTCATTAATAAGCAAGGAAACAAAACTCATTAATTTATTTTTAGCCTAGTTTTCTTGCCCTCTAAGCTTACCTCTGTGTTTGGTTTTTTAAACATAGCTTTGATTTCACCTCTGAAAAAGATACGGAAACTGACTCAAAAGTTTATGGGTGGTGGTGTGGGGGGTCCCGGCTTGAGCAGCTGCTCTGACAGGGTCTCTTGTTGGCTTCTGTTGATCTGTGTGTTACCCCACAACTGGCACCTGCTGGGCACAGATGCACACAAATCAGTAGTACTGAGCATTCATTACAAGCTTTTCATATAAAAGATAATATGATTTTGCTTAACTCTTTCCAGTGAAAGAATGCCTGAAAGGTTTGTTTCTAGAAAATGACACTGAACTGTGCGTTTGAAGGCTGATGTGCCTTCACGTCTCTCTGGTCTTAACTCTGCCTGTAGTCCTCATATGGAACCACAAAGTTGGGGCTTCTGTCTTAGTTCTTTTGCAAATTTCCTGTGTAGATTTGGACAAGTTGTATTCCTCTATTTATATAATATGGTAATGAGAATAATTAGGTATCCAATACACATCAAAATGTGTACAATGCTAAGACACTAAAGCAGGGAAGTTTACTTTGTTAGGCAGTGGTTCTTACTACCTTTCAGTAAGAGGGGAATTCCAGGCTTCAGTCTGGTCACATGTTTTGTTTTCTTTGGGGTGGTGAAATCTTCTCTTACTGCTTTGGCTCTATTCAGCTTCCTTACACCAGGAATTAGACTGAAATGCGTGGCTGGTTTATTGGGTCTTTTCAGATCAAGACATCAGCTGGTACCCAAGGCTGCTGTTAGGTTTCTGTCTGATGTTGTTTCTGTTCCAGGCAGAGCATGGTTTTAAATTTGAACTGAGCAAAAATGTAGGCACTGGAGCCCATATGCATTCATTAACTAGTGGTGAGCTTTACATCTACTGTAACATGTAAAAAGGCAGAACACTTTTGAGGAAATACATGGGGGGAGAGCAACAACCTAAAGTTTATATTTATTCTGTGTACGTTTTGAGGTTTTGTTGATCACAGGTATTCAATTAAAGCAAAAGAGAGAGTTACAGGGTTTCTAAATTGTGCAGTCAAGTCTGATTCAAAATACATCCCGTATTTTACTCCTTAGATATTTGCAAAAAAAGATAATCCCAAACACCTACTCTAATGCAATATATAATGTGTTTTTAAGCTGATAATACAGAAATCTCTGAGGAGATAACAGTCCCAGGGTATCTGAGGGTTGCTAGAACAACTAAGGAGGTAGAACATTTTTTTCATGTATTTCTTTTCTGTATGTATACTGGGTTTCTAACAACTGTTACTTTTTACTTTTTAAGTTTAAAAAATTGTGTCATTATGAAAAATGCCCTACTACTCACATATTAGAAGTGCATTTTCCCATTGTTTTAAGGGAGAGGCAGCACTTAAAATTCATACTTCGTGTGTTTTCTTTTGGCCTCCTTTGCTTTTTTACTGTAATAAAAATATATTACTAGATATATTGTTTTCAACACGACAAAGTTACATAAGAGAATCTCCTTGTACTTAAAGAAAAATGCAATTATTTTCTATTCTGAACCTCCAGACTGCTGTTTTAGAAAATCATATCTGATTATTTGCTCAGCAGAAGATTATTGAGTTGATTTAGCTGTGATTTTACTTAACAAAGCTTCAACCGAATTCCTACTGTGGAGTCCAAAAAAAGAGAGAGAGATATAAATGATACATTCAAACTGTGATTTTTGTGAACAGGGCCATCAATGCACCCCTCGGAGCTAATAGCGGAGATGAGAAACAGTGGGTTTGCACTGAAACAAAATGTACTGGGGAGAAACTTGACCGCAAATGATCCATCACAGGTAATGATCTTTTTACCAGTAAGCTGAAAATGTCTATAAATCTAAATGTGATTGCTTGTGAATTGCTACTTAATGTTTTCAAATATGCATATCCATAGGAAAGCAGAATAGCTATACCAACTGAAAAATATCAGAAACATTTTCCAGCTTTGTTTCAGTCAGAATGGTGAATCATAAATGACTTCTTTTAAAACCACATATAATAAATTAAATCCCTTCTCTGGGTGAGTAGAAATTGAATTTTTCATCAAGAGGATGGTTAGGGGTTTTGCCACATACTTCTGATGCAATGCTAGCCTTTAGAGGAAGTTTGAGAAAGTATGCACAAATAATTACTGCCAGGAATGCTAGATCTGAAGATTTTTTTACTTGATTGACTATTGTTACTTTTATTATTTCTGGCAGAGAAAATGTTAATTGTACTTACTTAGGCTGCAAAAGGTACATTTCTAATTGAGGTGCTTTAATAAAAATGTAAAGTCAAAAATACACGTCCACTCTTTGAGAAAGCCACCATAAAATAAGCATTGTTCATATGCCAGGATGATGATTTAAACCACCAGCAAAGAGGGGACAACAGACATCAGCTGGCCTTGAAATCTTGAGTAAATCAGCAATTCATTCTGTCTCCACAGATGGATGTACCTTTGCATTTAAAAAAGCTATGTACCTCAGAAAAATGTAGCATATGGGCACTGTTAAATGAATCACAGTGATACCAGTATGTTTGGTTTATGTTAGATATGGTAGGGGTTTTTTTGGAAGAGCTTTTTAATCTTGATTTCTTCTTTCCTCTCCTGAGTGTGGCTAAAATTAAAAACATCACAGTGGAGAACTATAGGGTACCAGATGCACATAATTTGAAGAATTCAGGGTCTTCAAAGTAGCAATGCTTTGCTGATTGCGTTACTGTATGTAGATTATGTGATTACAGTATTTTGCATTGCTAGAACACTTTATGAACATTTAAAGACTAATAACACAACAGTGAGGTAGATGTGTTAATACCCATTTTCCTAATGACTAAACCGAGACAGAAAAGTAATTTGCTTAAATTACTCTGGGTTTGAGCAGGACTAGCATCTTACTTATTCATCCAAGCATGATAACAATGGAGTGACTTATCCTGAGGAATCATGTGGGCTCCAAAATTGGCTCATTTTTATTAACTATTTCAGAAATATTTCTTTCACTAGCAGTAATTTTTTTCATATGTTACTAATAACTCCTATTGTATAACCCCCACATTATAACACCTACTCGGCTTTGAGACAGAATGGGGGGGGTGTCACTTTGTAGCAAGTTTGCTGCTCTTTCCAAAGACTCTTCAGCTTAGTAGTGCAGAGATTTGTGCCTGCGAGAAATAATGTACATAGAGGCATTGATTTTCCTGCAGGAATCTGAATGAAGATACTGGCTTTATGTATAAAACTTAATGTCTTACCACATTTTCCTAGGAATTTGTTGCAAGTGAGGGAGATGATGATCCAGAAGTTGAATTTCTAAAATCACTGTCAACCAAGCAAAAACAGAAACTCCTAAGGTAAGTGTGGTACCTAGTGAAGGGGTCCTGTGTCACCAGGAGTTTTGACTCCATGACTGTCCCAGTAATACTTCTGTGCCATCAAAGAATTCAGCACTATGACTTCAGAAGAAAATCAGCTTAGTTTCACATGCACTTGACCACAAATGGTATTATGCAGCATGGTTTTTTAATCCAAAGGTTTTTTTGTTTTAATCTGGCTATTCTAATCTAGTTGTGATGCCTTTACATTGGGGCTTATTTCCAATTGAACCGGGATACTAAAATAATAATTAGCTCACTGAAGATGCAGCCAGTTGCTATTTTAAAGTATTTTCTTGCACTCCATTGCTTACAGTATCTTCCTCCAGTATTAAAAAGTCTATGCTTTTTTTTACTGGTTTACACCCGGGGAAAGTTTGTTGTCTTCTGTGAGGCTAAACTGAACCTGACCTTGCACCCCAGGGCTGAAGTTGGCCTCGCTCCACACTGCTCTGGGATCAGGGTTTAAAGTTTGCTGCTCCAGCAGAGGGAGCTCCCCGTGGGTTTGTAGATCTAATAAAACGTCAATAAGGATTTCATTCATTGCTTCTGTCCTGCTGATTTAGTATGTCAGGTGGCTTTTTTTTCCCCTCTGTTAATTTGGAACATTATCTAGAAATTACTTGATAATATTTAAAATGAAAACTATTAACTGCTGCCTGGTATATCTCATATAGGTATCAGTTAAAATGGCCTTTTAGGTTAGAAGAACTTCTGTGTATGGGGAGTGGGATGAGGGGAGAACAGTGAATGGCTAAGAATTAGGTATGGCCATATGGTATTTGTATTTATAATAAATCATGCAATGGTTTGGTCTGGAAAGGACCTTAAAGATCACCTAGTTCCAACACCCCTTCCATGGGCAGGGATACCTCCCACTGGACGAGGTTGCTCAGAATCGTGCTCTGAAAACAGCTGGTGTATTTTATGTTCCTTTTAAGTAGGAAATATATATTCAGTTTGAGTAATTTTAAATCGTATTTAGTTGAACTCTTACTGACCTAACACAATGAAATTATAATACTTTATATTTTGAACATTGAAGTTCAGTAAATATATGGGTCCTTTAGATTTTTTTCTGTGTTTAATATCAGAGGTTTAAAACTAATACTTCAGTGGGAAAAGAGAGTAATTCAACATGTTTTTATGGAAAATAGTATATTTACTGTGTAGGTCATCAGAAGTAGTGATCTTTAAAAGACAATGACTTTATAACTTACTATATCTTAACGCACTTGATTGCACTGCTCTTCTATTTTGAAAATAAAAGGAAGTTGGATCGTCTGGAGAAGAAAAAGAAAAAGAAAGACAGAAAGAAGAAAAAGCAGCAAAAGAAAAAAAGCAAAAGTAAACACAAGAAACATAAGATGAGATCCTCTTCCTCATCCTCTAGTGAGACTTCAGTAAGCAGCAGTGATAGCGAGACTGACAGCAGAGATAAAGCAGCACAAAAGAAGATGTATTCTAAGAAAAGAAAAAAAGACAGGTTTTCAGAGGCTAGCAGCAGCAGCGATTCAGAAGGAAAGGCAAAGATGAGGAAGGAAAAACTTTATGAAGATCTCTCTAGTAGTCACGGTAACAAGGACAAAGATAGGGAGAAGTACAGACTTTCAAAGCACGATGGTTCTGCAGAGAACAACAAATGGAGCTCCTGTGAGGTGGAAAGAAAGTCCAAAAGCAGATACCACAGCACCAACAAGAGAGAGACTGAAAGAAAGGAGAGGGATAGGAGAAGCCAAAGCATGGATGAGGAGAGCAGGAGAAGCTCTCACACAAGTCACAGCAATTCCAGGCAAAGGCAAATAAGAAAAAGTCCAAGTCAAAGCCCTGGTGAAGAGCGGCACAGGAAAAATGAAACCAGAAGCCCCAGTGCAGATGTGCACAGAGAGAAGGAAAAATGTAGAGAGAGCTTTGGGAACAAGTGCAGCAAAGTGGAACACAAAGAAAGGAGCAGACGCAGTAGAAGCAGAAGCAGAGACAGGAAAAAAAACAGATAGTGTGAGGGACAGGTGCAAGCAAGAATGTCTCCATTTTTTAATGAATACCTTTAACAAGGGCTCAATTACATATTGCTGTTCATTTTCCAGCCTCTGTAACTAGCATTTCCTGCATAAAGCCAACAGCATCATTTCTATGATGCTGGAATATTTGTAAATTAGACATAAATGTTATGGTATTTTTCTTACTGTATAAATATACTTGTTGGCAAATACCTCTTGTATACATACAGCAATTCATAGACCTGATTTTAGGGTTTTAAAATATCTCAGAGCAGTATGTGATATTCTTGGTTTTGTCAATGATTTCTGTTCAGGTGCAACTGTGAAGGGAAGCAGAGAGTAATTTGGGAAGAGTACAGGGATATGCTAAATGCTAACAAATGTTTGAGATAATTCAGGATAAAATCACTGCTTCAGATATCAACACATTGTATTATAGAGGGTGGGTTTTTTTCAGACTGAAGCATTTTTCAAAAAGTTCTCTGTTAGAGGTGAATTTCATGAGGTAAAACAACAGAGACATAGTTCACATAAGTGTGTAACCAACATTTTTTTGACCTCCTGCAGCGTGCAACTTGGTCAGGGCTATCTAAACATCTTGAACCCCTGTTGGTATGTGTCAGTACAATGTCAAGTTATTGTTCAGTAGTCTCTCAAGACATGAAAAGAATATTTACTGCCTCATTGTTTGTGGTAGAAAGTTCATGTAAATAGTCATCCTCTTGTTTTCATGAACAAACTTTTTTTGTTTTTAAAAATCGTTGGTCATTGTCTGCACACATTGTTATGAAGATGAACTTCTTAAATAATAAAATACCTTAATCTTTAAAAACAGTAAGAATTTCTCTCTTCTTCCAGAGTTCTACATCACTAAAAATGGACAAGGTACTTGACCAAGTTTTTTGTGGCAAAAAAAATGCTTCTCTGCCATTTTGGGGTAGCTGATCATAAACAGAGTAGTTGGTGGACATGACCATACTCAGTATCCTTACAAGCACTTTTCTTCCCCTCTTCACTGACAAGACTTTATTGCCAGTGCACTTAAGATGGTCACTGAGGAGCTTTTCGGTATCACACAGAGTGTAGCATATGGTGGAAGTGACCTGACTAGTCTCTCGAGTACATGTGAAGGAGTTTGAAAGGGTGAGCCTAAGGGATATTACTACCAGCTTCTTTTAAACGTGATTGCCTAAGGTTGCTCCCAGTGTTCTTCCTGAAGTAGCACAGTACAGTGGAGTCCCAATGTTAATGTGCCTGGAGAAACTGACTTAAGAACAGAGATGTCCAAAACACCTCTACAAACAATCTAAACAAAACCTCTTGTGAAGAATTTATTACACTCTCTGTGAGGACAAAGTGTGATAGGGGAAAAGGCATATTCTGATAGAACATTTTCATGTGAAGTGCAGCATGAAAGATATGCAGAATTGCCATCCAAATAAAGGCCTCTTTGCCTACAGGTCTGATTGCTTTGTTTGGCACAGTAATCCGCCCATCAGTATCTTGCAGCTGCAATGCAGCCCACTTCTACCTGAAGAAGCATTTTTGTGGGCTCTGCATTTTATTTGTTCGCACGTAGTTAAGGTGTAGGCTGTGTACACCTTGCCTTTTCGCATAGGTAAAGACTGGAAAATGGTGAAGGTTCGTTGTGACAGATCTCAAGATCAAACCAGAATAATGATAACATTTTGCATATATTTGCCCTAAAGACTACCTGTTGAAGAGCTTTGAAACAAAATACTCATCCTTGCCGCGCCTTTCCTGTGCTTAGTGCAGCCCTGGGGAAGGCCGGTGCAGCTTTGGATGCTCACTGCTCGCAGGGCGTTCCTTAGGCCGAGTTGCCCGGTACGAGGCGGCCCTCAGCGTCCCCCGGGCGGCTGTGTGGGGGGCGGTCCCGCTTCACCACCCTTGGGCCTGGCAGCCCTGCGCCGGAAACAGGCGGAGGGTTTAAAATCCGGTTAGGACGCGTTGGGACGGTGCTTCCGCGGCTTTTCCGCCACAGGCTGCGGGACCCCGGTGAGGTCTTCCACAGCTTCGCTTCAGCTCCACCCGGCAGGGCAGCCGGCCCTAGGCCCTCGGCAGAGCGCGGCAGAGCCCTGTAGGAGGTGCTGTCGGTTCACGGATGGCGGTAAGAGCAGCTTGCTTTTTTTATTTCTCAAGAGCCGTTGAACAGGGCTAACGCGTTGCCGCACGGGGGGGCTGGGTGGCCGGAGGAGACGGAGCCGTGAGGTGGCTCCCTTACCCTGGCGGGGAGGGACGGGGCCCGGCAGGGCAGCCCTCTGCCGCTGCCAGGGCCCCTCAGTGCCTGAGCGGGAGAAGTTGGAGCCGAGGGAGGGCCGGTAGCTCTCCGCGGTCGGGCGGCTCTGACGGGCCGACTCCTACTGTATGCCCCTGGCGGGCTGGGGCTCGGCCCCGCACTGAGGGCAGGGCGGCGGTGGGGCAGGGCAGGGCGGGCTGCCGGCTCCGCCGAGCGGCACTCGGGTCGGCCGGGCGTCGCCGGGAGAGGGTCTGTGGAGACCCTCGGGCGAATGAGCTCCCGGGTCAGCCTTCAGTTCTGCCGCCCCGCGGAACCGGTCGTTTAAAATTAATGCTGAACCGCAAAAGATTACTGTTCAGAAAGTAAATAAACAGGTGACTTGTAGATCAGGTTCCTGCTTGGATCGTTACAATAAATATCCCCGAAGGAAGCTCTCTATTTATGTTGTCATTGATTAATTCTCGCTACCTCATTTGATTTCGATTTAGAACGATTTGATTCTAATTTAATTAGCATGTAATTTGGATGTACATAATTACTGTAATTATGACATTCAGGTAAGGCAGCTTTAGGCTGAAAGGCAATTTCAAATTTTCTAGCAACCTACTTTGTACTAGGGAACGGACAAGGACTTTGCGCCCTGCCATCCAAGTAGCAATTAGCACATCTCGGAAATAGGCACTGCCGCGGGTTTGTGTTAAAACAGCGGCGCGAAGGCGGAGGCGGCGGCGGTGCTTCGCCCGATGCCCGCCGGCAGCCGCGCCCCGACCCTCGGCCGGCCGCAGGTGCGGGGCCTGCCCACACAGCCGCGCGGTGGGCGGAGGAGCACTGACCCATCTCCGACGGGGTGCCGGGATTAATTGTTAAAATCCCAGCCGCCCCGTTGTGGGACGGCCCCGCGGGAGCCGCCGAGTCCAGCCGGGCCCCCCGACGCCTCCCCCTCAGGTGGGTGGGCGGGCGGGCGGGCGGGCTGCTGCCGCGGCCTCCAGCCCGCCGCTGGGACCCCGGGGCGGCCGTGCGCGGGGCTGGCCGCTAGGTGGCGCCCAGGAGCCGTGGAGCGGGGCCGGGCCGGGGCTGGGGCCGGGGCAGCACCGGGAGCGATTGCAAAACCTCCGTTTTCTGACTGCCTTTTTTTTTTTTTTTTTTTTTTTTTAATATGTGTTAAGAATGTTATTCATTGAGGAAATGTGTAGCTAAATTATTCCTACTTAAAATAAACACTTAGTGCGGCAATTACCCGAAGGGGCGGGCTTTCTGTGAGATTCCCTTCATCTGCCTTTTGGAGGGGTGGGAGCGGGTCTTGGCGAGCAGATAATGGCTGATAATGAATTACAGCTCCCTCAGATAAAGTTTCCATTTGAATCGAAGGAAGCAATTAAGAAACTGTCCAGGCACGGGATCGGGTGTTTATATATTATCTCATTAGAACAAAACCATTAATGTTACCTTTTAAGTGTAAAACGAGCCGTTAGGGCTGTAATTCGCCGCGGGGGGCAGGGGACAGGCTTCCTGCGGCCCGGGGACCCAGCGATCGAATGACACTGAACCATTTCTCCTGGTGTTTTACCTTTTCCCGTCGGTCGGTGGTTGCTGTCGCGGGTTGGTTTGTAGCCGTGTTTTAACGAGCTGGAGAAGCCGGCGTGAAGGTGCTGTCCGAGAGGAGTGGGGGTGGGAAGCGGCAGCTGGACTGAGTTGTGAAGGGGAGTGGGACTCAGCTCACGGGCAAACCCTTGGCGAGTGGGACCAGGCGGCAGGGTGCCCGGCTCTCCCCTCTGCCTTCCCTCCCCGCCGGAGCCCAGGAAGGAATCTCTCTTCTTCCCGGTGCTTTCTGCTCTCGGGTTAGCGTCTTCTCACTGAAGAGGTGCTGCTGAACTACGGATTCAAAGGGCGAAATCAGACGTATTTTTCTGTTCTCACACCGTCTGTTCTATAGTTTTTCTCTGTATAAAACTTCCCCAGACCATATAATTATCGCCAACATGTACGAAAGAATGGTGTCATTTATTTTTTAAAAGGTGACATGCTTTCTATTTTCCCGGTTAAACGAACCGGCTCTGCGGCCCAGGGCTGTTCCCTTCTTCGTTTCTGGGGAGTCTGTAAGTGATGGACGTTTTCTGACCCGAAGGGGCAAAGGCAATGCAAAGAGGTCCTTGATCACTGAGCTGAGAATTGTAACCCCGGCCTGGCAGAAACTGGACCTGGATGGTTTCCTTTGATGTGTTTTATTATAAATCGAAAACAAAGCTGACTTCTGCCCAACACCCCGTGCGGGTGCATTCCTCCGCAAGTCCAGCACCACCCGGCAGGGAAGGGACCCCCGTCCCGCCGCGCCAGGGTCCTGTTTATTTTACCTCTGCCCGAGCACGTCCCCCTCGCCTGCTCTCCTTTCCATCATCCGCCGGGGAACCTGCCGGCACCCATCCGGGAGCAGGAGAGAAGGGACCCCGCCGGGATGCTTTCGGCAGGCACATTGCGGGGCGGCTCTCGGGCAGGGTGCTGCCGGCAGCCAGATGCACGGGGCATCTCCCGGTGGGTGCCTGGCTCCCGCCGCCTCCCCGGGGCGCGGGTGGTGCCGGTGCTACCCGGTAGCTTTTGTGCAACAGTGGCGCCGAGGAGGAGGTGGGACGCGGTTATTAGTATTCACGGCAGATGTATTTTCTTTAACGCAACGTCTTTATTCCAGTTGGTGGCCGACAGCAGAATCCGTTTCCCGATGTTATTTGCATTCCCTGATTTATGGAAGATTAAAATATTTGTATTCTTCCAATCTGTACCGGGCAGACTAAATTAACTTTTTTTCCTCTCCCCCAACGTCCCCGTCGTTCCCCCCCCCCCTTTTTTTTTTTTTTTTTTTAATAACACAATTACCTCATTTAACAATTTGCCTTTAAAAAAATACTGTGGCTGTTAGGTTGGTGGTCAGGAGACAAAGGGAGTGAAAATAATTTTCATTTCAATAATTGCCTTCTGGTCAATTTAACTGTGCCTTATTTTGAAAGAGCCTGTCTAAATGAGATTCCTGTCCCAAATGTGTTCCCAGGCCTTAGTCCAGCCTTTAATTATTCCTGAGTTTTTTTTCTTCAGAATAAGACGCTGCACTGAGTAATCACAAAGAAGTCAGAGAGCATCCTTGAACCTTTTCAATAGCAGAGCCACTGATATTCAAATAACATGCAAGGACCATTTGACTGCATGGGGACATAAGCATTTCCAATTCACTATTTGCATAGATCAACTGTCTTTGAAAAGGAAAGGAGCAGTTGTCTTCCATAACATTAAAAAGCCTAGTTATCAAATCAAGTGCTTAGTTTGGGGCTTTTAAAACGTTTACATTTTATCTCAGGTTGCCCTTTACCGTTTGACATGCAAATTTGGTGCAGTTAATTTGGACAATTAAAAGGATCTTCAAGGGAGCTTTGTCACCGAGAATATTCGGAGTTTTCCCCGTGGACCAGCTGAGATAAAGTTGGCCAGAACAAATGATGTCTAGGAGATTAATTAGATATTTGATAAGACATGAATCCCTAATAAGGGAATACAAGGCACAGGGGGCTGCTGTGTGCTCTAAGTCAAAATTAATAACATTTAACAAGATTTTCATTTAGGCATGAAATGTCTTTTCCGGAGTATTGACTCCAGCGATTTATTCCCCCGAGATCACCTCCCAACCTAGGCAGCCTTGCGGCACTCAAGGCTTTTTAAATTAAATAGTTCCTTAGCACAGTTCTGTTTCACTCGATTTTGGGGCCAGTTCCTCCGAAGGCGCTTAGAGCCCGGCGTGGTTCCCGGCTAGGGTAGCGGAGGTCGGACTGGGTTTAAATTTGATCTTAAAAAATTAAAATAATAACAAACCAAAACTAAAGCCGTTTGTGAATAGCGACTGGAGCGCTCCAGTGCTCCTGGCTCGGGCACCAGGTCCTTCCCCTCCCGGCCATCAATGCCTGCTCTCTTTTTAATCACAATCACTGTAAGGACGACTAGGAGGGGTGCGGGGGCTCCCACTAAAAATTTGACCCCTGTGAGGGCTGGGCGGGGGTAGAGGAGAGGGCACAAAGAAGAACAAACCCGTAAGTATATTGTTGAGAGTCCTTTAATAATACCAAAATGAAAATATGTCAAGATTTTTTTCATACAGATAAACGCATTTAATTTCTTTAAGAGACCTTAACTTACGTGTTTGAGTGAAATGTTAACTCAACATTTTAAATATCTTTTACATATATACTGACTTCCACAAAGTGCATCAGAAATTTAAAATAATAATAATAAAAAGAAACCAAACCCCAAAACCTCCCTGAATTTCAGGAATTCACCAATTAAAAAACAAAGAAAAAAAAAAAAGTAAAACCCCAAACCTCCCCCCCTCAGATCAACATTTACAAGAAAAATAAGCGACCACGATCTTTTCTTTTTGAACCTTATTTATACAGATGTTTATGAGATACAGAAGAACCGTCTTGGACTTGCATTTGGATTTCTCACCTCAAGCCTCTCTCTTAGGATGCTTTCTCTCCAACAGAAAGAGAAGAGAAAAAGGAAACGGAAGAAAGTGTCCCTTGGTACCAACTGCCGGGGCGGGGCGGGGGGGCCTCACTCTCCGGCCCCGCCATCCGCCGGCCCGCTTCCGCGGTGGCCCCGGGCAACTTCGGCGGCAGGGTTGCTGGCATCCCTCCGGCCGGCGCGGAGCAGAGTCCGGGGGGTTCCCGGGGGTCCCCGGCAGCGGGGCCGGGACCCGGGCGGTGCTGCCCCTAGGAGTCGCCGGGCCCCGCGGTAGGTTCCTTGCCCGGTCCGCGGGCAGCGGCGCCCACCCCTTCGTGCAGGATGAGGTCGGGGGACTCGGAGCGCGGCGTCTCCAGGTTGCTGGCGTCCGTGTCGCTGTCGCTGCCCTTTTTGCCCCCGCCGCCCCCGTTGTGCGTTTTGATGTGTTTGCTCAGGTGGTCGCTGCGCATGAAGCGCTTGTTGCAGACGGGGCAGGCAAAGCGCTTCTCGCCCGTGTGAGTCCGCAGGTGCCGCTGCAGCTCGTCGGAGCGGGTGAAGCGCTTCCCGCAGAAGAGCCAGTTGCAGACGAAGGGCCGCTCGCCCGTGTGCCAGCGCAGGTGCGCCTTCAGGTGCGAGGTCTTGCCGTACACCTTGCCGCAGCCGGGGATGTGGCAGCTGTGCAGCCCCTTGCGCCGCAGGCTGGCCCCCGCCGGCCCCAGCCGCTCGGCCTCCTGGCAGTTGGGGCAGTCGCAGGTGGCGCGGCCGGAGTAGCGCCGGGCAGAGCGGGCAGAGCCGCCCCCGGCGGCGGCGGCCGCGGCGCCCGAGATCATGGCACTGGCCGCCGCCACCGCCGCGCTGGAGTCCGTGTAGGAGGGCAGCACAGGCTTGAAGCCCTCCTGGGTGAGCAGGTGCTGGCTGGTGGAGAGCAGGTGCGACGCGGCCGTGGAGCCCAGGCCGGTGGAGCTGAAGGCGGAGTGGGTAAGGGAACTGAAGTCGGGGTTGTAGGTGCCCAGCTGGGAGTGCAGCGAGGCCTGGGGGGCGCCCGAGTGCAGCGAGCTCTGTAGCCCCCCCGCCGGGTTCTGCACCTCCAGCCAGGAGCCCGGGTTGGTGTGCACGTCCCACCAAGAGGAGGCCGCCCCGTTGGCCACCTCACCCGCCGAGAGCGTGGAGTGGAAGCCCGACTTGTACCAGGACTCGTAGGGGTGCGCCATGCCCACTCGCGGGTAGAGACTGTCGGCCGCTGAACTGTGCACTTTGGAGATGAAGGCCGACTGCCCGCCGGGCTCCTGCGGGGACACGCCCGCCGCCGCCGCCGAGTTGGAGAAGAGGCCGCCGTAGTCGCTGCTGAAGGCCGACGAGGTGGGCGAAGTGGAGGCCAGGCAGAAGGCGCTGTTGGCGGTGCCCGTGCCGCTGGCCAGTCCGCTGGAGCCCCTACTCGTGGCCACCGTGAAGCCCGAGAGGCTGGAGCCCAGGTTGCAGCTGGAGGTGGAGCGTTTCCAGGGGTGGAAGCCCCCTTTGGCGAAGGCGCTGGACTCGGGCAGGGTGGTCAGGGGGCTGGTGTTGCCGATCTTGTTGCAGGTGGCGGCCAGCATGGCCAGGGGAGTCGTTCCGAACCTCGGCTCTTCCTGCGGGAGAGACAAAGCCGGCCCGTCAGCCTCACCCCTGCCGCCTCGCCAGGCTCCCGCGGGGACGTGGCGGCGCGGCTGGAACCGCGACGCGACGAGCGGCACCGCGGTAAACTTTCCTCTTATTTTGGAGACAAGCTTCAGCCCTACCCCTCTCGGCACAACTCGTTTTCCGCCGGGGACCGGTCTCGGCGCCCGAGGGGTCTACATCGGAAGCGGATCCCGGCGGAGACCAGCCAAAGGCGTGTTCCGAGGAGGCGGCCCGCGACTCCCGCCCCGACAGCGCTTGGGATGCCGGAGCCTGCCTCCGGGACACCGGGAATCCCGTGGGAACGACGTGCGGAGTCTGCTCGAGCCACCGCGCCCGAGCGGGGGAAAAACGAGACGGCAGAACGGCAAGACGGAGCCCTCCGACCGGCGCCACTCGAAAAGCCGAGCCAGCAAAAACCTTTGCAAATTTTGCGTAGCACTTCCAGCGCGAGAAGGAAAAAAAAAAAAAAAAAAAAAAAAGAAAGCAACAAAACGCAGCCAACCAACAACAAGAAAAAAAAAAATAGACTAAAAGAAAGCACAAGCAGCCCAACTTCTTTCCGGCCAAGCGAGTTTTCAGGCTAAACTCTCCGCGAACGACCGGATGGGAAACCCGCAGTGAACTCCCCCGGGGCGAGCCGGGCCGGGGTTACCAACCGCCCGCGGGTCAGCGCGCTTTGCACGGGGGGCAATCGCATCGCGGCGGCAACGACAGCAACAGTTTCTCCCAGAGAAAGACGGGAATCCGCCGGGACGCGCGCGGTGCAGACTTACCCCGAGGATAGACGTAGCCATCGCAGGTGGCGGAGGGGGAAAGGGGGAGGGGGGGGAAAGGACGGCGCTCGGCGTGCGCTGCCCGCAGCACCGAGGACACTCCGGCTCGGCGGGGCTAAACTCTGCCTAAGTGCGGGCAGCGCCCGCTTTGAAGTACCGCTGGCGGCGGCGCTCGCCCAATGAGGGCGCGGGCGGAGCGGGCCGGAGCGGGCCGGCAGCCAATCAGGCTGCGCGGAGGTGCCGGGCGCCGGGGCGCGGGGCGCGTGCCAGTCAGCGCGCGGGGAGAGAGAGAACTCCGGACTGCGGCGGCCGCGCCGCAATTAACGGCAGCCCCGAGGGTGCCGCCCGGTGCGGGTGACTCCCGCCGGCAGCAGCGGGGGGACGGATGACGCTTCCCCGGCACCGGGAGGAGCGGACAGAGCCGCAGAGGGCGGGGGTCAGTGCCGGCGGAGGACTGGTGTCACCCCTGACGCCGCTCCGCCGCCGCCTGTGCAGGAGGTGTCAGGTCCCCCGCGGCTGATGCAGTCACCTGCCGGCCTTGTCTCCAGCAAACCCTACCTGCGGTTTGCTTTGATTCAACAGGCCCTTTGCTTGCCTTGCAGGCCGCTGGGCAGCTGTCCCTGTGGATACAGATAACCTAAGAGTGCCTAATGACATCTTAGGAAAACGCGTTCGTTTCTTGGTTTTGCTTTGCTAAGTACTACAAGTGATTCTGGGTATAACGTATTTCTTTGGAAAGGGAACTGAGGAGGATTCTTAGTTACATAAAGCGCCAAAAAAAATTCCAAAGGCAGGGAACCGACAGGCGTCCTTTGCTCTCCTACCGTGGTGAGAGGGGGGACCAAGGGCAAATGACATCCTGTCGCTTGAGAGAGGGGATTTTATTTTACAGAGTAATCCCCAACAAAATACTTTGAAAGTTAAATTCGCATCCTGCAGCACGTTTTTCAAGTCTCACATAACCCTATGGAAACAGTGCTGTTAATGGCAGAAGGCTTGCTCCCACCTAGCAGTGCTAGGGCGCTGCTGGAAAAAGCCTCCCCAGCACTTTCCTGTGGCCTCTGCACTGTGAGCGACAGAGACTTTACCTGCTCTCTGCATGAGCGAAATGTAAGTCCAAATCTCGGCTTCTAAATGTCTTGCAAGCTAGTGCCTTTGATTTGTAATTATTGGAGGCTTCTCTAAGTAACTGGCTAGGACTTGCCCGTACTGTGTCCGCGGAAGATCAATAGGCGCGCAACTTTTCATCATTGCGATGGGCTCTGTCAGGCTGGGAACTGGAGCTTTTCCCTCAGCTTCTGCCGTCCCCAGTGCAGCTGGGCACAGGGCTGAACCAGAAACACGAGTGCCTTCAAGCAACGCTGGGTGCTTGCTCGGCACTTAAGTCAATATTTTCTTCTCCTCCGTGCCGCCTCAGCCATCCAGTGCAAAACCTCCTAGCAGATGCAAAATAGGCATCGCTGGGTAGCAAGATGGAGAAAGCGTGAATTTGAGAGGATTCTGCTATTCTTTACTTGTTTTGATTTTTTTTTCGTGCTTAAATAAGGCGGGTATTGCATTTTGTTGCACATTGTGCTGTGCAATCTGCAGGACGCCTGCCATGCAAGGGAAGGATGTCCCTGGAGATTACCTTTTATTTAAACGCCTAAGGCTGTTTTCAAAGGGCGCTCGCCTTTTTGTCGCCGCGTACTAAAGAGAATCGGGGCAGTAGGAGGAAATACTGTTCTGCGCTTAATTCTTTCCACATTGACTCGCAGCCAGCGCGGGGGTCCGGGGAATGAGTGCGTTGCCAGCCTTTCGGGAAGGTCTGCCTGGAGCAGATCATAAGCGGCGGCTTTACCCAGGGGGGCTGTAGCGCTCGGCGGGTGGAGGCGATTGAAAGGCGGTGGCGGGGGGAGCGACATCACCCCCGCGGGCCAGGCGACGAGTCCGACAGGGGCACCCGGCAGCAATCGCCCAACAGGTGACTCCTTCCTTCCCCCCCCTGCCTTCCCTCCTTCCTTGCCTCCTTCCTTCCTCCGGGGGGAACCCGCTCCTTCCCAGGAGTCCGCCGAGGTGGTCGTCAAGTGGCAGCGCGGCGCCCCTGGCCAACCCCGGGGCGGCGGGGGGAGAGGGTCTTTCCCCTCTCCTCCTTGGGGAAAGTCATAAATAAAATACTGCTCGGAAGGCAAACCGAGAGCGTGACGTTTGGAAATGTCGCCTCCGCCCCAGCGAGTGAAGGCATCCGCTGCCCGCCGGAGCTCCCCCGGCCAAGCCGGGGCTCGGCGGTGCCTGGAGGCGGGCGGGCGGCTCTGCCGCCTCTCCGCTGGCTCCTCGCCGCCTTTGTAAGCGGGAAAGTCACTTAAAAACACAAGAGCGAGTCAGGCTGGGCGAATGGCGGCCAAAGGGGAACGCTGGGCAGGTCTTTAGGGGGTCAAGTATTTTTTGACAGATCTTTTTTCATACTCCAAAAATCGAGTTTTTAAACAAAGATCAATGTGTTATGCTAAAGTGTTGAGCTGACTGTTAAAACATTTGTGGGGATAATGACAATGTAACAAAGGCCTGGTTTGGAGTGAATCATCACCCTTTTAAAAGTTAAAGCAATTTTCAGGAGAATAGCTTCCAGCAAATGCTTTACATTATTCAAAACGGCCAAATAATGCTCTATTATAGCGCCTGAATGCTGCCAGTCAGCCCGTAAGTGCAATTTGTGCAAAGGCTCGGTGCCTTATCTCCACTTCTTTATAAAGAGGTGAATATAAAACAATTTCTTCTAAACCCAGACAGAGAGCACGAAAATTGCTTCCCTTTCTGCAATCAGGGCAATTTAACTGGAGTGCAATTAGCACTATTAAATGTCGATTCTGCATAAACAAATCTGACTAAGAAGCGAAAGTGGGGTGAGAACCTCATATAAACTGAAACTGATTTTTTTAAATTATGTATCCGGGTCCTTTACAATTGATCCGTGACGTTTTCGTCTCAGAATATATTTACATCATAAATACATTACTGTTAAATCAACATAAATCTTAAAAAAAAAAAAAAAAAAATCTCAATATGAATACTAATAAAGAAGAGTTGCCTAATTAAATGCAACAGTTCCCTTCCTTTGAACAATATTGTTTCCCATCCTCCCTTTGCGTGTTCTTTTTGATCTGTGCAACTACTAAAGTTGCTGTCTTTAGGAGGTAAAGCTGGGAAACAATTCGTTCATTTAAGCTGATTGGGAGGCTCCTGGGTTCATATTCAAGAGCGTCAGATGAAATGGCTCTTCAGTTCAAACAGAGCTCTGGGAAATCGCTGCAAAATATTTTCCAAATAAATCGATTTAACAGCAGCTAGATGTAGGGTTGCTGTACAATTTTCCCTGAATCCTAGGAGGGGCACGGAGTTTTACTCACTGGTGTTATGGTGGGAAAAGGGCAAACCCAAGTTCAAGAGAAGCAGCCTCATTTTCTGTCATGGGAAGGAAACAGGCAAACTGCTCGTTGCTCAGATAAATAATTGTGTCCTGCCAGATTTCTCTCTCTCTCTCTCTCTCCCTCTCTCTCTCTCTTTTTTTTTTTTTTTTTTTTTTTTTTTTTTTAATTTATTTAGCAACAGGACTTCTGCGCAACCCACTCCCCTCTCAATGATACTTTTGATTTATGTGATCTAGAAACCACCATTGATTATCAAAGCAATGTAGAGGGGGACCTGGTGATACATTAATAATTTCAGTTAAAAAAGGCTTCCTCACTAGTCTGCCCAAGAGTAGTTATTAACAGGGGGAAAGATAGATAGAGGTGATGTACAGATGATACAGCCCTTGGTGCCTGTTGAGCCCACTGAATTCTTTTTGCTGTGGAGTTTTTCATTTGTAGTTAAAGCTGAAGTTCAGCTTTTGATTAAAAGGAAATATTTTACAGTTAATAGTAAGGGAATAAACACTGGGATCAAATAGATAATGGAAACTGAAATGATGGCACTCTCCGGTTTTCACAGGATGTTTGTTACATAGTGCACTCCCCCCCCCCTCCTGCCCCCTGCACACAGAGCCCCGAGGTGGAGCACCAGACTGGGATTTCGTCTGTTTCTCCACCTTCAAGGTGACACTATTTAAGAATACCCTACATTATCCTTCCTTTAAAAAAATCTGCGTCGTGGTTTTAGAAATCCTCTCGTCTACTAAGGGCTGTCAAAAACGTGTCTGTGGAACTAATACTCTTCTGCTAAATTTATTTGGACCATGTACTTTAAACCTCTCTTGTTCTGTGTATCTCAGCCAGAGACACGATAACAATTCAAGGGAAGACTCGTGTCAGAGGAAGGAAGGTGACTGCAGACTGTACGATGATTTTAATTACTACAATTATTGGAAGATTATTCGAGAGCATTGCAGATCTGTTTTCCGCCTTGGTAGGAAAGTCTGAGGAACACTGCGCGAGGAACATTGGGCGAGGATTTAGTCTCTTGGTTCACATGGCTCTCCAGTGATGTTATGATACATAGGTGAGCCATGGCAAGTTAAGCCTGCAGCAAGTTTGAAATTCAGCCAGCGTTCAGAATAGCTTCCTTAAAAATCAAGGTGTTCCTAAATAGAAGGAGTTTAATTAGTCAGCGGTCGGACCCACGTTTATAGAGCGTAAAACCACCTTTTCCACACAAGTCCATTAAAGAAGCTCTGATGACTTGGTAATTACGTCTGTATTTTAAGCAGAGGAGCAGTTGGCGATCTTCTGGCTCCTCTTCGCCGCCGTTCCCCCCGGCTGGGCTGGCCGGAGCTGAGCTGCCGCCGCTCACCGTCGCCCCCGGCCACCCCAGCCGCGGGGGGAGCCTGGTGAGGCGGGAGAGCAGGCGAGTCCCATCCCCACCTTTTCTTTTCATATCCCATTTTTAGCCAGGCATGACTCAGACTGCTGGTTGGGATGAAGCAGGCTTGTCTATGTGCAGAAATAGAGAGGTGTGGGAGCGTAATAGGCAGGATGATTGGCATCACGAAGTTCTCTTCTGTCCGCCGTGACCGAGAAATCCTCCTGCAGGTTTCCCCCGTTAATGAATTGGTGGCTTGGAGGAGGAAAAGGGACGAGACCCCCGCCCCCCATTTGTGTGTTCCCCTCTCCCCCCTCCCCTTGTCCTGGGATCACGGGAGGAAAGACTGGGAAGCGTTCATTGTGCTCCTTCTGTGTTCTGCAATTACTGGAGCTCAGGCTTAAGGTGAATTTCAGCTCAGATCATGAACCATTTCACGTTCAAATGCAAGCTTGCGGTACTTTCCTGGTGGCAATTAGGAGCCTATTACAAGCCATTAGATTGATCAATGTACCTTAAACAATGTGAATGATTTATATGGCGAAGAAAAAAAACTTGAATCCATTGTACTGTTCCAGCAACCAACCTGGCCCTGTGGCTCCATTCATCACAGCTTTAAACAACAAAAGCGATTTATTTAGAAAACTTGCATGCAAGGAAACAGGATCGGTTCCTTCATCTGGAAGGGTATCTGAGTTTTATCTGTCTTTATTGTCAGGAGATGTGGGCTGGAAGAGTTTAGGCATGTGGGGGGAGGAGGAGAGGGGTGGATTTGCTAGTTTCCAAAGGGATTAATTTACCTTGTACCTGAAAGAAGGAAACAAAGAGACTCCTGACTGCTGCCTAAACAAGCCCCTAATCCACTGTGCATCTGCAAGGCAAAGAGGAAATCAGTGGCTTGCTTGTGTGTTTAACAGTGTTTGGATAGGTTTTTTTAGCCTTTTATTACATTGGGGCCACAGAACCACGAGTCCTGTGAGTTCCAAGCCAGCTACAGAGCCCAGAGTGGGCTGGGATGTGCTGGGTGATGGAGCAAGGGAGTATGCACAGCTGAACAGCTATGCACAGCTTCATTCTGCAATGGAGAAATTACAAAATGCCATCTGCTATCAGAGGCAGAGCCTCTAGGCCTTGGGTCTGTTGGTATTCTTTCAAAAGACCCAGGGAACCTCTGGGTCTGAGATTCCTCCCAGATGCAGGCACCCCTGAAGTGAGGGTTTGGGAGAGACTGGTGGCTTTGTGCTTGCCAACAATTTGTTAGGGGTATGGAGATTAAGGTTGAAAGGACTAGGATCATGCTTTGCCATTCATTAAATGGATTGTCTTTCTTGCATCTTGCTTCCCTTTTTGCCAACCTTATTCACCTTGCTACTTTGTGCTGCAACATTAAAGTCTTCTCTGTAGCTAGAAAGGGACTGAATTAATCTTTGGCTTGGTGTTAAACAGTTCTGACATGTTCTGTATTACAACTACTGAGAACTTCTCCCCCCCTGAACTAACTAATCAGTTCTTTAGAATGGGACTTTGATGGGACTAGTGATTACTGGTGACAGTGTTTGTTAGAAACACCTCCTCTCTCCCACCCCCCGAAACATTTGTAAGTCTTAAATCAGCTGGAATTCTATTTTGAGATAGCACATGAGGGAGAATATTATTAATTTAAGATCCCATTTTTAATTTGTGTTTTAGTAACAATCTGGTCTACTATGTTCTACATTCTGGTCTCTGGAAATTGTTGCAATGTGTATCAAAACTTGCATCAATATCAGTACAAAGAAAAGAATCAAGGGGTGGGTGACAAGTCCTACCAAGAGAAACAACCCTTTTTTTACAAAGCAAAGTTACAGCCACTTCAGTGTTTGATTTTCCAGGTTGTCTATATGGGATCTTACTAGATTCACTTACTAGATTATCAGCTGCTTGCTTTCTAGATAGAACAGTAATAGTAAAACACAATGTCTAACATATAAACTGAACGATAGATTCAATAGGAATAGGAGCTGTCCTCCCCCTTTCCTATAGAAAATCCCATAACAAGGGAAAGAGTGTTTCTATTGAGTCTGTCACATACTAAGTCCAGTTCTTCCCTTTTTCACAGGTCTTACACCACCAAGAGCTTAACCCATAGAATCAGGATTGTGTCCTGCTTACCTTAAACTTGTTCTTTCTCATAGAGGAGACATGAAAGAAGAATCAAAAGAAGTGGAGGCCTCTTTCAAATGTTTTGTGGAGATTGTCCATTTAGTCACACTGTGTTTTGAGTCTTTATCCTTTTCCAGAGCCTTGTATTTGTCACTTTGCCCAGGAGAATTACTTTTTCAGGACAGGTTCTGTCCTTCCTTTATTTTAAGTACCTCTGCAAAGTCTGTCTGCTTGAAGGACTTTCTGCAAGCCTTACCCTACACAGCTATACTCTCTGTACAAAAGCAGCCTATGCTCCCTAACATGCCGCTTCAGGCACTTACATTCCATCTGGGTTGCATTGCCCTTTAATTATCAGTCGTCTTATTGTGATCAAGTGAACTTTTACTAATCTCCACATTTATTGTTAAGGTAAATAGATGCTGCTTTTAATCAATATGGAGAGCCACACCGATGCAGTTCAGAGTAACTTAAGTCAACTGTAAAGAGTTCAATGTATGTATAATTACAGAGGACGTCAACTATTCACTCCAGTCTAATTCAGTGTCTCTTCAGAGACAGACCTCTTCCTTTTCCTTGGTCCCACTCTCACCTCCTTTTCTCCCCCCATGCCCTGCAGAGCTGGCAAGAGGGGAACAGCAGAGGCAGAGCAAGGAGCAGCCCTTTTGAACTTCAGGCTGTTTGGCAGATTGAAACTGCTAGGTAGAATATAAGCATGCAGGTACAATATAGAACCTTCTTCCAACAAAAAAGATTGATTGCATCTTGGCCCTGGTATTAAATGTGCCATTATCAGAAGAAGCTGAAATAATGCATCCAGTCACTTTATAAGAAAGCAGGTTTCCTTTGCAAACATAGCTATTATTTCAACAGTACTTAAGAACTATTTCAATAGTGGCCAGGTTGTTGCTTACTGCAATACATTTGAATTTAATACATATATATCAAAAAATTTTTTTTTTATTTTGCTGTGAATTATTTCTGAAGTTCTCATTAAATTTACCATTTGTAAAGGACAGATTAAATGAAAATGGCTTTTAGAAAAATAGGGCAGGAAATTATTTTGGCCTTTCTGACCTGGAAGAGGTGATAATTTGCAGCAGCACCAGATACTGGACATGTCTGACATTTTAGGTATTCCCTCATGGTTTCAGACCTTTGTACAGGTGAACTCCATCTGGCACAACCCAGCAGTCAACTTTTTGTTTCCTTGATGTAAATGAGAAGGTTACAGCTGTCTTAGCACTGTAGGTGGACAACACCAATGGAAAATGAAACTTGGGCAAGGGTAATGCTAAGAAAGGATGTCTGGTACCCACAATGAAGCTCCTAACATTTTCTAAACAGCTATTACTTGTGTCTGTCCATAATTGTCCTCATTACAGAATGGTACAATCTTTCTTAAAAACACTTGCAGAAATCTCTCTCTCCACTGACTTTTCCAAATGTAAACAACCTATACAGCATTTTCTAATGTAAAACAAATGTGGTAAGTAGGTCCCACACTAAAGAATCACTTTGATGGGAATGTCTGAACTGCTCAAAGGATTTTTAGGTGGGTTAGAAAATACTACCATTCACATTCAGTTTACAGACTCGGTGCCATATGCACATACGAGTGTCAGTAGGACCTTTATATGTGTATATAGCAGATTATTGCTGAATTTGGGCAGTGGCAGAGAGCAGATAGCTCACTTTCTGTTTTGCAAAATGATGCAAAATAAGCTGTTGTGGGTTTTTGCTATGTAATATTTCTTGTGGCTTTTATTGTATATAGACATAACTAGATTTCAGTGCTGATGCTAACAAATATTTATCTGTTCAGAAAACATGACTGTAAAGTTCTCAGTTACAGCAAAGCAACTAGAAGCCAACATTTATACAGCCCTATCTCCCCACCTTCCCTCTGTAATCCTGTTAAGTAAACTATGTTAGTTACTCTCATTAAAATGTGACTCTCTGTAAACACAGAGAGAGATTGAAAACAGTGAAACAAAATGCAAGTTCTGCATTTTTAAAATCTCATCACTGTGCTACGGGATGTGATGTTCAGAACTCCCAGGTGGTACTTAAAACATGCAACTTGGTTCTCCATTATGCAGTTTGAAGGATATTTAGCAAAGCCCCTTGGTTTGTTCAGCCTGAGACAAAAGTACCATAAAAATGTGTGCTCTTTCACTGTTTTTTGCTTAAATGGGATGGCTGAAGGCACAGGTCTAAGAGGAGGAGGTGGCAGTGTTCTCCAGCTCTTTCCTATTATCAGTGTACATGCATCAGTGTGTAAAATCAAGGAGCCAGACCTTTCAGTCATTGCCCAAGTCTCGTTCATTAGCTTCAATGTAAGCTTTATCTGAGTGAGGACTACACGCTCAGATGCAAAGTAAAATGTTGAAGTTTGTGCATGTAGAAGCTTATGCTGGTTCAGATTAAATTTTCTGAAAAAAATTCAAATGCAAAATACTTTGGAAAATGCAAAATGCTTTGTAAAAGTATGTTGCTGCGTTTTGCTTTAAGTCCTGAGATTGTTTTAGAACCCTGTTTTCCCAGCAGTTGGGAAGGTGCTGATTCCCAGACCACAGAGAAGCCACACTGCACTTTTTCAGGGAGCAGACGTGGTACCCACAAAGAGACTGTCTGTATCCTGGGAAACACTAGGAGTGCAGGGACACCCCTTTGTGACAAAAGTGACGACTGGAAATGCTACAAAATGGTTTTATTGGCATGCGAAGGAGGGACTTATGCCATATAACACTCAATGTTCTAGTGATGTGGAAAAAATCTGTGGTATCTGGGGTTTTGCAGTTTCAAGACTGAAATTCTAAAAAACCATGTGCTGATGGTGCCTCACACTTGTGGCTGAATAAGGAAGAGCTTCTCTCTAAATAAACCGATTGAAAAGAAAACCAAATAGCCAAACTAGCAACTTAGTAGTTCAGTATTTGATTACCTTTTGTTAGAGTAATTTTCAAATAGCTGTTACCATAACAACATAACATATTTTTCCTTTATTTTTTTTTAGCTGTTTGGGAAAAAAGTATTCTTGCCAGAATTCTTCCATAATAGCTTCCATTAACTTCAGTGACTTCTACTGGGGAGGCCAGTGCTGATGTCTCCTGCTGCCACAAGTCACTCAAATCCAGCAGATGCTTTGTCTGATAAAGCAAATTTGAGCTTTATAAAATGTGGTTTTTCCCATCCCCAAAGAGCAAATATCACTAAGGATGGGATTCAGAACTGATCATTTGCCAGGAGACAAGGTGCTTGATACCTGTCAGCAGAATTGGTCCCACACTTGAAAAACTAGTTCAGACCAAACTGTAAAGATTCCCTTTTAGCATAGTCCTAGTGTACCAAATACCAAGAGATAGAGCTTATAGACATATATATTTTACAACAAATAAAAAAAAAAGAAGAAGAAAGAAAGGAGATACAAATCCTTTGGGAAGCCAGTATTTTTTTTCCCTGTGCTACAGTACATGATTTGCTAAACTCCTAATGTAAATGCTGTAGATGGGAGTGTTTCATCACAATCAAACAAAAGTTACTATTAAAAACATTTGGAAAAGGTGGAAGAAAAGGAATCCACTTTAAACATTGGACTCAAGTAATTTGCAAGACTAAGAAATAATCACTTTTCCAGATCCTCGACACACTTGACAGTGGTAAGCATGTAAGCATGTCCAGATTGTTATATTTAATAAATTGTCTGCTAATACCATCTTGTTTCCTGAAATAGGGACAAAAATCTTTATTTTAGCAAGGCTTGTTTTATAATCATCATTGTATAACTTTATAATAAGCTAGAACCATGTTTTAGTGTAAGTTGTCTGAATTTTTGTTAAGCAGTTAACACAGAATAAGAAAAGGTTTCATTAATTACTTCAATGTTGTTACCTAAAATTTCTCAGAGGATAAGAAATGTAACTACATGTTATTTCCATATTGATTACCTGGACTGAAATGACTACCAGCCAGCAGCCTCTCTTGGTGTGCTACTTTTCTAAGGGAGATGTCCAAGTGTGTACATCCATATGTGAGTGTGTTTGCCCGTGTTTTCTTTGTAGTTTATATTGACACCAGAGAAAGTATTCCAGATTTACACAAGTGCAAATGACATTGTAAGATGGTTATCTGGCTATAAGACTTCAGTGAGACTTCTGCCATAACCCCAAATCTTCTGCTGTAGTTTGTGAAGGTATTGAAAAAAAAAGTGGTGTTGAAAACAGCATCACAAATTCTGTTGCTTTTCTAAAGATTCAGAGTAAATAGCAGTTTTCTCTGGTCCAGATTATTTTTTTATTGTGTAGCTGAAAATATTTCTGTAGGTAAATTTATTTTACCCACCTTTCAGACTATTTAAAAACATGCACACAGTGAGTGTATTTCTGTTTTAAAAATTCTAATTCCACTTCAAAGACTACAGCAGGGCCAGCATTACACTGCCTGAGTATCTCTTTTTGCATTAGCAACGGAGTTGTCAGGTTGATCTAATACTCTTTGATCACACATCATTTGATATAAAAAGGTGAAAGTGGTGCTACAGATGCCTGCAATTTGATTGATAATGTTAAGAATGTTCACTCTCATGACTGTCCACTAGATTTGATTTGCTGTGGTGAGGTTACTCAGTCTGAGATAATTTCAAACAGGCAACAAATCATCAGTTTTGAATTTGAGTCACAAATACTAGGAGCTCTTTTATAATGTTCTGTGTTGGTTGCATGTGCATATGAAAAATGTTAATGAGATGTGTTAAATTTATTAACAACCAAAATCTCTTGAATTCATAGCACTCTGCTGCAACTAGGATTGAGATTTAAACAAAAAGGGCTTTCATACCCTGCTGCTGTGTGACCAGTCATTGTAGGTTACTCTAGAACTCATAACTACTGAGGGGACTTTTGAAATGGGCAGTATTTGAACTTCTGAGCATGGTCTATAATCTTACTTAATAATTACCTCAACAGTGACAGTTTAATTCAGTGTAGGTATCCAAAACTATTCTTGAAATTAATAATAGGCATGCTTTATAGCTTATGTGTGTCTTAACTGTTTTAATATGACTTTTTAAGTAGTTCAACAATTTAGAACAATTATATAACATTTTTCCTTGCTAACTTCTAAAACAACAACAAAAATGTTTCTTTGCATTTACAGGGTTGAATATAGTTAAGTGACCTCTACAAAAGGCTTCCTCTTTGAAGTGTTCTCTGAAGAGAGCTTCAAGGCAACTGAGTGTCTCAGATTGTGTTTTTGTAAGGTTTTGATGCTAGAAAATTGTTTAACAAACAGCTTCAAAATATTTAGATTTTGATTAATAACACACAGTGCCGTGGTATTTAAATAATACAAAGTATGAAATCTAACATGTGGCAGAAGAATGTGTTCCACATGCTTAGGAGAATAGGAACAGGGGGATACCAATATCTGAGCAGGAGGGAAATAGTTACACAAAGCCAATTAAACATTCTTTAGGGATGTATTAAACTGTTGTCTCTACTTTCGCCAAAACTTTTCCTCCAGCTTTGTGGTTGGAAGGGATGCTCCTTCAGCAGTGCAGGGAGTTCTGGTTACCATTGCTTTGTTCTTCAAAAGCCCTCATTGCACATGAGAGTGCAGAACCCTGGATTTGGTTACCATGGGGTACCCAGCAGTGAACAATTTGGGGGTATTAGCCAGAATTCTTGATACAGTAAGATATTAATAATACTAACTAAACCTAGGAAAGCCAGTTGTGTGTAACTGTTCAGCAGAACAATGCTCACTCTGAAATAAACCAGTCATAGGGCCTCAGAACTTTTGCTTGTGGTTAAATCCCTCTATAGTTTAACAATCTTCTAAAATGTTGGAACTTTACTGATAAAAGAAGTTTTGCTCTGTCTAAGGAAGTACAGTGCTATTGTATGTAGAGTCCTTCCAATGAAAGGACTTGAGCTGATGTGAAGGCGCACTGAACTGGCTGGCCTGCCCTGAAGAGTTCATTAAAAAAATTCTGCCTCACTTAATTACTACTAGATTAGGATTAGTTATATATATTAGTTATATATATATTATATACTAGCTGTATATATTAGCTCTAGGATGAGATCTAATATTTGCATACAAGTATTTATTTTATTAAATGAAAAGGAGAAAAGACCTCCCCATCTCTGGTGCCATATGCTTATACCTTAGTTGCATATGTACCTTTTTAAATATCAAAACAGAAAGAACTCCAAACTTTCATTTTGTTTTTGAGACAAGCCAAAGCGAAAAACAAAAAAACCAAAACAAAATTAATTAAAAAAAATAAATCAGTTTTCTATGATGGAAATGAAATGTAAATTAATTAGCTCTTTGCTGTGAATACATTAACACTGTTAATATGCAAGGTGCCATGCCACAACTGTCCAGATGTGACACTGTCAAAAGATGAGGTGTACCTGTAATTTTTTCTGATTTCAACTTTTTTGTTTGCTTGTTTAGAGTGACTGGAAGTAGTATGTAGCCACAGAGATATGTACCATTGAAAAGACTCAGAACCTTCATTTGTGAGCAGCTTCAGATTTGATCTCCCAGTCTGAAGAAAATTCTTCCAAGCGCAGCTCTCTGTGAGTGCTGGGTAGTGGTTACAATAAGAACACACTTTCAGCAGTGCACTGCTGCCTAAAGTGGACATTGACACTGAAGTGATTCTGTCTTCAGACCAGATGAGTGTTAAAAATGCAAAGAAAAGAGCTCATTCTGCAAGCCATACTAATTATATCTAGCCCACATTTGCAAATTGTTTAATTGTAAGCATTCCCAGACTGGTATTACTAAATCTCAAGGATTATTTCACAGTTGTTGGTATGAAAATGAAAAATAGTCTCTCTTTAATCTTCTTCAGAAGAGATGAAGCCAGATGAGGTGAAAACAAACCATAAATAATAAATAAAAGCCCTGCAATCAAATGTCTTGCTACCTAACAAAATTAGTATCTAATGACTGTAATCTAACTTCAGGATCAATTACAGAATTTCCTTTTTAGCCTTCATTCACACCACCACAGAGATAATATAATAAAGATTTTAACAGAATACTTTAATAAGCGGGAATGTGACAAATTTTTGTGATTCAGGGTGCTGGGACATTAAAATACCATCTTTAATCTCAGCTAAATGGAAGAGAGTCTTTCAGACTTCTTAAACAAAAACACATTTTAGTGAGCATCCAGAAGAAACAGCACCTAGGGCTTTTTAGATCAGGAGATTTTTGTTCAGGTGCTTCTCCTGGGTGAATTTCCAGTCTGTATGTGCACATAGCTACTGCAGGTCACAATCTGGCATAACTTCACGTTTCAAAATTAACTTGGCTTGTATTTCTTCAGCCAATGATGCTGAAAAGTGCATACTGAAAAGGCAAAAAACCTTAAAGCCTTAAGATATCTGTTTTTTGAACATGCTTGCAGTCTCTAGGAATTCCAGGAATATGAAAGCACGGTGCTGAAGTTGGTGACAAAATGCTTTTTGTTAGTGAGCTCTTTGTCAGGTACAGGCAGACTAATCAAAGCCTGAGGTTGCCTCATTGTTGTTATAATTTTTTCTTTCCAAGAAGTCTGGTCTTTGAGATACTGGAGCATCGGTTTTTCATCTTGTGGGTTGTTGACTTAACCTATGAGGCTTCACAATCAAATCCTTCTGTCAGGGTGTGATTTACAGAACTGGCACTGGGCAGGTTCAAGTTAAGCCATTTGTATCTATGTCACTTCGGCCGTGTCTTGTTTTGAGAGCAATTAAAAAAAAAAGGTCATGTTTTGTTCTCTGGAGGTACTGCTGTTTGTGGTTCTCCCAAAATTTAAACATTTTGCATGCTTCAGACTTTTTCAGGAAGCTGGCAGGGTAAATGGAGTCCCCTGCTGAGCAGCTAATAGGGGAACTCACACTTCCAGGAAAAATGTGTCTAATGGGAAAGGATTACAATAAATCTCCTGGTTTGATGCACATTGTTTCTTAAATGTTATAGGAGTGGCTTCAGTATCCTGCAGCTTCTGCATCCCACTTGTAGCTGGAGCCAGGCATATTTGCAAATTTTTTTAAGGCTTCAATTTGTAAAGAGGAGTTATCAGCTCTCCTTAGAAATGCAAAAATTAAAATAATTGGTTCACCTTTATTCTGTCCTTCAAAATGCTACATGTTATTATTGTTAGGTCAAAGACACAACTATGGGGGAGTTTTGAGGTTGAACATTGAGTGTCTACATATTTATTCCACATTAAGTAGGGAAACTAAAAGCAGTAAAACTGCTTTTGAAACTTTTTTATAAACAGTCTCTGTGCATAGTAAATGACTATGTATACTGGATAATATTGATATGAAATTGACCACTGAAGTAACCAAAAAAAATCCACAAACAACAACAAAAAAATCCCCAGAGAATATTTATTTTGTAAATGTAATGTTTACGTTTGTGCACAGCAAACTCTTAGAGGCAGCATCTCACAGTGTTTGTGATTCACAGACTACTGGGACCTTTGGATTATTACTAAAGAAATCTGTGAAAGTTGGCTGAGAAAATAATTTAATTAACAGAATTCTAACCGCAATTGTGCAATTAGTGGCTTTAATTCATCTTGCAGTTTCCTGAAAAACTACAGAAGCTTTCTAGTTTGTTTTTGTTTGGTTGTTTTGTTTTTTTTTATTAGCCTGGAGGGTGCCAAGCAGTCATTGAGCTTTGTCCATTTCCCAAAAGCCCTTGCTTGGGTGTTTTTAAAACATCTCGATGTTTCTCAGCTGGGCAGAAGCTATTGAACAAGGCTAGGTAAGAGGCCAGTTCAGGTTTTTAATTTCCATATTCTTCTCCTCATTTTGAGGACTGGACACTGCATCACAACTGCTCTGTCATTCATACTTCCAGGTATAGTCTGGGAAGGTGGCTGGGATTTTTATATGATCTATACAAATAATTTGGTGTTTTTTTACCAAGTGCTTTAAGAAATATGGCTATTTGAGATATTTGTGTAGGTAGCACAGCTGATGATCTGACAGCTTCAGTGCTGTGGTGGCCATCTAGCTCCTCATGTTATCACAGCAGTGAGATGAATGCCACTACTGACCATCATCTCTTCCCTGACTGAATGCTGCTCTTAGGCATTTTGTGCTTGACAATACACCTCTCCAGAGAAGTGGGAATCTTAAGCTCAAAAAAATCCCGAGACAAATGGTATTTCAATCTCATCTAATTCCAGTGATATACCAAGGGCTGAACAAAAATACAGAGAAATAATGTGAGAAGCTTGAGATCACCTCTGGCCTGAACTGAGAGGAGTTCCTACTCTGCCTTGCAGACGGGTGAGTTTGCAAATGTTGCTTCTGCTGTTGCTAATTCCCTTGAATATATGACCCACAAGACTGAAAGTGAGCTGATAGATCTCCTGTGTTGCCACATGCTAACAGCTCAAAAATAAAATACAGGCAGAATGTCATCATGAGTTTCCTAAAAGAAAATGTCATGAGTTGGTAAGTGCATTGAGATTTTCATTGGGGTGGACTTGGTGACTCAAAATCTTTATTGTTGAATGCCTTTAAAAGTAGGCTGTGTTTCTGCTAGGATCAATCAGAAAGCATTATCCAACATGAAAAGTATCACAGACAGTTGCTATGAAAATGGTTGACTTGCATCTGAGACTCACCTGTGAAGCCATCAACAATCTCTATCTTCTTAGCATGGCTGGGCACAACCTTGTAAGTATCTGTGTAGATTTCTTTTCCAGAGGCTAGACGTGTTTCAGATGTGTCTGCCAGGCCATACATCAGTTATGTTTTAGCCTTAGCCAAAAATAATGACACTTCATTGTTACTGAACTAACATAAGACAGCAGTTCAAACCTGGCCACCTACCTGTGTGTTCCAACCTAAAAAACACTGTGAGGGAAGAAAATTGGGAGAGGGATCATCATTTGGCAGATACATATAACAAATTAGAGATCTTCCCAAGGCTTTTCATTGCACCAGCAGTGCAGCTAAATAGCTGTCACTGGGGCACTGAGTAAGAAATAATTAACACAAACGTTTAACAGGGTATGTAAAAAGACCATAAAACCAAACCAAAACAAGAACAAAATCACAAAAGTAACACTAAATGCTAATGGCATTGATGTACTTGGTTAGTATTTTGCAACTAAATTTTTTACTCTTTTAAAATCACTAATAGTCTTCAAGGATTAAGTTACTGTGCCACAGCTATCAAATAAGTTATGAAATATTTTATCATATTTTTATCCCTATTTTTACCCCAATTTACATTACAGCATGTTAAAGATTTCCATTGTTCAAATCAGTGAACTGACATTTTTCATTCAAATTTTAACTCTAAATGTTTTCACACTTTTGGTTTCCATCATGTATTTGACATAACTCAGATGTAACTAATTAGTACTGAAGTACAACTTTTCATTTATCACATTTTTGCAGATAGATTTTTAAAGCATTTACTCTGATTACTTGTTTGTTATGATACACTGCTTCAGATTAGAACCTTGACTTATTTTAATAAGGATTCTGAAACCTATTAATACATCCTGCATATAAAAGGTCTAACAGGAACGCTGTTATTTCCATAACATAGTGGTATTGCAGTAAAAATCTCAAAGTGATTGTGTTTTCACCATTTTATTCAAAGATGCACAGTGCTAATACTTATTCCTCAACTTCAATATCATTTTGGAACCACTGTCCTGAGAAGTAGAAAATGTTAGAAAGAAGACAAATTATTAATGCAGAGTGGCATAGTCATCAATAAGGTACAAAACACACTGTTAAAATCATGCTTTTACAAACATGGCACAGTCTCTGCTGTAGCACTGTATGCTCTAAAAGCTGCAGATATATTTTAGAAAACACTGATGAAGCCATTACTGCTCCATCCATTTGTTCATAGTATATATCATTATTCAAGAAATTTAAGGACTGTAATGATGGAAAATCACACAGAAAGAAAAGAAAAGGAACATGGACTTTGTCAGAAACAAGGGCTACATTTTTATTCAAGAGGCCCATAATGATGGAAAATCACAGTGAAAGGCAGAGACGAAACAGGGATCCCATAAAGGACTGACACATGACAGTGGCACAAGTAGTAGAACAGTCATAGCAAGTGGATAAAAATAAATAAAACAAAATTAACTAGAGAAGAGCTGGGCTCGGGGATGAAGCACAAAACAGAAACAAATCACAGCAAATGCCGAAGATTAATTTCAAAGAATCTGCTGAGAATGAGTGGAGAGACAAGTTACATCAATATTAATGAAGCTGAAATAGAACTCCAAACGACCATGAGTACAAAATGGCATAGAAAGCATTTTCTTTTAAATAGGTTGGAGATTGGATCACGAGACCTTCACAAACATGAAGAGAATTCACAAAAGATGGTATTATGGGAAAAGTGATAAACAATCACAACATGAATCTTTAAAAATAACTGTAGAAGTATTAATTAAAAGTGCATATATTTATTTTAATACAGTGGCTTATAGATGAAATATTCAGGAAAATAAGAGAAGAGTGTTTTCTGATACTCAGTGTTCTATAAATGTCTTAAAGGGATCCCTTACATCTTCAGGTACCAGTCTTTGATTTTTTTTCTTTTTTTCCAAGCAGTCTAAGACAGCTAGGCACCTCAAATCCTTAGCAGTATATTCCACTTTAAGTTTGCCTAATGTGCAAGGAAGTATTATTGCCCACCTTGTAATGAAAAAATAAGAAATGTTACATATAGGTTGGCAGTCAGAGCTTTGTGCAGGCAAGAAATAACCTTTCTTCCCAAATTACTTAAGCTACCCACTGATATTAGACAGCCATGACTACAGGCTATGGAGCTTTCAGAATCTCTGATTCTTGACATTAAAAATTTCTGCCCCACCAGCTGACAACTGTATTTACTTCTCGTCAAATAGCTTTTGGTAGAAACAAGGGGTCACACTTCAAGAGCCTGATTTCTAAGAAAGACCAACACAAATGTGTAATTTCTCAGATGATGTTGTCAGGAGTCCTGAAAATTGTACCTGGCATGTCAAACGTCGTAAGATCTCCCTTAGTGGGAAAGCAGGGTGAGTGAGTCCCTTTCCTGATAAAGATGGCCCTTCCCTATGAAAATTCCTCCTGACAGGCAAAATTTCAGCGTCACAGAGATGCTGTCAATTGATCTGCTTTACTTATGTGACAAATTAAACTATTAGGGGTTTTTGTATCTCAGAGAAGATTGGCTGCATGTGTTTCCTTCCCTTCAGAGCAAGTCAAGGCACTGTGACTTCAGTGCCTTCCCACGGCTGAGCAGTCACCACCTTCCCTGCTCCAGGGTGCCCTGGCTGGAAAGGCACTCACCTTTCTTTTATGTTGCAGCAAAGAAATAGCAAGGGAAGCCATCAAGTGGATGAAAAAATGCTTCGTAAGCTAAAGTTTCAGTTAAAAAGGGAGACTGAGATATGAAATATTGTGATGAGGATATAAATTATATATATACATATATATATATATTTGTGTAAGATAGTAGATTGGATTTGCCAGAAGAATGGTTATTTGTGGCAGGCCATGCTCTCATATTTCTTCGGGGTGCAGGTGTTACCTAGTGGCAGCCCAGAGTTAAACTCTGTCTGAAAATCCCTGTGCAGAATTTATTTTGGGTTCTAAAATCTGTCTTAGTAAAGTCTGCATCAAAGCATCCATGCTATTAAGTCACACTTTGGTTGTACCCACAAAACTATTAGGATTGTGAGGCAACACGGTTTTTGTCATCATGTTTTATTCTTTAGCATGGTAATAGTAAACTTGACCACTTGATAAGTGATTTCTCAGTGTTTGCAATAGGATTTCACTGTCTTTCCAGCACTCCTCAGCAGAGGTGCTGTCAGGCTGTCAGCAAGCACTTCTGGTGTGCCCTGTTCTGCTCTGCTGTGTGAATCAATCTCCCTTCCCAGCAACCAGCAGGGCAGGGCAGGACTTTTCCTATCACTGACCTGAATGTAATTCTCATTTTGGGAAAACAGGGCATGTGATACAATGGGAAGGTGACTGCTAAACATTGGTTTGTACACAGCTGCAGTGGCTGCTGGATGGTGGCAGCTCTGACTGTTCCTGACCTGGAGACGTGAGGACTTGAGGATCTCTGCAATTGCTGTGGGCCCTGGTTTTATGCTGGCACCACAATGCCAGTTGTTTCCTAAGTTCCATCATGACAAACCCCACGTTTACAGATCAGGGTACTGCAGTTTGGAATAGAAACTGAGGAACAACTTTGTAAGAAAATAATGGGGAAAACATTGGTGTCGAGTGAAGCTTTTCTGAGCTGCTAAGCTTTTTCAAAGAGAGAATTATGAAGTTGCGAAGTAGCTAAGAGGTCCTCTCCAGAATGCTTAAATGAGGCATAATTGTATTGTGACTTTTTTTATAAATAAGGGCACTACCATGAAATTAAAGAAAAAGAATATATATATGAGCCAAGGTTTAAATTGCTTTTTAAATTGGATTTTTATAATATAGTAGCTGAATTACTAGGAAGTAATAATTGGATTCTTATCATAACCACAAGAACACAATACCAGCAGTTTGCTGTTAGTATTTACATGTAAATTGAAGCATTACACAAAACAAATCTCCGTTGTATTTACAGAGATCACTGTAATCCTAATGTAGAACAGCAACTGTTATCCACCTTCTCTAGGGGTGTGGTGCCAACGTGGTATTCCTGAATAGGTCTGGGGTTTACACCTCTGCACTGGCAATGTAACCAGAGCTGCAGCTGCTGCAGTTGCTGTGGGATCTCTAGCTGACCTGGAAAAGGCTGCAGATTTTCCAGAGCTTAAAAAATTCTTTGCTGTTTTGCTGATGGTGTCCTAACTGTTGCCCACAAGTAACTACCCCAGCCTCTAGAAATGTAAATGAAGAGCATTAATCAGTTTTATCTGAACTCTTTGGGTTACAAAATGTTTTATAACCTGGAGTTTTGAAGTAAACCAAATAAAATTTAAATGAAATTTAAAACACTTCAAGGATTGTTGCATGATGTCCTTCAAAGTTTTGTTTGGTTTTCATTTCACAGTAATTTTGAAAATTGTATGTGGTGTATAAAAAGTATAGTTTACATTTTACTTATGTAGCTTATTAGGTAACTTATCTTGTTCTTTCACCAAAATAGACTGTATCTAATCAGGCTAGAAAATAACTAGCTCAATATGTGTTATTCTAGGCCCAGAATGAGGTTTGTGGCTTTTTCTCTGAGAACACATCTTTAAGTTAAATTACCAAATACCTCAATATATGAAATAAAGTCATTAAATCTATCATAAAAACATCACATCGCAAACATTTTTGTGTTCTAGAAGAGAAACATTAAATGTCTTTGAAAGCTAGCAAAAGTCTACTATTCTTGTGTGGGCATTTAGCTTCATACAGTTAAAAAAATCTAGACTAAATGCCAAGTATTATATTATTGTAGCTTAGTATGTTGTAACTTCAAACTTGAACCTCACAAAATCTAGAGGTTAGAGACAAGCTATAAAAAAATATAATTTTCCCTAAAGTTTCTTCTTTGCTGGTATCTCCCAGGCTGCTGGACATGCCCAAATATTTTTAGAAAACAGATTACAGAGTAAATACTTCTGTGGGCTTATTCCTAGTCAGCATTTTTGTAGGGTTGAATTACCTCCTCTTCAGTGTTAATTTCCCCAGCACTAAATAAAATTAAATCTAAACCTTTTTCTTAGACCACTACCATTTCTTCTAACAGTCCCTTGATATCTTAGGGTTTCACTTGCAGAAAAAAAGCCCGTGGTCATGCTACAATGGTACTAGCATTGCCCATTCCATGATCAGTCCCAATTTAAGATATTTTTCTCTTTTTTTATTAGCAGAATACATAGAAGTATTTTTATTTCAGATTGATACTTGCTTTTATACTGCCATACTTCTAGGCTACTGAAAAGTTCAAAGTAGACCTACCATTTTCCAACTAAAATTTAATTAAATCTCAGGTAATTTCATCTACTGTAGTACCTCTCTTTTTGGCTTTCTCTCTGTGACCAGATCTCTCTTTTACTATTCTCACTGTGAAAATCTCAGTACCCATTATGCTGGTTAGTGACATCGTCCACGTTAAACTTATGAAATTCAGCTGAAATTTCCAGCCTCATGATCTACTAATATTATTTACATGTGGCAGATCAGAGTGTTCTGTGTGATAGGCTCCTAGGTTGCCAAACCTGGGATATTGCAGGAAGGGGTGTGAGAAGTTGTATGCTCCCACAGCAATCTTAACTGATATGGGAGCAGCACTAAAAACCTGACACCATTCTTAAAACAAGGATAGTTAGCACAACACCAAAGCATGAAAATGACTAAGTATGAAATGCAAAGTATAGTATGAATTTAAACATATAAATAATGGTATAAGGTTTGAGTCTCTATGAAACTGTCTGAACTCACAGTTAAAAGAACAAACCCTATTGAACCCTACCAAACGTAAGGTTTAAAAGTATTGTATTAAAGCACAGTTCAGCTGGGTGATGACTACCTTTAAACTTCACAGAATTCAATGAACACCATTTAGTTTAGACGGTGCCCTTGAGTATCATTTCTTTTTAGTGCTGAGTGTATTTATTACTGGGAGTCATCCAGCTCCCTCCAAGTGCCATGGACCCAGGCAATTTGGAAGCTGTGGTGTGCAGAGGCAGCTCTGTTCTCCTCACCCCCTGGGTTGCACGGAACATTGCCTGGTCACAGCAAGGATCAGGGGCCCTGTCTTTATTCTTTCAGTTCTACAAAACCACTTATTTTTGCAGTTAGCAGGGACTTTACAGTAAATATATGTTCTGGGCAGCAAAAAGCAAAGAGTATGTTGGTGGCACAAACCACAAGGTGTTTGTTTTATTACTCTCCCTTAAACATTGTTTTTAATCAGGTACAGTTGCTCCAGGGCTGTTTGACTTCTGCACGTGTTCCAGCTGCATAATAAGCTGTATTTGTGCACCACTCCTGCATTGGGGAGTTGACACTGAGATGTTTTTTTTTTCCATTAAACTTATAAAACATATTTTGAATGTAATATTATTAAGATTATTATGGTTTAAACTATGTATGACAGTTTAAAATGAGGTTTTCACCATTATGACAGATTTGGATAGAAACAGGCAGCCAAGTAGGGCAAACCATGACTCTTGAAAGCAACTTGAAATAAAAAGCATGTAAGATGAAATATTACCTTGCCAAGAGATGATTTCTAGCTGAAGAAATCAAATGCTTTATCTATCTGTATTTAGTGAAATGGCCATGCTAACAGTAAATTAGCTACAGCAATTAATGGGGGGGAGGCATTATTACACTGTGTTGTGCAAAGAGCTTAACTTAAAAAATATATTTAAACTTGCTAATTTTTGCACACACAGACTTCTGCACCCTACATAGACAAACTGAAGTACAGCAACAAAAGTAGTAAGGATCTTAACAATTTCTTTTTCTCTTCCAGAGTTCAGCTATTGTGGGCTCTGTTATTATATATATATACATATATATATATACATTCCTTTACTTCATGTAGCAAAGTGTTTATGCCTGTATTGTGTTTATGAACTGCTAAGGAAAAGAAAAAGTTAAATTTAAGTAAATACCAACTTTTTGGTCACAAACAAATACTCAGCAAAGTTAAATATTTTTATTTCAAGAAGGCAGCCAAGAAGTTTATCTTTTGAGAGCTATCATGTCTGTTCTAAAAAGACAAACAACAATTTTGTCCAACAAAATGTTAGCATGGTGAGAATATTATAAATAGAAAAGCTCCCCCAAAGTAGCTTTTCAGAAAGTTTGTTGTCTTATTTAGAGCTGGGCAAACCCATCCCTTACTGTTGCTGTGAAAGTCTTCAGGACAAGCATGGATAAAAGTGGGGGCTATCTTGAACTTTAGAAAGGTGGAGAACTGAGCCATGTTTCCATTCCTGAAATGGAAACTGATTTTGATTAGTGAAATTTTTAATTTAGAGATGTAAAGAATGCAGGGGCTGGCCTGCGTTTATTTATAAATATTTTTTGGTTAATTTCAGTATTTCCAAATATTTGTTATAGTAATCCATTAGCTTAATTCAACAGCTAAGTAACTACATTTTATTCTGAAGTAGTTCGTTGATACTTTTTTTTTCCCCCTTATAAATGTAAAGTGTTGGATTTTAAGACTGTAGAAAGACCATACCATCATGTTACAAGGTCTGTTACTGATTATCTCTGTACTGACAAAAAAGCTCTGAACAGATACAGCACTCTTTTCTTCAACCATATTGCTGCAAAAATCTCATGTCACTGAAAAAAAAAAGTTGTAGCAACCATTTCTTATGTGTAATCCCAAATTAGGCTTAGTAAAAATGTACTTTCTTAGAAAAAAGATTTTTTTAATGTTCAAGATTACACTCCTTTTATTGTGACAGAGATGATATATAATCTGACGATACTCTCACCTTGACTCCTTCACTCTGGTGTTTTTCAAGTTTTGAGAATTTTATCTTATGGACTTAAAATAGGACATGCTGTAAGAACAGTTTTTACTGCCATCTCTCCTTCAATTTTCTTAGCAGGCAAACACTTGATGGTGCCTATCCTTAATGGTTCAGAGAAGTAGAGCCTGAGTTATAGAAAATGTCTTTAATTTTTTGAAGAGTCCTCATCTGACTCCTATAACATTCCACAATTAATTTTTCATAGCTTCTAAATGGTTCGTATTTTCTTCTTGAAATTTCTACTTTATTCCCTCTCAAAAGGATGATTACTTTATTATTTATTAAATGGCCACGTAAATTGTTATAAATAAATCCCAAGGTGTTTACAATGGGCTCCTTTGGCCATAGGCTACCTTTATAAATATCTAGATAAGCATGAACAGAAATCTAGCAGCCTGCCCAACCACCAGTGCTCCTTTGAATCCAAAAAGCATATGGATGTTCAGGGCACTTCCCTGGACACTGGGTATTTCCCCTTTCCAGTGCTTCCTGCACCGGTGCAGGACTTTTGGGTTGAGACCATGGAATTTGAGCCTACATCTCTGCCTGCAGTGAACAGTTTTATTCTTTGTGTCTTGACGCTTCCCTTTCATTTGTGGTATTTCCACAAGTGTCCAGGTTCTTGTTTTCAGTTTCCTTGCAAGCCATAATCATCTTGGAAAGCCTTTTGAGGTCATGTTTACCGAAAAAGCCTGTAGAGAAGGACATCCTAAATAATAGCATCACACATTTTGACAGTGCAAATTTAGGTTGAGAGAATGATTGTTTTCTCACTGAAAACTTTTTCTTTTTCCTCTCTTCTCTCTCTCTCTTTAATTCCTTTAACAGAACTTACATGAAGTTGGATGAAAAAGTAATTATTTTTTAGTTAACCCAGCCTGCAAGGGATCTGCCTGGGCAATGCAGGGTTTGGGCTTCATTTCATCCAGATCTTATTCCCCCTCTCCTTAGGGGCAGGAATTTGGTGCTAAGGGTCCTTCTAGGACAGACGTATATGGACTGGGGTGATGAAGGTCCATCTTTTCCTGCACTTAACAGTAGCAGCTGAAGTTGCTTAGGAAGGCCCAGGGGAGACCCCAATGCTCCACAACAGCCTGGAAAGAGATGATAGTGGGGGGGGGGGTGTCCCTTCTCCCCAGTAACAAGCGACAGGACAAGAGGAAATGGCCCGAAGTTGCTCCAGGGGAGGTGTAGACGGGACGTTGGAAAAATTTCCTCAAACGGGGCGCCCAGAGAAGCGGCGGAGCTGCCATCGCTGGAGGGATCGGAAGGAGGTGCAGACGAGGTGCTTCGGGACACGATGTAGCGGGGACTTGGCAGCGCTGGGTCATCGGTTCGACTCGGTGACCTCAAAGGTCTTTTCGCAACCCAAACGATCCTACGATTCTCAAGTGTTTTAAAAGCCCCACCAAAAAAAAAAAAAAAAAAAAAAAAAAACGGCACATACATACACTCAGATATTTAGCTTCTCGGTAGTTTCTGAAGATAACGTTAACGCAGACTTATGGAGAAAAGGAAAAGAAAAACAAAAGGAGCTATAGGAAGAAGACAGGGAAAGCAAACGGGAAGGGCGGGGCGGGATGCGATGGGACGGGGCGGGATGCGACCGGCCGGGCCGGGCCGGGGCGGTGCGGGTCGGAGCCAACCCCGCCCTCCCGGGGCGCCCTTTCCCCTCGCGAGGCTCCCAGCCAATAGGCGGCCTCGGCCCCGCCTGTTCCGCCGGCGTCTCCCGCGTGCCAGGAGCCTCTCGCGCCTCTTCCTCTCAGGCGGGGGCCGCGCAGACAGCTGAGGTGAGCCCGGCCCGGCCCGGTTCCGTTCTGTTCCCTTCTCCTGCCACCCTCCTGCCAGGGTGGAGTGCGGCGGAAGAGAAACACTGGGGCTGGGCTGAGCGGTTGCCGGGAGCTTGGGAGCTGCCGCGTCTCCGGCAGAGCGCGGGGGGGTGGGGGGTGGAGGTGGCTCTGTGTGTGTCTGTGTAAGGCCGAGGCCTCCGGGGTTCGGCTGCCGCGCACTCTCGGGAGGAGGAAGAGGAGGAGGACGGGGTGGAGGGTGCGCGGCGGGTTCCTCAGGCTGTGGCGGAGCCTTCAGCGTGAGTTCTTTCTGTGCTTTCAGATGCCCCCGAAAAAGGGAGGCGACGGGGTTAAGTCGCACCCGATCATCGGGAGGTTTGGGACGTCCCTGAAGATCGGGATCGTCGGGCTGCCAAACGTTGGGTAGGTGGGCTGGGGAGCGCGGGGCCGGGGGCCGGCGGCCGGGAGGAGGAGTAGGCCGGACCTGAGTTTGCCTCTGTTCCAGGTAGAGTGACCTAACGCAGTCTGTGGGTGAAGCAGAGGCGTACACGTCAAGTCTGTTTGCTCAGTGATAGATTTGCGTCTTTAGCTTGAACTACTTGTAGGTGGAGCGATGTAAAACACTCGGGTAATGTGAGGCTGGTATGTGCAAGCCTGGACAAGATAATAGTGAAGAAATAAAATTTTTAAAAAGGTCTTCGCAATTTTTCAGCTGTAGAAAATGCCATATTTTTTGTATTTCACAACTTCCACCGTTGGCCGTGTGTAATGCAAGTTTTTGTGCAAATTCCCTTTAAATGTTATTTTTTTCTGAGAGGTTAATGCACACAGGAAGGGGTTTGTTAGTGATATCCTGAGTGTCACTAGCAGTGTAGAGGACTTACGTTTTTGAAACTTCTTTAGAGTTGGTAATGAAAGAAGTTTCAAGTTGTGCCGTGGGAGGTTTAGGTTGGACATTAGAAAGAATTTCTTTACTGAGAGGGTGATCAGGCATTGGAATGAGCTGCCCCGGGAAGTGGTGGATTCCCCATCCCTGGAGATATTTAAAAAGAGACTGGATGTGGCACTCAGTGCCATGGTCTGGGAACTGCAGCGGTAGTGGATCAAGGGTTGGACTTGATGATCTCTGAGGTCCCTTCCAACCCAGCCAGTTCTATGATTCTACGTTGTGTAAGTTACAGTTTGGAAAGGATGATGGAAGGTGAATTGCTTTCCATCACACACCTCACTCTAGGTGTTACAGCTTCTCAAAAGAAGTGTAACACTTGCTATTAATTTGTGTATCATATTTACTAAAAGAAGCTCACAGTGTTCTCAGACTTCAAAAAGATAGAAGAAAAATCTTCAAGAATGTCTCAGAGACATAAGTTCTGTGTTCTTGTTTTTTCCTTATAACTTATTTTTCAGAGTATAGGTGAGTTGCACAGCAGAAAGTAGTTAGCAGTAACACTGTATAATATGTCACTGGGGAAAAATAGCATTTGGAGTTAGGCTGGAACTTAAAAAGAAAATCATGGCTGACTTTTGAGCATGTTAGCTGTGTTCAGATTATTTATTTTTTCCAGTGGCTGAGAAGTTCCATGAAACTTAAAAACCCCACTAATTTAGGGTATTTATAGTAGAAGATTCAGCTGCTGATTAGGAACTCTTTGAGCAACAACTCAAGAATTGCTCTATTTTGGTTTAATAAATGCCAGCCAACAAAATAATCTGCTACTTAATTTAAATGACTGATACCACTTGCAGTATTTTTCCATTGATATTTAGCAAGGGTGGAAAATGTTTGGTAAGGTAGAGCTGTGTCTTCATATGCACAAAAGATTACTTGTAATGGATTAGCTGATGTGTTTTGCTTTTTTATAGCCCTTTAGTCCCTTTTTAATTGTTGACTTTTATTGCTTAGATACTGAAATTGTGTTAATATGTAAATCTGAAGAAGCGATACAGTTGTGGAAAGAGCTGCTGAGTCTTGGCAAAACTATTTCCCTCAGAAGAAGCTGGTGTAGAGCTGTATTTTGCTTTTGACTTAATTCCTCTGATAACTGACGTACAGTATAGTCACAGGAATTTTCAGTTGCAAGGAAGAGAGGTAAAAACTTAATTGGCATTCAGTGGGAGACTGCATTTAGAAGTGTATTATACTTGAATCAAGGCAATGGTCACTGTCCTTGAATTAAAGGGAAAGTACAGTATTGCTTTTGGGTTGGAATTGGTTATGTTTCTCTGCAGCCCTTTTAAATGCTTCCAACTTGAATTTCTTAAAGGCTGTGTATATTTCATTTATAGGAAATCAACATTTTTCAACGTGTTAACGAAAAGTCAAGCAGCAGCAGAAAATTTTCCTTTCTGTACCATTGATCCAAATGAGAGTCGAGTACCTGTGCCAGATGACAGATTTGACTTCCTCTGCCAATATCACAAACCTCCAAGGTAACTCAAATTCTTCATATTTTTCTTCAGTTAAGCAGATGAACCCAAGGTTTTCATAGAAGTGTAATGCAACTATAGTGTTTTTAGTTAGGTTTTTATTGATATCTGCTTTAGAATGTGAAATCTAACCTGGATTATATTTTTTTCCCTGCTCAATATGAACTTTGTGGTATGACAGTGAGAAATCCAGGAGCTGCTACTCATTGCTGAGCACCTTTTGGTGCTTGGTGTTCCTGTCTTTGAAGGTAGTGGCTCCCAGATGCATTGGAGGATCTTCTGAAGAGATTTGGAAAATGAACAGTAGTGGATGTACCTAACATGTCAGGAGGTTGCTCATTTGTAAGATTTCCATCCTGTATTTATTATTTAGTATATTGTATATGCTGTTGGTGACCAAATAGACAAATATCTGTCAACATACCTGTGTCCTCAGTCTTTTGACACTAATCTTTATGGGCAACCTTTTTTATGCTGACTTTCTCTCCTTTTTAGTCTCTGCTACTTGTTGCCCTGTATATTCAGGGATAGTTCTACAATATCTCTCTTCTAATTGTTTCCTTAAACTAGGAATGTATTAATTTTATCACATCAATGGATATTGCTATTTGACTGTTGCCATAATCTGCTCTATATTTTCAGTGTGGGGACTGGATTTTTGGCTGAGCAGTAAAAATTAAGTTGCTTTCAGAAAACAGAAACTGAAACACACACTTGTGACTTCTTAATTTCAGTTTGCAGTTACTTGCAGAGGTATCTTGAATGAAGTAAGTGTACATAAATCATAAGACAAATTAGCATCCATATCTGTGCTTTGGTTCAATACTTGGGCCTCAGTTTTTAGAGCCAGACCATGCCTGCAATTAAAAAGGAGTGATTAGTTACTGACAAAAAGTCCATTTGTTGACTTAATTTCAGGTTCAGACAAGTTTTTTCCATCTGCAATTCCTGTGGAGTTTTTAAGCACTGAAAAATACATTAATAAGGAGCTGTCTGATTATGAAGATTGTTACAATGTTACCTTGTTTTTCCTGATGAGTATTAAGCATAATGCTTAATGCTTCTCTGAGTATCAAGCATACTTGTGTAGTATATGGCTCATAAAACTATTGAACTAGAGACAAAATTTTCTGGTTGTTTGTGCAGAAATAATGGTGTGTCTCTTCAGTTTTGTTGACAAATATGATCTAAATTGTAACATTATTGCTCCTTTGACCACATAATTGATCTGGCTTCTCTTAGCTGTGACTGGATGTTTCTGACTTTAAGTTAAAGTGACAGAGATCATTATCTGTCCCCGCATCCTGCCTATGGCCATTGGTCCTTCCATGAAGTGCTAAGATGGTAAATAGCTGTATGTGTGTTCTCTGACTTGCAGACTCTGGAAAAAATGTCACCTTTACATATTAATGGAAGTGGTATATCTACTGAATCTGCGTTCAGTAAATATACTAATTGGATAATAAGCTGGATATAAGTAGTAAATTAGCTTTCACCAAATGGTCTTATAACTGTTAAAGAGAGCATTTGTTAATTAAAATCAATGGATGTGAGGATTAGTGGGTAGTTACAGCTCCTGAGTTCACTTACACTGCTTACATGATTTTAATATTTTACCATAACAGTAATAAAGCAGCGATAATTAGTGATAATTCAGTAGCATAGTAGACTGAGTAACTCTTCTTGGGCTGCTTGTGTTTGTCTGTCTTGAGACTAGCTGAGGAAAAGGCTATGATCATGTAGATACACAACTGAATTGTAATTTAAATTCCTTAATTTATCTTGTATAGTCTTGATTTTGTTCATCTTTATGTAATATGTTCTGTGTTAATTTTCTACTTGTTTGGATTAGTCGATGTAATCAATCTGTGTATGCAGAGTGTGTTATAAACAACGAGTTGTTTTTAAATTAAAGTCTTGTCTAGCCTCAAAATTCTGTCTTTTTAAAATTTAAAGCATTCAGATTTTTATTTCTTGTATGCTACACTTAGTCATCAGATAACTGCAGTCATTGCTGGGAGGTGGGGGTAACAAAAGGGGGAGGAATTTCTTTTACCTAAAGTCATGTGTGACGGGGCCAAAGGCATCTTGCCCTGTTGCCTGCTGTAAGCAAGGGAAGAGTGGGCTGGGCCAGGCTGGCAGGTACTGTCTGTCACACTGAGCTGAGATTGGTGGTGCTACAGCAGACAGACTGTACTGCCAACAATATTCCTAGTGGCTGTTCTGCCATTGGAGGAAGAGTTCAACTCTTCAGGTCCCGTTTGTTTCTTGACAGTCTGTTCCTGTCTCCAAAAGAAGTAAGCATCAGCTTGGGATGGGGCTGGTGTGCAGTTAGTTGCTAGGCCATGCTGAAAGCTTACTGGCATTACTTAATTGGAAATGTAAATGTTTGTAACCTAAATGATGTAGGCAACAATTCAGACAGTTTTATGTATAGGTAAAACTATACTTAATAGATTAAGGTATGCTGCCAGGACTTATAACCTGTGCTTCTTTTCTTTCTGCAGCAGTGAGTGATGTTTAATGCTTGTTTACAATAAAAAAGCTCAGTGATACTGACTGTACACAGAAGTGGGCTCCAGGAATTTCATATAAAAACTGCTGTGTTGCTGCCAAATGAATTAGATGAGCAGATTTCCTTGAGGTTTAGTGTTTTCTATTGCATGCTTGCAGGTGTGAATGAAATTGTGGATATTAACAAGAGAAGAGACTGTAATACATTAAAAATAATCCTGAATGCTTGTTATTTTTTATTGTAGCTTATATTGTGTTCCTAATTTAATTTATGTTTAAACTACTTATTTGTTTTAAACTTTACACAATATTCAGTGAAAACTCCTACTTGTTACATTGTGCTTGTGGCTTTTTCAGAAAGAAAAGGCTTAGGTTTTTATTTTGTTGTCCTCCTATCCTTGTTGCTCCAACACGGGCACTTAGTTTCAGGCAAGGTTTGACAGACTAACAATTGAATTAGTTCCAGTTTAGTAATTGGAAAGAGTATTTTCTTTGGATTGACTCACTTCAGCAGGAGCTAAAGCAGAAAGGTGTAATTTCTTCCCCCCCCAATCTGTGAATCTTAAGCAGGTAGCAGAGGATGAGATCTGCTAATTCTAAAATGGAAGAGATTCTTCATCTCAGCAGTGTAGCTCCTGCCTTGAAAATTTGGACCTGGAAGCCAGAAACAGTTGAATTGTTAAATGGAGTTAGTATTTCAATGGGACATTTTGTGTTTAGAAGCGTTGGGTTTCTTAACAAGAAATGTGTGTATAGCACATCTGAAGAAATTTTTAGGGAGTTAATCAAAGCTTTAATAAAGCTATTCTCATGCATTTTTTTGTTCTAAATGTCATCAAGATGCTGCTTCATCACTTTAGGCCTAGGAATATTTTTTAGTGTAAATATGTCAGATGCCATTTGGACAGGTGATATTATCTTATGTGACAAGTATGTTGAAGCCCTCTGAGTATATATAATATTCTTACCAGGCTTAGCCTGTATGGTCCTGCCCACTGCCTCAGCTGTAGCATACTGTGCCTGACCAGGAGATGTCTCTCAGTGGTGACATATTTGATTCAAGCCTTGGATGATATTGAGTGAGGGGATGGAGGAAGCTTTTATTTCCTCCTTTTTGTTTATTATGTGCCCCAAATGATCTCACTGCAGATTTTCCTATTAATTTTTAAACGTATGTTAAACTATATGAATAAACTGAAAGAAATACTCGTGTAGAAGCCATGTAAGCCTAAGCTATATTTTAACTGTATATAGTTAGAACTGAAGGACTGTATTGGCTGATAGTAATCAACCTGTATGAAAACATTAATAAAAAAATTATTTTAAAATCTGTTTCTGCTTCCTCCTGTGGTTAAAATCAAATGAGATTATAATTAGGAATGAGTAAAATGTAAATAGTTTCATTCATCCTTTCTGAAGTTATCAGTATTCATTTAATTCCTTGTTTGCACTTGTAAGCAGGTGCATTGCCTTGCACATACGTGTTCACAAAACACAATGCTTATTGCAATGACAGACATTAAAACCAGTCTTAAATTTATCTTAGTGGCCTTATCAAGTTTTAAAGCAGTCCTGGTTATTTTGCAGGAGGATTCTGTGAAGTGCAGCTACCCTCTTCAGCTCTAGCACTGTTCATTGTACTTCAGGATCTCCATCCTTATTGTCAGCATATTGCTTTGATTTATTTTGTTGCATTGTAGATTCTTAAAATTCATGGATTCAGATCTTTGATACTCAGGCAGATACTGAACCAAATCTGAATAACTTGCCTTGTTGCCCAGGTCATTAAAGTCCTGTGTACTATTAAGTAGAAATTCTCTTGAAATTCTTACAGGTTAGCACACTCAAATCCTTGATAGTTTTGAAGTCAAAATTATGTAATCAGGTGGTGGGAAGTACTGTGTAGAAACCAAATCAGCAGTGGAACTTTTTGAATTACATCATGTGGGACTTACTCCACGTTTAAAAAGAGCATCTCTGTAAATAAAGATGACCTGTTATTGCACAGTGAAACACAAATAACTTAGTTGGATGCATCTCTGGCATATCAGCATCTTTAAAAGAATCCCATTTTTTACAGAAAACAACCAAAAATTGGCAAGTATATTCTGTTGTTAATGTGCTACTTCCTCTCGTGTTGCTTCATTTGTCTGCTCTTCAATTCTGAGCTTGTGTAAATCATCTTGTCTGGGATGCTTGTTCTGGCAAATGAACAATTTGTCAGCAGTGAATGAAAGACCTTAAGTAGTGGTGGCTTGACTGATGGGAGAAAGCAAAATTTAATTAGTTGTATTTTGTTTGTGTAATATCTTCCTGATGAGCTAAAGCATGCAGGCATTTAGTATACACAGGACACCAAGAATGTGTCTTAATCCTCACTGAATCTTTTACTTTTCTGTAGTTGTTAAATGTGAAACTTTAATTAGCAGATTTGTGAGTTCTGGTTCATGTACTGTTAAGTTCAAGTCTTGTTTGTCAGTACCATGGATAAAATGCCATTAATTGTTCTTGCATAGAAATTACCAGGGTTCATCTGCAGCACCTAGTTTGTGGTATTCTGCTTAAATTGGTCAAAACTGCTCCCAGGATTGAGTGCAGAAGCTGTAATAGGCTCCGGGAAGTGTGAGGGACTGAACTGCTCCTTTCTGTGTGGAAATGAGACAAAAATAGCAGTGAGGACATTCAGATTTGAATGGCTTCCTAAGAGGTTGTCACAATCTCTGTGTTCTCCTTCTGTGTTGCTACTCAGGCCATTTGTGAACTCTTAACAGATTACTCCAACATAAGTTATGTGAATATTTGGGATGGAAGACTTTTCCTTTCAAACAAAATTGAGATGACAGCTTTTAAAGGTGAAAGAGCCTTTGCTGGAACTGTCAGATGAGTAGCAGGTGTGGCTTTACTGAAGAGAAAAGGGAAGCTGAGTATTTTACAGTAATACTGAAGAATCTGGCCTTTTTGGTGTGCAGGAGCTAGGGTCAGGTAGAGTTTGAGTTGAAACTTCTTGAACTATTCAAGAAATGAATAAAAGGTGTGTTATGAGAGTTATCAACCAGGCTTACTGGAAAATCACTGCATTTTGAACTTCCTTGGAGCTCTTGTGGCTTTTCAGTTTTTCCCTGTGGATGTGAGATTTCAGTAAACTGTAGTAAATGCTGCAGAGAAATTATTTGGATATTGTCTTTGTCTAGGTTTCCAGAATCTTTCCTCTCCAATGAATGATGCAGCATTCTGGTTACGATGTTCCAGTCTAAGTCAAAGTTTCTGGTGTATTCTGCCTGCAAGGTTTCTCAACTAAACAATCACTTGTGAAAACTTAAGTAAATGTGTGCCTTTTCCCCCCAAATTCTGGAAAAATGCACAATAAACTGCATATCCTGTATGTGTATGCTTTTTAAAAAGATAGCTTTTTGCTTTGCATAGTTCAGTACTACTGTACTGAACAAACAAGTCAGATACAGGAACTCCTCTTGCCTGTTTTGGACAGAGGTTTGAAACAGAAATTAGAAGTCAGTTTCCTCTCCTGCCAAATGCATAAGCCTATGGATGCAATAGTCACTTATTCCTGAAAAAATACCCTAACCACTGGACTACAGACCTGTGCTTTCTTTGGCCCTGTGAGTCTTGTGCTCTTTGTTTCACAGTAGCTCAGAGTGAAGGTAGAATGCGAACACAAAACCACTGCTGCTGTATTGCTGAAGTAAAAAGTCCTTGCTCAAACATGGCACCTACACTTAAAATAGAGATACTTCTGGATTTGGTGATCTGTTTTATAATAGAAATTTCTGTGACATGCTTTATGGGAGATTGGTGTTGCACTGACGTGTACAAAGGATCAGTTGGTGTCACCTGTTTCTGCTGATGGTCTGTGGTTCATAATGTCAGTGACATTATGCTAATGCTGACTAATTAATCTGTTGAGAGGAGAAAAAAAGAACAGTTAAGTCTTCTACATTTGGTACATTTAAATGAACTAAACCACACTCAAGGTATATGGTACTTTTGTCACATTCTTTAGTATTTTCTGGTTATTCAGTTTCATCGTAACATTCACTTTTTGTCCTTCAGAGCATAGGTAGCTGTGACTAGTTTATGCCTTTTTCTGCTTTTCTCTCATCTTTCTCTGGTGAAATACAGATTAAGGCTTAGAATAGAAGCTTCTAAGAATGGAGTTATTTTTATTTTGCTTGCTATGTTAGCTTTGTGGTGCCCAAGGTGAAGGTGATAAAACATCCTGGAAACCTGGATACTTGTCTTCAAAGGTCTCTGCTCACATTAGTCAGTTGTGAAATAAAAGTGCTGGGATCTTCTTTCCATTGTCTACCAAATGAAGCTGATTCTATTGATAGGGTGGTCCATCTGCATATGAAGGTATCTGTCTTGCTTTAAGTGGCATCTTTGTAGTGAAAGTGTGAATTCTTCTGATAGCTGGCCAGGAAGTTAATCCTACCAGCATGATGAGAGGGCAGCATAGAAGGAGAACATTTCTAAAACCACCTTTGTTTTTCAATGAAACAGTTTAAAATGACAAAAGAGAAGCCCTTTAAAGGGTGACATTTCTCTACCTTGCTCTTGACAGTTAGGTGTCAAGAGGCAAGGAATTAAAACAATTCTGCTTGGGAAGTTGAAGTTGCTGCTGTTTTTTCTGAAGTATGTATTAACTCTGCAGTTCTTTCAGGCAAAAGCAGCTTCTGGGTTAATGTATTAATAGTTATTGGTTTCTGTCTTCAGATGTGCATTACTTTTGGTAGTGTGTTAACCTTCAGAATTTGCTGTTTGCATTGAGTTTGTGTGGTAGTAAAAAAGTAAAACCAAAAAGATAATTTGCTAAAAAAACCCAACTTTGGGACTTGTTTATTGTATTTACTTTGGAATGTACTTAAATTCTTTCTACTGCAGGCAACAGCGTTCAGTTGCAGTACACAACATGTGTCTTCCCAAGGATGAGCCTTCTTTTCATGGGACTAGTGAAGTTTAAAGCTAAAAGTCAACATACTGTGCTATGTTAAAAATGTTTACTTGTGTATTTTTTAAGCATAGCTGTCTGGGTATTGTGTTTTATTCATGCTTGTTTCTAAGCACCTTTAATACAGAGGTATTAAATATTTAAAAAGCGTCATTAAGTTCCTAGTTTATTACACCTGACAGGTTTAGTGATACTGGAAGCTTCACCCTGGTAAAGATTTTTGCCCAGATCTTGTATTGTGAAGTTAGTTCACTTGAAAGAAGTAATTTTTTCTTGGGAAGTGTAAGAGGAAGATTGAAAAACTGAACCAGCGTTAAGATATTGATCTTTTAAATATAAATGAAACATGATGGTGGTAATGTAAAGTGTTTGATGGAATTAAGAGGTGTTCAAATTATTTAATTTGAAGGCATCAAGCTGGAGATCTTGATGACTGTGTTGTGCAGATTCTGGTCTTTTGAAAGTGGGTAATTTGCAGGTTTTCACCATGGTTCTGTCTCTGGCACTTCATAATGGTGTCATTTGCACAGACCATATGAAGTCAACATGTTATCAGAGTTTTAGTTTGTAGTGTTTTGGGGTTTTTTGTTTGTTGGTTTGGTTTTGGTTTTCCCCTTGACTCAACTGTTTGTTTTTTGAGAAGTAATTTGGTTTGGAACATACCTGAAAAGACTAATGCCCACCAAGTTATTTGCTCATCTTAAAACAACTTGAGAACCTGCAGAGGTTAGAAGGCTTGCAGTTTAAAAACTGTCATAATAATTTCCCTTCTAAAAGCTTCGAAGAGCTTTTCTTCCCATTTCTTGTAAGGTAATTTTAACTTTATGGCTATTCTGGTGTTGCTATATAAAATGTGGTGTAGTCATGCCTGCTAAACCAGTGCAGTTAATTGTGATTGACAACATCAGGACTACTTACATTATAATGCCAGTTTCATCTTGTTTTCTGCTTTCAAATTGTCTGCATAACCCTGATTACTGCTCGAATCACCAGTTTTATTTTTAAAAAATGCCCTTTTCTTCTGAGAAGGTTGCATAACTTACTGAACTAAATGGTAACCCTAGAAGTGTGCAATAGCAGAGTACAGTGGCCATTTATGTGTCTGATCCCTTTAGTGTTATGAAAATTGCTTATTACAGATGACTGACTTTATGCCTCAGTGTTCCATGTTCCAGACCTGTTTGATTATTCATTTACTTTTCAGTATGATTCCACACTTGGAAACTAGTTTACATAATTTTACATGAATAATGACAGAGAAATTAAAGGATCATGGATGCTTTACATGGGAGAGGCAAATCTTATCTTTCTGATGTTGCTCTTTAAATAAAGAAGAAAGCTACTGTTGGGTATAGCTTGTTCTAGAAAAAAGGAATGTTGAGTTTTCATGTTCTGAATTTATGTGTCAAAAGTTTTGGCTAATATGCTTCAGTAATGAAACACTTAACTTTTATATTTCAGCAAAATTCCAGCCTTTCTGAATGTGGTGGATATTGCTGGCCTGGTGAAAGGAGCCCACACTGGCCAAGGCTTGGGAAATTCCTTCTTGTCTCATATTAACGCCTGTGATGGAATCTTTCATCTGATGCGTATGTAAACTTATTTGAATATTCTCTCTATAGCTTAAGGACAGCATTGTTAAACTTTGATTTTAACTTCTACTATGCAACACAAAGTCATCAGGTTTTGAGTCTTTCCAACCAAGAAAATCCCAAGCCTCTGCTATGTGTATGTCTTCATTGGCATTGTGCTGAAGACTTAAAAAGTAACTGGGTTTTTGGAAGTCTGCAGTAATGGTTTGTCACAGTGCATGGTGGCTGATTTGTTAATGTTATAAGGAGGAGGAATGGAGTATGATAATAGCAGAATGAAATGGAAGTAGAAAATTAGGATCATAGAATCATAGAATTGGCTGGGTTGGAAGGGACCTCAGAGATCATCAAGTCCAACCCTTGATTAATTAAAATACGGAGTTAGGAGCAGACTCTGTGATTCTGTTCCTCATAGGACAAACCTCACTTCTGTCCTTTTCCCAGTTTCTGTGTGACTTATTTTGAGTTTTGAATATATCCTCAGCCCCCATCTCCTTTATTACCTATTACCATAATACAGACCTAGCCTTTGGAGTCATCTTAACAGTGCTTACAGACTTGGCACTTAAAAACTTGTTGATACTGTACATGTTCTGTACTGGTTTGCAGTACCCATTGAGTGTTGAAAAAGACTTCTGATCTGAAAAGATTGAGCTTCATAATGTATGTGTAGATTTGAGGAAACTGGATACCTTTGTTGCTGTCTTTTTGTTGGCAATTAATTACAGTGAGTAATTAAATAATAGGATAAAATTTAAAAAGTAGGAATCCTTTTTATTTGGTAACTGTAGCAAAACTTTTTTTGGTGAGCATTGTGTTTTGAAAACAAAACCCAACGGCATGGAATATTCCTAGCTGTAATAGTGATTTAGAAGCTTAGAACCCTTTTTCCCATGAGCTTGCTTTTTGAAGAATACTTATGCAAAGTAGTGAACTGCTTGATGAGTCTCTGTAGTCTGCATCCTTGGTGAAGAGGTAAAGTGCTATCTCAGGTGCAATTTATTATGCATCAAGAATACCTAGACACTAATTTGGTGCAGAGTGCTGGTACTGTGTTTTCAATCAAGTGAGACAGACTTTGTGGGTCAAGGTATTGCAGACCCAGGTTTGTACTGTTGAAAGATCAGAACAGGCTTTCAGGAACACCGGCCTTTTTTTAAGGTCTTTTGGTACCTGGAAGCCATCTATAACTGTGTGTGTGTAACATTCTCCTTTGAAAACCGGGCCTTATATATACTTAATATCTAGTACTACTGTTTTCTGTTACAGTTGTTTGATATATACTTTCTGTAGAATAGAAAACTATGAACTCTTGGCTGTAGCTAAGCAGTTAATAGTGTTTAAAACTAAGGCATTTTGAAAAGGCAAGGCCAGATCCTTACTGGTAGAGTGAAATAAGTCTTTTGAACTTGTACGTTGTTTTAGCAACCAGTTCAGTATGTGAAGGCTGTACTGATACACCAGTGTATTTTAAATATTTGTAACTACTGAAGAACCAAAAGGAGTTCAGTTTCCCAAAATCCATTGCTATCATAGGATTGTAATTGTTGCTTTGCCTCATGACAATTGAGAACAAGTGATAAACTCTTTTATACTTGCTCTGTTTTGATACCTGTGTCATAAATGCTTGTTAAGGAATAGATACAATAGTCAAGTGCAGAAGATGCATTTTAATCTGTATGTTCAATAATCCTAAGCATTTGTTTCAGGTAGCTGTTTTAAGAGTTAACACCAACTGTGTTTCTCTGAAAGAGGAATGAAACTATTGTTGTGAGTTTTTAAAACCATTTGGGTACTTACATTGTATTAACATTTATTTCTTCTAATGTAGTCTTGTATTTACTTCCTACATGTTTCAGTTTCAAGGACTCTTAACTGTAATGGTTCTGAAATGATTGCTGCTTTTCTTCCTTTTGGAAGCGAAAAAGATAATGGAATCACTTTTTTAACAGCACTTCTCTTTAAATTTTTAACCCTGTCTCTCATGCCTCTCTTGCTAGATGTTTTAGCTAGAATGCAAGCTAGTGTTGAACTGGACTAAAGAAATTCTATGTGTTGATTACCCAATAAACCCTAAGATCTTTCAAAATATCACTTAGGGATAATGATAATACCACTAAAAAGCTTATGCAAAGTTTTGTGGTTTGCAGAGGTAAAACTACTTTGGTTTTTTTTCCCCACTGCAAGGTGCATGTTAGTTCTATTTTCTTTCCTCATAGTACTGCAAAAATGAATATTTGGCACTAAAAGTTAGCAATAGCCCTCTATAAATTTTTTAATAACATAATCTATTGAACACACAGCAAAAACTGTAGATAAAACCTGTAACTCACTGAAGTTTTCAACATATCTTGCCAACTTTTATTGGAAAAATGTATGAACCTTTTTTATATGCTGCAGTGTTTTTACACCCTCACACCTATCAAAATTGTTTCCATTCTAAAATCCCTTTTTATGAGTCTGCGGTGTGCCTGGAGTTTGCAAGGCTTCTGTCAGATTAGAGAAACTAACAAAAATGCTTTTGTAAATCCTTAAACTTTTCAGATCCTGAGAGGATGAAGCTTCTTTGCCCTTGACCAGGGTTTGGTCCCAGTTCTTAATGGACTGGTTATTCAGGCACCAGTGTCCTGGTATCAGCCATCAGTTTTTAGCCTGGTGGGTAGCAGCTGAATCTCTGCAGTCATGTAGAAGCTGACTTAAAAGAAACCCAGACAAGTTGCTCTTACTAAAAGGTAATAGGCAGTGGTCTGGCAGGTGAGGCTTTTTATTATTTAAAAGAGGTGTTGCTGAGGATGAAGAAAGGACGAGAATGATCAAATGTTAAGATGAGATACATTAGAAAGTGATCTGGGGACCATGCTTCATAGAAGCATGATAAATTTAGTGTTTATTTTCACTAAGGTTTTGAGTTAATCTGGAACAAATTTTCACCTCTGAGCACTGAAACTGTTGCTCCCTGTCTTTAGGCTGTTGAAGTATGCATTATTGCTGCCCGTGTTAATGGCTAGCACATGAAGCATAACTCTGCAGAGAATTGATCTTTCTGGATGCCAGTCAGAAAGTCAGAAGCAGGTTACTGTGGGCTTTGTGCTGTAGACTTCAAGGTCTGCATGCCTGAGTATATTGAAGACACGCTTGTTAGTCTTGGACTTTGCTTGGTTCAGTTGGTATTTTTGCAAAAAGCTGTTTGAGGACTCACTCAAATTGTATTAATAAAGGTATCGATAGGCAAGGAAGGGGCTGGCTAGGAATGGAAAGCTTTTGTTGAGCAGATGAGCCAAACTTGGGGAACCTCACTGAAGGTATTTTGTAGTCCTAGACTAAAGATTTTGATCCTGTTCTCTTTATTCATTGAGAATGTCTCAAGATGTGTTTTCTGTAGGACAAAAGGTTTGTTTGTATTTTTTAAAGCAGCCATAAGAAAATTCACTGTTGTTGCCTCTTGTATTATGAGATGCTTTCTGAAGAAGGCTGTTGCCAGTCGATTTAGTTAGCATAGGGCACATAGGTGAGCTGCAGTGGAAGTACTCCTAACAGATATTTAATTATAATTACTTTGAAACTGTGGAAGTGGTGTTTACATACACCATTTCTTGCATGGCATAAAGGTGAGGAAAAATGAGATTTATGTCTGGTTAATTCTCTACTTTCCTTACTTAATTTTAAAAAGGAAAGTACTCCCACCTTGAAATGCTTATGGAATTTCATCCTGCAAATATCCATATCTAGATACACTGTTACTTTCCTTGGGATACACAGTGTTCATTAAATCAATGCAAACGTTTTTTTATGTCTGAGGTATGTTTTAATATATATATAGAAACAGTAGCGTGTGAGAACAGCACGTGGCAGGGTAATGGGACAAAAAAAAGGAGAGAAGTTTATATTGAGCACCACTGTAATTTTGTAGGTGATTGGTAGCAGTATGAAGTAGATTCTCTTAGCTCAGCAGATAAGGTAAATACATTTTCCTATACAGACCAGTACATTCTTGTCTTTTGATACTTCCTGAAGATTTTTTTTCTATTGAAGTGTACAGTCTGAAAAGTAACTACTGATATTTAAAATAAGCATTTGATCTCAAGACAATGAACAAATATTTCAAAGGTTATCTCAGTTTCTTAGGGGCAGGGATTTTTTTTTTTTTTTTTGGCTGTATCCAAGTATGAAAACCTCAGATATACTTGCTTACTTATTGGCTAAATGAATGGGGAATTTAGTTTTAAAATTGTTGTCTGTCCTGGATAGTGGCTCTACAGCATATGTACCATAGTAATCCGACACATCCAATAAAGTAGTTACAGCTTTGTTCATCTTCCAAGTTTCACTGTTTAATTTGAAACATTTCTGACAGTTCTGTTTCCATTTTTTCAGGTGTATTCTTCAGGGTTTTAACTGAGGCAGCAATTTTTTTGTGAGGGCAGAAGGCAGGCTGTTTGAAGAGTGTAATAGTGTTTCTTCTCAAGTTGCATGGCTTTGACTACCTTTTAACTTTTATGGCAGGTCAGTCACAAGTACTTGTAGGAAATTACCTTCTTTATATGGTGGACTAAAAATGCCTTCCCTGTTACAAGTGCAAACTTACAAATTACTCTTAAATAATACTTCAGTTAAGAAAATGGTCAATGTCAGTATTTAATCCCTGCTACAGTTGCTGAGTTTTTGAATGCACTGGATATTAAACAGCCAGAGCTCGTAATGTTTTTGAGTTTCTCTTCCCACTGATATCCTGCAGTCACAGATTTCTACAAAATTTGTTCCACGTTTTTCTTATTTTTAGTTTCTTTAATGAGATACAGTCTTTCTCTTCAAAGTTATAGAAATGGGAAGGAAATTTGTTTGTAAAAGTTCTTTGGTATCAAGTGTTTCCTTTTTAATAAATAAAAAACCCTTGGAGTTCAGTGCCTCATGTTTGAAGTAGGGCAGGCAACAGTGGCTTTTGTGGAAGAACTTCACCTGCTTGCTGCTGTCTGCTGTTCCAGTCCTGCAGGGGAAGGTGCAAGCTGCCTGCAGTGACATGGTGCTGGGGGAGTGCAGAGAGGAAGAGGTGGGGAGCTTCGGCTTTGGTCCTCTGCCTGGCAGCACTCTGACTCTTAGCAGAGGAGCTGTAGCTGCCTTTTAGGGGCAGCATGGGGGGACTGATAATCTGTGAAATGCTCTTAGTGCCAAGAATGAAAGAACCATTGAGCTGCAACCTTATAGAAGTGACTGGTGAGGGCAATGCAAATTCATTCTTAGAAATATTAGTTGCATTTATTCTATTTTTATGTCTGTTATAACTGGAAATGTTTACTATGCCCACCTGGTTCTTCCTTCTTCAGGGATCTGGGTAACTTTGAAACCAGTTTGGCATCATTTAAAACTTGGATAGATCTGAATCCTGTGAGCAGTGTAGTTTATTCCTTTTTGAGATAAGCACTAATAAGAAGTGCATTTGACTATTCATACTAATTTTTTGCTTGGCATTTAAAATCAAGTTCACTAAGCTCTATTTTTTATCATCACAAAGATTATTGGGAACTTACAGTAATACTTTCCAGTGCTTTGATTTGCTTGTAATAATCAAAGTAGTGATAACCAACTTACTTAACTGAATAAGATGCATGCTCTATTCTGACTACATATTTTGACCTCCAATGAAAATGTGTGTATTTTCTGTATAAGGATGCTAATTGTTCCGTACCTTTTACCAGATTGAGACATGATGCATTTTTCCCCCATGTTCACTAAAAAATCTTACCTGCTGGCTGCTGCTCCTGGAAGCTGCCTGCTACAGAGAGGAGGCAGATGATGGTGTCACTTACCCACACTCCAGTGCAATAGCATTTCAGTGAAAAAAGTGTGAGTAGCATCTCATCCCATCAGCACCTGCACTCTGTGCACTGGGAATCGTGTTGGCTCTGTTTACACAACTGTAGCTTGGCTGTTCCACTTCAAATACCGATGCTGTTTTTTCATCTTCATAGTGTGTCAAAATTCACGTTGAAATTATGTAAACATAGCTGTTTTAGAAAATTTTATTGTCTTAAACATATTTTGGATCAATTTTTTTGAAGATAGCTTGTTTTTTGTTTATATTACTCAATGGAGTTACTATCTGTTAGAAAAAAGTTCAGGTTAATTATTTACAAATACAGACCTTTCACTGCTAAGCTAACAAAGTTTAAAAGTAGTTTGCATATATTAAACTTGTTAATGTTACATAATCAAGTTGTGTTTCTGTATGCTACTGAGTAGTTCTTATGGAGATTTTCTCTTATTTGTTGTTAGACTAACATATTTAGTCAAATATGTGGAGTGGCTCACAGTTCAGTGAAATATTCAATGTGCTTTCAGTGAGGTCTCTATATTAAAACCAAAAATTGTGAAAGCTTTCAAATTAAAGTGTCAGTTGCTGCTATGTGAGGCAGTTTACTGTGCTAATATTTCTTTTTGATAAAATGTTGTAAAATGTTTTGATTCAGGGTAAGGCTTTGCACAGGAGATTTTTTCCATCACAAAGTTGTGAAAATGGCATACCTATACCCCTTTTTAGCAAGAACGTCACCAGAACAGAAATAATTTTTATTAATAAGACTTTATGCATTATATATTGCATTTTCAGAATATCAGATCACAAAAAACCCCACCAAACAAAACACAACACCCAGGGGTAATTTGCTTAGGCTGTGTGTTATGTCGTTCAGTTTTATGGCTCAGCATTCAGGTGCTAAGCCTTGAAAGAGAAGGGAGGCTAATAAACATATTCCTAAGAGGTGCACACAAATTTGCTATCATTAGTTTTAAATTGTAGAAAGAGCAAATCCTTTTTGTTCAGGAGAAGAGGATTTTTCAGAAGCTGCTCAGCTTTATTTTACTTCAGACCTTTTGTTCATGTAGATGATATGAACAGAAGCAGCTGAGTGCTAGATTTCTCCTCTCCCCTGTGTGGCAGTTTTGTGCCTGCAAGCAGAAGCAGAAAGCACATGTAATAACCACTGGCTGAATCTGATCAGGCTTTTTGCAACCCTCTTGGTACTGTACCACATTCTGTGTCGTAATGAACACGACCGAGGAAAGTGCCTTCTGAAAACAGATGATGTTAATTCTGAAGCAAACTATGCTGTGTAGGAAAACTTTGTATGCATACAAGTCTTCCTTCCCCTTATAAGTAACATGAAGTAGCCAAAAGGAAGCACACTTGAATAAAGTCGTGGGGTTTTTATTCTTTTTCTTTTGAGCTCAAAAGTCTGTTTGAGGCTGAAAAAACCAACCCCACTAAGTGCCCAATTAAAAAGGGATTGGAAGAGGCAATAAGTCATGGAAGACTGATTTTCAAGAAATACACTGCCGCCTCAAAAGATTTGTTTCAGAGAAACACAAGTTTACACTTGGAACAAAGTTGCCATTTTTAGTCTACCATACAAAGAAGGTAATTTTCTACAAGTACTTGTGACTGATCTGCCATAAAAGTTAGTGTCATGTACTACTAGCCTTAAGCTGCCTTGGAGGGCTAGTGCTGTTGGATTTTTCTTTCCGAATCCAAGGATGGAAGCTCAACAGTCTTTCTGCTCATGGATTGTGTTGGTATAGGGAAGAAATGTTCGTACAGACATCTGCTGAAAAGCATTTCTTGAGAAATAACCACAAAAGATAAGAATATGTGATTGTGTGGCATCAAGCAGAGGGTGCGGTGTCTGGAAGTGAAATGTGCAGTAGATGAGGGGTGAGGTGCATGCCTCTGTGTGGTACAATTGCTCTTTCACGTGTGCCTGCTCTTCAGTACAGTGATATAGGAAGAGGTCTTAGGGTGAAGGCTCATGCTGCAAAACCTGCATCTATTGCTGTAGTTTGTAGAAGCAGCCAAAGAGCAGAAAAGAAGCTTGTGTATGTTTTGAATAGTAGTACCTTATTGATCTAAGTGTTGGTAGTGGAGTTGAAGGGCCAGGATGGGATTTTTATTAATCTTCTGACATACAGCTTCAGCTAGTGCTACCACTAAACCTAAACCTGCATGAGGGAGGCAGTTTGTACACCTGCATTCTGTTCAGTAGATCACTGCCACTGCAGGATCAACTAGCTTAGCTTGGCTAGATGTGGAAAATTTTTAACTAAAACTAACTCAGATTTTTCACTGAAGCAGATAAGATTAATACAGGAAGAATGACAACCTCCTAAGCTAAACTATTGCAGATAACCTTTGCAAGACCTGTTGTTATTAGTTGACCATAGTATTAGTGTCTCTGAGATTTAGGAGGTCTCACTGTAACGTTGCTCTCATCTCATGTTCTATTGCTGATGTTTTCATTCCTTTTATGATCATTATGATCCCTTTTATAAGGGATCTCATTCACTTACAGGTTTGCACCTCAGAACAGTTTGCAGCATGCTGTTTGCAGCTTTGTCTCTTGCAGAGGAGTCAGTTTGTTTTCCTGGGTACATGAGTGCAGATTGTGGAAAAGGTGTTGGAAAATTGTCAGGACTTTAGTGGGCCAGCCTTTGTCTTTATTGAGCTCTAACTTACATCAGCAGGCTGAATAAAAGTGATAACTGAGCTGCAATACATATTCCTCTAAGGACAGATAACTATGGTGTAAAGCACAAATAAACTCAGGGCTTTAAATAGGCTTTATTCTTAAATTTGTCAAAAGTAATTATTATTCTGAGAACCAAATAGGCTTCCCCAAATATGTGGGTACGAAGAACACAAATTTATGCATTGCAGAATGCTATCATTTTAATCCCTGACAATTCAGTATCTCAAGTGTATACTTCACTTTTACTTCACTTTTTCAGAAATAGTAAGGTGATAGCTGTGAATGTTCAAATGTTTTTGTTACTATTTCAAAATTCCATTTTTTTTATACTGAGGTTGCGTCTTGGTGTCACAAGTAGAATTTTGATGGTACAGTACCTCAAATGTTTCCTTTCAGTCTAAAATATTGTAAAGTCTGTAATTTTAGCTAGTTACTTATACTCGCTGAGAAGGAAAATTATTCTTGCATTCTTCTCTGTTTGCTAATGTGAGAATTTTTAGTCCCATGCTAATTGAAGTTGCAGTGGATTTTGGATTTTGGAAATTTTTGGATTTTTGGTCATTCATTTGTGCCTTTCGATGCCCAGTTTCTTTTTCTTATCAGAACAGATGAAAAGGTAAAAATTTCTTGTCTAAAGGCCACCACCCTTGCTAGAGTAACAGCATCCAGTGACAGTCTATTTATAGATGGAACTTGTTAAGTTTCCTCAGCAGGGACTTAAAGCTATGACCTCGTAGGCCAAAAGCAGGAGAGCTACCTACTGAGTTACAATGGCAATCTCTCTACTCTCTATTCTGAAGAATACATAGAAAATTTCTAATATACTGTACTGTGAGTCACAAAAGTACTTGACCAGTAGCCCCTTCCCCTCTCACCACCTCCCACCCCCTTGCCCCCAGAGAATAAAGACCAGGCAAATTATCTTTACTGAGTCATGTGTATTATTTGACCTACAAATACTTTTTAATTGCAGTTGGGTGTGTCCAATGGCAGTGTTTAATTACTATTTAGGCAATACAGATGAGGCTGAAGTTTATCTCTCTAAAGAACTATGTGGTAGTGTTAGAGGGTATTCAGGTGACTATTTGTGAAAGATGCTTACCTGTTTGAGTGGGTAACTCTACTGGTGGTGTAAGATATCCTGGCTTTGAGACAGTGAGAGTTCAATACTTTGTAAGTAATTTCTTCCTTGGGCTTTCTTGAAAGCTTGAAAGGAAGAATACTAGAGGTTGTTTTTTCTTCTGGTTGTAATATGAAGTATTGAAAGCCTGTTTTCCTTTGGTTGGAGGAAGGCCACCTCAGAAAAGGTATAATCAACAATTATTTGCAAGAATTTGGGAACAGAGAGGTAAGTTTTTCATCATCACCTTAATTAGCTACAGTGATTGCATCAGAAAGGTGAGTGGTTGTAGGCTAAGAATATTTCAGAAAGATGCTTTTTCAAAAGTCCATTCCTCAAAAGAGACAAGGAGCTAGGTTTTTGCTGTTGTTTAATATTGCAGAGTTTTAATAAAAACTTTGAAATAGGCTATTGGAAACACTTCTCCATTTCCTAATCTATACATAGATGGCCATGGTCTTTATCATAGCTGAGAGCATGGAGTGTGATGGGTTTGGAAACAGCAGCAGCAGTTAATTGTTGGCATTCACAGAGCTCTGTCACAGTCTCTTATTTCTCCAGGGTTGAGTATGGCAAGCAAATATCAAGTGTGTCAATAGCATATGAGCTGATTTATTTACTGCTGAGGATGATGTGAAATTAGGTGACTTCATGTTAAAATTGACAAGGTACACTTGCAGAAGTGGTTGTGGTGCATCATCTGTGGGAGTGTTGGTCTCCAGGTGAGGAAAACTCTTCCCCTGCTGGTAAAGTTGCAAGTGGTACAGATTTTAGTACCACGAGGCAAGAGACAAAGGTACTCTGAAAATGTTTCTCTTTAAATAGGAACTAAAATCTAAGAATGTGAAGTAAAAAATCTGGAATGACAGTAATCTAGTTGAAGAAGGGATAAAATATTTGAAGTGCTTGTGAAGAACAGTGGTGAACACTGAGTCCTTTTTTGTCCTGGCTTATTTTACTAAAAAGAACTTGGCTGTGTCATGGGCTTGTGTTTGATTCATATTCCTAAAACCAATGTGCACACATTTTTGGACATCTGTTCATTGTAGTTACAAGCTTTATGCTTGCAATTTATTTTGAATACACTTCATGCTCTGCTAGGTTTTCTGGCCCTTCAAATATATGAATTAAATTTTCCCTGAATTTCTTGTATTGGTATTTCTGTGATGTGCATATGTGATACTGCTGTGTACTGAACAGCGGAGTAAATATTGAAAATGAAAACCCATGGGGAAGCTGGCTCTGGATTTCTTGTTCTGTCTATAAGTGACTAATCCTAGACAAGCCAAACAAGGCTCCTACCTTACTAAAGATATGTAATTGTAAGACAATTAAAATATAATTCCTTTTTTGTGTGTGTCAGGCAAATCTATCTGAGATCCTTGGGGTGTCAGTTCAGACGCTTCCTTTTTCTTTGTGTCCCATAAATACTTAAAAGTCACTGGTGGCAGCTGCTGCATGTTAGCAGAGTGTATCTGAAGAGCAGCTTTAGAGTCACACCCAAGCAAAGTCTCTGTTCTGTAGTCCAATACAGATGCAACCTTTTCAGTCTATGAGACAGTTTATTAAACCGACAGAAAAACCTTTGATTCAGTTTTCTTTCAGAATTACTGTTTATTGGAACCATTTGGGTTTCCACAATGGCCAAAATGCGATTTCTAGAAAAACAGTTGTCTGCCCAATCATCCTTTGTGCCTGGCTTGTACACTGCATAAGTGTGTCTTTTAGCAGCTGAACCAGCTCCATACTCCCAAGACTTCTTCTCATCTGTATGCTGTCACTTTTGTTCCTGTGCTGTTGGAACTGATTACAGAACTATGTAGTATAAAGGCTTTTGGCTTTTAAAAATAGCCATATTCTTCTTGCTGGTTTATTTTAAAAATAGGTCATTTCTCTAATCAGATTTAACATCTCTAATCAGATATAATCCAGCAAACAGTCGTGCTGTTCTAGCTGGGGGAGCATTAAGCTGATACAGTAAGTTGAAAAAGATTTGTAAAAAGGCAACCATAGGAAATGCATGAAGCAAATTACATACTTTTTTTTATTTTATTTTTTTTATTTGCTTTTTTATTTTCTTCCAAGTCTGCAAGACTTTCTTTCAAGCCTTGTGTGTTGTTTGCTGTAGTCTGAGGAAAAATGACTTTTTATAAGATGCAGGTTTGGTTGCAGATGTGTTTGTGCTCTTGTTGTAATGCTAAAGTAATGATGTGGAAATCTCCTGAATTCTTTTAGTGAGCCTTCAGCAAAGATGCTTTCCAAACCAGTAATGCTTTCCAAAACTTCTTTTCCACCTTGATGAAGCCCAGGCTTGTGTTAAGCTAAGGATGAACTTTTACTTTTCTGCTTGGGCTTACAGGTGGTCATTTCTTAATCAGTTATCAATAGCATCTCAGCAGAAATTATAATGGTCTAGGATTTTCCTCCTTTTGGAAGCTGTTATTCTTGTGTTTGCTTCTCTCAGGTTTCTGTCAGCTATTTTTTGGTGTAGCTCAGGATGTATTTTTAGCCTGAAATCTCACACAGAAGAACAGAATTAGCACTGTGCTGGATTTGAGTGCTGGATGTTTGTCAGCAGTAGTTGCTGGAGATGCTTTGAAAGCTGTTTTAATACTGATGCCGAGTGGTCTCTAGCCTCAAATGACACCCTGTAGCTTCAGTGCCTGGAGGCAATTAACATAATGCATTAATTATCAACCTAACCATTTTGTCTTGTGGAATACCTCGGAAATGCTACTTGCAGTTCTTATAGTTTGCAGTTAAATGTGAGACTTCATCTGTTGTTTGATACAACAGCAGCAAGATTAGTTCTTATCCTTAGATACAGAATTAATTTTCTAAGTATCCATGCTATATATGGTTAACTTACTTTCTGATACAGTTGGTTCAAAAAGCATGCTTTATAGAATCAAACAGCACCCCTTCTTTCTTCATATTTCTGCGTTCTTGCTTTTCTCCCCCTCCTCCACCCTGATACTCAAATTTTTCTCCCAATAAGGATGGCAGATAAGCTTCTGTACCTCAAGCTCACTTTACCAGTTAAACTTTAAAATGTTTTTGAGCAGAGGCTTGCATTTCAGTACTGGCTGAGGTAGTTTCTTGAGGCTTATTGAATATTTTTATGCACCAAGCTTTGGTAATTTGATGTGAAAATTGATGTCTCAAGCCTAAATAACAGTAGGAAAGGGAAGTCAAGTGTGTGAAAGAGTTGCAGAAGGGGGAAAATGTATAGCTACAAGAACATAGACTACCCGAGAGGGATTGCTTGCTTTCAGAGAAAATATGGAAAGAAGCAGAGGAAATCTGAAAGATAGGCAGTCTAAGACTGCGTTGAGCTGCTCTGCACTGCTTGGAAGTGTCATAAAGCAGAAGGATTAATCCAGTGAACAGCACCATAGAAATTGTGTGTGTATATATATATATATTTATGTATTTATATAGATATATATAGTTTACAAGATAAAAATATTGATGTGTCATATATTTTAATTGTTAGGGATGGGATGGTAAAATTGCCATGCAGAGGAAAAAGTCTGATATCTTGGTATGTGCGTGCAATCTGTCCAGAACAACAAACGCTAAAATGTTTTAATCATAAGCAGATGGTTATTTCATAGTTTAATTACAAGACAGAATATAAAGATTGTTTTGGTATGCTTATTGCATTTTTGCCTTCTCAACTTATCTTCCTATTTTTTAAAAATGTAACTAAGTAAGTCAATACCACTCTTAATATTTTTTTTTTAATCTGTGTGTTCATGGTGTTCTTTTATTCTGTCTGGAAATCTTTTCGCACCTAAATGCAATTGTGAGAAGTATTAGTCTGCATTTTGTGTGGTGTAGATGTTTTAATTTTTTTTTTTTTTTAAATAAATGTGCTTAAAGAAAACAAAACTGTTCATTGGGCTGTGCAATATTTAGAAAAAGAAAAGTGCATTTCTGGAATGCCACTCTTGGTCCCAAACTACATCAATCAACAACTGAAACACATCATGATTTCAGATGATTTAAGGACCTGAAAGTAAGAATTTCTTTCTACGGTGCTGCAATATTCAGCAATTGCTTGAGATAGATATAGAAAAGACAGCAAGAAAATACAGAATTTTTTGTCTTAAGTTGATTTAATGTATGTATTACCAGGTACTGTTTAAATATTAAGTGCTTTGTTCAATTACAAAACATTGTGAGTGTAAGCAGAGCTCAAGTCAATGGGATCCAGAACCTTACCTCAGTTTCTGTTTTTATCAAAATAACAGATAATTTTCCCTGAGCCATAGTTCATCTTGGTAGTTAGTATGTTGAGCTTCTGTTTGTAGAGACTGTTTAGTCATTATGATAAAACATATTATAAAAATTTTGATAATGAAGAGTTAAAAAGCTCTCAGTGTTTTCTTTTTATAAGCCACCTGTTGCCTTAGATGCGTAAGTATATAAATTCGAACAAAGTGCTCATCACTTGTCAGCCATCAGTGGCAGCATAAAAATTAGTTGTGGTGCTTGCTTTGCAAGAAGTTCTTTTGTGTTTGTGACATCAGCTTTGTTTTATACAATTAAAGTATTACACGCTAGAATAATCTAAATTGCAACCACTAAATGGTGATGTAGTTCTTTTTTCATCGAGCTGAATTTGTTTACTGGTTGTATACAGCTATTGACTACTGTTTAACATGACATGTCCTTTTGCCTTGAACAATCTTTGGAAAAGGTGTTTTTTTTGTGTCCTGTTCTTGTCTCCCACCCCCTCCATTCCTCCTCCCTTCTCCATTATGGAAGGCTTTTCTTGTTCTTTTTTTAACAAGTAGATATAAATACATGTTAGGCTTCGGTATTTTTTTTTTTTTCAACTAGGAAATTGCCAGCACATGATGATATTGCAAGAGAAAAAAGCCTTGCAGTAAAGTGATCTGGACGGCAGGAGATGTTTTGTTCCATATGAACGCATTCTGATATAGATGGAATAGATTTAGTTTGCAACTTTTAAAATAAAATCCAAAGGCAAACCCGGGTTTTTGTAACACACAGAGGAGTTTTTGCTTCTGACCCTACTGTACTAATGACTGTGCAGATAACCTACTGAATGGCTTTCTCTGTTGGAAATACCTAACCTGTGATGTTCTGTTCCTCTGTTAGTGCTATATTTTTATTTTATTTATATGTCTTTCCACTTCAAAGTGAATGGGGAGAATTTGCATGTGACTGGCTTATGATTTCTTAAAATTGTTTTCCTTATGTTATTCAGTGCTATAGAAATAAGTAGAAAATACTGTTGTGTCCTCTTCAAATTCTGTAGTCTTGAGTCCAGGACAATTTTTTTGTAAAGTTCAATAAAGCAGGTAGAATTAGTAGTTTTTTGTATGTTGGTTGTGTTAAGTATGCAGTAGTCCAGTCTTGTTCCTGTCTTATAACTTAGCAGAGGAATAGCATCTCTTTAAAGTTTCCATGTACTTAAAATTATCTCAGGCATTGTTCCCATTTGAAGAAATAAAGATATTACAGATCTACATCATTACTTATTTTTATATTAAATTGCTTTACTTTTGTAGGGAATACATGACAACTCTGTAATTCTGCAGCATTTGCATACAGGACTTACTGGCTCTGCTGAATCTGTGGAGACATCTCTGTGGCTGCACTTTGGTCCTGGGGGAAGGCCATCCTTAGCTGTCACCCCTCCTCCTAGGGCCAGAAGAACTGAGACATGAGCACATAAGCTCAGCTTTCCTATTCTTTCACATAACGTTGATCTAGAAACTTACCCTTCTGAGGAATACTACAAATTAGGGACCACTTGCCCAAACAATTTAGTTTTTTCCTCAAACTTCTGATGTGTGAAGATGAAGCTGATGGTGAAGTGAACTCTGTTTGCTTATGTGTTCGAGCCACTTTGTATGGCCCTGGTGGAGCAGGGACATTGTTCCTAATGGTTATAACAGGGACAAAAATCACTAGAGCCTTGATACTGTATTTCTTAAAACCAAGTATCATGATGTTGGCAGATTTCTTCTTTCACTAAATAAAAGCTTTTACAAGGGGAAAAATTATACGGTAGTATTTCAAGTCCACAAGTAAAGTTTACAGCACTGTTCCAACAATAATCCTGTAGAGATGTGATGCAAAAAGCATATAAATGCAAGCCAAAGGCTATGCTGAACATTATTAAAAATTGCAGCTGTGCTCATATAGTCTCTTCTCATATGCAGTGGCTTTGATAAGAATAGCATTATTTTAACGTGCACATTTCACAGTTATGTTTAAACTGATAAACCATTAACAACAATTACTTTATCAGTATGATATTTTAAATTTTATTATTGCAGTGTCATTCTAAGCTGCTGAATGGTAAATTACTGATTCATGCTCTTGTACTTTCATATATTTGCCTGGTTTTGGTTCTCATGTAATGTGAATGTAAGCAAGTAGGAAGAGAGAGCAAATGTAAAGTGCTTCTATATCGTTTCCAAGGGTGCAATTCTTTTATTTAGTTGTACTGTGTTTGTGATTTAAATTACCTGAATTGCTGTCTCAGTGAGAACGAAGATGGCTTGGTCTGAACCTAAACTAATCAGTATATATTTATAAAAAACAAAAATGAATACCCTTATGCCTCCTCTATTGATTACATTTGCAGACTGGCATTAATATGTCTGTACCACACAAAATGAGTAATTTAGTGCATGAGTTAATTGATCATTTACAAATACACGGTCTTCTTGTGTAGAGAGAATTTTTCCTTGTAGTTGATTTGTCCCATATTGAAACAAAATAACATTGGTATGTTTGAAATTATTTTTTTCCCTATCTGTATGTTTTCACTGTGAGTGGTTTTGGGTATTAATGGATAGCGTTGCACTCTTTAAGTATATGATTGGGGAGTTCTGTTTTGAGCATGTATTTTCCATTGTGCAGCACTGTGGTGTCACTGTTGGACTCACCTGAGCTTCTGCTAGAACTGGAGTGTGCAGAGGTACCTGTCAGCCCAATCAGCTACTCAGCTTTTTCAGATGTCTTGCTCATTAAATGTCAGCAGCATTCAGAACAACTTAATTTGTTTTTAATGAAGCCCTAGATATTTTTCAAAGTGTTAGATATTATTAAGTTTTTCTTTTCGTTCCATTTGGTCAGTGTCCTATTGTCATGCTAAAATATTTTGACTACATCATGTGAGCATTGTTAAATAATATGGCCCTGTGGAGCAGGGGTAAACACATGGTAATTCTGATCTTCCGGCTGATCAGCTGCTGTTTTACACAAGTATTTCACCACTTTTCCTAGTCTTGCTAGAGATGGGAATGTACAGCTTGCTGTTTAATGGTCTAAGAGAACCAATTACGTCCAGGAGCACCATATATATACTAATGGATTCTGGATATATATATATATAAACTACTTCTCATCTGGGTGCTGTGCAGTTGTCTCTCTATCCTGTGCTAAGGGTGATGGCTTATGGTGTACAAGCCTCTTCTTGTCTGCCCTGCACTCTGTCCTTGCTGCTGCAGTCTGAACAGCTGATGTGATTTCTGCTTGGTTGCTGTGGGTCAGGAGCATGTCAGGACATACTCGGGAGAGGAAACATGGGCATCCCAGGAAGGGTGGTGCTGGGTGCCCAGAGGGATGGCAGTCAGGACCTGCCAGGAAAGTGTCTTCAGTCAGCCCCAGCTGCCCTGACAGCCCCAGGTTGCTGCAGAGTGCCATTGTTTCCAGTGTGCATTACAGCTGCACACAGCAAGTCCCTACTTCTTCATGTCCCTTCATCTGGTTCTCATAAGCAACATCCAAACTTGCTCCTGCTGGAGAGAAACACTGCCTTTGTCAGCTAAAACCTCAAGTTATGCTTTTCTCTCATCTCTTTCTGTTTATGGAAATTTTTTTTCAGAATTCCCCTGCATGTGGTAGTAGTTGCTGGTTTGGGTTTTTTTTTACCTTCCTACTTCTTGCTTTCTTTCTATGTAGGGTGGTGTTGGGTAACAGGATTTTGTAAGTCAGTGGTCCTATTTACTAGAGGATGGAAAATGTGAGAAACAATTATTTGTTTGCAGTCTCAGAGAGCTAAAAGCTTCTTGACTAGAAAGATGACTTTGAGACCACTGCAGCTATAGGAAAATTATTTCACATTGGAATGTTAAGTTTGTTGGGATTTGGTAAGTTAAGCCTGGGGTTAACACAAAGAAACTTCAAATCACAGACATAAAACCAGTATGAAGTTACATTTTTTTCCCTGTGTTTTAAATTTTGCCTTGGATAACAAATAGCTGGGTTTTGTTTCAGAACAAGTGTAATTACACGGAAGTGTGTTATTTTTGCATTATATAAGCACCATACAGAAATATTTCCACATCACTAGAATGAAATATTCAGCATATTTAAGAAAAAACCTTTTGGAAATCTTTGGTAAGGGAAAAGATTACTTGTATGGTACAGTTTGAATGCATAAATCATTCTCATATGTACAGTATGCCACCAGTTTTAATATATTGATGGAGTGAATAGGCATGAAAGCTGGGCTTGTGGATGGCCTTGTGCTGGAGGAAGGCAGATGGAGCTGCCTCTGAGAGCAAGGCAGTGTCTTCCCATGGAATGCAAACAGGCTCTAAAGGCCTCTCTCAGGAGGAGGGGATGTTGTAATATTATCAGCAATGTTGTGTTGAAAATTGAAAACCAGTAACTGAAAGCACATTGTAAAGAAACAGATGATTTGAATGGCTTGGAGAACATTTTTAAGGTTAGTAATCAGCAAACCACAAAGAAAATAATCTTGTGATCAGAGTTCTGATTTTTCACCAAGATCGAGAGCCAAGTCAAAGGTAATCCATCTTCTGTTCACTAAACATTTTTTCTTAGCTATACTGCCTACCAATTTATTTAAAGAAAAAGATTGTATATACATATGTACTATTAAACAAATGATGGAAGAGAAACCTAACGCCCCGGTAGCTTTTGAATGTTCCTATCTTCTGCAATAACATCTCATAAAGCTTCAGAAAATTGTTTCATAGAAAAAAAAGGTTTGTAAAATGAGGATTGAGTAAACACTGGCTTGCCAAGAGTGAGCTGTAGCCTGTTCTCATACCAGTGCAGCAGCTATGCTTTCTTCAAGTTTTTTGCAACAGAAGAGTCTCTTGTTGATTTGTGGTGTGTTTCCAACCTTTTTGAAGTTTTCTGCATGATACTTTCATAAGTTCTGAACACCAAGGTTTTCCTGCCGAATGAAAGGGAAAGAATCTTAGATGGATAACATTTTCCTTCTGTGTTACGTGATATGGATTTTTTTCCCTGATCCAGTTGCGGTTAGAACACTTCATTATGTAAAAATATATGTATAGTAAGCTTTTTCAGTGTTGTTACAAAAAGGGAAACTGTGAACTGTGTCACATAACAAAGTTAAACTGCTTTGAAATCATAACATAGATGAAAAATAGGATGTAATTCTTAGATCTTCTTTTCCATCAGATTTTCCTTTCAACTAGCTGTTGGTGTGAAATCTGTTAGGACAGTTTTTCTGGCTTGCTCCTGTCAGTCCTCTTTCCGGTGGGCAAATGGCAAGCAGGCTGCAAGTTGAGTGGAACTGCATGAAGTGATGGTGGTGCTTGACTTGCTGCTCTGGGGAGCCATCTGTAGCAGCAGTGTTAGAGGTGTCTGCCTAAATGCTTAAATATTGTATATGGCCTTTTCATGTCCTTTGAAGTGCAGGGGGCTTGCCATGTATCTTTCATCTAATGTGGAAAAAATATAATTATTGTCCAGTATCTACTGAGAGTTTTCTAGTTTTAGAAACCCTAAAATATTTTCATACATTTTTGTAAAAAGGATAGCTTCTTTTAGATAGACAAGGTACAAGACAAATTTTACATGATAGCTTTTGGGGAAAAAAATTGCAAGGAACTTTGTTACAATAATAGGAGGAAGGTTATTGTTAATTTAAGTGCTGATGGACAAGGATTTTCTTCAGAGACTTCGAAAACTGCCAGAAGCACGATGGCCAGTATTGCCCTTTTCTTCTGGAGAGTTTCTTTGAAAGCCAGAGTGTTTTGAGGTGGGGAGGATTTTCATCCTAAGAATGATTTTTAGGTTTATTTTATCAGGAAAACAAGGCAAATGTCAAACCAGGTCTTGAACAAAAGATGTTGGAATTAGCAACTGAGATCTTTTTCAGAGTCCTTTCTGACTGCCTCTGACTTTGACATTTTGTATCACAATCTTTTAAAAAAGTTATGGTAGCAATGATGTTTAAAAAGGCAGCAGTCAAGTGAAGGATGACAAGATCAATATAGATTATTTTGCATTTGGAATACTTGGATTTCAAATACTTTTTTTTTAAATTAGTCAGAGAAGGGAATGTTTTAACGTACATGTTTCCTTAGGCAGAGAGGCAGTTTCTGGTAGCCTGCTTGACTTTGCTGCATGATGCAAATGACATTCATGTGTAGAGGACTGTAGATATTTACTTTGAGAATTTGAGTGCACTTTCATATAAGCTCTTCTTTTGGATTTCAAAATCAAAACCCTCCAAAGATGTGCCAGCTTATGGTGAGTAGGAAACCAAGGCAATACTGCTGAGATGAGCAGTCTGCCGTCCATTCAGTGGTGTCCACATGTTTTGCACTATTCTGTTCCCATATGTGAGCTCAAAATTAATCGTGGTTGTGTGCCAGACTTTGTGGAAGGCCTGATCTTGTTTATTGCTAACCAGCAACTAATTTGCAGCTGCAATGCTTGTATTTGCCCATTTAGTAATTATGAAATTGTAGGGAAAGCCAATGCACTTTCATATGCACTATGTTTGGAAAGTTTAGCAAAGAATTTGAGTGACACAAAATAATTCCTGATGTTGAAAAATTATGTTAAATAATAAATAAGAGAAGCATATATAGAAGCAGGTGAATAATGGTGAAACACAAATGGGGAGAAAATGTGTCATGGTGTTTTCATATGTTCTCCAAAGACAACATAAAATATGAGGTAATAAATAGAAGTTTTGAAAAAAGCATGTAAAGGTAAGTTACTGTTCTAGAGTGGCAATTTAATTGCAAAACATGAAACAATTATCTAATGAAATACACTGCTAAACTCATGTTTGAAACCAGTGCACTTAAATGAATCCAGTGGCTGTCTAGGCAGCCATCCCCTAACTCCAGCCTGGGGTGCCATCATCACAGCTTGAGTTGTTCTTTACTCCAGTTTGGGTGCTGTGGTTATGGCAAAATATATCTTACTGCTGTGAAAATAGTGAAACTGTATTAGTTGTATATCTGTGGATGAATAAGGATAATACAGAGGTTCGGTGTGTTTGCAAATACTTATCCATCCTGAGAGGTGCAACAATTTGCATCAGTGATGCTGGCCCTACTTGAACTGTGTGATGCAAGGGTAGTCCCTAAACTGCTTACCTAACTGTGCATAACTTACATTGACCTTTTTAATTTATATATAAAATACTATCATTTTGGATTCCTAAGGTTGAGTTTTTAACGATTTAAATAAGAAGGGCTTATAGCAAATTATTTCTTATGCTTACAGTACTTTTATAACATCTTTGTCTTTTTCTATCATTAAGAAAAGTGTTTCTGTAATGTTAATTAGCTAGTAACTGCTGTTTTCAGTGTGATTTAATTACCATATGTTGCTTGATTATATGTTACAAAATAAACTTAAGGTTAGTCTAGATTGTTAAACAGTCAGCTAATATGTGACAACTGTGCTTAGGATGAGGTTTTTCAGGTACAGTGGTAGGGATATTGGGAGGAGGAAAAGCTAAAAGCAGAGTCTCATTCTTATTATATGAAGACAATTTTAAGAATTGCTTCCTAGATTTAAAAATTACTATTTATGGGAAATATCTGGTAAAAGACCGTGAAAATACTTTGAATCATAACTGTGCATAATCATAGAATAGATTGTAAAGATGTAACTCAGATGATTTGCATATGTGTTACTAATAGGCATCCTTTACTGACAGTCTAATTGTACAATGCAAGATACTCATCATTTACTATCACTTAAGAGTTTTAAAAAAATGCTTCTGTTCAAATAACATTTAGTAATAGCTACAATACTAGTGGATAAATTACATATATGTAGCTCTGTTTGCACGTGTAAATATTACTGCAGTGACAGTTGCACTTTTTAAATAGCAAAATACTTAACTCTTGGCAGTTCTATAGTCAATTTTAGAATGATGCTAAATAGAAGATTTTACTGAATGCTTATCTTTGGTCAACAAACAGAAGGTAAGCTAAACTTTATAGATGAGCTAAACCTGATAAGTATATTTGACTGCCTTCCACATTAAAATAAAGAAATTGAAAAAAAAGTTTTTGAGCAAAATTTTTGAGTATTGTAAATACTCTTCCTCTAGGAAGATATTTGAAGTAGTTTTTATATTACCTATTGATGTAACTGATCTGACACTGGAAACCACTAGGAATTTTAATACTGTTCCTGAATAACTGCCTTCATCTCTAGTCTCTGCAGGAGATGGTACTTTAAATATATGGGAAGTTTTTTCCTGGTGTTACTTTCTCGGATTGCTAGACCAAAATCTGTATTTAATTTTCTCTTAAATTCTAAGTTAATTTTTGTGGTTATTTTCACATGCATCCCTTCAGATCTTTAGGAAGTTCAGCGTAAGAGCTGACTTCCCAAATGGTGTAAAAAATATGAAGATAAATCCTGTATTGTGCCAGTTTATTTCCCTACAGACTTTTGTTGTGATTTCTGTTACAGAAATGTTTTCAAATGGACTTTGCCAGAAATATGAACTCTTAATGAGCCACCAGTCAATGAAATAATTGTATTGTAGAACAGATTTGTGGATGTTTAAAATAAGTTTCTCTTTTTAAAAGAGTTTTTCTTTGAAGTAGAGTAAGAGTGTGGCTCAACAATGTAAATGCCTAGGAGGGTAATATCAGCTGAGGGGATGGTTTCTTGTATTTTTCCCTGTAGTGTAATAAAATGTGGCATTTTAAGTGCTGTAGAGAGGGTCTCAATTGTGGTTGCTCTGAAGTTAAGTAACTGCTTTGGGACACTGAAGACACATTGCTTTATTCAAAGAAAATAAAACAATTCAGTATTCTGCCTCTACAAATGTTCTAAAATGTAACACACCTGTTAATTTCCCTTATATAACTGTTCACAGAGGAAATTCACTGGGGCTTTGGTACAGGTGGCTCCTTGTGCTGCTTCTTTTAAGTTTAACACATTCTACAGCAGATGTTGTTTTAAGTATCAAAGTCTCACTACCAAGTCCTGAGACGGTAATATTTAGATTTTAATTTCCCCCCCCTCAGCTTACTGCTTGTCCTGTTAGATACAGGTGGTGGCCTTTTATCAAGGAAAAGTGCAACTCTTCTGGATTCTTCAGTCACCAGATAACTTGTGTTTGTGTAGTTAGTGATAATTCTTTGTACTTTGATGAAAATGTATTAACAAGAATAAGTATTTGTAGAGTTTTGTAGAGCCTTTGGGATGGAGTGGGGAAAAAGTATCTGAGAAAGTATCTGAGTTTTTTGGTTGGTTGGGGGTTAGGTTTTTTTTGTTGTTGTTGTTTTGTTTTTTGTTACTAGGCAGTGTGTAACTGAGATTCCAGATCATTTAAATTTAACTTGCTTAAGGTTGATAAAAAATATGAATGAATCAACTTGGGCTTTATGTGAAAAGATTTTGAAGTTTATAGCTTTTCTGCCCCCTTGGGATTATTTCAGTATTTGAGTGGGACATTAAAGAGTAGAAAAATTTTTCTTTAAACGCAGGGAATTCAGTTTGGAGTTGGGAAATGACAGGAAAAAACTTTAAACCCTCCACTGATTGTGATTATTGTGAAACTGAGCTTTACTTCAAGATCTTAACCAGTTTTATGTTTTCAAAATTTAATTGATATTTATTTTCTCAGACATAACTGATTTTAATTCCTTAAAGATGCTTATGACAAACTGGATAAATCAGTAAGTAACTAATTTACAGCATTATTGTACTCAGTGGTGAGAAGTTTATTGCAGTTTGCTTCCATCATTTTTCTTGACAGCTGTTGAAAATAATAGGATGGAATTGGATTTTTACTGACTTCTAGGAAGCAGATATTTGTTCAAAAGCAGTCTGAGAGTGCAAAGATCCATGGCAATATTCGGAATTCATATTTCCCTTGAATGGAAGGTTGTGATAAAATGGTACATGGTGTGTTTTCATTGCCTGTTGAAAGACTTTCATGCAGTTAAAATAAGCATTTTGATGGTGGTTGAATTAAGAGTTTTTGTCAGTCTCTTCTCATCATGGATGATTAGACTAAAACGTCTGCTTGTCTTGACTTGAGATCACCACAGCTTCAGATAACATGCTTTGTGATTGAAGGTCGAAATATTTTGAATTCTAATAGGCTGCCAGATGAATTGCTTGAAATAGACTGTAAAATTTCAAGGCTTCCTTTTCCATCTGCTGTGAAAAGAACCATTGGGAATGGTTGAGCTTGATGATCATAGAATTACGGGATGGTGATTCTAAAACCCTCAAAGGGAAGTTGCTATGGAGATCTAGTTCCAAACTGTGAAATGATTCACCCCTGAAAGGCTTCAGGGTCTGAGAAGCTGAACACATCATTGTTCAGGTGGTCATTGGTTAGGAAATTGCTGGTGCCTGTGTAATCAGCACTCCTGTGGTAGTTAACGATCTAAAAAGGTTTGTTCTGAATGATGTGGGACAACAGCAATGTGCATAAAATGGCTTCTCTCAATCATAGTTTGCTCAGCCTGATGCTTGTAAAAATACAGTGAGCTAAATGGCAGAAAAATGAACTGCTTCATTGAGGAAGTCTTTTAAAAACAAAATTCTGTGATGGATTTGACATCTAAAGTAAAAGGAGAAGAACCGTTTCAGTTTAAAAAGCTCTGGTTAGATATTGCAAAAGTATCACATTATAAATTTATTTTTGCAAGAAGCAGGATGGTGAGGAACCACTGGAAATAAAGATTTCTACCCAGTCACACCTCAGGAACATAAAGAAATAGCCTCAATATGCTCATATTACTGCCCCTCACACCTTTCCCCCTACCCCACCCACCCCCTTTTTATGGCCTGCCAAATACTGTGCTTTGACAATAATGGAAAACCCCCCATTTTTAATATACACAATTCAAGTTAATCAAAGCATATGTTTTCTTTCTGAGCTTCTTACCTATGTGTTTTCATGAGAAGAGTGAAAGGGAATGAGCAGAAACTGCGTGCATGCATGAAGCAATGCATTTTGTCAACTATTGCTAAAATCTGGTGTCAGATTCTTAAATTACTTGGAAACTTCAATGTACACTGAAGTATTTAGTGTGCTTTTTCAAGGTAGGTAGGACGTATTTGCTCTGTGTACAAGTAGCTACTGGCTATAGCTGTCTTTACCTAATTCAACATAAAACATTCATTTGACCACATGGAATTTGGATAAATAAGTTTGTGTTGTTATATCTTGCATATCTGTTCAACACTGCCCTTGTTCTGTTAATGGGATTTAGTAAAGAAGACACCAATGGCTACTAGATGGTGCCAGATAGTTACAGAACAAAACCCACAGGTTCCACAGTGCAGTTGTCATTGAAGTAAGGTGTTAATAGAAAGAAGAGGAAATACCAGAGTGTCAGGGATCACCTTCTGGAAATAATGTACAAAATAACTCTTTACTTCCCATGTAACTGATCTGCCAATTGATAGCAAGTAATATGCTTAATTTTCTGTTGGGAGGCTGTTTTGAGTTTTATAAGAACGGGGAAGTTAGAAACATCCACAGTAAAATATTAGTATTGAGTTTTATTTGGTTAATTGTTACATTAAGGTCTGAGCGTTGCACAGGATTATAATGCAAACCTTCTTCATCAGCTCTATCATTTCAATTAAGATGCAAATTATATATTACTTTTTGTTTTCAGTATTTCAGGTGTGGTTCTAAAAAGATCATTTGATATTTCTTGTGATTTCAAGCCTGTACCATTATGTGAGGTCCTAGGAACATCGCTTTTAAATTGTTAACAAGTAGTCATTGCATGTGAAAAACCACATATGAAGAATGAACTGTCTTTTAACCAGCTAATGATTTTTTATTATTTACAAGATTTCTGTTAATAGAAACCAGATAAGCAGCACTCTTATAAAATTTTAATTGATTTGCAAAGCATATATCCGGATGAATTTTATTGCTGCTTTTGCATTAAGGTTATGTATTGTGTTATGAATTTGGGTCAGAATGTCCAGAGGGAAGATTACGTGACAAGGCGTATTTTTCTAAGGTTATTAGTAAGAAGCTTTTTGCTTTTATTTTAAATATATTTTATTGACTTAACACAGCACTTCATTACAAACTTATATAGACCATACACATACATAACAGCAATGATTAAACAGTTTTTTCTTGTTTTAGTTCTTCACCAACTCTGGTTTACATGTTACCTGTTGTCTGGTCTTTCCTCCTTTTTTTTGACTCTGCCAAATTCCTTATTTCTATTTTACAGCAGTTCCTTTTAAGGCACTGCAATAAGTTGCCTGGTTTTGTAGTGCTTTTGCTTTAACACATGAAAAATACAATTTTAAGTTTCAGAATATCTGGGAACTGCTTAGACAACTAATCTCTTGAAGCGAAAACTTAGTGAGGTTTGTTCAGGTATTTAGATAGTGTAAGACATTGTTTTAAATGGTTTTGAAGAAAAGGTGCCTTCTTGAAACAATTTTACACCCTTTATTGTGGGTTCCAGGACCTTTGTGATTTTGCATTTTATGTTGAACTAAATTGTTCATTCTCCATTCATTATTTTACCAAGACCATAACTCTCCAAGATGTTGAAAAATGCAGAACAGAGTCAGGCTGGCTCTGAGCAGGAGCCAAGGTGAACTCAGCAGAGTTTAGTGGCTTGGACTCTGTTGCAGCATTTAAGTATCCAAAGTGATTCAGAAGTGCAGTTGTGGGAATTGCTACATAGTGCTATGCCAGACCCAATAAAAACTTCAGGGCTTCAATTGGTTTGGGTTTTTTTAATATTTCTGCATCTTTGGTGTAGTCAATCTGTGGCCCAGATGAACTGTCCATGAATAATTAAAGTATTTCCTCTATATCTGGTCATTCAAGGTCAGATAGAATTGCCCTGTGGGTTTTGGGCTTATGTGTGCTGGTTGCTATTATTGATTTTGAAAATATTTTAAAAACATGGTTATTGTTAGCAATTTTATTTTGTTATGGTGACTCATTAGAGATTCCAGTCCAGACTGACACCACAGAGCTTGGCACTGAGTATTCCTAAAGAGAAGACCTTGATGACCAACCTTCAGAAAGAAGGGGTAAAGTTCACCATCGATAGTGGAAGTAATCTGAATAATCAGATACACAAATACAGACACATTTTTACTTTCTGAATGGTTCCTGATTAGGACCCCTGTTTTGGACAGTGTAGATACTATCAGATTTCAAAGACCTGAGCTCCAGTCTACTTTTGAGTAGGAACATTGTCTCCCCTGAGCAGTTGGGATTTGGATACACAGGTATGTTAAAGGGTACCCACTGATGTTTGTGCACTGTCCTCCATGCAGGAGGTGCCACTGTGGGGAGCACTCAGCAGGGAGGGCAATACTCTGGAGACTCTCCCCAGTCCCTGTTTGCTTCTCTCTTCACAACTTAACCTCTCAAAGAAAGGTTTTCAGTCATTACAGCAGAGAATAACATAAAGTGGAGAGTGGCTGAGTTCAGGCTGACAAGTGCACTTGTCTCTGAAGCAAATGCTTCTCCAGCCTTTTTGGCTTTTCAGCATTTTGCAGGGGACCAGGCTAGGTTCCAAGGGCCTGTTCTTGTTGCAGTTAACACTGTTGTATTTGGGTAAAATCTGAACAGAGGTGCTATTTTTTTTTCTAGGGAATTTGTGTTTTAAATAATTTATGTGGTATGTCAGCCATCTCAAAAGTTTTACACTGAGTGCTGCCTTTCTTACGGTGAGTCCATGGAGGTCACCATGTGCTCTGATGCTGGGTAAAGCCTGTTGCAAGAAGAGTAACCAAGGATTTTGTCACAAGCACTATTTGGAAGGCATTGCAGTGATAATATTTCAAATACATGATCAAGGGCAGTCAGAGTGAGCCCTCTGCAAACAGAGGCTTGAAGGGCCTTAAAGATTTATTCCTTCAGCTGCCAAATAATGTCCTTTACTCAGTGTGACCAACTTGATAGCAAATCTCAGCAGGTAAAAGGTTTTGCCTGCAGTGTTGACTACATCCCAGTGGTGCTAGGATGAAAGAGCAATAGCAAGTAAACAGATTTTACATTTGAAATAAATCACTAATATTTGTCAGACAGACTCAAGGGTAAGGGCTCTGAAACAGGATTTTGCAGATAAGCTCACAGGAGCTACTGTCTCAGTAACAACTTTTCTGTGTTAAAAACTGCTTCCTGTAGGAACAGAGTCACGGTTTCTTCTGCTGACTTAGATGTCCTGAAGTGAATTGTTTTGCCTCAGTGTTTCCTGAGGATTGTTCTCATCTCTCACCTTGTGCAGTACTTGCTTGATGAGTACTTTCATGCGAATGTAATTTCTTCTTATGCCAAAGAAGTTGATACTACAGTAATTTAAAATCCTGTATAGCTGCTACGTTCTCATTGTGTGTCTGCCAGTGCAGAAGGAGACTTGCCCTGTTTTGTCAAACACTCCCAATAGGTTTGGTGTTGAAAAGGCTGCCATTCAGCTGCTGTTCCAGACTTTCGGGGAGGGGTGCTTGGCTTGTGATCTCTTGAGTGATGCTGTACTAGGGCATGGCAAGGTAAATGTAGCTGCTCATCTTCTAGAAAGGTAAGTAAGGAATTCTAATTGTAGTGCTGCACCAGTCAAGAAAGCCCAGAGCAGCTGCTTTTACTTTCCTGTGTCTGTATAGCCATATGGTATGCATAAACTGTAACGTTGTGTGCAAAGTAATTAATGTCTCAACTAATATTCTGAACTGTTTTCTGTTGCTAAAAATCAGCTAAACTTTAGAATAAAAACAAGTGTTTTTAATGGGAATTAAAACCTTTTCTTATATTTCTACGATGCAGGTAAAACAAAATAATTATTGCAACAGTGACTGCTTGCATTTTAAATAAATTTATACATATTATTTTAAAAAAATCTAGTTAACTTTAAAATATGTAAGTTTTCTTGTCATTTAGGGTTCTGTGAAGCTGATCATCAAGAGGGTTGCAAATCATTGGTGGTTTCTATTTTCAGAGTTCCACATCCCAGAGTAATTTGCTTTAATTTCACCCAATTTAACCTATACTTCACACCATCACCATTCAGCTTTAATAGCTATGTTCCATGCATAAGAAAAGCAGATAAATGTCCACAATTAGACTGCAAGTGATTACAACTAGTTAGGGCTTTATGAAGACAAAACTTAAAGGGCTGTAGCACAAAACAAAGCCACAAAAGATGTCTGAAAAAATTCTTTCTTCAGAAGTCAAGGTTTACTTACAGCATTTTATTTAATGTTTTTGTACTTGATTTTGCTTATGTTGAAGATGTAGGCAGGTGCACCTTCTTCAACTGAAAATTACTCTGCTTTAAAGAGTATTAGGTTTGTGTTACAGGTGATTAATTTCACTTGAAATTGGCTTTCAAGGGAAAACATGCTAAACCTACTTTATTTGTTGTTTCTTTGTTAACACATACTACATTTAAGAAGCTTTAAAATGTTGACCCTGGTAGTATTCTTTTGCCCTTCTAATGAGTATACATAGTAAAATATGCCATCATCAAATTTTTAGAACATTATAGAATGTTCAATATACTTTTACCTCAGTCAGAAATAGCAGTATCTTTTACGGTTTAACCCTTTTCAGTACTGATGGTAACACATCAAGCTAAGTACAGATATTGCTTATAATCTGATTTTTTTGACACTTGTAGTCTTGTTTCTTTTGATAGGTCAAAGAAATACCCTGCTTCTAGCCCCTTGCCTCCTAAGTTATCCTATTTTATATCTTTTTGTTCTTCCCCCGTTTCCCACCCTAGTAAGTAGCCAGATAGATATTATTGCTAATTTATTTCAGGGCTTATTACAAGGGGTGTATTATGTGTATTGCAATGTGCTGTATCAGTCTGCGATGATATGATATCAGTCTCTTTTTGCCCAATAGTTGCTGAATGTGTGCAGGAGAGGAAGTGCAAGTATTAATAAGTCTTTAGGTCTGGCTTTTGCTGATGTTATTCAACATTCTTTTACAGCTTATTGACAAAAAAGGCTGGTCTTTACCCTAAATACTGATGGGAGTTTCAGTTTGTGGTGCAGTTCAGATTCTGATCAAATTGTAAATATCTCTCTTACTTAAAGCATAACATAACCAAATGCAGTTGCTTGTCTGTTATAAATAATATAAGATGTAAGATGCCGTTATGTAGAGTCTAATGTTAGCCAAATATTTTGCTCCATTTTACTTTAAGGATAAGAATAATTAAAGAAATGAAGTGACTGGTATATAAAATATAAATTGATCTTGAAGATATTAGTCAATTCCCGTAATTGCAATTAACAGCAGAATAAGGTAAGTCTAGTGGTATTATTCTGATTTGGTTTTTATCTCCTTGGTGGCAGCTTGGAGCCTCCAGAAATAATAAAGTTTTAGCTATAGGCAGCTTCGTTTTTGTGTCAAACTAGTTTTTTATGCTATATCATAAAACTTTCAGTCCAATCAGCAACTACATTTAAATACTGCAAATTGTGGCAGCAAAACAATAATTCTGCTGATTAGCCCCTTTCCATTTCTTGTAAGTGAACTGTTTATGCTGTTGAGTACCTTTTGAAAAAAGAAAAAGCCAAAACAGCCTTGATTAGTCAAGGAGTAATTGGATGACTTGATTTTAGCAAGAGAATGAATTGGTTGATGATAGCCTGTAACTAAGTGTAGTGGTTCTGTTCAGATGAATACATAACATACAGTCATCAGATCTTGACAGGTATAACATAAGCAATGCAAAAATCTCTGGAGGCTGAGAGGTAAATTTTGTCAAAGAATTTTGAAGCTGATTCTCAAAAGAAATAGAAAGAAACATGCATACCATTAGGTGATACCGTTTCAAAAGTGGCATTTGTTACTGCTATGCTATGTGCATATTTATCTACTCATACTTTTGCATGTGAAGAGAAGATACTGTTTGTGTGTCCTGGCTATCATCAAGACCTGACAAACAGAGATCCTGCTCTTCCTTAGGGAAAAACTAGAGGTTTTACATCTTCCCCAGCCAATCATTCCATTTCCTGGGTCTTTTTTTGTCTAGTATCACTTGAAAGGAAAGTGCAGAACTAACAATCACTGCATTACTTCTTCAATCCTGCTTTAAAAATACTTCTCCCCTCTTGGTATTATATTTGAACAACTTGAAAAAAAAATTGTCATTGCCAGGTGGATTCTGCAGGTGCCCTGAGGGCAGCAAGAGGGAGTAGGACCCAGTGCAAAGCTCCTGCTGCTCTTCTTGCTATAGAGAAAAGATCCAAACTGCTTCCCTGCACTTTAAGCTCACCATGCTTTGACCCAAGCATCCCTGGTAAAGTGCTCAGTGGAAGGAAAATCCTTCTCTGAAATTGGAGAATCCTTTAAATTTGGGCCCACTAATGACAGAAGAAGGAGCTGGGTGTGACAGTGATAATTTCCAACCTCCTTATTTCTGGTAACTTCAAGTTAAGTCATTACTTTTGGTATTGCTGTTAGATGGCAAAATGAACTCTGCTGTTGTGTTATGCTTTGCTATCTTCCTATCTAAATACTTGCCTTGTTTTAATAGCAGTATCTGCATGCCACTATAGCATTATGAGAATTTAACACAGCAGATTTGTTTACTTAGAGCAAGATTGATTTTTCTAATTCTGTAGTATTTGTTATTCTACACCGAAGGAAGAGGCAGGGGTGTATCTTTCAAGTAAGAGAGCAAATCCATCAGCATTTCATGGGAGATGCTTAGGGACAAAGAAACCTTAGAGGTAGGTTACTTGAAATATAAAGGATAGAGGTAGATTCTGCTCAACTTCTTTTTGAAAGGTTGACTAGCTTCTAATAAAAATATGTATTACCTCTAGTGGAATACGAGACACCAGGGAAGTTGCAGTCAATTCTTTAAATAATGAAATTACTGATTAGGGTTTCCCAGCTGACCTTTCTGTATTGCTGTATCCATATTGGGTAAGATTTGTAGATTAATATAGTTGTTAATTTTATCTTTGTAAGTTGCAAACAGTAGACTCGTTTTCTATTAATTGTCCTATTTCATGAATCAGTTCTACAACTCCATTTTTTTCCTACCTAAATTTTTAGACCAGGGACTGGGTAAAACATTTCTCTAAGAGAGACAAGGTTCTAACTAAGGCTCATTCATCATAGCAGTGCCTCTCTTTTCCTTTCTTTCTTGTGTATCCTGTTGTCTGGCTTCTGGCTGGGCTGTCAGTCAGGACTGGTCTGTTTTAGTTTAACTAAAGTCAGCACTGATAAACCCTGAACAGGAGATTCACAACTCAAGTTCAATGCCTGTTGCTTATCATGAAGAGTCTCTCAGTTTATGCCAAAATCTGGAACATGGATTCTGATTTGGCCTTTTGAGCATACAAAATGTTACACCTAACCCTTCCCTTATGGACTGCGGCCATCTCAATGGGAAGAGATTTGAATCTCTTTCTTCTTGGTGTTCCTGGTAACTTGAAAAAAATCTGCTGTGATTAATTTAATGGATTTCCTATCTATTTAGAAGTATGAGCTTTTTCAGCACAGCCATGGATAGATTTTTCTCCTTTCCAAATTAAGAAAATGCACTTTTCCTCTAAATGTAGAATTTGAGCCCAGAATGGAATATAGAAGTATATAGACCCATTTCTTCCATAAGAAGGGGCAAGCAACCTGGTGAGAAGGAGAAAAGTCTAACCTGTTGCCTTGAATAGGAAATCATCAGTTCAGTAGAGAGGCTCCTTATCTGAACAGGCAATTGCCTATTGCCAGTTATGGGTCTCCTCATGGATGCTGCCAAAATGAGCTGCAGGATGGCTGCTGACACAGGTATGAGGACAGCTGATGGGAGGAGGAGACTTGAAGAAAATACAGGCAAAATGTTGAATTGTCCATTGGCTAAGGTGTTTAGTGGGCTGAGAGCTGAAGTATAGGTTCAGTTTTGATGAGATGGAATTACATAAAATTAATTGGGTTTGAATGAATAAAGAGCTGGATTTTTTTTTGTGAAAAGGAGTGGAAAGATGTGAAGGAGTGAAGATAATTGTTAGAGAAGTATTTAACTGGTGGTAAAGAAAAAATGTAGCTAATTATTTATATGTGGGGGTGTTTTTGTTTGGTTGTTTTTTTAAATACTAATTCATCTTACATTTGCTTTTTCAGTAAAATTCATTCTTCCTTAAAACCAAAACAAACTTTACCTTATATTTTTCTGTTCTAAATATGAGATCTTTATAGTCATGGAACTTTTCTCTTGGGTTTAACAGTGTGAGGTTTTTTTGGTTTTGTTTTTTAAACCGGAGGATACCAAATGGAGAAGGAAGATCTAAACAACTTTAGAATGTATTATTAGGTGATAATGGACACTTTTTTCTTAATAGTAGGAGGAAAGTCAAACTTTTTTTTTTTTTTTTTTTTTTTTAAGCTGCAAAAAAGCTACTAATTTGTTGAGAAGGCTGGCGGGTAGATTTTTCTTTGATCTGTATGGTGACATCTTCCTACTTTCCCCTCTTCCCTCCTGCTTTTTATTCAGTATTTTTCTTGAACATCAGAACAGAGCTGTTATGTTTTCTAGTATCTGTTGATCCAAACAGCCCACATCCATCCCTTAGAGTCAGGTGCACAGACAGGGATTTATGGAAGGCAAAGGCTACAGTATCTCTCCTGTAACTGCCTGGGGTGGTTATGCAGTAAAGTAGTGAGTTTCCATATGGCAGAGCAGCCTCTTTTCCTGTCATGGCCAGTATCAGAGTTGGATCCATGGCTGAGGTGATTTTCCATTTACCAAGGCAGCTCATCGATCATCTTTGGAAAGAGGCAGCTGCTGGGAGTGGAGGCAACTTGTAGTACCTACTGTTTGAAAGACTTTTCAGAAACTTATGCAAAAATTATTTTGACTTATGACTGACAACATTTTAAACCTGTTTACCACGTGTTTTGATGTAAAATATTTATTGCTAAAAGCCTCTGTTTTCATAAGTTAAAAGAAAATACGAACTTCAAGGTGTGCATGAGAACAACCCCAACTTGCTGTCTATCAGTTAAGGGGTTGTTTGTAGTTTGCCCTGTTTCCTATGTTATATTTAGTACCAGAAATGGCCTTGGGTTTGTTTTCCCATGTAAAAACCAGTTGATTTTCATTTTGGTAATATTAAAGTAAAATTATTTTTGTGGTGGATTTCGCAGGCATATCTTTAATATTACAGGCTAGGCATGCAAATACTCTGAAAATTGGTCCAGGAACAAGTAATAAACTGTTACAAATTGTTAATGTTTTTATTTTTAATATCTCTGATTTTTTTGAGGTGAGGTTTTCTTTGTGATGCAGCTTATCTGTTAATGTAAATCCTAGTTGAATTATGTTGCCAGATTGTCTTCAGAAGGGCATGAAGTCAGCACACATGCTTCAGTAATATCTGGTTGTTTTACCCTTATGTTTCCAGTTGGCAATTTGAAATTATGGCTTCAACTGCACTTTAAATATGTGATAATAGCATGTGTTTCTAATAAGGGCCAGCACCATTTTGTTCAGATAGTGTGAATGGTTGTCACTCATATATGACAAATGCACCTTCATCTGCTTCTTTGATGGCCCCCTAAAAACCATACCCTCAAATCAGGCCGATGAAATTAGCTGCTGTGTAAATTGTGTGTCTGAGTGGTTCATTATCTAATCACCGTCAGAACCACAGTGATAAAGTAGATTGAAACAGGGGCGAGGTCTGCCAGATGATTTCAGGCCTTTTTTTTCTAAGCCTTGTTTCCCTTGGAAACACCAAGAGTCATTCAGAACTTCAGCATTCTTTGTCTAGAACTTCTTTTTTTCTTAATGCATAAAATTGGTCTGCCAGTGAGGGCTGCCAGGGTGATTTGTAAGGTTTTCTTTCCATGAATCTTTTAGTCATTACTGCATGTATTAAAATGTTCTGTGATGTTCAATTTAGCTACTATGTTTGCTACTGCTAGGTTAAATGCTGTTAAATACAGTGGTACCTATTTTCAGAAAAGTGTTTTAGCTTGTTCCTATTTAGAAGAAACTCCTAAAGATGTGTTAAGTGCTCTACTGAAATGGCAAAGTGCTGTGCTTTGTGTCTGTCTGTATAAAGCTTTGGATTCTGAAGATGATACATAAATTAACAGAACAAAGCAGTATGATTATAAAATATTGCAGGTGATGCTTGTATCCTTGCAGTGTGACAGACCTCGTGACTTTACTGTTTAATCTCAAACTTCTGTGACTTAATAGTATGCTGTATGTGTGTATATATATATATACATATATATATATATTCTCTTATTTTTAGTTTAATGTATAATCTGTATGTTCTTTTGTTTCAGGAGCATTTGAAGATGATGATATTACTCATGTTGAAGGAAGCGTAGATCCTGTTCGTGACATCGAAATAATACATGAAGAACTCAGACTTAAAGATGAGGAGCTGATCTTGCAGAGTATAGACAAGCTTGAAAAAGTAGCTGTAAGAGGAGGAGACAAGAAATTAAAGCCTGAATATGTAAGTATCTGACCTATGAAAGTAGGTTACTAAGTACTCTCTGTATTGAATTGAAATGTTTGTATTGTTTGAGTTCCATTATTGATCTCACACATGGATAATATGAAACACTAGTACTATTTTCTGTGTATTTTCAAGTAATTATTATTCTGAGTTGGAAAGTGGTTAGAATAGATTACTTGCTGTTTTGACAGCCTAAGGTTTCACTGATAAAAGCTAATTGTAATTTAAAAAATTTAACTGTTACTTTCTTACTGACACAGCTTTATGAGAATTCCCAATGTTTCATCAGGTTTTCATCAGTCAGTGTTCAATTGTAATTTAAAGTCCAGCAGTCTCTTCTGAGTTATTCTTGCTATTAAGTTCTAGTCTGATTTTGATACCAGAATTCCTCTAGCCATCAAGTGTGGTTGCACTTTGTGTCTTTGACTGTTAAATAAAGACTACTAGATGAAATTACTTTTAGAATGTTGTTGTGGAAAGCTGCCTAAATGATCTGTTATCACAGGGTAGTAGTGGTGTTTCTTTGTGAATTAGAAACTTAATAATTATCAACTTCAGAGTATGTTTTTGCAAATTATTATTTTACTGCCACTTGACTAGTGAATCTGCTACATTTTGCCTGTCTAGTTATTAATTTTTCTTTAATATTCTATAAATATTTCAGGTGGTATATAAAGTGCATTCTCTAATTATTACAGCAGTATAATAGGAATTCCATGGGAAACAGATTATTTATATTTAACAGTTTAGTAGTAAAAAATACTGTTTTCTCCCATGGCTTTTTAGATAGCAGGTAATAATAAAAAAATTTTGTCATACCAGTGCTGGTGTTTAGTTTGGCAGCACTGAAGTGCAATAAAATTTGTTGGCCCTAGTGTTTGGAAGCCAATAGGAAATGAAAGTGAACACCATCCCTCTCCATAATGTTAATCTTCATGGTGTATTGTTAAAAAGCACTTTTTGGTATCTTCTGTTGGTGAAGCACTGCTCTTCATCAGGCATCTCCCTGTGCTGGGTAAGAAGACAGCACTTCTTTGTGACTGCAAAGGGACATAACTAAAGTGTGTTAAATAAAATTCTTAATAATCATCATGTAACTAATTGGCAGCAGGTACAGTTGCTTCTGTATGCAGAGCTGCTGTTACTAGTTTTAGAACAACAGGAAGTTGGTATGTATTTGAAAACTGAAAATGTCAGATTATTCTTCAGTCAAGGGAGACAGTAAATAAAAAATCAAATCTAGAAATGCAATTTCAATGAGTAATAGAAAACTTTAGAATCTGCATTATTAATCTATCTTTATCTGGCTTTAGTTTCTCATCCCTCTCTTTACCTATTTCTTCAATCTGCTATTGATCTGTAGTTCACCTGTCAAAATGACTTTGCCACCTTGTGTTTGGAATTTACACATCCTCTCATTCCTTGGGTTTTTGATCCTCTCTTTATGAACACACACACACAGCAAATGCCAGGTCCTTGTGTTGCTCCCCAGTTGTGCTCTCAATAACAGCTGCTACACTTGACTAATCTCAACTGAGTTTGTAAACAACAATAGAGGTTTCAAAGGCATTAAATTCCTTTGTTTCATGGAAAGGGGTGGCTGAACAGAGGGGAAAGGCACAAATTAATTCTCCTCTTGAGACAAAAGCTGCATGTAGGAGCTACAGTCACTAGGGAATCTCTTCAGGGAAGTGCTGTCTTTGTCATGTCTTTGAGTCCTACTGATCTTGGACCTTCTTGCTTGTCTTCCTTTGTGAGTTGTATGCTTGAATTGCAAGGTAGACATTAGACCTTAGTAAAATTACTTCTTTTAGTGGTAAAGGCCTCTGAAAGCTCTGTTTGGCTACTTTTCTTAGTAAATCAGTCCCTGAGCCCACTTATGCAGCTTTTAGAAATAGATCTGTGTAGTTTTAAGATTGTAACAGAGATTCATGGGCTTTTCCAGCCACTAGATGGGTTAATTTCTACATTCAGCCACTGTGTTGTGTGAGGCACAGTTTGCTTTGCCATGTTTCCTTTAACGTTTTGTGTCACAGAGAAATGCTCTGGTTGCGTTTATGGAGCACACTGCATGATTAACAGTGCTGCAAACGACTTAGGGGTCTAGGAGGAAAACCATATGGGACTGGTGGAAAACACATATGCCTCCCTAAAAAGCAGTAGCTGAAGGTTAGGATTGTATTTTGGTTGCATTTTCCAGGTAGTTTGTTGGGCACAGAGAGAGCTCCTGGTCCACCATGGTCTGTAATGTTTCCATGCAGCTTGCAGCTACTGTTCAAGGCTTCCACTTTCTAGGGCAGAAGAGACAGTGTAGACTGGAATTTTTATTTTTTTGAGCAGGTTGTCTTTAAAGAAGGAAGGAGCTGGGAGAAAACTCAGGATTTGCTTTTTAAAGTTATTTACCAATATATTATATAGCCATTGCTAATATTCTGTTCTTAACATTGCAGAGGTGTGCAACAAAAGGCTTTGTCTGTGCTCTGAATGTTTGTCATAAAAAGTAATTTTTCACTTTCAGAAAAACTAGGGAGGTTACAAGGGAAAAACTTGGTATTTGCAGGTTGTTTGGGTTTTGCTTTCTGTTTTGTTTTTAAGGCACTGTTAAAATTCACTTTTTTCGTTGTTTGCCTTTTCCCATCCTTTTGGAAGTAATTTAAGGGAAAGACACTGAAGAAATTGTTGGGAATTTTAAGTAGTTGAGAGTTGGAAAGTTCTGTGGTTCATTCAGATAAAGATACTGTAAGCTCTCTTACCTGGTTCACTTTCAAACCCTTCAGTGGCTTGCTTTCTTCTGCTGATGGTTTCTCTGAACAAAACCATCTACAACTTGAATTAATTTTTCGTTTCTTTCACCTTTTTCTGAGAATGCTTTGACGTCCATTCAGGAAGAAAATAAATAATATTGATCTCAGTCAAGCATGTTTTTACATTGGTAGTTTACTGAGTACAACAAATAACCTTAATATGAAAGCTAAGGAGGAGTTACTGATTTCAGAGTGGTTATAATCTCCATGTCACGTGTACAGAGTTATTGTTGGGGCATAACAGGGGATTTCACTGTGTATTCATGGAAACAAACTCGAAGTGGAATTCATTCTTCTCATTTCATAAGTATGAATTGTCTGCTTTTGAGGATTCTCTTTATCTCTAAGTCTCCACAACTGTAATTTGGTATTCTGAAATCTCTAAAAGATTCTGGAGAAATGAGAAAATTGTCAGTCTGTATCAGCCAACAGTTCTTCAAATCCGAGATTTGCATTTGATTGCCCAACTTCCTCTGTTCTAACTTGTTAGTTGTGATTTTTCCTTCTCTTAAGCCCACATTACATACAGGTGGTAAGTTCACCTTTGTGCAGTGATGTGGCTTTGCAGCTGAATACAGTGTTAACTGTTGGTGTCTCTCAGAGAATTGATTTCTTAGTCCCCTGTCAGCAGAAATAAAATAGCCAACTGCTGTTAAGGAGCCATCGATGAAATAATTTTCAAGTTCTACTTAAAAATCAATGACACAATATGGTCCAAGATCAGCAACATGTAATGTTGACATAGGCTTGGAATAGCTTCCTTTACATGTATGTTTTTGTCTGTTTCACAGGTGTTCTCACTGCTGCCTTAGAAATGAGTGTCTGTTCTTACTAAGGGTGTATTGTTAGCTTATTCAGCTGTATTTTGGGTGGCAGGAGATTTCAAAGTAAAATATATATATATGAATTTATATATCAGCATGTACAATTTTTAAAAATAAAAAAAATTTATTTAGGGATTTTTCAGTCCTGGAGACAGAAGTCTTCAAGTTAATACAATGTAATATGGTTAAGTGAACATTACTGCAGGATTATTTTACATAATCCTTCCTGCATGAGTCAACTCTATTCCTTAGAGATCGACATTCTGCAATAGACAGGTGTCCCTTCAGCCCTTTTTTAGTGTGCTGAATCTTGAATTCCAGTGAAGACTATTTCTTAATGGTAATGGGATTGGGATTTGTGTATCTGGCCATGAGAATATTATTTATAATTGAGTTCCATGCACATTGTTGATGTTAGTGGTATGAAGACAAAATCTTTAGGTCAGTATCAATGTCTGCAGTGTTTGAGCTTCCAATTTGCAGGTGAAATTGACTTATACAGTAGGTCAAGATCAATGTTCACTGCATTTGAGCTTAGAGTTGAAAGAGGGGTGCTCTTACAAGTCCTACAAGATACCTAAATTCCATTTTTAAAGTCTGTCGCTTTTAAAATAAGCTGAATTTTCCAAATCAAGCACATTTTGTTAGAACAAAAGTAACTGCAATTATGAAAAGAACAGTTAGAGACTTCTTTTAAATGTTATGGCATCAGAACCATCTAATGTGTATCTAACTTACAAGAAAGGCATCAGGCTTTGTTTTGTTACTTTGAGTGATAACTAATAATAGGTATAATGATCTTAGGCATGTAGTATAAGCATCTGTTTGCAGATATGTGCTATGAGGAATAAAGAAATCTTCCTAATGATGTTTTAAGTAGAATCATAGAATATGCTGAGTTGTAAGGGACCCATCAGGATCATCAAGTCCAACTCCTGTCCCTGTGTAGGGCACCCCCAGATTCATACCATGTCCCTGCTCCTCTCTTTCGTTTGACATATTGGTCCTGTCTTGGTAATACAGTAATTATTTGAAAGATACTTTTTTGTTCATTTGAAATTACTGACACAGCGTGGAATATACTTCACAAACAGCAAATAGCTGGTAGATAAAGTTTCTTCTCATTATCAATATATACCATGTTAAAACACAGTGAAAATCTTTCCTCCCCACAATATTCTGAGGAATGGGATGATGTGGAGCAGAATTCACTGACCTCAGGCTGCAAGTGCTTGCCAGAGTTCTCATGGATGAGTGAACTAATTTTTCTTCCAACTGATGGTATCAGTTGGGAATTTTCACCTTTCATACATTCTGAGTTGAAGATAAATACAGTGGTGAATTGAGTGGGGTTTTTTTGTTTTGGGATGGGGTTTTGGGGCTTCTTTTGTCTCCTTTTTTGAGAGTTTGAGAATTTGTTCTACTGGAGATGGAAGGAAAGGAGCAGCATATGTGTACACTGTTGACATACTTTCTGCTGATGGCTGCTACAATTAGCAACTTAAATGTTAAATCATAGGGAATCGAGGAAATATTTATATTCTTAATGCATATAATTATGCCTAAAATCTTTAGTGGACCATTTACTGTGCTTAATGTGGTATTTAGAAGAAATTAAAGTTCATTCTGGGAGAAAATTCTGAATGTAACAGGAAAATATTCATGGCAGATGTTTGTGAATTAATCGGTAGTAAAGCCTGACTTAAAAGTACATAATGTGTAAATACACACATTTGTGTTACTGATAGAAAGAAGTCAAAGCTTAAATACTTGCTGTCAAAGGCTGGTCTTTACTGCCTAGGTTTAAGCAGTGGCTTAAAGTAGTTACTTTGATAAATAATGTCTGTCTGGGTATACAAGCCACAGTGTAATTTTAATATAGTACGTACATACACCAAAATATGGTGTATGTACCATATACATACTTATATGTATATATATGTATATCATATCATATATATATATATAATCATATATAATCATAGATATATATAATATCATATATAATATTGTTGTAATAATAAAATTGTATTCTGAAAAAGACACCTTTTTCAGTTGGCTTAATTCACATCTAGAATGAATACGTTTACACACAGATTTATTTGGAAATAAGTGTGTGTAGGCTGATGCATTAAGAAACAGTTGAATTCTTATGGAAGATGTTCTGTTGTACTTTTCAGTGCAATTTCCCTGTTTTAAATTTTTGGATTGCTAAAAATGATCACTTGTAAGTAGACTGCTTTCTATATTCTTACCTACATTTTTCTTCAAGAAGTTACAAGTGACTATACAATCTTATGTATAATGTCTTATAACTTGCAAGGATCACCCACACAGGAAATATTTGGTGAATACTGACATGAATTACATTGCTTGGAAAGCTTGTAGGATGTTGTGGGTCTAAGTACTTGCTGTCGTTCATAAACATTATTGGCAACCAGCTTTCAGTAAATCTTGTATCGTGTGCAGCTTGTACTGTCTCTGTTTAAGGTATTGAATAGAAGGATAACACACTTGTCCTAAATCCATTACTTCTTCCATTGTATTTTTATTAAAGTCAGCGAGCAAGGGAATTGTAAGAGATTAGACATTGTTTTGTATCACAGAGGAGCTCATTGTCACTCCAGTTGATTCAGTACCTGACTTGTTCTCTTTCTTAAGAGCTTATTTAAGCACTTAACACAATTGAAAAACACAGATCTTTCCCTTTTTTTTTTTTTTTTTTTTAATTGCAAATTTTGTCTTTATTGTCCTTTAAAATACCACTGTTTCTAAACATTTTTTTTTACTGTAAATTATTGCTTTGTCACTTCAGCCTCACTTTTAAATCACCAGGAAAAACCTCCAGGAAAAGTGGAGCTGTGGCTATGCAAAATAGACCTAATAGTAGATTCCCAAGGAAGTCATGAATGGACAACCTTGCATTGACAAGGAAATTGGTGTGTGTACAGTAAACAGGTTTTGGAGCAGTGCAGTTTAACTAGTTATGAGTACTCTCTACTGCAAGTAGTCTAGTTCTTGTCTGTATCTGGAAAACCATCATAGCTAGTTTGGAGACCAGCTGAAATACTAATTATTATCTAGTTTGATCTGTTGCATCTCCCAGTTTTATTCTTATAATTGTGGATAAAATCAAATGTTTGTTTTAGGGGAAAAAAAAAGTTTTTTTCTAGCTGAAGAGAAGTGACTGTAACTTGTGTAAGTTGTGCCAGTGATTCATTATCTTTACTGCTTAGAAATAAGACACAGCTTTTCTCTGTATTTGCCAATCTTCAAGTTTCAGCCTTTTGAAATCTGCATGCTAATGTGAAAAAAACTGTACTGTGTGTTTTGTTGGTTTTTGTTGTTGTTGTTGTTAATTGTATATTTCTATGAAATATATAAAAGTACGAGATTTAAGAAAAGTTAGCCTTCATATATAAGCACTTTTTCATAACCAAGATTTTTCTCAAAATTTTCACTATTTCTACAGAGATAAGTGTAGAATTATTCACAAGGGACATGAGCCTGTTTATATGTTCAAAGATGGCATTAGAATTATAGTTACAGTACACTTCCTTCACTTGCAGCCCTCAAGTCTTCTCAGTCCCTCCCACAAGGGGGAAGTCCTCTACCTAGGAAATACTGTATTCACCCTTCCTTGTCCCTCACTTAGCAAGTGTATGACCTTGAATTTATTGTGTTGGAAAACATTGTTTGCTTTTATTAAATAATGTTGTTAGTAATTTACTGTTCTCAGAATCTGTGTCATTAATGTGGTCTTTTTTAGGCCATTGATGAAAAGTGATAGCTAGCAAAATGCAGATGATTTGTTTGGAGTGCCCCCCCGAAACACACTGACTGGATTTTCTATTTACAGTTATATTCTAATGCCTACCGGTCAGGTGATGTTGAATGCATTTAGTGTATGCAGTGTTTTTTGAACTAAATACCTTAAGTCACAGGGCCAGATTCCTTAGGGAACTCTGAACATATTAATTATACACTACTGCCTTCGTTATTGATTATGCTGTGCTGCTGGGTTCCTGTATGAAGCAAGAGGAGCTAACCAAGAGCTACAGGTATCATTTAGGTGCTCATAAAAGTTTTCTGAGGAGCAGAGAAGTGAAGATGATAGAATCTTGAACAACTGAAACATTTTAATGAAAAGTATTTACCTGCTTTTGAAGGGTTTCCAGGGAGCTGGTCAGTTACTACATTTTGGGAGTTCTGAAGGGAAACGAATGAGGTGCCGAGAAACACTCTGCACATCCCAGCAACAGCTCCTTCGGCGGGGGAAAAAAGCCTTCTGTACTTACAGTTACTCTTTGTAATTGCAGAGGCTTTTGCACTGCCTGCAGAATCATGGAGAATTCACTTGCACTTTGAAGTGTGAAGTGATAATCCTCACAACTGCTTACTTCTTTATTAAATTTGCGGAAGTTAATTACATGCCCTGCTAATTTACAACAAAAAACTCACAATTCTCTGATGCCAAGTAGGCAAGTGAGTTTTCCAAGCTCCAGTTTAGTCCCTCATGCTGTGAGAAGAATTTGGCATTGGCACACATTATTACTATCATCCATCCAGAGAGTTTATTAATATATGCACATTTTTCTACACAGTAGTGTCTCATGAGCATGTCTTGATAAATCTCCTAAATGCAATTTAAATGCATTTCTTCATTGTACTTTATACTGTTGGACTTATTGTTTAAGGCCTGCTTAGTGTTTGTGGATTGACTACTTGCCACCTTAGGGTAATGTGAGCAGGACATAAATTAAAATCACTGCATTGCATATGGCTGAATGTAGTAAGTATTCACGTATCCTAAATGCATTGCCAAGTACATAGTCAGAAATTAGCCAGTGTTTAAAACAGTGGTATTTTTTATTCTGTGTCTTAACAGTTATAAGTAACTTGGATTTTCTTAGGGGGGTTTGGCAGCTCGTTTAAATGATACTTTCTACAATGTTGCTAGCTGAAAACCAGAACAAGAATCAAAATTTGTTCAAACAAGAAGTGGATCGTTCTGCTGGTGACAGATTGACCTCGAAGTCAATCTGGAACAGGGGAGGCCAGATCAAATGGAATAAAGTGGATCATTGCAGTATATTCTGTTATTAAGCATCTTGGAGTTAACTAGAGTAATGATTAAATGTCTTTAAATGATGATTGCAGTGATAGTGAAGATAAAAAAGTCAGTTCATAATCTTTCACCTGGCCTAAACATGAACAATGAATAAAGGAAAAACTGGTGCTACCTGAGATATAACCTGACACTGTGGTGGGGTTTATTTTTGTTATTTGGGCAGCTGAGTGCAAAAGCATTATGAGGAAATAGTTGCCCTTCATATATAATCATTGGTGTTTAATGATTTCTTGTTAAGGGATCATATAAGATTTAAATAGGACACCGGTGTTGATACAGGGGAATCTCAGTTAATCTTCTTGGTTTTTTGTTTGTTTGTTTGTTTTTGTGGTTTTTTGTGGGGCTTTTTTTGTTGTTGTTGGGTTTTTTTGTTTTTTTGTTATTTTCTGGACTTTTTGCCATACTTTCTGTGTGGTGCAACTGTCCAGATAGACCAGCAAAGAAAAGTTTACTTGTGCTGAATAATTATTTCCATATTTTTTCTTCGTGCCCTCCTGCCTCACCAGTTTTAGACTTAACTGCTATAGTTGCTTATAAGTTTCCTTCCTTTTATCTAAAGAAAGTTTTCCAATGCTTTGGCATCTTCTCTGCAAAACTACAATAAAAATTGTAAGTATACAGCTGTCAGTTCTCCCCAGCATATTCTGTTGTTCGTCAGCCTTCCATGGAGAAGTTAGTTGTGTAATTTCTCCTTTAGAACAAAAGTCAGAAGCAGCATCAAGTCAGGTACCTAGATGAGAACTCTGGAAAATTAGGTCTTTGCCAAAATGGGTTTAGATGTGTTACTTTAGGTAGCAGGTGAATGTGGAAGAGAAGTTTTGAGTGGCAGCTTTGTGCTTAGGTAGGTTTTAGAAGGAACAAATTTCATTGGTATGTTGATGCTTCTACAGGTTCTGTGTTCTGTTCTACCCTTACAGACCAAAAAACCCATTTCACTGCTGCTTACGCCTGCAAGATCGGCTTTGGTAGCTTGTACTATGATGTCTTTTCTGTCAGCTTTTTTATCAACTCAAATTTAACTGCAATAATGCATTGCTACTGTGAGGGAAATGTAATGCTGAGAGTAACATGGTAGATGTGGTCTGTGCTTACAGAATTAGTTAAAAACCCAAAGTAGTGTGTAATCGGAATTCCTTCAGTGCTGAACAGGAAGCTTGTAGATTGTGTTGATTTTATCTGTCTATTTAAGCAAAAGCTCAAGATAAAGATCTTAAATTAAAAGTACCCATCAGTAGAATTGGTTCCCTTATTATACAGAGTAATTAAAAAGTAAAAAGTACATAGGGTTAAAGATGAGATGGTACCACTGTTTTCTTCTTTATGTGTAATCTTGTTGCATGTCTCTACATAAGCTGTTCTGGCCACTCATCACAGTAACCAGCTGGGCCATTTCACCTGCTGGAGCCATTAAAGAGGACTCTCTCCCCCTAGATTAATCCCCTCCGACATTAGTTTTTTGCTCTGACAACTGGAGCAGGCATTCAGAATTTGCAGGTGGCCAGTGTGACGCACATAATTGCCTACAATTTTAGGCAATGAATAAAAATGGTCTACATTACTTGTCAAAGGTTGTATATGCAGTGCCAAGTGAGATCTATGGGAAGCCTTTTAGGGTTTAAAGAACAGTTAATAGCAAAGCTGCACAGTGCTTTTTTAATCATAATGCATTTGTAATATAGCACTTTGATCTTCTCCTTGTAGGAAATGGTGTTATATTAGCCATTTTTAAACATTTATGAGTGAAATTCAGTTATAGGAGAGTAAAAGTGATTATTCTTCAGCAGAACATGTTAGATTTCATTAAAAGTTCTAGCTTGCCCCTTCCTTGTTAAAATCTGTGGGGAGTCCTGTTCCTGGAGGGTTTCAAATCAGGATCTGAAGATTTAGAAGAGCTTTTTCTTTGTTTTTCACTAAAGCAACTGCAAGACAAGAAAAGGCTGTAGTAAATACTGATGTTATTTGTGGTTGTTTGTAAATGTACTTCAACCGCATAGCATTAAGTGCAAAAAGTGTTGTGTGCTCAGTGGTTTAGGGAATGTTTTCTTGTATTTCAAAGATCTGAGTTCTCAGTTGCGTCAGTTATAACCTAACAAATGCATTATTTAAAGCGTGATCATAAATTATCTACAACAAAAAATAGGCAACTCTAAAATGTACTACTCCTAGAAGAGCCGAGTTTGACCTTTCAGACCCAAGAGCCTTTTATTAACACCTGCCTGTAAGGAGAACCGTGCCACACGCAGCTTTCGGATTCACGACCACAAAACTGATGAGGAAAGGCTTGAAGGGTTCAGTTTGTGTCACTTGCTGTTTGCCGTTTCCATTTCACAGATGATTAATCTTTCTGTGAAGAAAGGCCAGAGAAACAAAGCACATTGGGCTCTTCCTGCAGTTACTCCTTCTGAATGCACACTAGCTTGCTAACTAAAAGGCCTTTAGATTTCCTGCCGAGAGAGATGTTCTGAAAGTGAATGCAGCTGGTTGGAGGTCACCAGTGCAAGGCTCTTGCCATTGTGTAATGGAGGCTTTGGCAGGTTTCATTTTGGGGGGAGGGAGAAGGTGTTGGCAAAAAATTAATGCGGAATAAAAAGGGCTTTGGCCATTTGAATTAATTTCTTGAAGGGTGGATCATCAATAATAGGCTCAATTTCTTTTGCTCACTATTTAAAAAAAAAAAAAAGAAAAAAAGATATTTGCTGTGTTTTTTTCCCACCCGTTCCCTTGTCTTAATGGCATGTTTATATTGTACGTGGTCTCTCCCGCTGGATGCTGAACTGTCGCGTCTTACTGAGTTTGAAAAGCAATCTAAAACATAGTGATTTTTTACGTATATTTTATGAGCTCTGCTAATTTTTGTGGTGGTGAGAGATGATGCTTGAGTATCATGTATTTAACTTCCTAATTATGGGATTTGTATCACTTTAATAATCTATATTGCTCCTTAGTGACTTTTAAAGCAGCAATTTCTGGTTTTCTGGGAGAGTAAAGATGTATTTTTAAAAGGTATTATCTAATTTTAATTTGTATGTATGTTTTCAATCTTAATGTATACATGCCTTGTTTATGGAAGAGAATGGTCTGATATCCAGCTGAGTTTTTGACTTTGCTTTTTCATGATTTTGTGTAGGATGTAATGTGCAAAATCAAGACCTGGGTAATAGATGAAAAGAAAGCTGTCCGCTTCTATCATGATTGGAATGACAAAGAGGTAGGCTATAAATATCGTCCCATGAATTGACTTCTAATTTTTATACCTGTTACTGTGTTTTTTTAAAGGTTTTTTTTAAGATTTCCTATTAAAATATATTGAATGTTAATTTTTTTCAGCTCATTCTGTGTTTATCAGTGATCTGTATATTACACTTTAATTCTGTTGCCTTCTCAGACATGCTATGAGGAAAATGGCCATAAATTTAGCTCAGGCTGGTATAACTTGGTTTTAAAATTCTCCTCCTGTATTTTCAATTCTAGATTGATGTTTTGAACAAACATTTGTTTTTTACTTCAAAACCGATGATCTACTTGGTTAACCTCTCTGAGAAGGACTACATTAGAAAGAAAAACAAGTGGTGAGTGTGTTCAGGTTAATTATTTATGTGTTACACATTTTTCAGTAGTGAATAATTCCTTGCACGTGAAGATCACCAAATATTTAAAAAAAAATAGAAATAAAAATTAATGCTGCACGTTTGTTACTTGTTATGCTCCCATTGATGTGCTGTTTGAGTACAATGCATATGGTGAAACCCCAAATGAAAGTTCAGAATGGAAAAGAATATGCTTTTTTTCCTCACACGTAATTTCCTTATATACTGCGAAGAAAACAGATTTGATTTAGAAGTACTGATTCAAATAAACATAGTTTTATCATGTTACATAACTGATTGTCTGAACAACATCTTCATTCCAAAGGAGTGAGTTGAATGCCATTGGAGTAAAGCTATGCAAATTGCACAGAAATCTTTCAAACTGTGGCAAAATTGCACGTTTTTATAGAACTCTTCTGTTTGCAGTTGGTTGCCTGGCTTCCTTGCCACTGATTGCAGTTTGCTTATGGTTTGCAGGCCTGTTTTCATGGGCTTCAATACCATCAACAGTGCACATTTTAGTCAAATATTCCTGACATCAATATTATGACTTAAGTATGTGATGGTTACAAAATCAATCTACCAGACATTGAATGAACAGGATGAAGATACAGTCCTAGCATGGTACACATGTGGTGGGAATCAGCTGTTGAGAAGCACAGCATTTACCATGTCATTGGCAGCTCTGGATGGCATAAATATTTGGCTGGTGGAGGAGTGAACCATTTAAGCTAGTATATGATGAAGAAAACCCTATAGCAGTATATTTAGTTTTAAAAAAACCAACATCCAAACAACAAACTTTTTGTTGATACTCTGATCTTCAAAGACTGTACATATATATGCCTTTAACTCATCCAAACAAATCAAAAGTTTCTAAAGCAGAATATCTGAATTCTCCCAAAGTACACTCTCTGTTTCTCCCTGTACTTCATTAAGTACTTAGATGCACATGGTTTCAATTTTCCATTAAAAATTCTCATTTCCATATGATATCAAAGAGTGAGAAGGCTTTAAACTGAAAAATAAACATTCATAGACTGGAAGCCAAAACAATAATTAATGTCAGATGGTTAACTCCAATAAATCATTAGAATAAATTCTGTGAAATTACTGCAACTAAAACTGTCCTTTTGATACTCCAAGACATTTTGTGTTAGTGTTGAAGAACAAAATTTAACCTATTTAATAGCAAACCCTCTCAGCCCAAAACACAGACTTAAAAATAAACTTGATAATCTATGTGATAATGTGAGCTTTCCATGTAATTTTAAATTAATTTTTTTCTTCTTTGAATGTTTTTTGGGTATGATGATTCAAACCTTAAAAGTGGTTCTACCCAAGGAAGTCTTTAAAGTTGGGACAGTAGTATTTATTTGCTGTTATTGCCAGGTGATATTTTTTTCTGTGTAGAAATGTTGAGGTTTCCTGAGGTTTGCTGTAACAGTATAGGTGGGGAAGTTTATGTGAAAATGTATGAGTTGGTTTCCCTGTCCAAAAAAGATCCTCACACCTGTATTTGGATGATTACAGGTAGAGCTCACTGGCTCTAATTGTACAGTAAATGCCATTTCCCAGACCCTAATGGTAGACAGACTACTTAGGAGACGCCAGTCTGTGATTTAGCTGTCGCCAGCCACCCCATGTTTTTTTGTGAGGGTAGTTGCAATGATGACATAGTTAAATCCAATTGAAAGCACATCTTTGTATAGATTGCAATTTTTAATTTGTAAAAAATCAGATGTTTGAGTTGAGGAATCATATAGTGAAATAGTTTAACCGTTTCTACTACCATTAATGATTTAGTTTTTAAAAAGTATGCCCAGATCTCATGGATGTGAGTGTAATTGTAGCTGAAAGATCAAAGCCTGGGTAGCTGAGTGATGTTCCAGAAGAGAATTTACCACATAGCCATTTTCAGTACAGTTTCTGCCTCCTGCTGTTCCTATTTTCCCTCAAGCTAGCCATTGACTACCCCCTGTGCATCCCTGCTCGTAAAAAATGATTGAGGAAGTATTTGTCATGTATTTATGAGTGGGAAACATTGTGTGATAGGGAAAGGCATCTACTAGAACCAGAAAGATTGCCATTTTCTTTCATTCAGCCACTCTGCCACAGCTTTAAATCCTCTGTTTATGCAACGTAGCTTTTATATTTAAGAGCAGAATAAATGTTTTCTATGAAGGATGCTAAGGGTAGGCTTTTGTCAGTTGTGTGGTGCAAGCAGATGTAAATGATTAGAATATGTTTTACTGCAAGATGACACTTAATTTGTGATTTTTGTTATTATTTTGGGGGGCAGAGGTTTGTATTTGAAATGCAAGCCACATTTAGACTAGTCATTCGACTTGAAAAAGTTTGTTTTTGAGCTTAATTTATAATACAGCTGTAACAAAAGTAAGGTCAGTGCAGGAAATGCTCAATAGTAAAATGTTTTCATAAGACTTACAACTATAAAAGTGTGTTAAACAGCAAAGGAGAAGAGATACTTCTTGACTGTGGGTAGAGAGGAAAAATAAAATTGTCTTTATTTTACTGGGTTGCTCTTTCAGAACGTTTCAATTGTTAGTTAAAACACACTTACATTTAAGTGCTAACAGGTTATTTTTCAATCTGAAAAAAGAAGAAAACACTGTGAAAGATACAACTATTGTGTGTTTGAGTAGGTGTAGTGACCTTTTGAAAGATGTAAAAGCTGGAATGGCTCCAGGCAGTTACTTGGGGGTTTTAACAATGTTGAATTAGTCATTCAGTTGATTTATGATTAAGACCTAGCCCCTGAAGAGAGGCTGACATGGCAGCTGTGTTAGTTGCACTTGTGTTATGATCAGATGACAGTAATCACGATGTCGTATGGGGGAATCCACTGAAGCCATTCGTATTGCATATTGCTGAGCTCTAAATTAATACTTAAGCTGTTCTTTTAATAATTCCTAATGTTTTTTACATGGATTTAGTACCTTAAGATGGTTTACGTGCATTCGAGTTGGCCAGGAAAGCAGTCTAACTAAGCCAGTTAATTTTCAGTTAAAACTGCTTTTTGAGTCAGAGGATGTCACGTAAATCCAGGACATGAGATTTATCAGCCCCTCACCTAATTAAAGGTTTATATTTTAGTCTTGCTAAAGAGGGTACTTTCAGTGGGTCATAATATGTATTCTAATTATGAAATATAGTGAGCTAGTTAATGAGTAGGCTATTAATGAGTAGACCATGCTTAGCATACCATTTGATTCAGTGTTTTGGACTGATTCTTCCCATTGAGCAACAGGAATACTTTGTGTCAAAGCTGCTTGGGCTGATCTTTTGACTGAACTCTTCAGGTCTAAGCAAGTGAATTTTTTTATCCTATGCATAGACTGTAATTTAAAGAGCTCATTATGCTGCTAAGGTTTTTCTAATACCTATAGCATTGCAGCTAAGTCCTCTGAGACTTGAGATGGATTTTTGAACTAATCTCTAATATATTTCAGACTTGTTGAATATCCAAATGTCTGTTAACATTATTTTCAAGGGATTGTTTTGCAAAATGTTACAGTAGGCATTCTGTGTTGAGGGGCTAGGGTGCTTCTCTTGAAATATTTTATTCCTGTGTATTTAGAAAGTTGGTGTATATGTCATAGTAAATAACCTTTTCCCCATTAATTTTTATAGCATTTTTAGTGTTCTTAAGCTAGAGGAGGCATAATTAGGTCAGGTATAAGATAAGACCTTTTGGTCTTATCTATTCTGGTATTATGTTTCTGACAGGCCACCAACAGATGTCCAGGGATGAACATTCCTGAACAGTCCAGGAATGGATTAAGCAAAAAGAATGTATGCATCCAGATTCTTGTGATCTGTTATTGTAGAACTGACTAAACCAGATATTATATACTTCTGGTTAATAATTTTTTATTTTTTATTCTGTGAATTTAGCCATTGACCTTTTGAACCCAAGTATACCTTTTGGCATCCCAATATCCTGGAGCAGGGACTTCCATAGTTTAACTATGTGCTATATAGAGAAGTACTTCCTTATGCTTGTTTTGAATCAGCCACATCATAATTTCATTTGATGCTCCTTAGATCTTGCAGTATGAGAGTGAATAATTCTTTTCTATTCATCTTCCGCATATTGCTTCAGATGTTCCAAATATATTTAAAAAAGGGGGGGGAGGAGGGAGCAGAAGTAAAGAAAAAATACCATGAGTTAAGTACAAGGAAAGCTCAATGGGCTTGAGTATCAATTAATTTGCTTCACTTAGACTTTCACTTTTAAACTAGTTAGGAAAGGAAGTTATCACCTCTTGGTGAATGGAGACTTGGTGTTCTTGGTTGTATTTCTTCGGGTATGGGCCCAAGGGCAAAACACATGTAATAGTTATGTGTTCCCCATCTTAGCAAAATAGCAGGGCAATGTTATGTGCTGGTACAGCAAGAGGGTGGTGACAGGAGAAGAAATGCCATCCAGAATGTTTTCATGGCTTCAGTATGCCCATTAACAATAAGAAAAGAAAATAAAAGTTAAAGGAAAGTCAACAAGAAAAGTGAAGCTCCCAAACCTCCCACTCCACCCTTACATAATGTCTGATTTTAGAGAAGTCCTGGAGATACTATTTTTCTACAGACTTTTCTTAAATTTTTTAGCAATATATACTTGATGTCTTTTAAAAAAAAAAAAAAAAAAAAAATTAGTGACAGTTGTACTATAATATTTTGCCTGCATTTTGGTTTGAGACTTTTCAAAAAGATGATTTAAATATGTAAAGAAGCAAAAATTAATGAAAATGGTAATATTAACATGACATACTTTGAAGCAAAACATAATTTAGCAGGCAATACCAGGACATGTATATTTAAGAATATTAGTAAATAAATTCACAGAAAATAACATGAAAGGAAAGAACAGCTGGAGGCCAGATCTGTTTCTTCTACAACTAGAAATATGGTTACTCAATGAAAGTGTGAAACATCTCCATCTTATTCCCACGGAAACACAATCTCCTTTTTCTGTGCAAGTTTCAGCCCTTTTCAACTGCTTTCTGAAATAGATGAACTTTGCCAATTTGGCTAAAAACAAAAAAATTCCCATTTGTATCAAATACCTAAAAGTCGTTCCTCTTCTGAAAGGAGGGATGCTGCTGTTAATGAGCCTCTGCAGTGCAGACACAAACAGAATTGCATCACTTGTGTGTGTTGGGATATAGCCTTAATCCAGCTACAACTTCTAGAGCAAACAGTTACTTGCAAATACCAGCATGTCAGTGATGTTGGAAGATACTTGAATGAGGGCAGAAGGCAGCTTTCATTGCCTGCAGCTTCTGAATTATGCTTATTTCCTGAATTGCATTAAGTGTATACTTGAATATACAATAAGTCATACAGGCATGAATGTTTAGGCAGTTAAATTTTATTCTTACATTTTTGAGAATATATTTAATGTGGAATTCTCTAAATCATCACCATCATGGTATTGAGATGCCTTCTTAACATAGATGCTTAAGGATTTTAAGGCTGTTTTCTGCATTGACAGATTTGCAAAATTAAGGATTTCTTACATATATTTCACTTCTTGTTGCAGCCTGACAAATTTTTTTTGTTTTAAACATTAAAATATTATTTATATTATCTGCATGTAAATGGAGTTTTGCACACACACAAGTTGTCGAGTCAGATACTCAAAGCTAACGACATCCAGAATTTAGCCTTCCTGTTGAACTTTGCTGCCTGATAGAGAAAGTACCATACAACTCCTGTTATTTTAGGATGTCACATGTTTTCCATAGAGCATTTACCTACTTTAGCAGGGGATAGTTCATGCTGTTTGCTTAATAAACAGTTATTCTTTATTATGTCTTCTACAAATGAATGAATACAAATTAATTTATCATCCATCAACATAATTGCAGTGCCTTTGCTTTCTAGCACCTCTCTGTGACATTGTAGGTTGACTTCTTGCAGTCTTTGGTCTTACCATTTCACTGACTTCATTCAGTTGTTCTGTCTGAAATTTTTTTCCCTACCCTTTTTGTAGCTGAAGCGTCCTCTGTGGGTCTTTGCCACATTGTCTCTCTCCCTTCTCTGGTTTCTTCCCGTTCTTGCTGGCTTAGTTCCAGTCCAGTCCTTTGGTCTGGATGATTTCTCTCACCAGACTTCCTGCTTTGCTTTTCTTTGCCTCCCCCTCTTGAGTCCCCCATCCCTTTGAATGTGAATGCACATTGTTTGGGGAACAGCAGGTGTTGGGGACATTTCTCTTAATATCTGAAGATGGGTCCCTGCTCTCAGCCGCCCGTGTGTAACCTCACCCAGACACAAAAGCACTTTACAGGAGAAATGTAGCTTCACTCCAGTGCTCTACTTGCAGGTAGGTGTTGTGAAGTACAGAAATTTCACTGCTAAGTTTGAGGAGTTTTGCTACTGAGGACATGAATTCTATGGATTTCTGATTTGGATGGATTTTTGCACAAGTGCACTGGTTTGTCTCTGACAGCAAGTTTGCTCTGTGCCAGACATGAAGTCTCAGCTCCTAAGCATTAGGACAGTAAAAATTTTCACATAAGAAGTTTCTGGGATGCTTTAAAAATGGGCAATGCTGTATGGTGAAGCTGTTTTTAAAATTTCAGTCTACCTGGTTACACCATGGCTAAAGCAAAGGTTGTGAAGTCCAGAAATGAAGCCTCAATGATGTCCTTAGGGTATATGAGGTCTCAAAACTGGTATAATGGGGAATGGGGGTGCAGAGAAATCTCCTGTATTTTGGGAAGGCCTGTTCTGGGCAGATAAAGGTAACTTCAGATTGTTCTTACAACTCATCAAAGGCTGCAGACTGTAGAGAGCAGGATGACCAGAGTAATGAAGAGTTTCTGCAATGTTGTGAGTGATAGATGACAGCCCAGCATACCACAGCACCAAACACCAGCTCAGCAGAGCCAGAAACCTCTTGTATTCTTTGAGGGCATCCATGTGCATCAAACTGATTATATCATCAGAGTAATGCCAAAGAACTGTGCACTAACACTTCATATCAGTAAGGATGTGTTGAGTGAAAGCAGCTGTGAGTAACTTCATTCCTGTGTGTAGGAATGATCCTTGTCTCATCCAGCTGCATGTCAGATCAAACCTTCTTTTGAGCCACTCAGCTTTGCTTCCCATCTTCTGTTCCATTTCTTCTTCTCTCTCCAGATGCTCTTTTTGGTGTATGTTTTTTTGCCTGTCATCACCATGATTCCCAAGCTGTTTGGAACAGTTCTGTGGGTACAGTTGTAATACTGAACAATCACAGCTTTGAGGTTGTTCAGTGCTCCACCAGTTTTATAGTCAGTGTAGTGTTACGGATTGCTACCCGCTAACTGTACTTTTTTTGAACTAGTATAGCAGTTTAAAGAATCAGGTAATTCATATGATGTTTTATTTAAATGGATTTTCACAGTCAAAATCTAAAGCAATAGATGGTAGTCTTCAACAGGCAAAATTGTAACTGAATCCAAAATTATCTAAACCTGTGCAGGGTAAGAAGGAATATCTTTGTATTTCAGGAACGGTTTCTTCCTGATCTTCATTGGAATTGTGACTTCTCAATAAATATTTTTATCACCTTTATAAACCCACACTATTTAAGGTATATAGTACTAGAGGAGAGAATAATATGGACCTAGGTTTCAGATCAGTTACACAACTTTGCTTCTTTCAGTGTGTATGTAAGGCAAGAAAAGAGGGACTTCCACAGAAAAGTGGCATGTGGTGACATTGTCAAAGAAATGATGTGAACTTTGTTGCCACATCGTTGCAGTGTGAGGTGTTCCTGACTGCATAGACCATCGGGCACAGCATTCTTTTGATGCTTCAGTTTAATGCTCAGACTGCTTAGAAACAAACCTGAGGTGCAGAGCTGTCTCAGTGGAGATTTCATTACTGCATAGTGCGTATGCAGAAACTGATAAATAATTGATCTTCTTTCTTCCCCATATGATCGATAAAGGGCTTCAATTTGCTACTACTTAGATTCCATGTTCTGCTGCTTAGATTCTGTGTTCTGCTACTTAGATTCCATGGTTTGGGAAGCCTGTCTTTATGTCTTCTTGTTTCTCTAAAAGTGTTGGTCCTGGTGAAATCACAGACAAAACATTTTTTTAAAGAAGTGTTCTCTACTTTAAAATTAATTTACTCAATAAAAATACTGATACTGTCTAGTAATTGCGTATTTTTTCCCCTGGAGTTGTATCAGTGATTTATCTCTTGAATTATGTCTGCAAAGAAACTGTGTTCTATCAGTCTTCTTTTCCCAATGCTTTCCAAATGGGTCTGAAGTGATTTAAGTGTGAGTTGTATGTAGTTGTGGTCCCCTGAACACTGCTGTTACAGATTTAGCTGGCTAGAAGCGACCGAAGGTAGGTTTGCTTCCTTCTTACTTGTAAGTTAGAGTGTAGCTTTTGACAACATAACAACCTATGGTCAAGCAACCTGGCAACTAAATGAGTTTGGGAATTTAAAGTAGCCTGAGGTATTTTTTGATACTGTAGAGTGAGACTTTTAGCTTCAGTGTGGCTCATCTTGCTTTCTATGGCTTGTTTTTAGATTGAGACTAGCTTCTATTTCTGAGGGCAGGCATCTCTCTCTTTCTGTAGACTGAAATGGAAAAAGTGAAGGAGAAACAATGTTTTTCTTGCTTGTCTTGGTTGCAGAATGGAAGAACGGCAGAAAGGTCAGCAACTTAAGAACTTGGCTTTCATATTGAGGACCAGATTCTGTAATTTACAGTATGTTCCAGTGCAGGCTCATTAGTCCTGAACATTATCAATGCAACCCCATTAGCAGGTCCTCGGGCATTTTGGACAAGACTGGGGTACCAACCACCACATCACTGCTGTCATCTCTCTTACAGTATCAGTACCTCAGATGCAGATTTCAACACTAAGTAGTTCAGTAATGATTTCACTTTTTACTCATTTTAGAGTAAAGTAGTTTGATTATCTATGTGAGCCTGTAGATGGTGGTGCCAAAATCCCTTTTGCATTTCAAGTTCCTGATTAGAAACATCATTACTAATAAAGAGGAGAGCACTTTTTGTTTCCTTACTGCTTTGTCTCGGGTGTATTAGATGCACAGCCACCTTTGCTGCAGTGATTTTGAGATGAAATAATATTGACGAGAGAAAGAGAAGGAAGTAAGATGGAAGTATCTTCTCAACTGAATATCTCAAAGATAAGGAATATTCATAGTTTGAAAATGAGTATCTTATTATACTTGGAGAAGAGGAGCTCTGTTGTGCTGCATTTTATGTTTATTATTGGCTTATAACACAAAATAGTTAAATAGTTCTGTAAGTTTCCCTTACCTCATTGCAGTTAAAATTCTATCTACCAAGATGCTGAATCAAGTTACCTTTTTCTTCATGTTTGAACTTCAGGAGAATTTTTGCAGGGAAAAAGTTGAGGGTACTGATCTGCCTATGCTATGGCTTGGTTTCAGAGCCTAGAGTATAACTAGGCTAGGAATTTGTCCCATTAATGAAAAGGTCTTATCTTAGAAAGTAGGATCTTATATATATAAATTTTTTTAGAAGGGTTTTTTCCCTTTATTGCTTTAACAATTAGCTAATAGAGAATTATATACAGCCACTTTAAAATAATGTGGAGAGACTATTTTTCTTTATAGTAGTTTTTATTCTTTATTTATTGTATATTAAGTTATTTATTATTTATTTATTGAGCCCTGTGTCTTTCAGAATGAATGAGCATCGTGAGGCTGTCATTGTCAACTAGACAGCATAGAAATAGAAATTGTGCATGCACAGTCTGTAAAGCAAATAAATTACTCTTTCAAGAGAAAAATAGATAGTATGGGTATGTGTCTCCAGCTTTTACCCTCTGTTGGGTCATTATTTTTATTGTACCTGACATGGTATTTAAAACACACCAGTTATTTTTGTGTGGGAGGTTGTTGGCTGCAGAGAGGTGAGTTGCTGTGGTCTCTTTTGGTATGATGGGAGCAATGTGAGTGGCTCCTTCCCTGCCTTAGGATCCCTGCTGCTTTTAAGCTAGGGCTTTTTGAAAGAACTGGTCTTTCATTCTCATGGTAGATACATCAACAGTTGTAATAACTGGCAGATGAGCTTTTGGTTTAGAATTTTTTAAGGCAGAAAACCCTCTGATAATACTGTTTCTTTTTCAGCAATAACAAGAGAATTACTTGTATTGTTTTCTCAGAAACGTCTGTATGGGGAAATCTGGATTGGACATTACAGTCACTGTCACTATAACAGCATCTCTCATCATCTGTTTCTCAGTGTTGGTGTATCTCATTTGCAAACAAGTACATGTATGTACCTCTAAAATTGAATTTGTCTGTCTGCATCAGATCTTGAAACATTTCTTGCCATTGCACACTACAGCATTCTTGTAATCTCTTCAGGTTCCTGTAGCTAAGTTACTTTTAATTCGTATACCATTCTTTATCTCACTGCAGTTGTTATTTGAGATATTTATGGGGTCTGATAACAATACCCATCTTGATGTCGTTCTTCATGAATGGTTTGCAGCATCTCCATTCTCTGGGGGAATACTTTGCGGATTACTGTTCTTTTTTCTACAAATAGGGGATAACTGGAATATCAGTTAATAACAAATCATTTATTATAAATACAAAAACAATGTTTGAGAAGGAAATATCTGCTGTGGCTTTGAAACCTGCTTTTCAAGTTTGCTTTTGCTCTGAAGTAAATTTTTGTTTCACAATCGAGAGGCACATTTTTCATTTATTATTTTGAAAATCAGATGCTTTTTTAATTTTAAGGTTTTTTTAGTGTAATTTCATGGCTAGATACAGCACAATTTTATGTATGGAGAAATACGCTTTCATTTAACTGCTTGTTTTTTCCAAGAAAGATTACTTACCTCCTAAAGTTCTGTGAGAGTATTCTATTTCCATAGCCTGAGTTGTTCTGATGATCAATACAATTGCTAATGTTCAAATGCTGATGGTCACTAGTTTTACAATGAAAAGAACTATGACAAGAACCAGGAATAGATGCTGCTTCTTGTTGAAATTGGTGAGGAAAGTTTGTAGGTTAAATAGGTTTAATGGAAAAACTGTTATATTAGACATTTGGTATGGCTATCTTAATATCCTTTATTACCAGTACTTGAACTTAATTATTGTTAATTTGGAAAAAAGTGAAATAAAATAAAGTTTGGGATTTTTTGTGCTCTGGCAGTAGTGTCTAAAACCTGAAGATATATTTAAAAGATAAATTATTTCAAAGAGTGCAAGTGCATGTGCTTATTTTGTATTTCATTGAGTTGAACAGTGAAAATGCATTAATCAAATTCACTGTATATTAAATCTCACCCTTGTTCTTATCCACTTGCACAGTTTTGCTGTTCTTAAGTTAAAATGTAGTTAAATCAAAAAAATGGCTTTTATTTAAAAAAAAATAATCTTACACCTAATACACATTGAAAACCTACACAATGTTGTCAATCTAAAACATGTGATGATTGTTGCAGCTCATTTTATTTCAGAGGTTTGTTAAATCCATACCTGGTTTTATTTAATAATATCTTTATGTCCCAGGATACTCTGATTAATGAAGTGTACATGCACTCAGATGCATGTTCAGTTCCTCATAGTTTTAAAAAATTATTGTTAGAATTAGTATTATTGAAAAATAACTTTATGGAGGGTAAATGTTTGTCTTTGGCTCCCTCTATCTGCCTGCCACTACTTGTCTTTGTGAATTAATGCTTTTTCATAATTCAATCCATCAGATTGGAATCAGCAGATAAGATGCTGGCAAGTGTTCTCTATAGGTGTTTGGTAAAATAAAGAAGTAAAAATATGGTAAAGAGACAGAGGACTACCAAGGAATTTAGTTATTCAAGCTTAAAAAGCAGTGATAATGTCTGCATGCTTTTCCATTCTTGTTAAATCTAATTTCTGTATTAGGTTTTCCATAATGATAGTTATAGTCTCTAAGTATATTAAACAGTAACATGGGTTTAGCTGCCTGTCTTGGAGCAGTGTGTGGTTGTGTGGTAGCCTTTTGTTCCTGATTTCTGGTTATGTTAGTGCTCTTTTGACACAGAAGGTAACTAGATTGTTCTATTACTGATTTCTGACAAACACAAATGATTTGAGGTACTAAAGCTATTTCTGACAGAAGATAGAAAGTTTTGACAAACATGCATGGCACAGCAAGTACCCAATTCTAAAGAGCAAAATAAATGCAAGCCACCATTATGGGGAACACAAACAGCCTGAAAGCAAGTTATCAGTAAGCAAATAATTGTTGAACTGTTATGAATGGAATAGGATGTTGAAATAGGGCATGATTGGCTGATGTTACATGTGTCCTTGATTACCTTCCTTGTGCTTTTATCCTAATAAGTGACATTCTTTGTATTCCCTTGGATGGCTAGACAGTCTGACACTGAAGAAGAATAAATATTGCATGTGGTACACATTAAGCTGTCATCTAGGACAGCATTTATAAAAAGTAACTAGCAAAATTCATAAGAAATTCTGCAGTGCTACAGTTTCCTGGCTCCAGTCATAATTGTCAAAGTTCTTGACACATTCAGGTCTTCTGAAATGATTTGGGTTTACAGTTACTTGGTGTATGAATAATTATTAAGGATTTATTTTCTCTAATGATGCAGACTGTTAGCATTAGTTCTCAAAATGTTGCATTTTTATTAAAGGCCATGCAGTGATAAAAAAAATAAATACAAGTGTTATATGTAGCTAGTCCTCTTGCAGAAGTCAGAACCAGCAGATGTGTATGTATAAATTCTAAGTAAAGGCTAAAATTAAAATTAAAAAGCTCTTCTTCAAATGCTGTCTTTGAATCTTGCTGAAAAATCCACTATGAGCACACATTGTTACTATTATTCTACTTTGGAAATAGACCTAATATTTTGTGAAAAATATTAGCCTTATGTTTTTCTTCACTGACTAGAAATTAAGACTCAAAAGCAACATAGCAGGATATCATCTGTGCAAGGGCAATGGAGAAAAACCCTTTTGAACTATCTAAGCTGATGAGTTAATGTTTGAATGGTAATTATTTTAATCTTTAATTTTGAGAAGAGGGAAGTATAGTAGTTATATTCTTCATACTCCTAAGTCTCTGATTTTCTTGTGACGATTTGTGTGTTGACTAAGAAATATTCAAAGGCTCCTTTGCCTTCCTGAATATTAGTTTATTGCCTGTCGTAATACCATAATTCTCTAGAGTTCAACAGAAAATTTCACTGTAAATCTTTTACAGGATTCTTACAGCTCTGTCCCTGACTATGTCATTGTAGCATTCTCACTGAGTACTGAATTCATGGTATAATCTGGGTTTTCTGCATATGAAAATGTGCCCTTCTGCCATATTATCATGTTTTAATTATTATTTTATTGAATTAAGAATACCCCATAAGGAAAACCAGCCTGTTACCACCTCATGAAGTTATTTAAGGACGAACATAATTTTATAGGTGACATTGTGCTTGTTCTCTTACCTCTTTCAAGTAGCCTTTAACTTACAGGACCTCAGTGTGAGTAGCTTGGAATGGGAAAATTGAACCATTGGGTCTTTCATAAATTTGCATTAATGTTAACTTAAAAGCCTTAAGGTAGTTCTTAGAAGAGGGTTGGGGAAAAAAAAAAGTGTATTCGTGGGAACAGCTAAAGCTGAAACCCTAGTTTAAGTTGAAGAAGTTTTCTCCAAGCGTAACACTGCTCAAATGTTACAGGTGACTGTTAACTCTCTAGACCACTACAGAGCACAAAATATTTGCCCAACTGGTAAATTGAACTGTAAGTCCCACTGTGGGAAATTGCTTTGCTGTGCTCCGAACAGCAGTTATCTTGGTAATTGTACCTGAATTCTTTTGTGGCTAATAGACAGTTGATGTCCTTCTTACCATGGCAGAATTCTTTTATTGAAATATTATTAGCTGTAAAAAAATTAATGTAAGGTGTGTTTGTTTAGTTTAAGATGGGCTGAGTATGATTTTTAATTTGAGCTCTGAGAGCACTAGTTTTTGAGTTGAGAATGTGCATAACCCTGAATTTCACATTCTAAACTGGCACTCACAACAAGGAGCTTATCAGAGCAAATTGTCTAGTCCATCCCCTTCCTCACTCAAAACCTAATGACCCTTTATCATCATGGTTTAGATTGCTGGACACAGATGTGAGAAAATACAAGTAATCTACAGGTAACTACAGTAGCTGCACTGATGTTCTCAGAGAACTGACTGCTGGGAAGATAAAAAGCTTCCCACAGAGCCTGTGACTTTCCAGCAGCAAAGCACATCATGAGCTCATACATGAAGTTTTATTTGCTGAAGATTCACAATAAGATGCATTAGGACATTCAGCAGGGTCCCTTCTTAGATGAGCACAAGAATTCAGTGAGGTTGTTAGTTGATGTGCTAGTGCATGGCTTCACACTAAAACTAGGAAGTCCAACAATACCAATAATGTTTTCTCTTTGAGAACGTTGCAAACTGCAGCTGTAATATGATATTGATGTTAACGTAGTTTGCCCTTGATCGTAAATGATCTAATGCTGTTGGGCTTTTTTTTTTCATTTTCTGGTTATGGAAAGTACTCAGGCAGGAAGCAAATGGTCTTTAGGAAAAAAAGCTGCTGGCTGTTGAAATAAGAGATTTAGCAGTACATGTTAGACATGAAGGTAGAAGTCTTATATGAAAAGACTTGCGTATGATTAATTACTGCCTTTTCCTCGGCATTTTTTGTTGTAATCATGAAGTAGATGTAAAAATCTCTGTGTGTGTGACTGGATACTTTGCCAAGGAATGGGCAGGATAAATTTCATGTACCTTAAGGTTAAGAAGGTAATGATCTTCTTTAATATTTTTTTAAATGTTGGGTTTTGGTTTTGTTGTTTTTCTTTTTTTTGTAATTCAAGAAGCTGCTGTAATACAGTTTTTATTTTTAGTGATTCAGTGAGGTTGAAATGTATCTATTAAACCAGATGGGAATGATCAATGTAAATCAGCCTGTCTGGAATTTCAGTCTCTTCTAAAGTAACTGTAAAAAACGTTTTTCTTAAAAAAAGTCTTATGTAGAAAAATGAATTTGGATTCTGAAATATTGGTGGGGTTTGTTTTTTTTTTCCAAATTTTTAAAATCATCTGTAAGTTTTTGGTTTGTGAGGAAAGAGATAACATGGCATGAGAGGTACAGGTCCTCCAGAAATGCAGATCCACAGAGGGTGATATTAATTATTAGGCAGGGAATAGAGTGGTGATCTTTACAGAAAATGCTTCTCCTACAAAAAGCCTAAACCCCAAGCCATACAAAAACTCTGAGCCTCCTCCCACCCAAAAGGAAACAATAAATAAATCCTGCAAGAAACATGCCCCCTCCTCTGGAAGTGTGAATGTGACAAACTAAAGTCTGTTTTTCAGTCTGAATCCTTCCACCACCCTCTTAGACCACCCTCAAGGCTTCTGTTTGCTGTTATTGATCTTGAAGAGCTGCTCCATCGGGGTTCAGGGCTGTTCTCCATGGCAGACCTTTGAGCAAGAGCAGGCAGGGCTGGCTGCAAGGCTGTGGCTCTCAAGCTGAGCCAGTGACCATAGCAGCAGTTTCCTTTATTTTCTGTTCTGTTGTTGATCCTCCATGAGAGGAAACTACTAGACACTGTGTAGTGTTTGCTCTTCATCATTGCCACTTGCCTCTGTTTCACTGTTTTATGCCTGTATTCCAGCTTATGCCAACCAAAATGGAACTGTATTGCAGAGATCAGTAGGCACTTTTCTTAGAAATTATATTCAGTGATTATATGTGCCTTTTGGTTTAAGGTAAAACCTTGGCTTGCAGAAATATTTTCTATTTTTCATGAAAGAATAGGAGCTACAAGAAAAGAGACATACACTTCCTTGCTCTATTTTGTCTTTTGATTGAGAATGACAAAAGAAGTAAAGGGGTATACATTTGTGAGATTGATTTCTACCCCCTTCTTTTTCAATATTGAGATTAATTGTAATAAAATCCATTCACAGATTGCAGAAAACACTAGCTTTATATCCTTTTTTATGATATGTACTGTGTTTTATTTTTGTGGGGGCTTTAATTCTCAACTACTGTAGACATACCGAAAAACAGAAAAAACGTCGCTGTTACAAAGTTTTGTTTGAGCTTTTTAAACTGAGTGATTAGCAGAAATAATGACCCTGTCAGCCTTAATCACATTAAAATGTGGTTAACATCATTTAATTTTTTCCACTTAATATGCGAAAATTTCCAGTAGATTTGCAGTGAAGGCCATTGAAATTCCATTAGAACAAGAATAAAAATTTCAGGCATCATTTATTCAGAGAAGGAATAAAGGTCTCGACTGAAAACTGCTGAATCTTTCTATTAGGGAAACTATGAATCATTGCATTGAGCAGTACCTTCAGCTTCTATAGTACTGAATCTGGGTTGCTTCTGAATGAATGGAAGTGTGGTGCTTTTTTGAAAATTGAAGCATGTAAGTTTTGCACAAATTCAGTAGGTGCTTTCCCCATAAATGTATTTAGTATTTTATGTATTATGTAGTATTTTATAACTGTTAGCTGGGGTAATATTTGTGTTTTAGGCATCTCATCACCGAAATTCCATACTTTGCATTATTTTCATTTTAAAAAATAGTATCCTCTTTCTGATTGATAAGTAGTGTGTAGTTGGGGTTTCTTTGTGGTAAACAGCAAAATGAGGACACATGCAGCTACAGCTAGAATATTGAGTCGTGTCAAGTCTCCTGCACTCCTGGCATTTCTTGTTGTATGCTCCAATGGTGTGTACCACAATCACAGCATAGAATAACAAGATAAACATGCTAGGGAACCTATCAACTACATCTTTTTCTGAGAGAAATTTATATTTCTAGGAAGGATGCAGTGTTAGCTTTACTGTGAGAAGCTTTAATCTGATAAGTGAAGGCAATAGAAATACAATTGTGTCTTCTGTGCTTTTCTAGGCTCTGCTGAAGGGTTTGTATTGAATACTTCTTTAAAACAAATATTACTGTATGTATCTGATAAGAAACAATACCTTTACTGAATTCTTTTTGTGTCTCCGGTACGTTAGTAGCTATACAGTAGACTTTATTTTCTTTTTTTTAAAATGGTAGTTTGTTCCTGAGCCTGGCTGTTTTGCATCTATTACTTAATTACTTTTTCCTCATCTTATTGAGAAAAGTCATTAAATGCTTTGGTTTTGTGCAGAACACAAATTTTAAAATTTCAGTAGTTGTAGGATTTTTAAAAAAAATGTAAGAAAGTAGAGTGGTAAATGTAGTGCTAAATACTGTGAGATACACAGTGGCTAAAGCATTTGTCTTTGAAATAGCTGTAACTAAAGAACTGAGCAGACACAGCAGGAATTTGGAAGTGCTTCTGATCCAAATGTTACCTCTGTATGTTGAGGAAGGAAGGACACTGAGTAGGAGTTGGGTCCCTGGCCAGGACCAGAATTGTGAACCCCCCAAATGAGATAAAAAGAAGCAGGACTGTGGGAGTTAGCAAAAACTAGAGTAGGAAGAAGGTGTGAACTGAATGAAGAGATGTAAGTTTTGTGGGTCACATTTGGAAGCACCTAGCTAAAGAGCTGTTGGAGCAGGATGGAATGTTTTGAAGACTGGAGAGTTACACTGAGAAACCAGAGTGAGCAACAGGATGTGAAGAACTGTTGGATGGGATGGGAAAGGGGCCATATTTTAGAAGAAGGGTTGGAAGAGACTGTACTCACTAAATTTTGCTCCTTATAAAGCATGTCATGAAATTCAGAGGTACTGTGTCTTTTTGTTTCTGTGCTCTCGGCAAGTATCTGTGACATCTTAGAGCAGAACACCTTCCCTTGTGTAGCTTCTCATCTGTTACAGGAGTGAATGTGAACTGTAGCTCCATTAGCTCAAAGACAGAGTTGTGTAATGGTATGTAATGAGTGCATTCAGTTTATAATTTAACATGTTTATTGGTTTGGTTTTTTTGTTTAGAAATTGGAAATTATGTATGGCTATATTAAGTATTTTAATGTTGCATTGAGAAACACTGAAGTTACAAAACATCAGAACGAAGGCTGCCAATGCACCCTGCCCCAGTGAGCTGGCTGCTCATGGGTATACCAAACATCTCCCTGTCCTTTACAATCACCCTCATCTTGCTCCATGCAAAGATTAAGCTTGCTCTTAATGCAATAGGGCTGAGTAGGGTGGAAGACTTCTGATGATGGGATTCCCTTCCTCTGGAGCAGAACTGATACTGACATAGAACTGGAAGAGGACAAGGGCTGGCTTTATCTTAAAGGCATTTTACATGCCTGGAGATCTGGTGATGGAGAACTGGATTTTACTTCTGTATCTCACATTTCTGCCTGGGGTGCCAAGGAAGAAAACACACATTTTTAAAATAAATAATATTCTAAATTTTCTTAATTTGGATAAGTAGGAAAACAAATTCCAGTGTTCTCATTAGTGCTATTTTTAAAAAACTACCTTGCACAAATTTTGAAATTACTGCCGAGCTTTGGTACAAGTACTGCAGTACCTCTTCTTCCATGCCCGTGCTCTCCTCATGGGTGGTACTGGTAACTATACATCATGTCAAGGGCTACTTTTGACTTCTATTACATTTTATTTTGGAAGAGCAGAAATCCTGAAGACCAGTTTTCTGAGAGGCTGAGTTCTGAAGTCTGGTTTTCCAAGAGTTTGTGTCTTGTTTCCTTACAGCAGTGATGCCCAATCTCTACTCACTTGAAAAAGCAGTGGCATGGTGTGCTGAGCAGCAGATACCATCCTGGGAGGACTTTTTGCTTGATAGTCATTCTGCCAGACTGATGCTGCTGGCTAGCTGCAACCAAGGCAACTGTGTAATGATTGAGGTCTTCCTTTTCTCTAGTGGAGACGCTGGCTTTTTACAAAACATGTGGGAACTTGATTTGTATGATACTGAGACTGCTTTGTCACACTTTTGCATTTCTGGTAGCTTTTATATACTTCTGAATTCACCAAGTGTGGTGCTTCCTTGTAACTTTGTGGTAATCCCCAAATAACTGTAATCTCACCTCTGCCTTCAGTACAGAACCAGTCATTGCTGGTAGCTACCTATTATAATGATTTATATAAATTAATTAAGGTGTGTTTTTTTAACAGCAGCTGATTGGTTTGCACTTAGTATTGGGAGGCTGTTCACGGAACCTTGCCGCTGTCTTGGGTTGAAAATGTTCTACTAATTTCCAGCCTATGTATTTCCATGGCTAGTTTATTTCATTGGTGGTTCTGGCAGCTTTGTTCTGTAGATTAAACAGTATCTAATGTAATTGGTGTTTACTTCCAGTATTTATTTAAAGCAGGCATTATCAGTTTTCTCTCTGTGTCTGTCATTAACATGAGGTTTCCATTCCTCTGCTGATTTTAGAGCTGTTCTGAATTTAGCTGACCACAGCTGCACATAGGACTCCAGATGCTTTCATGAATACCTTATATGCAGACCTAATTTATCCTGTTTAAACAGAGGGAAGCATTTCCCAGTAGGATCTGTAGGTTGCATTTGTCTTTTCCTTGTTGTGTTGTCTTGGTGGCTTAGAGATGCTCTGAAGAAGACTTCACCCATCATGATCCCCCTTCTGTGTCACTTCCAATTGATGATGATGATGACTTTCCTCGAGGAAAATGTCTCCTGCTGTTGTATCAAATGTAAACATTGCATGCAACTGTTGTTTGTGTCAAGATCATTAATGTTCTTAAACAATATCAGCCCTAAGTTTGATACTTGTGAAACTTGATGAAGGATATCCTTAAACACCAGTTTGTTCTTCTGTTAACAGATCAGTCTGCACAAATCCACCTCCCCCTCTTCTCTGGCGGAATAAGTAGTTTCACAAACAACACAATATGAAATACTTTATAGATGTATTTCTCCTGCATAGAAAATTATATCTCATATCAATGAGAGAATAAATTTATCACAGGATGCTTTATTTTTCCTTTAAACAGAATTACTTGTGTTTACCAAGGTTATTTTCTATAATCATTTCTTCTTTGATGGTGTCATTGCTCAACCAAACTAAGTGTAAAATACCATTGAATCTGTCTGTTGATTAAGTGACTCTTTGGTGGAGAAAGTAGTTAACTATCATGTCCTAGAATAACTGCCCACTACGGTATTTTTCCTTTGGCTAGGACATTTCTTTACTATTTATCATTTAGTAGGGTTCTTGCCTGTTCAGCAGGCCTTTTCCAAAATTAAATTCAATGGCACTTCTAAAGTAGAAGGAGAATATTTGTGCATCAAATGGTGCTTTTCATTGGTTGCTGAAACCTTCTTAGAACTCATGCTAGAGAGAGTGATAGCTCTAAGCAAATAAGCAATGTTTCTAATAGTAAGAAAACATCTGGATGCAAGTTGAATAATTCACAACTTCACCATTGTTCTGGGTGTATGTGTTGCTTTAGTCTTCAGTTGCATGATTGGGTACTGTTTTGAATAGAAGGGGTGAATATACAGAAAGTAGAAATTATTTTATAGAGGCTGTTACAAGTCTAGATTCTTTTTTACTTGAGGGCTGATAATGTTTTAGATCAATCTTCAATAAGAATGCACATTTATGTCACAGGGTTTTTTTGTTTTTCGGTGTAACTGTAGATCAGAACACATTCCTGGTACTATATCCCATGCATATTTGAACTACTTGGAAAAAGTGAAATGATGTGATGTTTAGCTACAGAGAAATGTCAAAAACAATGCATTTATATGATATGAGAGATTTGCAAGCGCAAGCTAGCAATTGATATTAATATTATAATTAGCTCTTTCTACAGCCTGTTTTTTATTCATGAACATTTTCATTTATGTTGACAACTATCATGTATGCCACTACACATGGAGGCTTTTCTTTACTCAGAGGAGACTAAACATGAATTAGTATGTTTTTGGGTTTCTGTTCTGACTTTCCATTGAGAAATGGTTTCTGGGCCAAGTGATAAAAATTAAAATATCTTCTATTTTAGGTTTGACGTTTTCATCCTGTTGTTGTTAGTGCTAGTGTTTGTAAGGGTGAAACAGCACAGAGCACTGGAACTTCAAGGTGGAGCTTCTTTTCAGTCAAATAGTTTTTTGTTGTTAAAATTGCTGGGGGCAATGCATCATAATTCCATAATTGATAAGAAAATTTAGATAGGTGAACTAGTATTTTTATAATAAATAAATATTAGTTTTGTGTTTGCAAATAAAGATATCTTTCACACACCCACCCACAGAATAGGAGTATTTATTTCTGACAGAAATTCACTTCATTCCATTTTTAGCAATAAAAATTTTCATGTCTAACAGATCCTTTACAGTCTGTCAGATAAATGGAGTGTAATTTCAGACACTGATCCAGATACTTATTCCTGTTTCTGAAAAAAACCCCTCAAAGTTAGTTGTTCCCCTAGGACAAGTATGTTTTAGTAGATGATTCAGATATTGATTTTTTTTTTTTCATTTCACCATAGTTTAGACAGATAAACAGACTGTGTCTGTAGAACTGAACATTTTTGTGACAGCTTTTCAAATTAGTGAAGTATATTTTATACAAGGCATCTCTGCACACTGTGGAAATCCTTAACTCATTTGGTGTTTTACTTGGACATGGACGTGTTCATGTGACAGTACAGTGTATGCTGTTGTATTTATTAGACAGTATTTTGGGGAAATGTGTCAGCAGGAGGTAAGACTGGAGCACACCACATAATTTTATGTACGCATCTTGGGCACTTAAGGTCAGGGTTAGTTTTTAAAGCAGCCTTATGAAAAGGGGAGAAGGAAGATGCTTTAAGAAAGTGAGAACAGGAGCCCTAATTTAAGTGCTCTGAATTGCCCTCAGAAGAGCCTCCTGCTTCATTAACCATACAGGGAGCAAAGCAAATTTAAGTACCTAAATCAGGTGTCTGAAATTAAGCTTTGTATTCTTTGAGGTGCTGTATTTTGAATATTAACCATAGAACTAAAGAGCTCTCTATACTGAGAGCTTAGATGATGTTCTTTCTCTCGTTAAATATCAGAGTTAATTTCTGATTTACTGAGTAGCATACTCCAGCCTAATAACAAGTTTGGTCCTTTCTTCAGTAAGGCCTCCATCCCTTCCAACTTAGTGCAGCATCACCAGCTGCTGTTATTCTTACTACTAGTCTTGTTCAAGTTGTTTCTTAAAGCATAACTCATAGTATCATGTTATCACAAAATGTTAGTTCTTGGTAATGGTGTGAGGGGACAGAGGAATAAGCAGGGTTTATCATCTTAAATCTGAAGCTTTTTTTAGGGTAATATTTGACTCTTGAAATTTGAATACTTGCAGAGTCCTTAACAGCTGATGGAGGGAGGAAGAGAGCATTTATGTGAATTCTGTGATCTGGAGGGACTCTGCAATTAAGATCACACAGACTAATTCTGGAGAAGCAAGGAAGGCTTCTCCTCTATCATGTGTGAGCTGGAGAGGGTACATCACTAAGAGAACTGAGATGGGAATATTCTGACCAGGTTTGTTTAGGTTTCATTAAAGTATGTGACCTTCTGTGAAAGCCAGAATTAACACCTTGCAGTCTGTATTTGTCTTGCAGTCTGTATTTGTTACTCATCGCAGCATTTTTAATTGGCACTAGTGGAATATATTCCCAATTATTCTTTATATAGGCTCTTTATAGGCTCTTATTTAAAGAGTTGCTAGTATGTATTTATTTCATTATGTGAAAGTTTCATGAGGAACGTATTTTTTGTTAGGATATAGTGTTATATTTGCTTGTGTGCACACAGTATGTAGAAGAATCGAATGTAAATTAAAAATGGTTTTGTCCATTGTCCATTTCTTATAAAGTTTCTCTTAAGGCATCACATGTTTTCTGATAAAATATTCTCCTTACTTTTTTATGGTATTGCTTATTTGTAGGTTTGCTATAATAGCATTGATATAAATTGTCCTACCTTTTTTGTACAAGACCCTTCAGTTTGCCATGTGATATAAGAAGCTCTGCCAATAGACAAAATTATCATGCTGTAATGTAAACCTGACTATGAAACAGGGATTCTTCCTGATGATCTCTAGCAGAATCTCAATCCTCATCCTTTTGCATGTCCTGTGACTGAGATTTGCTCCTTCTGCTGTAATTTACAAACAGACATTTCTTAAATTATTTTGTTGTTGTTTTCAAAATAAAACTCTGTTTTCAAAACTTCAAAACTCTGCTTTTCATACATGATAGAAGAAAGAACAACAAGATTTGACTATCCAAAGGCATTTTTTCAGTGCAGAGCATATGTGCTTCAAGGGGAGCCTGTTATGCTGCAACTACGAACTGTAATGTGCATGATTTGTTGCAGTCAGCATTGTTATGCAGCCTCATCAGTAGTTCAGTCTTCACTGTGCTTGATGGTCGCTGACAGCAATAGCTATGGTTTGTTTGTTTGGAGGGTTTTTTTATGTTTGTTTGGTTTGGGGTTTTTTGTTGTTTTTGGTTTTTTTTAAATTAAGACAGAATTAATTTTCAGAAATAGCAGACCAATGAGAAGTCAACACTGTAAGGCTTTCGTATCCCAGCAGGTGCTCCAGCAGCAGTGTAGTAGCATTTTAATTATTGTTTAAGTTCTAATGGGGTTTGATCACTTTAATGGAGAACACAGTTTGGATAAAGAGGTAATTCTGACGTCTTTAAAATTAGACCAGAAACAAGTGTTTTAAAAATGGATTTTGAGATCTGTATTCTTCATAAATTATACTTCTTACAAATGTTTAAAATAGAGTTACCTTGACTGACCTTTTGTTAGATAGAGTTTGCTGTATATAGTGCTGAAAAATCTCTTATTGGGAGCTCTTATACAGATTAGTTGGAAAAGTAATTTTGGATTATTGTACTTCTTCCGTAGAATCATAGAATGGTTAGAGTTGGAAGGGATCTCTGCCACCTTTTTGGGCAACCTGTTCCCCCTCAGCATAAAAAAATTCTTCTATATATCTAGTCTAAATCTATCCTCATTAAGTTTAAACCATTACACCTTGTCCTGTTGCTACAGGCCCTAGCAAAAGGTTAGTCCCCATCTTTTTTGTAGCCCCTCTTCAGTTATTGAAAGGCTGCTATAAGGTCTCCCCAGAGCCTTCTTTTCTCCAGGCTGAACAACCCAAACTCTCTGATCCTTTCCTCATGGGAGAGGTGTTTCAGCCCTCTCAACATTTTTGTGGCCCTCTTCTGGACCCTCTCCAACAGGGTTTTTCCATGCCTTTCCTCTGCTGAGGACTCCACATCTGGACACAGTACTCCAGGCTGGGTCTCACCAGAGTGGCATAGAGGGGAAGAATCACCTTCCTCACCCTGCTGGCTGCTTTCTCTGTCTTTCCACCATCTTGGTAGTTTTTAATTAAAACTTGGTTGTAGGTCAGCAATGTTATTATGCATGCATTATTTCTCCTAATTATAAAAGTATTTTGTCCATTAACTGCTATACTCTATTTACAGGTAATATAATGTTCTGTGGTATTACTTCTTTCACAGTTTCAGTATACCTTGCAAACCCCCCCAAAAAGAAATGTTTTATGTCAGTTAAGCCATATCTTTGTAAGAAGTACTTTCAAGAAGTGGGGTTGATAGTATGAAGTTGTGAGGTGTTATTTCTGTGTGTGCTTTTCACATACCATTAAACAGCTAATATCTCCAGGTAGCTTTCTAGTCCAGATAAACTGATCACTGTATACTAATTCCATGTTTTATTAGGCAGTTTGTTAACAGAATTGTGTCATGAGGGCATGAAGTACTTTCATATGAATTTCCAGGATATTGCCTTGGTTTTCCCTCCTGTCATTTAATTTTTTTTTCTGCCTTTAAGAATCTGTTTTTCAGTGATCTCATGGGATAATTTTCACTTCAGAGTCACGCCATTTACAAGCATTCTCCAATAAAATCTGCCAAAATTCCTTATTGAACTTGGCTTCATGCCATTGCTCTTTTTCTGATGGTAGGCTAACTTAAGACATTTCCATCCTTGGCATCCTTTTCTTTAGTTGTATTGGCACAACCAGTTGTAAGGATACATGGGAAAGTGAATTGGTCCAGTTTGAAAGAAAAGACATGGGAAAGGCAGATATGAAAGAAATAAATTTTCACTCCCCGCTTCCCTCTCCCTTGCCCCCCAATTTTATGATTTTTTTTTTTTTTTTTTTCCAGATTATTTTTGTTGGTTAACATCTTGAATATGCTGCAGGGAGTGCTGGCCTCTCCTCCCTGTGCAGCTGGTGTCAGAAAAGCAAGTGTGACATCTAGATGGAAAGGGAATGGAATAAGAAACTTGTGTCCAAGTTACAATAATATATCTTTAGATTCTGGTCTGTAACATGAACTAAAATAGTAGGTGCAATACTGGTCACCCCATCTAATAAAAGATTTTGCAGAATTACAGGGGATTTAAGATAAAGGCAGTGATAGAGATCAAGGTCCTGGAAAAACTTGCTTTGACACACATGAGGCAGAGAGCCTGGGATTACTTATGTTTCAAAGGAGAATGTTAAGGAAAGTTATGAACACAGCTGTAAGAAATGGCAAAAGACAGTGTTGATCAGGAACTTCTTTTCTTGGTACAGTATCAGTTGAATCATAGAATCATAGAATGGTTTGGGTTGGAAGGGCAGGAACACCTCCCCACTGGAACAGGTTGCTTGAAGTTCCATGCAGTCTCTCCTTGAACACTTCCAGAGACTGGGCAGCTACAGCTTCTCTGGGCAACTTGTTCCAGTCTCTCTCCACCCTCACAGCAAAGAATTTCTTCCTAATGTCTAACCTAAATCAACCCTCATCCAGTTTAAAACCATTACCCCTTGTCCTATCATTCCATGCCCTTATAAAAAGTCTCTCCTCAGCTTTCCTGTAGGACCTTCAGGTACTGGAAGGCCATTATAAGGTCTTCCCGGAGCCTTCTCCAGGCTGAGCATCCCCAACTCTCTCAGCCTGTCATCACAGGAAAGGTGCTCCAGCCTCCTGATCATCTTTGTGGCCCTCCTCTGGATTTGTTCTAAGAGCAAGTAACCTATTACAATTAAGTTTAAAAGTGCAGTAGCATGAGGTACTTTGTGTACCTATTCTGTCATAAGGTGTGTAAGATCATGGCATGTGGTACAAGTCCCCAAAAATGTTGTGGTAGAGGATTTTAAAGACTATTCCACTGTGTGTTTCAAGGCTCAAGTCAACCTGTGTTGGAGATGCAAGTTGTGGGGGGAGGAAAGGAGAAGTGGGAAGTGGCCTGTTGAAATGTAAGGTTTGCTGTGTTCCTCCTGGCCATTTGGGGAAGGGGAATTTAAAAAAAATCATAAATGTCACTGACAAGTTGAAATGGGATTGCCTAGGTTGGTAACAGGTACTCCCAAACCCTCTGTAGATTTGTCATCTTCATGAACAGCAAACTGTGGGGAAGAAAGTACCTTTTTATTCTTTACTGTTTTCCTCTTTAGTCTTCCTTTATTTTCATGGAGTGTAAGAGGAAAAGGGTACCCTAAAAAAGGCATTAAGAGTTCAGCATGTTAATTTCTGACATCTGAGTACCACCTGGGCTTTCTGCTTCCTGTTCTAAACTTCTGCCACTGAACTATCATGTGATGCAAAATTATTGTATATATTGGTTTCACCATTTTCACCATTCTGTTCTTTGTTGGTTATATAAACTTGGACTTAAAGCTTACTGAAGCTGTGAATGTTTCTTATAAGAGTACATGTGTATATGCATCTCTGTACAGCACTGGGAACTTGGTCTTTGTGAAGTCTGTGCAAGTTAACAGCAGAAGAGAGGGACATCACTCGTGACCTGTGTCACTCAGTACTGGTGCTCAGGTGAATTAGGTCTTCTCCCATCCCACCAAATCAGCTAAGTCTGGCCAAAAAACTATAAAATAATTTTTATTTTTAATTGCCTAATTTATCATCATTCAGATAAGTTGTGGATAACGGGTGGGGCTTCAAAAAAAGCCACAAAGAGGAAAGAAGAAATAAGACTTTTTAAGTCAAGGAATTTTCCTTTAATTTCAAGAAAAATGTTGGAATAATTCAACTGTTTTTAATCACCAGGAAGCAATCTAGTTCTATTTATAAATTCATGTTTGCTGTTACTTGTCTAAATTGTCATTTAACTAGTATTTAGATACATTTAATGGTCTTGCATATGGTGGGAAAGTGTATTCCACAACATATTGAGTTATTTATTAGGCCTGTAAAAGGTTTCAGTGCCATACAACATGCTCATAAACAGGATAGGGAATATTGGCTAGAAGGAAGCTACTGGAAGTTCAGTGTAAGAGACTGCTGGAAGATAACACACAGAGCACAGTTATCAGTGGTTCACTTTCCAGTGGAAGAATATCTCATTATAAGATCTGCAGGAACAGCTGCTGGTTGAAGACTGTTACTTATTTCCATTAATGAGCTCGGTGATGAGCATTCTTGTTAAATCTGCAGATGACCCCAAACTAGGAGATGTCCAGGTATGTATAGAACAAAATCAGAATTTAGGAGCATCTCAAGAAATAGAAGAAATCATTAGGAAAGAAAGAGCTAAGGTGCAACTTCTGAGAATTATTTTATGCAGGAGTAATCAACTATGGAAATATAGTATTAAGAACAGCTAGTTAAGCAGGGTCATACAATAAGTTATAAACTGAGCATGAGATAATGTTGCAGTGCTATAAGAAGAAAGCAAATGTTAAACTGGGTTTTATAAAAATGAAAAAAAAAAATCCTCTAGCTTTTTTTAATACTTGTAAAACATTATTATTGAGAGCTCTGAGGAGAGTAGTAGGTGCTGCATGCTTCCAGGAGCTTTTAGACCAATTGGAGAGTGTCCAGAAAAAGGTTCAAAGTTAGAAGTGATGAGTGGCTTACAAGGAAAGCTCAAAATAGAAGAAGGAAGACCACACAGCTTTTAGGTGTGTGAAATGTGGCAGTAAAGAAATAGTGGGTGTGCATTCCCAGTCCATAATAGGCTCAGTTAGACCAATGCGTTTAAATTGAAATACAGGTGGCTTTGGCTGCATGTATGGAAAGCTGGGGAACAAAGCAGTAAACAGACTGAGTTTGGAAGGTTTTAAAAATCCAGGGTTGCTCAGAACTGCCAATGAGAAGAGGCTGCTTGAATTGCTAGGTGGTCTCGTTCTCACTCCTATCTGCAGGTCTTTTTTTCCAGTCTTTTATATCTTTTGATCACTTTTGATCTTATTATCTACATTTGTTTCTTTCCTTCTTGTTGTGCTGTCTGGTATTTTCTTCTTCCCTGCCATGCTGTTTTGTTTCTGCTGATTTCTGAACTCGTAGTTCAGGCGTAGAACAGAAAAAGCAGTGGTTTCTCTTCGGTGTGTTAGATGGGGGTATTTTTTTGTCTTGTTTGTACAGAAGCATACTTTCACAAATCATTGTTCTTCTCAGGGGTCAGTTTTTCAGATCATCTTGTCTTGCAGGTGTCCACTGAGCTTAAGTTCTCTCTTCAGCTTCTCTCTTCCATCACTGCTTCTGAGTTCCATCTGAACTCTGTCTCTGTTCCCAGCTGGATCTCTCATGTGAAACTCTCAAATATTGATTTATAGTTAATGTATGTTCTGCAACTTTTTTACCTCTTTATTTTGGTTGTCTGCAGGATTTGATTTCTTCTGCCTCAGGAACCATCACCATTTGAAAGTGAAGGCACTCCCTTCTGCACAGTTCCTCTGTCTGGGCCTCTGCTTATTGGCCTTGTCAGTGAATACCCTCATTTTTAAACCTTTCTCTAAGATCTGTTCTGCATCCCAATTCAATGTAAGAAGCCCTGATCCTTTTGTACATGAAGTCACACTTCTTTTTTTCACTTTTTCCTTGTCAGACTGATGCAAAATTAAAAACTGGAATTCCCTTAAGTGTTTAATTTGTCAGATTTTGGGATCTAGTAGTATAGAAAACTGTCTTGGTCTGTACAACTTTTCTGAGTTAGTAGGAGATAGGCTGACATGGTTTTGCCCTTCCTTATCTCCTTACCAAACAACAGTAACAGTCTTAGGTGGATGTGAGCATCTTAATTTCTCTTTGCTGTTCTCACTGGGCAGAATTTTGAGTGCTGTCTTCACTTTGCAGTTGTTCAGGTCTGGCTTTATTTCTGTCAGTTTTGTTCTTAGGTCAGGTTTTTACAAAGGTTTTTGTATTTCTATTGGTGTTTTCAGTTCATCTTTTCTTCGAGCTTTTCTTTTTGCTATCACAGAATGAATAGTTGTCCTACTGTACCTAGGGTCTGTATTTTTTTCCAGAAAGGGTATTTTTTCAATTTCTGATTAATAGAATCAAATTTCTGTTCAGCAACCCTGTAAGAGTTGCTGGTGCACTCCTCCCCTGCACCAGGAGGCAGGAGGGAAGAACCGAACCACCTCCATAGGGAAAGGCTGTTGGATGTCCAGAAATGCTCTGCAAGATCCCTTGCTGTTATTATTCCTGTGTTTTATAATCAAATTTAGTTTTAACTCTACTAATAACTATGTTTTTAGAAACCTAATTAAGAAGGAGTATATTTTTAATTGCTTTTAATGTGTACATTGTTTTTAGATAGTTTTCATTTTACTTTTTCAAGAAGTGGTTTTTGTGAGTACATACTTGTTTCTTAAAGTAGTTCCAGCTGTTCATCATGGTCATTGGTTCTGCCAATTCTACTGTTTTTAATTATTTTTTAATTATTTTTTAAATTTTATTTTATTTGGTTACATTTTACTGTGTAGGGTTTTTAAAAAATTGATACTTTAAAAAAAAAAACATTAATTGTCTTTTCTCTTAGCCTTAAATCCAATACCCTTTGTGATTCATTATCAAGTATAGCATGAAATAATGGGGAGATGCTCCAGGATTTGCTTATCCAAGGCCTAAATGGGAGTACTAATCCTGTCCTTACACAGACATACAGCATTTTCATGGAAAAATTTCGTGCTCAAATAAAACAGACTTTGACATTAATTGTTACCATTTGTTAAGAGAATATAACCAAGTGTGCTACACTTGGTTATCCCTAACAGGAAAGCAAACTTGTACTGTTACTGCATTGATCATTAGTCAAGCATTTTTGCTTTGGGGAAGATTTAACTTAGAAATACATCACTATTTATATTTGAGTATTTACTTATTCTAGTTTTCTTTATTTTTTAGGGAATTCCTTGGTACTTTTTAGTAATTCCTGTGACACTGAAAGTCACAAAAGTGAAAGACTCAGGCAGAGAACCCGACTGCCTGTACAGAGGGGGATGCAGTACCTTATTCTTTTAGTGAGGCTGTAGCAGGTCTGATGTCAGTCACTTCAGAGACCTTTAGACCTCAGTGCTCATTTATTGCTAAAATGTACCAGCTCTGCTCCTGCATTATGAAGATCATCTGTCAACACTTTGAGATATTCTCCTTTGTTATTAAGCTTGTGATGCTCTACACTGTCAGGTTTTTTGCCAATTATAGTTAAGGTACAATGGTGTATTCACTGGATCAAAGTCTCACACTGGCGGTAGAGGAATGATTTGTAAGTCTTTATTCATCTGAATTGTACAATAGAATACCTGAGGAATGCAAATAATCCCTCTAAGGACTCAATAGAAAAGCTGTTAAAATGACAGTCGTAAGACTATTATTATTCTGAATTGGTGTTTTAGCCAAAGTAATTATTTCTTATCTTGTTGTTCCACAATAGTTCTTAGTATATTAGTTACAATGACCATATTTACCAAACAGAATGTGGATCCAATTTTTTACATCACTTCCATGCTCATTTCACTTTTTCAAGTTTGTGTGTTTCATTCTGTATTTGTATGTGGTACATTACTTAATTAGTCTAGAGACCAGTGTTAGATACTTTTTTAAAGAAAGTTGTATGCACAGATGTTGAAGTACACTTATGAATAGCAGATCCATTTCTAGGTAAATTTTCTGTAAAAGGTTAGCATCGATAATCTCTGGACTTTGATATGCAGCTTTTCTAGCCAAAATAAATGAGTTAACTATGTGTCAGTTTTAGAAGTGATGTTAAATATCACATGTCACGTTCAGAAATGTACCTTTATTGTGATTTTCAAATCAGGTGTTTTTAAGGCAATAGTGTTTCTGTATCAGCCTTGGATACCAGACTGTATTTTCATTGGGTAACTGGAGGAAAAAAAGATTAGTATAATGAGGATTGAAAACCACTGATGGGGTATTTACATAAGTAAATGATAGAAGTCCAGCCTTATATAACAAACGTGTGAAAACTGTTGAGTGAACTTTTATATTCTTTGTCCCATCTAAAACCCTACTCAGTGGGCCATGCACTTAATCTCATAATAGCTCTGATCCCCCGCTATTTTCTTTGACAAATGTGTGTTGATGAACTTGTGGTTCAGTTCATTTTTTCCTGAAGTGACATTTGCATTGATTATTTAAAGGTTTACAGGCCACAGTTTCAAAGCACTTCAGTATAATAGCAGTTAAAACCTTAGTCTAAATCTTGGAGATTAGCAGGTCTAAGAAAAGAACTCAGCAAGCATAAAACCCTGTGTTGTATGCTGGGTGCTTCAGGTCTGAAACATCTACAGCACCCAAAGTACTGTATTTTGTACTTTGTGTCTTAGTCTACAGGAAATATTCCCATGCCTCCCGAGTTTTCTTGCTGAGCATGCAGAGTTGTCATTCTTATCATTCGTACCTGTTCAGAAATAGTGCCCTGCAAATAACACTGAACTCTGTAGAGGTAATTTATGAGTATCTCCCTTAAATTAAAAATAAAAAGTATTGGCAGTAATTAATGTGGTACCTGTGTTTAAACACTCTTTAAGTATCAGCTATTGCTGCAAAGATTTTTCTTAATTTTTAATAGAATATTGAACATACAAAAACTAGTCCCATAAAGCTGTAGCTCTAAATTCATAGTTCTGTTCAGCTAAAAAAAAATAATTAGATGTACAGCAAACTGTTAGTGATACTGCCAGTTACTGAAGATTAATGGAAAATTTTATTCTTTATTTTAAAATTAATACTTAGGAAGTAGTATAGTATCTAGAAGCTTAGTCGTGGGGAGATGGGACAGGTGGGAGAAGCTGGCAGGAGCATGGCCCAGTATTCGTTAGCTGTAGAATATTCTAAGATCAGTAGCCAGAAAAAGCAAGGTGCTGCTTGCTGTCTAGGAGTTCATAGACTGTAGTGTTCTCTTCTGTCTGCTAATATCAGCTGCCCTAGCCACTGAGGTTTGTTTGGGTTTTTTAAGGAAAAAAAAGGAAAAGACGAGAGGAAAAACTGAAGACTGTCATTTTTACTGCATTTGATAAATATCACTCTTGGAAAAACGTATGTCCACAGATCTATGAAGTTGTATTCAGTTAGCATTTTAGATTTCAAGTATTTAAACTCTACCAAAAACGTAGTTACTGTCTCAAATTATGCTTATTTCTGATGGATTAAATGCCAGACAGAAACCAAGAAACAGTGAAATGTTAATGGAGTACACCTGAAGCAATTGCTGCCTGTTAATGCCTTGACCTTGGAAAGCAATACACAAAAAGATGGCATCATAAAACCGTGCAATTCTTATGAATATGTATGTGCTACTTGATAATAATGAATGTGGTACAGCCATGCATGCACTACAAGATAATGTTGTGCCCTTTGTTGTCTACAGGTTGATAAAAATTAAAGAGTGGGTGGACAAGCACGACCCGGGTGCTTTGGTCATTCCTTTTAGTGGGGCCTTGGAACTCAAGTTGCAAGATATGAGTGCTGAAGAGAAACAGAAGTATCTGGAAGAGAACATGACACAAAGGTTAATTAGCATTCATTTTCCCTACACTTTATTATCAACTATTTCCTTGCAGTAATTTAATTGCTTGCGCTGATAGAATAATAAATGACAGAGTAATTACCATTATAAAGAGAGAATCTTCTCCTTTCTTTACCATGAGACAGAGTGAAAAGATTTATTTTAAATTAAGTTTTTAACTGTCATCTGTCATCTCTGTACAGTGTTTTAATTATAACATAGGTATTAGTTATGTATATTTTTGAGAAGGAATGATCACCAAAACTATTTCGTCATCCACGGGGAAGAAAATGTTGCAGAAAATTTTTCCATAGTTTTTCTGAAGAACTGCAATGAATTGTTTCAATATTGAATATCAGTCAAGCTGCTACACTTTCATGACCTGAGACCTGGAAATTGCATGAGACCAAAAGTGCTGCCTGATAGGGTGATTTAAATTTATCCCATGTTTCTGTATCCTGCCAAATAAACAAATCAAAATACTGTCTTTATGATGCTGCCGTACAAAAGTAGTTCTTCTGAAGAGTTCAAAGAAATAGGCTACTGTGATTATTGGTGTGTTTAAAAGTAAAGCAGTGTCTTCAAAATATGTGATGTCTTTCCGTGTAGATTGGTTACATGGAGTATTTAGCTGTTTTATGTGTATATGTTGAGTGAACTGTATTAATGTGGCTTTTTTTTTCAGTGCTTTAGCAAAGATCATTAAGGCTGGATATGCAGCACTCCAACTAGAATACTTTTTCACTGCAGGCCCAGATGAAGTGCGTGCATGGACCATCAGGGTAAGATTCATACTTATTCATCAGCTATATCCAGTTCCACACTATTGAATTCAGATTGATATCACTGACTTTGAAGTTTGTCATGGTGGCGGTTAGCTAGTCATTACAGATGAGGTTTTTGTCCAGGATAACTTTAATTATTTGTGAGCTGCTGAACAGTGAAAGTGGAGCTGCATTGATTGAGGCAGGTAACAATTGATTCTGCCTATTACATAGTCTGAATTTCTTCATCCTGTAGAATCTGTCTACCCTCCTCCTGTGGTCAGAGATAAGACGTACCAGTATTGTGCTTGCTTAATCTGTGTGACTGGGTTTGTCTGCGGTGAAATTGATGTTGCTTTTCATTTTGTATTCACTAAGTTTGTTTGGGTTGCGGGTGGTTCATTCCTCCTTTGCTTTGCTCGGATTACATTTTCAGCAATAAAAGCAATATAACATCATTATATTCCTCATGGATACACAGTTGGGCTCAAAAACCTAAAGTCAGTGTGCAGTAATTCGGGTCTTTTACTGACTCACAGACCTGGTTTATTTTGGTAGCTTTATATGTTTATCCAGGAACTTATGTAATGCCTAAAATCATATTAGGAATTTTAAATATTGATGTAGAATGATTATAGCTGTAGAGATTGACTAATTTATTCCCAGAGGACATCAAGAGCTGAGCTGTAGTGGTTTGCCTTTGAATGTAAATATATTATAATATCAAGATTAGTACTGAAAAATATTTTGAAATGCACGTAGTTGCAAACTCTGTCTTAAAAATTACAGAAACGTTGACTTGTGGAGATGCAGATCTGTCACTGAGCTGTAATTTTTCGCATCAGTGTATTCAGTGCTGTGCAGTGAATTTTAGTGCTGTTTTTAATTTCATTCAATGGAATTAATTTGTTTTCATTAATCAGTGTAATTTTCAGTAAATTTATATTTCTATTAATACTGCTATGGAAGTTTGTGTATATGTTTTAGTATGTTATTTTCCTATAAGCATGTTTATTTTTTTTAGCATTTTCATATCATCACCCTTTTATAATCACTGCCAGTTTAAGTCCCTGAGATAGCTACCATAATAATATGCAAGCAGAAGTTTTGTTTTTCTGTTTCTTGCCATAGCTTTTCAAAGCACGTTCTGAAACTCCACTGTTTTCAGTGGGAGAAATGCTTGCTCTTTATTAGAAAATTTGAAAGCTGGTTTATCTTAAGACTGATTGTAAGGATCTTTGATTTAATGTGCGAAGATATTTAGTCAGGTAAGCATCAGTGAGTAGCCATATTAACCCAATACATCTTTTATTGTAAAAACTGTGCTTTACACTGTCAGACTCCTTAGCACTTTAACATGCTTTATTAAGCAGCCTTTAGGTCACCATTATTTCTCAAATTTCTCTCCATGGTTCTATGTGCACAGGATGTATGTCCTTGTAATTTAAAGCATGCAGTAATAATGCATTCTCCTCTATTGCGTAAACTTAAATCATCTTACAATAGTTGCCTGGGATTTTTTATTTTTTAGTGATTCAGTTGTTAACATTTTGTAAGAATAGTTACGTTGTTCTATGTTAGACTTACTAAAATAATTCTGAAATAAAAACAAGATAATATGTAAGTCTTGAGATCCATAAATTTTTACTACAAATGTGGTTCACCAATAAATGTTGTAATTTATTTGAAGTTATTTGAGTGTAAGTTAAAGGCTTGAGTAATTCAGATTTTAAAGTTATTTTAAAATCTTTATTTTCCTCACTTTCTATGTGGAGAGTGAGGGATCGAAGTGAATGCTACAACAAAACACTCTCAGAGCTTCTAAAATCAATACTAATGTTGATACCTATTAGGAAAAACAAAGCTGCCGTTCTCTAATACCAGTTGGTTTATCTGTGGCAAAGGCATCTATTTGTATGTCCCAGTATTGAGAATTACCCAGCTGCATGCCTGCCACCTTAACTGAGAGGAAACAAAGTTTCAGCGGATGCTGAAAGCTTATCAGAAAGGAGAAACCTCTTTCCTGCATTCAGTCTTTTAAAGGCAATTAATTTTCTTCCGGTCTTTCCTTTGACAGAAAGGGACGAAGGCTCCTCAGGCAGCAGGGAAGATTCACACAGATTTTGAAAAGGGATTCATTATGGCTGAAGTAATGAAATATGAAGATTTTAAAGAAGGAGGTTCAGAAGCAGCTGTCAAGGTGAGCTCCCCATCTTTTTCTTCTTCCTTCCTCCATGTGTGCCATTTTTCCATTTCACATCTGTTTGTCACAGGGAAGAAGTTACTGGTGCTAAGCAGATCTTAACAGTCACCTCTAGCAATAGACCAAAATCTATTTTCATCTTCAGAAAGAATTCAAATACACCAAGTTACCGAACAACTACTGCAACTCCTTCAGTATCCAAGATATGACAATTTATGGACTAAATGTCTACATTAAGACCAAATGCTATGCAGTTTTTTTTCTCTGTTTACGTCTTAGTGTGTTCAGAACTTAATAATCTTTCAGATTACCTTTTTCTTAAAAAATCATGTTTTTACAGTGAGATAGATTTTTTTTAATCTCCTCTAAAAGGAAAATGCAACAAACACAGAAAATCTATTTCTTCTAATACTGTGCCATCTTGTTTGGAGTTTGGAGTGAAGGTATTATGAATGTGGGATGCAAATTGTTAAGAAAATATCTAGTACCAACATGTACCTTTTTGATTTATTTTTTTTTCCAGGATTAGTAGATGCCACTCCTAAACTCCTATAGGCATAGTTATAATCATAAAATTTACTGTTTCAGTATTTAAATTCAATTACCCTTTGGTGTCTTATTCAAATACTAAAAAATACCATGGCTTACTTTTAATTGGTCAGGGTGCCAGTTGTAGGTGTCTGCAGTCTTCAGAAATACAGTGTGATAGCTGAAGTTTCCTAGCTGCTCTCTACTGAATAGACAGTGAAGATATTTAATGCAAAACTTTGTCCTGAGCTCATGCTTTTTTGTAGTGACACTTCTGTATTAAGAAAGAGTTTTATCTGCTTTCTCAACACTAGAGGGCAGAGACTGCTTGGGTGCCCAAAGTTGTGCCCTTCTTACAGCTGACGGATTATATTTGATTTGAAGTTATTAAATATGAAATGAACTCGTACATGCAAATAAATGTCATTATAAAAGCTGTAGTTCTCTGTGTTACTATTGCATTATTTCCACCTTCTGTAAGCAGAGAAACATTATTTCATACACATGCAATTTTTTGTTTGGTATTTTTGATGTTTTATTAAGATCTATATTTTATAAAATCGTAATTATAAAGCACATTAGTTTGATTTAATCAATTTCAGTATTTAAGGTTCCTACACTCTAAAATGTGTTAAAGAATTTAAAAGGCTCAGCTTTATTGTTTTCATTTGATAGCTTGAAAGGTATGCAAAAACTATGATTTCAAATTCATGCTTATTCTCAGTGGTATCACTAAGGAAGATCATACTGAGCAGCGGGACTTTAAATAGGTTTGTTTGAACCCCAGGAAGTGAGGGGAAAAAAATCCCAGTATAATTGGTTCGTTGCGGCATGTGAACTGCCTTATGAAAAGGGAAGTAGAGTTGTAGCTGTAAAGTGAAATCCCAGCTATAAATAAATCTAATATTCTGCAGTCAAAAACCACTTTATGTAACCAAGATTCAAATTTTGCCAGCAACAGTTTTTGATGTTCAAATCTGTTTTCCCTGAGAAGCTGCATCAGTTAATACCTGTTAAATTAATCTATAACTCTTTTGCTTGTATATTTTTATTTGCTTTTCACAGTGTGAGAGTCTAAACATCAAACTTCTGTAGCCAGATTATGCATGATTAATTTTTTATTGTTTTGAAGTACCTGTAAAGCAAACCTATTACTTGTTACTCCATTTTTAAATCAAGGTTAGAAAAAACCCCTTACCCTTAGAAATATGTGTTGTGTTACTCTAGGCTTTCCTAATTTGCATTTAATGCAATGTTTCTGGCCATACACAATGCTAATTACTTTTATGTTGCTGGTAAATTTCAAAATTAAATTTGGGAGCTTTTAGGAGTCAACTTAAATAACAGTGGTAATGGGAGTTGCTTGCTTTGTGTGTTATCGAGTTGATCGATTTTTAAGTTTGATTTTGTGTGTGTCTAACACCAGTACAGCATAACTAATTTAATGCCAGTGCTGTGAACTATACACTGAATAGCTCTGTGTGGGCTTTGTAGTCTACAGGGATATCACATTATTAGCAATCATATCTGCTTAGGCAAAGCTGGCTTCTACAGATGGCTGCTTTCAAGTGCAAATGAACTGGTTAGACGTGTCTTGTTTAATACATACTCAAGATTCACAAATGGGTATTGATTTTTTCAACCAGTGTTTCTGATAGCAATGGAAATGGATTAAATGGTCTCTAGAGAATTTAAAGGAACACTGTCACTTTTAATTAACTGTAAACCGGTAACAAAAATACACAAACTTGCATTAGTGTGTCAAAATCTCTTTTATTAAAGAAGTCTATGCTGCTGACAGTGTGCAATGGTGTGCTTAAAAAAATGCTCATTGTTGCTTTGTAGAAGTCAGATTTTTCTGCAAATCTTTGAGAGCAATAAGTGTATTGGACTGTAAAATGTCTCTGTACCTGTGCCTGCAGCTTATGCTTGCTGATGATTTTTACAGCACTGTTTTATTAGTGTTTATGCCATCAATTAGTCTAATTACTCTTGACTTTGAGCATTATTACCATCTTCAAAGGAAAGAACCACTAAGTCTACTTGAAAGTAAACCTTTTATAGTCTAAACAAATTTCCAGGAGGTGGAAATATAAAAACATTTGCAAAGTACTCTTTATTATTTATCGATAGTGTCATATGGGATAATTAGTGCTGCACTATGTATCTATTGTCCAGGCTATCTTACCTGCAGCTTTCTGTAGGCTAACGTAGCTGGTGACAATATTTAAGTAAGGAACAACAGCAACAAGGTTATCAAGCCTCTAAATTCCTAGACAGCAATATGGGGAAATGTGTTGCTTTACAGAGCAGGTTTTGTGAAAGAAAGGTGTCTAAGTTAACTATGTACCATTAATCTGATCTGTTCTACTGCAACTAAGGTCATTAGTTAACAGCTTTCCTGTAATGGGATCTTAGTATGCCACCACTGTGATAGTGTCATTGAGAATAATGGCACAGTGAGGTCTTGCATGGAAGCACTTTTCTCCTGCAAGAGAAAACTTCAAAACAGGAATGGTTATTGAACTAAAGCAGAAGCTCTCAACTTTTCCATATTGTAGATCACTTTTCAAGATAAATGCTTCTGCAGACCACCTCCCGCCCAGTCTGTCAATCCTAATACCACAGCTTCTCTGTAGCCTCTACAATACCAGATTTAATTATGATGAGATAAAGATAGAATAATATAATAATAAATTCTAATGCGGAGAGTACTGATATTTAATAGATTCCTTGCCTATTTTCTGCTCTCCTCAAGTACAGCATTTTCGTAATGAATTTCCTTTTCATGTCTTTGGTCTGTATGTCTTCTCCTGAATCCTGGTTTCACAGCCTATTGCTCTTATATCTGTCCTTCTGAAGCAAATTTCTTCTAAAGGAAATTTCTGACAAAAAACCCGAGCTTGTATTTTGTGCTCCTCAGTCCTTCATTATCTGGGCACAAGCAGACAAGAAAGCCCCGCTCGAAGCACAAGGCATGTTCAGTTGTGACTTTAGCATAGTGTTCCCATCTTTAGTTTTGACACTACTCGTGTGTCCAGCCACTCACAAGTACTTCATAGGCCAGTTCAATAGCCATGCAGCCACCATGCAAACTGTTGCCCGTTGCCCCTGCCAGCAATCCTGTTTTAGATTCATGCTGCCAGCATTTGCTATCTGCAGGTTTTTTAGATGAAGAAAAAGCCTGAAAGCTGGGAAGGAAAAAAAAAAAAAAAAAAAAAAGGAGTTGTTTTAGTGTCCTTTATCTTAAGACTTGCCAGGGTTTACATATTTACTGCTATATAATGCAGCTGGCATTTAAGCAGAACTGATTGAGTGAAGGTTAAATTATTTTTGTATGTATTTTATACATATGTAAAAGCAAATTCTGTCAGAATGAGTAGTGGCTGTCAAACTCAGATGCTGAATTAGTACCATTTCATTACCAAAGTGTATTTAAATAATTACAATTAGAAAATACTGTAAAATGCCTAATGAAATAACCCATTTTCCTTTTGTCTGTTCTGTTTACAGGCTGCTGGAAAATACAGACAACAAGGCAGAAATTACATTGTGGAGGATGGAGATATTATCTTCTTTAAATTTAATACACCTCAACAACCCAAGAAGAAATGAATATCAGATGTTGTTCATTGCTCAGAAATAAACTGTGCTGCTTCAAAAAGCACATGAATTTTTATTTAGGATGAAATATCTGGAAACAAAAAGCATACAGTTTCTACCTAGGGAACCTCCCCTCCCCCAGTGAAATTATTCTTGTTTGTTTTGAATTAAAATATGGCACCTCCAGCAAACATGCAAGTTCACTAAATGTGAACAGCTTTGCATTTCAAACGATTAAGACCCTACTCCAAATTGTAGAAGCTTTTCAGGAACCATATTACTCTCATGATACTTCATTAATCTCCATCATGTATGCCAAGCCTGACACGTTTGACAGTGAGGACAATGTGGCTTGCTCCTTTTTGAATCTACAGATAATGCATGTTTTACAGTACTCCAGATGTCTACACTCAATAAAACATTTGACAAAACCAGCCTTGGTGTGTTTGGGGATGTCTGTATTGACTGACTGTGGTGTGCTGAATGCGATACGGCACCTGGTGGATGCTGATTACAGAATTTTAAGACGTGTATGATACAGTAACTGGCAGTGTGGGGCAGCTGCAATTGTATCTCCAAAGTGAGTCTTTCATGGGAATCAGAAGATTAGGATGCCTATGATTTGTCTCAAAAAAGTTAATGAATTTGTAGATGGACATTCACTTGAAAGACGATAATAAGAAGGATGCAGTGTAAATTATTTTCACTGAAGAAAGGAAATATACATAGCAAAATCATGTTATCTTTGAGACTGAAGCTTGATTGCTCGAATAATTTTGAAAAAGTATTTCGTTCTTAGCCTGAAATTAATAAATTGTGGAGGCTGGAGCAGTGGTGCCTGATGTTGTGTGCTGTCCTCTCAGGGCTGGTTTTCAGGGCAGTGGAGGGTGACACAGATAGTGTTGTGAAGGAAAAGGTCACAATGTGCCAGGTAGGTGAGGTGTTCTGCTGAAACAAGGCTGCAGCTGAGAGGACATTTTTACCCCATTAACCAGGAGGGAGAGCAGGGAGAAGTAGCCTCTTGGGGTAACACAGGACAAGTTGTGGGGAAAAATAAAGCCACGTTTCTACTTTTAATGCAAGCAGCAGGATTGCCCTTACTTGTAGTATGCTTTATGTGTTTTAAAAGGCCTTTCTGAGGTGCCTGTGCCAGTGATTTCAGCTGCAGATTCTGTAGGGCTGGTGTAGAGTTGCTGATTTTACCTGTGGCTTGCTGGTGTGCCATACCTGTCTTACTCTGTGACAAGTTTGCTTGATAGAAACTTTGAAAAGGCTACATATCACTAGCTAACCTCCCCTCTGTATTTAAAATACTGGAAGGGCTGGCCATGTCCTGCTCCAAGGCTTCCCTTGAGATGCCATCTTTGAGCTTCATTGCTCATTTCTGAAAGAGTAAGACACGGGTCAGCCAGAGCCACGAGGCTCATTGTTGGAAAGTTGGCATCGTGCCTTTAATAGCACTGAGGAGAAAGACAAGGGAGGGCAGATGACTTCAATACCTAGTTGTAGATTTTGTTTTAAAGAGCATCTCTCTTTTTTCATGGTGGCAGGAGGGGGGAGGTGTTGTAAAGCAGGGAAATGAGGACTTTGGGTGTTTTGGAACTCTTGAAACTCTCTTTTGTGTAGTCTCCCTGGCTACTGTTTGTGCTTGGCATTATTTTGATGTTACGTAATCAAGAAAAGATTAGGACTACCAAATCTTATGTTAAAAGTTAAATCCAAAAGAAACCCGAGCCTATCTGTTTCTCTTGGAAGTCAGCAAGGTGCTAGTAACAGAGAGGGGCTCGTGCTGGGTTTTAGACACAATGAAAGGTGACTGAGAAGTGGAGTGTGTGTTGGTGAAAGAGAAGTTACTCCTTTACTGCACTCGTGCCTGCTGAAACATGTTCTCTTGTCCTGTCTGAGATTTGTTCTGGGTTCCAAAATACCTCCGTGCCAGTGAAGAAGTTTTTAGAAAGGATGGTACAGTTAATGGATTTATTTTTATTTTACATTTCTTCATTTAATTTATTAAACCATATTTGTTTAGATTTGAATGCATGTTCTTCATGAAATTTCTCTGTTCTAAAAATAATAAATTGAACAAAATTGCTCGTCATGGGGGTTTCTGAACTTATTACAGCATCCTGAAAATAGAAAATTAATTTAAAATATTTGCCACACCATCTATACAATACTCTATAACATTTTGTGTTTTAGCTTATTAACTTGCCTTAATAGTTTGTCTTCATCTGCTTTAACTATTTTAACTACTGAAGCTAATAATATATTCCAGAATAAAACCAAATTTTGTTAAAAGAATGAATAATCTGATAAGATGTTACTGCTATCACCAGTGACTTGTGGCAGCCCTTGTTTGTCCTCAGTGGGTCTATCTATGTACAGCTCCTAGGAACTTGTGGTTTTATGTAGCAATTTGAACTCTTTTAAATAGAATTGGAATTTAACTTAAGCCAAGAACACATTATTTATGCATTTCAACCTGTACAGATGACTCCAGGTGCAATGTGTCCATCCTACTCTCATTTCTAGTATAAGAAAACAAATGTGAAATCTGCCTGCATGCTTTTCACTAAGTTTCTGTGGTCTGTACTCACTGGGAATGGTGGTGGTGATTAGGAAACCTTTTGTTTCTCCAGCTGGAGAAAGGTGAGAAAACCGTGTAGAAAATGCTTTTCCAAAATATGTCAAGGAGGGAACTTTACAGAGGAGGAGGAGGGGTCCTAACCCTTCCTTTTGCATTCCTCAGTGCCTCATAGCCGTGGGGTTGGTGGTATTTTTCTGGCATTAGACAAATGCTGGTGTAAGAGGGAAATCTGTGCCCTGCCTCCATGCTGGCCAAAAGAGAATGCCTGGAAGTGGTGTGGAGGTGACACTGAGAGCAGCTGAGCTGCACCAGCATGCAGGGTGACTTCTAGGAGTAGATCTGGGGAGCCCTGATGTTCCCAATGTGTGTGTGTGTGTGTGTGTGTGTGTGCGTGCAAAGAGGCGTGATCAGGGATCACTTTTAAAAGTGTGCTCCTGGTCAAATAAAAACATTGCCCCTGATAAGTAATGGTTTAAATACCTGTTGCAGGTGTCTATCTGCCTTCTCCCCTTCATCACCAAAGTTCACCCTTATCTCTTCCACATTTTCCTTCGTCCTCTCCCACAGAACATGTTTCCAGCTGGAGTGGCTGTGCTGTAGCTGAGGTGGCTGATCCCCTCCGGGTGCTTTGTTGTTGTTGTTGGTCACCATCGCTCGGCGGTGCCTGCAGTGGGCAGGGGCGGCCCCACCGAGCACCTCCAGTCCCGAGCAGGGCTCCTGGTGGGGAGCAGCAGCATCCCCCAGGCATTCAGCCCGGTGGCAGCATGCTCCTCTCCTCCCACCTCTGCACCAGGAAGCTGGCAAATAACCCTCGTAGTGGTACAGGTAAGAGCAAAGTGCTTTTAAAGTGCAGCGTTGTATGTTCCTGTGGCCGCCAGGCTTGCTCAAACCATCCTTGCAGAGCTCTGCCGGTCCTTACTGTGACAGTCAGCAGTGATCCCACATGCCCCTTTCTGTCAAGTGGTTTAAACACTGAGGATTTCTCCTACCAGGTGCAGAATAGGAACATAAAATTGCATTTCCAAAGAGCAATGTGTGTGGCAAGGTTTTAAGTTTAAAAAAACTTAGGTAAATTTTAACCTTTCTAAACATGAACTCAACTCACAAAGGAAGAAGGGGGAGTGGGATCACTAGTAATTGTTTAAAACTAATAATCACTAAAGTTGTTACTCCCACCATACTAATTCCATGTTTGATTGTACTAATCCACAATTTCACTTCAATTAAATCAAGAAAACCACAGGAAGCTTTGGAAAAAAGAAAAAAATCAAAGGAGTGATATCTTCAGTATCCCAATGGACTGAAGCAGTGGTGTGCCAATTGGGCTTTGAAAGTTTTGAAGTAAAATCAGTGTTTCAAGGTTGTCTTTGAAGCAGATATTTCTTGGCTTCTATCTATAGGTAGTGCCCGTTCCGGATCCCTCAGAAGAGACACATATGGCAGCGTGTTGCATATTGTGAAATAAGTTACATGTGTGTGCTTGCTGCCAGGAGCCGATGATTTGGTAGGTGCCTGCTCATCAGGGCTCGTTACGGCTCTGCACAGCTACAGGGTGCCTCCAGCCTTGTATTTTCTACGTGGAAAATGTTAAGTGTTCGGCACAGAAAAGCTTTGTAAGCCGTGCAGAAAATACAACCTGTGGCTGTTGCGGGGGCACATCCGACGTGTAAGCCAGCAACGTAGATTGACCCGAGCCTCGGGAGGTGAGTGAGTCTGCAGAGATGTGCGGGCTGAACGGGGCTTTCCTGTCCCCGGGGCTCTGCGGCAGCAGGGGAAGGGGTTTGGGTTCGGCACCGCTGGGCCTGGCGGGACACAGCAGGGGGAACTGAAAGGGCTGAGGTTACCTACAGGGGTACGTCCCAATGCAGGTGAGTAACACACCAAGGGCCATTTCAGTGAAGGTAGGGACAGAAGTGGTACCACCCTGTGTTGATGATGTTTTTATCCCCAGTGGCCCAAACCCCTTGGCTGAAGCAGGGATGGGTGCGCTGCCTGCAGACCCCGCCCGCCGCAGCTCCCATCCCCGCACCTCACCCCGGCAGTGCCGCGGGGTCTGACCCTGTTGCTCAGCTCAGTCTGGATTGGGAAGTGCAGAGCTGAATCCCTGCACTGCTCCTGCCTCTTACTCCGAGTTCACCTGCTGTTTCAGTGAGATGAATGATGGTGGCAGCACTCACGGAGGAAGAAAGGTTTGTGAGCGGGATTTGGGAAGCCCTTTTGTGACGACCTTTCCACCTCACGGCTCTAAATGCATGGAGGAGCTTCCTGAATCCAAATCACTGCCTGAGGTAAGCACACGTGGCCCCAGGTTTGCTGCCTACTCCAGCAATAAGGAGTTAGATTGTGCAAAGGGGTTCCTAAAGTTTGGTTTATGGTAAAGATGTAATAATCTAGAGGTTAATTAGAGGTTCCTTGCTCTGTAACAAAGAAGGCTGTCGCCCATACAAAAAGGTTTCCAGGAGGAGCTGGGGTAGCAGGAGGGGCTCTGAGAGAGGACACGGCCCCTTGGTGTGTGAACAGCAGCGTGAGGATTTGGCTGCACCCACTGCTGCAGCCTGCCCCAAACAGGACGGGATAGAGGGGATGCAGGTGCCCTGCTCACCTCTCTTGTCCTCTGCTAGAAAAACTCACCCGTGGAAGAATAGAAACAGCTCCTCCCTGGGTCACTGATGCTGCTGAAAGGCCACCGTGCCAACTTTGTCTGCAAAAAATGCAACATTTGCTCTCCTTTGAAAACTGCATGTGAAAACTTTTAGTTGCCAAAGAGTTAAAACTTCCCTGGAATCTGAATGGTGTGACTATCCAAATTTTGTTATAAATCCTGTTTAAGTTTCAAAGCACAGCATTATTGGAGGTGGCAGTAGTAACATCAAACACCATTGATAAGATCAACAAATTACTAACTATAATTGTTTGTGCTGGGGTGTGTGCAAAGAGATAAATAGCTCATAAATTAAACACCACTGCCTGGGGGCGAGTCATTTGTGGATTCAGAGCTGTCCTGATGCTTGCAAGCAAAAACTAATTTTCTCTTAGTTCAGTAATTATGCAGCTGAAGATCCAAGATCAGCAATCAATGCTAGGTGTGCTTGCAAAGGTGGAAGGGTACTCCAGCTATTGGAGTTTCCCATTCCTTGAGTAGCAAAAGTCTGTTGCTTGCCCCTGTGGTGGGAAATAATCTGGCTGAGGTACAATTCTTCAATAAGATAATGAAGACTGACATAAAAAGGGGATTGAAAATAGACTAAGGGGCAGTTTTTGCTGATATAAATTGGCAGTACTCTCTTGGCTTCAATAGAATGGTACTAGTTTCTTCTGGCAGAAAATCTGGACCAAATTATTAAAGAAAATCAACAAATCCCCTGGGATAACTGCTGTTAGTCATCCAGCCTAGTGCCTCTTTCTGAGAGGCACCTGGCACCTCACTGGCTGCAGCTCATACACTCTCAAGCAGGGTTGTTAATGCCCCTTCCTGACTTATTCATAAGACCCTGTGAGGATCTTGGTCTAATAAGGGTTTTCCGAAGGACAGAGAATACTAATGTAATCTGTTACTGCAACAACATTATCTTGATCTGTTTTGCCAGTCATTAGATACTTTTCTGCCAAATTCAGATAGAGATCACACTGACAAATCATACTTTTTGGAAATGCAGTGTAAATCTCACAGCTGCTCAACAGCAGTCACTGCTGGTATTAACTCCCAGCCTTGAGGAGACGACTCAGTGTGTAACCCACAACCCTCCTGACCATTTGGATCTCAGCCTTCACCCCACCTGTCTGTGCAGTGCTGTGATGGGGGAAGAGCAGTGGGAACCAGGGAGAAGGAGGGGAAGCCTGTGATGGCATTTAGACTTTCCCACACAGGCAGCCTGCAACCCTTGACTCCGGCCTTCACCCTGGTGGACCAAATGCAGCCATCTGGCTGTGCAAATGGGTACACCATAAAGTGAGCAAGGATAAAGATTCATCAAAATTTAAAATTGTTTTTAACTTGCCATATCAAGGAGAGAAAGTTTATACAAAGATGTTTTTACTCCCTGACTGTAAGTCCTTCCTTCCAAAGCCTGATGTCTTCTTCACTCATCGGGTTTCGGTCAAATCCCCAGAGTAGCAGCATCCAACTTATGGTCCCTCAGCAGGTTACTGGGCTTGTACCTGAGCAGCACGGTGGTGTGAGACATTGCTGCACAGGTTGTCCCATACAGACCACAGGAAGGACTTCTGCCTGGAGGAGGAGTGTCTGTATCTCCATTCCTATCAACCACAACTTTCATCCCTCCTCCTATGGACTGGGATCGTGCAGGGGGCAAGGCAGAGCTGTGAGGACACTTAATTCATGGACAGGGGCTGGAAGTCTGTGCAAAGCATAAATAGGGTTTTCCAGTTCCCACCAAGGGATGGCTGCTATTTAAGGCCAACTGTTGACATATTTGTATTTTTCATAAAAAACAGTGGAATCCTGACCTTTATGTTTGTGGAGCCTTTCACAGAACAAAGACTTTGATTGTCAGCTCTTTGTTGAGCTGAGTTCCCTTACTCATGAAGAGAACCAACGGTGCACCGGTTTTCCTCTAAAGATATATAGGAGAAATGGAAACATAACTCATGTAAAATCACATGTATGATGAACATCTTCTCCATTAACCAATGCCATCTTCTTGCAACGTCTCCATCCCTTTGCACACAGCTTGGCTTTCAAAGGTTTGCCTCAGTTTTCTGCCTCTTGCCAAGCCAGCAGTACCTGGTGCTCAGGAACTTGTCACTTGGTAACGACACTTCTCCCATCACAGGCTGCCTTCTGCACGCTCTGTTGCAGGTAAACCCTTTGCTTTGGGGAGATTCATGTCTAAACCCAGTGTGTTTGTTTGGGGTGCACTTGGGGAAAGGGTTCAAGGTCAGCCCTGGCTTGACTGGCAGATGCCATTCTGGCAGTGGCAGAGAAGTGTTTCATTTGTATTTACTATTTAGGAAAAAAGCTGTAAGCGTGCTCTTTTATTCCAAAATGAAAATGTGTTAATGACTGGAGTGTTTGACGCATTGGGGATGTCATTGTTTTCAATTATGTGCTATTCTGAGGGGAGAGCACAGATTCTCAGGCTGAATGGAGACTTGTGCTGCAGCTATTTGTGCCTTTTAAAACATTTTCTTTACTACTTTAAGAGAAAACTGTAAAATGGCAATAATGACATATTATTACAAGTAAATTACACTGTAAAATAGCATTAATATTGCGGTTGAAACCTAGAATTTGAAATAAGATGGAAATATTCATTTGCACGCAGCTTTTGTTCTTATCAAGAGCAATTTGGATTAGGAATGAGATTTACTGAGTGCCTGCACTCGTAGGCGAGCTAATGCTGGGTCACTGGGCTGTGGCACCAGTTCCTCTGCCAACAGCCAAAGCCTCCCCGAGGCAGTGGGATGCTGAGAACAGCTCAGGAGGAGCCAGGGTGTGCAGCAGCACCTTGGGCTGGGTCCCGGGGAGTGAGCTGGTCAGACAGGGCTCTGCTGGGAGCAGAGGTGGCCTCTGGTTTGTGTCCATGGCTGAGGAGGATCTGTACCACAGCACGCAACACCCACTCTTCTCCCATCTAATGAAGACAAATAGGAATTAGAAATTAATAATACCTGAGTGCAGGACTGTGACTGGGGACCTTGCACTTAGGCAGAACAATGTAATGCTCTGTTTCGTGAAAATTGTCCCCTGAATTTGACGAGCTTGTTCTTTTAAAGGTCAAGGTTTTTTGGTCTTACTCTTTACCCCTCCTCCACTCAATACATGGAAAATTGTCAGCCCTTGAAGGGTCACTTCTGTACGGAGAAATAGTGAAGTCTGCAGGAGAGTTTCTTCAGGAGGGTATGTAGAGTGTCCCCACCGAGCAGCCACAATCTGGAGAACATCCATCTCTTTTCTCATTTCAGTATGTGATCTATGGAGCAGAAACACCCATCTGTCACAATCCTGGTTCCTCGTGTCCCCTTTGGGTGTAGGAAGTGACAACTAGGAATCAGTCTGGGAATGTAGGGAGTAAGAATAGATGTCCTTCATTTGATGCTATGGAAAAACCCACAAAGTTCATCTGGCTAATCAGGTTTTGAAAATGTCTCTAATTAAAGAAAGACATTTAAAAGCACTTTGATAAAGCTACCTCGTTATAACAGTGAGCAAACCTGCAGAAATAAGCATGAGAGGTCTGAGATGGGAAAGAGAAAATGTTGTCTAGGTCTTCCATGCTACCAGAGATTTCTGACACTGTATCTGAAATAGCCAAAAAGGAAAGCAATGTCTCAGACCAGTTCTGTTATGGTTTGCAGGCAAATGCAATTCTAGTCATAAGAATCCCACTGTATTCAGTGGCTCTACTCTGTGCTTAGTGTTAGATGTGCCTAAATTTTTGACTAAAGACAAATACACTTTTGTAAGCCAATTAAGGGTATTCATTCTCTAAATCCTGGTTAGCATGGCCAGTTAAACTGGGGACCAAGGAAGCTTTTTCTGAGTGAGAATTAGAATAGAATTTTGTATCTTAATTATCTAAATATTTTCAACCAATCTGATATTTACCAGCGCTCAAATGATGAGTGGATATGTGGGAAAGGCAGTGAACTTTTAAAATGTGTGTGACATATTCTTCCATATTTTAAAGTTTTATGGATTTTGTTCATTGGTTGGGTTTATGAGCCTGCAATACCAACTGTGCATTTGTGCTTTCAGTTCTTCATAAATCCGTGGCAACTTTTCAGAAAAGTTTTAACTACAACACGTCAATGCACTATAAAGGAAAGGTTTGTTTTGTATATACCCTCTTTACCTGAGGTCCATGGTTAGACTCTGCATTAGAGCTTCTGGCTCTCGTGTGCTCAGTTTGTGCTTTTGATCATGCCACTCTTTGCACAAAGCTGAGAGAATTTTTGCTTCATAAAGAGGAAAATACAGATGTTTTGATGTCTATAGAAATGCATGTTTGCTCTTATTTTTGAGGCAGGGGAACGTAGGGTTTAACATCTCTACAGTTCTTCCTAGGTCTCTGTGCAATCAAAGTTTCCAAGGAGGACTTAATGGGGAATAGAAATCATTTGGTTGTGGTGGTGATGGTGTACTTGATACATTTTTCTTTAAAGGTTGTACACTGATAAAAATAGTAAGGAACCTTAGTCTACTCATAAGTGCTTCATCTTTAAGTCCATGCAAGTTTAGGGAGCTGTAAGTGACTAAAAGGGTGAGTGGCTTAAGATTCACTGAGTGATACTGCAAATACAAGGACTGAAATACCAAAGGAGTAAAGGATATATAGACCTTTGCCCATTACATCAAGAAAATGAAAAAGTTAGGAAGGGGGGGAGGGGGGTTCCTGTGCTACATTTTTCAAGTCCTACTCCAAAAGGGGTAACCAGCCCATTAGTATAGGTGCCAGGAAGCTTGCTTTTGTGACATCTCACCAAACACACCTACTTTCACTGGACCATAGAAAGATCAATCCTGTCTGAAAACCACCCATTACCTAAGACACCTAATTTATATTAGAAGCTCACTAAAAGGCACTGTCTGGCCCCCAACCTTCACTTCCAATGATAAAGAGGATGTTTTACGCCGTATGTGACACTTAATCAAAACAGATATTCTTTAACAAACCCTTAACCTCTAGCACACAGGAGTCATCTGAGGCCAAGGGACAAGACACAGATCCAGCTCAGGGTGGCATATCCTTTGATTAAGATGATACAGATTTCCCATTTTTATCAGGGTTATGGATTCTGGATATATCCCTTTTTGATTTGTCAGCATTAAATTTCAGTAGAGGTTCAAGCCAAAGAGAGACCAAGACTAGTTCTGTCTTCAACTGCGTATTAGGAGATAATTTCTCTGAATCCTCTGCAGTAATGATCCTCAGATCTTCTGATCTTTCTGTAAGCAAGTTTTCCTGGGAACCTGGATTTAAACTATGGCACAAACCTTGCTTGCATCTGGGTCCTTTCTTAAGGAGGAGTATCTAAATACACTTATTCTGTGAGCCCTGAAATGGACCTTTTTTTTTTTTTTCTTTTCCTCAGGTCTTTTTCAAAGAGGCAAACCTTCAAGTGAGTTCTTTCACCCTCCCTTGGATTTCTGGGGCAGGAGGTTTTACTTATGAGTACACAGTACTTTAGATGAGGATTGCAAACTTCAGGGGGTTAGGCAGCTTTCACTGCCTGCAGTACATTGGAATCTCAGTATAGTCGACTTTACTACTGGATGATTTCCCACTTCCCCTCCTTACTTTTTTAGGTAGCCCCTTGTTCTAGCATTTCTCTGTGACTGATTTGGGCATGGGGAAGTCTCTTAAATTCCTGGCACGGGGGAATGTTTGGCTGTTTTCCCTCTTTTTAGTCAGAACTTTAAGTTGGAAGTTTAGATTTTATTAGTAGCATGGTTCCCCAGAAATAATTTCTAGTCATTCCTTGAGAATAATGTACTGCTTGATTATTGGTGTGTAAAGAAGGTCTTGGAAAGGGTTTTGGTTTTCAGTTGTATGTTTTTAAACACCGACATGACACATCTGTTCTGTGAGGCTGGCTGGAGAACACTGGATACCAGCTCACTTCTGCTGAGTGTGTGATATCCTCATTCAGCACCCAGAAACATTTCTTACTTACACTTTTTTTTCATTTTGCTGATAATTACTAATGCATTTTTAAGAAAAGCTCTGTAAGGAACTGCCTTTCTCCTCCCTACTCTTCCATAGGAGCAATAAAGCTCTTTTCCTCATGGAGAAGCCCAGATCATCTATACATTTCTCTGGCAAAGGACAACAATATTTTGAGTGACTTTGGAATGCCAAGAAAAAGAGACAAGGATGAAACATTGGTTCTCAAACTTTAAACCTTTCAGGCTTTTTTTTTTTTTTTTTTTTTTTTTTTTTTTTTTTTTTTAACACTGAATTAGTAAGGGGTAATATATATGGGGTACTTTCAAGAGAGAACTTCAGTCCTAGAGAAGGACCTGTAATCATGTTAAATTATCTTTAAAGGCAACTTCTGTTTTGTAAATGCAAAGCTGAAAGCAAAAATCTGGAGGACTGGTTCTAGTTTATGGCAAACCACATACATTAAAGTTCAGCCTTTTATTCTCCTGTACCATGGTTTTTAAAACTTCTTTAATAAACAGAAGCATAATCAAGGAGAAAGACTTGAATCTCAGCTGCAGCTCCCAGTTCCTTACCTGTTTTTACTTCTTAATCAGAAAATTAATTGGGCATTGAAAATCTTATTTTTCTTAAATCTCTTCAGATTTAATCAGAGAGTTCTGCTGGAAGCAATCTTTCACTTAGGATTTCATAGCAATGTAGCTAGAGAAACCATGTCATTTCCTGCATCAAATACATCAAAGCTGCGTGCTGGGGTTTTTTAACTAAGTATGTCCCATGCTTCAGTTCTGGTCTCTTCGCTCTGAGAAAAAAAAGTATGTTTTATTTCCTATTTCTCCTGGGGTGTGAATCTGCTCTACTGCAGTGTGGGCTAAAATTCATAAATTCCCAGGGAAGGAGGAGCAGACCCATCCTCCTGTGCAGTGTGCTTGGGTGGGAGCTGAGGGCTGCAGCTGGGACGGCTTCTACAACCAACACCTTGGCTGCTGGACATGGTAGGGGGGATTGTTGTTGGATTGGCCTCTAATGGAAAGGCAGATTCTGCCCTGACTGAGTGCTCCCACAAACAGCTGACAACACTTTCCAAAGCTGAGTGTTTTATGGAGAAAAGCAGCTTGTGTGGAGCCTGAGGTGGGCTCAGTGTTACGCAAGGTCAGCAGAGCTGTACAACTGCATAGCAAAGGTGAGAGGGTTTGAAACCGTGTCTCACTGCTGTTCCTTGCAGCAGGACTGGGTTGGCCTTACCCTAACTTGGGCCTTTAGTTTACTCTTTGTTATGTCCTGGAAAATACTTTCATTCTCTAACAAGATGGGAGGGTGGTTAATGTTTCCAGATTTAAAGCTTGCTGTTGCAAAGATTTGGCTCCAGAGTTCCCGGGAGGAAGGTGCCTGTAGGGCAAGGGAGAAGGGCTGGATTAAAGTATTTAACAGCTCACTCAGGTTAACTTTACATATGGGGTCACTTAAAAGCTGTGGAGTCCCATGGCAAGGTGCCAGGTTTGTGTTTCATTTTAAATTGAAGCTTTTTGAAGAGGCTTATGAATGCTGGGGGAGGGTTTTCTTTTTTGGCTTTGCTTTCAAACCCAGATTTGGTCCCAGAGGTAGAGGTGTTGCCCTGTGAGGAGTGAAATCTGGTTTAGCTTTGCTGCCCAGGTGCAGGCCGTGTTTCCCACCCTATCCCATGCTGTGGCTTTGGGCTTCCTCTGCTCACCCTCAACTATAAGGGGAGCCTGGGGGGGCTCCTCAAAGGCAGAGGATTCCTCTGAGCTTCATTAAACCTGGCTTCAGCCCAGCTGAGAATGCACAGGAGTGCCAATGGTTCTGGGGCTCCTCTTGCCCCACCAGCACATCAGGCATCCTCAGCCAGGCAAGAGTCACCCACAATTACCCTCCTGTCCATTTATTCCCTAGATGAGGTCTCCAAGAGCTGCTGAGTCTGGGGTGTGGGACACCACCGTGTTTGGGTCACGCACTTCATCCCAACCATCCTTATCCCCTGGCCGAAAGCAAGCACTGGGTACCAAGCAGATGGAAGTCACCCCTTTCTCAGTGAATGGGGACCTGCTGTAAGGACAGGGTCTTGGACTTGGGTCCCCTTGCTCTGCTCTTGCCCCCAACAGAAGCCAGCAGTGATGGCCTTTCTGTTCTCTTGCCTACACAGATTTTGGAATATGCAAATGTACACGCTCTCTGCTTTGCAAGGCACAAATTAGGAAATGAGCAAAGCACTGCCTGTCTGTTCCAGCAATCCCAATACCATCCACAGGGCAAAGGCTTTTGTCCGCATTCACAAATATCACTTAAACTCCCTCTTGTGTGTTTGCCCAGAAAGCTTGCTGGAACTCCTTACAGCTGAGTGCTCTTGGGAGGTTTAAAAGTGGTGACTATAAGATACCTGCTAACACTTTTTAGATCTGAGTTGCCTGTTTTCTGAAAAATATATTTACTTATTTGCCAGTTTTGGCCCTGGGATTAGGTTGCAATACAGAATGTTGAGAGTTTTGAGAAAATTTTTAAATACTGATATTGGCCTGCCACCAGCATTTAAGATTGCTTTTTTGTTTGGTTTTTGTTTTCCTATTAGTCTGCGTCAAGCTGGTTTGTATTTTCACTCTAGAATTAAGTCCTAAATCTGATTTGTGGACTGGAAGCAGGTTGGGATGAGTGCTGTGGAGGGAGAGGGACAGCTCTGGAGTCCCTGCACGGTCCCAGCTCTCTGCAGGTGTCACCTTCAGGCTGGCTCCAGTGGCCCCAGCCAGGTGGTGGTGTGAGGTGGGCAGGGGAGCTCATGGGGGTGGCTTTGCTCATTTAATTCTGACCTCCTGGTGGACTGGATGAGTAGGTAGAAGGATAAGAAAACTGATGACACTGTTGCAGAAGGATTAAGATGTCTGTTGATGCCCACCTTGATCTGCTGGCTGTACCTACTCCACAGCTTTCAGGCGTGCAAATCCCACTGGTTCCCATGCATTTCAGGAGGATGAGGATCTTTGGTCTTGCAAAATAGATCAGGGAAGCTATTTAGAGCACCCCTGAATTCTGTCATGAGCCCATCTAAAGTTGATAGATGGGAGTACTGAGATGAAAGCTAACTCATTCTATGGGAGATGCAGGGTACAGCAGATGCAAAGCAACAGAAGATGTTAGCAGGTCCCTTTGGTGCCTGAGGAGGGACTGTGCTGCTGAGATGTCTGCACCCCTGTGTGCTGTCAGGCTGTGGCTGTGAAGTTCTCTGCATCTCCATCATGTGTTTCTTTTCACTTCCACTGCTAATTGGCACTTTTTACCCATTTTTGCATGTGGAGTGTGTTAGTACAGGATAGGGTTATTATCAAATTAATTAGGAGCTCCCTCCAATTATTCCTGCTGTGCCTGACGGGCTGTCCCTGCTCCCCCCGACGGGCTGATTGGATACTATAAACTCTCTGACTTTAAACAGTTGAGCGGTGCCAGGGGCTCATGTCACCTCCCCGCAGAGCCAGCAGTGCCCACGCTGGTTCCTCTCTGGTGCCAGTGAAGCGCCTGGGACCCGACAAGCCCTGGAGCCCGATGGGAGTTGGGATGCTGCTCTAAGAAGTGAGCTCGGCTGGACCGGCACAGCTCCAGGGAGCCTGGGGACGGTGCCAGCCGATGAGTGACCCTTCTCCTGGCACAGGCAAGCACTGGGCCTCAGGGTGGTGCCACATCCTGGCAGGGCAGGGGGCGTTGGCTTTGGGTGGGTGAGGAGACGGGCGGGACAGCGGGGGACGGGAGGAGCGGAAAGGTTTATCCCAGCAGCAGCATCGCTGCCAGCGAGGGGGAAGTGACAGTACCTGGTGTCAGAGCAGCCAGCTGAGGCTCTCGGGCAGGGGAGAGGGATTTGTATACTTGGGTCTTGCAACATACAAACCCACAAAAGTAGCTAAAGCCAATCAGGATGTGGAGATTTGCTTAATTGAGAAATAAGCACATAGCTGTGGGTCAGTGACTACACAGCTGATTGGCTGAAGCTATTTTATTTTGGAATAATTTACAGTTGTTAAATGGATTTGGAAAAGCTTTAATAGTGGTTATTAAACTATTGACTTAGCCTGACGTGTTCAGTGTAGTAATCCGTGTTTGTGTCTGTTGCCGTGACGAGGCTGCTGGAGCCGGGAAAGGTGCCGGAGCGCTGCCAGAGCCCGGCAGGGAGCGGCGGGGACCTGGGTGAGGGGCCGGGCAGGGCAGCAGCAGCGGGACGCAGCTCTCATCCAGCTCAGAAACGATGCTTGGCTTCCCTGTAGTTACAAATTCATTATGTGCATCTGCATCACCATCTACTGACCCTAATTTAATGTCAAAAAAACCCTTCCTGTACAAAGGGTGTCTTTTTTGTACCTGTGCAGATGACAGAACCATTTGTAACTCATCTTTGCAATGAGTAACTTCGAGTGCAGTACTTGTCCAGTGGCCTTCTGGACAGAGGTTCAAAATGTTACACATTCATTTATATCACAGTAAAGAAAGTGCTAGTGAAGGACTACAGAGCACATGTTTTACGATGCTTAGAAAAAAATCCCTGCAAGTGGACTAAATATCTCCCAACCCATCATGTCTGCTGTCCACAGGTGATTTACAGAGCAGTTCTCTTCGCCTCTTCTCTCGTCTTCTTTTCCTATGGTTAAAAAGGAAGTGGACATCTACTTAGAAGACAAATTCCCCTTCTTCCCCTGTGTTTAACCTCTAAAATGTGCACAGTACTAAACGTTGGTCTTGTCTGAAAAGCCATTCTATGGGCTGGCAGCTCTGTGTTTAGTAGAGAGGCTTTGCTAGGAGCCTCTCTACTAAAGTGTAGTGGAGCTCTTGGATGTTTTATAAAAGCTTTTTTCTCCAAAATGTCAGTTGATGACTGAACTCCAGTAGATGTTAACTAGGAAGAAGGAATGCTAAGCAGTCCGATTAAAACAAAAGAAAACAAAAAATCTTAAAAAATGCATTTTATCCTCTAGACTTTCACTCCTTGTCTCAGGCAATGTTACTGTTCCATTAGCTGTCCAGTTAGGCAGAATCCCTTCAGGGGGAGACAGGACCTACATTTCGAAAGGGAAACAAATGAATAAACAAACCATCGTGCACAACCTCTCATCTATCCCTGCTAGTTTTCAAACAAAAAAGAAAAAAAAATTCAAGACTCTTTTAAAATATGATAAAAGGGCAGGGGAGGTCAGAGGCTCGTGGGCTGCCTTTGGAGGTCACCTTTGAGGGCTGCAGCGCTGCAGGCAAGGGCTGCAATGTTTTTATTCCCTGTCCTCTCCTCAGATCACTGCTTTGGAAGCGCTGCCTCAGCGGGAGCAACTCGCTGGACTGACAGAGGATTTTTAGGTTGCAGCAGAGAAGAAAAAAGCCACCTATTCAGTAACAATTACAGAAATGGTGTGAAGTGTCCCTTGTCAGGAGCATGGGTGTGAAGTGTCCATGTACAGCCATGTTTTCAGCTTCATCAGACCCTGACCGGCAATGGGAAACCCCAAGTCCTGGCCCACTTTCAGCCAGGACTCCCACACCAGCCTGGGCAGCCTGGCACACTCCTGGGTATGCCAGCAATCACATTACTGCTTTTCCTGCCATTTCACAGGTGAGATGAAATTGCTCCTTTTCTGGCAGCTTTCCTAAGCCTTCATGTGTGCCTTGTGATGGAAACCCATAGCAGCAGTGACAAAGCTTACCACGTCCCTATCTGGCTCTGGCACCCAAGCAGTCGTGTCTCAATATGCCCTGGTGATGCAGGAGGTGCCTGCAGTGTGAAGTCAGGTAAGAGGTGGGCACTTCCAGCAGTAGCTTCTAGAATATCAACATTTCTAGTGCTGAAAAATAGTGGAGAAAAGATGTTTTGTGAGTCAGCAGTGAAAGTGTGTTTTTCCTCAGCCTGAGTCCCCTCTTTTCTTAGTCATCGCCTGGGAGCTTGGATGAGAACAGAAACTGTGGGTTTTGGGAATAGTTCAAATAAAACTTTGGTTTATTTATTATTTTTAAATATACCCAGATATTTTTTCTTCCTTTTGCCTTTTTACTTATGCTTCTTAGCTTATTTTACTTAATGCTTCTTAGCATTTCCACTTTTAAAAGACCATGTTCTCATTTAAATTGTTACAATTGGTTTTGTTTTAGAATTGAGAGTGTTATTTATATAATGTATATGCATGTACAAATACACTCTCTATATAAAGTACTGCAAGTGGGAATTGCTACTTTTCACTCATACTTGGCTATATAATAGTAAAGAACAAAATGACAGTTTGCTACCACAAAATTAAAAATACATAAATTGAGGGGCTCCCTGTATTTCAGAACTGTGTGATGTCATTGTATTTACCTCCAAGTACTCTATGAAGTATCCTGTGTGAGGGCATTAATCTAGATAGTTTACGTAAGACTGTGAAAATTCAATTCCAGAAATGAACCTTCCCATCTCTAGGAACAGCTGGAGAGGCTCAGGTCTACTCATCCTCCTCAGAAAGGACATGAGGAATTTGGATTAGATACAGATGGAGTGGGGATTTTGTTAATGACAGGGAGAGAGACAAACATGTTGAGGCATAACTGCCCGAGTACAAACACATAGGATCTGTGTGCATATTTCTGACTTTAAACTATGAACGCCATAAATACCCTCTCATGCAAGAGGCAAAGCATATGCAAACATAACAATATCCCATTACCTCTCCTGTAAAAAGAATTTTCATAACTCATTCATACCCCATTGAATAAATGCTAAGATTCACTGCTGGCTGTTAATTATCCTCTACAAAGACCTGATTATTGTGTTCAGTCTTAGTGAAGGCACAGTTGTTATTGTAGTGTACACTGAGACAACGGTACCTGTGGGACCACGGGGCAAATATGCTTGTGCAGAATTTTAACAGGGAAAGCTCTATTGCTCAGAAGGGATTCTTAGGGTGGGATTTTGATATATGCTTCAGGAAATTAAGCTTTTTCAAGACAAAAACCTTGCTGTGACTCTGAATATGATATTGCACCGTATTTGAAAGGCACCAGCCACTTAAAAATTGCTTGCTGTTATTAAAAGGAATTTCTAAGGCTACTTTGACTGAACAAGTAGAAAGGAGGAACTGGTGTGTTTTTCCCTGTTTTACACCCCGATAATCATATCACGTTGGGTATATGCAAGAGCTCACAAGACCCACTCATCTTCTGGGGGTTTTGAGGAGTACTTGGAAGCCACTGTCCAAATTCAGCAACCTGCTTCCCCCACCAGCATGGTGGACAAACTCCAACTTTACACAGGAGCTTTCCCTGCAAGTCCCAGTGCAACAGGAGAGAGACAGATGGAGTCATCCTGTGGGCTGGGTATGATGCTGAGGCCACTGGACTCTTAGACTTCAGAAAAAGAAAGACTGGGAATGAAGGTGACTTTTCCCAGTGAGCCTTGTATTTGCTGTGCTAAACGGCTGGGAGTGCTGCAGCCACGTGGTGTTTCAGCAGGTCCAGGAAAGATTTGCTGAAGCTGTTATTTTAATGGGTGGGTTCTTTCCTACATGGGCTCCACTGTCTGAATGTCACAGGAGGCAAAGCTGTGTAATGTGTGGGTTGCTAAAATCATTGCTTCTGGTATGAAGTGTGTTGGTGGCTCTAGGCTCAGGTGGGAGGACCAGCCTTGCTCTGAGGCAGCATGGTAGCTTCAAGGAAGTCAACCTCTCTCCCTGTTTCTTCTTCTCATTTCTATTTTATGTCACTCTTCTCTTTGGTGGCACAGGAACAAGCACAGAGTTGTGCTGCTTGTTCCAAATGTTTGTGTTGAAAGGAGAGAAAAAAGCACGTAGCTTTGGGTGGAAACAGTGAGAACAAGAAAACAATAAACAAAGCTGAAGAAAAGAGAAGTAAAACTTCTGTACAAGCACAGATTGGGAGGAAGGGAACAGAAGATATTAGGCAAGTTAAGCAAGAACTTTGGGGTGGGATATAAGAAACCATGAGATGAGGATTAGCCACAGACTGACCCACTGCTGGTCTGGTTTACCAAGTGCTGGCTATGGCACAGCCTCACCTGGAGCTGCCTTTCCCAGCAGGGCCAGTTGGATATGTCCCTGGCAGTCCTGCTGTTGCCTGCTCGTCAGAGTTTGAACAGAATGGGGTCTTTGCTTTTGCTGTCCTAGTAGCTAATCCAGTATAGCAGTTAAGAAAGCAACACCAGAAGATGTAGTTTAGTTAGAAGATATTTGGCTCCTTGACTTGCATAAAAAAGAAAGACCTGTGTAGGCTTCCCCCCTCTCCCAAATCCCAAACTTAATCTGACTGTAACAGCAAAAATAGGTTAATTACATCTTCTGCTCAGTTGCATTCAGCTTTAAATCCCGTCTGATACTTGAGAGATACTGGTTTTCTTTGCACTGCTGTAGTTGAGTAGGCTACTATCAGTTCATGCTCTGAAACTTCCAAGTTATAGCAGATAGAAGCAGTCATCAGCTAGAAATGTTTTAGTTCTTTAAGCACAAGCTAAGAGATTCCCACTGCCAGGTGGCCAGCAGGAGCTGTAGAACATCTCCTGTGGTGATCCCATTTGATTTGAACCTGATGGTTGCAGCTCAAGTGATCCATGTCAACAAACAGGATCCAAATGCATTCACAGCCTGGGAAATATGGCAAGACCATTTTGTCTGTAACTCTTCTTGTTATCCACGATTATTTTTTACTCTTTGGCACACCTCTGGTTTAGAAGGGAGGACTGTAGATATTTTGGGGTTTTAACAATGTTTCTACAAAGTGTGTAATGTTCTAATAGCTGCTTGCAAAGTTCTTGTTTATTTGGGAGCAACTTGTATCACATCTGTATAACTTCTGATGTTCAATACTAAAATATTTTGAGAGGATTTTAAAGATTTTTTTTTTCCTTTGTTGATTTTTGTGATGAGTCAGAAAATAGTTTTGATGCCCTTTCTGCCTCTGATTTTCTTGACCCCCAGCTGCTGTCCTGCAGCTGGAACAGACACACACCACACCTCCTGGGGTGTCACTAGCAGCACGAGGGCAAAACAGCCCTCAGCAAAATTCCATGGGAGACATGCTGTGCTCCATGTGTAGGGCTGGTGGATCAAAGATGTAAACTAAGAGTATGCAAGGTTTTTCTTCAGTTCCTGCAGGTTGTTAAAGCTTGCCTTAATTAAATTTACCTTCTAGGAACATGGTATCAGTGTGGAAGAACGCTGGGTGTTCCTGCTTCTCCAATGGTTGGATTGTATTTATCAACATTTTATTAAAAAGAATGCAAAAATGAATTTGCAAAATGTTGGAAGGCAGAAGGAATTGGCTCGCTGGTGTCTAAGGAGTGTGTTTCTATTTGTGTCTCAGAATGGCAAGTATGATCACGTTCAGGTGCTCAGGCGGAGCAGCAGAGTGGGCAGACTGTCAGGGCTCTGACCCGAGGAGGGATGAGTTTGCTTTCCCTCCTCCCGTCTATTTTCCCCTTTCATTCAACCAAGCAGCATAACCACCTGGTACTGCAGCATTTAAGTGCTGTCTTGCAGCAGATGCACACAACCCAGAGTGCAGGCTTTCCTGGTATATACATTGCATCTTGCTACTGAGACTCCCCTAATCCAGTCCTAAGTGTGCTTCTCCCAGTGAGCAGCTGCCACGTCCTCAGGGCTCAATTCACACTGCAGTTAAACACTGCGCAGCAGATGAACAGTCCTTCTGCTTGTGTAGCCTTCAGTTTTGGCCTAAATAGTAGCTTATATACAGTTAGTCTATACACGTGAGGGAAAGAAACACCAAGACAAATGTTCTCTGCAGGTCAGTGAGGTGTTGAGGTGAGCTGGACTTCTGATTGTTCAAGAAAATGTGCATCAAAATACAGGATGCCTTTTTGCAGCAGTATCTGGCTTTTCATGTCTTGTCTAGCAACTGCAGAGGGTATGTGCTCAGGGATCACTGTTTCCTGGTCAATGTTGTGCCTTAATGTGATTCAGGGCAACGCTGGTGGGAAGGAGGGAAGGAGCCCAACTGGGACTGCCAGCTCTGAGGGGTTTGGGCCCTCGCAGCAAAGCCTGGATTAGGGTGAAGCACCCGGCTCTTCCCCTGAAGGAGCCTATGCACAAATGGAAGAAGGCCTAGAAGAAGCTGTTTCCCTACCTAAAGATAGGGATGATTTTCTGAAAAGAAAGGCATTGAGGACACCACTGAAAAGAAGTGTCTGAGCAGGGCTGGCACAGAGGGCAGGTGAGTGCTGCTTCAGCTGATGTACAGCTGGTTGGGGTTGCACATCAGAGCTTGTGAGTGGCTTCAGCATGGAAGCAAATGCCTGTGGAAAATAATGGTGTCAAATGCACAGGTGATGGGCACAGTGGGTAATCACAAAAAGTATGTGAGAAAAGCACAGAGGAGAGATCAGCCAAAGGGAAATAGACCAGTGGCTGGGTAAAAATGGAAAAGGAAAAATGGTGGGAGACTTATCCCCCAGCTTTTGACAGTTTTGGGGACTAAAACAACTATCCAGTGTAAGCACTAAATCAAAAATGTTTTTTTTCTTCTTTACATGAATAAGCTAGAATGTTTTTTGGATCAAGAATGACTATTAAAATGGGAGCCTGTTTCCTGGAATGGAAAAAGGAAACTTCTACAGCAAGAAGGAGGTTAAAAAGAAGCAGGAGGAAGGACTTTATCCTTCTTCAACTCATCCTTAACTTTCTTCTGGAAAATGCTTTTCCTGATGGAAGGATACGTTATGTAAACCACACAGACTGTTTTTATTAAAGTAAAGTATTCTGACTTTACTTTGTGTTGAGTTTTCAAACATAAAACTGAATGTGCTGCTACAGGCTCATTCTGGGCCCCTTGAGCCAATGCCCATGGTTAAGGCACAGCCACAAGCCCACCTCATGGCCTTACCCCCACCCCGTGGTGCCCAGACCTGCAAGAGTAGCCAGGGAGAAACCAGGCACCAAGGCAAGGGGGAGAGGAGCAGCTGGGTGCCTGGAATGCTATTTTCTGAATGGCAGAGGCAAAATATTGGGACAGACCCTTCCTGTGATGGCCAGATGGGATGACAGCAAGAGCAGCAACTTAACGGCACCAAGTGCCTCTGGACAAGGGAATGTTCTGCCTTTGTTTCGGTTACTTTTAATATCTTCCTGTTATTAGCAATGACTGCTGAATGCCCCTTCCTCTATGCCAACAGGCTGCTTGGCTGCAGGCACATCAGTGTAGTCTGTCACATTCCATCAGTGTGCAAGGAGCAGCCCCTGTGTCCGTGTGGGAATACCACTGTGCCCCTGAGGATCCTGGTGGTACCTCGTACACCTACCCATGTGAGTAAAGAGAAGGTTGGGATGGCCACCAGGCCCAGCTGTGGGGGCATTTTGATCTAATCACATCTCGTATATGGGAAGGAGTATCATTGTATTTTTCAGCAGTGCTTTTTCTGACAGTTTTAGATACCTCATGTGGGGAAAGTAGTATCTTTTAAAGAATACATTCTATATTTGGTAATGATTCGAGGCATGAATGTGTCTGAAGGAGAAAGGCTTTTCAAGCAGCATGCTGCTGGCTCAAAGGTTCTTCAACAAATTCTGCTGGGCTCTGCCTCTGAGCAGAGCTGCCCCCTCACCAGCCCAAGCCTTGAGGGATCAATTCAGGAACTGCTTGAGACTCTGCACAATATTCTTCTATAGTCCCCTTTTTTCTCTGGAAGAAAGACAGAGGGAAATGTCAGAGAGAATTTACAACTTAGATGGGCGGGTGGCAAGGCTTGGAAGCTGTACAGAGATGATTGAGAGAGGAGCACTGTCCCACAGGGGTGGGACACTGCACAGGTAGACTTGGAAAATTTTTACTTTTTTCTTCTTTAAGTACAGCACGGCCTTAAGAAAAAATATGTGGAAAGCCAAATCTAGTTAATCTCTAGCCAGTATCTCGGCAATAGCACTAACTGACAAAATGTTGGCAATGGCAAACATTACCAGGCCCAAAATCTCAAGTTGGCTGTCAGGATACCCTTCCTGCTCACAATATGCATGAAGTGGCCGAAATGGGTGAGCATGGGTCAGGCAGCAGCAGGCTCTGTGTGGGCTTGGCAGGATCCCTGCTCACACACTGAAGTGCCCAAGAGGACACGGAGCTCTTAATGAATTCAGAGCCACTCTCTCTATTAGCACCTGGAGTGGTTTCCCTTCTGCAGAACTGCAGGTGCATGGTGCAAGCAGAACCTGGGCTGGTGCTGCTTGGGAGCTACATCTGTAGCTGGCCCATTGCTTCCCAGGATGTTAACTGATGCTGTGTGTCAGCTGTTTGCAAATTGTAAAGGCATGTGTATCTGGAAAAACTACAACAGGAAGGAAAAGCATCTTCCAAGGAACAGAATGGAGCAGAGGGCAAATAATTAAACTCTTAGTCAAAATGGTGGACAAGAAAGAATATTGTTCCATTTTATTTCTTACAGCTGCAAAGATGGTGAAAGAGAGGATGGATCTGGACCCCAGAAAAGTGAGTTTAGTACTTGGTTATGCTGTGACCTCTGGCAAGGCTTTTGAGACTCCTGCACATTTCATTCGTGGATTGGGATTAATCCATCTCGTGATCAACAGAGTCTTTATGAGGAGAACATCCCCAATGGACCTCAGGCTGGGAGAAGTACTGGAAGGAGTTATCTTATTTCTATAATGGGCACTGCTGAATTAGATAAGAAACAAGCCAGAATTTCAAACAGTTTTGGAGTTGAATAGTGTTGGTATCTGACAAAGAGTAAATGTTTTATACCTGGAGATTAGGATATTTTGTTTCTCACAATGTAAACAAGAAAATATTTGTCTTTGTAGATTAGCTGCACCAATGAAAATGCTTCACACAATCACTAGTTGGAAGTTCTTCAGGTGGTTAATAGATCCCAAACTGACTGGTGCAGACTGAAACAGGGGAGCAGAATTAAATAGAAGATCCTGGGCAGGTTGAAGTCTTTTTGCTCAACACAACGCAAGTTATGCTGTTAAGTCCCTTCTCTGCTTATAATCATCATGCTGATGACTTGTGTACTGAATGTTGACAAACTGATGAGGAAATGGGAGAAAGGAGCATTAGCTCACTGTTGTGTTGGCTGACACTTGTTTTTGATGTGTGGGTGGCTGCCTCTCTGACCTGTGGGAAATCATTAACGTGCTTTAATTCTTATTGATTTCTATGTGACAAAAGTAATACCTAACTCACATTTTTCACAGAAGCCAAGCTTGGCCTCTTTATGATGACTTTCACAAATAGGTTTCTTCTCTCCATGGAAAGCTCAGAGACAAAGTTTCACAGATCATTCATAAATGTCTAAAATTGTGGGGTTTGTGTTGTTTTGTTTTCTGTGGCCTTAGAAACCTGCTTCTTGGCGTGCCTGAAAATAATGGAAATAAGGAAACATTTTCTGACTTCAGCACTTCCAACTAAAAGCATTATTGTGAATTACAGAACTCTGGAGGTCTGGGTCCCAGCAACTCCAAAATCAAGCATGTGTTTAACTTCCAGCCCATGCAGTCTACTGTCCTGGGGTCTTAAATCCTTAGGGAGCAGTAAATAAGAATAAGGCAGCTTTCTCCCTCAGGACTAGAATTAACTTGCAGATTTAATTGACCTGTTTTATTGCAGATGTTTATGTTGAATTGTCCTATTACAGGAATTATCACTCATCCAGGGAATAAAATGGCTCCAGCGACTAACTTCAGTGTCACATAAAAAAAAAAAAATATGAGTACTGACAGTTTTCTAAGGTTTTATGATTCTGTTCCCTTATACTGTTAAAATGAAAGTCAATCTGTTAAATATTTACTTATTAGACAAACATGCTGTTCTAACTTCCTCCCTAAGTAATGAATGACAGAGCACAAAAAGAAGGCTACTTGTCAAATTTATTTTAGATTAGTGTAGGAAAAACAGGGACTGACAGATACAACATGCTGAACAGAATGGGTATTTATTTTCCCATAAAATTGCAAAATGTATCTAGTTTAGAGGATTTTATTGCTCCAAGCCTCGGAGAGTCCTATTACTGTGTCAGGTCATTATTATTCTCTTAGCAAAAGAAGATTTAGGAAAAAAAAAATTCATGAAAAATATAAAAATATTTCAGGTTAGCCTCACATATGTAGTGGCAATAATAATAATAATAATAACAATGCCACAAACATCCCTTTATCACCTTGTGGCAGGGGTGGGCACTTGTGTTCTTCGAGTTAATCTTTTTGGGAAGAAGAGGGGAATAGCAGGATTTGGCTGCTGAATTCTTTCATTATCTCTCCTTCCTTTGTGTGGGGTACAGAGGACTGTGAATCACAGCACTGCCCAACACAGCTACGGGTATCCATGGGTGCACTAATTGCCTCAGCACCTGTGAGCAAGATTACTGAGCTTGAGAGCCAAGTTTCCTTGCTATACAACATGTAGAAGAATAAAAAGTTCCCAGATGCTATTTTTAGGGATGTGAACATGACTAGCAAAGAAGGGTCTGAAGTGTGCAGTGCAGAAGAGAGGTAAAGATGAAAGATGAGCTGCTGTGACTGGGACATAAACAAGGCAAGCAGTCAGTGAGAAGGGAAGGTGCATGTTGGAGCACCAGAGGTTGTCCCCAGATCCATGACTGATAGGTGATGAAGTAAACAGACAAACGTGCCCCGGTGATGAACAGGGAAGAAATGTGGTGATACAAGAACTGTAGTGGGTAAGTGCCATGAAGATGGTGTGTCTGCTAGTGCAGTATGACATCATGCAGGACCTGGTTTGGACTCTCTTGCTTTCAGCTTTCCTTTGGCATCCAGGTGAGATGCCAAGGCCAGGTGGCACTTGGTGTGCATGTCACCCACAGAGCAGCTGAGCTGAGGGCCCTGCACTGGCAAGGGACAAGAATGCCAAGCAGCCTGGCTTCCTCCCTCCTTGAAGTGCATGGATGCTGCATCTCTATTACAGAAAAATCAGGAAAGTCTATAGTCCTAAGATGTGTGTCTCTCACCAAACTTCTGAGAATGGCTAGACACTTGGACATCAGTGATGCAACGGGTTAGAAAGTGGGATGAAAGGCTTTTTAACAGCACTGGCTCTTACTAATTTCAGAACCAAAGTCCTGGCTGCCAGGGCACGAAGTTGTTGTTCGTTTCTTTGTTTGTTCTTTCCCAGTCTCCAGACTTGGAGAACCTGAAGATGCTGTTTCCCCTGTGTCTAGTGTGCTGAATGCTTATCACTGAGACTGATGAAAATATCCCATGGAGTCTTTGAGAACACATTCTGGTTCTTCCTTTCATCTTGGGTTTCAGCTCATCCAGGTTTGAGAAATCCATATGAGAAAAATAAAATTACCTTTTCTTCCCCAGAGTCAAAGAGTGAAAATCGATTATGTTGTCTCCAGAGCTGGACAGCAATGGAATAGAAACCAAGCACTAAACAGTGGTTAGTGAGGTGTGGATATGATGGGCTTGGTTTCCCTTGGGTGCTCTCCTGTTTGGATTCTTCTAGGTCTACATAGCTGGAAGCTCCAACTGCAATTTTTCCTGTGGGTGGGTATTCCTGACATCTTTTATCTTTGCAGCTTTCTTGGTGTTTAATAAGGTTTTAACTCAAACTGCAGTGGGTCTTCTTTTACTTAGCAGCCTGTTTTCATGAAATGTACAGGAATGTAACACTTTTAGCCTTTTATTGTTCTGTCAGATGTGGTTAAAATTGGCTACTGTTTGTTCTTGTTCTCTCTCTTTCTCTTGCACAACGTGCAAGTATGTACATGCACGTATGTGTGCACACATGCGCACACACACAGAGATTTATTATACACGTGAAGAGATAATGATCTCAAAACCCTTTTCATTTCTGTAGGAATCCAGGCTTGGAAAAAAGTATTGTAATGCTTTTTCTTTGAGAGAGGAAAAGGAGGACGAACTAATTATTTTTTTTTTCTACACAGTGGACAGAATATTCAGTTACCACTCTGTATAAACATAACATGTGTTGCTGAAAATCTGGCACCACTATTGTAAAGTAAAAGATGTAGTGGGATTCCTGTCCTGGAGCTGGATACTTGTGCTCAAGCATGGCATGCACGCTTTGCCTTCAGTGCTGAGGGGTCTTGCTGGGGCTGAAGGAATGCGTAGGGAACCTGGGCTTGCAGTCAAGAGCCTGTTTCCATTACACCTGAGTTTTGCCACAGAAAACAAGGCATTTTACCCTTCGTTGTAAGTAATTAAGATGATAGTGCTGTTTCTGAGTTTTCCAACTTTGTGAAAACAAACTAATAGCAATGTTCCACTTCAATAATTTAGACATTAACTGACACGGGAGAGAGAAACAATACATTTAATTAACTTGCATTAATTAATTTTTAGAATTAGGAAGGACACCTGCAGCAAGTGCAGACATTGCAAGTGTCATTAGATTGGGAAGGCTGTGCAGTAACTCTGAAATGAACAGGTCAAAAGGACCAAGAGTGATGTCTAGCTTGGTCTGAAAAGCATGAACTGTGTGATTGCTAGTGAGCTGCAAAAAAGATGATGAAGATGTGCATTTTTTTAAAGATGCTTATAGAAGGCAGAGGTTAATTAGCAGCTAAAAACGTCTATTGCTGTTTATGTCAGCAGCATCAGTGTGTAAATTATTGTCATTTTCAAGCCTCAAACGTGTCTCTTTCAGACTGAAGCAGAAATAGATTAACAACTCTTTTACTGAGGCATTTCTTAGATAAATTTTAATTAGTATATTTTTTCCCCCTGAGAACATTCTATTCTGTGACTAGCACTGGAATTTCAAATCTCACTCAGCTTTCTCTTCCTTGGCATTTGTGATGCAATTCTACGTGTCTGCAGGATGTTGCAGGAAGGTAAGGTGAATGTATCTGTTACCTTGGTCTTGTCCAAATTTTAAATTTTGGCTTCTCTGCCATGTAGACAGAGAAAAATCTGAAATGAGCCTTGGAACTTTCCACCTCATCTTTCGAAGTTTTTAAGTAGAAAGGCACAAAGCTAATTTGTTCTGCTGCTCTTAATGCTTATGTCTACACTAATGAAATTATGCTCATAGGAAAAACCACAGAGGTTTTATGTGCACTGTGGAAAAGAGCCAGAACTCTCTTCAGCAACTGGGATTCTTCACAAGGGTGGCAGAGAAGATCAAACGATGGAGACATCCAAGCCAGATGGTCTACAGGTGGCATGGGCTTCCCACACTCCTAGTGCCAACAAAAAATGCTGACAACTGCTGCAAGGCCAGGTCAGTCCTGCATCAGACACCTCCTCTGGAAGGCTCTACAGCCAGGCATGGCCCCCAGCCCTCTTCTGGAAGTTGCTGCCCAGAACTCCTCTTTCAAAGATTCCATAAAGGATTGTGTTTCTTTAAGAAGGGGAAAGAAAAAAAAAAAATGAGGCTCCCTCACCTACAGGTAGGTAAGAACTTGGATCTGCTACCCAGCTTTATGACTCTCCCTTGTGTATAAACATGGATGCCCACACAATCCCTCACTGCTCAGACCACCTTAACCCTGTGGCCATTAAGCTGCTGGAACTGGGGCTGCTGGAACTGGGGCTGCTCAGCAACACTTTGGGATTTGCCAGTGGGAGCACAGGATGTGGTTTGCACTGTAGCCCCAGACTTCCTTCTCCTGGAGGGACCCACATAGTCTTGTTTACTCTTGCTTTGGGAATGGGATTTCAGACTGGGGTTCCTAAAAATATGTCACATCATCCCTCTAAAATTGTTTTTTTTTCAGAGTACATAACTCCCGTTACTAAGTTTTCAAGTTTTCAGTGAACATATGTGCATGTATATAATTTGCCAGTCTCTTTCATTTCCATAATAGCCCACTTTTCCACCAGTACTATTAGAAGTAAAATGCCAAACTGGGAAACAGAATTAAGCTAGATAAGAAGTACACAACAAAGCACTTTTTTTTTTTCTTTCAGGTGAATTTAATTATGTATCTATTTTTCCATTCTAATTTTTGATGGGTTATGGAGAAGGGTCATTAGAGGCCATATTACTGATTCTGAAAGTCTTGGTTATGGACTTCTTCCTCTTAACAATTTTTCTAACCTTATCTAGAGGAGCTCTGACTTTTTTTATTATTTCTATAATTAAGTCATATTTATTGTGATGACCTTAAAGGGTAGGAATTTAAATATAAACAAACAGGATAATGATGGGGCCCAAGGGCAGGAACTTTCAGGATGCTTGAAAAAAGATATATTTATTTCTCACATAAGCAAGGTGAAATCAGAGTTGTCTACAGTGGTTTACCTACCAATGGGCAAGTTTTCAGCTATGTATCTATCTGCTTTTTCTGACACCTCTCTCCAAATGGGAGATTAGATGATTTTTTTCTGTCTTTGTAAGAAACAAATTTTGTTAACTAAAAAAAGTTTTTACTTAGATGTAATAAGCTGCCAGTTGAATAAAAACCACCCAAATTTTACATGGAATATACATATAATATACTCTTTATTTATTCATATACATGACTAAAAAAACCCAACAATACAATTACCGAGGGGAAAAAACCAACCTTGTGCCAAGTACATTGAAATTACTCTCCTGTCTCAGTCACATAGATTAACATAAGAAAGAAAAAAAGAGCAGAAATTAGTTTTCTCTAACATGTTATTAAGGACACAGAGTCTGTTTACCAGTCAAATAATAGATGTCCCCATGGAACTTTACAATTTGCAAAATATACAAAAATGTATCATCCAGCGAGAGTTGCAGCTGTAACAAATGAGGAAGAATTTCTGACTAAAAGGGAACATGACTTATGTTGTCCTAATTGCTTAAAAAAATTTCATAAATACAATGAGAAGGCCATAAACAATGCTCCAGAGGACTGTCCTCACACACTCACGTGTGGAGCCAGGACAGACTTTCTGTTGGCCTCATTCCTTGAAGATCTGTCATCTCTGTTAGTGAAGAGTCACAGCTTTTAGAATTGTGCACAGATGGGGTGGTAAGGCTGCTTATTCACAGGTCCTTCCTCTTACTGTGGCTGGGCTTCCTCTTACTGGGCTGCCTGTTACACACCTCCAGTCAGGTGCACAAAGCTTCTGGAGCTGGCGTGCTCCTGCTGGGAATGCTGTGATGTCCAGCACTCTGCCAGGCCTTATTCCAGCAACAGCTTACACTGGATGTGAGCAGAGCAGTGGAATCCAATGTCTCTCCTACTAACAGATGAATCCAGGTACCATTCTGTTGGACCTCTCTTTAATGGAGTTGTTTCAGAAAGAAACAAGGATTTTTAGAATTGCTTTCCCAATGCTCTTCTAAAATCTGGTTTAACTTTTAGTAAATATTATTAGTCTTCCATATGGTTACACTTGGATACACTTGTGCAGCAGATTATACCAATGCCTTGGTATTTCAGATGCTCCTGAGTGCTGTTTGTGCTCCTCCAGAGGCTAGAAATTCTGGGCTCCTGACAAGCACTTTACACAGACACAGCCCAAAGCAAGTTCCTGAGCAGTTTGGTAAGCTTGACACCCTGAATTCATCTACTTGCTGCTGCTGAGGGGACCCAACCTCTCCTCATCTGCACCCACTCATGGAGCCCTGTACCCACTCACTGTCTCTAGCTTGACTCTGCAGCTTGCCATGTGGGGAGCAGTGTATTATCAGGGTTTCTTTTCTGGCAGTTGTGTAAGTTGATTAAATTATGGCAATGTCAATGAGCCAACGCTCAGCTTCTTCTGGTCAAACCACACCTACTACTCAAACCTGCTCCTGCCTTGCAAAATTTGTTCTCTTCCAGCCACTGATCTCTGACTAGGGAGGTGCTTCCTGGAGGATGACAACACCAGGCCAGCCAACACCTTTCTCTGCCCACTACTGCTTCCCTGCTGATTTTACACCAGGTGAGGACTCATTTCTCTGTTGACTCCTAAAGGGATGAACTCAAGTCATGCATCTATCTTCAGCTGCTAGGTGCTGATTCAAGAAACCTCACAACCTCCTGTCAGTGCTGCCTGTGGCCCTATGTAAACATCTCCCAATAATCTGAAGCAACTGGGCTCATACATGACACAGAAATTAAGGGTGCAATGTCTAGGCCTAGTTGCTAGATTCTTTTTCATGTATGCTAAGACTTAAATGAATTGTGAAGGAAGGATGAAATTCAGAATGAATTCTATTAAGTTTAATAAGGTCTGGTTCAGAACCTTGTAATTATCTTGGGGTTTATTGTGCCAAGTAAATGTTTGACACTTATAAACCAAAACATATGCCCCTCCAGATTCTACTGAAATTTTAAACAGATGACTAAAGTGAAAGCAGGTACCTCAAGTTCAAAATTTAAAAAAAAACAAACCCTGAATTGTTGGGTTCTGTGTCCTAGTTACTTTTTCAGACATGAGATTTACAGATAATTCTGCTTGTTGTCCCTTCAGTAAAGGATGTGTTTTAAGGTAGCTTGTTTAACTGAGTCCCTACTGATTATTCATTGTTATTTTAAACCCAATTTTTCAAACTAAAGCAACCCGTGTCTGAGTTATCCCAGTGATACAGAACACACCACAGCAAAAAGCATTCCTGCCTGTCCTGCCAAATTGCATTCTAGGATTCAGCATGTCAAAACCACCACATTACAGAGGAAGAGAGCAAAACAGGTGTGAAAGCTGAACTGGGCCACATACCAACAATTCCTAAATAATATGGCCTTCTAAATAGATGCAGGGTCACCTATCGAAGGCTCTCCTAAAGACAGACAGGGCGTAACTCATTAGTTTCAAAGGAGTATACAGACAAAAAAGACATTTCCAATACAGCCAGCACTGTACTGGTTGTATCAGGTGCTGTGCTTCCTTCTGATCCTGTTACTGATCACAGAAAGTTAGGGGTTAGAAAGGGCCTCTGGAGATCATCTAGTCCAATTTCCCTGCCAGAGCAGGTTCACCTAGAGAAGCTTGCACAGGATGGCATCCAGGAGGGTTCTGAATGTCTCCAGAGATGGAAACTCCACCACCTCTCTGGGCAGTCTGTTCCAGTGCTCTTTTACAGTAAAGTTTTTCCTTATGTTTCTATTGAACCTACTGTGCTCCAGCTTGTGACCACTGGCCCTTGCCCTGTGACTGGACACCACTGAAAAGAGTCTAGTCCCATCCTCCTGACACCCACCCTTCAGGTACTTGGAAGCATTGATGAGATCCTCCCTGTCTTCTTTTCCAAGCTGAACAGAGCTCCCTCAGGCCTCCCTCATATGGGAGATGCTCCAGTCCCCATACTGGTACTCTGAGACCAAGCTCCAAGACTTGACTTAAACCAATGAGAGATGTTACAATGGCCATATGCAGCACTGCACTTTAAACCAAAATAAAAGGGAAGTGTTTTAGTGTTCTTTCCTATTTGCATCTTATGTGATCTTTCAAAATCATCCCTGAAGTTTCATCAGAAGCTGGTAGGCATCACTTCCTCTCCTGAACTCTACCACTGCTTACCACATAGGCTGCTTTTCAGTTCTGAAACACCCACACTTGGGTATCTGGTGGAGGTCTTCTCATTATGTGTAGATCAGTGTTGCTTCCTCCAGATCTACACAGTTTGAATTACAACACCCTCCTCCTTTGAGCAAATGGATTTGAGAATTCATCCCAGGACCTGCAGTTTCCCACAAGCAGCCTAGAAGCTGGAGGCAAGGGCTTGAAGAGGCAAGACTCTTTAATAATGAGCTGGTCATGGTTAGTTTATTCAGATCACATACTGATACAGTATGTCTGGTGGGTAATCTCAAGAAAGAGGAAACAAGGGCTCCTCTAATTGGGCATGGAGCTCAATTTCTGTGCAAATAACAGCACAGCCCTAGCCCAACAGGAAGACCCAGAACTTCCAATCAATATGGACACAATGGTCGCTCAGATACATCCAGGATTTTTCTAGTCAGTCTTCATGCAAGTATATTGGTAAGCAAAATGCTACAAGTAATGTCTTTTCTATTTTTCTTTTTAGCTTGATTTTGTTTTTTACTTCTCATGTGTTCCTAATCACCAGTACTGAGTCTCTTCTTTTTATCTTTTTCATAACAGCATACCTTTTTTTGCAATTATTATTATTATCCTACTTTTAATAGTAATATTAATATTCTCTTTTGCTTTTTAATCTGAATTTAATATTACCAAAGTGTCCCCATATTGTATGTACTTGGCTAGAAAAAGCTGGTCCTCAGATTGTGGAGCCTATTTACATCCAAATTTTACTGCACTGAAAAACCAAATCCCACTGTTGATATTTCGGATCCTTCTGTCATAAAGCATTGCAGTTATGTCCCAAGCCTGCAATCAGACCCAGAGGTAAACTACTCTATACACAACATCTTACTTAAGTCAGAGTTCTCAATGTGCATCCAGCAGTAGAAGGAAGACTATGGAGTTAAAGACCTAGACACCATCATCTTCCTGAACACTGTTGGTATGTGGCAAAACCCTGCTAGTTAGCAAGGACCAGTTTTCTACTATCATTCCCACCTTCACAACATATTAACAGGAATTATTTCTCTTACACATCAGTCAGGAAATAAACCACTTCCTAGTTTATCGGAAGTCTTAAGTCATCTCTAATAGTTCTGGTTCCAGGATGACAGAGCACCATCCATTCCACTGGCAGCTTCTGGTATGGCAAAATAAATTGCAGATTTTATATCAGCTGGACAAGACTTTTTTCCTAGATTCTACAGTAGTCTGGTGGATCACGTGATCTTGCACTTTCATTTTTCTCCTAAAATTTGCTTGTGTATATACACTGACACACTTTAGAAGGTTATATATTTAGGCTTTTACTGCCTAAAAATTATTTCTGATGTTCTTATGTCAGAATAAATATGACTTCTGTTCCTAGTTATAACTTTTGCTTCTCAGAGTGTTCTGTTATTAAAATATAAGATATGAATTGAAAAAAAAGCTCTTTTATGGCTATGCTATTTAACTTGCCAACAACTGACAGTAAAGGAGAATCACAAAACACTATGTATGCAAATACAGATGTTTTAAAAACCCAAGTGGGGTTTGGTTTTTTACAACCCTAAAAAAAATTGTGACAAACAGCTTTTGGATTAATTTACAACTTACTGTTAAAAGTCACCTGAAGGCACTCTCAACATACTTGCAAAGGTAAATGAGTCTAAAATAAGACTACACATCACACAGTAAGAGCAATCTTCCATTCACAAGGCAGATACTGCAGTCTTCCTCCATCATAACTTCCTGCTATTAACTTCACATCTTCTCAGTGCATTCTTTTCTGTACTATAGTAGTTTCTAGGCTAAGCCTGGGTAGTTATAGTGCAAGGTCATAGTGCTGGACTGATTAAAAAGTACTGTTCATTCTCTGCTGAGAGGCTGTTGAAAATTCTGACCATGTTTCTGGGTTTCCTAGTTACCAACTTCTCCATCTATTCATCTGGGTAGCCTGTGATTTCAAATTCTCAGCACAGCTATAGCTATAGGAGACTATGCTCACTGTATCTCCTAGGTAAATCTTAGTGATAATTACATTAAAGATTGTAACAGGAAAGTAGGTTTGAGCGCTCATCTGATGTTTTGCACCCTCATGCAGGCTCCCTGGAACACCATGTGAAAGGTAACTAAGAAGAACTCTTTATCAGGAGAGTCTAGAAGTTAGGGGTCAAAATCATTGCTTCAGCCTACACACAGTCCTGTCACCCTGTGACTGACTGCATTTGGGCCTGAGGAAAAGGCACGCTGAAGCTGTTCCCCTTTGCAGGAACACTTCAGGAGCTGCATGGTGTCACAGAGAAACAGGCCCCACTAATAATCATTTCTGTATCATCACATACTTATATAATGCTTCAAACGTATTTCCTGCCTTGGTGTAGCAATCCCAAGAGCTCCCAGTTTCCTTTGTGTTGCATAACGTTAGGGACCCAGCAGCAAACTAACGCCGAGGGGAATTTTTTTTCATTCTCCTCAACACGACTAAAATAAAATCTGCTGTCATGGGTGCCGGGTTTGGCTCCCTCACTCCGAGCAGAGCAGGCTGCGACCCATGACACCCCTGTCGGAAGGACGTGGCGTGTTAACATCTGACTCAAGCCTTACCCTCCATGGGTTGCAGTTTACAGAAAAGGCAAAGGCTCTTTTTAGATTCAGCCCGCCCGGGTCAGCCAGGTGCGAGCCCGCCGGGCCAGCACGCTTATGCAACACCGGCGGCCCGGACATTGCGCTCTGACTCCCGGGGCCGCGCCGCCGCGGCCAGAGGCCGGCGCTGACCCGGACCGGACCCCCCGTCCCGCAGGAGGGGGGCTGCCTGCCGGGCGAGCTCCCGGGCCCCGGCGCTGGTGCGGGGCCGCCGCCGGGCAGGGCCCGCACGGGCGGGCCGGTTCCCCTGGGGACGGCGCGCCGACATTTTAGTGCCGGCCGGGACAAAGCTCGGCCGCTGCCCCGGAGCCGCGGCTGTCGCTTGGCGTGAGTGACACCCCCGCCAAAGCGATTTCAAACGAGCGCGGCTCCAGCCCGGCGCCTCCCGGGCACAGGCGCACCGCGCCGCCAAAAGCGGCGGGGGAACGGGGGAGGGGGTCGCGGGGCAGCCGCCGCGCAGCTGTGCTGCCTCTGCGCCGACCCCCGCGGCGCAAGCGGGCGGGCGGGCCCGGCGGGTGAGCCGTGTCGCCCCGGCGGGGGAATCGCGGCGGCGGCGGGGCCGCTCCCCGCGGCGCGGGGTCCGCCCGGGCCCGGCCTGCGTTAGGCCGCGGGCTCCCGGCGGGTCCCGCTCATTGTTCCTCGCACAAGCCCTGGCAAACAGGAAGCCGCCTCGGCATGGGGCGCCCCCCCCCGCCCCTGGCGGGTGACTGGCAGGCCGGGCGGCCAATGCGAGCGGCAGCGGCGGCGAGGCGCAGCCAATGAGCGCGCGCGCGCGGGAGTAGGCGGGAGTTCCGGGCTGGCAGGCGGGCGGGCGGGCGGCGGTGTCGGCCGGGCCCCCTCTCCCGCTGCAAGCCCCACCTTTCGGCTTTCCCGCACCGTCAATCAAAATAGGAAAAAAAACCCCGGAGTAGGCTCGGGCCGCCGCCGCCGCTTCAGCCCGTGAGCACAATAAGCATGTCCCCGGCGGCAGCCGCCTAGCCCCAGCCAGCAGGGCCTGTGTGCGAGCCAGCCCGCCTGCCTGCCTCCCGCCCAGCCAGCCAGCCAGCCGGCCGCTCGCACTCACACCATGACCGGTACGTACGCACCGACCGAGCCGCCCCGCGGGGCTCCCTGCTCCTGCTCCGGCCCTGCGCTTCCCCGCTCCGGCCCCGAAGCGTCCGTGTGCGAGCGAGGCGAGAGCGGCACTGAGAGCAGCAGCAGGAGGAGCAGGGGGAGGAGGGAGAAGAGGGGCAGGGGCAGCAGCACGGGGAGGAGGAGGAGGAGGAGGAGGAGGGCTCCGTGCGGGAGGGCGGGGGGAGCGCTGGGGTTAGGGGGGGGGGAGAGGGAGGGAGGGAGAGGGAGGGGGGTGATCGCTCCCGTCAGTGACTCTCCCCTCCCCCTCCCCGCTCTGCCCGCAGCTCCCGAGAAGCCCGTGAAACAAGAGGAAATGGCTGCCTTGGACGTGGACAGCAGCAGCCACAGCGAGTATCTCCAGCACGGCAACGGCGCCGCCTCGGCCTCCGCCGGGGCGGCCGCCACCCAGGTAAGCGCAGGCCCGGCCGGGCCCCTTCCCCCCCTCCCCCGGGTGACACGTTGTGAGCGGGTGCGGGAGCCGGTGCCGCCGCCGCCGCTTCCTGTGTGCGCGTCTGCGAGGAGCCCGGTCGCTGTCCCGCACTAACCGCCACCCACTTTCTCTCCCTGAACCCGCCCATTGTGGGTAGGACGCTCAGCCGTCACCGCTCGCTCTGCTGGCGGCCACCTGCAGCAAGATCGGCCCGCCGTCGCCGGAGGAGGATGAGGCCGCCGCCGCCGCCGCCTCTCACTCTGCCGGAGCGGTGAGTGCCCGCCCCGCCGCTCTCGCACGGCCTGCCGGGGGGAGAGACAGCACAGCCAGCCCGCCCGCCCGGGGGGAGGGACGGGACACACGGCACTGCCCGCCCGGGGGGAGGGACGATAGCAGGGCCGACCTGCCAGGAGAGGGGTCCCCGGGCTCCCCTGCCTCTCCAGGAGGAGCCGGACTCCGGGGAGGAGCAGGGAGCCTCGCTCCCCCCTCCCCCGCCATTGGGAGCGGCGCCTTCATTTACTTTCAAAATCGGGGGGGAGGCGGGAAACCAACCTCCCCCGGCCCTGGCACCGGAGCGGCTCGCTCGGCACCCGGCGAGGCCGGGAGGCATCTCACCTCCACCTGAAAGCACCCCCGGCATCCTTTCCTTAGCTGTCAGCCTGGAACCGCGCACCCGGCCAGGAACACAAAATGAAGGCTGGCTGTAAGGAAGGATGTAGTTAGAAGTAAAATGGCTGTTTAGAAGCGAACGCGGTGGTGGAAGGCTGCATGCTTCCTGTATCGACGCGGTTTTTTCTAGATGCATTTATCATGCAGCCCCTCGTATTGCAAACTGAATTTCTGTCCTTATCTCTCTTGCGCTACCGGCTCTGAAAGGAGCCCTGATGACCTTGGGACCTTGCGTGATGAGATGGATCTTGCAGGCTAGAAATATATATTCGTGTTGGAGCTAGTTTAACCATGTCTATAAAAAAAGCCTAATGGAAACTTGTATGTTTCTTAATTGGTCTGGTTAAACTCCTTGGCATATGCTTATAAAGTTAAAAAACATGGGGTATTTTCAAATAACTAATATCTAAAAATATTGGTAGATTAAAAGGGAGTTCCAAAATACCATTTACAATGGCCTTAGGTTTTTTTGCCTTGATTCTTGGGAAATAGCACCATTTTTTTGTGTTTTTTGTTTTGTTTTGGATTGGTTTTTTTGTTTTGGCTTTGTTGTATGAAATGGCTTTTAAAACAAACAAAAGAAGCTCCTTGCTTTTAAAGAAAGTCTTGTTTTTTAAACTTGCTGTAGAACAACCTTGACTACAAATAATTGTACTGGTGGATGAAGTGGCTTTGGCAAGTTTTTGCAAGTGTCTGAATGTTAATGATAATGTTAAGTTCACAAATGCTCAAGTACTGCACTCTAAAATACTTCTCATCTGCACATTTCCGCTTACTTTACTTAAAAGGAAGCTGCAGCAAAGTAGTTGTCTGAGGTCATGCAGCAGGTTGTAGACTTGTGATGGAGCTTGAAAATACATTAAGATTCTTAATATAGAGACACCTTTCAGGTGTCATTTTTGCTGAGCCTGTGTATATCCTTAAGCAGTACACTTCTAAAAATCTTTCTAGACATAAAGTGCCTGATATCTCTAAAATCTGTTTCATAATACAGATGCATGCAGTGCTGGAAAGTGGAGTACACACTGAAAAATGAATGATGCTTAAATGGTAGCCTGCTTTCCTATAGCCACTTCAAGGTTGTTTGCATTTTAAAGCTGGAATTGTGCATCTTGAGGATGGATTGGTTGCTCAGCATGAGCAGTGCAAGGTCTGCTGAGGTACCAGAGTGCTAGTACAGGACAAATGGTTCCTGGTAACTCAAAATGAGCAAAGTGGTTTTGAAATAGTAATACATTATTCCTATTGTTCATCTGTTGTTACATTTATGAATGAGAGGGCTTTTTAAGGCAAGGCAAAAGCAATTAAAGACAAGCTAACATTTTAGTTAAAACTAAATATGAATATAAAATCGCTCACTACTTTTCATACATGCAGATAGACCCCCTCATACATATCTGCTGTGAGTTAGGTTATAGCATTCTGGTAGTTTTTACACTCTTACAACATAGATCTTCAGTGGAGAATATTTTGTGTGGAAACTACATATAAGTTGGAGGAGATACAGTAGCTGAACTAGACACTGGAGTTAATTAAGATGACCTTAATAGCAGAGGAGGGATTAATGTCTGGGAAATACATTCCTTGTGAAAAACAGAATGCTGAAAGAGTATTAGTGCAATAATTTTTTTTTCCTGTAATTGTAATTTATTGGGCAGGCGAAGGAGGGTAGAAGAAAGAAGGAGGGGCTAAAAAGGCTTAAATTGTAGGTACCTCATAACTCTTCGGGAAAACAAAATCTTTGTGCATGGACACACACATATTCTCTTCCTGGGGTTTGTGACGTTCATCCCTTTCCCTCGTGTGTGGAGGAATTTGTTATGTTGACGTCTGTGTGTTAGTGCTGGTGCCAATGTAGTGATGGGGAGGCAGAGCTTTCCCAGTTTCTTGTGTGCCCATACTGCAGTTCTGGCTGCTGAATGTCTGGTAGAGCTCTCAAGCCGTATAAATGGGCAGTAGAAGTTAAACTAGCAGTTTCTTTTTAGAAGCATTTGAAGAGCTTGCATATATGAGGAGAGTGGTGCTGTGTTTTGGGGGTTATTTTGTTAATGTTTTATTGACATTCACTTGGTAGGAACTGGCAGGCCTGAAGCCAGCATGCTAGGCTATTATTGCAGTGTTTTCCTGGCTGAAATGGTATGCTGCAGCTGCTCCCAAGAGACCAGGAGTATGATTTAAGAGCAACAGCAGCAACAAAACTCCCATGGAAATGCAGAGAATATTGCATGTCTGGGATTTGGAGGAAGAGCTGGGGCAAATGTGATTGTGTTTGCTGTAATCTTGTTTGTCCTGCTTTTAGCCCAGGACTTGGATCAAGTGACCTTCAGATGTCCTTTGCAATTGAAATTATTCCAGTGGACGCTACTTTTATGCCATTGAAAGGATTAGTGTGGAAATAAAAAGACTAATGAACATGGCAACTGCTTGGTATGGAGTGGAAGTGAAGAATGGTGACAGAACTAAACTCTACCCTCTTCTCCCTTCCATACTGTCAATGAACTGGGCAGGCTGTCTCAAGTCCACGAGGTTTTCAGCTTGGCCTCAGATTCTGGTTAGAGTTATATTAACTTTCAGGTGACAAAATGCTATCAGGCTTTACTGCTAATCTCATCTTTGTGTATTGATGGAGACTGCAGCCTCTCAAGCTTAGGCTTTGACATTGGTTTATTCCAGTGATCATCTGATACCAGTGCTTTGTGTTTTGCCTGCTGGTGTTCGGTTTTAGTGTAGGTGGCCTTCAGTTTGTGGCTTCCTTACCTGAGAATCTTCTCCTCAGTTGCCATACTGCTGCGTCCATGCTTGGTTCAAATGCTTGCTGTGGAAACTTCCCCTCAAATATTGCTGCCTGCTGGTATGCATGAAAGCCTTGCTGGTTTGTATGTGCCTGATCTAGAACGACAGCTCGTGTTTTGATGTCTCTGGATGTCTTTCCATCTCTTGGGAATTAAAGGGCTAAGAAGTTTTAATTTGGATCTTGCTTTTTCACTGTTTATCGTTGACTAATGATTCTGCTTTAAGCTTTCATATTTAGGATCCTTGTTCATTTAGTTATAAATTCACTAGTTTAATTGCAGATTAAACACTGACAAATGTTTTAGTATTAGGTAGAAAAGCAAAGCAAAGCGGAAGGTGCCATGATGCGTAGGGGAGAATGCAGAAGAGGAAACATTGTAAAATTTAACAAAGTCTTTGTGTGGTTGTTACCCAATCAGATGCTTAAGAAGCTACAAAGTTGAGATGATAACCAGTTATTTATGTTCTCTTTCTTTATTGCAGCACAAAGCTAAAGACACTTTTGAACTAGCACAGTGCAAGGGCTATTCTCATGGTTGTGTTGGGCATGGCTGGAGTGTGTGAGGATACTGTGGAAGGCTGATGGGAGTGCAGGGAGGGAGAACTGGGAGGTGGGTGAATTGAGAAAAGTGGCATGCTGGCTGAGAAAGCTGTTGGCTCTGACAGCTGCCAGAGAATGGGAGCTGTCAGAGATGACTGCCCCAATTGTGGTATGTAGTTGCATCTAGTGCATTGCAGGCTAATTCTTCAGTCATTAAAAAAAAATAGTAAGCAGGAAGGAATGATTTATTTGTGTTGCTTACCAAGCAAAGAAACATTGTGGAAAACATTTGGAGAGGTTAGTAATTAGCAATGTGGGGAAGATGAATATAGTTTCTCTGCTGTAGACAAAGCATTTTTTGTATCTTTTACAAATAAAGGTTGGAGTGTTATAAGACTGGTTAGGCATATCTTGAACTGTAGAATTGAGTGTCATTGTTTTGCAGAACTTAATGAAAATATGCTGGTTTTTGGTTTTTTTTTTTTTTTTTCCTTCAAGGTTATTTTAAGGTTATTCTCGCCCCCCCCCCCCCCCCCCCCCCTCGGGTTATTTTCAAGGTTATTCGTCCCATTGCAATTCCAAAGATCAAATTGAGGCCTTTGGTAGAGCTTTCTGCAATTGAACATCTGCTTGAGTTAAAGACACCAGGAAAATGAACCATTAAATGAAAAATTCTAGTTTGGTCTGCAGTTATATAGAAATTAATATACATACATAGATGAATAATTAATAAACAAGTGAAGTTACTTACAATCTGGTTAAAAATGCTTCCTTGTTTGCATGTCTCATTCCTTAATACTGCAGCTTTCTTGTTTCTACTAATGGCAGGGATATTGTACTGTCTTAATTTAGATAGGTTCTGAAGTTTTGCTGATGAAAAAGAAGCTGCTGACACTTTGGATCTAGTTGTCCCATCTCAAGCAAAAAGATATAGATTTTTCTTAAATGAGACACAATCAAGTGTTAAATATGTTTCACCAGATTGAAATTGTCTTTTAAAATAACATTTTAAGCAGCCCCAGATGATTCTTTCTTTCCCTGAAACATTCTTTGATTTGCTAAACTTTTGATTTGGGCAAAGTTATTTCTCTGAATTGAGTGGCTTCATTGGCAGAGGTCTGAAACATGGAACAGAATTAATGTGACTTAACAAGCAGCTTTGTGTCAGCTGAACCACAGTGACTGATGTTGAACATGTTTTGAACCTATGGCAAATACAAGATAGAATGTATTAGCTCATACCTTAATGAAAGAGTTGAAGTAAGTCCATTTTATCGTATTTGTAATGACCTAAGAATGCACATATAGTTTACTGTAGCTTGGTAAACACATGCTATTAATCTCATGCATTATAGCCCTAACTCTTTCATAAAACAACAATTTGAATGAGGCAGTGGCCAGTCTTGTTCATTAGGTATGTGATATTTTTTTAAAATGTTTCAGAGCTCGTGACTCATTATCTGTCCACATCTGCTCATTTTGCTGATCCTTTTGCTCCAGTACTAAATGGGGCAAAAGTGACTTTCTGAAAAGTGCAGCAAAAAGCAGTCCACAGTAGACTGACACAGATAAATGTTTGGTAGTTCTTTAGCAATAAAATACTGAATGCTGGTGGTGTGTGTCCAGTTGATCACAACTGACATGCTGAAATGCAGGTGTCTACAACATATACCTGTTCTTAATAGGATGTTTCTGCCCTTTCTGGTTTTACTTTGTGAAGACTGTTACTGTTTTTTTTTTCAACACAAATCCTGTCCCTCAACATAGTTTAGATCAGTTTTATTTTATCTTCTGTATGTGTTTATCTTGTGTCCTTCCACATTTGATTTACTCCTGTTTTAATTTTCTCTAAACAAATTGAAGAAGCAGTTAAACTTTCATTTATTGTGAGCCCTCATTCTTCAGTGGTGAAAATTTCATCCTCTCTTTATTTTATCCACTGGAAATCATACAACACTTGGTAAAGAATCAAAATGCAGGCTCAACAGTGGTTGTTGCTTTCACTTCTTGGTGGTACTTGACCTTTCATCAGGTGGACATATCATTTGATTTTAATTCTTCCTGTGCCTTGTGCCAGCTACACTTTTTGCCTTGACTCTGTCTCTCTTGGTTTCTGACACTGCTTCCAGTGAGCTCCCCTTTGCTTCCTGTTCTCTCCTCCTGGGCCAAGTAGAGGTAATGCTGAACTTTCCTCGGATCTTTGCCCCTTCCTCTTTCCTGCACCCACCCAGCCTTGTCTTAAAGGAGCAGCTTCTAAATAACCGCTCTTATCAGTGGATAAATAAAAGAACTGTTGCTCTATCTCTGCCAATGAGTGTTTCTCACGGATGGCTGAGACAGTAAATAGACTCTGGCCTGTTAGGACTGTGCTGGTAAAGATCACTGTGCAGGTAGACTGTAGATTGCTGCTCATACATCAGTGGTAGAACTTTGAGTTACAATGCTTAATGGCTTGAGGATGTAATGATAAGTTACTACACTTTTTAGTAGAAAAAGGAATCCAAAAAATGCCCTACTAGCTCAGCAGACTTTGAGAAAACAGGTTGATATCCAGTTAAGGTTAGAGATGATCCTTAAATATTCTTTTGCCACACAGGGTTTTTTTTATGCTTTAATACTAGTAATTTTGATAGCTGCCAGATAGTTTCCAGAAAGCCTCACCCTCTTTTTGCCCCTCCCTCCTCATGATTCATCTGGTAGTGTCTGATATAGCCAGCTGTAAGAGCAACATATGAATAACAAGCATTTCATGTATTATGTCTAGCAATAACTTTAGATCCATATGCATGACTACCCTGATTTTCTCCATGGACTGACAAGTGCATCTACTCAGAGTAGCTCTATTGAGCTAAAACCCTTAAAGAGCAGGATGTGAAGAAAGGTTTGACTAGGTCATGAAAAGGTGAGGAGAGGTATGTGCCCAACATGAGAAGGGAAAAGGCAATCAACATATATTTGGGGAGAGGAATAACATAGGTCACTTACATATCATGAAGTAAGACAGGTTCTCTTTGAGCTATTTCTGTGGAGGATAGTAATTTATATTACATATAAGTCAACATAGACATACTATTTATTGCATAATGGGTCAGTCTAGTTACAGCCTAAACATTCAACATTTGCTTGTACATAGTCTTCATTCAGTTAGCAATTGCATCACACTTGCAATGGTTCACAGAATCACAGAATTGTCATGGTTGGAAAGGACCTCTAAGGTAACTGTGTCCAGCTGTCAAACCAGAAGTAAACCACCGTGCCTGCTATAGCATGTCCTGAAGTGCCACATCTGCACAGGTTTCTCTCTTGTTCTAACAGTATCAGCACATTATACCATACATTTTTTATAATGATGCACATTGAACATACAACTTTTTTTTTTTCTTTGGGTAATTTCTGATACTTGCCTATGATTTTTATGGGTCTTTTGATACTTCATAAAACCTTCAGTTTATAAGTATTTATGTGCTAGTGAACTGAGTAGTTATGAACTTTACTAGCAACATTTCAGCAACTGGTACCTATAATGTGGCAGCAGAGGCAAATGACATTTTGCATTTTCTAAATAAGATGGTGTAATATGGAATATTCCACAATTTTTATTCTAATCCCATAAATTATAAACTTGAAAGACTAAAGGATTTAAATGTTTTCTTTAAATAAAAGGCTAATAATTTTAAGAGGAAAAGAGAAGAGTAAAATGGAATTAGCATTACTCCTTAAAATTAATTCTGTTCTGGTGATGCTGTATCTGGTCGGGGATAAGAATATAGGGGATAAAAAAGAATATGGGGATAAAAAAAGCCCCTGAAAAATTATATATATCCTTGAGGCAAAAGAAGGCTAGAATTCTGTTATTTGCAATAGTTATTTGTACTGCTCTTCAGGAATTTAGAGCAAAGAGGTGTGTTTTCTTATTGGAAATGAAGCTTGACAAGCACACAAAACTATTTTTGTAAATAAGTACTTAAGCTTAATTTGAGTATATTACTTGCACATTTAAGCACTGTAGTGTAGCAGCTCTTAGTAAGACAAGGAAGTGAAACTAGCAAAGTCCTAGCCTTCACTGTGGACTAAATTCACTCAGATGCATGCTGCAGGATGCAGATGCAGGCTGGCTAAGTCTTAATGCTATGCTAGAGAAGAATAAGTTGTGTGCTGTATTTTGCATACCCAGGTTTTATTCTAAAGGAAGTCAGAGTGCAGCATCAGGAGGAAGCTGTGGTGTGTTCTGGTAACTTCCCTACCAGGAGTGATCACAGGATCAATGCAGAAGGGCAGGATAGAGCTTTTCTTTGTGTCCTGTGGACTTAGCCAAAGAGACAAAATTTGTTTCACAGAGCTGAACAAGTTGTAAGACAAGTTATTTACTGCTAAATATCAATGGATTCCATTGGTTTACTGTAGTGCTGTAAAGCAGATAAGGAGAAACATCACTACAACTCTTTTAGATTGATGATTATTTACAATACAAGTTGGTTGACTACACAAATGTGTGCTAAGTGCTGCAGGATGTTAAATTTGGTTCTTAATACTCTTCTGAAAAAGCTTGCTTTGGTAAAGACAGGTAAGTGCCATTTACCTTTTCTTTACTGAGTAAGAAACAAAAGCATACTACATCAGTCCTTAAGTTCTTTAATCTTTCACCCTTGGGGGGCCCTGTTCTGAAACACTCATCTTTTCTATTGTTCCAACTTAACGAAGATAGATTTTTAATTTTGTTTTTAATCCTTCCCAACAGATACCTATGACTAATCCAACTGTGATTTCAATGTAAAAATCCTTATTGTAGAGGCCTTATTTTCTAGTGAAACAGTAACTCATACAAGCTTATAAATACTAGGACTTTGTAACTTAAACTGAGGCTATCTAGTCTGTTCAACCATGTGACTAAGTCACCTCTTAACTCTCCATAGCAGTGAAAGTCACAACATGCACATCTATGCCATATAAACTTGGAGTCAAAAGGCAGTGGTGCTCCAGGAGATAGAGGTGACACTGGCTGCGTGGCATTTCATCCATTTCTTAGCAATAGGTACCAGGCCAGGTAAAGGAGACAGCTGAGTCCCAGGGTAGCCTGGTGATGACAGCTCCAGCAGCCCCTGCCAGCTCCTTTCTTTCCACAGCCAAGGATTTGGTTGACCCAGCAGCCCCTACACCAGAATAGCCATGCTGCTATCACTTGACATAGCCCTGGCACAGGAGTTGCATTTGACCTGCTTGCAAGCCACATGCAGCTTGTGAACCACAGGTTGGTTTTCCTGGCCTAGGCATTCCCTCACTTATAAAATCTATATTTTGTATTTCTAATCCAGTTGCTGTTCATATAGGCTGCACTTGCATGTTTTCCAGTTGTGTATCAATCTCTAGTATTGAATTGTATGGATGTTCTAGCATATGTCTGTATGTCTCGTGTTAATTTAATTTTTTGTTCTTTTTTTTCTTTTTATTCAGACAGGAGATTTGGCTTCTGTGCAATTAACAGGAACCCCAAATAGATGGGAGGTCTTGTCTGCAGCTCCTACCACTATAAAGGATGAAGCTGGTAATATAGTACAGATTCCAGGTGCTGCCACAGTAACTTCAAGTGGGCAGTATGTTCTTCCTATTCAGAGTTTGCAAAATCAACAAATCTTTTCTGTTGCACCAGGATCAGATTCGTCGAATGGTACCGTGTCTAACGTACAGTACCAAGTAATACCCCAGATCCAGACAGCGGATGGTCAACAGGTTCAGCTTGGCTTTGCAGCCTCTTCTGATAATAGCAGTATAAATCAAGAAACTGGTCAAATTCAGATCATTCCCGGCTCTAATCAAACCATCATTGCATCTGGAACACCTTCGACTAATATTCAGAATATTTTATCACAGTCTGGCCAAGTCCAGGTTCAGGGAGTTGCAATTGGTGGTTCGTCTTTTCCTGGCCAAGCACAAGTAGTTGCTAACGTCCCTCTTGGACTGCCAGGAAATATTACTTTTGTACCCATAAATAGTGTTGATCTAGATTCTCTGGGACTTGGAAGTGGTTCTCAAACCATGACAGCAGGCATTAATGCAGATGGGCACTTGATAAATACTGGACAGGCCATGGATAGTTCAGATAATTCTGAACGGACTGGTGAGCAAGTTTCTCCTGAAATTACAGAAACCGCCACTGATAATGACTTATTTGTGCCAACATCATCTTCATCACAATTGCCCGTTACCATAGACAGTTCAAGTATATTGGAACAAAATGCAAACAACTTGACCACAACTAGTGGTCAAGTTCACAGTTCTGATCTTCAGGGAAATTACATCCAGACGTCAGTCTCTGATGACACGCAGGCTCAGAATATTCAGGTCTCCACAGCACAGCCAATTGTACAACACATACAGCTCCAAGAGTCTCAGCAGCCAACCAGTCAAGCCCAGATTGTACAAGGTATTGCGCAACAGACAATCCATGGTGTGCAAGCAAGTCAAAGTATATCTCAACAGGCTCTTCAAAATCTTCAACTGCAGCTGAATCCTGGAACTTTTTTAATTCAGGCACAAACAGTGACCCCTTCTGGGCAGATAACATGGCAGACATTTCAAGTGCAAGGAGTTCAGAACTTGCAGAACTTGCAAATTCAAAATGCACCTGGTCAACAAATAACTCTAACCCCTGTGCAGACTCTCACTCTTGGTCAAGTTGCAGCAGGTGGGGCGTTGACATCAACTCCAGTTAGTCTAAGCACTGCTCAATTGCCAAATCTACAGACAGTTACAGTAAACTCTATAGATTCTGCTGGTATTCAGCTGCATCAAGGAGAAAATGCTGGCAGTCCCGCAGGTATTTATTTTACTCTTTTTGCAGAAAAGTGTTTTTAAATTACTGCATGTGGTTGGTTTGAGTGGTGATAAACATAACATTATTGTCTTGTTGTGGAAGCTTGCAAAATGCAGTGGGATAAAAACATAGTGATGATAAATTTTATGTGAAAACACTGTTTTGCTTGAAACAAATGCTGTAATGGTATAGTCCCACCTCACTTCTTTATAGTATAAGCTCCCGTAACTCCCAACTGGTCATTTTAGGTAACAGCACTTCTAAGACAGTGTTTATTGATGAGTCTCAACCATGCAGAAGATCTGCATACTAAATTGTGGAGGGGGAAATCTATCACCTACCGCTCTTATAAGTGTCGTTGGCATAACCCATTCTTCTCATTCCTGAATAGATGAAGTTTTCTTGGAAAATACAGATTTTTCTGTTGATACCATTTTTTTTCCCCTGAAAATTTTCAGACCCCTGAGGTGCTGTTATTGATCCACTGTTTTGTTAAATTTGTTTCCCACTGATTTAATATCAGTGTAAGTACAATGTTGCAGGACTTATGTAAGCAGAAGTGAAATAAGCATGTAAATATCAAAATGGAGACTGTGTTTAAGAATGCATGTGAATTTCCAGTACTACTTATTAGCATTATGTTTCATAATGTATAATTATAAGTGATAAGTTTCTCTGTGAGCAGAGAGGAGAGGCAATTTTCTTAAAGCAGGTATTACTTAATATAAGAAAAAATAAACATGCCTGCTTATTTTTGGTAAATTTGATAAAGTGAATTCCAAATTCCAGGATGTAGCTACCTAAAAGAAAGAATAAGAGATTACTGAAGTTCCAGACAATTTGCTGTATCAGAAGCCATTTAATGTTCTCATTGTGGGGTTTTACCTGGGCTAGTTATGAGGTGCAGAGCTGAGTGGTAATTTTTGAGGGAACTGCTGCACAAAACAGCTTGGGAATTGCCATTTTGCTATAATCATGTGATTCTAGGCTTTGGTTCATTAAGATACTGAAGCATAAATGTTAAGTAAAACATAAATGTTTTGTGTTGTATCTCTATTTAAGCATGTGACAAGTAGAAAATGTTAAGTAAAAAGTGCTTGGTGGAGCTCCTGAACTGGGCTTGTTTCAAAAGCCTACTGATATATATATATATGCTTTTCTAGCTATAGATACTGGTATAGACTATATAAGAAAGTTTGCTTTCTCTTTGGAATCTAAAATTTAAATTTAAAATTATAAGTTGGGATGTTTTTCTTGTTCTTTTTGTTTTGGAAATGACTTCTATATTCTGGATTTACCATGGCAAAGTTACCCAGACCTTGATAGGCCTACTCTTCTTTGGCTTGTTGGCAGCAGCACCTCACAGATGAGTGTTCTGCTCACAGCATTTGCTCTTAGTGTGATCCTGATTCTTAATTTTTTCAGTGATCACAGGAAGTCTTGGTTGTTTCCATCATACCTTGTTACTTATGAGGACAGTAGGTATAGATACCAGTAACAAAAAGCATGCATCATGCTACTAATTGATAAATACAGTTAAACTCAGATGTCAGAATCTAACTCTTGGAAAAAGGGTCCCATGGCTAATATGAAGTACAACGAGGAAGACAATCTGAACTTCTGCAAGACCTTTGGCACAGTCCCCCACAATATCCTACTCACCAAGTTGGAGAGATATGGATTTGATGGGCGGACTGTTCAGGGGATAAGGAACTGGCTGGATGGTTGCATCCAGAGGGTGGTGGTCAATGGCTCAAAGTCCAAGTGGAGACCAGTGACAAGTGGTGTCCCTCAGGGTTCTGTACTGGGGACACTGTTTAATATTTTTATCAGCAATATAGACAGTGGGATTGAGTGCACCATCAGCAAGTTTGCAGATGACACCAAGCATGGTGGTGCTGTCAGTATGCCAGAGGGATGAGATGTCATCCAGAAGGACCTGGACAAACTGGAGAGGTCAGCCCAGGTGAACCTCAGGAGGTTCAACAAGACCAAGTATAGGGTCCTGCATCTGGGTCAGAACAATCCGCACTGTTAAATACAGGCTTGGGGATGAGGTGTTATAAAGCAGACCTGCAGAAAAGGACAAAAGCTGGACATGAGCCAGCAGTACTTGGTTGCAGCCCAGAAGGCCAGCCACATCCTGGGCTGCATCAAAAGAAGTGTGGCCAGCAGACTGGGAGAGGTGAGTATGCCACTTTGCTCTGGTAGGGCCTCACCTGGAGTATTGCATCCAGCTCTGGAGCCCTCAGGACGGGAAGGACATGGACCTAATGGAGCAGGTCCAGAGGAGGGCCACAAAAATAATCAAAGGGCTGGAACACCTCTCCTCTGAAGACAGGCTGAGGGTGCTGGGGTTGTTCAGCCTGGAGACAAGAAGGCTCTGGGGAGACCTTCCGGTATCTGAAGGGGGCCTACAGAAAGGCTGGGATGGAGATGGACTGTTTGCAAGGGACTGTAGTGACAGGACGAGGGGCAGTGGTTTTGAATTGGAGAAGAGTGGATTCAGATGGGATGTTAGGAAAAAATTCTTTACCATGAGGGCAGTAGAAAAATGGAACAGATTGCCCAGGGAAGTAGTTGAGGCCTCATCTCTGGAGATATTCAAGGTGGGGCTCAATGAGGCTCTGAGCAACCTGATATAGTTGAGGCTGTCCCTGCTTACTGCAGGGGGGTTGGACTAGATGACCTTTAGAGATTCCTTCCAACCCAAATTATTTTATGATTCTTTATTTATGAGATTTCTGTTTCATATAGGATATCATGTAGCTGACGTTATTGCTTGTGCAGTAATTTAGCAGAAACTTGAGAGGGAATATAGAAAGGTAAAGGAGGAAATGAAATAAAAAGTCAAATGAAAAGGAAGTTCAGCCTGTTGTGTGCTCTGTATATTAGTTTGTCTATTTACAGTCCTTGAGACTATTTCAGTTGTGGTTCATAATGAAATGCAAGTGAGTTCCATCAAACATTTCTTGATTGTATTTTCCTGTGAGGAATTTCACATGAGGAGGGAAGAGAGTAAGTCTGAGGAGTGTGATTAAATAGGCAGAAGCAGTAGATGAATAGAAGAAACTATTGCTTGAAGTGAATAGCTATAAACACCTGGTTATAGTAAAGATAGCATGGAGATTTATAGTGACATTTTCCTACTTGTCTAGGAATAGTAAATGGACTGGAAGATATTAAAACTGCCATCCCTTAAATTTGGGGAGAATTTAATTTGTCATTCCTTTATGTTACAAGAAACTCAATTTTCCAAAGTAACGATCAATATGAAACTGCTTCTAACAGAATCAGACTGAATTATCTTGATTGACCTTCAGTGTCTTTTCCATATGCATCTGTCATTTTGTCTATATTGATGTTGTCTGATATAGTGTTTTTCAGTCATGTTCCTACTCTCCTCATTTATAACCCCTTCCAACATGTTATGGCACTATCTCTGCAGGTTGAAGAATAAATATGTGCTTAAAAGTAGATAGCGAAATTATAAAAAATATTTTTGCAGTCAAAATATGTTGCTCTTCTGGTCTGCAAATGTGAAAAAACAGTTTAGTTTTACACTGAAAGAGGAAGGCATGAGAAAGGGAGAGCAGAATGAGAGAAGTTAAAGCTAAAGGGTGAGAGGCTCCTTGATTCTTATTTTCTTTAAACTACCAACAAGCTCTGGTGCAAGATAAGGTGTTCCCTCTATTTTCTTCCCTCATTCAGTATAATCCATTTCCTTCCATAACAAATACAGTTGGGGTGTATTTTCTGTTTGTGTATAGCAAACCTTTTCTAACTGATGCAAAAATACAAAGAAAATATTCCTAATCCTGAGTGAGAGATGTTTGGTAAGTGTAAGTAATATAAATAGCTCTGTAAGTGGTACGGCTGTGAAAGCTGTGGGCTAGATTTAAGATTTTGGTAGCTCCAGCCCGTTGTGTGAGAGGTGTTCTTCTAAGCCCTGCTTCTCAGGTAAGCAGCAGATGACACCTTCACTGTTCTTATGAATGTTCAAGAGAAAAAAATGTCTTTTCCTAGGTCTTACATGTTGTTTACATAATGGAAAGCCTTCACAACCCTAATACAAAGCTAGTGGCTCTGTCCAGTAAATGTACAGTTCTCTTTAAAACATGTCCAGTAATTATGCTTTTACCAAAATGTCCACGTTACCAGGCATACATGCACAGAAACTTTCATTGCACTGTACTTCTTCAGAAAAGTGTTGGCTGAGCTTTGTTTTCCTTAGAATGTTTATTAGAGCTCATAATCCTCCTCATTGTGCTTAGCGCTGTCTTGCAGTAGAGAAAGGAAGGATGTTGGTTAGTCATAGCTGAAACTTTCTTCAGCATTGCTTCTCAAAACAAAAAGCACTATCAAATAATATCTCCATGTTAAACACTTGCAAAGAGATACCCTTCTCACCTGGCTTTGGTCTTCTGGTCTTGAGAGGAGGTTAAATATAAGAAAGCTCTCTAGCAGTCTGCTCTATTTGTTGGCAGTTTATAATAAAGTACTACGTTGTATGTAACAAAAAGAGCTATTATGCTCACAGATCACATTACTCTTCAGCAACTTAACTGTTCAGGAGAGGTATTTATGTTCGTTAGCATGTTTATATATTTCTTCTTCAAACATTTAATATAAATCCACATTCCTTCTGGAAAAATACAGGGGACTGAAATGTACCAACTTGGTTTTCATGTTTTTTATCCTGTAAGTTTTGTCAGCTTGAAAGAATTTTTAAGATACTGTTTTTTGTTTTTTTTTCCATAAAGCCATTGTGCAGACATAATGACTTAACAATGTTAATCAAAATCTAATTGTAATAGTGTCTCAGCTAATAATTTTACAAAATCATAGTTTTCGATGGTTTGGTTCCTGAAAAAAAGCAATTTTACCAGGCTTAATTTTTTATAAGATGCTGGGTGCGGTTTTGGGTTGGGTTTTTTGTTTTTTTGGGTTTTTTTGATACTTTTGGCTGCTCCAGTAGCATCTGAAGAAACGAGTAAGTGACCTGAAAGCAAGTAGCACTGGCTTGAGAAGGGCCTTTCCCAGATACACTCAGAAGATTAATTTCTTTAAAAATAATTGGAATAAAATCAAAAGGATTCTTTTCAAGAGTTGACTCAAAGTGCTTCTGCAGAACTGGGGTCTTAATTTCTATGTCGTTCTTTTCAGCTCCTCCTCTGCAGGAATAGACACAGCTCCTTATGGACTTACTTGCCTCCTGCCATTGAACTTTACAGTCATGCCTGCTGATCACCCTGTACCAGCTGACAGAGAGTGGGAGTGGTTGGCTATTTGTGGTGGGGACTTCATTCCATTCCTGCCAGAACCTGCAGTGTTTATCATGCTGAAGTAATTTAGTTATTCTAAATTTGGCCAAAAAATTGGTAGACCATTTTCAAGATAAATCATTGCCCAAGCAACAAGTTATCTTTTGTCTGCTGGTATCTTGTGAGGTTTGGTGTAACACCTGTTAGGTAAAACAGTCTCAAACCCCCAAACAAAACTGAAGTGGAGTATTTACAGTTTTATTTCCAGGGATAGTTGTTGCAATGCTTTAATGCTTCCAGTAATGCAGAATGCTACTTAGAGCACAGCTTTCTTCTGGCATCTAGAATTTCTTTAAAGCTTCATCTGGTGTTCACAACTCAGGTTTTTATCATATATCAGCTCCAGTTTTTAACAGTTTTTGGTTTATTTTTAATAATTTTTATTGTTGCAGTTTTTCCTTTTAAGGCATTCTGTATACCAGCCTTTTGAGAGGAGGACATGGTGTTGAATCTGATTATTTAAAAAAAATCTTTTAAAATTCACAAGGTAAACTGAAGCAATGATGTTGAGTATTTTCATCTGACAACATCTGTTTTGGGCAATGTACATTTGAGACATTTACTTTCCAAGCTGTAAAATCAAAATAGCTAAAAAAAAAATAAAATAAAATTCCCCCACCGTTTTATTTTCAATATGAAAAATTAAATTGGGAACTCTGACAAATTCAAGTTATGGCAGGAATTAGAACGATTTATCTTGTGTAAACAAATAGTTTGCTCTCAACATGCTTAAATTATGTTCCTTATTTTCTCACCGTTTTTCAAAGGAAGGTAAATTGTGGAAGAATTAGGCCATCATGCTTGTATGTGTTGAACAATTTTGCTTATAAAAGCATATAGTAAATGATCTCATTTCACATGTAAGGAAGTTTGCATAACTTTAGTATCATTATTTTTTTAATGCAGTATGTAGTGCTGTGGAATAGTTTTGCATTTTTTTGTCAAATTCTTAAAAGGATAGACTTTTTCATCCTTACTCTGTGTTTGTACTTTTTATGCTTTTCTGCTCTGTGTTCTGAAATAGCTCAATCTCAGTCATTTTCTTGCACCCTGTGAGGTGCAACTTTGTTGCACATGTGTTACCCTTAAGTGAATATTCTGACATGTATACTTAGTGTCTGATAATGAAACCCAGATTCCCAAGGTTGAGCTGACTTACACTCAGGTATCTTCAGGACCTTGACAGAAGAATATATTATCGAGTTTCCAGCTACTCGTTCCATTTCATTTTTCAAATACCCTCTTTACAAGATACTCCTGAAGCAAAAGGAAAACTCTTTTACATCTGTGGGGATGTATAGCAAGTATTCATGAAGTGAAGGAGGCAAGAGATTTTATTTCCAATACTGATTCAAGTTAAAAAGAAGACTAGAAATTCATCTTCTCTCTTTGTGTAATCTCAGCACTTTAGGTCCATTGTTTCAGGTTCTGTGTAGTTTTCTTGCCTTTTGAACCTCCTGGCAGTATCACATACTTTGTTTCTGGTTTCTCAAGCTAACTTCTCAGTGCATCTGGCTCATAAAAAGCATTTGAAGTTCCTACCAAGGACAATGGCAGTCTTTTCATAATTCTAGGAATGCTCACCAGGATCCTAGTTGTGATTGCCTCCTTGAAGATAAGGTTGAATTGTAGATGTCTTTCACTGATTATAGAAGACCTGTTTTTTCAAAAGGCAGTAATTTTTAAGGACGAAAGGGAGAAAAAATACACATTGTCTGTGACATGTTCTCAGTATGTATCATACAGAAGTGCTAGTTTTCAGTTTGCATTTAAATTTTATGCCACTTTTTAATGCATGTATTCCACGGATGTTTTGTACTTTGTTTTTCTTAATCAAATTGTTTTACTCTATCCTAATAAGTCACTTGCTGTGCAGAGCTCTCAAGTATATTGAATCAACAACGGTGTGTCATCATTGATATAAAAAAAAAATTACTTGTGAATCTAATTGTTCTCATAGTCATATTTTGAGTAGCATTAATTCTTTCCCTGCTTCTTTGAGTCTTTGTTTACCCTTTTTCAGTACTATCACAGTGCTAGCTTGTTTCTTACTGTAACATTCACATTATCCAAGGCTTGCAGCATTAAAATTGCAGAGAGCTCTCCAGCCTTCTCTTAAAAATATTGAATGAAAAATATCCTAGTCTGTTGGTTTATTGTTTAGTTCAGTAGCTATTTTTATATCTTCTTGACTTACTATCAGTGGGAAGCTTTTCATTCTCATCTAGTGATAAAACCATGATTTGGTTTTACTTAAGTACAGAACAGAAATACTTAGTGAACATTTCTGCCTTCCTGAATTACTTTTGATAATCGTTGTTTGACCCTAGCAGCAGTCTTATACTCTTTTATGTAGCAATACTTATCCACACTCCTCACAGAATTATCTTTATCCTCCTGCCTTTATTACCTATTTCTGCAGTTCCTGATTTCTTCTGTATGGAACACGATCAACTCTTCTTCCCCCTTTCTAGTTATGCTCTCTTATATTTTCAACTATGAGAAAAAAAAATAAGGTCATGCAGCAGAGGCATTACTGTCCATAAGTATCTGAAATAGTGAGAATTTGTAGACAACACATCTCAAAGAACAGCAGTTAATGTAGGGGTAAGTAATTGTTCTTTGATGCAGAATTTGTGTTGTGGTAGCTCTGACTTAAGTACTTTCATAATTCAGATTTTGAAATAATTGGCTTAGAATAATGTGTAGGATCACTCAGAAATACAGTATATCGTGTTTCTTGTAAGAAAAAAGTATCTATACCTCTATTTTTAATAATTTTCCTGGTGCGCTTATTTATTCAGCACTGTGAGTTCCTGCTCTGAGACTTGTCTGAAATAGTTGTTTTCCTCAGAAACTCAAGATCTGATTTAGAATTACTGGAACTAGTTGACAGCCTTGTCTTCAGAGTGGATGTTCACATGTATTTCAAGGTGCCATTCTGTTGAATATCTTTTGTTACCTTGTAATTTATTACATGATGAAAATGCCTAAATGCACACTTAAGTTTTGGGGGGCAAACCAGAGTAGAAATCATTAACTCATTGAGTTTCCTGTCTGAAGGACTTGCACAGCTGGTCAACCAGCAGGGACAGTTTAATTTAAATACTTTAGGAACTTTAGCTTAGACAGGAATGAACAAGGCCAGTGCCTAAGAAATTTGAACATCTTTGTTAAAGTTTCCTCTCATCCAGAGATAAAAGCAAGTTGAGTTAAGATGCTGAGGGATGGGGGTTGTGCTGTAGAGAAAACTGAAAACCAAATTGATAATAGAAGATGAAAAGGAGATGGGAATTCACATCTGTTTTCTTGGGAGGGGTGGGAATAGGAAGCATCCATTTTTGAAAAATAAATGAATAGGCATGACTTATTACAAGATGTTGAAATTGCAGCCAGATTGTGACACTGAGAAAATTGGTGTGAAGGTAAGTGCAATGCTGCTGGAAAGCTGTTTTCAGTTGAAAGACTGTATTTCTGCTACTCAGATCAGGTATTTGGAAAGTTTATCTGAGTAAAAAGGCAGGGTGTCTTTCAGCATCTAGGGAAAGCAGCTAAACTAGAAGCCTATATTTTGGAGACAATTACAAGTAGTGCAGACAGTGCCTTTCTTTGACATTCTGCAGAGGCAGGTATAACAAAAAAATAAAGTTAGTTCTCAAATGCAACATTCTTGCAGTGAATCCTTTTCCTTCTCACTTCATCCCTGTTTCTGTGGCTGTTGGGTAAGCTAATCACAAATATAGAAAACAACTTTTTTTAAGTTCTAGTTGAAACAGACCAAGATGGAATGTGAAGCTTGACTGATGCACTCATCTGATACATGCTGAAGTAGGTTATGGCCTGGCTGTATCAGTGGGCAGCAGTAATTCTCTCCACACTATAGCTGGAATGTACTCAATAGTAGTTTTATCTGCATTTACATCTGCATAGCTTCATCCTGTCAGTTCAGTTATTCTTCTCTGAAACACTTTAAACAAATCTCTTAGTTATTGGTTTTATTTGCCAAATATGCTTAAACCTGCTCCATATTGTAGCCAGCTCTAAGTTTTCTATGACTATGAAACAAAAATTGTACACTAAGACCCCAATTTCCATCCTTTAGGGGAAGACAAAACTTAAATCAAATCTAGCTCACTGGATACGAAGAAGAATTTGAATAGAATATATGGCTTTCAGAATCTGTAGACTAAACCAGTATCTTCATCTGAATTTACCCTTCATACTTATTTACAAGTACTGGGTCTTGAACTTAATTAAGAAATAAGGACATACATGTACAGAAATTTGAAAGCATGGAAATAGAATAGCAGTGAAGAAGTGCAGAGTTGTTGGTATCTGTAGGTATTTGCATATTCTGTAGTTCCATTGCATTGGAGAAAACTAACTTTAGCTTTTACTCTTCTTTTTTTTACTGTTGTCTTAATTACAGTGACGCCCTCTTCTTCCCTGAAAATAATAACATTTTTTCCCTCGTCCGTTCTTTCAATAATGTAAAACCTATTTAGAGGGCAAGAGCCTCCTTGGCTCTAAGGGCCTTGTTAAGGCCATCAGATTCACTATGAGAGTTGATGCAATCTATTCTCACCTATCCTACATCCTGGAGAGGCCAGTGAACACTGTCTTTTTATACTTACTTTAATTTTGATTTATCTAGAGCATCCTATCTGTAAATTGCCAGTTTACATTGCACTTTTCTGTGTGCCTAGACCAGAAGATCGTCCTTCAGAAAAATACCTAAAGCAATAGCTACGCTTTCAGCCTTACTGAGATAGCCAGGGAAGCACAGCATAAAATTACAAACACAGTACTACTTTGACTTAATTTCAGTTTTGCTTTTTTTAAAAAAATAATACTATGAACTATTCTGTGTCGATGCAAATTGTTATTTTCTCCAGTAGTCTTAACTGTTAGATGAGTTTTGTCAGTCGCTCTTCTTTTGTACAAGTAATTTCTCCTCCATGGTAAAACTGTTATCACTCTTACCATGCTGCAGTAATGGAGGTAGTGAGGGACTGGAAATAGAGAGATACCAATGGAGAAAGTAGAAGGAACTCATGATGAAGGCTTGCCAAGTGGAACAAACATTCCAGGAGCTGAAGAAAGTCCTGGATACTAGCATACAGTAATAGGCAATCTGGATGTGTTTCTCTTGTTAGGTGTATCGTTAGAGTGTGACTTTGGGGTGTCAATATAGCATGAGAAATCATATGTTACATGGAAGGTTTGACTTCAGTAGTGAAGCTAGGTCTTGGGAGAACAGATCCATCCCCTAATTTGATCTATTCATCTTTGCTAGGACATGTTGATACCTCTTTTGAAGTATGTGTATGCCGAGCTAGTGGGATTCAGCTACTGATTTTACAAACTCTGTGTGCCAGTGTCTCAATTTAGTTAGATCATACTGAACTTTACCTTTTTAGTACTGTATTTTATTTTATGAACATTACTGGAATTCTTATTTTAAATAAAATCAGCACTTATACAATATACATTTGACTGGTGAAATAATTTTGAGAATGGTGCATAACAAATCCAGTCCTAAAGAAATGCTTGGAGTCTTGAGTCTTGGAGTCTTGCTTTGAGTCAGGCAGCCTTGCCATATTGCTGTATTTGAATTCCTACTGTGTGCCCAGCTGCAAAAGAGTACATCATGCTTTTGCCTTTTTCTAAAGTTGCTGTAAGTGAACATATTAGTATACCTACTAGTATCCAATATGAAGGATTAATCCTATAAACTCTTTGTATGTTGTATGGGGTTTAATTTTTGCTTATGTAAAATGAATTTTATATTTAACATGTATATACAGATTATTATGTATAATAAAATTTGATAGGTGAGTCTCAGAAAGTGACTTTGTAGGAAAGATAGTTTGGTGGCTAATACAGAAGACTAGAAGTCACCCCAGAGGTTTTCTAGGTCTTCACATGAAAGATACTTGTTATGTTGCTGTCTGAAGTTGTGAACTACTTACAATAACAGTGAAGCTCAGTGTTAAGTGACTTTAGGCAGTGCAGAAGTTTACTGGATTGCTGGCTGCTGGATTCCCACATTTCAGAGCCTGTCATATTCATGCAAACTGAGTTTCTAGTAATGGCTTTTGCAGCCAAACCAGATAAATATTCTAGGCTTCCCTGTTTCTGACCTGGAATTTTCTTCCCAGTGCTACGGTTTCCTAGGAAATTATTTTAACTTTATGGTTTACAGCACAGTTCCACAAATAGTTATACAGCTGCAAGTAAGAGGAAGGCAAACAGAGGTGTTGGAAAAGACTGGACTTATTAGCACCAAGCAAATTTTTGTGTAGCTACATCCTTTCTCTCTAAACAGATGAATGCAGGAGATGATTGGAAGGAAGACCAGGTGACTAAATGATAACTAAGTTAATTCTGCAGATGAAGTAGTCTCTTAAATACATCCAGAAATACAACACAGCTTTTAGTTTGAAGGGTTTGAAGCCTTCAACAAAAGAAAATAAAAATGAAGCATTGATGGTTTGCTTGAACAAGAGAAAACTGAATGAAAAGAAAGGGTTGAGGTATAGAAACTGTATATTTTTTAAATCCAGACTTAAGAGACTTTCATCTCATTGGGAATTGTGAGTAGTGTGTGAGGGGAAAAATGTTTCAATTAAAATGCAAATTAAAAAAAATCGTCGACGTTTCATAGTGTACTAGGATGTTGTAATTAGTTCTTGGAGTAGATTGAAAGAATGCTCTGTAGGATGAGGATAAACATACTTGCTGATGTCCATCCTATGAGGATAATTCATAAGGCTTTTTTGCATTCATGAAAGAACAAAAGCCTGTTCAAAAAACCAAAAAGCTCAAAAATGTTGAGGTGGTTCATGTGTTGCTTATCTCTCTTTAATGCTGAATAGTACTCTTCCTCAAATGTCTTCTCTGTGTGCAGTGGAAAAGGCATAAATTTAAGGTAGACAGGAAAAAACGGAACAATGCCATGATTTTTTTTGTTTTCCTTGGATATCTTGGTCTTTTTTAGGTCAAAGTTTTTTATTTAAATTCTTTCTTGTATTACTTTATGTACCACTGTGCATACTGGAAACTTCTAAAGATCACTGGGAAAGGCTGATTCTACTTCATACCACGCTAATTGAGAAATCTTGTCGAAACATAATGGGCGACTCAGGGTCATTTGAAACTTACATTTACTTTTTTTTTTTTTTTTTCAACTTCTGTCCAACCTCTTGTTCCTCAGTTTTCCCCATGTTCCAAGCCAGCAAAATCCTCCAGGCTGACAGCATTCCCTACCAAGAACAGTTCAAACTTAAACTTTTAATACTTTGTTATAGCTTGTCTTCAACTTTGAAATGTAAACTTTTAAAATCTGTTACAGGTTATAAGGGCACAGAAGCAATGTCGGTATGCACTAAAGGATGTTGACTTTTGACTGACATGGTGCTCTCAACAGTAAAAAGATTTGATCATTATGGTTTTCTTCTCTCTATTTAATGGGCTACTTATGGATCCGTGTTTGTTCTTTTCCTCAGATATTAGGATTAAAGAAGAGGAGCCTGATCCAGAAGAGTGGCAGCTCAGTGGTGATTCTACACTGAATACCAATGATCTAACACATTTGAGAGTACAGGTGGTAGATGAGGAAGGGGACCAACCACATCAAGAGGGAAAAAGACTGCGACGAGTCGCTTGCACATGTCCGAACTGCAAAGAGGGCGGTGGAAGGTATGGAATGTTCAGTGTCTTGTAACACATGTAGTGGTGAAAACAAATACTCAGTGAGGAGAAGAGGAGCCTTAGTTAACAGCCATTGTCCATAGTGAGAGAAATTAGAGGCTTACACAAAAGAGCTTATGCAGTAAAGAGCTGCCACCTTTATGTCTGGGCTTGTAGATGGTCACAGATTATTCCGTCCTTTGAATCCACTGAGATTAATTGGGAAAATCTGAAGTTAGATGCCATCCAGTACAAGTGAGGGGGATAGAACATTGCCCTAAATAATGCAAAAATGAAATATTTCGGAATATGCACATTCATGATTGGCTTCCTGTCATATGTCAAGGACTTGATTAAATCCTGTGTTACTGCATTTCCTCACTGATTGAGCATTTTTCCACAGTTTGATTGCTTTAGAGTGTTACAAAAATACAGTTATCCTGGTTTTCTTATTCATTGGTTTCCTAAGAAAAACAAACTTTTTATAATAACTACCAAATTTTGAATTGACTCAGTGTTTTCAGTCCAAGTTAGTGTAGATTTGGCTAACAGAGAGGTACTAAGTTCCATTTTGTATAAAACTTCAGGGCTGTTTATAAAGCCATGTTTTATTTTACTACATCTCATGAAAGTATTCTTTAGCATTTTGTTTTTATAAAGTTTTTATTCCAAAACACTTTAAAAAAATGTCAGTTATAGATATATGAGAGTAAGATAGGCTGCCTTTTACAAGTGAAAATATTTAGGTGTGTGTGTGCTTGATATAATTGTGTAAATTAGTGAGTTCTCTTTAAAGAACCTATTGGTGTTTTAGGGCTCTAAGGCTTATAAAGGTACTGACTGAATATGTCTTGTCCCACTCTTTTGTGGTTTTTTGCTGTATATTCCAGATACCTTCTTTGCAAGCCTGAAGAGGTAGTGTCTTAGGTAGCCATGCTGAGTAAATATTTAAGATGGAAAGATTTTCATATATTTGTGTCCCAAATGAAACTGATAATAATATCTGAAGTTAAAGTTATACAGCATCTTTGTCCATCATCTTCCATTTATTGAATTGCTATGTGTAGTTCACTGAGACGTGGCAGAGACATTCTATGTTCTGGTGAACCTTCACTCTGCTGTGAAGATCTGCCCAAAGTATACCCTGGGTAGAGATTTGCTTCAGTCTGGGAGAAAACTCTTTTGTACTGGTTGTACTCCTAGGAGAAATAGAGATTTCACAGGATCAGAGAATTGTCAGAGTTGGAAGAGACTTCTAGAAATCATCTAGTCCAACTCTCCCAATAAGGCAGAATCACCTGGAGCACATTAACAGGACTGCAACCAGGCAGCAGCCTCTCCCAGTGACAGATTTCACATGTTCCATCTTCCTTATGCTTTATTCCAAACGACACCAGGTTTAATTTAGAGATAATCTGTCAAAATCCTCTGCCTCCTAAGTGGAGTTACTTAAACAGTGCACTTTAAAGTCAAAGTCCAAGAGACAATCTTTTGGAGAGATGGTTTTGATGCAGTCTGAAGAAGTGTGTAGTCTGAAACTCAAATAGGGGAATTTGGGAAAGATTAATTTGAGATTACAGTGGGAACACATAGGTGAGAAACTGAAATACATTGTAACAAAAGGACTGGACATATGAAATACAGTAACTAGGAAAAGTAGGGCAGGAAATCAGGATGTGAGAAGAATTAGGACTGGAGTAGAAACAGGATAATAAAGGAGGCAATGGTGAGGAAACAGAAAAAGAGTGCTCACAGTTGCTAGAGCAACTTTCCCACTGTACTGTAGAATTCCTAGGAATAGCAAAACCAAGTTAGTCAGCCTACTTGGAGGAATATTTTCCATCTCCCTCTGACACGCTGATCATGTTTCATAGCTGCTATGCTTACTTGTTTATCTTTAGTGCTGTAATTCTGAGTTTTGATTTGTCCTTTAACTCTGCTAATGACTTGCAGCGTTTCAGATAATAGGACATGGGCTTTTAGAAATTTCAGTCACAATTTTAGAATTTTCAGTCACAAAAATAGCAGTCACAATTCTTAAAAAGATGTTAAGTTTGCAAAATTAAAAACTTGGAATTTGGCAAATGCTGAGGTTAAGATATCCTGGGCAACTTAATTTAATCCCTTGTGCATATGAATTATCATTTGGTTTCTAATTTTATGACTGTGCACTATTTTTTTCATGTGACCCCAGTGCTGTTCAGTGGATGGGATGGATGATGCACATGGAGTGAGTCAGGGTTGTGTAAGGATTGGCACCTGCTTCACTTACTGCAGTAATTGGAAGGAATTTAGGGAACATGACAACAGGACTGACATAACAGGGTTCTGAACTTACAGAGGTGTTTGTCGAGCTACCCCACCTTTTCACTGCAGAAATACTGAATTCATTGCTGTAAAGAAGTTGATTGAGCTGAACTGTGAAACATCTACTGTACTCTTAGAAAATATGTTTCTGCTGTATTGAACTTGACACCTCAGGCTGCTGGTTGTTTGACAATTTTGGCCTTAATCTCTTCCTTATATTGGATGTATAAAATGATTACACTAGTTGAAGTTCACTGCACAGGAGTGTTACAAGATGATAAAATCATTAATGTTGCCAAGTTGCTTGGACATTATGCGTGTTGTGTGTGCCCATGATGAGGAAAGAAAAACCCTGAGGAAATTAATAAATCCATATTTAAGATAGTAACTAGCAAGACAAGAAAATTGTATTAAATCAGTATGAAAAAGCTGAATAGCATTTCACTTGATAAATATTATACCTCCTGTACACTGAATGTGGTAGGAGGAGGTAGTACATGGATTCACATATGCGGACTTGATAATAATTTCATCTTTTGTGTAGTTTTAGTTTTGGCATTATTTGTCACTTTTTTTTTTTCTGAATGAAAAGGAGACTTGAGAGGTTCTTTGGGTTTTTTTTGTTGTTGGGTCTTGTTTTGAGTCTCAATACAGAATTAGACTACATTGCAGTCTTCCAAGTATTTCTATTTGTACCTGTCCTGTGAAGTAGGAAGACACTATTATTTTTACTTATTCAGGAGGAAGGCAGGAGGAGAAGAGGATGATGTATTAGATGTGTAAATTAAAACCTTATAGCCTGACCAAGCTGATAGAGTAAGTAGGGATAAGCAAGTTGAGAAAGGTATGTATCTTAAAGAATGACTGATCCCAAACAGACTGTATTGGGCTTCTAGTTAGGGTGTCCGAAGTTAGGTGGAAAGTTCACCTTCCTCTGTGTTATATATGGAGATTTCACCTCTCAATTACATATGGAATTATATTGAGATGTAGCTACTACTGTTTGGATCTATAGAGGAACGGTGCTTCTCGGAACCACTTCAGGTACATAACCCTACAATACCCATTCTTAAGTGTATTTTTTACACTTGCAATACTTGATGTTCCTTCTGGAAATACGGCCGGACTGGAAGTTGAATTTCTAAGTGGATGAAGGATGCATTCTGTATCATTACTGAGAAATGTGGTTTCCAGTTTTTATCAAGCTAAGATGTACTATGAAAATACTTTAAGTCAAGAAGTAGCCTGAGTTGCATCCTTTTGTTAGTGATGATAGTTACTGGCCAGTGCAGCAAGAAGGGCCTCTTAGCATGATGTGTTAGGGCATAGTGCCAGAGTGTCACAGCTGCAAAGCATCCAGATAGAATTTGGCTCATATCCAGTCAGTTTAGAGCACACATGAAGCAAACATGCAGATGCCTATGTGAAGCCTTGTGGAATAAATACACTTTAGTACTCATTCACAGTAGTCTTGCTGGTTTTGTTCTATGAATCCCTAACTTTTCCCTCACTTGGAACTTTGGAGTCTCCTAAGGAATTCTGTCACCAGTTAGGTGAGGTGTCACTTAGGTGAGCTTACCAGTTAGGTAAGCTACACTGCCTGTGCACATTAAGATGGCCATGAGATAACCTTTTGGTTTCTTTTAGTCTGGACTAAAAATGCAGTTAAGCAATTTAGGATGATTGACTTAGGAATCTTAAAATTATTCTAAGGGAATTTTGATGTAATTTGTGTCATGTTTCTGTACTGTATTATGCAAGGTTTTGGAGGTGTGAGGAATAGCAAATGCAAAAAAATACTGTCTGTATAGAAATATATTCTCAAATGCAGAAATAGAGTTTGTTATGATAAGCAGAGGCTGAGCACTTCTTAGGGTTACATGGAGTTAGAAAGGCAATTAAAATGGAATAGCAGGACCTTGCAGAGAATTCTTTCAGTTCCCAAGACTGTGTAATGGAGAAGATCCATGGGTGCTCCTTTGCCTTGCATGGCAGTTGCTGGGTGCCTTGAGCCACCAGGTGAGCACATGAAGAAGAGCTGTCTAGAACTGGACCATTAGATAAAGGTGAACGTAGATTCTGAGAATTATGGAACTGCAGTAAGGCAAAAGGTGGAATATAGAAAATTTCTTCCTTGGAGTCTGGGGAGCTGAGTCTTTTGGGCTAATAGATGAATGTCTCTGGAACTATTACAGGCACACAGGAGTTCTGTGTGACTGAGCTGTCTGAACAGAAAGAGAGAAAAGAAAGCTAGAGAAGAAAGGGGGCAATATAAAGACATTTTGAAGCTGAGAGTTTATATGTAGCACAGGTTACCAAAAATGGACATTTTGGCTTTGGTAGGTAATGTAAAAAAGGCAGTACTTGTCCTGATCCAAAGAAGTGATCTTCTTTTGGGAAATTTGAAAAAGGAAAATTAAGTAAAAGTATTCTTTCCAAGACTAGTTGGGAAGGAAGAGCTTAAGATGTCAGGTCAGGTATCAGAGAATTTTGCGTATGAAATTTACAAATGAGTCGGATTAAATAGGCAGGTGAACTTTGTGAGGTTAAGATTTGAGGGGTGGCAATAAAACAAATAAGTTAGATAAGCAGAGTCTTTTATCTAACAAAAAAATTAGATAAGCACCATACGTTTCATGAAGGGAAGGGCCTGCTTTATCAAACTTAATTTCCTTTTATGACAAGGTAACACACCGAGCTGATCAAGGGGAGCCAGTGGATGTAATATTTCTGGACTTCAGCAAGGCTTTTGATGTTTCCTCCTGGACAAGTTGTCCAGCATACATCTGGACAGCTGTGCTGTATGGCTGCTATATGGCAGCAAGTGGCTGACAGGTTGAGCCCAAAGAGTGACAGTGAAAGGGGTAGCATCGGGCTGGCAACTGGTCACTAGTAGGGTCCCACAGGATTCCATCCTTGGCCCAGTCCTCTTCAATATCTTCATCAAGTACAGACTGGGGAACAAGTGGCTGGAGAGCAGCGTGGCAGAGAGGAGAGGGACCTTGGGGTCCTGGTTGATGGCAGACTGAATGTGAGCCAGCAGTGTGCCCTGGCAGCCAGCCAGGAGGACCAGCTGTGTCCTGGGGTGCATCAAGAACAGCATTGCCAGCTGGTCGAGGAAGGTGATTGTCCCACTTTACTCTGCACTGGTGCATTCTCACCTTGAGTGTACTGCATGCAGTTTTGGGCATCACAGTATAAAAAAAGACATCAAGCTATTGGAGAGCGTCCAAAGGAGAGCTATAAGTATGGTGAAGGATCTGGAAGGGATGACTTATGAGGAGCAGCTGAAGTCACTTAGGTTGTTTGGATTGGAAAAAAGGAGGCTGAGGAGTGACTTCACTGCAGTCTGTGGCTTCCTTAGGAGGGGAAGAGATGGGGCAGGTTCTGGTTTCTTCAGTTCTGTGACCAAAGACAGGACTTGGGGAAATGGTATGAAGCTGAATCACCGGAGGTTTAGGTTAGATACCAGGAAAAGGTTTTTCACCCAAAGGGCAGTTGAGCACTGAACAAGCTCCCCAGGGAAGTAAGTGGTCACAGCACCAAGCCTGCCCGGGTTCAAGAAGTATTGGGATGATGCTCTCACACACGTGGTGTGATTCTGAGGGTGCCCTACACAGGAACAGGAGTTTGACTTGGTGATGTGATGGGTCCCTTCCACCTCAGCACAATCTGTGATTCTGTATCCATGGGCTCCTCTGAGTCTACTGCTACCACAGCAAGGTCAAAAGCCTTTTGGACTTCTGCTGCCATTGAATTTATTCTGAAGTCAAAACCTACATTGTCATGACAAATAATTAGTATGTAAAAGTGGTAGTTTTTTCTTCTGAGACAAAATGACTAATGAAGCACTATGAAGACTGCTCTATGCTTAGACTTCTTCAGAACATTTTCTGGACATAATTGGATTTTATCTCCTTTGAGATAAAGGACTCTGGGATGTTTTAGGTACATGTGTCTTATATTGGAATTCCCTCTAGATGCTGTGAGCTTTTAGAGTGAGTTAATTTCTGTACTGGTTCTGAAATGCTTGCTCCAAGTTCTAGTTCTATAAGGTGTTTTACCCGGAACCCTCATTAGATGTAAATCAGAGTTGTTCTGAATGCAGGGGTGAGGATCTAGGTGCTTGGCAAATCCTTCAGACGCTGGACTGTTAAAGTTGAGCACCTCATTTAAAGAAAAAATTGTCCTGGGGAGGCAACTGAAAATTGTATAATCAGTCATGGAGGTTGGAGTGCACAAGACTGATTTCAGAATACACTTAAGCTGTTCTGAGTTAACATTGGTGATGAATAAGGTGGCCTGATGCTTGGCTGCATTTTCCAATCTCCTCCCTTGTACCAGCATTTACCGTGCATACGGCTGCGTTGTCAGCCAGATCTATTCCCTGGAGTGCCCATTTCAGCAGCAGCAAACACTTAAATTGGCTGAAATCAATCATGATGCCTTGCACTGGCCAGATTGATCTCTGTCTCTGGGTCTTCAGACACTTTTACCTCTCTCTGGTGATCTTATTTATAAAAAAAGGGGGGGAAAAAAAAAAGAAAAAAGAAAGAAAAAAAAAAAAAAAAAAAAAAAAAAAGTTGGGCTTTTGAGTTAGGCACTTCCCCTGAATCAGTTACCTTCTGTTTCAGTGAGGCAGCAACTTAAAGTAGGCATCAAGCTCAGTAGTCTGGATTATACTATCTGAGAATTATGTGTTCAGTTTGATGGATTATTTTTTTCCCTGAAATATCATGGAATTAATTTAAATGTCAGTAAGGTCAGCTGTTTCACTGCCACTCCTTTTAGTGGAAATATTCAGGTTAGTATGCTTGTCCTCCAACCCCAAACTGCTTCTAAGGTTTCCCTAAGATGCCAACAATCCCATCTGTTCTCTTTCCAGTTGCCAAAATCTTTAGTTTCCTTTTTGGCAACTGCAGTCATTTATGTTTTTCTTTGCCAAAACTGCCTTTGGTAAAAACTGAAACTGGGAGAAATTTAAAGTACAGGCACTTCAACATCAAAGTAGTACAAACTGCTGTAGTGATTGTTTCCAACTTCATATACATGTATATTTCTATCATACGAATTTCACATGCTGTTGAATTTATAGTTTGTTGCCAAATGGGTATAGCATTATAGAATTTAGTTGTAGCTTCTCACAGAGTGTACTGGACTTCGTATTTTAAACAAAAATAGGAAGCTGCTCAGGTTTGCTTGGACATTTGTTGGCATAGGTAATCCCACTTAAACCTATAGCCAGAGCTGAGGAGCAGTGCATTAGGATGAATAACTTCTGTTCTGTTTTTTTAACAGAGGCTCCAACTTGGGAAAAAAGAAGCAACACATTTGTCACATACCAGGGTGTGGCAAAGTGTATGGGAAGACTTCACATCTGAGAGCTCATCTCCGCTGGCATTCTGGAGAGCGCCCATTTGTTTGTACTTGGATGTTCTGTGGCAAGAGGTTCACTCGCAGTGATGAGCTTCAGCGGCACCGAAGAACGCACACAGGTTTTCAGTCTTTGATTCTGGTGCATTTAACTAAAGGAGTGTAGTGGAGAGGGCTTGGATAAATAGCTTTTAAGAGGAGAACAGATCTTTCTGTTTAGTCGATTTTAACTAGATCAGCTGGTACTTAGAGCTGTGTGTACGCTTTACTTTCTTTAGTAGGCCAGGGGAGGAAAAACAGCTACCTTTTTTGATTCAGAACTGACATTTAAGCTAATATTTAATATGGCTTAATCTGAATCCTGTGATTCAGGTTCAACAATGAATTTCATTTGTTTGAACCAGATTAGAACTGTTGTTCCAGCTTAAAACTTTAATAGTGTTTTCCCATTGTAAAAAGAAAAATAAAAATAGAGGGCTAGATATCCAACAGATTAGATGTAATTCACAAAGTCAAGGAAGAACATATGGCATATGATGTTGCATCATTCTACATCTTTTTGTTTCATAGTCAGACAACTCATGTGGGACTCAAGGTTCACATTTCTCCTGTTGGCTAATAAAAAAAAATAAATCTAGAACTTCCACCTTTTCAAGGAGCAGCTTGTTTCAACTGTATTGTCTGTATTACCTATATTCCTACCAACTGAACCCATCATTATGTTCTAGAATGTTCAAACTACAGGGTGCTTACCTTTCAAAATTAGACTATTTGAAAAACCCAGTGGGAACAGTTAAATCTTTTATGTTCTTACTGGCATTTATATTGCTTAGATAACTGTCTTTGCAATGCTAATGAAAAATATTTCAGGTTTTGTGCCTACTGGTGTCCTTCTGCTAGACATGTTGGATGCTTCAACCCAAGCTGGGATGTTACAGTCTGTCTGAATGGGCAGCCAGATGGGTTTGAACAAAAGAGGCCAGTTGAATGATCCAGCTCAGGTCTGGTCCATGGCTCCTGGTGTACCTGCGTACCAATGAAAAGTAGAACATTGCAGGGGTCTATCCTTTGACCTGTTTTGATGTTATCACCCACCTAGAGTGCACTCTTGTTTTGCATATGACACCAAACTGGGCTGACTGGTCAATGTATTTGAGGGCAAGGCAGATATTCAGAAAGACTCGGGCTGAAGGAATGGGCTGGCAGGAATCTTTTGAAATCCAGCAAGGATAAATGCAAAGTACTGTGCCTGAGATGGAATGAACCCTTGCAGCAGCACAGGCTATAGGCACCGACTAGCTGGGAGTCAGCTTTACAGAAAAGTACCTGGGAGCTGATGAACAACAAGAACATGAGCAAGAGTCAGCAGCAAAGATGACCAGGGCTATATCAACAAAAACAGACACCAGTTCTCGAGAAGTGATTATCCCTCCTCTTCTTCTCAGCACTGGTTAGACTGTATCTAAAATATGGCATCTAGTTTTTAGCCCTCAACAGGATTATGTTCACTAAAGTGTGACCAAGGTGATCAGGAAGCTGGATAGGGAGAGAGGCTGTAGGAACTGGGCTTATTCTGCCCAGTAACAAATAGAAATAGAGTAAAGGCAGGGGGAGATTAATAGCAACCTTCTGGTACCTGCAAGGCCACCATTAAGAAGGAAAATAGACTTTTCATGGTGGTGCATTGGTGGGAGGATGAGAAAAAACAGACATAAGTTGAATCAAGATTGGTTCAGACCTAGTATGAATTAAAACTCCATCCATCCATCAAGGTTTTCAAGACCAAAGTGGATAAATTCCTGAGTAACCAGGTCTTATCTCCTAGCTGACCTTGCTTAGTAGACACATCAGACTAGAGACCTCCAGAAGTCACTTCAACCATGAATTACCCTATGATCTTGTCTGTCAGTCTCAAATTTTATTGCTGTCCATCGTTCAAATGGTTTTGTTCTCCTCTTAAAAGTTATTTGTTGGTAATAATTGCAGTGAAACTTGGCAGCCTAAGGATATGAGATGGCCGTATTCTTTAGCTTGCCTGTAAGTTCTCTCTAAACTCAGTGAGACACAGAAAAATAAATCCAACGTGAAAAACTTGTCTGTTAAATTTCTAGGCATCTATGCAAATCCTTTAACATACAAGTTTATAATGTCAGATTGCTTTTTTTCTTCAGTGTAGATGTTGTTAGAATTCTGACTCTTAAAGGCTGTGAGATATTTAGGTTTTGGTGTACATGTGATATTTTTAATGTTCTTGAAAACATTTTTTGTTCTCTTCCATGACAGGTGAGAAGAAATTTGTCTGTCCAGAATGTTCAAAACGCTTTATGAGAAGTGACCATCTTGCCAAACACATTAAAACACATCAGAATAAAAAAGGTATTCACTCCAGCAGTACAGTGCTGGCATCAGTAGAAGCAACACCTGATGATACTTTGATTACTGCAGGAGGAACAACACTTATCCTTGCAAATATTCAACAAGGTTCTGTTTCAGGAATAGGAACTGTTAATACATCTGGCACCAGCAATCAGGATATTCTTACCAACACTGAAATACCTTTACAGCTTGTCACAGTTTCGGGAAACGAGACAATGGAGTAAATATTACACAAGATACCTATTAATTGTGGTTATTTTTATACAGTAGTGAGAAGAATATTGTTCCTAAGTTCTTAGATATCTTTTTATTGATGTGCAAAAATTTTTGGATTGACAGTAACTTGGTTATACATGACACTGAAATGCCTTACTTTGTATGATATTCCATAGTATATTAAAATGGTAAAATTGCATGGGTTTTGTAGGTACTTTTGGAATCTAGAAGAGATGAAATTTTACCAAGTTATATTAAAAAAAAAAAAAAAAAAAAAAAAGAATTTAACGATGGAAATGGTAGTCTAACCAAATGCATCAATCCTGTGTGGTTTAGTGTAAAAAAAATGAGAACATGTTGGTATTTATCTATTGTAAGATAAAAGAAGTTGATGGGTGAAAAGAAATCATGTTATGATAAAAGAAATTTTGTAATTTTCTTGATGACTGGAATTTTTATTATGCATAACTGACAAATCAAGTTTCCAAGCAAATGTTACATAGTGTAGGCTTTACTTAGCTCATCAACTTGTCATTTTGAAGCTAATTATTTTAATTAGGTTAACTATGTACAATATTTTAAGCATTACTCTTGTAAGATTTTGAAAACTACATTTTAACATGGAGCTCTAGGGATAGTCACCTTTTAAATCCTATTGAAAAGCCATGTTTAAGATTTAATTTGCCAAAATGATGTCTTGTTAATATTCTTTCAATAACCAAGGTGGGCAATATAACCAATGTTTAAAAAGCTTAAAATGTTAAAAAAAAAGTATGTATAGGTTGAGGCATTTGGGTGGTAAGGCAAATGTTATAGTGAAGTATATCCCTTCTTTTGAACATTGGAGGACCAAAAATAAGGTGTATTGCGTCTCAGCAGTCATTTTTATCAAATCTTTTTCCAAAAATCATCTGTCTGCCAGGGCCTTAAAAGCCATCTTGTAAATTACGAGTAAAATATAACATATGCAAATACAACAGAAAAATCACTTCCACATTGACAGTACTCCCAAACATATGGATATAGTCATAGTGAACTAGGGGTTTTATGAGGTTTTTATTTGTTTGTTGTTTAGTTTTTGGTTAGTCAATCTGCATTTAAATATCAGCCATCTTTCCTTTTTTGCTTCTTCCCTTAAAAATTGTATGTATCCAGTACATTTAACTGATAAACGTATATGTTTTTTATTATGCTGAATTTTCTTTTTATTTTTTAATTACTGTTTATATTTTCAATTATAGAAAAATGTACAAAATGAAGTTATATAGCCAGTCTGTAAGTGCTATACCATTTTCAAAAATGTACAACAATAATTACTGCAGTTCACCTATTTACAAACATTTGGAAATCTGTTCATTTGTTATTCTTAAAACCACCTCAAATTTAAAGGCTACCTTATTGTACGTTTAAAGTGTATTATAACAGTGTGGTAGTTAATAAAACACTATTTTTTTTTTTCTTTTGACTTGAGTTTACTGTACTTCTTGTTAACTAACAAGGTGTAATTTCATAATATATCTTGATAGCCTGAGATACTATTTTGCACTAGATGGCAGGACATAGAAATGGTATTTTCTTTCCTTATGTGCAAGGAGATGATGCTGATGTACCACATCCTCATTTTCAGGAAAAAAACCCCAAACTTCTGTATTTTTACAGACATCCATGTATCATATACTGTGTTGATGTAGTGGTAATTTTTTTTACCTTAGGCTGAGCAGAGCTGGAAGGAAACACAGGAAATGTATCCTACAGACTATGAAAATAAAGTTGCATTGAAGTCCCCTGACAATACAGGGAGTCTTGATAGAGAACTATGGCTGAAAAGAGATAATGACCTTTTGCTTAAAGCAAGTACAATAAGTACAATGGGGAAAACATTAGAAAATATTACTGGAAGGGTGAAATGATAGTTTTAGATGGAATAAGAAAGACTGCTGAGACCTGTGAGATTAAAGGGAGCAATTGTTGGGTGTGATGCAATGATGAAGTGAAAAGCTTGGATTCATGAAGTCTAAAGTCCTGAAGTATCCAAAGGCCAGAAGACAGGCAAGGTTAATTTACCATAAACCAGGTAGCGTTCAGTCTACAAAAGAGAAATTTTGGAAAAGTCATGAAGGGAAGATTTTCTGCATTTGCAGGTTAATGGGGGAAAAAAAAGAAAATCTTGAAATTTAGAATAATAGGAATTGACAGGTACAGAGAAAAGGAAGTTCATTTGCTGTCAATGTAGTCTTCTGTTTAACAAGAGTGAAATTGATTGGGAAGGCACAAGAGCAGCAGCTTAGGAGAGAATGCAGTTCTGTTTAGACTTGCACCATTCTGTGCAATTTTAACATGCTCAGAATTCACTTCCTTTAGACAGGTGAATGGGCATGGTTTCCAGAAGCTGTTCTCTTTCACAGAGCACGTATGTGTAAGTTACTTGCATTTGAAATACATTCTGTTTCTCATCTCTCCAGACATTCTGTAGCTATACTGGGTCATTACTTTAAGAGGAAGGTCACCTGCTTAATGAAACTGCTTTACAGTACAGAAGTTTCATGGCATAAGAATTTTACTGATGTGCATCTGTGGATGAAGGTGTTTTGCTGTCAATTGTTTTGATGCCCTCATTGCTGAAGATAAGATTGCTTTATTTCTCAGAACCTTAATGCTTATTTCATCAAGTGGTTACTTTAATTACTGTTTAGGAGGCACGATTTTTGAAATTGATGTTTTGTTGTTATGAAGCATCAGATGTAGAAGTTTTGGAAGAAAGTATCTGAAATGTGTAGGAAAAAGTTTGATGGAAAGCCTGCAGTCTAAGGGCCGTCTGACTAATGTCTCACAGCCTTTGTGTTCATGTTATTTGAGAATGCTGCTGCATGTATTCACATGTTGTGTGATAGTGATTTGTTTAAAGATTTCTGCTCACCTCCAGGGCAAAGGTTAACAAGCCCAAGTATAAGATCTTTGGTATGTCAAGGACTGATGCTACCTCATGGCTTGCTTTCCTGGTCACTCCAGCAACTCAAATGATACCAAGACAAAATTGTGAACTCTGTAGAAGGCTTTCTGAGTTTTTCTATCAGTTCTTCGTGGATTCCTGATGCATCTTGGTGTGCTTCTTGCTTCATATCAGTACAATTTGTAGCATTTAAAATACTTCTTTTCATGTTAGGATTCTTCACTCGCAAGTTTCATGGTACAGTAGCCTTTAAATCCTTGGATGATTTGTATCTCGCTCAGTCTGATGTGGTCACTAATTAAGAAGACCTTAGAACTGGTTCTGCAAGAGAGCATGAACTTGACAGTGGCCTGAGTTATCAGTTTCAACAGCGTCCTTACTTGCTCTAAGTATAAGGCCTGTACAGACACTTGCTATAATCTGAGTATTCTCGGGCTCATTCCTGAATGAACTAATGATTTGATCCTTGCAAGTTAAAAACAGCTACCGATTCGTGCAGAGAACAAGAGGTTTTAATCATTGCTACTTACCAGGCCAAGAGACAATATGACTGAGAATGATATGATCACTGAAACGCTTGTGAGGAGCAGGATTTCTGATTTGAAGATTCAGATTTCACTTTGGAAAGGGATTCCACAGAGTTCTTCTTTCAACTCGTCTGAACAAGAAATACCAGGCTTTGGTTTGAGGCTGAGGTTTAAAAGCTGGAAGCAGTATGGTAAGTCTTCCCCACTAGGTAAGTTCCCCATGACTTCAGAAAAGCTCTGATATGTCCTGTAACAAGTTCTTCTGGATGCCAGGGAATGAGGGAGTGGAGCTAATAGTCACCTGTCAAGTAGTTCTTAGTTCCTTTAAGTAAAAAACAAGTGAGCAGATGGCTGGTTTTCCTCCATCTTTTTACTGTCACTATTATCACCAGAAGTGCAGAGTGTGCACTGTTGAGCAGTGCTCACATGGCTGATTCAGATCTTACCTGGCAGATATTTTCTATAAAAAGACCACCTCCATTTGACGCTCCAGAATTGCTGTTCATTACTACTTCAGTGTATTCTGGTGTATCTTTCCTATAATCCATGTCCGTAGGGTGTTTGCTAGAATCTTGGTCAGATGTGTAGGTGTTTTATCCATTCACAAGTGTTGCACCAAATGGGATCAGTAACTTACTATGAGACCCTGTGACCACGCCTCTTCCTGCCAGTGAAACAGTGGTCTGGGAGCCTTCCACCTTTCTTGTCCACATATGCTGATCCTTCCTTATTCCTGAGATGCCCAAGAAACCAGAGGAAATAAAAAAAAAAAAAAAGTTAGTAATCAATCCAAAAACTTGAAAGATTTGTTGTCCCTTTCCTTAGAATGTGCTACACATCTTTTTTTGCACAGTCTCAGCCTTTGTGCTTGGAAAATAACTATGAAATGTGGACATAATTTAATTTTTAGGTGCACAATACATGCTGTACTGTGTTGTGTGTAAGTTCTATGTACATTTTCCTGTATATGTGTATGTGGGAAGGTAATATGCTGTTTGAAGATTATTTTCACGCAGAAGCCAGAAATGTTGCTGATAGTGAAAAACCTGTCTTTCCCTTTAGTTAGGTAAATTTCTGCTGTCTGACAGCCACATCTAGCTACAAATTGTGTATAGTAAATCCCAGAGTTTGGTGGCCACTGGGATCTAAAATTCCCCTCACAAAGAATTGTTAAGGTTTGCATATTTTGAAATTAAGAAAAAAAAAATCTGTTAAGTAGTAATACACAGCTCTTCTCTGATCACCAGCAGGGTAAGATCCTGTGCTACCCTTAGGCCTTCTACTAGGCATGAATCATACGCATTTTCTACAGAAGTGGGGTACTGGTGATATGCATCTGGTTGGTCTGTACTCTAAGGTATCATAAAGCATTTAATACAATGGGTTCTACATATGTTTCCTTCTTTAATCTTGAAAGTATGAAAAGCCATTTCTAACTCAAACCAGAGTCTTTGTGTAACACCAGAGCTCACTTTTGCATCTTGACGTTGACCAAGCCCCTGCCTGTACAAGTTGGTAGGCATTCTCAAGTCCTACCATTGCTGAGTTGGCAGAAGAATGCTTTGAAAAATATCTGCAAGGAGATTACCTTCCCTCCCCTGCTGTTCTTTCTCTTTAGTCAAAAAGCCCAATTGCATGGATTTTTAGTTCAACATGAGATGAACACCACCAGGAAAAGGTCCAAATCAAGACTCACAACTGTATGTTGTTTGTGCACAGCTCTCCTGTTCCCTCTGAAAGCTTAAAACTGTTACTTTCAAGTAAGGACCTCCTGGCCCATGAGAAGAAGGGAATCATTAGAGAGATAATCAATCTGGGTTCCAGGCATACAAAAAAATATCTCTGAAATCATGTTATATAAAGGAGTCCCTGATTTTCACACATGCTGGGCCACCCAACTACCCACAATTCTTAATTTCTGCCTTCTGCTCCTACAGAACTTACTATTCTATGAAAGGTATTCACAGAATTTTATTCATAATTTATGCACAAAATCCACAAATGGCTGCTTCATCACAGATGCTTCCTAACTTTCCTCTACCAGGTTGTGTTTTGATTGGACAGACAAATGCTTAGGGGAATAGCAGTTTGCTCCTCTATGTTGCAGACAACCATTGCTGCTCTTAAGAAATGGCACTGTAACAGAAGTTTGCAGGGAAAATCACTGGAATTCTATTCATGTGTTCACCCTGTGGTGATGATTCTTCTATTCATAATGCTTCTGATGGGAATGATCTATATTTACTCTCTAAATTGTTTCCTCATGTCTATCCTCTCTGTTTAGACCACTGCATGAGTTATTAGCAGTACATAGCAAATGTAGGTAAACACAACAAAATCCTGTTTCTTCTGGTAACTGTGAGTTCTAGACACTTTTCTTACATTTTTGTTCTGTGATCCATTCTTCTCCCTGGTACTGGAGTCTGGTTCTCTTACTTCAAAGGGTATGGCTGGAAGGTTTATTGTTTAAAATGATGGCTCTTGAAAGGCAAGAAGCCATGTCTTGTATTGTTAGCTTGGCTGCAAGATGTTGAGGACAAGCTGATCTGGCACAGGACTACGTATCTGTTACCTGACTATGTAAGCCTTGGATCCCTGTTGAAACCTCTGCTGCAGCTTTGCATAAAGACATACTTAATGTCCAAGTGTGGTTGGAGCAGGTACAGGGCTGTATGGCAGCACTTATCTGTGTTTTTCAAGAGCAGCATGGGTAAGCGTGTAAGAGGAGCTGAAGGAAGTGAGATGGTAGCAAGCAGCTTGTTAGTACCAGACACTGAACACGCTGCTACTAGAAGAGCGCTCTTGAGGCACAGCTTACGGGCTGCTAGGAAGCTTTGTGAACACAGGAACAAAATGGAAAAAGGTAGGAACAGGTGGGTTGGACAAGTGACTTAGAGCAGGGCTGCAGAAGGATGTGGTGACACATGACTAAGAGTTGATATGGGTCCTAATCTCTTGTGTGTCCCTCACAAAACTTTCTGGGGTCCATGTTCCAGACAGGTGTGATTGGAGCCATTCAGGGGAACTGTAGATGGATCAGATGAGATGTGATAAAGTGAGGAAAGAGGGCTAGAAAGGAAAATCTGAGTGCTGCATAAAGCTTTCCACCTTTCATTATGCTTTCATGGCAATCCTTGCTGCCCTTTGGTTTTTCACTGCTTTGTGCAACTCTTTCCTGTTGTAGTTCTCCTGCTGGGTCTCCAGATACCATAAACCCAGCAAGAGAGCACATACTAGGATGAGCTTTGCCATGGATAGGTATTATTGCTGAAGGGCTGCTCAAAGCTTGTATCTGACAATATGTGCTGTTAAAGGTTATTTATGATGGAGAGAAACAGATGTGCATTAAAGATTGCACTGTGAACTGCTGCTTGAGTGGTGTTGTGGCCGAATTCTGTTAATTTTAAGTACAAGGAAATGGGTTGGAAATTAGGTATGAAAGGATGAGGCTGGTCCTTTTGCATGTTGGCTTTATTTGCTGTTTGAAAACAGGTTATTTTGCTTGTCTGCTGTGGTGAGAGCCAGTGTGTGCCTCTCTCTCGCTGTGTAAGGAGGCTGCCAGTAGGCTCGTGATGGCGGCGTAGGCCCAGGCACCACAGGGACACTCATGCCAGGGGGGAGACTGACAGCCCCTCCATAGCCCTGAGCTCCCCCAGCCTCAGCTCCACTCTCTGCATGCACACACACACACACACACACACACACACACACACACACACACACACACACCAAGCACGATTCAAGCAACATTATTTATTTTGGAGCCCAGTCCAAAGGGCTGGCCTGCATCCTGCTTGCAGCAGGGGACCCCCAGGCCTCCCCCTCGCTGGTACCGTGCCAGCACTGGGCTGTGGGGCTGAGTTTGGGAGGGGTGAGCAGGGTGGGTGTGGATCCAGTTGGGTATGTGGTGTTTGGCTTCATTTTAAGCAATGTTTGGTCAGTGCTGGGCTTTGTTTTTAAGTGAAACTCGGTCAGCGTGCTGCCACGCCAGTGAGAAGCCAGGAGGGTGACTGGGGCTGTGAGGGAGTGTCATAAACAGGGCCCTGTGCTCCGGGATTAAATCCGTAATTCTGACAGGTTTTTTGTGCCAAAGCTGCCATCTGAGATAACAAGATTTAGTAATAATTTTTTCATGTATGTTTGCAGATTTTTTTTTAACTAAATGTAATGTGTCCTAAATAAATAAATATTTAGCAGCTTGACATGCTTCCAAAGGAGCTATTCAAGTCCTTTCTGTAAATAGCACACCTTTAAAAATTATATCAATAATTAATGTCACTTGTGCCTCCTCTTAGATTTCCTTAAAAAAATGAATAAAATTACCTCCCAGTCAGCATATATCTGAAGAATTAAAATAGTTCAATTTCCACTTGTGAATTAGCTTTTTTGTATGCCGAATTATGTCTTTGCTCATCTGAGATTTGGAGTGGTGATTTTTCTAGCTTCTCTGGAAATATTAACAGTCCTCAGAGGAAGGAATAGCTAGGAGAAATATTTCAAATGCTAGAGGATTGGAGGATCCAACATATGTTACAGTTTTTCCTCTCCATATGTGTAAGGTACCAAACACCACTGAATGGGCATACAGAGCAATTGTGGATAAGCTCCAACTTCAGCAGTAGAGTGAAGGAGACAAATTTGTCACCTCCCAGCGTTAATCCTTTCACTGATTTCGTTTTCAGCCTCACTTAACACATGCCTCTTCTGCAGCTCTCCGAATTATTTAGAAGCCCCTTTGCTCGTCCTACCCCTTCAAGCAAGAGCAACAGATGTTTCCTGTCTGTTTATTTGTGGGGGGCAGAAAGCTTTGGGGTAGAAATGATCCTTCTTATTTGACAGGGTGAAAAAACAGACGGCCCTGCTCTGGAAGGTTGGACACGTGAAAACCGGGTAAAGAGCTGACTGTGTCCTGATGTCACTGTGAGGGGTCTTTACGCCTGTGAATGTTAAGTGAAAGAGCTATTTGTGAATGTTTCTTGTCCACTTATCACATAGGTTTTAAAATCTGTGCAAGATTTTATTATCCCATCTATATAATTTCATACAAGGAAGCCTATACAATCAGAAAACAAACCCTGATTCTTTTATTAAAAAATAATTAAATATATAAATGAATAAATTATTTATTGCTTACAAATGGGCTAATGCTTTTGTTTTGTAAGGCTCACATCTACTTCTTTGACAAAACTGAGCATTTTCACAGTAAAGCTCTGCTATGCTACAAAAGATGAGTTATGTGAAATACTTATTTTGAGTGAGGGCTATAAATTTTCTCCCGATGTTCATGACTTTTCAGAACTGTTTCTAGAGTATGAAATTCAATATCAGATACTATAAGAAGATTGCAGATGTCAGGACCAGAGCACATAAACAATTGTTGATGACAACACAATTATTTAAAAAAAAAAAAAAAAAAGTTATTAAGGTTAAAAAAAACACAACAAAACAAGAACACACACACACACATACACACTACACAAATCAAATATAAATACTTTGCAACCTAAAAGTTTAAAGACTGATATGTGCGTTCAAGATGCAATGTTTCAAGGTCACTGTTTAGTAGATATTAATGATCCCCGCAATTTAAAGTAATATTTCTCTCTGAATATACTTTAGCCTTTGCTTAATCTAAGGGACACTTGAAGAAGCAATAACTGGTAAAGAAGCCAAAAGTTTTCTAGTATTTTCTTTTTTAGACTCTGTGTTTGTCAGTGAAGTTTGTGATCTGTCAGTTCAGTATGTGCAGAAGATTTTTGCATAGCAGACAAGTGAAACGTGGTCCTGCAAAGCCAAGACTTGAAAACCAGACTGCGTTACAGGTACAGTATATGCTGATTATCAGGTAATGTGGGGCTTCACTGTTTCTAAAAGAAATATTGTATCCTCATCTCTTGTATAGGTAAACTTATTAACGCAAAGAGATATTATTGCTTGTCGTCTTAGATTCGTAATTCCGGAAGCACAAAAATTTGGTACTTTTAAAGGAAGATGAAAGTAGTGAAAGGGTCCAAGACTGGTGGAAAGCATGCATCTGAATTAGGAGACCATACTATCCTGGTTCTCTTCAGCCAAGTAAGCATAAATATTTGCATGAAACTATTAATTATATATTTCCATACTCTTCTCTCTCTCTTTTCTTTCTTTTCTTTTTTTTTTTTTTTTTATTTCAAGAAAGACTATAGGAAGCATGCGAATGGCAGCTTTAAACATCTATCCAGTCATTTGGTTTTATCTCAAACACTGTGATGAAATCTTGTCTACCTTTATGTTCAGTGGATGCAGAGTTTCTTTCAAGGTGTTAATCTGAGACAGCTGCTTTAATAAGAAGCATCCGCCACATTTGAGTTAGAAACAGACTGCTTCTGTCAGTCATCTCTCTGTCTTAACTTTTTATTTCTCTATGTCCTTCCTATTATTTCCTTGCAAATCTCTTTATCTCTCTGGAGTTCTTCATCTGTGCTGTCTTCCTGTTACAGAAAGTACAAAGTATGTATTTTTAGGCTTTCTGTGCAATTTTCAGTTCTTAAACATAAAAAATGTTGCCCAGTAAATTACCGGCTTTTGGTAGACTCCTCAATTTCTGCTCTAGTTATCCATAAGTTCATAAAATTCTGGAATGGTTGTCTCTTCCATTTTTAAAGGCTCTTGAGCATCAGAATGTGACATGAATGCGAGAGCGTATTTGAGGATGTCATGGTTCCAAATTTGCAGTTTACACAACTGAAAACCCAAGTATCATCTGAGGGAGATCAGAATCCATCTCAGGCTAAGCTTGGCTCTCCAAGACCTCAGCCAATACCAAATGGCCATTAATTTGAATGTGATAATCTGTGAAAAGAGAGATGGCTTTAACTGCCACAAACTTTAGGCTTGTAAACTTGTTAAAGAAATAAAGCTGTATAGAGGGAGAGAAGAGTACTGGCTACAAAGGCAACCCAAAAAAAGAAAATGGAGCTGCTAGCTTAGAAACCTGCTAATTCCTGTTGCAGAATGGGACTTTTTCTGAAACCCTGAAAGCACAATTAGAGGTACAGCAAGCAAATAATAGATTCAGTACTGCTTTTGGAAAGAATATATTGCTGAAATGGAGGCTTCGGTACCCACGCAAAAGAGAATGAAAAATTCAATAAAATTCATAATGATAGCAAAACTCTTATTATAGTTTAAAGGAAACCATGTAAGAATCCTAGTCTTCCCTGATAGAAAGAAGGAAAAAAAACCTCCAAGAATGCTATCTGATTCTTAAGAAAGTTGAAAGGAAAGAACTTTTCTTTATAATTTTGAATTCTTTATCTTGGAGGTTTTTTTTAGTTTTCATGCTGTCTCGATCTTAGATTCAATTATGTTCTGACTTCCTTACACTCAGTTTGGCCTTGCTGAAAAGAGGTTAAGTGGCGTGGCCAGCCCCCACATCTATCATGGAGATTCAGTTAGACTGGAGTGGAGACAAATAACAAAAAATCTTCTGACTAAATCTTTTTTTAGGGCATATCAGAATAGACTTTGAAAGAAAAGGTGGAGCCACGTGAAAAACAGTTCCTTCTGAGAACACTGGCGAAGGGAATGCTTATAAAATATAATGAGAGAAAAAATGTAGCAGCTTTATCTCTGGCAGGGAAAATGAGAAAAAGAAGCTGATAGAAACAAATTGCTAGATGGAATAAAAAAAAAATATTTGGCAAAGCAGCAGAGGAAGACAGATTCTAAAAGAACCCTCAAGCAGCTTACTATCCTTAGAGGCCAATTAAGCCCGAATCAGTCAGGAAAGACAGAAAGAGCTGTCCTCAAGCTTACTGAAAATTTGTAACAGGCAAAATAAAGCCCTGATATTATTGGTATATAATGAGTTGAATGCTAAGAGAAACAAGCTAGCTTGGCTATTAATGGTACCAGGGTGGTATTTACATTTAAAACAAAATTCATTTGTAAGGTCTTTGAAGGTTTTCTGTGTCCATCTCTATATTAACAAAAAATCAGCTCCAGCTGACAAAATAATGTATGTAATGAGGCAAATATGCCCCCAGGTTCCAGCTGCCCAAATGACCATTTGAAGCTATCCAAGTAAGGAAAAAATTAGAATATATCATCAGAAAAATGCCAGCTAGCTCAGAGTTTGGGTCTTTTAAAATATTTCTAAACACCTTACTTAGCTACATGCAGTAGCTATCACTATGCTTGTGAAGACTTTTGCTTTTGGAAGTTTATACATTGCTTTGCAAGAGCTCGCTGAAGCATCTGTGTTAAACTTCATTGTTGCACAGAATATTAGAAGAATATAATTATCACCATAAACCTAGCTTATAGTAATGGTACCAGTTACTCAATATGGTAAAGATAGACAAAGTTATAGCTCTGGCCCTGTGTCACCATAGCTTGGACTTCCTGCAGCTATAGCAGGCTATTTTCTAGCATACCAACTTCCATAAAAAGAAGTTTGAGTAAGAACTTAATATTTTCAGCTTCCCTATAAATCTTCCCAAAGAGTCAAATATAAAGATAAATTGGAAAGATATGTAATTCAGGTTAAATTTAATACATGTTCTCAAATTCCAACTTTTCACATGTAATTTTAGCATCTTTAAATGAAACATACACCAGAACCCCATGTGACTACCATCTTAACTGTCCTGAAAATCAGCTGTAGTTTAGGTTGATAGATACTACCCACTCTCTCACAGTGAATTCACACCATAGTGAAGGTTTCCAGTGGATTCTCAGTTTAGCAAGCTTAAGATGCAGGCTCTAAATACAACAGATAAAAGGAACCAAGGAATAGTTTATCCTTGATCTAGAAATAAATATCCAAATTACATTCCATATGTTGTTGATTAGCTTCCCTAGGGACAGGGAAAAGCCTCTGGGTATGGGCTCAATAGAGAAGATGAGTCCTCATTCAAAGGATATTTTTTGTGGTTTGCATAGGATTTCCCATATTTGCTCATTGTTTCCTTTCAGAATTCATCTGCAAAACTTTGAAACTTCTCTGAACCAATTCCTGTATATTTTAGGGTAATTCCCCTTATTCTTATTTTTCTACATGTGTCTGTTGATTTGCTATGGATTTACAACGGTCTAATTATTTTTCATGCTGTACATTTCCTGATGGTCTTAGAAGTAATACATAATTTTAAAACTAATCTTTTAAAAAGTTGAAAATGTAGGTATGTATGATTGGATACAAGCACAAAGTAAAAAATGCTGCTCCGATCCATTTTGTTTTATTGATATGGACTCTGAACTATGTGAAAGCTCAGATGGGGGCCCAGGTGTGCTTTTGCCTTCTGTCAGTTTGCTTGATGATTGCCAGAACCTTGTTCTTCCTAATAACTGAGCCTGTTTCTCAAACTGTCTTAAGTCTTTTTAGAGGGCACTGCATCAGACTTTTTGGTTTTCTGTCTTTTTTAATAGGTGCTTTGCCACATGTAAGTACCTTTGTCTGAGGTGCAAGGCATCATTGCTGTCATTCACAGATACTTTATTTTCAGTCCCAAGTGCTTCAGTGTGTAGGAATGTGACAGAGTACATTAGTCCTGCAATAAGGGATATCAGCTATGCCTTTGTAATAAAGCTGTGTATGCCCTTTCACAAAAGAAAAAACATACAGAACATAAATTGACTTTTTGTATGTGAACAGCTGGAATGCAGGAAGGGGCTGTTGAATGTATGCTACCAAGTTATCTTGGTCTCTATACAGGCATTGTAGACCTCTTATTGCTGAGTTTTCTTTCAGAAGTATAAGTATTCTACCCCCACCATCTCCCAGATTTGTGGTTTAGAACCTCAATTAGTTCCCTGTGCTTGACTCATGGGCAGATTCCACTTGATGTTCTTTCCAACTGAAACAATTATGCTGGCTTGCCACACACAGTGACTGAGGATGTGAAAATGAATACTGAAAAGCACTGGAGCAAAGCAGTCTTCTTAAAGAATGGCAGGAAGAACTTAACCCCTCCACTAATAGGTGGGAACCAGGGATAGAGCTGAAGACTAAGTACTTCTGGCTGCTGTATCTGAGTATCATTATCAACAGTGTCTGGGAAAAGAAGTGGTTGAGAAGACACATATGAAACTCTCATAGTACTTTTTTTTTATAGCTAAGTGAAATCAAAATCAGACTTTTTTTTTCCTCTTCGTAAAGAAACAGTAGAGTTTTTTCCTTGAATCTGTTCTAATGCTGACACAAGTCAACAGTACCAAGGCTGTATCTGCTATAACATCATATTATACCAAGGCAACCAATTCTTCTATAGAACTAGAATAAGAAGGCGTATATCCTTACATATATATATCTGAAAAGTATATATAGAATATATGTATATAACTTGGGAGTCAAGGACTGATTTTGTTTCCTAAGATAAATTTGAAAGGGCAATGACCTGTTTATCATTTACTTTTATGTTCTCATCAGAATTAAAATACCAACTAGTTGCAAAATATTCAGATCCAGAACAGATCATTATTTTTATCATATCCACCACTCCAGAATTCCAATGTTTGAATTCAAAGGAAGAAATTTATTTCTTGTTTGTTTGTTTTATTCTGCAATCTTTCTCTTTCTCTTAGGCCTCATCACAGAGTTGTATGAAGAGCATGACCCAAAGTTGCTTGGGAAAAGGGAAGATTTAGAGGAAGACCGTAAGTACTTGGGAAGGAGATGCAAGGGTTAAGGTCTGGGACCAGAGAACAGCTGGAAAATGTTAGTTTTACAAGAAGGCAGCCTGGAGGGGGAGTGTGAACTGCCAGCAGGTGTCTGGGAATGGCTGAATAACTGGTGGTGGGACTAGAAGAGAGCTCTGCCTTGTACTGTGATGAGTCGACCAATTTCAGCAATAGCTGCTTTTCTTTAGAACAACAGACCTTTGCCAAAGCCCATTAAAGGAAATTTGGCATTTCCTTTAAATATAATAGGTTCTGGATCTGGCTCCTGCCTATTTTGACAGCGTTTTTGTTTGCTCTGTCTCTTAAAGCCTTACCTTATTCTTTCTCTGAGGAAGGAGAGAGGGCTGGTTGACTGCTAGACCAGCTTCGAAGTGCAAGGCACTTGTGTGTCCCCTGGAGAAACTGTCTCCAAGTCAAGCAAACATTGTTTTGATAAGAGAAGCTGCGAGCAGAAAAGTGTGGTAAGAAAGGTCTGCTGGGGTTTTTCTCCCTGCTGCAGTAAGAAAAGCTATACTGACAGAGACAGCTGATCTTACCACAGTGCTGCTTTGCTGTGGTTTGCACTTTGGGTCTATGTTCTCCAGTAGTCCTAGTCATAAAGTGGCCTCTGCTCTGGGTGGTACTATACAAACACAAGAGGCTGTCCCTGGCCCAAAGACCTTGCATTGTTGGTGTAAAATGAGAGATGACAGCAGGTGGACATGCAGACAGAAGCAGAAGGACCTAATGACAGTGCAGGTCAGGGAGCATAACACAGCAGTTTTCTCAGCATTTAATTGGCACGGTGGTAAAAGAGTTTGAAGGAAAAATTTGAAGATAATAGGATCCTGCACAGGTAATTCTGAAAAGCTCCTCCCAGGTGTGAAGGGCAGCATAGGATAAAGTGTGCATGTTCTTATTTGACAACCTAACAAGGTGGCATTTGTCAGGATTGGAAGAAACAATACTGGAATAACCAAGATGTGAGAGGATGGAGATTTTTATCTATATGTATGGGTGGGAAAATTTTACCTTATGCACTAAGCATCAAGGTTTTGTAATAGTTGTATATAAGTGCTTTTAGGAGAGGACCTATAGAGAAATCTAAGTTGAAGATGATGTCTGGATTATGTGTTTGAGTGATGGGCATTATGGCAGTATTATCCACTGTGGATATGATGGGAGACCTTGTGCAAGGTTATCTTGGAGAGAGAGAAGGATGGGGAGAGTAACATCTCTATTTCAGCCAGTGATCCAGAGGGAGCTGTCAGAGAGTGGATGAGAATATATGTACAGAAAGGTGCAGGTGTTGGGGAACTGAGGTAGTTTGTGTTGGTGTGTGTGCACTAGAAGAATTTGTGTTTGAAGTAAAATTATATATTTGGGGAGCAGCAGGGAGAGAGGTGGGTAAAGAGTGGGGAAGATTAAGCAAAGACAGTTGCCCAAAGAAGTTGCATTGTAGGTGTGTGATTGGAGACATTGGGTGTGGACAGAAAAGTGCAAGGTAACAAAATACCTGATAGAGACCTGATAGAGACCTGGCAAGCTGGAGGGCACAGTTACCAGCATTTCTCCATATGTTTACCCTGCAAAAGCAATCAGGTGTTGCAAGTAAAGGAAAATGGTAAAGGGTGAGAAGGGTATTGTGGAGTGTTGAGATCGACTGTGAGTGAGTCAGGAACTGGTGTACTCAGAAAACGTTCAGGCAGAAAAGAGAAAAACAACTTTAGAATGTACATACTGACATCATATGTAGGTGAACAAACTGAGGGTTGGTGGTAGTTAGGAAAATAATCAACAGAGATTATGAGAAGGTTTTTTAAAGACAGGAGAACTAAAAATTTAAAGAAAGGTGCAGCCAGGAATTGTAATTGAAACACCAGTCACAAATGTAGTCTTCTATGTTCCTTTACATGGCTATATCCTTGTTATATTTTGGTGTGTCTTTCTTACTTTCCCAGAGTAGTATGCAAAATGTTCTGATTTGTGCTGAGACTCAGAGTTTATCAGTCTTGATGCTTTGTTAATAACAAATACACTTTTTTCCAGCTTAAGACTATAAGTGGACAAAAGAACCAACATCTGACAATTTAAAGAAGTGCTAAATAGAAAATACAGTCAAGAACTGCTACTTATTTCCATCACTAGCCAAAATTTTTGTTCCAAGATACTTTCCATTTAAACTGTAGCACTGTAGTCCAATGAAATTATACTAACGCAGTAGATGCATTTGCTATCTAAAATTTTAAGGAAAGATTCAGTACAGATTGCTTTTCAAGAAAAAAATGAAGTGACCTACTAAAAAATAATTTTGGCAAATGCAAAATAATAAGTTGCTTTGCATTTGTGATCAAGGAAAATGCTGCTTTAAACTCATGTACCTCTAAGGAACTGGCAGTCTGCATAGGAGCTTTCATGACTGTATGATAATAAACACTGCCATGGATAAATTGTCAAGAGTTGAAAAAAAAAAAACCCTGTCAAATTATCATTTTGATGATGATAGTGCATTTGGTTATAACGAAAACAAATGTGCTGGTGGTTCCTTGCAGCAGTAATTTTCCTGTCCAGGATGACAGAGTTGGTTCTGAGAAACTTTTAATTGTTTTATCCACATAATGTCATGCTGATCACTTTTATGTCACTGGACAAGGAAATAATCTTAACAACAAAAGCTACATTTCGTACCAGAGGTACTGCTTTTATCTTTAGTTCTTTATCTGCGGCAGCACAAATAAGAATTCTATAGCATGATGACTGGCACAGTGGGATTCCTATTGCCCGTGTGTTTGAGTTGGACAGGAACCAACACAGAGAATATGTACATAAACATGACTCAGGTTTATTATGGAAATGCTTGTGGGAGCCCTGAGAGTGTGGATATCTGAAGTATTTCACCTGAAGGGTTCACAAGAGATGCAAAAGGTAACGGGTTCCCCTGTAGCTTGCCAGGATTCCCCCCAGTGTCTCAGCAGATGCTTGTTGAATTCTTCCCCACCACCTATATTTCTCCTTGAGCATGATGGATGCTGTTGATTGATTCAGAGCTTCATTCCCAAATGGATCCATCTCCTGGAGTCACTCAGGTGGGGAGTCAAATTGTCTGGATGACAGAGCCACGTCAACATTTTGTGTAGAGTTGGAAATAGATCTGCTTGAATCACTGTTTGATAGCATGGTTAGATCTGGTTAAGTTTTTACTTCAGGGTTTTACCCATAAACTCAGGGCATGAAACAGAGAAACAGACGGTGTCTGTTTCTCTCAGGTTTTTGTGAGCAGCACTACATCAAATAAAAAGCAGTCACTTGAAGTGCTTAGTCTATTGATCATGCAACTGATCTGAATCTGTCATGTTTTTATCACAGTTAAAAAGTCAACAGCTACAGATGGTCATACAGATCATAAAATAATAAAATTACCCTAGTTTTAAAAACTTATCTTGAAAATTAAGGAAGGTGAGAAGCATGATATTCTTTTTTTAAGTGCAGTGTATACTCACTTGGAAAATGCAGGGAAACATTCTGGCTTATATATGAAGAATATGTATACATTTTGATATCTTGTTTCACTAACTATTCCAGATCTTTTTCTCAAAACCCATGAGAGATTATATTTATTTAGTTTAATTTAGAAAAGTGTATTTTATTTATATGAGTCCTCTCTTTGTTTTTGGTAAAATCAGAAGCTAAAGAGACCAACCAATTTCTTTGTCCTTCAAAATGTTACATTGCTACTGAAACTTTCCAGCACTAAACATTTCACTGATCTCCTTTTCTCTGCCATCTGTCTGATCTGGCCCCTTTCCAAACAATACTGCTTCCCCAATGGATATGGTTGTCCTGGTACAAGAGTTTTCAGTCAGGGTAAAAAAAATTCACATTGTGTTCAGTTGTTTCTTTGATAGTGCATATAAATATTGAATGGCCATGAGCAGTTTGTATATTCTAAGGTGCACACCAAAAAAAATGTTTGTCAGAAACTCTGACTTCTGCTCTGCTTTGCTGAAAACCCACTGCTCATTGTTAAAAATATTTGTGCTTTCTGTCATCATGCTATCTGTTAGTTTATTTGAGAACTACTTTTTACAGTATCTGTATAATGTTCAAGAATGGAGGTTTTGAAATGTGGTTGGTTAAAAAAAATGTCAAATTCCAAATTATGCACAGCTTTGCAGAAACCAAAATTTTTGAAATAGTTTTCTTAGTTCAGAAATTCAACATGAAATCTCAGGAAACATAATATAGTTCAGAAGCTGAACACTTAGCCATGAACCATGTACCAAGCTGGGCACAAAATCTCTAATGTCTTCTTGACCAATATCTTAAGAATTTTAGATTTATTTAAATTATGTATTATGGTCATATATTTAGGTATTGCATCACATCTAAGGATGTCAACAGAGGTATTACATCCCATCTAAGAAAATGCAATGCGTCATTAAAAATACATATGAAAAAGCATGGTATTTTTACATGCACAAGTGCATTAACTGTTGAAAAGGTGGAGTGGTCTCATTTTCCCTTTTTCCTTTATGCTAGAATCACTTTCATGCTAGTAATTAAGTAGTGTGTTTTATAGTGAGCAATTGTAATAAAAACCCATCAGACACTGATAACTTCCTTTAAGAGGAGCATATTACATTGTACTCTGAACTATGTACATCATCTCTGAATAGCAGAGAATTTCATGTTGAACAATTAACTCTGTGTGTCCCAGAGTATCACACACAATTTTTCTCACTTGTTTGGGATGAGGTTTTTGTGTTTGTGGTTTTATTTTATTTAATTTTATTTTATTTTATATTTTATTTTTCTATGCACTCTCACAGTTAAGGGACAACACTACCCTCTTTCTCTTTAAAGCAGAGGAGTGTTTTAGCTTATCTGTAGTCCTGATTTTGAGAAGTGATTTTCATTCGTTCAACTGAAAGACTTGGCTCTCAGGATTTATTGCTGTGTCAGAATTGCTTTCAAATTCTTGACTAGGAGCTTGAAACAACTGTCTTCTCATGCAGCCAGTTCTAGGATTAACTCTGAATCCTGTGCATTTCAGTTCAGTCAGTGGCTTGAGAAAAGGCTGAGAGACCTGGGGCTTTTTAGTCTGGAGAGGAGAAGACTGAGGGGGTGATCTAAGTAATTAATGTGTATAAATATATGAGGGCTGAGTGTCAAGAAGGAAGGGACAACTTCTTCTCGCCGGTGCCCTGTGACAGGGCAAGGGGCAATGGATTCAAGATAAAACACAGGAAATTCCACCTCAACATGAGGAAGAATTTCTTTACTGTAAGGGTTACAGAGCCCTGGAACAGGCTCCCCAGAGAGGTTGTGGAGTCACCTTCTCTGGAGACTTTCAAGACACACATGGATGCATTTCTGATTGACTGCCCTAGTTTTGGCCCTGGTCTGGCAGGGGGATTGGACTTGATGGTCTTCAGAGATCCCTTCCAACCCCTGATGTTCTCTGTCTGTCATACACATGGAGGGTAACTTAAAGGTGTCAGTACTGTTTAAGTCTTCCCTGAGCCATAACTTGAAGACTTAGATTTTATTTACACAGACACCTTTCTAGTGCCCTGGCAGTATAACTCCTGCATTTGCTTAGCCTGTTCTGAACTGGAATAGTGGGAGGACTGTGTCTAAGCCTGTGCTCATCTTTTGACCTGTGCTGTCACTCTGAAACAATGGTTGGTAAGTGGCAAAAGGAGAGCCAGGAGTGTCTGAAACCACAACACTTTCATTCCAAAGGCAGATATGATTCATCAAATTTGTATGTTGGTTTCCTACTGAGTCTTTACTTTGATAATTTAAAGAGGTATCCCAGGAGAAATAGAAAATATAATTAATTTTCTGTTTTACAGGTGAAATTACAGAAGTGTATTTTCCACGACAGGGTAAGTTTCTGTTGCAAGAAAGATATCCCTTTTCTTTTGGTTTTGAATTTCTTTCAAAAAGAAATTTACAGTTTATTATTTTTTCCAATGTTGCTTTAAATTATTAATATACTAACTAAAAGTTTTAATTTTATTCCCCAGTGTCTGGCATTCAGCATAACCTACTGGAATTGTATCTGGATTAATTTTGTGCAATTATAACAGTTTACTAGATTTTCTTTATTAAACAGACACTCAACACCTAATCCTTAGTGCAGGGTGTAGCTTTACAACCAGATGATATTTATTACTCTGGAAAGCCATTTGGAAAAAAAACCCAGGCTCTAACTTGCATGAAAACAAACATATTCTCATATAAATTCCTCAAGAGGAAGCTGGCAGAATTAACAAGTATGAAAACAGGGAATCTGCTCACTTCACCAAAGTTTGCCCAAAGGCTGGAAAGCAGCTGAATTACTGGGTAATATGAATACCTTATTTTTACTGTGAAACAGATGTACACTGTAAGATCTTTTTCCTGTGGCAAACAAAACCAAAAACTTAGCATATTCTGTATGTTAGATATAAATAGAAAGTGACCAGTTCCAAACTTCAGCTGGCAACTTTGCCATCAACTCCTGTACAACAAGAACCAGGCCTTGTATTTAGTAAGAGATTCACTGTTATTTAATTACATGAATGTGGTCAGAAAAACCTCTTACCAACCAGAATCATAGATTCATAGAATTTTCCGTGTTGGAAGGGACTTTTAAGACCATCCAGTTCCAACCCCTCTGCCTTGGGCAGGGACACTTCCCACTAGATCAGGTTGCTCAGAGCCCTGTCCAGCCTGGCCTTAAAAGCTTCCAGGGATGGGGCTCCCACCACCTCTCTGGGCAACCTGTGCCAGTGTCTCACCACCCTCATGGTGAAGAACTTCTTCCTAACTTCCAGTTTGAATCTGCCCTCCTCTAGTGTGAATCCATTCCCCCTAGTCCCATCAGTACCTGACATCCCAAAAATGTTTTTCTGAATTAGCACTGCTGAACCTGACTTCTGTTGTTGTAGACACATCATGTGGTTTCTAAAAATAGGCTTATGCAAGGAATTTATCTTGAAATGTTTGGTCTTTTTTGGTGAGATTTGGATAGAGATATTGGGAGAGGGAGAAATCTGTTTCATGGTACTTCTAAGAAATGTAAAATGTTGCTTTTTGTAGTTTCCAAATTAATCTGAACAGTTATTAGTCTGTAGCATTATCTCATTGCCCTGTTGTTTCTGGCAGTGCTTAGACCACCACCATGCCAAATCCCAAGGGGAAGTGGTGGCTGGAGGACAATTACTGCTAATTCCCATCTTACACTGCCATGCAAACCTGGGTCAGTATCTTGCTCCATGGAGAGGCTGCATGTGAGAGCTACACTTTGCACACTCAGTGTTTTTGTAGTAGAATATATGCATGGTAGCAGTAATAATGGACTCAGACAGTAATCTGAATGGATTTTTTCCCCTGTTCTTTTCATTCCCAAGCCAGCATCACTGCTGTTGAGGCTTTATACAGTAGACCTGCAGCATGACCCACAGCATCTCTTCTTCCTGCATTCACTGTTAGCCTTGGAACAAGTCAGAGGTGCCTCAGCAAAGCTGGCATACCTCCTAAAATCTGGCCATACAACTGTACCCGTGCCAAATACTGTACCCTCCACATGTGAACAGCCCCTTCAACGTCAGCAGGATCTCTCAGAGAGGCTAAAGCTCAGGATATGGGTCAGCATTTCTAGTATATGTCTTCTTTTGAAAATGGCTATGCTGATTTGTGTTTTGAAATGCTGTGAAAAGAGAAAAGCCCCTCTTGCACCCAGAACCACCCACAAAAATATCCTGAATAGCAAGGGCAGCAGAACATGTCAGTCATCTACCCTTGAACTAACCAGACATCTGTGAAAATTTCATGCTTCTGTGAGCAGCTTCTCCAAAGGGCTGATTTTGGCTGTAAGTCTATCAGGGAATACTTCAGTTTTCCCTTCCTTTATCCTTTTGCTGGGTTTTCAGTTGTCCTTGGTATGAAAAATAAAAAGGTACAAATGAAATAAAATGTGTAAACAACAGGAGGGGGCAGGCTTAAACTGACAAAAAGCAAGAAAATCAGAGTAGCTGTAAACCTGGAAATGCTGTTCCTAGCTCCTAGAGTGTGCAGGCAATGCAGCACATATGGCACATGGAATCACCTGGCACAAGGCCTCTTTGTTGCACCTTGGCATAGGAGAGCAAGAACAGAGCAGAGATGCAGATTTTAACCCCCAGTTGTCTGGTAAGGATCAGATTAAGCCTATTCTTATACTTGGTTTCCAGAGCATGAATATAAGATGTTAAAAATAGAATCATTACTGACTGATCTCTCTGTACTTAAAAGTGCAGAGCAGTGCAGTTTTTTGATTAAAGACTTCTGATATCATTCCTTTGAGGGTTTAAGAAATACATATGAATGTAATTGTACCTTTTCTTATGGAAAAGTTGAATTTTATTGTAACGATATTTCATTTATGATGTTCTTTGCAAAAGCTGTTTCTGATCTTATGCTTTTAAGTGAGCCTCTCAGTGTGCCTTACAATCATTAATGAATCAGACTTTAGATAAAGACAGTGTAGGTATGGCAGCATATCATTATACAGGGGAGTAGAGTGAAGCATGAGGATGTAAATATTTACTACATCTTGCACGATGTTGAGGAAAAGAGAGCTCTAAGGGTAGGATGATGGTTTTTACTCTTCATAGTGTACTCAAAGGATCTTTGAAAAATAGAAATCATTCTTAACTTTTGCTCAATGTTGGCAAATATTTTTTTAAGGAAAAAATGAAAGCAAATTTTAAAATAAGTCACAACTTTTTTTTTTCTGTTTTTGCATGTCATTTTTGGAAAAAAAGAAGAGGAATAAATATCTTCAGAATGAAAGAAAATACAGGTTGATGCCAATCTGTGGGTTTTATTTAAGCAAGAGATTGTTCTCGAATCCCCAAATGCTGCTGCTCCTGCTTCCTTTCCAGCTCCAGAAATTTGTTTCATTTATTTAGCTTACTCCACCACAGATGTCTGTGATACCACTAAGTATGTGCCTCAACTGTCATAGTAATGCATGCGCATCTCTGGTCAGTTTTTCTGTCAAGATTTATATGTTTTGCTGTATTTCATGAGCTTCTAGAACAAAATGGGTTTTAATTATTATACATCAAGCTCTGAAGATCAAAGCAATTTTTACTTGTGTATTTTACAGGGAGATCATCACTATCACAGGCTGATATTGAAGAGCTATATGATTATCTGGAATCTTATCTTTTGAAATACATAATGTAAGATTTCAAACTTAAGGGAAAAATTGTATGTATTTTTTAGGAATTGAAATGAGCTTATGCAGAGATTTTAAAAATAGATCTAGGAGAAAGAATGGAAGAATGTGCAACAAAGAGCATATATTCAGATATTTTAAGAATGCTTTTTATACTTAAAAGATGACAATTTCTTAGAGCCCTAGAAAACAGGAAAGCTGTTAAAAAGTGGGACTTTGCTTCTGCCTTCGTATTTTCTCAGTTCAGTTAAATTTTTGAAATGTTGTATGTTGTATTTATGTAATCAATTTAATAATATGTATACAAAATTATTTACACTTTTACATTTTATATTTTAAAAAGCAGTGTGCAAAGTAGGTAGTGCAGCCTATGCTGCCTGATTTGTCAGAAAAACGATGTGTTCAGTGGAGACAAAGAAAGCCAGGTTGTTTTGGCTGTAATTAGCAATTTCTGGGGAGAAGGACTCTACTTTTGCAAATAGTTTGATTGCAGGAGTGGAGCTTTGATAACTCAAAATTGTCCCATCATGATATATTCACTACAGTCTGTTTTCAAAAAACAGCTTTAGTACAGTAAAATTTATTTCAAAGTTATCAGGAGAGAAGAACATTTAACTATAAGCAAGTGAGTCAAGCTATTTATGTCTGAGTAGGCTGATTTTTACCAGAAATGAGTTCTTCTGAGCTCTGGACAGAAGGCAACTTCAGCCTGAAAGCTCTACAGCTGTCTTAGTGCTTCTTTTTTTCTCAGCTAATACACACTTTGACAATATGGGGTTTTTGGACCAAAGTTTACTTGCATTCAAAAGCCCTGAAGTAGAGAGCAGAAGAACATCTATCTGGAAATCAGGCAGAGCTGAATTTTCAGTTAAGGTGTTTCAGAGAAGACTTAAATTCTTGAGTCTGACCCCAGCTGCTGTGGTCTCACTTTTGTGTCTGCAATGGCTGAGATTGTGGCCTGGTGCCAGGTAATCCTCTTTTCAGGAGGATAAAGTCACTACATCATGTGGCTTGCATTCTATAGCTTTTTTTTTTTTTTTTTTTTTTTTTTTTTTTTTTTTTTTTTTTTTCCCCTCCCTGCTGCTATTAGATTTAAAACAGTTTTGTAAATGAGTTGAGGACTGCCAGAAATAGGAAAATATATTTTGAGTTTTGATAGCCTAATGGAAGAAAACTTATTGAAGGGCACCTAATTTCTTGTACCTAAAATCCCAGGTAAAGAGTTGGGGAAAGATTCTGAGAGGGGGCAGTCATGGAAAGGGGTAGGTGTGGGGCAATATGTGCCTTCAGATACCTGCAGGTTCCTGACTGAGTGTCCTAGTTTTTATAAGATAAGAAGATAGAAGGAATAGGTCGCAACACTCAGTGCTGTATTACCACTAGCACTGAAGCCAAAATTTTGAAGCTAGCTCAAGGTGTTTACTAAGTGGGCATTTATTTTTTGATTGTCTCAATCTGCATTTTTAAGAAAACAAACCTATTTGTGGTGAATGAATGAACATGAATGAAGCTGCAGTGACTGAAGTAACATTTGCTGAAGTTACCAAAATTCAACAAGGTTTGAAGCCACCAAAATTAGAAAAAGGTTTGATTTCTCAAACTCATCTGCTGTTTCCTAAAGCTTTTCACACCAGCTACTGACCTTCCCAGTTGGAGAAAATAGCGATGGGGAGTCAGAGCAGAAAGGTGTTCAGTGAAGAAGTTCAGTGCATGAGGGAAGAGTTCCATAGGTGTTGGTTACACAGCAAAGTAACAACACAGCCCACTGGATTACAACAGGGTAGTAAATACAAATGCTGTAATATTTCCATAGATCTCTTTCTGTAGAGGCAACTGTTCCATGCCATGTATTGTGTTGTTTTACTTTTATAGTTATATTTTACTATATTCAGGTATCGAGATGATAGAGCACTGTGGTCTCTCTTGCTAATATTCACTTAGGGAGTCCTTCATTTACACAACAGACTTATTAAATTGTTGGTGAAATGTGATTATTACTCTTGCACAGAAGCCACATGCTCAATCTAGATATGGCTTGCTTTTTTTTTTTTTTTTAACAAATAGTACAAAAATGCTTATCCTTCTCTGTATGATGACACAGATTAGGAAGTCAGTCCACAAAAATCTTTCAGCCTTACAAAGTAATTTGCCTTTACCTTGCGATTTGGAGTACCAATGATTTCCCACAGTACTGGGCTGATAGTAAGGCTGCCAGAAATCCAGCTGCCCCAGAGGCAGATCAAGGCATGACCCATGGCTCAGGGTGACTGGAAATCATGGAAAGCAGATTGGGAAGTAACTCTGGGTCCACACAGGTGAATTCCTCTCTTCACCAGCTCAGCTGTGCTTGTTTCATTGCCTGCTATGCAGCAGCAGAAGTATGGTTAGAATAGCCCAGTCCTGTTTGTGGAGCTCTATGAGAAGATTTTAAGCATGCACATGGCTGAAAGTATCAGGAACCTTGAGAATTGTGGTGTAAGTCTAACTAGTTTTTATCCATAGCATTTTTATTCAGATCTTTTTAAGGAGAATGGTCATCTCATTTTTTTTAAACTTTGTCTAACTCAAATGCTCTTTTGAGGGTATTTTCTTGGTTATAATGCCAGTTCTTGGTAAGTCATCTGTGCTGTAACTGAGTAGTGGTGGGGTAGGAATCTAAAAGTGAGGCAGAAAAACAAAGAAGAAAAATCTAGGTGTAATTCTGTCAGTGTTTATTCCTATGTCCTTCCCTCTAATGGTCCTAGCAGAAGGCTATATTGTTTAAGCAATACGTAAAAAGGTTGAGCCCTGTGCTTGAGTCGGGACCCTCTTAAGACTCTGTGAGCATGTGGGATAATATGAACTGAGGGATGCAGGGATGTCCTGGGAGCTGTTTTTTTCATAAGCTCAGCAGCTTTTATCAGGGCTGCTGACTGCACTTTGTGCAGTATCTGTTATTCAGGCTTTTGTATTCTGTTTTAATTTTAGCTTCAACTGGGCATGTGAAGCCACATACCTTAGAGAAAGAAACTAAGTAAATGCATTGTATCATTCAGTTTCAGGGGATTTATCCACGCTGTCTTGTAATTTTTACTTACATGAATAATCTTTATTTACATGTTCTTAATTTGAATGGGATTACTTGCAGTAGCATTAATGTGAGTGGAAGGTACAGGATTAGTTCCTGTGATTATCAGTGGTGCCAAAAGTGATAGAATATACTATAATTTGGATAGACTTTCAATTATAATCTGAAAGTAAAGAGCTTTATTTTGTAGCTGCTGCTCTGAATAGCAAGTATTGATACTTGTAATTGAATTCTGAGGTAGAACTTTCCATACATTTGTAATGCAGAAAGCTCCCTTATTATGTGAGATCCACTTGGCAGATGAATGGTCACCACTTAGGCACAATATTAAATCTTGCATTCCGGGAGTAAAAAGGGACAGAATCTGCTTCTAAGGTAAAATAATCTATTTCATATTTTAAAATTCTTTAGGCTGAAGTTAGTAGGCTGAGAAATATTTTGATAAATATTTGAGTATGTGCTGTGATTAATTTGTGTTAGAATTGTGCTGTGAACTAGTGTAATTCATGTTGGTAGGACCACCTAATGAGGCAAATCTTAAACCTGAAAAATGCTCCAGGCAGACCTCCAATGAAAACTTAGCTGCCCTGAGCAATTTTCAAGACTTGGAGCAAAAATCTGATATAGTGTGAACGAGAGTGGCAGAATGAAAACAAATCATGCTGTAGCTAGCTGGTTTTCCACACCTCCAGGTTTGGTGGTTGCTTCTGTTTGCTTGTTTGTTTGTTTTTTCATTTTTACTTGTCTAGCTTGATTGATTGATTTATATGTGGTTCATGTGCAGCTTTTAGCCTTCATGTATTTGAGGAGAAAATGCTGGCAAATGCATAATTTTGGCAAGTATTCATTTTTCAATAACCAAGAGTTTTTTTGCTGGATAAATGCTCTCAACTTTTACATAAAGCTTTCTTTTATGTGGAGTAGATGTTTCCTTGGTAAAGAAGAAGTTGGGAAATAAAATCTGAAAAATATAGACAAATGAGATGGATCTTTTCAGCCCTAACTAAATTCAATGCTAGTAACTGCAAATCTGTTTACAACACAATATTGCAGTAGTTTGAAGACAAGGAGTGTATCATATCAATCTTTGAGGTTGCAGGACAGTTTATATGCAGGGGCATATGGTAACTCTGACTCCCATCACAGCTTATTAGGCTAAGATAGTAGATTACAGTCAATGTAATCCTGTTGTTTGCTTCCTCTAAGTGATATTTATTGCCTCTGCACTTATTACCTCTGTGAAACAGGAAATGTGAGAATTTTTTTTTATTAAAGTACCCTGAACTTTTTAGATCCTGAGTTGTCCATGGCCAGCTTCCTTCCTGACCTGGGAAGGTGACTCAGGGATCTGCCAGCAACTTGGTCTTTTGCTTCATAGGAAGTATTCAGGACCACAGTAGCTGTTGCCTGTCAGTATATTATGATAGAAAATCCATTATTATTTTCCTTTGAAATTACATAAAGGATAATTGAAGTCTGGCCTTGAATAAAGACCTCACGTTCTCATTTATGGTAGGTATTTGTAAGATTCAGTTTCACATTTTGTAAACTGCTAAACTGACTTTAAAAGCAAATATGACAAGTAGATAGAAATTATAGCTATGTGAGAACTGGCTTGATGACTCTAATAAAAAATGGGTACAAAAATACCCAGGCTTGGAGAAATTGCCTTTAGAGATACATGTAGAAGGTGGAAGAAAAGGACATTTTTTTTTAAGATGACCAAAATATGACTTGATTTTAGTCTTGTTGGAAAGACTGTCTAAGTTACTTTTTCAGACAAAGCTTCCTTGTCTTATAGCTGTAGACACCCTGGCTACTACTTTAAATAGAAAAACACTGTGGAAGAATAAGGAAATAAAATCTGGAAAATGACAGTTACAGAAAAAGTATTAAGGTAAAACATAGGAATTTCTCTGATATCAATGTGGTAGATTCAAGTTCTGTCTATTTCTCTTGTGATATATAGGATTTCAAACCTGTGGTAGGATGTTTCAGAAAAAAGAAAAGGCCATTAACATCTACATTCCTTTTAGTTTTACAAAATACAGGTTCTTAAAACCTTTATAAAATCTCATGCAAACAAAAATGGATAAAAGTACTCTCCTCAAAATCTGCTGTGTATAAATGGTTCTTCCAGAGAGACAAGCCAATGAATATCAAAAAGATGTTGAGAAAAATCTCTTTGCAATCATTAAAAATAAGAGAAAGCTTTGCAGTACGTATGAAGAATGATAAACTTAAATGTCACCAAAAGAAGCTTGCTAGCTGTTCATACCTGTGCAGTGTGTTATTTATGCCTACAGTGACACTGGGCTGTAATCTTTTAAGGTAGAGCAAAACCAAAGGTAATTGAAGAGAAAGTACTTACTCTTTAAGAGCTACACCGTGGAATGTATTGCCAAATGAAGGCATTAGTTGTTAAAGCTTTTCAGATCTAAGAAAAATGTCCTCTTTCAAGGAAATACAGAAACAAATAAGTCCATGTAGCCGTTACAGCAGGGAGCAAACTTGGATGCCCCATGAAAAGTTCCAGTTTTTATGGATGCTGTATTATCAGAACCACTGAAGAGACATAAAGAACCAAGACATGATGTTTTACAAACAGTAAATTGACAGCATGCAAACCAGTTGAATTGTGAATTGCTTATAGGTAATGTACCTATTTACTGTGACATTTTGCTTAAAAAAATTAACTGCTAAATGAAGCTGACTTTATGCCATAAATAACTTATTTACGAGTAGTGTTTTACAGGTTGTCAAAATTGGTGATTGAATAGACAGGCTGTCTTTGCCAGCTGCGTAGCAATCCAGAAGCACAATTCGGTGTCATTGAGAGACAGCATAAGCTCTCTAAACTAATAAACTTTGTAGCATAGGAGAGTTGAAGATACTGTTTTCTCTACAAAGCAAAAGAAGCTACAGTAAACCCCAGAACAGTTTGCCAGAAGGACAAACAGCGGGGGAATGCAGGTAAAGGTTTTGAATAGATGCCAAAAACTAGAAGGCACAACAGAGATAAATAAAATACACAGTGTAGATACAATATAGTAAAACTGTAATTTGGGCTGTCAACATGAATGTAGTGAGTACAGAATTGGATAAGTGAGTTAGCTGTTATGGGATATTTAACCATAAACTGCCAAAACATAATCATAATAGTCATATATTCAAATATTCATATTCAAATACAGAAAACTCATTGTGTTTTTTTGTTTGGTTGGTTGGTTTGGGTTTTTTTATAAAATCATACTATAAACTTTTTGTTGTATTTCTTGAATTTGTCCACAAAGCATCTGCAATTTCTTTTCTGCAGACTTGACATGATGAAGAAGTGGAAGTTTCGGTGCTGTTTCCCACATTAAAATGAGAGTTATTACAATTACATTTAAACAGTCAGACAGCTTACTTTGGTCTGGGAGTATTCCCATGAACAAACTGGATTGTCAGAAACTCAGCAGACATTTGCACTAGAGTTCAGAATTTCCAAGATACTCTGATAGAATTTTTTTCCCAGTGATGTTAACTGAAAGGTGCAACCAGATGAGATGAAAAAGGATTTTTGTCATCTCTTTCTATCAGGATCTCTGAAATTATTTGTATGTATGGAGAAACTATGACCAGTGGTTGTCCAGGGCTTTCTGGATTTTTGGACAGCTGTTCTCTTGTTTCTGACAGAATGATTTCCTTATACCACTGGCTTTTCACCTGTTGCATTTTAAGACACTACCAAGGATAAAAAAAATCAACTCCAAAAAATCAACTCCTGGACCACAGAGCTTACAAGGCTGCAGCACTGTCTCACAACGCTACTTCAAAGTGTTTCCTCATATTTTTAGGTGACTATTCCAGCATACTGTGTTTTGAAATGGTTAATGCAAGTTATAGAGTTTTGCCATCCTCCCCCAAGCACTTGATGCCTTCTTAAAAGGTATTTTTTGGCCATGTTGTCTGGACTGATTCCCAGTGGTACATGATGTGTCTTTCATGGTGCTGTTCCACCCACCATTCTTTACTGTGTCTCAGAACCACTCCTACAAATTGCAAAAATATGGTTTATTCTAATAATCAGGTATAGAAATAATATATCTATTCCAATATATATTTACAGGTATACAGATAAATAGATAAAACAATTATATTTTCTTCTGTGTTAATTTTATTTCAATTCATCTAAGTGTATCTAGATTTTTCTATTTTATTTTCCTATATTGGATTTTTGATAGTTTTATTGAATTTGTTCCCATCATTCAGTTCTTAATGGTCTTTCTCAATGCCATTACATTTGCTAATCTTGCATATGAAGAGGCTATAAACATAACAGTAAAATAGGATTCTATGGACAATTCCTAAGGCTATTACTACTTACTTTTCAAGCCAACCCCCCCATAACTTATTAGTAAAATAGAAGATATTTGGATGCCACACAAATAACTGGTGAAGAAGTTATTTCGATGCAACTAAGTTACTTCTGGGGAAAATGCAGGCTATAGAGTAAGATGTTTTAGGAAAAAAATTGTAGCTCTTTATTTATTATCTTTTATTTAATGTATTTTCCTGAAATTTGCAGGTATTTGGTAATTGACTGGAATGGCTTGTCACCAGTTCCAGCTTTTATCCCAATTTTGCTGTTCTTCTGTCAATGTTTGATGAGGAAATTACCTACTGCCTTTGTAGATCTTAGAAAATCAAAGGCAATAAGTAGAGAAAATGCCCCCTCTTTTTCTTTAATTATTATAGCCATGTTTATTATTAATTTACTTTAATTTTTAATTTATTAATTTCTTTAAGATATCTTGTTAATTAATATAAGTAAGTATCAGGCTTTTCCCCCCAAAGATACGGTTTATTTGGTTTGGTCTTTGACATAGGTTTTAAGCAAATAACTAGATATTTTCGATTACATTTCTTACCTGCTTTAGAGTTTTATATGCAGTTTCAAGGACACAGTAATTTTCTTTTCCTGTTCTTTGGATTATATCTTCTGATTTTCTCTTATAATTGACCACATGCTATATTTCCAGAGTTTAGTTCCAAGGGTTTCTTTCATTTTCTGCTGTGCAATGATTTTGGAAATATTATTGTTACACAGTTATGTACTTTCAGAAGATCTGCCAACAAGAAGAGCAAAATTTTTTTGGTCATTTTCACATCTTGGTGATAGAAATTAAAAAGCTTTTATCTTTGAAAGAAACAAGAAGTCACTTAAGAACAGTGTCATCGTTTTCAAGCCAGCAATTACTAAGGTATAAGAGATAAAATTTTGAATGGCTAGTAATTCAGTTTCTAAAGTGATCAGAAAGTAAGGAAATGTATTTCCACACATACTAAAATTAGCAAAGTGATTTAGGAGAAAGCTGAACAGAACTCAAACCTGCAGTGGATTTTTGCTGATCTTAAAATGCTGCCATGGCTTTTGGAATATTGCTTCTTTTCTTGAATTGTCAGGTTTGGCGCTTGTGTTTTTTTAAACAAAACCAAAATCAGAATTATTGCAATGTCATAAGACACAGTTTCTCATAGTATTTCTAGCTTGATTACTTTCAGGTTTTGTGGGAATTTCATGATTTAGTTCATTCTGAGATTTACTGTGCTATTTGGAGGATTTCTAATATTTTGCCAGTTCTTCAGGACCGTGTGCAGGCTTTGGAAGCTAAGTATTTTTAAATTCACTCTTTAATGATCAAGTTTGTAATGATACCTATTGTCTGTGGGAAAATGAAACATTCATACTTTAGAGTGCTGCAGTCACTGCATTATGATTTGAAAAAGAAGGAACTGTAAAAAGAAAGTAGACAGAGTAGCAACAGTAGCAGGAAACTTTAAAAGGGAGTAGCAGGGAGACTTTAAAAGGCAGATGCTCTTGTGTATCAAACACAAGTTGTGGGGGCTGCCAAAATGTTCATGAGAAATTTGAATATACTTGAAATCTGAACACTTTCTCATTTTATTTCATTGAAATTTAAATTATGCTGAACTTCCACTTACATGCAGATGTTCAGAATTCTTTTTTCTTTCTTTTTTTTTTTTTTTTTTTTTTTTTCCCACAACCAAATTACCTTCTGATGAAATTCAGTGAAAGCAAACACTTAAAGATAAAATGGAATTAGGCAAAAATTTGACAGGCCATATCCAGTTCTTTAGAATCCCAATGGAAAATAATTACATCAGAGATTGCACAGACATACAAGAAACCAAGCTGGTGTAGCTGGTGACATTTTCCTTCTATTTCCTATCTATACAAGCTCAGATTAGCACATCAGTATGTAAGCAATTACAGGTATAGTCTGACATGGCATACTTTTCCTTTTTTATGAACTGTTCCATAAGTATCCTCTTCATTGAATTTTTTTTTTCTGATTTCTGTAGGTATCATGGGGAAGAGAAGGAAATGGAAGAAACTTGCTCTTCATAAAAAAAATCTAAAGTGAGATCAATTGGCTATCATGGCAGTTATAGCAGAAACCTGATTTCAGAATACTCTTAAGGTAGGGGTCAAGACCTGCATGGGGACAAACTATCATGCAGGCAAACCATAAGGTCTGATGGATCTCCATGGGCCTTGTGACTATACAGCAGTGTCCTCATTTGTGTGTGCAGCCCCCTGAGTGGCATCCGGACATTTATTGAAGTTTCGCCGGAAGAACACACTACGGTTCTCCAGACTTCAGAAGTGCATTTTACTTTCTATGTCCCGTCAGAAAAGCCACTGAGTAGTCTAAATAATAACTGGACTTTCCTGCAGCCAGCAGAAGGCAAATTCTTTCTAAATTGGTGGGTGTTTCCCAGAGGGGGAGACGAAAGCATCTCTGCAAAGCACCTGAAATTCCTTTGTCTCCCAGTGTAACTTGTCCCAGGGAGCCTGTGAGTGTTTTGCCCAGGGACAGTGTTTTGAATGTGAAGCTGCTACCTCTTTAGTCAGAGAGCTGATTTGGTGTTTTATGTGCAGCTTATACAATGTTAAAACTGACAGTCTATCAGCACAAATGTTTCTGTTTATTTTAGTTAAGGAATGAATGTGATGCACTTGATAAAAACAAGCCAGTGACTGCAGGCAGTTTAAAATGGTCTCAAGAGCTATGAGAGGCTTCTCAGGCATAGAACATGTTTTAAGCACATCAATCATCTGTAAGTATTTGCTGTAAAACATTGTAAAATGGGGCTTAAAACACTCCAGGCACTTTCTGAAGTTATAGCTGCACTGCGTACTAGAAATGACATTGAGGTGAAATGTCTTTTGTCTCTAGAATTTTGCATATAGAGAAAACAAATTCTATTTTGCAAAAACGTAAGAGTATTGGAATGGATGGACTGATATAATGAAATGTACCTCTGCTAGACACAGGACCTACACCTTCTCTGTACCTCAGACCTCAATGTAGTAATTCACTGTAGTTTGGAAAGTATGAAGTAATCTTAGTCAGAAAATTAGTAAATTTGACGGCATAATTTTAAGGACTTTTAAAAATTGTTTCAGCAGTTATCTTGTTTTAATGAAAAAATCTCATTCATTTTAGAGATAAGTGCAAGTTTATATGTATCAGATTATTTGTATCAGATTTCATAAATTTTACTTCGGGGTACAAAAAAAACCCAACAGGATTTTGTATTTGTAGTATGATACAAAGAAGCATTGGTAGTTTAAAATAAGAGAAATGCTATTTATATTTCATTTTCAAAAAAGCACGTTGTACATGGGATCTAAATGAAGGGATTGGAACTGCAGGGTACAGATGGCAAAGACTTGTATTTTTTGCTTTCAGGAGGCTGATGTAAATTCTGTGGTCATGATATGGTACATTTAAGAAAACTTCAGTTAGTGTCTGATTGCCTTTTTCCAAATAATAAAATATTTTGTAGCTTTCTGCTGTTTCTCCAGCAGGTGTAATGTCCTGAGGTATTGCAATGTATTTCTAACTCTAAGCAGTTACAGTGCTCTCATATTGCAAGAATTGGGTTTTACAAGGTAAATACATAAGTTTCTTTTTGACAGATCTGTGTGAATATAAAGACATACTAGAAAATTGACATAACCATAATAATCTCTTCAAATCTTCAACTACACTAAACCAAAACCAAACTGTGTTCAACTATTTTTCCCAATTACCTTGTCTGCTGGATTCTTGTTACTCCGAAGTTTGCAGTTAATCCTCCATTGTATTCTTACAGAGTGTATGTATGTTTTTCTTTGAAAACAAAAAGGTGACTCCAAATGCATAACTTTGTAAGTGCACGGACAGAACTGATTTCCTCCCATCAGGAAATTTATGAAATCAAGTGTAAACGATTTAAGAGACTGGTAGTGGATGATGAAACTCCTTCTCTTAGTAGGCTGAAGTTAGTGCTTCCCAGGGACTGGATTAAAATCTACCAGTGATTTTAGTCCAGTTCCCAGAGATGTGTACTGACTAAACTACTCTCTCTGCTGTAGTGAGAACCAGCTGGAATGCTGCAGCCTCCCCTTCAGAAACAAAAAGATACATAAAAAGACTTGTGCTGCTGATGGAAATGGCATCTCAGGAACTGGAGTCACAGATTTGGCCCAGCTGGTATCAACTAGGCCTCAGGTCACTCCCTGCCTGGTGGGATAGGGAGGAGGAAATTCACCCAAAGGTTCATTAATAGAGATAAGGATAGGGAGGTTTTCATTCTCCAGCTACAGTGACAGGCAAAATACAGACAGACTCAACTTGGAAAGAAAAACATGAATTGTTTATTTCAGCATAACAGACAAAAACTTGGTTTTGGTACAGTTGATTTACCAAGACTTCTTTACTAAATAGACTGAACAAAGAAGGGAGGAATAAGGTTAAAAATATTTCTGAGAGCTTTAGAAAGAATAAGTTTTACTTTTCTTGTACTGCTTATTTACAGTAATTACTCAGGTGTGCCAGAGGCTGCAGAAGACCATGCTGCAAAGAGAGGTAGGAAACATGAACTGCAGGGTTTTGAGAAACAACTGATGAATTGGTGCCTGCCTGACTTCACAGAACTCTGGGACTGTAATGAGCAGGTGGGAGACCTTCTTTAAAATGTGGATAAGAGAATATGAATACTGGATCATAATGTAAAGCTGAATGTTGTGTAGATAGAGGCCAACACCTTTTTTGTCAGGAAAAACATGACAGTAACCTTTTCTTCTGTCCTTAGATGAAAAAAAAAAAAAAAAAGCTCAACCTATCAAATTGATTCAAGAAGCAGTAGAAAAGATCCACCGGGTATTCTACAGGATAGTAGGCCCAGGAAATATTTTGTCCTGGGAGCAGGTCAAGAAATAGGTGTGAATATGTAGGAAAACCAGCATTAAGTAAAAGCAGAACTGTTTTCAAATATTTGCACTTGCTGATGCAAATCTAAATCCAAAGGGAAATAGCTTTCAGTAATTACTTCCAGATGTACTTGTAAAAGTTACAATGAAAAGGTAATTATGTTGTAAATAGTGGGAATGCTTTTCTTCATCAAAGTGAGAGTTCCTTTATTCCTAGACTGATCAGTTAGCAGGGATAAGGGATCCACATTGGGAAAAGCAATTCTAAACCTCTGTTACTGATTCTCTAAATTACTCCTTCCAGGACAATCAGTATTTGCTCCAGGCAGATCCTCTTTCTGATGAATGGAAACTCTACACTGAATGCACAGACCACATGATTGTAGATGGGCTGTTCAAAGCTATCAAGTGTTCTCTTCAGTATCTCACTGAAAATGCTGAGACAACATTTAAATTCACTCCTTTATTTGAAGTGCAGCTTGTTCTTAATACCAGTGAAACAACATTTAAACCTTCTTTGGGCTTAATGTCTATGCAATTTCTATGATATTATGGAGAAATAATCAAAAATATCTACAATATTGCATCACCTGCAGATAGATTTGCCAAAAACCTTGGAAAAGATCCGTTTAAGGTATCATTATTTTTCTACTTTTCCATTTGTTGTGGTTTTGGTTTTTGTTTTGTTTTGTTTATTTTTGTTTTCTTTATGCCAAGAAGGCTGATATCTCCGGAGAGGTTGTGAGGCTTTTTCCCATCTGTTCCCTGTGAGCTGTCATTCTGGTCTCCTTACCCTCTGCCTCTCCTGTTTTATCAATGTGTACAATCATTTCCATCAGGCATCAGCACACATTCTTTGAATGATATTGGATAACTTTTTTTAACTTCTTCTGGTACATTTACCCAATTGAGAGTGCCTTTCTGATACACACTGAAGTCTGGAGCTGGATGGACTTTCTGCAAAGGTGGGTCATGAATTTGCCTTCTACTTTTTGCTTATGTTCTGGGCACAGGCAGTCTTTGGCTTTGCATTGCATCTATTACTGAGCATTTGAGTTCTATAGCTGTATCCCAGTCTGGGACACACAGTATTTGTCAATAACTGTGTGTTTCTTTTATGATTATTCATTGAATGTTTGTGCTCTTGGTGTCCCATTTCTCATCAGGACACCTGATATATTTTCTGCTCCCAGTTCTGCAAGAACCACTGAGCTTGTGTATCCACATGCACAGTCCACAACACCTTCCTTTTCTATAAACTGTGAGGGTGTGTCTAGGGACAGCAGGTAAAAGTGGTTTAAATTACAGTGAAACACATTTTCTAGAGATTTCTGTTAATGCTAGGTTGGTTTTTTTTCAAAAACCTGTTTTTTCCATACTAGCAGAATGTGCAAAACATTTTGTACAATATATCCCTTTTTTGTTTTTCTTAATTATATAAGATGAAAGCAAATATCGGTACATAAATAAATCTAAATATTACAGTTTATCTGTGGAAAAAATATATTACCTGTAAACTGGTTACACTGTATGACAGTGAAAAACAAAGGAAGGGTAAAATAATAACTGTTGAGAAGAGAGATGTTAATGGGATGGGGCAAGATGGAAAAGGAAGCAGCTGGAGACACAATAGGGATAGCAAAGGAAAAGGTTTTAGAGCAAAGGAGCAAATAGACAATCAGCCCAGAAACTGAGTTCCTGAAGCTTTTCTGGCTTCTGCCAGCTTGATTTTTCTCCAGACTTCATTGATACAGATTTCTTAGTACAGAGCAGAGAGGATATGAAGGTGTGCCAGCACTGCTGGTTGATTGGAGAGGAGAATTTACCTCTTCATTACAAGTTTGTAACTGCTGGACTGGCTCTTTTTATGCTATGACCAAAGAGAAAAAAGTAGAAATGAAGATCCTAAACTGTGTTCTCTGACACAGAGAAATGTGTTCGCATAGTCTGTGCTCTATGGATGCTGAATTTCCTCTTCTTTATCCACCAGGTGATGCAGTTTGTGGCAATAGAAATGGTTGTGTTATTTGCAAGAGGCAACAGCTTGTATTTGTAAACCATGTTTCATCATTCCCTTAGCAGCTGGAAGGGCCCTTAGATTCTCCTGTGGGCTTTGGTAAGTCTGTTCCCTTTGGCACCAAAACACTATCTTCAACCCTTCATAAAGGGGTTTATGAGCCCTGCTGAACTGTACTATCCACAGCAGACCAGACACTTGAGATATTTACATCATCTTTCCATGGGATTATAAATCTGTTCAGGGGCTAAAGAAAACACTTGGTAAAGATGCCTGGACTCAAGATTTCGATTTCTTGAGCTCCACTGGAAAGTGAAAGTGATAGCCATAAGGATCTGAACCACAATCCATCTCACTAGTAAGTGTTGTGAGTTAAATCAATGTGATGGAGGATATGAGTAGTAGTAGTGCAACATTTTGTGTCTGCCTGATGACAGTAAGCACTTTGAATTTTTGATGTTAGTATGACATGTGAGACAGAAATCACAATACTTGGGAAATATATATTCAGGTTATTTCCTATTAACTTGTTTCTAGGAGCAGACAGGAAACTTGCTGCTGAGAAGTTATAATTGTCATTGCCATCTGTACAGTATCTTGAGTCTTGGCATGAGACTTGGCTTTAAGGACATCTTCAATTTAATCTTTGTGTCCACTGGTTTTTCACTTTCAGAGGTTCATTTAGCATGATGTGAATCAGATGGAAGAAATAAGGCAAGTAGCTATGAAGAAGAGGAACTTGGTCACTGTTGATGCTCTGGAGCAACAGTAACAAATAGTGGTACTTAATGGGTGGATGACAAAATTGGATCTGTGAAGCTGGTTTTGCTCTGTTGACAATTACTTATTGAAGGAGAACTGAAGTTCTAGGAAAATTATAAGCTTCCAAAATGTTCACATGAGTAAGTGCATTCTAAAGAATGTGTATTTCCATACATTTCTTTACTTTTCTTGGTCTTCAAGGACGTATAAATAATTATGTTATTTTGTTGATTTACTTAAAAATCTAGGTTCATTGTGGTTTTTTGGGGTTTTTTTTTTTGTTTTTTTTTTTTTTTTTGTTTTGGTTTTTTTTTTTTTTTTTTGGTGTTGTTGTTTGGTGATTTTTTTGTTTGTTTGTTTGTTTTTTAAGGCCAGTATTCTAAAGAAGTTATTGAATCTTAAAATCAAAAGATTTTTTTAATAGTTGTTTCAAATCAAGTTGACTGTAAGCCTTTTCAATATAGCTGGTGAATTTAATATAAAAATGGATTTGAAATTTAAGAAAAACAGGTAAATTTTGAGCAAGCTTCTCTGGCTTCTGTTTGATTGAAAATTGGGTGTGCGTGGTATTCTGAAGATCTGTTCTCTGACAGAAGAGCTCTTCAAAATTAAGTGGCAATCCTGTACTCTTCTGAGAGATGTATGTGGATCACAGTTCTGTGCCCATCCCTGCAGATGCCTCAACTGATGCACCTGAACTATTTCCTGCTGTCAGACAGCAGGCCCCTGCCCCTGGTTCTGCAGCACTGAGAATTCAAACAGGGTTATTACTTTAACCATAGATGCAAAAAAGGAAGAGACTGTCAAGTGTAAATGAGTCCATGTTGTTTCTCAAGAATATCTTGTCATATGTGTGAAATGTACTTTTTTGTAAAGAAAAAAAAAAAGATCCCATTAACCACACCTTGGCACAATGCTTCTATGTTTGGTTTGATTGCATTTACTTGTTCATTAATGTAATTGATGTATATGGTTTGCCTTAAGTTTTCAGGTGCTCTGTTCTGATTAACTCAATATTTTCTTGCATTACATGTTATTAGTGTTTCTAAATGAGGAGACTCATTCGTGAAACCTGAGAAAGAGAAGAAGAGTGGACAGCTCTGGGTGAAATAATGGGACACCCAATGGCTATATGGAACCAGGAATCTGTAGATGACATTTTCAGAGTCTTAAAACTGATCTCTTGAGAACTTGCAAGTAGCAGCCGACAGAAGTGGAGGTGACAACTGAACCAAAGGTAAGGATTCAGTATAACATGTATCAAACTTTGGAATGTACTAAATAGGACCAAAGATAAAAATAAGTGTAAATGAGTTTATATGAATTTTTTATTGTTGTAGAGCTGCTTACCTTGGACACTTTTGTACTAGATATATTTTGAAATACAGAATAATAACTGCTATCTGTTCTTAAGTCTAAGGTAAATACTCTGATTTAATTAGGTCTTGAATAGGGACACTAATAAATATTTCTCATTAAGTCTGTTGAAGGAAACTTGAGAACATTTTAAAATGTTATTAGGAATCTATTAAAACATTTAGGAGAAAAGCTTATTTGTCAATGAGAGGTAGTGTTTTCACCCATGTAGTTACAGGCTAATGGCAGTTTTTAAGTCAGTTTTTAACTATGGATCTCCTGATGAAACATGGATTTTTAGGCCAGACAGGATCATTATCTTTTGTGATTCCACAAAATAGGTTTTCAATGTTGCACAAATGTATCCTAGAAGGCACGCCTGGAAACTTTTATTTTTGTGTTTGTGCTTGCATTGAAACCCAAAATGCAGCAGCACAAATGTAACACACACTCCTTTCCAATCCTTGGGGCTAAAAGCAAAATTGACAGACACAGGATGGAGCACATGGCTCAAATAGCTGAAGATTCTTGGTCAGAGACTTCAGAGCAGGTTGTGAGATATTGTGGACTTACCATAGTATCTGGTTTGCAGGAGAACCTTGGTTTCAGTGCCCTCTCATATTCCAGATGAATACATGAGACATGGGATAATCCACTGCTGCATTTTGATATATGTATATTTTTAAATAAAAACTGTTGAAAGTTTAGTTCTGTCTACTGCTATACTGGAACAAAAATAATTTTTGAAACATGAATATTTGCTGGTAAAATGGAAATTCCAACTAGTCTTAGCTACGAAATGTACAGGGTACATTTGATTCTAATTTTCTTAAATAAGATCTGGCAAACAGCTACTGAAAATGTCTCAATTCTGCCACTGTCCCTGAAAATAAAAGGGTCTTCTGTGCACAGCCTGAGGTGGATTAAGTCCTGGTCCTGTAAGAACCTCCGGAGTAGTCTTCATCTTGCAGGATCAGGGCATTCCCTGTTTATGCAGGTAGCCCAGGTAGTTAGCAGCTTAATTACTTTGCTGGTATGCAAACTGTCAGGGTCCTGAGTGCACTTATAGGACTAATAGGACTTCACTGGTCCTGCCCAGCTCTGATTCCACTTCAGCTCAGCCTGCCTGGCCCTTCAGTCTCTCCCTGATCTGCGTGGTGGGTGTGAATGTCTTCAACCCTGGGTCCTGGGGGGACCTTGGCTCTAGGTGTGCATGTTCCAGGTGTGCTTTCCTTGACATGCTCCTCCCATGGCTGTGTGCTGCATCTTGTTCCTGTCCATCTTACCTCTCCTGGCTGTACCTCCTTGAGGCACCCAGGACCTGGTTCATTGCTGGCTGTGTTTGGGGCTGTTGATGCACTCAGTTACATGCACTCTGCTCTGCTGCCGTGGCCAAGGCCCTCTGGGACTGTCCCCTGGGCTGCTGAGGTTCCTGCCTGTTCTGAAATGCTCTGCTCTTGGGCCACCTTCCCTTGGGAAGCAGCCAGACCTTGCTGCTCCCTGATGACTCTCAGCCCGTTTGCAGACAGAGGCACAGAAATGGTCTCAGATGGTACCTGCAGATTAAAGATAATATTATTAAAAATTTGAGCCATGGTCTTTAAGTAGTGAAGCGTTGTCAGACCAACAGTTGAAGCAGTAAAAATAGCTCCATTATAATATTGGACTCTTAGTTTGTGACACTTATTGGAATGCTTATTCTTTATGAATCAGAGCTTTGCTTTCAACCTGACTGAAATTTTCAATTCAAATGACTGAAGTTTATTCTGTAGCTATTTTTTTCTGTAACGTGACTTGCAGGAAGTGTAAAGACCAACACTGCATATGAAAATGCATATGAAATTTTCCCGAATAATTTATTTACTTATGAATAAGTATCCTTCATGCCTCTTAATGCAAGCTGAAAAATGAAATTCACCATGAAAATATCCTTTTTAGAGTACAGTTTATAGACAGGTATTTCATTGTGTTCATATTTATGAATGCATTATCAGAGGATTGCTACTCTTAAACTTCCTGCCAACTTGTTTCAAGTAGTGACTGGAAACCTTTTTGAGTAATATGACTTACAAGGAGGCAGTGAGGATCAACTGTGTCACAGAACTGTGGAACCATGTGGCATGAGATTCAAACAAAATACAATTTTTTACAAAAGCCCTATGTAATTTTTCCAAAGCAACAACACCTCCCCCCTCCACACACACACCCCCAAGTACTCTTGTGCTTTTTGCCTCTAATTATGCAGGTTGTGAGTGAGTCCTTGTCATTATTGAACTACACTTGTGGCTGACCTTTTTGTCAGCAACAGGTATATCTTGTAGAGTAGATGAGCCTTTTTTGGGGACTAAACTGAGGTAAAAAAAAACCCCTTGCTAAGAGCTAGGCAGGTTAAGTGAAAGCACTTAACACTGAGTTTGGAACTTACTAATACATTCAGTTGCCACTGTGCACTTTTGCACTCTTCTTATTTGTGGGTCAAAATAATGTGTTTATCAAGCTGTTTTGTAGGGAGTTGTGTCTCTGGGGTGTTTTTTTTCCTTATATTGCTGAGGTTTCTTTCCAAATTTAATGTACATAAACATGTTCTCCCAAGGAAATGAAAGATATTGTGAAAAAAGCTTTAATATTTTGCATAAATTACATTTTGAAAGTTACACTGCATAGTGAGCCCATGTTTGTCACTGCATAAAGACAAAGGAAAGGAATTGATGAAAGGCTAACTAATATTTTTCAAAAAAAGGAAAAAAGTAGAGGATAGAAGGGAGAACAGAAGTACATGTATGTGTGTTTCTCTGTGGTGAGAGTTGTTGGCTCTGCAAACTGACAAACAATATCTGCTTGTAATGTTATAAGGATTACCTGAAAAGTCAAAGAATCTTAAAAAGATTGCTTTCACTGTAAAGCATGAAGTGGTACCTCTGCAGTCCAAAGAAGTGTCTGTTATCAGAAGAAAATGTATACTTTTGGAGGTGAGATCAGTTCTGTGCTCTGAACCGAATGATTTTTCGGTTTTTGTTCTGATAACAAGCTGGTGGCAAGCTTCACTGAACTGAGAAATTGTAAACTCTTAGAAAAGGCTGTCTAAAGATAACAATTCAATGTTTCTCAGTAATGTATTCTGGATGAATCTGATAATTTAAAGCCCACTCTACCAAAATGGGAGTGATGCTTGTGTCCTCTTTATCTTCAATTATGTCTAATCTGTTTCTAATTCAAACGTGGTGCTGCTGTTGTCAGATCAAATATAGATTTAAAATGTTTTATGCTTCTCCATTGGGAATGTTTTAAATGTATGCAGGCTGTCAGTCAGGGCTGTACAGACTGAATCTAATAAAGTTTTAGGTAAATTTAAAGGAAATAAGAGTATTTAAAAATTATCCATAGTTCATGAGATGGAACATATTTAATGAATGGCAGCTAAGGAAAAGTTATGGAACAGACTCCTTACCTACTTAGCCTCTAAGGAATCCTAACTCAATAAATAACTCTTATCTTTCAGGTTAAGCAGCATGGTTTTAGAAACAGATTTTAAAAAGTCATCTTTATGTTTGTCACTCAAGTTCCTTTGCGGGATATGAGCAAGAATAAACATTTTATGAACTGCTATGACATATCTGTCCCTGTCAGTAGCTTGGAGCACTAATCACAGTTCACAGTAAAAATAAAAACTTCATCAATTTTAGTTATCAAGGCATATTCCAAAGTATTCCACAATGTGAGAATGAAAAATGTGGTTAAAGGAAATTTCCCAACTAGAAATGAATTTTAGAGAAAGAGCAGTTCACCTGAGTTCATTGCATTTTGGATGCCCATTCCCATGAATTCTCCCTTGAGGAAGTTTCATCTTAGAGTCAGCAACTGATGAATTATTTAAAAATGCATTTTTTTCTCTGCCATGATTAAGAACTAAATGAGGAATCCATCTGCATTTTTTCCAAATTCTGTTGATGAAATATTGAAATAATTCTAAAGTATAGTCTAGTTGCAGACTGATTATGAAGTTGAGACCAAAGCTAGAAGCGTAATTTTTTGTCTGTGTTTTCTCGTTGTCCTTTGATTTGTCACTGGGGTGTTTGGGCATGTGAGGTTCAGAGACTGATAACTACATAGATCAAAATAAGTGAGGGCAATGTAAGAGTGTGGTGTGGTAGGTTTTGGTCTTTCCTTATTTTGAGTTTTCAGGGGGTGTGGACTTGTGGTTTGGTTTTGATAGGGTTTTTTCATTTTTTGCTGTTGTTTGTGGGGAGGTTTGCTTGTTAGTTGTTCTTTGTTTGTTTTTTTCCTGTGGTTGGTACCTTGATTCAGACTGCTGTGGTACTGGTAGATGATAGAAGGCAAAGCTTTCTCTCTGTGCAGACTCGTGAAGATACTGCAAAGCAGCAGAGCAGGTTCAGCTGAAAGCACTTCCACCTACACCTTTCTCAAGTGTGCACGCCAGATTAGAGGTGGCTGAAACAGTTCTTTGTCAGTTCCATTTTGCTAAAGTCTGTGTGTTGTATAGTGGCCTTTCAAGATAAAGACCTCTCCTGAAATGGGGAAAAAGAGGTGTTCATCTTCCTCGCTTGAGGAAAGAGAAGAAAATAAGAAGGTAGAGAGTTTCAAGTGTTACTGTTTGGTTTTGCCCAATTTAGAGACCCCCCAGGATGGTCAGTATACAAGGAGAAGAGGGGAAAAAGTCCCTAGGAAACTTATTCCATTTAATTTTTTTGTTTTCTTGTAGTTACTGTTTGCTTTTAAAAAGTACCCACTTCTCACTTAAGTAATAATGTATTCTAAAGCACAACTCTAAATTATTTATGAACATGTAAACAAAAATTATTGCAAAGCAGTTAAATTAAGAAAAAAACAGATATCGGGCAAACACATCAGTATGCTATTTGGTGATGGTTTTTCTCCAATGATACTCTCTCTTTCAGACTGATTTTTTTTTTTTTTTTTTTTGTTTTCTTTTGAACTTTTGAAAAACTAGTGTTCTGCACCACAGTGGTAAATGTTCCACAAAGAAATGGGAACAGAAGCTTTTCTTCTATTCTTTCCTTGCTTATTATGTGTGTTAGCATATATTGCATAAATAGGTATGTTTGTAATAGTTAAATGAAAAAGTAGATGTTAGTAAAAAACTCATAGGTTTTTATTGTAATTTTAACCTTGCTTAGATTTGCAAAAGCTATAGTGGAAATACACATGGAAGGAAACTATAAAAATAATCTCAGTTTCCAGCATCACTCCTGTGATTTCCAAATAATTATAACAAGTTCTACTTCCTTGAAAAAAATTGTACTACCACTTGGCCTTGAAAAGCAATGCGATGAGTGAGGGTCAAATTATCACGAATGTCTTTACACTTTTATATGGAAATAATAAATAAGAATAAGAAAGAAATTCTTTGAAAGAACAAGTAGCTGGTTATCCAGGAGCCTGAGTTTTGAGCTGACAGATGTGTGCAAGTGGTTTCCTCTGAACTGAGAGGGAATTGGTCATAGCTTGTCACTACTAAACAGAACTCAGATCACCATGTTATATTGTGATGGGTCCAGACAGAAAATAATCATAAAAAGTTGGATTTGGTCTAGAGTTACCAAGAGCTGGGGTATACAAAGCCCTGTGTAGCTGTGCTGCTTCAATTTTTTTTTAAAAAAGATAGATTCCCTGAATTTTTATTAACTTTGACTAGAATTTATTGCCTGGTACAAGATCCAGAAAGGCACTATAAAGAGGATCGAGAGCTGCTTGAGGTTTTTATTTTTTCCTCTGTGAGAGAACCTTTGTCCTCTTTTTTAGCACACTAGCAGGGAGAGTTGTAGAACAGGCACCATCAGCTCAAGTGTGATTTGGGCAACTGCTCTGGGCAGCAGAAAGCCCAGTGCTGAACTGACTTGAGCTGTCATATTTTATGGACCCTTCTGAAACCGTTTAATTCCATGCTTATCTGAGGGAGCCTTATCTTAATCTAAACAGCAAAACAACAAGAGAGATTTGATTCAGGAAATTCATATTTCCAAATTATGCAAAAGTTCAGATTCAAACTTACCTGTGTTGGCACTTTCTTTTCTTAAAACAGACTTTATGGCATCTCTGCTTCTCCATGAAACTTCTTCAGGAACTCTGCCCCCATGCAGGTATGTTGTGTTTTCAGTGTTTCTGAGACTAACGTATTTTCTAATGTTAAAATAGAAGCATCCAGGTTATCAAGTGGCAACAAGACAGTTTGTAGCCTTCCTATGAATTAGCAGGTTTAATTAAGGCCAGTTATTGACATCTGAACTAGTAATTGTAAACTGTGTTAACAGTCAATGGAGACAAATGAGGACTTTCTGGGTGCAATTCATGTGACCTATTTAGATTTGCCCTTTGGGACAGGATGGGTTACACGCTATGTACTGCTGACTCTTAACTAGATTTCTGCTGTCTGTAGAATGAAACTGGTTCTATCTAGATTTTTGCCTCAACTTATCTAACTAACTTGATACAAGACAGCATAATTTTCTCCTGATAAAGAAAAGCTTAAGCATCCAATGCACAGTTTTTTACTATATTTATTGACACGTATAATAGACTCTGCCTGCTCTAGACTTTCTTTTATCCCTTTGCATGTGCAAAACCATATGCATTTCTGTGCCCACTGGGCATCCAATCATAATCAAAAATAACTTGCAGCAAGAACTGCTTGTGCAAGGCTGTGGATAGATAACTTCTATAGCCTAATCTAGGTGCTTTTGGATGTCAGACCCTGGAAATAAAGTTATATATGAGGAAAAAGTGTTGTTTAGTATTATATTTATCATAAGACAGCATAAACAAATATTCATTTGTATTATGGCTACAGTTCTCATTTTTTGGTACTGCCCTACATCTGTCCTCTAGTACCAAATATACACATTGGTTTCCTGGTCTGTTAACGACCAGGAAAAAGTTTGTTTGACAGGTTTGGTAAGCAAGGGTATCATTCATTGCACTGTTAATCAGCAAAGTGGATTAAAGTCAGAAAGCCTTTTTTCATATTTATTAGATAAGGTGGGCTGTTGATCAGTAACATTTCAATATTGTGTTCTAAGTGATATCCACTGCTTTATAAAAAGACAAAATTAATCCACTTGCTTAGATGTTTGACACACTGAGGATAAGAACTGGTTATATGGATAAGAAGAGAGAAAAAAATTCTTCAAAAGAAATAACTTTCCCAGATGTTCCCCATACATCTTGTCTAATTCAAGCAGCTCCTAAAAATTCATTTCCGCAGGGCTATGTACAGCAATTAACCTCTAAGTGAACAAACAAACAAACAAAAATCACACGTGGAACCCCAGAACATAGATTTGTTCAAACCAAGTGACTTAGTGTTTGTAAGTCTGTAAACCTGTCTTCCTCTTAACCCTTACTCTGAAATACTCTGACTTGTCTGTCACTTCTGTTATTAAACTGGATTGCAAGCTGCCCAGGTGAAAGATCATCTACTTTATTTGTTTTCATATTAATTCATATTAATAAAATTTCATAATTCATGATTTTAAAAGCGTGTGTGTCAAAAAGAGGGTGTATCTGTGTCTAAATATGTATATACTTCTGCATTTCTTCATAGTGGTGTGGCTGTCGACTCCAGCAGTTTCCTGTGAAGCGCTGACAGTGAGCAGAGCTTCCTCTGTTTGCAGAGGAAAGAAAGTACACTGAACATCAGTACACTGCACAGACCTGGTGGTGACAATCCCCTATCAGCTTTATGCATTACTGACCTCCACAGGCATTTTAGGGGAAGGCACAGCAGGGAGATGAAGGTCAGCATGAAAAATATTATGCCTTTTGCAGAGAAGTAACGTGTGTTTCATTGTTGTCTTACAGCATTTTTTGCATATAGGGCTTGGCTGCTCTTCCTGGGAAAAGCGTCTGTCCATAAGAATTTGTTTCTTATTTCAATCTAAGGGTCAGGGATAAGGAGCACTGTTAAGTTCTGTTGGATCCGTGTCACCTCTATCCCTAAAAAGCAAGCTGATCTCTGATTATGCCAAAGTTTTCTGGGTGCTACTATGAGCAGATCAAGACACGACTGTGTGTGTTATTCTTGCTCGCTGGTTTGTGCAAATTAGGTTTGTCTGTGTACATGAAACCCAGCTTTGGAGATGTTGCAAAATGTGGGCTGAATTCCTTCCTGCCTCCTTCCAACATCTGGTACGTTTACTTCATGTTTTGTATAGAATATATTAATCATTAAGCAGATTTTTTGGGGTACTTTTTAACAGTTAATATTTCTGTTTATCTCTTGAATGCAAAAAGACTCTGTTTCATCTTATCTAAGGACATTACAGCTTCATACAGATGAAGACTATGGGAATGACAGAAAATTCCTGGAAGCAGAAGGAGGTGTTTGAGTTGGAATAGACATCCAGGGAAAGTATAAATGTGTAAAATTATCTGAGTATCTAAAATACAATAGTTTTTTACCTGGATAGAAAAAGGAGAACGGATCTCAAATCTTAGTGAATTTCTGTATGCTTCTCTAACTTCAAACACATTACTTTCTAAGTTTCATGATTTTCTGATGTTGAGAGTGATTTTGTGGTCACTGCTGGTCAGCAAGTGTAGAACCCAGCTTCCCATGATTATGGGCTCTGGGCAGCCATTCTCCTGAGTTGCAGGCTGTAGCATTGACCTTGGTGACCTGGAGAGATTGCCTGACTGCTGAAGGGTTCCTGTGAATTTGCAAATGTATGATTTGAGCTGTAAAAACAGACACAAAGTGCAACAATCTTGGGAGAGAGACGAATTTTTTAATTTTCCCAGCAGAATGGATCATTTTGATGGGATAAACTGAGGCTATCCACTTGATGATCTGAATATGCTTTTCATCCACAAATCCTATATATCTTTCAAAAAACTAAATACAACCAGTGCCTGTATGGTAGTGTGAAGCGAGTTAAGCAAGTTTTAGATGAGCTCTTAGGTGTTTATATGCACAGAAACATGGCTTATCAACAACAAATTAATGCAGATATAAGCTGTGATTAAAAAAAAGTGTAGACTTTCCAAGGACTGTGCAGTAGGAAAACAAGGCTTTAACTGACTGGAGAGCATTATGTTTTCCAAGCATGGTACTACCATGTGTTGCCACAAGAAAGTGTCTGGCTTGATTCCCAGGCTTGCAGCTCAGTTCTTGAACAGACAGGATCAGGGGATGTCTCATAAATAGAACAGGGTTGGACACAGAACAGGCTTGGCACATATGCAGAGTGCATGGCTGAGGAAGGAACTTTGAATTATGCAGTTTGTGTCTGCTCAAGTATTCTGAACCTTTGAACTCTGCTCTCAAGTAGTCTAAGAAAGAATCTGAAATTATTCTGTCTGTGAACTGTACAATATTACGAGCTTGGACTTCAGACTTGGTTCAACTTGCTTTGCAAAATAAGTGCTAGTAGTTCATTATCATAACCCTGCTTTGGATGGAAGTGCATTAGTGATGTCTGCACGAATAAGCAATGAAGAGTAGTGAGAAGAAAAAACCTCACACAGTACTGTGTGCACCCACAGTGTCATACTGTCTGCTTCAATTTGTACCTTTTCAGTATCTGACAGTGAATGATAACATTATTGCAGTGGTATTTACTGGCACTGCTGGAGTATGGGATCTGTCATTTCTTCTATTCTGAATTGTTGAGCATGGCTGCAAAACGTGCTTGAGGCTGAAATGTGTTTCAGAGGTCATCAAAGAGGAAGCAAAGTGGGTTTTTAACTAATTTTTATGAAATCTGGCAAATCAATTTGAAGTTGGAGAACTTCCAAAACTAAATGCATGTTATTATGGATTCAGATGGATAACATGGTTCCTGGTGGGGCTAAGTTTCTTAGTGTCTTTCAGGAAATTATACAACTGTCTTTCATCTTCCTTTATATTTTCCTTAGCTTAAAGAGCAGAGGTTTCAAAATGGCCATTTAATAATCCCCTAGAAGAATAACCTTTGCAGCAGTCCCATTTTATAACATAAGAACTATGAAAACCTGGCTTTGGATGGATTATAACAGAGTCCAGTCTATTGACTTATAGTTTATGATTAAGTCACTAATCTGGCTCCCAGCTTCACTTGTATTTGTTTGGAATGACAGCAGTCCCTTTCAGTGGTCATCACAGATTTCTCTTTTCACCAGCTTGCTCTCAGAGGTAATTGCAGCTGTATACAAACCATTCAGTCTCCAGGAGAGGACAAAATTTATTTTAATATCTATGAGTGCAGTTACCTCAGAGGTGAAGGCATTGTTGTGGAAGAATAAGAAAAGCTCCCTCTGTTCTGATGAAACAGAGTGCCTGACAAGATTAGGAAGCAAGAGATACTGATTTTTATTAATCTATTTTTTAAAGAACAAACTGTTGTTCAGCTTTTTTTGAAGTTTTTTAAAGTGGTTGTAAGCTTGATCTTGTATTATCAACAGAACCCAAATCTTTTGTAAAGCATGTTTCTAAGTAGATTCCATTAGTTTTAGTATCTTGTACCATAACAGAATTATAATAGCAGTATATGGAAGTATTACAGTTAATTGTTTTTTGTTAATGAGAATTTAGGATAATTGAGGTTTACTTGAATTTCTGAATACGACGAATCCCTCATCCCAAAGCAAAATTGTGTTTCTGAATGACAGGTGGACTTTTACATTCTGATCCACTGATTTACATGTGGGAGATACTTATAATTGTAGTTAAACATCTTGTTCAGGTGCCCACTATGGCTGTTTCTACAGTGGAGTAATTTCTCCGTAATAAGGTCACTTTATACTGGTGTAGAACATCCACAGAGCAACTTATTTAACTGCAGGATTGATTACTGAATACATTCTCCAGCTGATTTTTCCAGAGAAGGTGTTCAAGCAAGAACTTTTTTTTTTGCATTTATGCTGCCAGATCAGCAATTCCATTAAAAGACTGAGTTTTGTTTTCAATCATTGATTATACTAAAGCAAAGACATCATGTAGAACTTTCAATTCTCTGAGTGTCACTTACCTTAAGTGAATTTTCTTTGAGTTTTTTGAGGCAAATTCTTCTTCAAAGAAAGCAGGAATGGATTCTATGACTGCAAGAGAAATGCACCTGCTTACCTCAGGTTTGAAATTTAGTACTTTCTTGCTTGTTACTTTCAGCCCTCTCATAAATTAATGCTACTGAAAAGATATTGTATAGGATAGGAACTGGCTTGTAGTTCTGGAATTCAAGTACTTTTGAAATGTAGTTTAAACTTTGGAAACAAAGAATCAAATCCATGAAGTTTAGGCAGGATTCTTTCCTGATAGCTAACAGATTTCTAGCACAAAGATACAAATACTCTTAGATAAAATTTCAGCATCAGTGTGTTTCAAATTTTGAAACTCATATTGTTGCATTTGTGTAACATACATATTTATAGTATTCACCTGCTAATGAGCTGGAAACCTTCCTTGCATTTTCAGTTGCCTCAGCCTTTGCTTAGAATGTTGTAGGAGCTGTTTGTTTATTTTCAAAATTTTATAGACAAGTATTAGAAATTGGATGAAAACTCCATGGAAACAAATAAATGTTTAACACACGGAGATGGAGCTCGGAAAATTTGCAAATGTGATCATTTCCCTAATGAACAGTGTTTTGCTACTTGAAATAATCTCTCCTGTTCTGAGTACTCTGCATTATGTAGGAGCCTGTAGCTTGTTAAATTCCCTTCATTAGTGGGCTTTTGAACTCAAAAGGAGTTCAAAAATTGGGGAAACATGTATTACAAGATTGAACTCCCAAATTTCAAAGTACTTCTGAAAATATCCTTCTGCATTGGTTTTTCTTTGGTAACAAGCTAATTACCCACCTGGCTTCCACAAAATTCAGAAGGCAAACTCCAAGATGCATTTACTAGCCTGCTTACTTCTTCATTGCTGTCCTTTTGTTCACAGCTGCCTGCTGCATAAGGAATGAAGACCTTCCAAAGAGCTATGGACCTGGGATGTGTGTTTCAAATCAGTGCTTAAGCATCTGAAAACAGCTGAAGCTTAAGGAACTTTCTTATACTTCAGAACCCAGCAACTGTGAACACAATAGGCTTTATCCAGAACAGCTTTGCAGAATTTCAGGTACCTTAATTCCTGACTTGTCTGCACTTTCTTTCTAAGGCAAAGTTTGTAAGGAATGGTGAATAATACAAGGAGGACTTTTTCATTCTTCAGCTGCACAGAGGAGCTGCAAGAAAACCAGAAAAGTGTAGTTAAAACAGCATGAGAGATGGCAGTAGAAATAGTAGATGCAGACTATGGTGCATGTTAACTAATTCCTTACAACGCTTCAAAGGTTACTTCAGCCTTTCTGGTATTTCATAGAATCATAGAATGGTTTGGGTTGGAAGGGACCTTAAAAATCATTTAGTTCCAACCCCCCAACATGCTGGGTCCATGTTGGTGACATAGAGATTATATAGCACTGGTCTGAGGAACTCCATTAGTCACATCTCACAGAAACCTGTGGAGATCAAACAAACCTGGAAAGTTACGGGGTTTTCTTGGGCACTGTTGGGTAGGTGCTCCTCTGCTGAAAATCTCTGAGACCGTGGAAGATAATGTGGTAAGGGCTTATTTCCTTGTTTTTCCAAGTTTTAATGAAAATATACATATTTCCCTTTTTGTGCATACTGATGGAAAAGGCAAGGTCAAACACTAAGAGGTCTTCTTCTGTTTCCTAATGTTGCTGAGCAAAGGATGCTAACTGCTGTATGTATGGACAGAAAGATCTTTTCACTGATTTCAGATGGTTGTAGTTCAGGTCTGTAATAAAGTTAGGGTTTATTGCTTTTATAAGACTTGAACTGTTTTCACTTTGCTTTGGTTTTGTTCCTGGTTTGTTTCCAGAGTGGCTGATAAGAATGTGGGATGATCTGGACAGGTGTCAGTAATCCAGAATCTGCTAGATGCCTTGGTTTTAAAACACAATGTTTTAAAAATAGAATTATTAAAAGTGGTAAAAGCTAAATACGAGCAGTGGACATGTTGCAAAAATATTTGCTCACTTATTAATTTGCTTGTGTTGGAGTCCCCTAGTGTTTACTCTCTGCAAATATTCAGCTATATTAATTTCTGGAGAAAAATATTTGCTGAAAGAATACTAAACAAATTCTTAGGGGGTCATAAGCAGTCATTATGTATCTATATGAGAATGTTATGAGTTCGTCTGCCAGAAAGTAAGTTAAACTCAGGAATAGAGAATATGGATCTTGGTGAATAGATGAATATTTGATCTAGGTTGGGCCAAAATGGGAACTTTTTTTGTTTTTTCGGTTTTGGTTTTTTTTTTATATTAGGATGAAAATTCCACTTTCATTTAGGGCAAAAGAATCAGGTCACTGAGCATTTAAATACTTTATACAAAATAGAGAAACATCAAAGAGTAATTTAAGAATGTCTCAGTAGTCAGGGCACTTTCCTGGTGAGACAATAACTGAAATCTTAGGGGAGAAAACTGAATGGGAAGGTATCAAGTTTGACTGCAACTCTCTGAGCCTTGAGTGTTTGAATGGAAGCTGGCTATTGAATTTTACTCAACTTCTTTACAGGTTTTGGTTTCCACATGAAAAGTCCTCCTAGTGGTTATCTTGATATCTCCTAATCTTCGTATAGCTAATATAGGAAGATTATTAGCTAATAGCTAATATATTAATTACTTACACTCATAAAACTCCTGTAGGCAGAAAAGCGTTAATATCTCTGGTTTACACCTGAGAACCAAAAACTTCAGTGATTCATCAAAGGTTACCTACAGAACGTGAGTGAGAGAGCAAATATCTTAATTCCTGGGCCATATCTCTTAATATTGGACTACCCTTTTTTGGAAACAGGAATTCCATTTCTAATTTCAAGTCTTCTCTCACCAGTGCAAAAAGTTAATATCAAATCCTATAGATAACCTTAGTACCTTGTCAAGGAACAAGCAGGGAAACTTTTCATCCTAGATTATTGCATGCTTCAATTTTTGTAGTCAGATGAAAACTATTTTAACTGCAGCCTTTTCCAATGTCTATCAATAGGTTGCAAAGTATGGAATCTCCTTTACCATGCTATCCAAAATTTGATGAGAATAAGAAACTGGCAGTACGACCAGCAGTTATATCTGCTTTTCATAGCTCTTTGTTTTGTGAAGAATGGGTCAGGTTACCGAGTGCTGTATTTTCTTACTAGTGTTCTGCTGAATTAGAAAGATATGAAGCAAATAATTTCAGAAACCTTAGACTCCCTGTCCAGACCACACTATCTGCTATTGCTAATAGGAGAAGCTCCATCAGTCCTGAGGTCAGATCCAGTTAGACAGCACTGAGGGGAACTCAAGGGAAAATGTGAATCTTTGCTGTCCATCCCATCATCCCAAAGCTGTTTGTCAGGTGTACAAAGCAAGGTTCTTGTCTGCATTCTTTTCTCTCTCCTCCCGAGGTTTGCTGAACTGTAGCTGTACACAAAGGTGATGGGAAGACCGTTTATTGAAGCTAGTTTAGCAGTTGTAGAATGTAAAGACTTATACTTCTAACTAAAAGCATCCTTGCTCGTAGGAAATTAAATAAGTTTGTAAATCTGAGGAACCAGCATAACCAAATCCACTTGGGTTTACAAGCTAGAGAAAGTGTGTGCTGAGGTTTAGGCAGGATCACCTGACATGCAGCCAAGGCTCCTGAGAAGAGCAGGGAGAGTTTGAGCAGTTAAAAATAACTGGTCAATTTTTTTTTTCACTAAGGAAAAAAAAAGACTCCATTAACATTTTCTTTGGGAAAGTGATGATTCGGATAAACTTCTTGTCAGGAAGAATAAATCAAACCATATAATGTTGATTCAAAACCAGCAGCTGCTTCTGACTGAACCATTACTGTAGAGTGGCATGAGGCAGAGGTCCCAGTGATCAGGTAGCTCTACAGCTCATGATGTTAGTACCCCTGGGCCTATCCTGGAAGCTGTAGTTATTTATTTTTATTTCCCACTCTCCCACAGTGGGACTTGTGTTTCTGCTGGACTGTATATCCCATGACATACTGTGCTATCTTCCTGTAATTCAGCCACTGTCACAAGTAACAGGATGTTCCATAATCACACAGCATTGTGCAACCTGGCAAAGAGGCTGCCTAGAGAAAATGAGCCCTGGCAGATCAGAACTTTACTTAGGACAGTGCAGAAAGATGCAGAGATTAAAAATTCCTTAAAAATATCTTGGTGGTTATTTAAAAGAAAAAAAAATTAGAAGTTTTTTTTCTGCAAGAAGCTTTTTGTTTTAACTATTGTTTGCCATTCAGAAAAAAACAGTATCAGACTGTCCTGCCACACAGAGATTTCATATTTCATCAGCTCAAACTGAGGATAGAAAAGGAAAGAAGAATCAATGAAAAGAAACCGCTTATTCCTCCAGAAAAAGAAATTTGGATTCTTTGGGTCTCCCTAGTCTCTGTTTTTCTTAAGCACTTGCTAACCTCCTTCCCTATTCTCCTGTCTCACTAGTGCACTCAAGTGTCTGATCTATAGGCTTGTTTAAGAGATTCTAAGAGGAAACTGAGAAAAATCACTTCATATCCTCCTGAACTTTCATTTCTGCCCCCTCAACCTCTGTCTGTCACTCACACACAGCTCTCATACTTATGTCAGAACCCAAGTAGGAAAGGGGGCAGGGGAGGAAGGTGTATAGTTTGGATTTTACTGTTTTTCCACAAAGATTTTTGTAAATGACTAAAAATCCAGGTCGTCCGGGAGAAAAATAAATACAAAGTCTTATCCATACACAAGTGCAGGTCAGTCAGCTGCAGTTTCATCTTTCCCATGGTGCTCAGCTCGTTATTTGACCTTGGTGTGAATGGATCATTCACGCAAGTGATGAGAGTTAATTTAGTCCTCATAATAGCCCAGAGCTCACCCTTTTCAGAGCTGAAATGGTTTCACTGATACCAAATTATATGCAATCACTGAGTAATATGAAGTGATCCACTTATGTGTCTTTGGATGTGGGCCACCAAAAATCATTCTTTTCATACTGATAGGAAACATGGGCTATAAATTCAGTGCTGTACAGTGCAAGGTGTATCAGCCATGTTATTGTGTAGCCAGAAAACTGAGAGAAAACAAAGTTCAGGGATTTTTTTACTCCATTTTCTGTTCTATAGCTGTCTTCTCCTTTAAGAGAACTCCTGGAGTTCCAATCGAAGTGAAATCTCCATAAAATTCTGTCTCTCAGGTTCACAAACTTTTATATGCCTATTGTTAGAGCTTAGGGAGATAGGCATGATTCAAGACAGCATACCAAAAATGAGTTATTTTCATCCTGCTCTCTGCAAATTCATACCAGGTTCACATGCAACTTTGCAATGGTAATGAACAGCAAAACTATTGTCAGCAGTCTGACATGCTGAGAACTGATCTGCACCTCCTCTAGATAATTTTATGGCAAAAAAAAAGAAAAAAAAAAAAAAAAAAAAAGAAAAAAAAAAAAGCTGGAATCCCTTGATGTAATAACAGGACCAAAATGTGGAGCAAGACATCTTAGTCAACGCATTCTGTGTGAAAAGCAGAGAATACCAGAGGTTTTATTCATAACAAACCCATGTTCTAAGCAGGCAGATCACAGTGCATTTTACAACATAGAGGTCCACCCGAGTGTAACCCGAGCCTGGAGGCAGGAGAGAGGTCTGTCCTCCAGGGTGATGAAATGCAGTCATCTGGGCTGCACAGATTTCAGGTCTGTATGTTTTGTATTTTGCCAGAAAGCATCTCTGGCAAGACAAATCTTCAGAAGCAACAAGACAAAGTTTGTGATGGTAAAAGCGTTTTGTAATAATTATCATATAAATTGCTTCTATGTAATGTTAGAGAAAATAGTGTTTACATCAGGTAAAATATTGGCTACAACATATTTAGAAGGAATTCTCTGCAACTGTTCAGAAAAAAAATCATGTAAGTTGTGAGGTAAAACTGGTAATTATTTGGCCATTTGACACAAATGCTTTGATAGATACTGAGATTTGGTGATCTGAGAATGTTCAAATTTCTTTCAAGAATGTGGAAGAATGGTTGGAAATCATTGAAACCATCCAAATGACTGCAACCACACGTAGGGTGTTTGAACCTGTTATACACAGAAAGTATAAAAATGCTGGTCTCAAGAGAAGACATGAGTCCTATGGTGTAAATCACATCTGTGACACCTTAGTGGCTTACAAAATTTAAATGCAAAATCTAGTGACCTCTAGAAGACACCAGAGCTCTAGACACTACTTGTCACTGTGTCAGTCTAATAGGGATAAATATGTTTAAAATACAGTTTCTCAAATCAGTGCAAACCTTCCTTTGTTGGCAAAGGAGAGATTCTACATGAATCAGCTTTGCAAAATCTAGGCCTTAATTTTTTTGGCAGGCTCTGTCAGAAAGATTTGTCTTGCAGCCATTTAATAAGTAGATACTTTAGTACCAAGTGGACTTTAGGAGGACTTTTCCACTGTCTCCCTCCCACCCACAAAAAACCCAACAGGTATTTTATTGTTTTTATTCAGAAGCATGACTTTTTAAAATAAGATCTCTGGGTGCCTTGGAATAAATCTGATTCACAGTGACTGCCAATGGCTTCCTTCTCAGCATCACCATTGCCATCAGGATAGGGAACTGCACAGTCGTTTGATGAAGGCTGTGCAGGGATCCGGCTTTTTGTCTTCCTTTCCCAAAAAGGAGACATCATGTCCAAGGCAATTATGCACCACATATAGTTTGCTCAACCTCCATCCCCCTTCATTTCCTGTAATAAATGTGACATGTATTGTGCCTGTTTTGGAAGCAGAGTTTTAAGTATACGTGTGCTACTTTAAACACCTTTATTACGTGTGCGGTTTCAGACTACTGATCCAAGTGCAGTATCAAACTAGCATTTATCTGTTCTGAAATTAAGTTCTAGGCACTAGCTGAAAAGTGTATTTTTGTTATTAAGGAATCAAATTAAAATTGTAAGAAAACAACACCATTATTAGTTTGCAAAAGTTATTTGCTTTGATTAAAAGCACCAATAAATGTGTCTTGGTTCTATAACTGCTCCATTTAGCACTTGACATATAATAGTGTTTTTTTTCCCCACAGTGTAATATCTCCATTGAAATATAATTATTTTGCAGATTGCTCAACTGAATGCCCTTATAAGCATGCTGTTAGGGGAACTCACCCCTGGTGATCATCAGAACATCATGACAACATGCAGAATTGATGTACATGCGAGGGATGTTGTAGCCACGCTTATAGCACAGAAGGTAATTTGTTGCAGAGCAATTACACTAATGCATTTTTAAAAGCATAATTTCATTTGTTGAAAAGATATTCTGGCTTATGTATGCCAGTGACAGAATATTTTGATTCAATCCTTTTTTGTCCTTTTATATTTTTTGCTTTAGAGTTAGATAATTACATTTACCAGTTGAAGAATTACCATTTAAAAATATATAGATATTTTGTCCAAATGTTTAAAGACATCCATTAAAGACCTATGCCGTAATGTGACAGCAGGTTTCTCATTAATTTGCCTCCAATTACTGATCTGTTCACAATTAATAGAAAATCTCACATTTATTGAAGATAGCTCGAAAGTTTAAAACATAACACAACTGCTGTTCTATATTTTGTATGTTTCCAGGCAGCATTACAATTTTTGTTTTTTAAAAAATAGGTTTAACTCCCTTTCAATTTCTGAGGTGGAGTCTGTACTGCTAACTCTTTCCATGCCTGACCTTAGCACTGCTGGGGCTTATTTGGAGTAATTTGCTACTCTGTCTTCAGACCGTGACCACTCAGACAGGAAGGAGGTGGCAAGGGACACGGTGCAATGTCTGCTCCCTTATGCATGGTTAGGCAGGTGAGAGATGGCTCTTGTATCTTCCACTCCTCCTGTCTGCAGCCAGCTCCAGGCAAGGGGTGGTTCTGATCTTCAGAGCCCCCAGTATGAATGGGAAGATTCATTCCAGAATCAGACACCTCGAGCTCTACTGTTTATTCATGAGGAATAACAAGGGAGAAGAGAAAAACTGTGTAGGTATGAGCTGTGTGTGTTGTGTATATCTATTCATCAATCCTCTGTAGCCTGTCATCCTTCTACGTATGTTGCATTTTAATGTTTATTCATAGTAAAATTCACCCTTTGGCAAAATTTGACTGCCAAGAGCAAGAATTGCCCCACCTCCCCTCATTTCCAAACATCCTTCCATCCCCACGATGGTAAGGAGTTCAATATAAAAATGCTTTGCTTAATTGTAAATAATAATTTTGCTGCAGACAGTATTGAGGTTTGTCAGAAATCCAGTCTTCTTAAAACAAGTGACCTAAATAAATAGTACAAGGTATAGTCCACTAAAAATTAATGAAAGTAAATATTGTTTCACTTGAAAGAATTAAATAGAAAAAGGGCTGTAAATTATTGTATTGTGCTGTAAGATCTCCTTGTCTAGGACAATGGTCTCTTAGCCTTGTTAACCGGTATTCTGTAAAACTGTGAAAAAAACCCAACCAATCAACCAACCAAAAAAAAACCAACAAACCACCACCCTCAACACTCTTACAGTTGCTGAAAAAAAAATCCATTCTACTGAGCATAATGACTTTGTTGTGGTGTGATGCATAATAGCAGTTGCATCAGAAATTTGCAGCAATTTAAAATATTCTTTTCACTGAAATTGTTTATCCACATTGCCAAAGCCTTTAAGGAAGTACTGATGTTTTTCATATTGTCAGGAGCAGCTGTTTCAGTCGGCTGTGGCTGTCTAACCGCTAACGAGGCAGATGGCACACAGTAGCTGAGGTGTGTCTCTTGTATACAGGACCAACTTTTCTGGCTTACAGGAAGCACAGCTGCCATTCTATTATGATGATGATGATCCTTATGTATTTCAGACATTGGAGGCCTTATATAGAGCTGCATGCTTTGAAGGGGTGATTAAGGTCTTTAGTACACTGAATAAGTACTTAAATAATCAAACTGACAAGCTGTGTGGAAATATGGAATCCCAATTAATTAGAATTTTGACTAGAGATTGGAGGGGGGCTCTGTAAAAACAAAGTAAATTTATTTAGCACAGATACAGCCATCTTAATATGTTATAGCATGTAAATTTCAGTAAAGAGCACTTCCACAACTACTAAGCATAAATAGGTTTATGAACAAATAAATGTGGTTTACATTATTAACTCTGGTCAATGAAAGAACATGCAGAAGAAAATATTGGACAGTTAAAACTAGAGAAGGCCTCATATTTTTGCCTGAGTTGGCATAAACTGGTTCCATAAAGTGTCTGAAACAGCAACAGTTTTTCCCCATGCCTCACTTGTAGTAATTAATGCTTTGACATCTGCTTTATTTTTTCTGAATAACTACTTCCTTAACATTCTTATATAGCATAAGAAAGCTGGAAGGGGCAATAAGGTGTGGTTGGGGCTTAAGGAAGCAGTGAAATGCTGACCAGATGCTGCATTTCCTGTTGATTCGAAGCCTTAGTTCATTAGACCACTAATCAAAACCATGTGCTCTGCTAACAAACCATTTCATCCCCTGAGTGCTAGAGCATGCACACGCTGTTCCCAACTAATTATGACCTGCTCCAAATCAATGAAAAGTCTTTTCTTGGCATCCATAGGTGGTAGAAGAGGTTGTCTGAGAATGGGTATCCTTGCTGTTGTTTGTGTCTTCACATTGCTCAACTAAAATGATTTAGCCAGAAGCATGGAATCACTGTATCTTGTTAGTGTTTTGACCATGTTAATATAAGCTTATGGAGTCTATGTTTCATAAACTCTCATGGACTAGTTACAGAGTAATAAATAAATAACCAAAATTAAGTGGGGGCATAATCAAGTCTAGATGTCTGTGTTTCAGAAGTCAGAAGCCCCATCACTATCCTGTCTTGTCTAAAGGAAGAGGCTGAGGTATTGAGCCATTGATTCATCACTTTAGCCCTAAGTGAAGACTTAAAGCTCTGTGAAATACAGAGTGGGCAATATTGCATTGTCCTGGGTTGGTATGGTGTTGGTTTTGGTAGCAGGGGAGGGGTCCCAGTCACAGCTCCCATGAGATGCTGCTGAAAGCTCCCTCAGCTCCAAATATTGGGCTCCACCTCTGGCTAATGTTGGGTCCATCAGTGACAATGGATGTGCCTCTCGAACAGATTCAAGAATGGGAAAGGCTTCAGGGCAGAGGAGAGATGATTATGCGGAGAGAGGAATAACAGAGGTGAGAGCAACCACACAGCAGAGATACCAAAGCCAGTGAGGAAGGAGGGGAAGGAGGTGCCATAAGGGAGATTTTTTTTGTAGTGCACCCCATGGTGAGATGGCAGCTGTTCCCCTGCAGTCCATGGAGGAGCACGGTGGAGCAGTCCCTGAAGGATCGTGGTGGAGCAGATGTGGACCTGCGGCCTGTGGGGGATCATGGTGGAGCAAAGTGGACCTGCAGGTATGGAGGACCCTGTGCCAGGAGAGGTGGTGGTGCTGGAACCAGGCCAGGGCTCTGTGGGCCGCCCGTGCTGGAGCAGTTTGCTCCTGAAGGACTGTGGCTTGTGGAGGGACACACGATGGAGGGGTTTGTGAAGGACTCTCTCTTGGGGAGGGACCCTGTGCTGGAGTAGTGACTGTGAGGAATCCTCTCTGAGGAGGAAGGAGCTGCAGAAAACAACCTATGACAAATGGACCATAAACACCACTCCCTGTCCCCCTGTGCTGCTGCAGGGAGAAGGTAGAGTTAGTGGGAACAAAGTAATTTAGGGCCGGGAAGAAAGGAGGGGTGAGGTAAAGTATTTAAGCTGGTTTTTGTTTCTTTGGTCTTTTTTGTCTTGTTTTGTCCCTTTGCTCTGTTTTGATTTGATTAATGATAAACTGAACTGATTCTTTTCCCCCCCAAGTTAAGTCTGTTTTCCTGTGACCATAACTGGAGGATGAAACCCTCCTACTCCTTGTCTTGACCCATGAAGTTCTAGGTGGGTTTCCTCCTCGCCATCCTGAAATGGGGAGGTGGGTGAGTGGCAGCGTGGACTTTTGATTATCAGCTGGGCCTGATAGTGCTTATATTGCACTACTACTCTATGTATAGGTAAAATGTCTGTCTCCAAAGCTTACAGCAAGGTTTGTTCTCCATGATGGTCAACCTAAGGAAATAACTTTCTGCAGCACTTTCCATATAGCTACAATCCCAAAAGCATGAACAGATACAACAAGAAATTAGAGTTACAATTGTCAAAGATGTTTCTTTCTTATCTATAAAAAGTTTCTGGTAATCTTGAACGAGAAGCTATGGTGGATTTTTTTTTTAAATGCTATTCCTCTTGCTTAATAGAGAAGGCAGCTTCATGTGATGCTATCGCTCTTCAAAAAAATTTCATAATTTTCAAAAGTTAAAAGGAAAATAACTTCCTTGCAAATGATAAAAAGCAGCTGATGAGAAAAGACAGGGAAGTTTGGTGACTGATTTCACCAAATGAAAAGAGGGAGATATGATCAATTACATCTTAGTAAAGCTCTGGTATCAGTGTGTTGGAAAGGTGTACAAGAATAAACAAAGGAGGATGAGTCATGGAGTGGAAGGCAGAAAGTTTGAGCATCTTGATCAGGAAAGGACAAAAGAAATAGCCTGATTCCTCAGAAGCCAATGGAGGCAAACCTACAAGCAAAGTACAAGGCGAGCAGTTTACAGCAATAACAAGGAATACTGCAGGGTTAGAGGATCATGTGGAGATGGTCACAGAAGAAAGCAGAAGTACTGCAGTGCTAAGGGGAAGGTTTTCAGAAAGTCACAGATTTCAGAAAGCCTGTGGAAGACAATGACAAAGGTGAAGAAGATGAAGATCAAGGGCGGAGAAGAGGACTAATGAGCCTGGGAGATGTAGAGCAAGCAAGGAGAACCACTGGTGCCTGCTAGAGTGGGACATGAAAGAACACTGATAAATAGGAGAAGGGATATCTTGAAGGAGGTGAAAAATATTGTGTGTAGGAAGTAAAGAAATCTACCTTGATCAATCCATGAACAAAATGGTGACACAAAATGAAAAAAGAAATAAGTGAGAGTTCTTCAAGAGCATTTACATGTGGTAAGAAAAGAGGAGAAACTCCTGTGTTTTTATATTTCCAGGGAATACTGGTGTCACGGTCTAACACTGGCCCGGCAATTAAACCGAGTGACAGACTCTCTCTATTAATCTCTCTCTCCTCCCTGATAAGAAAGGAGAGAGAATAAGGGAGAGAGACTTATGGGTTGGAAACTAAACTACACAACTTTAATGAAACAGTAATGATAAATAGGAAAAATTACTAAATATATACAAATATACAGGAAAATGGATACCACATTCCTCCCTCCTTTCCCCCAATAGCTCTCACGTCACCACCGAGGCTGCAGGGCAGCCCTGGGAAAGTCCAGGCTGGACTCCTGGAGTTGGCAGCAGTTGGGAGCTGGAGGCAGGAACACACAGATATGGGCTGGCATGGATCAGGACCACAGGCAGAGGAACGGACGGGATCCTTCCAGGATGCCAGGTGAAGGAAGGGCAGGCAGCCGGAAGCTGGAAATCTGGCTTGGCCCTCGTGATCCCTCAAATTTATACTGAGGATGACGTATATGGGATGGAATACTCTGTTTGGTCAATTCTGGCATCTATCTTGTCCGTTCCTCCCCAAAGGAGGGCTGCAGGTGGGACCTCTTTATCCTCCTGGAGGGTAAAATGTTTTCCTCAGAGCTGAGCAGTGTCCTTGGCTCTGCACACCAGTCTCTAGCAGTAACTATAAACATCGAGTGTTATCAGTCCTAGAAACACACACTGTCTGAGAAACTTGCTGTTAATTTCAGCAAGTGCAACTACTTACAAGAGACCTAGCTAAAAGCAAAAGTACAAGACAGAAAATCACCTTTATCCTGGCCCAAACCAGGACAACTGGAAATTGCTGCTCCTTGGTAAAATGGCTTTGTGGTCAGAGTCAGGGAAACAGCACTATGGGTGGAATTATGGAAACACATAATAAAAAAAAGCGTTTATGTGGTGGAATTTTCTTATGGAACATCACTATCAAAATGCTGCTGTTCTTTCCAAGCCCCTTTCTGGTCTCCCTTCTCTAACTTTGGTTCATCTTTAGTGATCACAACTGAATAGAGAAACTGATGACACTTAAAACACTTTGATTTTACCTTTGTGAAATATTTTGTAATTCTGCTTGTGATATTCAGTGCCCTTTTGTGGGTCATCAAACTAACTCTCACTCAGGTCAACTGCATAACAGAGAGAAAAAATATGAGCATGAGATTACATCTGTCTAAAGCTTTGATCTGTACTCTGCCTTGTGCTAATTAAAAAGGTGAGGCTGCTTGTATACTGCCTAAATGAGAAAAGAAAAAAACCAATAAAACTGTAATTTAACTGATGGCAGACATTTCCCATCATCTAACTCAAGGTGCTCTGCCATGCTAATTAAGCCAAAAGATCTTACCTTTGCATTTATTTATCTGGATGATCTCACCTTTACTAAAAATTTTATGAAACCGAATTTTATTGCAGGAAAAATGTTTCAGAGCATGCTCTCTCCTACCCTGAAGCAAGAAGGCCTGATTTTTGATGATTGTTCCTCTACATACCCACTTCATCAGCTGATAAGAAGCAACATCCTCCTGCTAAAGTGGAATGTGGGGAGAAGAGAAAAGGTGTTTCTAAAGAAGCTCAGGACTCCAAGTGGATGCAGAGCTATCAAGGTAAAAGTATCTGCTTCTCTGCCAGAAATAACTGTGAAGGCCCTTTTTGCTAATCTTTTTCTTGGAGACGTGGTACCAGATGACCAGGCACTTTTTTGTACTTTAATCAGGAGCTTCTCAAACAAGCTCCCCTTTTATTCTTGTTTCAGATTCTCTTGTCTTATGGTGATCGACCGAGGAGATAGGATTTGCACTCATACTTGATTGGATGAATCCCTTTGGATAGTCTCTGCACTCTAGGAGTTCAGAATTTTAAAAATGAAAAGAAGATTTCAGTACACAGATCAGAAACTGATGTCAACAGGAACCACGCTGCATCAGGGATACTTAGATTATTAAAGTATCATGGTGTTTTTTTTATCTGTCATCATCTGAAAAATACATCTCAAAAACACATGATAAGTTTAAAGTGATAAAGAATACGTAAGGTGCATTTTTCTTATAAGAATCTAGATATAGCTTAAATTCATTCTGGTTTTTTTGTAATGAGTATGGAAAATGTCTGCATATGTGCCAGTGCTCACCAGTTCAGCAGGAAAAATCTAATTTCAGTGGCTCCCTGCTTTTCTTAAAAGTAATATTAAAGAAAATGGCAGACTAAAACAGAATCAGACGTTGTATTAATCAGTGTATGACTAAGAGCTGAGCATTGCAAATGTGACATTCTGATTTTAACCTGGCAAAAACTCTAGGATCAATTTAACACATTCACTTCTGGAAAGCAACAACTTTGGATGAAAAAGCTAAACAACAAAACCAGCAAACCCTACAAACTCATAATATTTATCATGATTTGTCTTTGTTTTTGTTTTCTTGAGGAAACCATCTTATTTTGGCATGAAGCCTGCTCAGGGAGTGGCAACTGAACTTGCTTTGGGTACAAGCTGCCAGTGTGTAAAGCTTTTCCTCAGGAAGTCTTCATGTTTCCTGTTGGGCCAAATGAAGCAGAAGATGAAAGGTGTCAGTCTCTCACCCTTCCCTAGTGGTGCTTTGTCTTTCAGTAGTGACTTCTGTTTAGATTTTTTTTTCTCCGTGGATGGGGGGGATGTGGTTTGCAGACACATTAAGTATAATGAAGTGCTGGACTACCCAAAGAGTAGATCTGGTATTTTGTCTGCAGTCTTATTTTGCAGCTGGTCAAAATAGTGTTTTGCAGAAACCTCTGAAATATTGGCTATGCTTATGTGGAGTCAGCCTTACCAGGGTAATTCCGAAGAAAACGAACTGTGTATTAGTTACTTCATTGCTCAATCATAATCTTTATTCCAAATTTACCATTTACAATAACAAAGGAAAGGAAAGGGCAGGCTGCAGCTGATAAATTATTTGTTTGGAGTCAAGAGAACTGACCTGTCTCAGTAGGTTTTCTTTTTTTACTGTGTTCCTCAAGCTAAGCAACCAGCAGAGTGAGACAGAAGCACACAGAATCCATGTGCCATATATGTATGAATGTTTAGAATTTTCTCTTTATTTGATCTATTCAGCAGAACAAGAGCTATGTGAAGACAATGAGGGCAGTGTTCAGGACATACACGATTGGTATCCTTTGATGGGGAAGTCATAAAATTAGTCTGTAGCAGTGCACTTTTCTCCGTAAACCTGACTTTTGAGGTGAAAGAGTGATATTCCACAGTCATTAAAGTGACCTTTCCACTTCCAAGTTACACTGTGCTCTAAAATTCTGTCAAAGTAAAAGGTAAAGTGACCATAATGGACAGGTATTTTCTTTCTTCAAATGCATTGTCTTATCTAACAGATACCACCTTAGTTAATAAGTCAGTTCTCATTTTTTCCCCTCTAGGGTCAGCAGGCTGGCCCTGCAAATACTTAAGTATCTTGTCCCTCCATGGGCAGGGACACCTTCCACTAGACCAGGTTGCTCAATGTCCCATCCAACATATACCACATCTCACCACATATCTGTGAGTCCTGCTGAAACATGAAAACAGAATTAATGCAGAATCTAGGATGATCTCTGGTGACCTTATTTCCAGCCATTCTGAGTGAATAGACTACAAAATAATGTATTTAACTAAGTCTGTATAAAAATCTGGCAACCTGCTAGCAATTAGTGAATTGCTGAAAAAGATAGCATTGCAGCCTGTGACTACCTTGCACTGAAATGATACTGCTTTTGGAAGGAGACCAGTTACAAGGAAGTTTTGATAAAATTTTCACTTGTAGTATTTTTTGAAAATTTTTTAACAGCCTGGTTTCTCTATAGCTGAAACATTATTTAGTAATCTATCAGTAAGCCTAGAATTCACTGGATTCTGATCACACAAAGAAGCACAGAGAGTGTCCTTTTACATTGACTCTTATTTAGTTAGCATTCACATAGTATCCCTGGCTTTAGGCCACTGATTTTTTGTTCCATATTTCATCTGATAATGAAGCAAGGGCAAAAGGAAGAGAGCTTTATTCTCTAATGAAGAGATAGACAAGTTCCTTTGCTCAGGTCAATGATAAAATGATATCCTATGTATTTGAAGCTTTATATCAGTTTAGAATAAGTGCACCTGAAAAAAAGGTAGTTACAATCCATGTGCTTAGTTTTTTATGAACTGAATAGGAGAGGCTGTTGTCAAGATAGTGCTGAAGTCAGATGAACCAGATCCTTTTATTCACTGATGTACTCAGTATTAAAAATATTAAACTTGTACCTTGCATTTTTATCTCTTTCATTGCCAAAATGGCAATTGCAACACCTTCATATTTCTTAATTTAAATGAATTGGTATAATTGACAGAAGCCCAGGCCAAGCAAGTTTTCTAATGATCATCAAGCTGTAGGTATCAGGCTGACTCCATCTTAAAATTAGCAGCCTGTGGGAGAGTCATGGGGTTGTCATGAAATAGTGATTTGAAAGGAAGGGAAATGCTGATTCAGTACAGATTCAGGTCAGACTAAAAGTAAACTCTTCTTTCTGTCCTGAAGCTGAATATTTAGAGGTAATCTAAAATTTTACATAAAGGACAGGACCTCTGTGTTTGGAGAAAATGTTGTCATTGGTCATTGATTCTGGAAGCTCTTTGCAACCTCCTGCAGGCATACAGTTTATATTACGAAATATGAGGACTGATACTCCTTACATGCTCATGACCTACCTAGAGCTGCTGCAGATGTAGCATGCAGTCACAGAATGGGGTCCTGAGGATCTTCAAAGGTAAGTAGACAGTGCTATGCAATGAAGCTATGGTTATTGCATATAATATAATACATGGAAATGTGCTACAAAAGTGGAACTGATCACAGGAGAGAACCATGATACATACAGCAGGTGAAACTGAAAGGCACAAGAGTGACATCTCATATATCAGAGACCAGAAGGCTGGTAAAAATCATCACTGGCCCCTACTTTAAATTTAAAAGACTGGATTACATAAAGTGCATTTTTAGCAAAAAGAGAAGTATGGTATTGTATATAATCCTGCCATTGCCTTCTGAGTTTCCTTTATGTAATTAAGTCAGGAATAGTCTGACTGATTAATTATATGCTCTTAATTTATATATCCACTGTTGCTGATGAGATTATGTATGTTGTATTACTGTAAGAAGGGAGTTGTTACTTTTGAATACAACACAATGCAATAATTGCTTTCCTTATTTTGCTGGCCTTGATATAAGTCTTTATTCAACATTAGAACTGCACTGATACATGATGTTTTACCTTGTTCTAATTGTTTTATTTCAAAATTTTTGGATTAAACAACCCTCTTGCTGAACTATTACATTTTCTTCTTAGCAGAGGAGGTTAAAAGTAACTGTCATAAGTTGTGATATATGAAGTCTCACATCCATTAAATAAAAATGCAGATTTAGTTTAAGCAGAGAACATGTGGTCAGATAAAAATAAGAGGGGATCATTTTATGGTGAAGCTTAAGCTTGTAACACTGTAACTTAGCTTATAACATTAAAGCTTAGGCTTGTAAGACTACAGCTCAAGAGGCATAAAACACCACTAAATGAAGTGAGATGAAGGCAGCAAGCCCATGTTATTGTTCTGGGCTACCCAGTAGAAGACAGACATAGATATGTTGGAGCAAGTCCACTGAAGGGCCATAGAGATGGTTAAGGGATTAAAGCATCTGGTGTAGGAGGAGAGACTGAGAGAGCTGGGACTGTTGAGCCTTGAGAAGTGAAGGCTCAGGGCAGATCTTTTCAATGCATATAAATACCTAATGGTAGGGAATAAAGAAGATGGACCCAGACTCTTCTCAGTGGTACTCAGGGAAAGAAATGTCAGGCTGTGAGCACAAGTTGAAATAAAAGAAATTCCACTTAAATGCAAGGATAATAACTATTTATAGCCAGAGAAGTCAAACAATTGAACATGTGGGACAGAAAGGATGTAAATTCCCCATCCTTGGAGACATTCATATCCCAACTGGATGCATCTTGATCAGCTTACCCTAACTGTCTGCTTTTATCAGGGACTTAGAACTAGATGATCTTCAGAAGTCTTCTCCAAACTCAGCTGTTGTGTGCTCTTGTGTATCTGTCTGTTATGTGTGAAACTACTTCAGGTCTGATATATGAGGAGGAACCTTGCTGGGTTTGAAAGTACCAGGGTCTGTGAGTTCATTTAATGGCTGGACTGGATGATCTTAAGGGTCTTCTGCAGCCTAAATCATTCTGTTTTCCATGCTTCTATGTATCTTTGGGGATAGCCTCCTAAAGGCAGGCTCCTTCACCAGCTCTCTAGAATAGCACATTTCCAAAGTAAATAAGTGCCTTAAAAGGCAAAATGAAGTCTCCTTTTGAAGGCACACTTACTACTTATCACCTCAAATTAGTAAGTATCCCTTTGTCTGTCATCAATCAGGAAAAATGCAAGGTGCCATAAGAATTTTTCTGCTAACAGTATTGCCCTTCTAACGTAAGCAGCAACAGAAGCACCCATAGTATCTTCTGAAATCTCTGTGAATCTGTATTTAGAATGGTCTGAAAAAAAGGCTATCTTGGTATTCTTGGTATGACTGCAGCAGTTTTTCTTTTTTAATGTTGCTATTTTGAAATATCTGTGAAGGTTTATGCCAAACTGGAGTATAGGATTGCTTTTATGAACTCAGGTGCATCTCATTGGATATGATGGAGTGTGTTGGAGTGCTTCAGATTAAGACACTGCAGGATGGTGTTAGGCCAAAGAATAAAGTTAAATCAGAAATAAAGTGATTTTTCAGGCTTTCTCTTGTGTTATCCTGTGATACACTAACTGATTTCTGATTTTTAGATAAGATTACTGAATTAAAAATGGCAGATTTTCATAGCAGTAAACACAGGGGAAAAAAAGAGACCTTCCAGTATATATTAAAACTTTTTTTGGTGGATGTGTAAAACCTCTTTCTCCCGTTTTTTTTTTCTGTATCATCGTATTAGGTCTTAAAGTAAAGCTACCACTAATACATGTTAAAATCAGATTTTAAAGCCTTTCTCCTTTTGTTTTATCATTATTCTAGGAAACTATATAGTAGGCTTCCTTTTTTTTGAAAACTGGCTTAGTTTAAAATCAATCTTTTGTGTATGAAATTTTGAGACACTTGAGGTCTTTTAATCTAAAACAAGGAAAAGTTTATTGATCTGTGAACTACTAATGGGGTTTTCTTTAATCTTGCCTTTTTTATTGCTAGTATTAACAACTTGTTTCCTGTATATTTTTAAGTCTGAAAACACCCAAGTTTGAAGATTACTATAAAATATCCCAATTGCTCATAGGGATTAATTTATTAATTAATTTTATGTTGTCATTAATCCACTGATGATTTTGATTGATCTATGGATTAGGAACAAATTCTCATAATCGACCACACAGTGAGAGGATGGTGGCAGTACAACTCTGTCTCGCATGGTCATGTTTTATTTCCACCCTGCAAAGGTTATACAGTGGTGATTTTAGACTTCTATGTGAAGTAGCATTGACATCAGAACTGCAAATTCAGGGATACTTGAGAGAAAGTTAATCTGTCTCTGCACATTATATTTTATCTAAATGGGTGCTGGAGGAAAAAAAAAAACAAAACCAAAACTTTCTGATAATGTTGCTGCTAGCAAAGCACTAGCAAGGAATTTTGGGGGCAGGGCAGTACCTATTAGAAAAGGACTATAGAGGATTCCCAGCATATTCAGTAGCAAGAATGAGAGAAATACTCTTGGCATTGTGCTTGAAAGCCAGCAGCAGTGAGAGAGAAAGCGGGCAAGTCATTAGTGTACACTCCTGTATGAGTTCAGGTCTTGATTATCTCTTTCTGGTGCCTTCAGAGAAGAGAGTAAAGAAGGCTGCTAAAAGACCTGTCCTTTCTAAAAAAGCTAGGGTGAATAATTTCATAGGTTTACCTGGTCTTTTCCAAAGGGACAAATGGCATCACTTCTCCTTACTGGTCTTTCTCTTCTTCCCCTTTTTCCTAACTATCCATTTTTGCAAGTGCAACACTTTTGAAGTCCTTCCTGGTGCAGAGTGTCAAGCGTGTCTGCTTGTTTGAGGGGACTGGGTTGCCCTTGCTTCCTGACACTGACTACATCCTGAGGTAGCTACAGAAAGCAAGAATATTCTGCTTAGTTTGTCCCTTCCCTACAAAAATTCTTATTGTCTCTGTCAAATGCAATATTCAGTCCTACCAGGCTATACTTCAAGCGTTGTGTCTCATTTTTCACCTGACTTCTCAGGGTGAAATTCAGATCAAATGTATTCAGATGCATCTCTTTAACATACAAAGCTGCTCACTGTAAGCCTGATTTTGGTGTAAGGCCATTGAGTGCCAGTTTCCTGGGCATGTGGCATTGCCTGGTGCTCAGATGAGAACATCATGTCAGACGTGTGTAATCGTAACAGTGTTTATTCCTTTTACTCAGAATGTACTCCCTTCATAAACAATGTATGTAAATTCTGAGATAAAATAGTATTTGACAAGACAGTTGGGTATATTTCATTTTATTAACACATTAGTCAGCTTATTCTGCTCAAAGAAATACGTGGATAGTAGCTACATGTAAGATTAGCATATTATTTTTGTCAACATTTGTTCTGTAAGATTTTTTATTACATTATTTCAATTAAGCAATAAGACATGACAAGCACAGGATTTCATAGTGAGCATAGCACTCCACACAAGGTATTATAAGGCATGTGGATGAAAGCTGAAGAATCTTAACCATTCAAAGTGTGCATTAATAATTACTCTAGGCTGACTGGAGTGTCCTTTGGCTTCTTTAATGACATATATACTATGGAATAGGGGAAGCATTTACTGTTCATAGTTATCAAGGCCAAGACTTTGCTCTTGGCCAGTAAGAAAGCCTTCTGTTCTGTCTCTAGGATTAGTTCAGTCATGACAGCACAGTGTAACTTTTAAATCTATTCAGGGCACATCATACTGTTTATGAAGGAAACCAAATGTCCTCTCTGGAACTGCATAACGTAGGAGGTGTCACGAGTCAGAAATAATGAAGATAAATGAAATTATGGACCCAAAGAAAACTACGTATTTTCTGAAAAGTGCCATCCAGTCAGAGATTGAGAAACCGAACCAGTCCCCTGGAAAAATAAATAAGCAAAAAACCCCAAAACAACCAGAAATGCTTTTTGCATAGCTTGTTTTATATCTGGTCACATCAGTCTTAACATATGAAGTAATAAAAGGCTGGGAATAACAAATGTCTCTTTATTTCAATATTACATATGTCTGTTTATTACATTTCAGCCTTTCTTATTTCATACCAATTGTATTTCCACACGTTTTGCTATTGTAGCTTAAAAATGAGCGTGGCTCTTTGGGACAAACCGATTCATTGCCGTAATTTCTCTCATTCTAAACTAAATTTGAAATAGAAAAGGCAGTAGGGCTGTCTGAAACCATCTGAGTTTCAGTGTATTCATCACGTATTTCTTCTGTGCTTTCACTTATTAGATGTAAAGTAACCTGGATTTCTATGACCAGGGTCTCAAAGAGATTAAATATCTCATTGTGATAGTGCTCTGAAATGAAAGGACTGAAGTAAACAAGCCGTTTATGGAGCTGTGCTGGGTTTTGATAATACTTTGTGGATACTTAAATAGGGAAGAGGAAATGATTTCTGGACCTATGAGCATGCTACTGTCATAGATCTGCTAAATCCTCACTAGTTCATAAAATATTCCATTTTTGTTGTTATTCACGGTGTGGCTTATTAGTCCTACCTAACTGGAACAGCCATGTAATATTTACTTGAGTGCCACTAAAAGCAACCCCAGGTAACTTGTGTTCAGTGTTAAAGCAAGAACAACTGGTAATGTCATCTACCCTCAATTTCTTCTCTTCAGTTACTACTGTGGAAAGTCACTCTGAGGTAAGTGAAAAATAATGTCCCCTCCTACCTCCAAAGCAATCTTCTGGTAGGCATAGAAGAAATCAGTCTTCCCTCATTCAAGCAGCCCAGTCTGAATAACTGGAAGAAAACAAGTTTGTAATAGTTCTGAGGTATCCACTGGTCTGTTTCCATGAAGCAACTCCCTTGAAGCAATGAACTATATTCTTCTATCACCCAACTGATTTGCTGTTGTCTGTAGACTCTTTTAGGACAATCTTCCAGATTTTCTAGAAAAACAAGTTGGACCTCAAGACTGGGATGGGGAAGGACCAAGCACAGCTTGAAATTCCTTACAATGTTCACATCAGACTAAAATATTAGAGAACTGGCTTGGTCTTTTTTTGAGGAGGAGGACTCAACATCCTGAAATTTAGAATGTATAATGTCACCGATTATCACGTGGTGTATGTGACAAAGGAGGGGACCAAACCAGAATCTTCAGGCCAAGTGCTTTGAGAGACTGGAAACTGCTGTCTGAATGTAGGTGGAACAGAAAGAAGAAAGTGGTTGTTCTCCATCCAAATGTGTATGCTTCAAGTGATGAAAAAAATTCAGACAAATTGCTGATTTCATCAATCTTATGCCATTCATTGGCATCTGAATCTCGACTCCTGTTCACAGAAAGGTAAATTTTGAACACAGTTTGTTTCTTGTATTAATCTTAGTAGTGAGTATGAACATGAATTTACTGTTTCTACATACCTAAATATAATAGGAGTGTGATGGAATAGGGTTAAAGTGTCGTGAGATTTGATAAGCATTCAAGCATTTTATCTGACTTGGGGCACTGAATCCATGGAAACATTGGCTTTTACACATCATTTTCTCATTCACAAAATTAAGTAATTACATCCTGGGAGAAAAGCACTGGCATTGAATATACAGTATCCAGACTATGTCACTACAGGTAGCAGATTGAGTTTAACTAGCCATATGGATTGTAATTGTCTAAGTATGATTAATTCATAATGTTTGTTAATTTTATGCCTTATATTATGGTTTGTTATTATAATGTCAGTCTTTTCTCACTTTCTTTTTTTCTTTTTAATCTAAGTTTTGATGAGAGCCCTCAAGGGATTTTAATCTTACTATGATACTAACTAATGATGTCCTTATATTCCTGGGTCTCATCAATAGCTTGTTCCCCTTGCTGTAAGTTTCACAGAAAAAGGTTCTGAAGTTAGAACAGATGGTGCATCAGTCCATTGCAGAACTCTGTTGCAGCCTAAGGAGAACTTTATATTGAAGGTGGAAATAATGGTTTTCTGCTCAGCTTATTGTAAATTCTAAATGGGGTGATTGAAGACTATAATGATCACTGTTGTTTGATGCCCATGAGTTTCAACATCTGGCTAATGCCTTTACTGGCTGTAAGAGTAAGTAAAGGCACTATAGGGTTTTCTACCCTTCTCTTAAATAGATTATAGTATATATATATATATATATATTTGTGCACATATACATGAATACACAAGTTTGATGTATGCATAGGAAATAATATATATTTGCATAATTGTGAAATGGAATATTACATAATACAACATTTTCATGCCAGCACTGGACTTTCTTTTTTTCATTGCCTGAGTTTGATTTCTACTTTAACAAATGGAATTCTTTTAAATTGCCTTTTATCTCCTTTTGCCTACAGACTCAAGCCAATAATTCAAGGTAAATAAGCAAATATGGCTTGCTTCTCATGTAGAGTCCAAGAAGGAAGCACAAGTGAGACTGACAGAGCTGGCCTTTGTAAGGCAGCTGAAGGCCACCACCTTCAAAGTAATGGCCCTTGTTACACCAACTTTTGTTACACTTTTTATCAGGTAATTCACTATATCACTGAAGTCACTAGTCTGTTCTCTCTCTGCACTATAATTGACTTGATGGCACACTGTTAACAGGAATCATGTTTGAAAAGGAATGTTTTCACAGGGAATTTAAAAAGTGATTTCTCTATGTATGTTGTTTCTTTCCTTGGTTGTACTTCAATCTAGATAATGACAACAGTTTAGGAAGATTAATTTTAAAAATCCAGCTGATATTGTCTTAACTTATTTAACAGTTTGGCTTGGTAATCTTGAAACAAATGGCAAAAATCTCTATAAGCATTATATTTTTGCTGTTCTGTTTTCTTTTAAACACTCTGGCTATATTAAAAAAAACATGGGAACACATGCTGAACTTAAGGCATATGCTGTGAATCCTTTGATTTCAATAAAACCTTTAATCACAGGCTTAAAATGTTTTGCTGAATTTGGACCTAAACACCTAATAAAACATACAAAATGCTGCCATTTGATGGTCACTATTTAACTTTGTTATGTTTTTTTTTTTCCACCCTGAAGATGTGATGCTTTGTCCATTTATGCTATGTTGGTGAGGATAATGAAGTCTTCAGGCCAGGCCTTTAAAATACCTGTTGATAAAGAGAGTGGTCAAAGCATTAAGTTTCCAATTAAGGCTATCAGAATCTGATACATTAAACAGCCTTAATTACAATCTTTTTCATCTTTCCTGAAGAAAGGTTTGTGAAGTATATGCTGCTTATAGTGAATCTGCAGTTAGTTTTTAATTAATGCAAAGTCTGAATTCTGAAGTTGTATGACTTTAAAGCCTTCATTTTAATTTTCCTACAGTTTTGTAATTTCACAGTTTTATAGAAGGGTAAATGTGTGCTTATACAGAGATTTGTTTATAATACCAGTCTGAAGAGAATGACTGTGACAGGTACAGAAAAGGACTGACAAAGTGCTTGAAATAACTATGTGGGAAGTTGAAAAACTTGTTTTTCTGTATTTCTTTGTTCTCTTAAAATTGGTGTTTTGTTTGTAACTAATGCTACCTAATGGCAGCTACAAGAAGCTTTACACAGCTATGCAAGTTCTTTATATGATCAGATAGAACAGAAGGATGAGGACAGTAGCTTGGAGTTCAAAGGATAATACTGCTCACAAAATAAAAACTCAGTGTAACTACTGTGATTTCTATTAGGTGCTGATCTTTACATGTTTCTTTTTTTTGGCTTGGGTTGGGTTTTGGTTTTTGGGGGTGTATGTTGCAAGTAATTTTCCCCTACACATCAACTGATGGATTTAATTTCCGTTAAACCAAACTTTCTATTGGACTGGTACTTGCCTCCCTCACAAATACAGTGAAATTCATAGCAGCACCCACAAAGTAAGGTTTCATAAATTATTTCTTTTGCATACTAGTGGTATGAAATGCTCATTCATCAGTAAAATAAACTCTACTAATTCCAATATGTTAAGCTCCCCAAACAGGCTTGGATGTGAGAGATACAGATATTGCTGCAGTGATCAGCAAGACACATTAAGTATAAATCAATACACAGTGAAGTCTCTTGTGGCTTGGTGAGCAGTCTCTGCTCGTGCCTGTCTATGACACTGGCGAGGCATTCCTCTGCCTTCCCCACGCTTTGCTGTTTCATCTCAGGTGGTGACTGCAATGACTGAGATAATTAGCTGAGTTGCTACTGTTTTAAATTACTTTATATCAGACTCAGAGAATCCTGAGTTGCCAGAAAATTGGACCTGGCTTCCTGAGCTTCTCAATGGGTTGGGAAGTAACCAAAGAGGAAGAATGCCAGAAGTACTGGAGGAGGAATGGCCAATGCTATAAATGTGAATAAAATAGCAGCCAGTGCTTTTGTGAGTAGCTAAAGCAGCTGATCATCCAGTTGTTACCCAGTTCTTAAAAACTGACTGAAATCCAGAGCAAGGTCATGCTAGGCTCAAATTGTCCTGGTATCTGTTGATCCAGTAAAAGGCTGCCAAATGGAGAGAATAAGATAGAAATTTGCAGCATGGTAAGGCCCTTCTTAGGTTTTTCAAACTCTGTGCCCTCCTGACTCTTTCTCCTACCTCTTTCTTTACTTTTTACCACTGTTTCATCTGAAGGGCTTATTTGGCCTGCTACCCACCCTTCCATATGCAATCCTTGCTTGCTTATTCATGCTACCACTTACAGAAACTCTAAGATATTTTTTATTTTGCGAGTATTTACAGAGAAAAATGGTGATGCATATAATGATTGGTTTTGCGGATTTTCATCTTGCCTACGATCAGATACTGCTATGATTCAATGGAGGTCGAAGGCAAACTGATCTCCACAGGGTATTCATCAGTTCTAATAAACTAGATGTTGCAGTATGGCTGTGGAGAGTCTCTGCCAGATAAGTTCACAGTACTCAGTCCTGTGAATGTGCATGGCTGTACTGTATTTTAAGATCATAGCATTTTATTGGATCTGCAAATTGCCTTATGTCAAAAAAGTTCTAAGCATTCTAGTACTTTGGGTCTGCCCTTTTCCCCCTGTGTTTAGAACACACCTAGATTCCTTTTTAGGTCTTCTCTTACAAAGCTCACTTGGGATTGCTCTGAAAAGAGCACCACTGCAATGAGTAGTGTTGGGCAGTAGCTGCTCTGAGGGAACTGTGTGCACTTCATGATAATCCTCTAGGCTAGAAACATCTGAAAATGTTGTGTTCATGCTACCCCAACCTTGTCTAGATAAATGAAGCAAATATGGTAATTTCCACTTCTATATTTGAGTCAACTCTTTCCAAAATAATTTAGTTTAAACATCTGGGAATGAGACAATCCTTCATTGTACACATTACTTCTCCCCTTAAAGAAAATCTCCAGAATAATTCTCTGTGAGTGAGAAACATTAAAAATATCTGTTGTTTGGTTTTTTTTTACAGTTTTTAATTCTGTTAATAGGGGTGTTTGAGAAATATATCTCTCTGTGCCAGATTATCAGTAATCTTTAATTTTAAAATCTTGTGACTTTTTTTCTCACAGGTAGAAGCACTGCTGTCTGTGATACAGTCTTTGTGGTTGTACATGCTGGAATAAGGGAAAGTCAGGTAAAATATATTTTCAAATGCCCTCCAAAAAGACTTATTTGCTTGCTAATTGCTTGGGGATTTTTAAGGAAAATATTTTGGAGAAAAAAATGTATGTCACAAGTTAAATACTTAAAAAGTATCAGCAGCATAATGTCATAGTAGAACAACAGATTCTATGAATCACAGTATGAATTTGAGGTAAATTGAATAAAATTGGTATATTATGCAAATGGCAGCTTTTTTATATAGATTGGGTAAGGAGAGTGTAATGTTACCAATGCCTTAGCAATTATTTTTAAAGGATATATTTTCTTTCTTTTTGTTCATGCATATTTTTTACATCTCATGTAAATGTCAGTCCATGTTTTGTTTAACTTATTGTTGTCATTTTTTTAATAAAGCCAAACCCATGTTAACAAATACTAGCAATAGAGCAAATATGCTAGAATGTATTTCAAGTATTGTGAGTTCAGCAATAGCCTTCTAGATTTATTTTTTTAATGCTTCTGTACTTATATTTTCTGAACATGAAAAGGTCACAAGTCATGAAGTTATTTCCAACTTGTTTCCGGATAGAGAGATAATGTAGCCATGCTCTGGCATTTTTCTTGACATTAGAGACTAAAGATGCTGCATAAAACCTATACAAATGTGAAGTTAATGTCATATTGTAGAGTGACATTGGCCTCAAGACTGTCAACACATGTGAATATATTGGGGTTTCTTCATCCTTGAGTAGAGAAGCTGGAAGTCTGTAAGATGTCTTCAAGTTAAATTGGAAAAATTAATCACTAACATATTACAAGGTTAGGACTAATGGGAATCAACTTTCTGACATAAAGTGAAAGGCCTGATTTCATCTACTGTAAAAGAAATACTCTGTCACAGTCTATGATAGTTTGAAAGAGATTGTGCTTGTTGGAGATGTTGTCTGTATTCAACTGAATCACTGAACAGTCATGGACAATAGCGAGGTCAGTGAATTGTATTACCAGTACTTCTGTGCAATGCACACTTTGCATCAGTTTCACAAATACCTTTTTTTAGTATTGGTGTAATCAAAGTAAGTGTGATCATGATCTGAATGTAATAGAGGAGTAATTGCATATATGAAAATTATATATATATGCTATATAAGCAATTGTCTAATGCATAGAGCAATCAAATTCATAGTTTAAAAACCTTCACTTCTATGATGGATCTCAAAATGGGAATTCTTCTCTCTCTACATGTATGTTTGGTGTTTCCTGTGAGGTGCCTGTCATTTTAACAAAAGTGACATGCAGAGTAAAGTGGAAAGGTCCTGTTTCAACCTGGGAAGAGGGTGGGGCAGACAGATGAATTGTTCCGTATTTTCTATGAAATCTTAATTGATTAGACGATCACCTTTATCCACCATAGAAAGACTGTCTTTCTTTATGATGGATACAACAGCAGGAGAGCAAACTGTTGGAATTGATATACTTTGTTGCTTATCTGAAAGGAGATTTTTTGCCCTAATTTTGCACAATAGTAGAAACTTCCTTTAAATCCCATTTTCCTAACCAGTGCCTAGAATAGCTCTTGTTGTTCGATTCTAAGGACTCTATTGTGGCTTTTAAGCCCGAGCCCACAGTAGGGGTTGTGGAGGGATGCACCGCCCCCAAGAAACTCCTAGAGGGTTTGTACTTGAGGACAAATCTGATGGTAGAATTAAAAAATTGGAACAGACCATTGTAGATCATCCAGTCCTCCCATCTGCCAGTGCAGGATTTTCCCTCCCAGATGTTCTTAATGCATTGTTCAATGTAAAAGTCTCAACTCTGGGAGTTTCCAAAGCTTTGCTTGGAAAATTTTGCCTCCTTTTTTTTCCCTCAGAAGTAGGAGGACACAGCAGCAGCCATGACCATGTCTTTTAATATATATCTGTGTACACTTTGGACTGGCTTCTACCTGCTGGCTGGTGTGAATAAGGGGCAGATAGGTACAACTTTTCCCTTTGCAGTCTCCAGATTACTTAAGCATACCACGTGATCCCTGTGCCCTAGGAGGGGATTTGTAACTGCCTTAAACCATAACGTGTCCTTTAATGAATGCCTCAGATTTTGGAAAGTGTGATCTAAAGTGTAATCACTCAGCTCTGTAATGCAGTGAAGTTAATCTGTGGTTCAGTCAGAAAATTTTGTCCTAATTTTCTGGGTGGTGATTACTCTCCCAACCAGTGAAATTGGCTTGAATGTTCCAGTGCATTTTGTTTACTGCTTAAAGGTTGATAAAACTCCCATGTATTATTTCTTTTGGGGAGAATAATAATGGTTCATTCTTCAGTCTTTGTAACTGTCGGTATTTCTGTCTTTCAGAAGGATTTTGAAAGATTTCCATGATCACATATTTTGCAACAGCATTGTAAATGCTATTGGAAAAAACACATTTTCACGTGTAATTCAAATCTGTAGAGTAAATGAGACCCCGATCCTGCGGAAGTGATCTTGTGTTTAACAGTGTTACACATAAGCAATACTGTCAGATTTATGAAGATCCATTCGGAACTTGATTAATCCATGGGATAAACATATCAACTCTGATGTAAACTGGGATTTGCACTTCAGACAAGACTTAGGAAGGCTCCTCTGTGTTTGGATTAGTGTTATGAGTAGTGTAAAAGAGATTGTGTTCTGTAAGATGATGCGTGGTAAGTCAGTGATGTACAAAATCTGCCAGAAGGGACTACAGCAGTCATAGAAAAACCTGAGGGCTCCATCAAGATGAAATTTTCATAGATGTATTTGCCAGTGTGTTCTTTGAGGATGAGTGTATGAAACAATATGAAATATATAACTTAAGTGATTGGAAATTAATATTGAGAAAATTAAGTTTAAAGATCTTTTTTTCAGTTTTAAAAGAATGGTTTTAAGTCCTACTTGTCTGCATGTTTTTAAGTGGCAAAAAAAGTCATCTTGACTTAGGCTGAAATCCATAAATAAAATTACCAGATTAATGACAGCACCAGTCTATCTTGCTACAAAAGAGCTGTTTACTTGTAGATGCAAAGGTATTTCCCATTTTTAACATTATAACCTTAAGGTGGCAGATCGGGTTCTAATGTCTAAAGTTCTTTGCCAGTTTGTGGCTTTCTAATAGTTTCAGAATGTGATTTCACATACTCCAGTTTGATTGCTGCAGTGCCTGGGCAGAAGAAGTACAAAAGAGCTCCACTTCCAAAAGACAGGTGAATTTTAGAGAGTTGTTTTCCATCCACATCATTGTCCTGCTTCATTTTGTGCCACTCTCACTTTTCAGCTAGAGAAAGTGCATGGAGCGTTGCATAATTCCTGAACACAATTTCTCTCCATAGCATCTTTCAGGCTGTGTGACTCCAGTTCCCACAGGGTAGGGCAAAAGCTTTAATGCATATAATCATCTGGAAATAAATTTATAGGTGAATTTTCTGTGACATGGCAGGACAAACATGATGGTTCTTTACCAGTGTATTTTGCAGTTTATGTATCGTTTATTTACTCCTTGCAAAATATTTTTGAAAACTGCACATGCTTCCTTTTCCAGCAGTTCCTTCACTACATTTTTCACACTTCTGTTCACCCCTGCAGTGACTTCATGGGCTTTCTGCCATCTGTCATTGTTCCTCTATTCTAATATAGAGTCTCACATAATTTATGACTTTGCCTGATATTTATAAGATAGACAGGATTATTGCCCACAGATGGCTGTGGTTCACAGCCAGAGGCATCTTCACAGAACTAGCGGGGAGAGATTTATTCTTGAGACCATGTGACTTCTACTGTAGGCTAATTTTAGCACTGGGTTTCTCTTGAGAAGCTAAAATGAAATGAGAACTATGGGTCAAATTTATTCTTGAAGCAAGTGTTGCAGTTCCACTCACTTCTGTCGAGTCATACCTGTATGTCAGGTGTGAAATTAGCTCTCCTATTTTTTCATTAGAAAAATAAAATACACAAGAGCACATTTTAATTGATGTGCATGTGTGCAGTTACAAATATTTTTGGTCTCAAAGCTGTATCTTTGGAACAGAAACAACAAAAAAGATTTATCAAATCATACAGTTGTTGCCAGTAGATGACATTGTCTGCCAGCTTTACATTTTCCGTGCTTCTTTTTATGGGCCACTGGAGTCATATATTCTGTCGTTCACAGTGTGAGACTCAGAACATTTCTTTGGCAGTCAGGAAGACTGGCGTGTTGAAAGTGAGCCAACACAGTCAGGTGGTTTCATTTGTACTTGAATTTGAGACTAGTTCTTGCAGCAGATAGGACATGAAAATTTTATTGCATGTTTTTGGTGTATTTGTTTCATTGCTTGTGGAGTAGTTGCTGCTGATAAATTGGTTATCTCACTGCTAATAAATACACGGAGCTGAATTAGTGCTTTTCCAATCTTTAAAGATTCTGTTTGGTGAAGTGCATCCTTAAGTGGGTTTATGTAACAACGCTGCAACTACCAATACACAGATTAAAGTGCCTGCAGATTTCCTTGCTGTAGACTGAAGCAGAAATTCCTAGCCTCCAGATTGCAATCTACAGGGAGTTTATTAGCAGTTGGGCTTGGGAGGGAATGGCACTTCAAACAGGAGCCATCTGTAATACACATCAGGAGATTCTACTACAGGAGAGCCAGGAACAGAAGCAAGCATAGGAACATGCTGCACTCTCACCCTGCAAAGTGCTACATGTCCTTTTCATTCCTCTGGGAATTCAGTGGGATTTAGGAGCACACAGCACTCTCAGCTTTATGCTGTAATTCAGGAATACCGTATGTAGTTAAATACAATAAACCAAAAGACTGAGTAAGTAAATAAGCTAGGTGAATTCTGCCATCTGAGTCAACAGCAGAATTACAGCATCCATAAAAATTTGCACTATTTGTCATATTATTGCTACGTTAAAAATGGTGGTGATAGTTATTTTTAATGTTTCTCTTTTCCAGGTTAATGCAAAACTGGACTGACACTTGCAAAGAGTAAATCTTGTCATCCTCTCTGACACGTATGTTCCTTATATTCTAACAGTGCAAATATAAAAACATTACTCCCATTTCTCAAAACGGCACAGTATAAGTTACAGAGCAGAATTTCCAGAATTTCCATTCTGCTCCTTACTGTACAATCTTTTTTTTTTTTTTTTCCTTTTCAGAGGTGTTTGTTACAGATGAGAGAACAGCAAGGTAAAGAGAGTGTGCCTGCATGTGGAGCATTTGCATTTGCTTGCCCTGTCAATATGGACCCAGCATAATTTTGTCCTTCTACAGTCATGAAAGTTGGGCATAGAAATGGATTGAGTAATGCCCTGCCGAAGGTTATAAAGCACTATGTCAGTGTATTATTGTGTCAGTCCATCAAAATACAAGTTCACTGCTTCAAGTGCAATGCCTGCAGGATTTGACCCTAAAGAAAACATCTCCTCACCCTTTACTACAGACATTTCTAGAAGGCACAGGCTAATTTCAGGTTTGACATGTCAAGGCACAGGGAAGAGTCATTGACACAGCAGGTGCACTTAAATATAACTGTCTAATTATACAGTGATGCAAGTTTGCTCTCAAGAAACTAAATCTACAGTGCTATGGGAAACACGGTGTATCCCTGCCATGCTGTTGAACAGGAAAGCAGTCAGGCATGTTTCACGTATGACATAATGAAAATCATGGTATGGTAAATATCTGAATCATTCCCATTCTTTATCAAGCATGCACATTGTGATTTCCTTCTGCAGACTCAGGGAATCTCAACGTGTATGCAGCTTATTACAGAGAAACATAACTTCTGAAACATGACTGCATATGTTAAGGTTTATTTCAAGCTTATTTATTTATTTTCACTTGAAAGTTTGGCAATAGAATTTCTGAATCAGTTTAAAATCCACGGCAGTAATAGCAGAGGCTGACAGTGTAATATTACTCTGCAGTTGCTGCTGGTCTAATTTTGGCACACAGGAAAGGTCACTGCCTGTTGGCTAAATCTAAGCTGAGCCTGGGTCTGGTGGTCTGCAGTAGGTGTGAGGTGGATAGTTTGCTAACATGGTTCTGGCTTGAGTGCATGCTTCAGTGATGGGAGTGTTTTCTTGCTCTTCACACAGGCTGAGAGCAAAAGAATTCTTTTCCAGTTAGCAATTCTGCCTTGGCCGAATGATGCTTTATTTCTACTCAGCTGTTAAAGTCTAGGCAAGCAAATGAATGCAGAGAAATGGGAGATGTGATCAAATATTATCTTAACCAATAATCAGAGAAGAATTCTTGTTACCTATGCAGAAAATGAGTAGTAAATAAGTTAGTGTATCATAAATAGATAATGCTATTTATTAATTTACTTCCATGGTGAAGTACAGACATTCACAACCCTGCCTCACAGGCCAAATGATACAGACTAAATCTGCAGTTGGTCTTTCTCTTCCATCTTTTGCTGAGTGTCCAGTTCAGTCTTCGTCATGTTTTCTAGTTTTATCATACATTTAGCCTTCTAGGGTTTTACCACTTGTTTTTGCCATGCTTTCTTTTTTACACCAGCCAGATCTGTATTGGGCTTGTAGGAGTGGCGCTGCAATGTTAATGTTCAGAACTGCAATAATTGCTCCCAGTGACCAAAAACTGTTCTGTGATAATATATATTGCCCAAACAGCCATTACAAAATTTGCTCAGCACTCCAAAATAGCCCTGATGAGAAGTAAAATGTTGCTGTAATGTGCCAGTCTAAGATTGCCTAATTAATGACTCTACCTTTAAATGCCATCTTCTCTCATCCGTGGTAGAGAAAGGCTGTTTTGAGAACAAAAGGAAACATTTACTGAATGACAAAATGGATATTCAAAGCAAACGAGAACAAAGAGAGTTGAACACGGCATAACAAAGATTTTGAACATTCGTGGTGAATCTTTTTAATATCTGAGTTTGAGATCTATCTTCAATGAAATGCCTTGGTGTTCTTACATAAATTGTCCAGACAAAAATTATAAAGTGAAGAGTGTGACTCATGCGCTCACTGGTACAGTCAGCCAAAAATACACAGCAGAGCAGATTTTATAATTTCTTGCCTTCCAATACTGTGTCTGTCTCCCAGCATCACTTCACCATCCATGCCCTGCCTAGAATTGCTACTGTCAGCAGTCCCTAAAAAGTTGCATATTAAGAAACCATTCATCAACTCCAAGCTTATCTTATATTGTCTCTTTTAAGCCAAACATCAATCTTATCTCACTTCTTTTGCCCATATTCCTTTATACAGTTGTTCTCCAGGATTCTGCAGTCATTCCTAGCCAATGCTTAGGCCACAAATTATCTGGAGTCAAGGCACTTTCCTTGGATGAGAAAAAAGTTTTTAACTGTTTTTTTCAGGTTAGTCACATTCTGAAGAATCTGCCTTGGAAAATCTACAAAGCTGTAAAAATGGGCTCCTTTATGAGCAAGAAATACAACAGTCGGTTATTATGTGACCTCATATACCTTCTGGGCCAGGGATTTATGTTTATGTCTTTATTGTGATGAATTTTTGTCCTCTGTGTTCAGGGTTATATTCCCTCCATGAATTATTGTTATTACTGTACTGACATAAGTTTCTTGTGAATTATTTTTTTATTTGTCAGGTTTTTATTGCGAATTGCTACAGATCCTCTCCAAATTTGATTAAATATTGCTGTGTCAAGATTTTCAGATTCGCCAAAGGATTTTGCCAATTAATTTGTTGCTTAGTAAATGGTGATTTGCAGGTCACATTAAAAATATTTTTTAATGCATTCTGTGAATTTTTAGAAAATTAATATATACCCCACAGTATCTACTTTTGTAGCTTATCTCTGTCTGGTGGGACTGCACATGGCCAAGGAGGAGAATAACCCCAGCCATCTTTCTGAGAAGAGTTTCATGTAAGGCAGAATCCTTTTAAAGACCAAGAAAAGCTCTGTGAAATCTTTTTTTTTTTTTTTTTTCTAGAAGAGAGCACTGCTCTGCTGTTCACAGACTGCTGGTTCTGGTCATAACCATTAGAAGGCCTAATCACATCCTTTACTGGAAGCCATGTAGTACCCTCAGCACCTGCTGCTTTACAGCACAGTGAGTACTTCTCTTGTTGCACAATATATCCATCCTTTTCATTGCCTGACATTCTTCCTCCTCACCCCTTCAAACAAGTATCATTGTGTCCTGGCAAAAGAACCTTAAAAGGGTGCTGTAGCATTCACCCTTCCAAGTGACAGTCAGAGCTGTCTTTATAGACCTCTGCTCTGGCATGCTGTAGGTCTCAGTCTAGGGTATAAGTACTTCCTCCTCAGCTGGGGAAAAGCAGCCTCTTACATAATTTCCTGTTTGGGTTGTCATACAGTTCTTGGCTCCATAGAAGCTCAGTTCACTCCAAGGACAAGCTCCATTTGTTCATGATGTTGAGCACTATACCTTTCTGCACCCTCCCCTCCTTTTTTTTAATGGAAGGGCAGAGGTGAATTCTCAAAGACAGGTACTGATTATTAAATTTTCATTGAACTAAAAAAAAATCTGCAGGAGATCAAAGCAACTTGCTGACACTCTTCAGAAGTAGGGAAGGTTGCAGTTGATCAGATCCAGCCTGATCAGTCATGTTGATGGAAAATGGGAGAAAAGATTATCTAGAGAGGTCCTGGAACATATAGATAATGAGACCAAGGCTGCCAGGAATTTTTGGGCAAACATGCTGGTATTACAATTTGTAGTGAGTTTCAGAGTAGCTCACTGAGTTTTTTGATTTTTTTTTTTATTAAATAGTTCAGCTGTGAAGTAGAAAAGGCAAAAATAAACCCAAAGCTTTGTGACTGGTGTACAAGCTTTAGCTACAAATTCTTGACAATTGTCTTCTCTTTGAATCCAGGCTTTTAGTTTAGGTACTCAAAGTAGTTCCAGCAGAATTTGAGTAAGCCTTATTAGGAGCATACCTTTATGCTCCTAATATGGTATGCATACCTTTATTAGGAGAAGAATATGAAGTTGAATTTCTGCCTGTTTATTTATATATTTTATGATAAGATCTTATATCATATGGGTCTACACCAATGGACAAGTGTAGTCTCCCCTATTCAGATAATAAAGGTCATATCTAGATTAGGCACTTTCCATGGCACAGAGTGAGAGAACATGCACACAAGGATTATTCTGACATGGTGTCCAGACATAGAAAGGATGGATATTTGGGGACCAGGAATATTGATTTACCCACATAATTAATGGGATGTTTGGTTGGGGTTTTTTGTTTGGTTGGTTGTTGTTGGTTTTTTTGGTTTTGTTTTTTTTTTTTTTTATGGGTACAGTGAGATTTTGTATAGTCCTGTTAGGAGAAATTACTAAATCAAATTCTATGTCTCATAGTCCTTTCTCATCCCAGCTCTGGGTTTGGGAACATAACTTTTTCCATTGTTAACTCAGTGAAGTGTCTTTTTCACAGTAAAGCATCTTCCCAACCTCCCAGGGAACCCAAATACTAAGGTGCAAAATGTTTTTGAGAGTTTAATAAGAGATATATCAAGTTCTCTTCAGTTCTTTCTTTTTTGTTTAGTTAGGTCCACAGTAGCATGGAAAGCACCATTGATCTGAATTCTGGTTTATTTCACAATCAAAAATGAAAAGGGTTTGCATGCAAGCGTTGTCCATTCTTGGAGGTTTGTGCTTATTTTTAGTTGGAGTTTGGCATTTTGGTTGATTGTGCTTTTTATTTTTTGCTTGAAATAGGAAGTGAAATGAGAGAAACTATGATCATGTAAATTTTTGCCAGCAGCAAAACCAGGATGCACAGGAACTTCAGACATGCACATTTCTCTGGTTTTAGAAACCAGATTTCATGACAAAGCAAGTCAAAGAAGTTTGGAAGAAGACTGACAACAGAATTAAGCTTCCTAATATGAGGCAGAGCCTTGAGGCCGTTTCAAGCTTGGTAATTTCTCTTGCTGTGAGTTGTACAAATATTTATCAAAAGTAGCATGTCTCTTGTGTTCAGCTTTTGCCTGGCTATCTCGTGGAATTTAAGAACTGATAAAGTAAAGAAAAAACAGCAATAGAGTTAATTTCCTTCTCATTTACTCCTTCACCAAGTAAAGTTTACTCTTTGATGTTGAAAGAGAAGTGGATATTCTTCTCCAGATATGAAGTAGTTTAATCCAGCAATAAAAACAGAAGCATGTTTTGGGTAGGTATTTCCTGATTCAGGGCAGCTTGCAAGTCATTACATTGAAGTCTGAATAACAGTAATGACCAAAGCAGCTCTGTGACCAACAGGAATGTCAAACCTGTAGAACAGTATTAGCATAATAGAAAATCCACACAAAAAACAGTATGCTTATTTGGCATAACTGAGTTGTGAATCTGATTTTAAATAATCTGAGCTGAACTCCCAAAATATTTCATATTTGTATGTGGCTTTACATAGAAGGATTCTGATGGGCATTGGTTCAGTTGATATTGAAAAGGCATTTCTCATTGGGCTAGAAAGCAATAGCTATGCTGATGAAAAGCACCATGGAGATGGTTGCTGCAGGCACTGGGGAAATGATGACACAGCACACAGTTACTCCTTTCTCAGTATGGTCCATATCAATCCCAAGCAGTGAGTACTCATTTCCCTAGTGAAAAACAGCAGCCCAGTAATTCAGTGCATTTTGGGACATAATGCTAAATCTTTCACAAAATTGTTTTCTGCAGTTTGTAGGAATTTATGACATCTTTTCATGTAAATTCTGTTTTTTTTATACCTCTGCAAAGTGTAGTGGCAAACAAACTTTCCACCTGAAACAGTGTGATCTGTTCTGTTCTCGTATTGTATTGTAGTGAGAAAGTGATGTGGTGATACCAGCTGGATGTGCGAGAAGCAACAGAGGTAAGTTTTGAATTACAGTTTTATAATTATTACTTTTCTGTTCCTTAAGCATTGTGTTCTTGACTTGACTCTTGGGTGGATATTCAGGTAGGAAATCAACCCAATGGGCTGCAATGGAGGCATAGAAACAGTTGCAAAATCTACATCTGGCAAAATGTTTATAAATGAAAAGAACTGGGAGCTAACTGGAAACTTTTCCATGTGCTGGAGAAGCTGATGGAGGAAAAGGCTGGAAGGGAGTTTACAAACTCTTCAAACCACCCCTTTAGCTTAGTTGATTTATGTGATCAAATGTTGCTAGGATTGGTGTTGAGAGACAAGCAAGTAACTGTAGACAACTTCTGAATATGTCAAGAAAGCCTGAAAAGCTCTGGTATCCCCATCACCCTGAGGTTGAATCATTTGTCAGAATTTCATCTCACATGTTCCACCCTTGTCTCCACCCCAGCCTCCTCCATATACAGCTGTGAGATGAACAGACTGCTCCTTATGGGAGCTCAAGGAGCTTGCTCCTAGCACCAGTCCTGCTGTGGAACTGTTCCTGGCAATGAAATTCCCCTTTCCAGATCCTGCACATCCAGTGAGGAGAGAAGCCTGCCTGTCTTGACAGCTCTCACCCTGGCTGTACCCTCAGCTCTGTTTCCTACCCTTCCACTCCCTTCATTCTCCATCCCAGCTGGTGGGTGGCCATGTGCCTGTGTCCCGCTGGCTCCTGGAAAGGGAAAATCTTCTTGCTCCACTTCTGCCATGTAGGTACAGGCTGGGCAGTGTGACATGGGAGGCCCAAACAGAGATGCCCAGCTGCCTCTCAGCACTGTCTGCTCTCTTCTGTTTCTCTTGTCAGCAAATATTTATTTGGCCTTTTCCTAGAAGTTGGGGGCTTTGTGTAACAATGTGCAAGAAAGATGATTTAAACCTCTAAATCCTACAAACTGTGTAAGAGATGATGACTTTCTGAGCTTTTGGTGACAGCAACTTTGTACTCCATGCAGAGGGGAGCTGGGAGGTGCCCGGTGGGGCAGGAGCACATCCACTGTCAGCTTGGGGCTCCTTTGCTGGGATGGATATGGTGGAAGAGTGTTTTCCTGGGCTGGTGCAAGGCCTTCACCTTGAAGGCAAGGAGCCTGTAGGAGTTCAATCCTGTTCCCAGGGAGCAGTAAGGAGAAACACCCCAGAGGCCAGGAGAGGACTCTCAGCTACGTAGAGAGAGGCACCCGGAAAGTCACGGGGAGCAGCAGCAGTCAGCACCTGTCATCCATCCCTGTGCTCTCACAGGGACAATTCACCACCACAGCATGAGGAAACTCCAGCTTGTCTAGCTCTACCCTGGAAATCCAGGTAACACCATGTATTTTTTCCAACGTATGATATTTTCCAGGTCTATTTGAGCATCCTTCCACTTCCTTGGGAGATTTCAATTTCCATCCATCCATAAATGTTTCCACCTTGGTGGATCTTTCTTTTAATTTCTGATAGGCACAAGGTTCCCTGATGAACCTGCCTGTGCTGTCATAGAGAGAATTTCCAGACACATTAAGGCAATCTGCCTTTCAGTAGACCTGATGACTGAAGATGTACTATCACTGGTAGGCCAGTTTTATTTGTATTAAAACACCTCCGCCTTGTAGTTAGGTAAACTGTGCTGAATTAGTGGAGTTATTTTAAGCCTAAACATTTATTTAGTAGCTTTGATTCAGCTTTTTCATCATTTACTTGTTCCCAAGAATTATCTGTTCTGCATCCACCTGGAGCTTATATTTTATTATATTTTGCCATCTAAAATTTGGCTAAAAGAAAAACCCTCAAGGTTGACAAGGACTAGGATTGACAGAACTATGGCTCTTTGAAATCCCTGTTGTCCATTTAAACTTTAATGTTTCTATCATTTGTTCCTCAGTGTAAATTAACAGCCATGGCAGTGTGTTGGGTTTCTTTTCTGAAGTCAAGACTTTAAATTTAATTCAATAGCCTAGATTTACAGCTATTCTATATTTCACAAGGCAGAATCAATAATGTGACTGAAGTGAAGAAGATAAAAATTTATGGTATCTTGCAATTTAATGGTTGAAAAGATGCAATTGGAGAGATCATAAATTGTGAAGGAGTTTATGCTTCATTGCTCCTGATTCAGTGCTTGCTGTTAGAACTTGATTTGTGACTATTCACAAGGTGTGATTAATGGTGTGATCGATGCTTGCTTCAGTGCAGTAAAGCAGTTGTAATGCTCTTCATTAGAATAAATAAAATAAATTGACTGAAGCTTTATAAAAACTGTGTAACATTTAAAATCTAAAATGTCAATTTTTTTTCCTGTTACAATTTAGGTTTCTTCAGGCAGTTTCCACCTACATCACATCACTCATTGTCATTCTTTTTGGATATTATAGAAATCCATGTGGGTTTGGGTTAGCTTTATGCAAAGCTCAGTGAAGGGGAAAAAAAAAAAAGAGTTGAATAGGGCTGACTAGAGTCTAAGATTTTCTGGTGGCTGTGTTTTGCCATCCTGCAAATGCACATTTATTCTCCTTTAACATATGCAAGTCTAAAGGAATCAAGGTAGAAAATGACTCTTCCATGCACAGCTCTACTAAAAACAATAAAAATTAATAACTTTCATTGTTTTTAAATGGATTGGATGTATGATTGGCACCCTAGCAGAGACAATGGAGATAAAGAGCCTTTTTTGAGTAGCATTTTTTTGGCTGAATGATAGTCATTACGTAACCCAATGCTATCTCACAGTATGCTCTAAAACAGACAGAGGAATATGAGAAAACTGCAACAGCTATGAAAAGGAGTAAAGCAGTAAAATATAACAATTTTGATATTGTCATTTGAAGAATTTGGGTCCAGAATATGCAAACAATAAATAGGGTAAAGATAGCCCTAGGATGCCTTATACATGCCAGTTAATTCCCCTGCAGTATAGATATAATTCTGAAGTTTAAAATTGTCTAAGTTTAAACAGGTTGTGTAAGACCTGGGGAGTGAAGAAATTGTACTATGAAATTTAGGTGAAATTCTAGCAAAACTTCAGTCTAGTTTGGTTTTGTTTGCCTCATTGAGAGATATAAGCCTTGTCATGATATAGAAAAGTTTCTCAGATTTCCACTGTGGTCCCTTGATCTGGTCTTCCTCAGTGTATTTTGTCATGACGTGTAGTGATTTTGGGGGTGTGTTTGATTTTAAGTGGAACTATAGGTAAATCTAAAGCTACTAGACAACAAGACACCATTTTAACAACAGCAGTGAACTTAATATTTACTATAATTTGTGCATCTTAGATTATGCTGTAGCAACTCCAGGCATCAATGATCATGCATTTGCTGATTGGAATTGCAAAGAGAATGAAAAACATAAGGAAACTATGAGTGGTTTTGAAACATATAGCTATGTCAAATTAATGTTTCTATTATTGCACACAGTATTTACAGCGTAGCAGTTGTCACTTTACAAAAAAAAAAAAATACCTTAAGATAGATCATATTCTGTCTGTCATCAGTCTGGCAGAGATTCAGATATTAACTGCAACACATTCTGACAGTAAACACATAGTAAAATGTGTGAGACTATAGTGTTAGTAGATAAGCTTTTCTTTTGTAGATGGTTTTTTGCTCCCTCACTGTCAATTGAAAAGCCAGTAATTCACTCAGACAAATGAGTTTCTGAGTCATAAAAACTGGGTTTGGTAAGAACAGACACAATGTAGCTGCAGCCACAACCCCCAGAGCATTGCAGTTCAAAGATCCCGAAAGCAACAACGCTGAGGTGGGCAGGGAGGCACAGTAATGCCGAGCAGTTGTGATCACTGATGAGTTTGCTGGTTGCAGCCAGATTTGCCTCTATCCAACAACTATCTAAAAATGTATGGCCACATGGAGACATGGAGCTCCAATTGTTTTCACCACAAAGGAAGGCTGACTCAGCTGAAAGCTCTACCACTTCTGTGGCAGGCAGAATACCCATCCTCACCTGTTTGGTTTGCTTGTTTTTTTCTTCAAAGAGCTGATGACCTATACAGCCTATTATACTAATTTCAGAAGCAGCAAGACCAATAACACTGCAATAGTCCTGGCCTTTTCTGAGTAGGGGGAAAAAAAAATAAAAAAGAATTCATTAGTCCCTCAGAAACCTGTCTGCTTGGAATATGGAGAGGATAGATTCACCAATCCTGGCTCATCATGTAGCCCATTCTCCTGCCTATGATATACTAGGCAACTTCTGGACCTTCTGTTTATTTTTTTATCCTGAGGGAAAGTTGCTGTTTCTTGTCCAAACAAACAGATTTCTTCCTGTTTGGTATCTTCTGAAAAGCTTGGCTTCTCTCTTACACCAAACATGTGGTGAACATTAACAGCATCATATGATGCTGAATGCTTTCAGCTGAGGTTCTCATGCAATTTCAAGTTACAGACAGAAAAACCAAGTCATGGCACAATGTACTCAAAGCTATATTTTGAGCCTGTTTACAAGTGCTTATTTCTTTAAGCTCAATGTTGCATCCTGCCCAGGGGGTCCATTACAGCATGGGCCTCTTTACTTTCATGCTTTTCAAAGGAGATGTTGGCTGTATTAGCAATAACCAGCAGATGCTGCTGAAGAGCATCAGTACTAAACCTACTCTCATGACTGTTACTGTCACTACTGATGCTAAAACAGATACCATTTATTTCTGTTTTGCTGTCTGTCCTGGTTTGGGCCAGGATAAAGGTGATTCTTCTGAGTTTCTTGTCGATGGTTGAACTTGCTGGGGTTGACAGCAAGTTTCTCGAATGGAGTATTCCATCCCATGTGCGTCATCCTCGGTATGGAGTTGGGGGATCTCGAGGACCGAGCCACACCCTCACTAGCTGATCGGCCTCACCTGAGATCATCAGCAGAAGTGCTGGGTACCACCCCCCTTAACAGCCAATTGGTCTCACCTGTGGCACTATAAAAGACCAGCAGAAGCTCCTGGCTGCCTCCCTGGCTGGCTGCTTGTGGCCCTGCCTGCTGCCCTGCCTGCTGCCCTGCCTGCTGCCCGGTTGCCTGCCTGCCTTCACCCGGCATCTTGGAAGGATCCCACCCAGTCCGTTTGCCCGCCTGCTGCCCTGCCTGCTGCCCAGTTGCTTGCCTGCCTGCCTTCACCCGGCTTTGCGTGAGAACTGTTGGGGGAAAGGGGGGAAGGACTCTGATATTAATTTTCCTGTATATTTGTATATATATATATATAGCATTTTTCTTTTTTTTTTTCCTATTTACCATTATTGTTTTCATTAAAGTTGATTGGTTTAGCCTCCAACCCATAAGTCTCTCTCCCTTATTCTCTCTCCTTTCTTATCAAGGAGGAGAGAGAGATTAATAGAGAGCATCTGTCACCCGGTTTAATCGCTGGGCCAGTGTCAAACCGTGACACTGTCATAAGTCTGAAGTGGGTTGACAGGGTCTATTTTTTGTTTCCTAGGTGAGAGCACATCTTTGGCTTGGTGCAGGTGTGCTGTTAGGTTTAGGTTATTCCTCTTAGATACTTGAAGCTTTCTTGAGGCACTGCTGTAAGTAGATAGATGATCCTGCTATTGCCTTCTGATGAAGTGCATGTCCCTCAAGTAAGCAAATTATTGCAGAACTGTGTTTTGGATGTGCAGACTTAGGTTTTAGTGGTTTGTGGTTTGTTTTTTTCTTAACCAGTAGACTACAGCAGACAAAGAAAGCATAACAATCCTGACACCCTTCTTCAGTAGCTACTGGTTCAATGACAGGAAGATGTAGTTTTCAGCTACAGGGAGGCAGGAATCATGACTAGAGAAGAACAGAGGTATTCATGTAGTAATGTTCCAGATAAATACATAAGCATTGTCACACTGCAGCTAACTCACAGCACTTACTGTTGTCCAATATTACATTAGTTTGTGGGTGCATAAAATAACACAACCCCGATGAACAGTCATTTTCATACAAATTGAGGGCTTCTAAACATGGAGTACTACTCCTTTCAGGGGAGGAAAATGTGCTGCTTTTTTTTGTTATTTACCTGTCTTCTCATAATTACTTTTCCCCCCTCCAAGGGAAGGCAGGGGGAAAAAAAGCTAAACTGCTAAACTGCCTGCTACACTGAAATGTCTATCAAGCAAAGAGTAGGAAATAGAGAAACAGATTAAGGCTGAGCTGTCTCTGTGTCATTTCTGAGGTAGTCTGATACCTGAATAAGAGGAGCAGTAGCGCTCTCAGTGTTAACCCAAGGGTGCAGAATTCAGAGCCGAACTCCTTCCTCTACCCCTAATTTAGTATAGAGCTTTATCTGTAGTGTCTCACACTGAGCAAACTTCTGCTTTTTCCACAAAGGAGAATTCTGCAGCCTCATACATTTCAGTAGGAAGACAATGTTTCTTATGTTCACTTTCTTATATGTAATCTAATTTAATTGCTAAGTAATCATGTATTCCTATTTCATAAAAAGGAATTATCTGTCAGCTCTCTTGAAATGGCTGGTACTCCCTATTGTTACTTTGCTGAATTCTTTATTTCATCTTCCCCGCTAAATTAGCCCAGTCATCTGAATATAGATTTTCCTTTCCTTCTGACTTGTTTTTGTATGTCGTCATTTGAAGTAAATAATCCCAGACACCAGTGGAGTGGGATTATTGTTTTCCTGCTCCAGAGTAAGATAAAATCACGGCAGCCTAAGTGCTCATTTACACATTTGCTTTTAATAGCAATGATCTTTTTCCCAGCAAATTGCTAATAATATTTTTCTCCTAGAACTGTACACCTTCCTATTTGCTACTACTTCACCAGCATGGCTTGGCTCTGTGAACAAAGATTTAAGAAGGGCTCTACCCTATAGCAGTGAGTATTACAGTGCAGTGCATAAATGTATTTAGGAAATTATACTCTGTCTTCCCCTTGCTCAAAGCACTTTTTTTCGGGTTTTTTTCTTTTTTTCTTTTTTTCTGGTTCTGAATGTCTCTGCCTAGTGTGTACCAGTTTCTTGTAGATCCCTTGCAGTTCATTAGGGGGCTGCTCAATTTATTAGGAACCAATCATGCGTTCATACCTTCTTCCGTCTGAAGTGCACTTTTAAATGTTAGACTACACACTAATCAAGTTGAACATAATAATGAGAGCACGTTCAGATTGTTAAGGTAAATGACCCAATGCATTTATAGTGAAGACATATTTGAACCACAGTTTGTGCTTTTCATTGCAATATTGAACATTCTGGACAACTCTGAATTCTGTTGTTTTGTGGCAGCTTTGCAAATATTTGATTATTACACTGCTGGCAGACATTTGGACATTTTGTTACTGCTTTGTGATAAACTAAGTGTCGTTAACTGGGGAGGATTATATTGTGTAAATTTCTTCCTAGAAATTAGAGTAATAATGCATGAATGCAACATACACTTTTCCAGACACGCATCTGGAATTTGAACATTTTGCTTTCCTTTCCATTCCCCAGAAGAAGAAAGGAATTCTTTGACGTAGTTCTTAAAATTCTATAGAAGAACCTGAACTGTTTGTGCTGCATAAGGGCTTCTGTTCTAGGGCGTCTACATGAGAAAAGACAAAGACAATTTATATGAGTAAAATGGTCTGGTTATGTTTCAACAGAGTAAAGAAATGAAGGTGAAGGATGTGTAAAGTAATTTAGTGAACCTGGGTAACTATAGAAGTGAATAATAGCAGACATCAGTGACCACAGTATGTTCACAAGGTTCACCAGTGTTGTTTGGTTCCTGGACTCAGCATCCCCTGGCTGCTCTGGCTGCATATATGGTGCAGATCAAGCAGAACTCACTCTTTTTACCATGCCTTCCTTCTAATGAGCAGGAGAGTTCCCAGAGCAATGGAATTCTTTGGCCTGATGCTTCTTCAAAACATGATCTATCTCAACGTTTTCACCTCAGGGCAATAAAATTGGAGTTCATTTTCCTAAAGTCAACAGAGTTACATATACTTCTAGGAAATCAGATGCCACCATGTGAGTGAGGTGATGCTCATCTATCTTTCTGCTGTTCCTCCTAAGTGGGCCAGAATTTTCTAAATTCTAAAGTAAGAGTTTCTACAACAGTTACTTTAATGTAGGTACCACTCCCAGAGATATATCTGTACTCAATACCTGTCATTGCTGTTGTTACAAATTTCTGTGCATCAGTAATGTCTCTCAGCATGAGGCTGAGGTGTGCTTTTAAGTCATTGTTCCTGTTTTCAAAGCTATAGTTTCACTTCAGTGTAAAACTCTAGACTAATCATCTCTCCTCTGAAGTCACATGGCCAATTGCTTGTTATAGACAAATATTTGATGTAAGCTTTGCCACTTTTTTTCAGGCCACAAAAGATGATGAAAGAAAAGGGAACGATACTTGGCACAATCCAAGCTCTGTGGCCAAAGTCTGTAAGCCAGACTTCTCAGGGCAAGTGTGTACCCTCCTGCTTTGGTCCCCACATCTTTCGCCTGGGGATGTCTAGAAAGCAGCACTGTACTTCTTAGGGCAATAGCAATACAATAAGAAAATTTTCACTCTAAAAGCAGCATTTTCCCAGTCAGATCACAGTGGCCAAAATGTTTACACTCGATTGTTTTTGATACTTTGTATGGTTTATGTCTCTTTCTTACTACTGCTTGTTTCATTACATTTTGCTTTATCGTTTTGTTTTTCTAAGTACTATAATTTACAATATCACTGTCTTTCATTATTTTGGCTGTACCACTCATGTTACTAATGGAAAGTAAGCAGTAAAAAAGTGGGAACTGTGCCCAAACTCTTTTGAGCTATTCGTATGCCTCTATAATCTCAACTGGAGTAGGCAAATGGAAAATTCGCATTTTTTTGCATTAATATGTTGCAGAAAGTTCTGGAAAGCCAAATCAAATTTGTAGTTGGCAAGAACAGGGGCACATAGAAACTCAGATGTGAAGTCTGTATGTTAGTAAATATTAGCGTACTCAGCTGAGGTGGAAGGATTTGTGAAGCAGAGAAAAATAATTTTATTTGTTATATTTTCCCAAGAGAAAGGCAGAATACGTAGCTATATGTATTCTGTACTTCATCTCCCTCTTACTGATCAGTCAGTAGCATCCACCGTGTCAGCCCCTGCAGTGCTCTCAATGAGCCACATGTTCATGTGGATTTTGCAGACTGGCTGAGACTGGAGGGTGCTTTCAAATACGAGGCTGCACTGCTTTTGCTTAATGTGTCTCATCCCTTTGATAGAGGTCAGAGAAAATCTTAATTAAGAAAAGCTACTCCTGATGACCATGTGACATTGTTATGTTAGCAAAGCTACATTTGCTAGTGGTTCTTATATTAAATAGAAGAACAGCAACTTTTATTTAAGATAGTATTGCATCTCTCTCTTTTCTTGTACTTTGTGTATGTTTTCCTTTCTGAAGTTCTGTGCAGTGCTTTTGGTAGTTTTCTCACTGTCAGTATTCTAGTAAAATTATAGCTGTTTCTTTAAAAAAAAAAACGAGAAAACCAAGTGATTAGTGAATCAGTACAATTTTAAAAGTACAAGAAGCATTTATGTTCTAACTGACAGTGTCACACACGTGGTCCCTCACCACAAGAAAACCATTGAGTTGCTGGAATAAGTTCAGAGAAGCTGGTGAAGGGTCTGGAGAATAAGTCCTGTGAGGAGGAGCTGAGGGAACTGAAATGTTAAGTTTGGAGAAGCCGAGGCTGAGGAGAGACCTTACTGCTCTCTACAGGTTATAGGAAGGTGGGTGTTCTTCTCTCAAGTAAATAACTGTAGGATTAGAGGAAATGACCTAACATTGTTTCAGGGGAGCTTTAGACTGGATATTAGGAAGAATTTCTTCACTAAAAGGGTCATCAGGCATTGGAATGGGCTGCCCAGGGAGTCACCATCCCTGGAGGTATTAAAAAACTGTGTAGATGAGGCACTTCAGGACATGCTCTAGTAGGCATGAGGGTTTGGGGGGTTTGTCATTTTTGTTTTTTTCTGGGTTGGTGGTTGGACTTGGTGATCTTAGAGATCTTTTCTAACTGTGACTATTCTGTGATTCTGTGATATGTCAAGAATCTCAGGCCTTAGAGCCCTGTTTAATTTTTCATCCAAATATATATCTACTGCTAAGGCCAAGATTTTTTTAACATCATTTTTGGTGGACAATTATTTTCTGACTAAAAAAACTATTTCATTTCAAAGGTTCTGTAACTTTTTTTTTTTTTTTTTTTTTTTTTTAAAGAAAGAAAAAGAAAATGCAACACCACCCCAAATACTTTGGTAGAAAATTGAGATATTTACATCTGAAATTGCTACCAGAGTAGATGTAGCTGGGGTGCCTTGTTCTCTTCAGTGGTTCCTTGCTAATTTCTACCATGTGCTTCCATCCCACATTCACTCTAACAGAAGATGAAATCCTAGCAGTGACTCTGGTTTGGGGGAAGAGTAGTGAGATTAGGCTTCACAGCAGTGACATTCTGGCTCTAAGGCAATGTTCCCAAAATGCAGTGTAAGCTCAAATCTAGCATTCTATTCCTTGTCTCCATCATGGGGCCCTTCTGTTTTAATTACTTTCCACATTGCTCCTTTTTCACTGTATCTGTTTTTTCTCAGACTGTAGTGGCTTATGTGTTTCTAAATCGTTGCTGATTGTTTGGAATTTGTGTTTCTTAGTGGGAATTAACTTCATTTAGCATTTGGGTTTCAGTGCCGTGTTCTGCCATTGTGCCTGGCTTGTCCCCAGGCATGTGCTGTACTTGCCAGGCTTGGACTAGAGGTGGGCAGGAATCTCCCTGCTGAATTATTTGCACTGCAAACCCAGAGGCTGTCTGCTGAATGCTGCCCCATGTGACATGGTTGCAGCCTCTGCCACTGATCCACCACGTCCTTCTTGTGCCGTTCCCAAAGCTGCTTGCTTGTTGCTGAGAGGCTGAGGCTGTGCCAGAGCAAACCAAAATTCCCCTTCCCTGGGGCCATGGCTCAAACTGCTGTGTCGGAAATCCAGAACAAAATGAGCTGGATGAGAGGTGTTGCTGAACAACCAGGGGGTGTGAGGCAGGGAGGTCTATGCCACTGCACGCACATGCAGGGTTGTTTTTTTTTTTAAGCCTTGTCCCCTTTAATAGCCCATAAGTACCTGAGGCCTTTCTGAGCAGGTGAAGTGTGCTGTGCTGCTGGGATTGTGCCTGTAATGATAAAACTGGTGGCAGAGCCTCAGGGCAGAGGAGAGAGAGGTCCCTGCCCTTTTCCCTTTGCCTCCTCCTCTCCTCTGGCAGCTCCCATCCAGGCACTCACCTGAGAACCTGTGATGTGAGGCTGCAACCTAGACCCAGGTATTACAGCCAAGGTCAGGTGATAAACTTTAGTGCCTCTTAGGAGGGGTGTTGCATGTCATCTTTACTACCAAAGGGTTCACACTGGCAGGAAATCAACTTTTAGCAGCAACAAGGTTGTCGGTGGGAATGTGTGACTAGTTTACTTTCCTTTTAAAAATACCATGGACTTCTGCAGTTCCCCACCCTCTTTTTCCTTTCTTGAGGCAGCTCTCCTGTATGACCTCATTGCTGGACCTGACAGCTCCATTGAAGGAGGATGACAGTATTCCGAGGCATGGTAAGTGCAAAGTTCTTTGGCACAGCAAATTAGACCGAACATTACTTTTGTCTCTTTACTTGATGAATAGGATACATTTGTTGCTGGATGAGTGCTTTGTTCTGAAAGATCCAGCTGGCTCCTGGCCTGCATTTATATCACTCGTGTGGTGACTAACTAGGCATTTTTAATGCTTAATAAAAATGTTTGTTTATTATAAGGGCTGTATAAGATTGATACACTTTTTCTGATGCTGCTGAACTACTTCAGCTTTCCACATGAGATATGGTAATCTTTTAACACCTTTCACTGCTTTGGTTTAATAATTTTAAGCATCTCTCACAAACATCTCTGTTTGGTGATATCAAAGAGATTTCCTTATCATTTGAGAAGATAATTTTCTCCTTGAAGGTCTGCAAGGAGATCCTGCTAGAAGACCTCTGGTAAATCATCTTTTGTGTTGTCTCGTGTGGAAAGTGAGTGTCTTTTTTGAAGCTTTTGGTGGAGAAAATTTCCATCAAAATCTTTTTACTTTTCAGAAGCAGCACTGGTAATTTCAAGGTTTGCTGCTAGTTTTTTTTTTTAGAATAATCTGCACCAGGCAAGGCAATGCCCTAAGTAGCTTGATTCCTCCAGGCAGTACCAGCTGAGTTGCTGTGGAACACTGAATCCTCACGGTGTGCAGTGAATCTTCAGAACAATACCATGAAGGCTGGCTAACTAACCAGGTTAGCTGGGTTGTCCTTGTTCTGTAGTCAGCTTGGCTAGTGGTAATTCTGCAGTCTCTGCATCATGCTATAGTTGTGTGCATGCCCTCTAGCACCTTCTTTTCCTCCTCATTTTTTTCCGTCATCAATTTTATTGACAGAAACAGATGCAATGTTGCATGGATTAAATTTATATTTTAAAAAAAAAGCCACTTTTAAGCCACACCACTTACCAAGCCAGATGTATATAGGAAAATAATTTGCAAGTTGAAGCTGGTTGCAGATGTAGCTCAAAGGTGATGTGACCTGTTAGAATGAAATAGTTGTGTTTATATAGAACCATCCACCCAGGGACCTCAATGTTAAGACTTTTAAAACATGTAAAAATCCAGTGAGGGCCCTAATAATAGCATATCTGTTATGCAAATGGGGAAGATAAAACTGACTTAAATGACTTGGCAAAAAAATCACTATCTGATACTGGAAAGAACAAGAATTTAACTAATTGTCCACATCTTTTAGAGCCTGTTTTAATCCTGAGAGAATTCTGCTTCCCCATTGACAACTATTTCACTCACAGCTTATCTCAACATGTTTTATATAAACAGCCAGAAAACTGTAATGTATCTGAATTATGTGAAGTGTTTTCCAATACAAAAACCCCATACCTAATATATTAAGCATGTTCATTTTTCTCTCTGGCTCCTCTAGTACATAGGTTCATCTGAATGATAAGGCATTATGAAACCCTATATTTTATTTTTCATTTGGAGATTTCTGGAGATCAATTTTTTTTCCTTTCCCCAACACCTCACCAGATTATAATTTTACCCACTACACAAGCTAGCTTCATACCTCATTTCTGACACTGATATGGCTATTTTCTACAATGTGAATGAAGTACCTGGCATGATAAATATTGAAGTGTATCTGCAGTTTCATTTTCACATACAATTGACACTTTTCCAAGAATAAAACCATTGCTCTAGTATTTACTAAATGTCCCAATTTTAATTCTGATCTTCTTGAATAATATGTCAATACAGCAAGCAATTCAACATAATTTCTCTTCATTTTTGACCACGTTATATTATTTCAAAATAATCATGCAGTAGTAGAATGAGCTATGTTTATGGCATACCATTTATATTTGAAAATGTGTGCATGTATATTGTAATAATTCTAATATTCTATTTTTCCACCTTTTCAACAACAGGAAAATGTACTATTCTACTACACTGAGTTACAAATGCTGTACAGTGTGATCTTGCTAAAACACCTGTTGTCATTTTAGTTTTGCAAAGTTATTAATCCTTCATCATTATAAAAAAATTAAGACCAATAGCAAGTCTATGTATTCTTAAATGCTGTGTATTTCCACATTTTTCACTTTGCCTATTAATTGACTTTAATCTCGTATGTTAAAAATGTAGAAATACTGATTTATAACAGTCTTAATTAGTTTAATCTTTCTTTTGCTAATAATGTAGAGGTGTTTCTGCATCTTGTCTTTGAAAATATGCTGTCTTCATTCATATTGCTGAGACAGTGTACTTACAATATATTGTAGCTGACTTTCTGGAGAAAGGGGAATCAATAATCTGTTTAGAAAGGCTGAAGTCAGGAAAGAGGGCCCTCTGTCTGCCATAGGTATTGAGCTATCACAAGATTCTGCAATGACCCAAGTCCCTTGAAGCCACTCCACAGTACCTGCTGTGCTTCAGTGTCTGTAACTAACATTTCCAACATTTCAAGGTGCCTGTTTCTTTCCCATTGCTTTATTTTTGCACCACTCAAGAAGTAGAGGAAGTAGAAGAATCAGTGTAATCACTTCTAAGTAGAAAGAAACAATTTTAAAAATCACGACAAAAATCCTTATACCACATTCACAGCCTTTGAGTAAGTCAGCTCAATTAATGATGAATGATAATTCTTCAATAGAAATTCTGTCAATCCTGATAGAATTTTTGACATCCTCTTTACCTATCTTTGAGCAAATCAAGACGTTTTTTTAGAAGACCAAATCACCCATTTAATACTGTATAGCTATCACTCATTGTCATAAATGTGAAAAGTTAAATGACTATTTTCTTGCTATATACTATTAGTTCTATAACTTACATTTCAAAAGGGAGGGAGAGATAATTGCAATTACAGGAATTTTAGCACACCGGTTATTCAGTTTTGAGTTGTTGGACATGAGCAAAGAATACTGTAATACACAGGTTTATTGTTGCTGCTTTTATGCTAATGACAAATTTTAAAATAATAGCTATTACATGTGTACATCTTGCAGTTCTGCAGTACCACTGCTGAGTCAGGTAAAATTAATTTCGTAGATTCCTGCACAGAATTTGCTGAAGCAAAAAGCGAACCAAAAATAAATTAAAAAAATAGTAGGCAAGGATGATAATTATCAGTGGCTGAGAAATAACTATCTCCCACAGTCTGCAAGTCCTGGCTTGGTATCCTCTCTGTTATCAGTGAAAAATGGGCTCAAGAACTCACTTTACTTTAAGAAGCTTGGAGGATCCTCTGCACCCACAAAACAAACATGGTAGAACAGGTAAAAACATTTCCCAGGAGGAGTTACAGTTTCAAACCATCTGTGTCCACATCCTACTAGGAAACCTTATTCTCCCACTTCCTGTACTGCACTGTTCCACATTGTGAAAAAAATAAAAAGGGATTTCCTTCTTAACACAGTAGTCTGGCATCCTAAATGCACTTAAAGAGAGATAAATAAATATATGCCAGGACTATTTGTTTTTCAAGCTTTAAAACAATGGAAAGTATTAAAATGCTAAAAACTGTAGAAGAGTTTTAAGTTGTGTTTGTGATAACCTCTTCTGATCATTAATCATAAGCTATTACAGATAACTAATCAGGAACATCACAGGTGATTTCAGTTAATTGTGTCTGTTCATGTTAATTTGGGTTAGGAGATTGGAAGCAAGTAATTCAAATTACTACCAAAAACCCCTGACATTTAGGCTCTGAAGCAGTTGGTGTTGGAGCAGTTGGGTCAGGTAAATCCCAAGGGTTGTTACCTGAGAGGATTTGTGCTTAAAATGAAACACCTGCTTGGATATTTATAGACCTGAGGCATTGCCTTAACATTTACTATAACAGCATCTACTCTGTTGGCAGGTATTCTCAAAAACCCTTGGAAGAGACAAGAGAGAGAAGTTATGCTTCTTTTGGCTGCTAAAGGTAATTTCATTGATGATATTAATATTCCTAATAATAGTGACTGTTCTTCACCTTAGCTTCATGCTCTAATCCTGTAATGCCATGACTGCAGCCATCAGTAAAAGTTTTAATAGCTTTCAGTTGATGCTATTTATTTAATAAGATCCTATTACAGTGTTTGTCTCCATTTTTCTTACTAGGATTTGCCTAAGATTTTTTTGTGGTGTAAGAAACATCCTTTGAATCAGTCTGTAGTATTCAGATATATACTGTTGCCTTGCACTCTTGTTCTGAGGCCTCTGGTTATTCACCTGCTATCTGCCTGTGGAAATGGTTTTTTACAAGGGAAAATTTTGTTGTAAAAGGAGCATGTGGGAAAGCTACAGCAACCTTAAAGTGAAAAGAGAAAGATCCTGACAGGATTAACTCCTGTAAGGAGAGGAGAGCAGGCCAAGCTGTTTGTGTGAATTTACTTCATGTAGAATTAAAACTTGTAATATATGTTAATGAATTTGTATTCATAGCCAGTATAATTCAGGGTTAAACTGAGAAAGAAGTGAACAAAGCAGCTGAGACGTGTCATTTTCCACTAGAACTATGTAACCAAACACAAGGCCAGAACGGGATTAACTTCTGTCTTGAAGATAATTAAAAGTGTAGGTATTGTTCTTAAAACAAGACACTGCCAAGGCCATTTAGGCACCAGCTGGGCACCAAAGAATGTGAACATCTGCACAAGAAGGACATAAAAGATGTCACCACCAACAGATAAGAAGAAAGTTATGGATAGGGTCTGATATTGCCTTATAACAATATAATGAAGTCAGCAAGAATTGAGAATGTAACGATGTTGTAACCTCCCCTTTTACTGTATAAATACCCCAACCCTTTCCCTTAACCCTCGGAACCCTTTGTCCAGAGAGAGCTGGGAGTTCCCCGGATCTGCAAATAAATACCTTTGCTGTTTAAAGGCTTAAAACTCTGTCTTTAAACAGTTTTATTAGGCCTTTTTGGGCTTCAAAAGCACAACAGGATTTCTGTGGGTTCCCCATTGCTACCTTTGGAGATTCCTGTGATGCTCTTTCTTCATGGCTCCCTAAGAACTCCCACCTCATATGGGCACAGAGTCATAAAGCTATGAAGGCACCTGATGTTTGCTCTTTGAAAGAGAAAAAACTATATGCAAAAATAGAATCTACACAACAGCACAAGGAAAATATTTCCATACTTGCCATAGAAACGAGTGAAATTTTCTAGAAATAAATTCTGTCCTCTAGTCAATCACAGATATGTTTATACATTGTTGTGTGTCTAAATAGTGGCCAATATATCTGAAGAAAAAAATTGTTACTGGAGTTTAAATGAGCAGACATGTGGGCTCAAAGGTAAATGTATGTTTCAGCATTATTTTTCTATTTTTCAGTTTAATTTGGCTGTACAAAATAAGGATGTTGGAAACAAAAAGGAAGACAAAGTAATTTTAACTTAGGCTGACTCTGGGACATTAAAAACAAACAGAACTGATTACTGTCCACTTCTTTCTGCATTCTTGGCAAAATATTTTTTTAACATTTAAGTTCTACTTAAAGTTCAGCTATAGAAAGCATCCTGCTGTGCTGAAAGTTTCCAAGAAGTGCTAAGCAATAACCAGTGCAGCCAAGACACAGCATCACTGTGGAGTCAGCAAAGGCAACAAGCAATGGGTGCAGAGCCTTTGGGTGGGAAATATATTTTCAGACATTGCTCCTGACTTTCTGTAACCTGCCTCTTGTCAAGTCAAGGGCAATGTATTTCCAGTCTCATTTAGAAGGATTACATAATCTGTTTGCTAACTGCAGTGTTGTATTTTGCTTTTATTGTTTTGTCAGAGTTTTGGTTACAGCAGATATTTTGGGGCTTGCTGAACGAATGGGAAAAAGAATGTTTCTATTTCTTTCCCCAAGGCTCAACTGTATACTAAGAGGTGGCAGGTTCAGGACCTTTTTGCTTGAAAGGCTTTGGAGGGTATGTCCAGGAACTCCAAGTCATGATTGTGCACCCTGTAAAGTTACCAAATGGTTGGGGTAGATAGGAGGTGGATCAAGGAAGATTCCCTTAGTCTGTCCTGTGCAGACTTCACTTCTGATAAGATACAACTCTGTGTCTGAAGAAAAAATGGCTAAGAATGATTAGGAGTTGAGAGTCATTACTCCAGAATGCAACCCTGCGAATCTAGACTCCTTTGAGGTTGTTTGGGTTTGGTTTAAGTATCTAGGAGATTATTAGTTTTTCTGACCTGAAATTATTTTTTTTTCTTTTGTCAAAAACAGCTCAACAGGCTTGCAGTCATATGCTATTATGCTTCATATTTTACTATCTCAAATTATTTTTTTTACTAACACAAAAATTTATTCCTGGAATCCTTCTGGATTTGCAGTGAAGCAAAACCAAATAGATATTCTTTAATTGTATATATCTGTGTGTGTATATATGTACATATAATATCTCTCCTTTTCTGTCCCTTTATGTCAGTTTCTACAGACTCAGGACTCCTTTTCCTGAGTGAACCACTCAGTTTTCCCATAGCTTGGGAAAATGTTACTGGCATGATTTGCAGGCTAGAAAATAAAAGGTCCATAAAGTTAATCTGGTGCTCTTGTTAATCCCTCACAATATGGTTGGTGGCAGAACAGAACCTGGAAGGTTGGCTTTGTGAGTTTTAAGTGAAGCTCTGGTGGAGCACTCACAGCTGTGATGTAAGAGAGCTCTCAAAAGTGCAGCAGCAGGTTAGAGGTGACAAGTTGAACTGATAAAACAGGTAAATTAGTAAGCAGAGTGATTTTCATCCCAGTACTAATGTAATCTGTAGGTCATAGGAGGAGGGATGGTGTAGAACATGAGCAGAAACTTGGCTTTTGTGGGACGAAAGGGTAGATCATGGCTGCCTCATTGGCTGCCCTGCAATTAGGCAAAGAAGTCAGACCTTGTCTTGAAGAGGCTGACTGCTGGGATTTTTTCCTATGTGGAAGACTCTAAATCTACAAATATATTTTGGTGAGAAGAGGCCAAATATGGGCCTGTCAACTTTGACACATCACTTAAAAGATTCCAAATGACAGAAGTGGTGTGTAAGAGAGTTGTAACAAAGGAGAGGTTTTCAGTTCTTTTAACAGAGAGCTACATAATCACACTTTCTTCACAGAAGCATTCAGTGTGAAGATCTGTCAATAGAAGTCTCAAACTGTGAATATACAATTGAGCTTTATTATCCCTTTGTTATTTTGTAACTACATAGGTATGACAGACAGAAACTGATTTTAAAAGAAATTCACAATCGTCAGTGTGTCACATGCATGAATCCCACTGCTGGAAATTTTTCAGTAAATCAACATCTTTGGGTAGGTGTGCCAAATGCCATATTTAAACAAAATGTTTTTGCTCATGGTAACACTCAAGCTCTTAATTTAAAGAGAATGAACATCCTAACATTTGCTAGAGCCTTGCACAGGAGACAGAGAGTGTTCTATCTTGCGCAGAGCAGGCAAGCAATAAAACAGTGGTAAGTACCAGATAAAAGGTGCTGAGGGGACAGAAAATATAGGGAAACCTTCAGTTAGACCTCTTGCCAAGAAGCATCCCCAGGAGCCCACATAGGTGAATAAGTACTGTGTTGTAAAATAAGAATTACGCGTAAGACACCCCAGATCTCCTCAGAAGACCTTTGGCTCTATAAAGAATACAGTGAAGGAGTATGCAGAGGTCTCCAAACCTTCACACACCAGCAGAGCTCTGTGTCTACCTCTGTGTCTTAAGCATTGACTGCACTGCACTTGGCAGGCCCTAGAAACCTGCTCCACACAACACAGAGAGCTATGGAAGCCTCTAGCAAACTTTATAATTCTGTTTTTCATGAGAGGTTAAGGGAGCAAAACTCTTCCCAAGGGAGCCTTTTTTTAAAGGTTTAACTTTACTTTTTATTAAAATTGATTTGTGATTTATTTGGTTCAGAGTTTTTGGAAGGGTGTGTTGGCTGTGTTTTGGCTGCCAGGTCGAGGGAGCTGTTTGTGGCAGTTGTAAAAATGTTTTTTTCCAGCCTTGTGCCAAATCTTGGGCTGCCACTGCACCTGTGCTCAGGCTTGGGGATTTCCATTTTTAAGGTAGCGAGGGTTTGAATTCCAAAGGCAGGCAAAACGTGTCTGCTGAGATGTCCATGTAACAAACAATTACACTACACTTTTCTGCAGCCTTCTTCCTCTGCCATATTTATACATGCATAGTCTACTACAGGGAAGAGCAATTTGTTTCCCTTAATACTGTTTCTGACAGACCCAAGCACAAATCCTGCAGCAGAGCCACACGCTGCAGACTGAGCAGCAAAGCAGAGAGAGGGCTGAGATCAGCTCCCTGTGCAACTGGAAGGCAGTGAGTGGCAGCTTGTTTGTGTATGGAGGGCTGTGCAGGATCTGCTTCAGAATCTCACAATGGAACCGCTGCTCTGTGACAGTGACCGTAATGTACTTCAATTCAGCCCCCCCACAGGAGCAACAAAGGCCAAAAACTCCACCAGAAGTGTGCTTAACTTCAAAAAGAGCTACTCTGTGAAAACAGGGAAGCCCACTAAAAAGAAGCTAAAATCGCCCACTGAAAGCATTAAATCCTTCCAGGGAGCAAGAAGATGAGTGGACTAAGGGCGCAGCAGCAGAGCATGCCCCAAGACCACAGAAAGGGTAAAAAGAGACGGGCATGGCTAATCAGCAAAGGAAAGAAAGCTGCTAGAAATAGGAGAGATCATTCAGAAAACTAAAGTTATGTCCAAACAAAGCAAGCAGAAAGGACTGCAAGCTAAAGACTAAATATAAAAGTCTAATCAGTCCAGTCAAAAGAGTTCAAGGAGTAACTAGCAGGATCAGAATTTCCACTAAACCTTTTTTTTCCATCATATTTGATGGCCAGCATACATAGTGGATACTGAGAGGTTTCCAGCAAAGCTTGCTCATTTTTTGTACTGATGTTTGCTGTGAGTAAAATGGGGCCTATTTCCACATAGAAACTTTTCTTTGTGAGGAGAGACTGGAGACATCAGCCAAGGTCTGCCTAAAATTGAAGACACTGAGGAAGGAACAATAGTACTAGAAGACAGAATGAATTAATAGTAGTAAATAACAGAATGAATCAGTTTCCACCAAAAGCTCTGAAGGCTGAAACAGCTTTCTGCCAAATCTCTTGGGAGTTCTTTGAACAACAAGCATGAGAGTCATCTGACCAATGTAAGTCTGCTCAGATTTCCAGTAGGCTTTTGACAAAATCTCACTCTAAGGGCTTATCCAGAAATTAAACAGCCACAACAGAGAAAGGAGTTTCCACATGGCTTAATCACAGAACCACACAGAATTATCTTGGTTGGAAAAGACCTTCAAGACCATCAAGTCCAACCATTAACCTAACACTAAGTCCTTATCAAAGCTGTATCTCTAAGTACTGTGTCTATAGGATTCTTAACCACCTCCAGGGATGGTGACTGCACCACTGCTCTGGGCAGCCTGTTCCAATATCTGATAACACTTCCAGTGAAGAAATTCTTCCAAATATCCAATCTAAAATAACTGGCCAAGAAAGTGAGAAACAGAGGATAGGAGTAGCTGGCTGGTTCTTTCAGTGGAGGGGAGGTCACTAGAGGAGTTCCACAGGGAGATGCAGGCTATTTCAAGAGCCACATAAGATACTTGGAAATAGGGGTGAATAATGAAGTTACCAAGTTTGGTGATGAGGTGAAGTTCTTCCAGGTAGCTGTGAAGATCTGCCTAAGTGATTTGGTAGTAAATTTACCAAGATGAAATTCACTTACTAGATAAATGTTGGGAGAAGGATGTTGGGATACAGTGGGAAAAGGAAGCCTATTTCATGTAGAAGATGGTGGGCTCTGAATTGATAATTACTACTGAAAAGCTAGACTTGGGTGTTATAAGGAATTCCAGGAAATCACCACTTGGCAGCAGTCAAAAAAAAAAAAAAAACCAAAAAAAAAAAAAAAACCAAAAAAAAAAAAAAAAAAAAACCACCAAAAAAAAGCTAATAATTTGTTAGGTGTTATTAGGGAAGGAACAGAGAACAAACAGAAAGCACAATTATACCACTATATAAAACTATGGTTCACTTGATGTTGAAAACTATGTGCAACATCATTGCAAAAACAATTTTTTAGAACTGGAAAAGGTGCAGAAAAGGGCAACACAGATGACAAAAGCAGTGAACAGCTTCTGTACAGAGGCTGGAGGTTGATAGCCTTGAAAAGAGGGAGATAGATTAGAGGTCTACAAAGTCACAAGTGCTTGCAAGAAGGTGGATGCAGACTGACTATTTGCTCAGTGCAAGTGTATGCGAAGGGAATGGGAGAGAGAGGTTTAAATGAAGAAGGGGAATTCATGCCTTCATCTGGAAGGCTTCTGTGTTACTTGTGTAGACAAAGCATAACCAAATCAAGAAGATCTCCTGACCTGAAAATATTTGGAAACTATGAGAATATTAGAGGGGAAATATTTGATGTGATTGTGTTGTCTTTTTTTGTCCTTGGGTGACTGCCACTGACCCCATCCTAGTCTGGATGAATCCTTGCTCTGAACCAGCACGGCTGCTCATATATTTGTGTCTGTCATTACAGGTAATTACACGTGCAAATTTTTCACACCCAGACAGTCGTGACTTATATTGCTAAATTAAATCACATTTTTTGGAGAAGGTCAACTATCGAAAGCAAGATTATAGTCTTAGTACTAAAGTAATACCGTGGCACTTTGTAATCACTGTGCCTTACTATTTTCCTCCAAGCTGGCTTCTCATCATGAGATTCAGAGTTGGGCATGAGAGTGAGGACAGAGTGGCATTCTGACTGCAAGGACAGTGTTTTGGTGGGCAGGTTCAGTTGGTGTTTCAACTATTAATTCATCCCCTTGCACAAGCAGTTCAAGATCAGGTTTACTTCTTTTCACCTACTAGTGGGAAGTTGAGAACTAGTTAGGCTAAATGCAGCAGGCCCTTTATCTTCCATAGCAGACCTTGTGCCTGGCTACTATTTTGCATTGTTAGACTTCTTTTACACTTATATTTGAACTGGTCACTCTGAAATATATTTAGCATGATTTCTTTATGTTACATTGAGTTCTTTTCTGAACAGTCATTTTATCTGTGTAGTTTTGATATCTTTTCATACCTGGAAATACATAGATTTTTTTTTTTAAATAGTGTTTATACATTTACCTAAATCATCTTTTCAGCATTTGAAGTGTTGCCTGTACTGCCAGTATTGTTGTCTGTATTTGTACTTGTAAACATGTTTTTTTGCTAATGGACAGTGTTGAGAAACACACACTAAATAGCTTCTCATATTGCTTGGTTTCACCATAGAAAATCAAAGTTATATATATACTAGTATATTTTATTTTTCAGTTAATTTCTACAAAAGTGTATATGTTTTATAGAATTCTCTTTAAGACATGTTGGTTTTAACTTTCTCACTTACAGGTGGATTTTTTTCTTTCAAATAGAAGTGTTCTGCCAGTGAGGGATTCTGTGATTTGATGAGTTCTGTGTGAGCCACAGCTGGGGGAAAAAACATCTTCAGGTAATTTTTCTGAATGCTCTGGTTTTTAGGTGTCTGTTAAAAGAAGGTAAAGATGCTAATAATAGAACTATAATTGGACTGATCCATGATAAGGGATCAATATAGGACTCTTCCTAAGAAATTTAACAACTCTATTACAGTTCCCCTCTGCCTGGTAGCCCACTAATGTGCTATCTGCCTTAATTTTTTTTTTTTTTTAAACAGCATTCAGACTCTGAACTATCCCAATTTGATTAAATATACACAGATTATTAAGCATTCTAGAAAGAAAATAGCTGCAAAAGAGCACACTGCCCTGAAGTCTGGCTCATTTGGCTGGTTTCATACTAACTTGATAGTAATTATGATCTCCATCAAGTGAGACAGGAAGTGAATAAGATATTTAACACTATGTGCTTTGGCTGTGAAAACCTTTTCAACTTCTGCTTTCAATTTCTGAATTTCAGTGTTATTAAAATATTTATGTGGGAATATTTTAAAAGAAATAATTATCCTTTCCTCCACAGACACTTTTTTTTTTTAATCTCTCAGAGATATTTCCCTCTGCTGCCTGCTTCCCAGAGCAGATGGTCTATCCACCATATAGAACAGGACCATATCCTTTCCAGCTCCAGAGCTACATTACAGTGTAGTGAAATCTATTGTCTCACATATAATCTGCATCTGAAAATGACCCAGAGCTCTCTGCTCCCTGTGACTGGATCCAATTATGTTTTTAATTTATTTGATGCATATGTTCCAGGTAATACAGGTCTCTCTATGTAGTTCTTGTGTGTATTTCTTTACTAAATATTATGGATTCTTGTATGATTTATTTAACACTTGTTTTTTAACATCTTTCATTTAACTCTTAACTGCAGAGCTCCCCGAATGTACTGATACAGGCTATGTCAATACTTGGAGTAACTACCATTTCTGAACATCATCTAAATTTTATAATACCATTTTCTTATGATGGCTCCCCAGAAAGAACACAGCATTCTCAGGCAGGGAGGATCTCAGACATAAGACACCTAGAATGTTATGATTATCAGGATAGAAGTGCTTAAAAATCTTAGGGTACAAATCTCCTATAAGCCTGAAAGTTGTCTTAGACTCTGAAGGGTAAAAGGTACCAAGAGAATAAATTTGAACATGTTTCACATACTTTTGTCCTGGATTCAATCAGGTCTCAAACTCCTCACAAAGTTTTTTTGGTGTTGTTTTTCTTTAGTCAGAAGGTGAGGAGGATGGGTGAAAGTAACAAGTGGAAGCAAAACACATTCCTAGACATACTTTTTTCAAAACAATAAAAATTAAGAAATAACAGAAAAATGTGCAACCTAGTGAACCTGGCATAATTTTTCTAAATTTTTTTATTTTTTTTTTTTTTTTTTTTTTTTTAGTAGAAGCTGGTTTGCTTTTTTTTCAGGGTTAGCTTTTATCGAACTTAGCTGCCACTTTCTATATGAGTGAGAACATTTTTAGCACTGTGGATCAAGCTGGCAAGAAGTGAGCAGTAGTCTGAGACCATCAGCAGGTGCGTGGGAGACAGCAGCAATTTGGGAAGCCTGAAAGAGTGCATCTGAGGTTGACAAAGGGGAATCAATGTTATAGAAAGCACAGTAAAAATCTTTCTGGTTGTAAGTGGTGTTGCTGGGACAACTGTGCTGTTGAGAGCATAATTTGTTTTTCTATACTTCAACAGTTTCTGATCTTTTGTATGTTATCTCTAGGTTTTAAAGAAAATTTCCTTTTTTCAATGCATTTGAAAATATCCATCTCCGGATTGAGGTCAGAATATTACCCATAGTTCCTGAGAGCTGCATATTTAACATGTGTTTAGAAGCAAGGAGGAGAGCAGGATGTCAGGTTTTAGAATCTTGTAATACAGCTGAATCAAAAGGTCGCTGCAAAAAGGAGCATTTTCACATGAAATAGCTCAATCACAGAAAATTTCCAAATAAAATTTCTCAATAGTTATATGTGCTAGGCATAAAAATAGATACGTGATATTGATTTTGTCTGTTCATGAATATGATGATGTTAGGGGAAGTATGGTTACCTGAGCCACCTGCTCATCAAATACCTATTAGCATGCAGGCTGGCTTCAGTCTTAAGTATCAGGGTAACTCCACACTGGGAAAAAAAGCCCCAGTGAATGCATTTGTATGAGCACTTTGTGGCACAGAGACTTTGATCTACCAGTTCCTTAAAATGAATGCAATGTTCTTGAAGAAACTGTGCTGGAGCTGGAACTCTGGGGGAAACCAAGAGGAACGTTTTTATTGCCTTAAACAAGGCCAGAATTTGTTGACTGGTAACAACTGGTGAGAAAATGGAAAGTTGGAGTAACAAAGGGATAGTTAATGAAGGGTCCCCAAAAGGATCAAACTGAACAGCATCAAAACATGAGAAAAGTGTCTTAGGTAATCTCAAATCTGATGTGCTTTTTTTTAAATCCTCGTGTAGTCCTTTGGTATTTAGCTTCTCAGGGGAATCCATACAGGGAATGAAGTTGGGAATCAGACAGAACAAAAGAAGCAGTCTAGAAAAAAAAAGTTACCAAAAGAAGCTGAGGTTTCAGTAGGGTACAGTCCAGCTTTCCTGGACCTGGAAGAGGAGGAGGTGTGTCAGAGATAAATAATATGGGATTACAAGGAAGATGAAAATCATAGAAAGGAGGGGTAGGGTGAGGGGTTCACCACACCTAAGGCAAACACACAACCTCATTATGTAACTCCTTTTACAACAGGTCATTAATTGCCCATTAAACCTACATACTGTAGGAAGCAAATATTCATGTTTTGGTGACCCAAAAAGGTTTATCATGAAACACTTTGGTTTCCATGTAGGGTTTGACAGTCTCATGTATGAAGAAAGAAAATGTGTTTGAATGAAAATATTTTTGCAGGGAATGCTTTAACCACCCCAGTGATATTTAGATTCCTATTGACTTGGTCTTTTTGTGGCTCCATGAAATCATCCTATATTTCTTCAGTTAAATGTATGGAGAAAAAAAAGATACTGAATATTTTAACAAAATTCTCATCCATGCTGCTGAGGGTGCTCAGGGGTTTGGTTGTTAATGGTAGATAAGATGTATCTGCCCTGTTTCATGCTATGTTATTTTCTAATGGAAGAGGAAAAGGATGTCATGATATTGGAACTTTATACTTTACAGATTAATTGTATGTTCTAGAATTTGTTTTTAAATTCAGTTTCTGGTCTGAATGGGCATAACTTCAATGTAATAGAAAATTATAAAAAAAAAATCACTGCAGTCATAAGAAGTATTCTTTCTCTGTTTTACTTGAAGCAGAATACTGTTTCACGTTTTTTCTTTGTAATGAGAATATTTACCTTTTTTCTGTTCAGATGCTACCACCTTATGGTTGCATGCCATGATGAAGACTAGGAGAATATTAGAAATCAATGGAGAATACCCTGAAGTAGAGTGTACTCTAAGGAAAGCACAGTAAACCAACATGAAATTATATATAAAAATCATTAAATAGCTAGGAAAATAATGTTGTAAGTTTTGAGTTAACTGATTTCTTTCCAGAAAAGGAGCTGGAATGAAAAGCTGTCACCAAAATCTGCATTATATTTTACACCATTTTCAACTGTCTCCAGAAAAAAGACACAGTTCAAGAGATCTTGAAGCCAGACTTCTAGAAATAGCATACTGCCAGAGTCTGATGGAAAGAAAATTAAAACACTACTTAATACTGGTCCTATTGCTAACAGGATCATTCTAGACTTTATGAGTGGACACACACACAGGAGAAAATTGTGATAAAGGGTTAATATGCTGCACGAATGCCTGTTTATATCTCTATATTGTTACCACCAGGGTGCTGATGAGCCCATATTTATCCATAAGCCACTAATTTACTGCCACTTTGCCCATGGAGTTGGAGAACCTCGTTACTTTCTAGTATCTGATTGGGAGAAGCTGACCAGAATATTAACATAATCATTAGAGCAGTACAATGAGCTTCATGCTGGAATGAACCATCTCTCTGAGGATGCCATACAGCACATCTAAGTTTCCTTACTTTTGGTAGGTATAATATGTGCTCTAGCAAAGATGGTCATTGAAATGAAAATCCATTTAAAGGTGACCTGCAAGAGTATTAGAAGTAACCACATAGCTTTAGAGACATATGCTGACTTCCCCAAATGACCAGGCTAAGACAGACATTTAACCAGTTTTAATACAAAACGTAGCCAGTTTTACTTCCAATGCTTCCAAGAAATCTTTACCCACTATGAATTGTTACCTCCTTCTCAGTGTGACCCACAGACCTGCTGCTGCTCATGTCAAATCTACTACAGAACCCTGAGCCAGAATGTGGTTTGACCCTTCAGGGTATTTTAAAACACATTATTGCAGTGTTACAGTGCTTTCAGACATTTTATATTTCATGTGGATATGAAATTAAGGAGTTGTATATATAATATGTATATATATATATAAATATATATATATATATATCAAGGACAATCAAGGAGATAGATATATATATAGATATATATAGGAAGAGATCTATCTATGCATCTCTGCATGTTGGAAACCTACACAGAGCTTTAGGACAGAAATTTATCTAATGCTGTTACACTAGCCCCATATTTTGCAAAGGGGTCACAAGATGGATGAGTTATTGTCCTGCTCAATATATTCCGAGAGGTCACCTCATCCAGGAGCAGTTACTCCTATGCAGTTAGAATTTGGAGGCTTTTGCAAAGAAAATTAGAAGTGTAGGAGGAGAGAGAAAAGAGGAATTTACATCTAGATTTGCCAAGTCTTTTTTTTTAGGGGAGTTTCTGAAGCATACTTTCCATGTTTCTAAATCTGACAAGTGCTTGATAAAGTCACTTTAAGTCCTGTTCCTATACAGAATTTATTTTTGTGCTATGGTGACAACTGCAGCACCAGTTGAGCCCAGTTCAGATTATTTGCATTATTTCTTAAATTATTTATTCCAGAAAATTTCCTAGGCAGTCATTATATCATTTAATTAATATTTGGTCATATAATCAAATATTTCCACATGCATTTGTCAGAGTAAAATAGTAATTGCTGTTGCTGGGTGTACACTTATTGCATTCTATGTAGTTTGAACTATAAAATGGCCTTGGTCAGATTTGTTTTGTATATATTGTTTCACCCTCTGTTTCTCATGCAAATTTAAATTTATAGCAGCTCTTAATTGCTGGCAAGTGGTAAGTTGAAATCTGCTCCTCTCACTTTTCACAGGAAGATAAAATAAGAAAATATTTCTTTTCATATTGGCTCCTTTCTTTCAGCTTCCAAGTTCTGATATAAATTTAAATAATAACTCCTATTACAAATACCTTGGTGCATCCAAAAATTTCTTTTTTAGAGTATTCTCAGGAAAGTCATTAGATTCATCTCAGTACTACAGTGAAAACAGTAAAGAATCCCCAAGAAATATGTAGAAGCTTCATCCACTGGGACCCAGAGCAGAAAGCAAATTAGCTCCTTATCTTGTTTGGATTTTTGTTAATCAAGAAAAATGCACTTAATTACTCTGACAGGAAGCAGTGCATGTAGAAACTGAACTGAGCCTGGGGCCAGATGTCATACAGTCTGAGGTAGCATAAGTTTGTTGTGCTCCTTCTCTGTAAATAGAAAAGAACCTCCTCAATTACAGTAGCTAGAAGAACTTAGGAATTTCAGTAAGTCACATAAGAAAACCTTATCCTTTCATGGTTATAAATGGTTTTTATTGGCAACCTATAACAATTTTTTCCATCTCAAAAACTACAGGAGCAATAGAAAAAAAAAAACCTACAAAAAAACTACTGTTGGGCAATAGAACTGCATCTCTTCTTGAGATTCAGTCAGCACTGGTGATAACCAGAAAATGCTGTCATTCTGAAACTGAACTTGAAAGTAGTCTTAGAAATGTTTATTCAGGATGAAAGCAGAATAGCCTTGGTGCTTACCAGCAGAGAAAACCAGAAACTAAGTTGGTTAGTGTTGAAGTAGGGAGTAGAGCTTCGTGATGCTGCCTACAGATCCACAGTTCTGGTATTTCACATGTCCTCCATGGATAAAGGACAAGGGTCATTCTTCCTATAGGTTCCTATATAACCTATAGGTTTCTTCCTGTGTTGCAAGAGTTCATATAGGATTGCTGACTCCCAGCTCCCAGCAATGGGAGAGCCTTCGCTTTTCAGAAGCAATGACCCTGGTCAGGCTGTGTGTAGGCAACACAATTCAAGTCCAACACCAGAGGGTAGAAATTTCTTCTCCCTGCCATTGTAGAGGCTTTAAATTTTGACTCCATGTGAATTGTCTGGTTTCATATGCAGGCTGTTCTTTTGAGTCCTTTCCACCTATATGTAATGCCAGAAAGTAGAAGATGAAGGCATCTCACCACATGCATGCATATTTTCTCATCTGCTTTTTTCTTTTTTTCTCAGTCTTCATGAAGAATGCTACTATAGCTTTCATGTTTATGTTGTTAGGGCTGGAAAGTGTAGGCCTCTTACCCCAAATTCAGACTAGCATCAGCAACCTGTGGTACAAAGTTCTCAAGAGACAGCAGGGGTTCATGTCAAATGGTGTGCAGCCCAGGCTGGAGATGAGGGCTGTGGTGCTGAGAGAAGCTTTGTGAGTCAGTGGATCCCTGTTTTTGGCTCTATAAAACTGCACAAGATGGGAAACCTCTGCCTCAGAGACAGGTGGTGTGGTACCAGCCAACTGACTCGTGGAAACCTAAATGCCTTACAAACAATGTCTGCTGGCTCCTACTGAGTTCCAGCTATCACAGTTTATCTGTAATTTAGGAAAGAAGCATATAATCTTTCCAATTGCCCTTTAAAAGTTGTCAGCCCCTTGTTTACACCATTTCAGGAAGCAGATAATGTTTCAAGGTTACTCGTGACTGGCTTTTCTTCAGAGATTCACTCAGCATGTTCATCAGAACCAAATTCTTTAAGTCCGTGGGATCTGCATTACAGAGAGATTTCATTTCAAGTATGATGTACTACACAGGTAGCTAGTATTATTTACCCTATTGGAAATTCATTGGAATAAAGGGAAGTTTACAACATTTTGACTGACAAAATAATAATAAAAAAAAAATTACAATTTTCTCAAAATATATGGTCACTAAAACTACAAGGGTATAAGTAAATTCCTAAATATTATTTAGGCTCCAAAGATTGATCCCTTATTAGGGATGTGTCTATAATTATAGAACATAGAAGAAATATTTTACATTTACATTGCATAATAAAATACAGTTGATGAAAGAATTTTATATAACAGAGTCCATAAATGAAATGCTGCAGACAAAAGATTTTCTGATGTTTTCATCAGCAAAATTCTGTAAGTGAGAAGTTTACTTCTCTGTGGCTGATGGGTGTCCCTCACACAGTACCATGCTGAAGGCAATACTGATTCAAGACTGATTCTTCTTTTTTCTTGGTAGTTTGTCTATTTCTTGCTTTCATTTTAGAAACAGGTACATTCATGCTGTTTCTATTGAATCTCCTGCCTATGAAATACAGTTGCTTGTATAAGTATATGTAGAAGTAAAGCAAATTTTCACTCAAAAAACCCAGACTAATGGCCACAAAAATGATTTGTATTCCTTTTGAGGAATTTCTGAAAGACATAATCTAAGCTTCCAAAGATTCTGGGCTTTTTGCTTGGAAGCTGGTAAACACTCAACTTCTTGTCTAGATATTATTTTGAAATTTTAAAAATATTTTTATCTCAAAACCAGTTCCTCTGTCCTTCTTTTGAAAACTTTGAAAATATCTGATTTTTGTTAGTTAGCAAAATTTTCAATTATGCAATCTGATAAAATTGCAATCCTGGTTTCCCATCCTGCTTTAAACCTGCTCTAAATACAAGGTAGTGCTCTTGTGAGTTTAGATGAGAGAGTTCAGGTGTACAAGTTTTCAGACAGTCTGGACGTATTGTGAGGCCTTCTTCTTTTTAATTTAGGCCTTGGATTTGAGCACTGACCACAGACAATTTTTAAAAACAAAGCAAGAAGAAAGGAAGGAAGAAGTTAGTGAAAATCCTAACAGCAAAAATTTAAAAATCCAAAGTAGCCTTCCAGAGGACCTTTAAGCATGCTGGACACCATATCCTTTTAAGGGACTGTAAGATTCTCATATGCAACTGTACTGGGCTTGACCTGGGGTGATAGGTCCTCCTTTTTTTTTTTTTTTTTTTTTTTTTCCTGCTTAATTTTGTAATGGATCTCCTCAAACTAAAAATAGGGACAGTTGCTGTCTTGATGATAAATTATATTTACCCTTCTGTCTCTGAAATTTTTAATTTAGATTCACATGCCTATAAAGCTGGTGATTTATGTGAGGTTTCCAGAAGTGGTTTTAATCTGGCAATCTTCTGGCAGGATAGCACTTTGTGCAGAACCCCATTCTTAGGGGACAGAATCTAAAGGTTGTGGTTGAAACTATTAGTGAAAGGCATTATTCATCAATAATAACAAAGAAATTGTATAGAAAAGATAAAATCTTCTCCAGTTGCAATATTTTCCTTGTTTGCTTTCTGCTTCCAGGTTACAGTTTTAGTATAAAGGAACATTATTTACCAGCTCTAAGTTTGGATCAGCAAGAACAGCTGAGAACTCCATGTGAACAGGCCACGTTTGTGTCTCTTGTGTGCATACATATAATATGGATAGCCAGAATTCCCATATCTGCATTCTCAAGGAAAAACACCAAGCATCATCAACACTTGCAGATATACACACAGTACAGAAACATCCATTCACATTGTTCACTTGCAGGGTGGCTGCATCCTGGCACCTACCTTATTCAAAAAATAAAATCATGATTGACAACCTTCTGTAGCACAGGTACTCCTCTCTCAGTGCTCTTCAAGCCTGCTTTGACCCCTAGCTCTGAGTTTAAAACCAGAGAATAAGGGTAGTTCTTTGCTTCATAGTTTCAGCAGGCAGACACTGTAAGTATTGAGTTATTTTTATCTAGATACTAAAATAGAAATTTTACTAATTTATCCTATCACTCAATCCTGGATCTGAATCAGAGAAACCTTATAGTATCAATGAATTAATTTCATTTATAAACTCAATCGTGGCTCACTCTCTCTCTTTTTTCTTATTTATTTTTTTCCAGATTGTGTACAAATAATTATATGTAGTATGTTATCAACTCAAGTTTTACTTTCCCTTTATAAACAAGACGATTTTGATGCTTATTTGATCTTCTTTCTACTGCCCCCCTTCCCCAAACAGGATTGTTGTACTGCTTTTCTTTCATTCTGCCTGGTTGTTGTCTGCATTTTAATAGAAAATTTAATGATCCTGAGAGGAAAATGTTTGCGATAGAAAGCAGTTCATTGTAACGTAAGGGCAAACAATATGGTTTTATGGTGTAATCACCAAGCTGCTGTGAACACAGAGTGCTTGCTCACGTTTTTGGGCAGCCGTGGCTGCCGCTGTGACAATGGCTGCAGGTGCCCATTGTTAAATCCCTGCTGCCCCCTAGGGATCCCCGCCCGCCCTCCCGGGAGCTGCTGCCGCCCGCAGCTCCCCCCGCAGCCTCTGCCTGCCCTCCTCTGCGCCTTTTCTGACCTTGAGAGAAACTTTGAATTTCTTCCTACTCCAGCTATAATGACATTACTTACTTTTTAACTCCTTCCAGGTTAGTTGTTTGTTTGTTTGATGGGGTTTGTTTTAAAGCTGATTTTTAATATCTGTGGTTTTGCAGCATTCTGTGTGCTGTCCATGCATCAGTGTGTGGTTTTGTATACTGTGTTTACTCTGTGTTACCTGAATGGAATGGTAATGTTTGTAACATTCTTTTTCCTTCTGGTATTTCTAGGAGATGTATTTTCTCTGCAGTTGTTAAAAATTAACTGTGTGTGTTTCCTTCTCAGACACATTTTGCTTCAGTGATGAAAGAAAGAAGCTGGAAAATGCAATGCTTTACACAGACATCAGATACTTGATGAGTGATTTCTTATACTTATTGATGACGTGGTGGTTTCAGGTAAATAATAACAATAATAACGAAAAGAGTGGCAAGGACATGTTTTCTTTTAGATGGTCATATAGTTGAGATGATATGTCCACAGAAAAGAATTTTAGAGAAGAGAAGAATTTTGCCAAAAGTGTTTATGATCAAAACAGTTCAGAAATGAAAGACGGTAAAATGAGCAAAGGGCAGTAGGGTTTGAATAGGCTTCATCAGCAGAGGGGAGAGGTCATCTGGGAAGATTAGTCACAGGAGCTATTAAATCGCCTCTGTGACACTGTTAGAAGAAGCTGCTTAACATAATCATGTGCAATCAGTAAAAATGCTGTTTATTGCAGACCATTTATGATTTTCATATTTGATATTGTTATGTAAGATGGTGTAGTGTAGGGCCATGCACATTTCCCCAGTACAAATGATCAGCATTAATGATTTGTGGTGTTTCTCCTGACAACTTCCGAAGTATAAAGTTATTAGGAAACACCTCTCCAAACCTATTTTTACTAATGTATTTGAAGACTTGTGTAGAAGTTTTTATTTATACTGTAGCTGAAAACACTTGAACTGATGATACAGTGTCAGCTAGTCATGCATCCTATACTTCTGCCTGAGTTTATCCTTAATGACACAATGCCAGCAATCTCTCTGCAGTACTTATCATTTAGTGATAAAAATCTACAAAAAGAGATTGTCTGTTAATGTTGTCTCTTCAGTTTGGAGTTAGACTGCTCTATGCAAATTTTCTGATACGTAAAGTGCAGAATTATATCATCACTTCTTTTTCTCATTTATTTATCTAATACTGCAGATTATCTCAGGATGTGTGTCAAAGCAGGATATGGACAGATTTTGGTTTCAAGCTGGGTTAGAAGCTGACATGTTTGAAAATTTGAGGGTGATGGAATCTTGCCAGGTTTGGTGGTGGAGTTTTTGGGGGTTTTTTGGGTTTTGTTTGTTTGGTTTTGTTGTTTTGTTTTGGTTTTTGGGGTTTTGTTTTGGGGTCTTTTTTGTAAGCTTTTGGTACAAATTAGTATCTTGCAAGATACCAGCTTAAAATTTTCCCTGTGTTTCCCTTCTTTCTGCATCATAATACTGTGAAGATACATGTTCTTGTTCTAGCACCCTTCACAATGTCTGAATTACATGAGAAAGCAAACTCTTAATTTTAGTATAAGTCTGGAAAGTGTTTTACAAGTGGAACTGGGCCAGAGTTTATCAGTGAAATGTCTGGGTGACATCTGGTCCTGTTGGGTGCAAGAGATAAGACTCAGAGATTTAGCCAAAGGGGAGAGAGTAGCACTTACTGTGTTAGCTCTGGCCTTAGTTTTGTTTATAGTGTTAGACCTTTGGCAGAAAAGCAACTAATTTATAATGTCATAAATTCCAGCACCATGGAATCTGGAAGCTCTCTGAAGAGCCACAGTAAGGAATCTGAAGCATTATCTTTCTTCAGTGTTATGTTGCTGATTATTTCAGTGGTATTATTTTGTCCTAGAACTCAAAAGTTTTATTTTAGATGTTTTCTTATATTACAATATAAGTTAAATCTCTGTATATTACAATTTTACAGAACGATGTATGAGATTTGCAGAAAGCTGCTAAATCATGAGCAGAAATTTATACACAGACTTCTTTGTATGATGCACTAAATTCTTGTGAGCCAACCCACTCACACTGACATCAGTGGGCACTTTTTTCTCTAGCTCCTCAGCCTCCCTCAAGCCATATATCAAGCAGTGATACATGTAGGGACCCCCATATTTGGGTTACTGATCTTGACTGGGGTGCCCACAAAGCACCATAAATTTCCAGATAAATTTATTCAGCAAAGGGATGGCAAAGTATTTAAAAATCAGGAAACAACCTGGTTTTAGCTGTTGTAATGCTGCTTCCCATAGTGATGCACACTTGTACCAATCTACTGGCAAGATACCAAATTGCAGTAGATTATAGACATGGATTTCCACCATATACTGTCACTTATTTTATGATTTTCTCAAGTCCAGCTGGTTCATAAAAGGTATTATCATATCAGAAATTCAAACCTGTATTTTTAATTTTTTGCTTCCTCGTTGGTTAAACTCAAAATATTCCCGTGCGTTTTTTTTAACCTGTTACTTAGTGATTTATCAGATGGTGTTAGCATGCGATGGCTCTTTCTTTCATTTTCCCTTCTTATGTGGCAGCCAGAAAGAGCTAGAATAAGGTACGAGTGCAAGTAGAGTACATACATTTGGAAAGCATTCTGAAATGTAATATATTGAAACTTTCTACAACGAATCCTTGTTTGCCAGAAAAAAATATTCAACCATGCCAAAAATTATCTGTGAGGGATAAGCACTTTCCCACCTCTTTCCTCCCTCCTCCCCCTTCCCAATTTGTGTTGCTTGGATGAGGAGACGAAAAATGGCACAGATGCATGCAGTATTGCACAAAGCATATATATGGACATTTCAGTCACTGATATTTCCCCATTTTCTGATGCTAATGTAAGATATGTTGGTTTTGCATTTATAATTAAGATGAACAGATGGTGAAGACTTAGTTTAAAGTAATACTGTACATCCATTAAAATAATCTCTGCTGACAGTGATTCTTCACTACAACATGACTTAATTGCATATACAACACATACACATCAGAAAGAACTTGGTCTTTAGCCTTTTGCTGCATTAGGACAATAGTAAGGCAGACGTCACCAAAACAGGATTTGTCCTGGAGTCTTCTAAGAGTGACAGATGTATCTCTGCTGACAATATTGGCTTGCTTTAATTAATGAACACTAGGAATAAAAGAATTTATAATTTCTGAAAATACAGGAGATTTCTTCTAAAAAAGCACCCATGTTTTGAGGGAGCATGACAGAAGTACATTTTTAACAAATCAATTTGATGTTACACTCTTTCTCCCATGGAGAAGTAAATGTAACCTGTATTGTTCATTGGTGGGCTTCATAAATGTGTGTATTTTTAGAAGGCATTTATGTTTTAAGTTACGTAGATTCTTCAGTGACTGACCTTCAGTGTTATGAAGCAGAAGTAGATCTCTGCATGTTTTCATTTTTCCATAGAAATTATACAAAATGTCATTTTGCAAATTGTTTATATATCGGTTACATAAAGAAATCATCGTATGTTTTCACCTTAAAGTCTATACTTCATGTGAAATGCAAATTCAGAATATTTCTTCAAAATATGTATCCATCCTTCACCTGTTGTACAGATCAGAAACAGACGTGTTAAGCACCAATACTTATTTTTCATTAAAGAGGTCAGTTATAAAGCTGTTTGCATATCAAGAATTCTGCTCTTTTTCTGTTCACTTCTTGTTCTGCCTGCCACCTGATATCAATAGTTATTTTCTTTCACAATGAAATCTACTGAACTTGAACCTCCAAAGATCTATAGTTTGGCTGAAATATCACCCTTCCATCCCCCAGGCTTCTTTTTTAAGGACATATATTTTACTATTGTTGTGATGACCAAAATTGAACTATCATTAGAGTCTGTTGAATATTTTTGCAAATTTTTTAAACTAAAATAGATTTCCTGTCATATCAGAATTATCAGCAAAGTTGTGATATTGTGACTGAACAATACTCAACTGAGAAAACCAGTTGTCCACACTAGTTTCACAAAACCAGTAAATCCCCATCCTTTGTCATATGCTTCATCTTTTGAAGGCCTGGGGTCCACACTTTCTCCTCCCTAGCAGTTGTCACTACCCATGGGAATACCTCAAAGACTCTGTTGTGTGATACTTTAAGTTCCCTCATTGTTACCTGTTAAAGTTCTGCTTTGTTTAAAAATATTTAGGTATTTATTGAAGCAAGAACTGGAACCCTGAGGTCCTATTTTCCACACGAGTATCCCAAACCTCAGGTAAGTGAGTCATTTTTGCTGTCCCTCAGAATATTTAAGTATATTAAAACAAGTGGAATAGCACCAGCAGGAGAGACAGAGAGAGTATTTATCCCAAAGTATGAAAACTCTTCAATATGAGAGTTCCAACATTCTTCCAGGAGAGATGCAGTTCAAAACCCCTCAGGCAGAGGAAGGAGCTGAACCAATCTTTCTTCTTTCCAACATGATCTGCAGGCTAAAGCAGAAAAGAGATACTGCTTTCTTTTAATCAATACATTAGTTTCCTTTAAAATGTCTGAAATGGGAATGAAATATTTATCTTCAGTGAGTGTGTCCCCCTCACACCCCCCCAGTTTAAAATTAACTTGGACAGAAATGTGGGGTTGGAAAAGGATACAGTTTGGCAGCCACACTGACAAAGTCTTTCATTTGCATAGACTTCATTCTGGTGACAAAATTAATAAGACCAAATAGTCCTGTAAATATAGCTGAGGCATATGGGTAGTGCTCACTGATAAAGGAAATAAGAAAGGGGAGGAGGAGAGAGACAGGCTGGGAGCCAAGGGACCGAAAAAGGCAGCAAGTTTTACAAAACATTCATTTGACTAATTTGCTTAACATAAAAAAGAAAGGATGGTTTTATTTGTGGAGTTAGCAGTAATGATTGATTAGAAGGGTATTATATTTGCTGCATATGGGATGAATAATGTCTGTGAATGGATATAGAAAATATCTCTCCAAAACTGCAATAATCCATAAGTCAGGATGCAGAGCACAAAATACCAACACACTAACATATTAAGAAAAGCTTTAAACAATAACTGAGCAAATCTTGGAAGAGTTCCAAAGAAACAGGGAACAGAAAAGGAACTACGTGCAGAATAATGGGGTTTAGACAATAGAGATAGTGCAGCAGACATTTGTGAATGGAGTATTAGCTCTTTAATTATAATAATTACCTAAGTTTAAGGTCAAGGCACCTGTGCATTGCTGTCTGAGAAACTGATTAAAAAATTAGAAGTAGCATTTAATCTCTGTGATACTATTTCCAAAAATTCTCATAGAAATCTAGATATTGCCAAGGTTATTACTTATTATTTGTACTGCACCTAGAGACATTGACTGAGATTGGTCCCATGTTGCCACCCTGAGATCATTGACATCAAGATTGTCTCTCTTATCACTTAAAATAAAATATAAAATTAAAATCCTCCACAGGGAGAAAAACCATAAAAATGAAGACTCTCACATCCTAATTTATTCTACTATCCCTTTCATACTGACTATGGAACGGAAAGGTTTCATATATTTCCCTTTAGTAATTCAGACAAGTATATTCCTGGTCTTGGAAATTAACTTGTTTCAAGACATCTCTGACTGGAAACAAGCCTACTCTCATCATTCCAGTTATGTTCCTTGATGCCAGAGGCTCTGTACTGATTTCTGAGCAGGAAAATGCAACTGCTTAGGTAGATTGTGCTTCTGCATCACCACCTCCAGCCAGTATGTCACATCAGTCTCTGACAGTAGTGTTGCAATTCCATGAGTTTTCTGCCATCACAAAAAGTTTGAATTTGAAAAAGAACCGTGAGTTGTGTGCACAGCTTTCTTTTCCTTTTCTCCTCCTCCCTCAATATGTGGATTTGGATTTCACATGACTAAAGAAAGCCAGACCCAGTAGGAATGGATATCAACATTTTCTACTGAGAACAGAGAGGAGACTGAAGTGATGAATCAGTGTTGAGTTGAGGGTATTAAGGAGACAATACATGGGCAAGGAAGGAGGAAAAAAAAGAGAAGCAGGAAATATTAGGGGAGGTGGAGCCAGTGTATAAAGAGGTATTCTAAAAACTCACAGAGATAAGAAGAGTAAAGTCATTTCTAGAAAGAAGGAGGGAGGGAGGGAATGAGTGAAAGGAAGTCACAGGAGAAGTAAAGAAAGGGAAACCTGGATATGGAGCCTGAAAAAGAAAAGGTGACAATTTGGAAGTGATTTGCTGTACATTTGTTACAACTCTTACTATTATTGCTCTGCAATATAATTTGTGACAGAAGAATATTCCCATCCCAGTAGAAAAACCTGACATTTTTGTAATTAATTTTATTTTCTAATAAAACACATGTGAAATTTTTAGTTTACATCTTTGTTTTCAAAACCAACCCTGATTTCAAAATTTTAGCTTGCTGTTTCTTGCCTTTCTCTCTATTTTTGCTTCTTCTTCCCTCTTCCTTTTCCCTCATTGTAACAACTCATTTCTGCACCATCTTCAAAAAGATGTTTGTCCTAGAAGGAACAACTGACACATAATTCTGACAATCTAAAAGTTTTTTAAAAATTAAGAAAACCAAGTCTACTTGACAAGGAGAAAGGAACTGGTTTTGTCAACAGTCACCGAAAAGAATAAAAAATATAGTTTAAAGTAAACTTAATAACACTTCCTGATGAAAAAAATATTTATGTCATTTCCAGAAAACATTCCCTGGGGAAAAAAGCCATTTTCTAGTTCATACTTATTGTGTTTCTCAGCTAAAAATAAAACGTTGAAAAGACACGTTAAAACAAAAGCAACCTTAGGATCCCTTTCTGACCCTGAAAAAAATGTCAGTCAGAGGGAGATGTTTTGATTCCAGCTGTGGCCTATGGGTGATAACCAGACTTTTTACATTTCAAGTATGTTAGGGATAAAGATGTCATGAAAGAAACAGAATTAATGTATTTTCACCCTTGTAGGTGCTCACTCCCTTTTGTGCTCTTGTTAGTTCAGGGGTTCTTGTTTACATTCACATTTGAGGTAAAAGGTGCTGGTGATGAGGACTGGAAAAAGAAGTTCATGGAAGATGAACTGGGAAAATGAGGTGCCTGTGGTGAAGTTCTGGATAAAAGCTTGAAATTAACTCCTATCCAAACCCAAGAGGGTGAGTAACTTCAGTACCACCATCACTCTGATTGAAGTAGTGAAAGAACAGCCAAAGAGCCTGTTCTAGGTGAGAACAAGCCTGAAGATGAGGAGAAAGATAAGAGGATGAGAGGATGGAAAGCTTTTAGTGAATCAAAAGCACCTATTAAAAATAAATAAATAAATAAAAGCGAAGCAGAAGAACACAACTTCATTTTCTTGACATTTTGCTCAGATAAAAGGAAGTTTTGCAGTTTTGCTTGATAGTATCTTGCGAGAGGAATGGCAATAATGTGAAAACTATGGCAGGAAATCAGTAATATTGCAGTTAGAATATTGTTACACTGAAAACTGGGACCGGGGCTGATTGCTTTCAATATGATTAAAACCTGAAAGTTTAACTAGAGCAGAAAACTTGGAATAAAGATCATTAGGATTATTTGTTTTATAATCTAATCTGGAAATTTCAAGAGGGAAGGTTCTGTGAGAAAATGTAAAAGCATAATTAGAAGCAGTTCCTGCTTTCAAAACTTGCAATTTACGGGCACAAAGAAGTAAAAGGATGGAAGGAAGAACAGAAAAGGAAGTCAATATAGTGAAAGTTTATTCTGGGAATTATTTTAAAAATATGATTTTGAAATCAGCTTAACAATATCCCAGGCTATCTAGGGACTTTGGAAAAGCTTTACTGGAAACTAGATTAATATGTCTTGCATAACTATCCATTTTGGTAAAGTGACTGGATTACATTATCTTTTTAAGTTCTTTCTTGCATATTTTCTGACTGGGGTAAAAAATAGTCCTGGTCTGATTGCAGAACAATCAATATTTTTCTCATTGCACCACACTGGCTTTTTAAGGGACATTAACTGGAAATCTGGGTGTCATATGAGCTGCTTATCTCCATTGATATGCAGCTATTTGCTAAATTTGATTTAAATATGTCTATCTGTGCAAATAATTTCTACCAAAGGCAAGAACAGATTAATATTTTGGTCATTAATTTGAAGTTGGTTGGGGGTTTTTTCCTAGATTTTTTTTCTTTCAGGTAAGAATCTTTACAAGGATTTTATAAGGCAGAATTTACTTGGGTTTTTTTGTTTTTTTTTAGAGTGCTCTGAGATTCTGAATTGAGAAGTGCTACAACTTTTGGATGGCCTTATTACTCTTCCCTACTACTTAACATCACTGCTAACCATGGGGTGTGAATTTGCAAAGTAGGCTGTGAGTTCTATACAATTATCTTATATTGCAGACAATAGTTGTGCTTTCTGGTGATGCCTGTATTGTTTAGACAAGGTAGAGAAAATAGGTTTTTTACTCATATGGAATTAGAAGGGTTTGGTATGGTAGATTCCAGAGAGAAAGGCTGGCAGTATTTTTATTGGCAGCATTTGTCAACAGTTAAAGGTGAGAAAGGACAACAAAAGGTAGTGATGACAGCTTTTTTTTTCCCCTTTTACAATTGTTGAATAACTTCACCAGGCAGAAATACAGCAGAATGAATTGTAATAAATACAGTGTTTGTGGTAAATTATCTTTGTTAGTGAGGAAAAATCAATGTATTGATTTATTCTTTTTATGTGCAGAATCCAGTTATAGGATGCTTCATAAAATCATCCTTTTAATCCTTGTATTAACGGCAAGATAAGAGTAAATTAGTGAGACTTCACTGCAGATCATAATGTTTCACTCTCTTTTTGTTTCTGGAGAAAAAGCTTGAATGGCAGAAACAGCAAAATCATGGTCTTATTCTCAAGGGTTCTTAAGAGTAGCTGCCTCAGCTTAAGTTGGGGTAAAATGAAAAGGTATTTCTGTCTGAGCCAGCTACTTTGTGTAAATTTCTCCTCTGACTTCCCACTGTAAATCCCCCAATAACTCAGCTTGGCCTTCTGCAATAGCAATGCAAAAACCTCTGGAGGCCTGAGCAAGGCTCTCTTCTGCAGGGCAAGTGAAGAGGTGAGATATTCCTGGGAGTTTGAATTAAAATTTGTTTAAGTGATGCTAGAAGGCTACACGAGTTGAGTATTGTTTTCCATCTTGTTGATTATGCTTCCCAAAAAGCTTTCTCATCTTAAGTTCCAATATAACTCTAATGCTGTTTCTGAAGTAACATGTGCTGATGCATTCCTTAACTTCCATTTGAAAGTTGCATGATAAAATTTGACAACTTTACAGATGACAAATTTGACATTTGGGGTGACACAGAGGGTTGAACACAACCACCTCTGACTCTGTATTGCTGGCAGTAGGATAACCATACTTTTATGAAGGAAGTAAGCAGATACATGGGATTAGTTCTACCTTGTTAGTGTAAATGCACCAAATCAGAGTGAGTTTCACAAGTGTAAAGGCAGTGTAAAGGAGAAAAAAATCAATCCAAGTATTTTCAAAGCACACAGTCTGGTGTTATTTATATTACTGTGCTGCTAAAAGCAATCCAAACACTTTTGGTGTGTTGTTTGTGCATCCTTTATGGGTATGTGTGAGAATGCCCTTTCCTGTGCTTTTAGCATTCAGCAAACATACACAATAAGTTTTTTCCTGAACTGGAGAATGAAATCAAGGAAAAGAAATGTTACTTTAGGTGGCACTGTTTCCACCAGCCAGATTTATTTTTCCAGTTAGAATTGTGGTGAGAGTAATGATGAAATGATAACAAAGAGAGTGTTCAGTAGAAAATGCTTGACCTAGTTGTTATGATTCTCTCAGTACATGTTCAATTGTAAACCAGTAACTTAACATATAGAGTAACCTAGAATCTTTGCCAAATACTTATTCACCTATGTTGTTGGCCTAAGTGAAGATATAGATGACTGGACCAAACTTGATGTTTGTAGTGTCATTAGTTAGGGGACTAAATGGGATTCTTCATGGTTCATTTTCCTTTAAAGATGGGAGGAAATAAAATTCAGATGAATTAATGTTGCAGGCATAGAATTTCTGGTATTTTACTAGAAATAATTTCATACTTAGTTTTTCAGACTTTTGAGTAACATGTGGTCTTTAAAATACTATTTAATTGAAAAAGAACATAAGCATAGCTTTGTTTCATGTGGTTTTAAGTATAACCCCATGCTTCATAATTTTCCCAAAATACCTCCTTGAGATTTCCTTAAGCCATTTTTCAAGCATTTGTTCGATTGTCTCTGCTCTGTGGTTGGACATTTTCTTTTAAATTATTTCTTTTATTTGTGACACGTCCTAATATCAGGTTCCCTCTTGAAGCAGACAGCACAGCATGGGTAGGACTCGTGGCAGAGCCAATGTCTCCTATACTTTATGTTGTGCTGGGCTGAATAGGGGTAGCTAGAACCAAAAGTTCCCAGCCTCAGCAGTTATAGATCAGCTACCACAGAAAAGGTCCTTGGCAACAGTTCACAAATGGAGGTAAAAGTTTTTTACAATACAGTGAGAAACACCTGTGCCTTAAGCAGTGTATTTCTTTGTCCTTCAGCAATTCTTTCCACAATTGTCCCCTGCTTTAGATTCAATGTTTTGTATATTTTGGTTGTGTTCTCTGACAAAATTTGCTCAGCAGCTGGTAGAAACTGTAGATCTGCAACAAACAGGTACCAAATACAAATGGGTTTTACACTAACAGCTGGGTAAGTTTTTCCCAATTTTCCTTCTGCCTTCTCCTAGGTCATATTTCAGCTATCCTACGCCTCATCCTTTTTAACAAATGAAATATTTCCATGGTGTGTTTATGTATTTGTGCATTTTGTGAAATTTCCCCTCAGCTGTGCTATAATATACATGCTGTGCATAGTACATTGAGAAGTTGTTGTGCTGCCCTGGTTGTTGATCTTGATTTCATTCCTTTCCAAGATAGAGTAACCTCCGTGTTTCAACCTTCCCCATCCCCTTCCAACATTTCTCCAGAAAACTGATGAATACCTTCTGCTTTCCTTTTATTCAGATGATGGATAGCTTTGGATAACTCTGTAATCTTTGCTGTCCTTTTCACCACCGGATTCTCCAAGCTGTGACCTTCCTACTGGAATTCTTCAGGTGTCATGCAGGAACCATACCAGTTTCCAAAAGGTTCAAGGTAGGCTCGCTTGTTATTTATTTATATTTTCTGAAATGGAGAAATGAAAACATAACAAAAGTGAAACATTTTGAGTTCTGAGCTCTTTAAAGGTTCTACAAAGCTTCACCAGCTGGGTGTCATTTGATCTACCACTACAGTTCTGTAATCTGTACTTGACCTAGTTTTAAGTGTGATCCAGCCCTTTCCAACAGGTTAGTTTCACATGACTGAGTGTTTAAGTATTTACAGAAGATGTCTAAGTGAGAAAATAAGGTATTTACTGCTCAGAGAATGTAAGTTTGGTATTGAAGCTGCTCCAAAGTGACTCACACTGGGTCAGAGATGAGAGAAATCTTTAGAGGAATTTTTTATAATCCCACAGGAAGCCTCGTGATTTCCCCTTTTCCTCTGAAAAGCTGATCTGTCCCCTGGCACATAGGCAGAGTCATGTCATTCCTAGTAATATGGAGCATAGAATATACTTACTTGTGGTTAAGATTACTATTTTGAACTAAAGGAAGGAGTAATAAGTAATTCTTGTTTTGTGAGGGAGTGGACACTGCCCAGGTGATGCTAAATCTGAATGCAGGAGTATTCATTTTCCAGCAGAGAGGCTGCTGGAATTGCCTAGGCACTGGCTGGTAACCATGAGGAACTGGCAAACCTGAAAAAAATGTAGATAATTTTATATGAGCACTAACCCTCTGCAACACGTCTGAGATTACCCTCTAAAATATAATTATGAATTTCCTTTTAAAATCTTCTCTTTTTAATTGCAGGTCTATTTAATTCACATTAATTTTTAGAGTAGTCCCTTTCTATTTTTTCCCCTAACATTGCACTGAGTTTATTCATATCCAGCTGTGCACATGGTTGGGTGCATCATGGATTGCTCTATGGTAGTCATGAAGTATTTATGACTACATCTTAGTCACAGATGGATAAAATTGCACCAATATCATATGATGAACACAAAATAGATCGACAGCATGTCATAAATATGACTGAATTTTGACTTGAAAGAATTGGCCTGACAATACACAATAGTACCAGAGCCTGTAAAACCTGTTGAAGTGGCCTTGATTTTAAAGGAGCTTTGTCAGCATAACTTCTTAACATTCAGGTTAGAAAGCAGCAAATAAAAAGGAAAAGCAAGTTTCTGGTGGAACATGTGTGCTAACTTTAAGCACGTAATTTTCTGACACTTTTTCTTTCAAGGCTTGCTCTTGAAAAGTAAGGGTTCCTCTGTTCTCTCATAACATTTAGAAAGGGCTGATTTTAAAGGACTTTTTCACAAGACAGTACCTGGCTTTATATGATTTTATAGATGCATATTTACATGGGTGTTTCCCTATGTACTACCTTCCTTTCTTTTTTTTTTTGTCTATATCTTCTGCTTTATTTTTAATAACTATTGCTTCATGTGTACAGAGAAAAGCTTAAAAACATGTTCTGAATAAGTATAGAAATATGTTTATATAGTGCATAGCTTACTTCATTACTTAAAGGCAATTCATTTTTTTCAGTGGAAGATAGAGCAGGTATAGATGTTACCAGGATTTTCTGTTTCCTCATCTGTAAGACCCAAGTAGTATCCCAATGCCAGGACAAACCATCCTCCTCAGATGCCACTGAGTTCTCATGAGGTCAGGGAGAAGCAGAGAAAAGTGTATTCTGGAGAGCATCACATGGCTAGAGAAGACATTTGGGGCCTGTGGCTCCTGCTGCAGAAACTTTTGCTACCTGATCTCATCAGATCTAGGTCCTCTGTACCAAAATGAACACGATATCTCTCTGATCTGGAGAGCATAGTTGGCTGAGATGTAATAGATGGAGATACTTACTTCCAGTTCTTCAGGAATGGTTGTTTGAACTCAGAGGTCAAGGCTGCATTGCCAGTTTGAAGTTCAATGTTTCAGGCAGACATGGAAAGAATTTCACCACAGAGGAGAGGATATAAACTATGGGGCTAAAATTCTTCACATTTGGTATCTCTTTAAAAATATAATTTTTTTATATAGATTTTACTCATCAAACAGGTAATTGATGGTTTGAGATTTTTTTTTTTAATCCAACTGTGTAGAGCTGTATAAATTTCATATTGATAGGACAATGACAAGCTGTTTTTAAGTGATGGGCTCATGCCAGTGCTAGAGGCTGGGGTTGTGATTGTCAGAGGGATGAAATGCCCATTAAAGATGGCAATTTTATGAGCACTGTGGGATTTCTGGATATGCAGTGAATTTAGCTGTGAGAAATCTGGGTTTTTGGCAGAAATTTTCATTTTGTCTTAGATTCAGTTTATGAATACCACTCAGAATGTGGTTGTCTTTTTCTGTATGTGTGTGATTACTCTCAAGATAGGGAATGGACATTTCCACAGAGCTTGAAAGCTGTGATCCTTGAAAACCCATCTTTAGTCTCATTCAAGGATGGCTGGAGTAAATTATACTGGACTATTAAAAATACTAGACCACAAAACATCTTGAACCATTACCATAACTAAGCTACCATTTTTAAATCTAGAATGAGGAATGTTGGCTTTCTCTTTTTTTTAATAAACAATCCACTTTATCACCTTATAAGAGAATTTACTTACTCCTTGCAATCTACATTTATCAATAGCCCTGACATTGTAAAAATAAAGCAATTATATTTAAATGACAGAGCTAAATATTATGTCAGCGATATGAAGCACATGGCATTGTTGTTCATTTCTTGGAGAATAATTTGCTTCATCAAAGCCACATTCCCAGGTGGTGAAACCCAGCAGGGCCTTTCTGTCAACAAGCTACAACTTGCAAGTAAATTACGTAATGCTGTGCATAGTGTTTCTGTCTGTCACATGGTTATGTACACATTAGGTGTGTTTTTTCCCTGCTCAGAAAAGTTCTTAGAGTTAGATCCCACTCCTCTGCATACTAATGTAAATCATAAAAAGCAAGGAAATGAACAGTTAAGCCATTCAGCTATTCATCTACACTCTACTCACTTGGCTACTTCCATTCTGTTACTTCCCACACACACATCTCCATCCTCCACTTGAACAACCCACAATTATCTTAATAATAAACCAGTGTGTTTATAATAATGGAGCTGGGAGCATCATCTATCCGTTTGCCTTAAACTTCACACTGAATGTCCATATTTTCAGTTATTCATATGAATGCTTCTCAGATACCTAATAGAATTTTGATTACTGATAACCTTTATCAGAATTAATTTTTCCTGTGTGTATGCTTCAGTCTGAAATTCTGGGAAGACTGCAAGCAAAGCAGTGCAGCTATTTTCAACAGAAATGCTGCGAAAGATTGGGTGGATTTGTTCAAATTGAAGTACACTGGTGACTCTGAGAATGTGAGGATTTTTAGTAGATGGGGCAGGACTCTGAAATGGATGAAGAAAACAAAGTGTTGCCCAGTCTGTGGCATTTTACTCATTATTTTAGCTATGTAGCAACCACGTGAGTATAGCTTTGACAGATTTTGCAGCTCTGTCTGAAATGAGGAAGGTCCACCCTGAACTTGCAGTTCAGAACTTTTCATCCAGCAACGATTTTCCATTGACGTGAGCTCTGCAGTGGCCAAGGCTGGGCCCTAGAAACCAAGGATCTCTTCTTTCCCTATGATTGTTTCTCTTGTCCATCTTTTTTTTGCATATTTGCAGGACCCACAAGTTCAAGTTACCAACCATGGCACCCCCAGAGAAATGGGGCAAACAAAAATTGCATTTCTCTGTAGAGGGCCAACACCAGCAAGGTGCAAACAAGGGAGGACCCCTGCGAAGCCCTCCTGTTGTGTTGGTCAGCATTGCTGTGGCACACAAACAGCCTGGCTGTTGCTGTGCTTTCTGAAGGCAAAGTGAAGATCTGAGGAGGGATATAAAAGGCAGAACATGAAGGCTTTGCAGATACTGATAGGCAATTCCTTCCCCAAGTGTGAGGAGCAACAGAGGAGAGAGCATGACTTGGCTTGTTTGAAAGTGTTGCAGTCAGAGTAAGGTGTCTTGGCTTACAGACTAATTGGAAGCAAGAGCTGACCTTTTGATATTGAACTTGAGAGGGTCAGTGGTGAGCAGATAGGCCACAAAGGGTTTTAAAAGTCAGGACAAGTCATTTGTGTCTAATTCGACTGAGAAGCTACAGAGAGCCAGACCTAGGGGAGGGGCAAGGGAAGGAGATTTGTGTCAAGAGCTTGAGAGAGAGGGGGCTGAGACTGGAGGCGGGAGAGGGAGTTGGGAGAGAGGGGAAGAGGACGGACAATCTGAGCTCGGCAATAGCAATGAAAGGAGGAGGGAGGATGGGATGTTTGAAGCAACCTTCATATGAATGAAAGCTTGACAGAAATGGCAGCAGTTTCTGAATTATTATAATATATTCCAAAGACATGCCAATTCAGGAGTTCACAATGCAGCTGTTGTTTCTCAGGGAATGAGAAATTATTTTACCCATTTATGCAAAGGACTATTAAAAAGGTGGCAGAAGAAGAAAAAAATATCTACATAAAAAGGAAAGTTAATTGCTCCATAAAATGACTCACTGAGTGGCTCAAAAATCTTCTCATGCATAAATATCAAAGTTTTACTGTTTGGATATTTCTTGTTTGGTTCCTTCATACCTAAAGAGTAAGTCTCACAGGCTAGTATCTCCAGAAATAGTTGTAATTGCATAATGGGAGGTTATGAAACACAGCAGATACCTCTTGGCTTTAGCCTCCTGGAATTGGAAAGCTATAGGAACTGGAAAAAAAGATTTTAATTTATATTTGCTGGATTTGCCCATGGACATTTGTTCAAAGTACTCATTATGTTCCTAAACTTCACTTTACCTTTGGGACTACCAGATGCATAATTTAAGCTGAGCATGGATTTTTTGTGATGGAAAAAAATAATTTTCAAAGTTACTGCTCTTGTAAATTACCAGGCTAAATAAGCATTTTGGGCACTGAATTTCTGGTGAGCTTAATGCTGTGCTAATAAACAGCCACTATAATCTTCCCTAGTTCCCTGGGAAGTCCTCTGTGTGCTGATTCTGTTTCTCATTTGACCACTTATGAAGACAATTCTGAAATTGCACATTTCTGCTTCCAAATCATAGCTGTGGCTGGCAGTAGAATACGGAGTTCATGATACCAGCTCTCTTTTACTTTTGCTGCAGCACAATGTGCTTGTTTTGATGATGTCCAAAAGTCCAATGAAGCACGGGTTCCATTCTGATGGGTGGTGTGCACAAAATGATGCTGGTTTTGTGGCAACTCTATAACTGTTCATTTTAGCATGGAGGCAGATTTCAAAGCAGTGTTCTGCAAAGGATCAGTCTCTGACAAAATTTGGGGGGGTGCCTTTTCAGCTTGTAAGAAACCACAGACCTGTTCTAGTATTTCAAAAGCAACAGCTGGATGTTGTAGTTAGGCAGGTGTCTCTAAATCCCAGCTCACCAGCCCCAAAGAGGGCAGTTTTCCTGAGGGGATGGGTGAGCTAGCTGCCAGGCTTGGGAGAAACAAGGAGTACGGATTTGGGTATCCTTAGGCTTTCACATGCCTCTTAAATACATGCAAGCATGTTTGCTTTCCAACTTCTAGCCTGGAATTTGGATGGGGATATTCTTCTAGATAGATTGGAAACACAAAAACATTGTAAATAGTACAAGGCCCCTTATGCTTGTTTATGCTAATTTTATTTTTTTTTTATATACTTTATGGCTCTGTGTGTTTGGGTCGGGTGTGCTTCATAGTGAGGTTGCTTGTGGGATGATGCTAGGAACAATGGATTTATTTTAATGGAAAATGTATATGTATAGTGTCATAGCAGCTCATATTTGCAGAGAACTTTATACATCTTAAACTTAGAATAGGGTTTCAGAATACAGAAGAGTTTCAGTCATCATTGCTTTCAAAGTGTTGCTCACAAACAAAGGGGGATAAATTGCTTCCTCAGTGAGGTGACTTTATGTGCCACAAGCATAATGAAACTGTTAAATATCAAGGAACAAATTGTTTTCCAACTGCCAGAAGTGCCCAACCAGTGCATCTCCCCTTATTCCCACTCTAGTAGATCTTCCTTTACTCCCCTGCAGCAAATCAGGAGGAGTGGCTGCTCAACCTACCTGATGAATTTTTTATTACTTTGTTGTCCCTCTTTGTCCTCCACATCTGATTTCCCAGAGACCCACAGTACTAACTTCCTCCTGCTCTCTTTGTCTCTCAGAATAACCTGTCTGTCTGGTTCTGCTCCACTGCCCTAGCATCCCATACAATTATTCACTCAGTCCCATGCAATGCCCCATGACTACCTCAGCCCTCTGTGCAAACTTCCCCTCTTACACTTCCTTGACTCTTCAGTGACCAGGATTTAAAAAACAAAAACCAACCACCCAAAAAAACAACAACAACAACAAAAATCCAACACCCAAAACCACCAACAACAATAGAATCTGTGCAAGATTTTTCATTTTTACTTGACTGTGCTTAGTTTCAGAAACTAGAGCAATTATTTGCTCTTTCATCTTTGCTGAAGACCAATTTTAATTACATAGGTCTACAGTAGCAAACAAACAAGGCCTTTTCTGACTGACCTTCTTTTCCCTGCTCTGTAAGAAATCCTGCATGTTTACCCTGCCTTAAATTGTGCACATGAACCAGCAAAAACTTGTTTTGAAAGCATTGTCCTTGATGGTCCCATCTATTACTCTCATTTTCCTTGGTCTTTCACACCAAGTCTTGGTGCCTCTTTTGTACCTATATACTCTATACAAAAACATATCTAGATATATTGTCATGTAGTTTTTCTTCTACCCATTTCTAAAACAAGCAGAAACTTCTAAAAACAACTATAAAAACCAGACCTGTATAGAGAATACGGGTGACTTCTTTTAGTCACATCTCTTGATATCAATCAATTCAGATCAGCATAGCTCAGGAACAGTTTGAGTAACACAGCACAAATAATTTTAATTGTTAATTCAAGCAAATTTTAGTTACTAGTCTACCCAAATTCTTTGACAAGGATTTGTAAGGTCAGTCTGCCTACTGTCCTCTTATTCTGTGAACTTTGCTGATGATGCTAAAAGATACATTTCTGGTCACACTTTTTTTTTTTTTTACTACAGAATACACTACTTATGTTACATTTTGAACAATGCTCAAGAATCCCTCAAAGGGATTCTGTCAAAGGCTTATAAAGAGTTAAAAGGTGGGTTAGCTGGGTTTAATTTGTCATGGTAGAGCAATTTAGCACAAAATCTCCTTTTCCTTAGTAACTTAAGAATTCAGAGTATGAAATAAAATGTCCCCAAAAGGCGTATATACACAAGTTTACCAGGAGAACATATTCTGCTATATAAGGAGAAGAGAGCTCTTATTAAAGGACTGAGGCTTGGAGCATCTGAGTGCTCTTTAATGTTATTTACACGCTGTTGGCTCCAAGCCAGTGATAGAAACTCTTTAAATACAACAGTGAAGAATTGGGCCCTGAGAGACATTGTAATAACAAATTACCCCACTCTTTCCTCCTCGGTTATCTCCATCTGTGAAATGGGAATAGCCTGTTTGTCCGAGCACACTTGTGAGACATAATTCATTAACATCTGTGAAATGGTTTGAGAACATGGAATGGAAGTCTCTGTTCAAGTGTCAGGTATGATTAGCTCTGAAACGAAAGCTGTTTATATTGCTGCATCAGGAGCTACTTGAAATCTCTCACTCTACACAAATAACGAGTGGTACATGAGTGACATTTCTTCTGAAGAAATAGAATAGTCTATCCACAGTTCTGAAGGAATAGTTTGTGCTGGTGAAATGACATTAGGGAGCGCTGCTAACACACTGAGCAAAGTCACCCATTCCAGACATGTTTTGATCTGGGGAGTCAGAGAACCAGGAAAGAAAGAAGGTAAATGAGAAATGAGAGAAAGGCAAGAAGGGAATGGTTTGGGCACGGGGGGAGGAAAGGAGGAAGGCAGACAGAGCAGGGAAGATAAGCTGAAGAAAAAGATGAGGAAGGAAAAGGGCAAGAAATGTAAAAAGTGACTTTTTAAATAAAATTCAAAAGCGTTTGGATGTGTTTATTGCAGAAAATCCACAACTTAGAAAAACAAGGCTATAATGCCATCTTGGGGTTTCTGGTGACATCTCAATCCAGCAGAGCTCTGCTCATTTGGTTTGTGAATGTCAACAGAAACCCCTTGATGCCATTGAGGCTCACAGTTGCCTCTCATTGATTCTGTATTATTTCAACAGTGGAAAAATAACACCTTTATTTTCACAGCTGAAATATCTCACACTGTGATAGAAGAGTACATGGGCTTATTGAATATCATTTCTGTTCATTTTTATCTAACTTCTGTGTTATCTCTGTGGATTAGAAAGATATGTGTTTTTTTATGGTTATAAGGAAAAAGACTATTTGTCAAATATACTGTAGTCCAAGTCGTTGTTAGCCTATGGGATATAACCATTCTGTTGTGGCTGTCTTCTGCTGCTTATTATTTTAAACTCACCTTATCATTGCAAATATTACCTCAAACAAGCCTCTTATTGATCCTTCTGGCGTGCTGTATATATTTTTTTTCATATTTCACAGACAGAATAATTAAACCAGAATAAGACCCATGTTGCGAAATGACTGAGAATATGCATGATTTAGTCATGAATATATGTAATATGTATTGGAACTTTGAGCCCAATGGTGTAACTTTCAGAAAGTTTTTTAATTTTACTGAAAGAGGTCCAGAGGCGATATCAGAGACCACGTGGTATGTTCAGCTCTCCCAAGAGTTCAGGTGAATAGGTACATGGGGACTGATTGAGATGGAGTTAATTTTCCCTATAGCAGCTCTCACAGTGCTGTGCTTTGTGTTGGTAGCTAGGAAGGTGCTGATAACAGAGCCTTTTCACTACAGCTGAGCAGTGGTCACACAGCATCAAGGCTGGGTCTCCAGCCTTGGTGACTGGAGGTGAGCAAGATCTTGGAAGCAGAGAGAGGGCAGCTGACCCAAACTGACCCAAGGGACATTCCATGCCATATGATATTTGCTCAGCAGTAAAAGCCAAGAGAAAGGAGGTGGGGATCCAGGGGGGACATTTGTTATTATGTTTGTCTTCCAAAGCTACCACTACACAAGCCAAAGCCCTGCTTCCCAGGAAGAGGCTGGACATCACCTGGTAATGGGAAGTAGAGAATAAATAATTTCTTTTCATTTCTTCCCCTCACAGCTTGGCTTTTTCTTTATTAAAATGCCTTTATCTTGACCCATATGTTCTTTTCCATCTTATTTTCTCCCTCCATCCTGCCAACAAGGCAAATGATAGAGCAGTTTGGTGAGTACCTGGTGTCCAGCCAAGTTCAACCCACTGCAATAGGAAACAATGCCACTGTAAAATGTACAGTCAGAACCAGCCTGTCTTTCTTGGGCACAATTCACAAAAATTCTATTAATTAATTGCATGACAGTCAATTTCACTGTCTGATGACAATGGAAAAGATCAGCACTTAAATTATAGAAAATTGAAACATTATTCTGTCTGGAATGCTCCTAAAATAGATGTTCTTATCATTGAGAAATTCCAGATAATCACAACTTTCCAGTAGGAGCTTTTTCTTTAGAAATGGAAAAATTCTGAAGAAGAATTTTATAAGATAAATTTGTTATGGCAGCTGGGCTGACATTTCTTAAAAAATAATTTTGTGACTGAGCTGTGTTCACATTTTCCTAAACCTTCCCTAACATTCATCTGCCTATCTAGGCTGGGCAAAAATCCCTTTCTGGGTGAGAATTCCACCACCTTCTTATCTAGATGGGACATGTGCTTCTCTCTCCTTATGGCTAGGAAATCTTTTCCCTGTATTTCACTTAAGTCTTCAGGGCTTCAGACTGAAATGGTTATTTCTTGTCTTGCTTGTGCTGGACATGGAGGAAACCGATCACCAGCCTAACTGTAACATCTTTCTGGGTAAGTGAAGAGGTCATCATACACTGAACTCTTTTCTGAACAGTATTCTAAATCTTTCCCCATCCATCGGCCATGTTTTATAAATTGCTCTGCTTTGCTTTTTTTTTTTTTCTTTTCATAGATTTTTCTCTCAATATAACTTTTGAACAGTGATGCCAAAAACCAGCTGTCTGTTCTATTGCTGAGACATTTTACCTCTGGTGTCCTGCTCAGATCCCCCTGCTCAGACATCCCAGAACTATGCTTAGTGTTTTATCAAGTTCCATCCCACTGAGGCACCACACTACCTTTGGCAGTCTCCACCCTGTGGTCCTGGGCTGCAGTGCCACTGTCTGTCTACGTATTCTTTATTTTGTGTTTCTGTATTTGATACTTGCTACCTAATCACAGAGCTTATTTTTGGTACTACAACCCCAAAACTTCTTAAACCAGTTGAGCACTACATGTTCTGGCTAAGGGCGTGCATTTAGTTCTGTGAATTTCCTTGAAACCTTATTACTGCAGTAGAGGGCTCTTATTAATAATCTTAAATAAATTCTTATGTCTTACCTCACATTTTCTGGGGGGAAAAAGAGCAAATTTATTTCAGAATTTTGAAATATTCTTGATTTTCTTTTTCCTTCTTCTTAGCAATGACCATTTTATTCTAACAGTCTTTATCAAAACTTTATTGAAAACATCAAGAGTAATGTGAAGATACTTTTGACCTGGAGTGAAGTATCAGGAGTTTTTAAACATTTAACTTATAGTGTATATTAGTATGAAACTAAGTTGAGCAGAACCCATTAATGTCACAGTGATCGGTTACCAATGGAAATAAATAATTCATGATGAAGGGAATTAGTCTAATTAGCAGGCAGTTTGAGTCCTTTGATAAAACCCAGCTCTAATTCCGTGAAGGGCAGGAAGTGCTGTCATCAGTCAGCCCTGAAAAGATTAGCATCTATTATGAATGAGGTTAGACACCCTAGTGAAGTCATGTGTGTCCTGGAGACAAACTTAATATGTTCCAGAATGGGACACAGTTTGTCTCACCAACACATCATGATTCCTACTGGGCTATTGTATGTAATAACAAGCAAAGATCAGTGCTCCTTCCTATCATTCTCGCCCTGTCCATCATTCTGACAACTGTGCAAATACATTTTCCATGCAAAGCAGGGAATGTGCCCTGAATACTTGTAAAATTGCATGAGATGTCAAACAAAATGTGTTACCTTTTCTCAGCAACCTGAAACCAAATAAAACAAAATATTAGTGCTGAAAGAGGGTTTAAAACCCCATCTAGTAAATATATGGGGTGTAGGGGGGTTGTATCAGTTTTGAAGTACGTTGAAGCCATTTGAAACCACTATTGCTCTCTGTCATGATGGTAATTACAGATGTAGCTGTGCATGATAGAAACGTTTTAAAATAACTGGTGATGCTATAAGCTTATGGTATTGAATGGATGCATAGAAGTATACTTCCCTCCCTGGAAGTTTTTAAGGCCAGGTTGGATGGATCTTTGAGCATCCTGGTCTAGTAGGAGGTGTCCCTGCCCGTGCAGGGGGGTTGGAACTAAGATGATCTTTAAGGTCCCTTCCAACCCTAACTATTCTATGATTCTAAGAAACATTCTGTAAAATTGCCTTACATTGCGGAAGTAGGGCCTTAAAAAAGGAGAAGCTTTTTTGTGTTGTGTATTTTCATTTGGAAACACTAACTAGTTCATTTGAGGAGACTAGCTGTGAGCTGTGCAAGCTCCACAGTTTTGTGCTGCGTGCTGACGCAACATCAGCTGTGTTTCCATTTTTGCTTATGAGCCTTTTGAAATTATATGTTTCCATTTTGCAATTTGATGCAATAATGAAGAAACTCCACATTTGTACGTTATTGTATTGCCTGTTTTTATTGTAGGAAATTAATTGCTCCTTTTATTTATGTTATTAAAGGGGGGGGAAACAATTTCACAGTATTTTATCATTTGCTGTAATAATTATCATACTAGTAATACAACGGAAGCCTTAGAAACAGAGTACACTACATTCAAATGTCTGAATGGCCTTGATATGCTAACACTTGTGGCTAGGAAGCACTGGTCTTCAAAGAACACTGAAAAGGGTAACAATAAGCTACTAGTAAAATCTCTGATGAGATTTATAATCTTATATAATCGTTATAATCATTTTAAAATCCAGTAAGCTAGTGAAAGAAGGCCCTTGCACTGAGTCACTCTGTCTCAGCAGCTGTCTCACCTGTTCCCTCACCAAGACATCCTTATGGGATATCACTCATTAAGCAATTCCTCTCCTTCCTGCTGTTTTGTAGCTGGTGTCTACATGCATCACTCTGTGTCTCTACTGTCCTTACTCCTCACTCGTACCCTCCTACAATACCAATAGAACAAGATATTGAAGCAAGCCACAAATCATCCACATTCACAACTAAATTTGTATCACACTGGCCTGTTTTCAAGGCTTACAAAAGTGGGTGTGTAACAGCCCTATGTCACTCCATTCTCATTAACTACTGATCACATTTTTAATCTTTTCTTCCTGCATGTTTTATTCAGAGGATCTTGACATGCACCTCTCTTTTGTAAATAAATGACTGTTACGATCTTCTTGTAAATAATAACACAGAGCTAAATCTGTCCTGATGCATAAAACACATTGGTGAGATGTTCATTTTCAGATGTGTCTTTAATTCACAATGCTTATATTATGCTATGTTCTCTAAACCAGCTATTGGTCATTGACTTCACCTCAGATCAGCTTCTGCTCCTCAATACCTACTGAAGAACATTTGATACTGGTTGCTTCCACTGAACAGAAGGGTGGAGCAGAAAAATATAAGTCCCCTAGTGTTCCAGTTCACCGTGAAATTATTCTCTGTGGTTTTTCTGCTGGAGATGTAAATTCTGATGCTGTATCTCCTACTCAGAAAGTTTTCTTTACCTCTTAGAAAACCATGAAGAATAGCAAGTAAAGGAAAAAAGAGACAGACTGAAGTAGTGTTGTGCTATGCCCTAGGTTTAGCATATGCTTATCTGCATCAAACCAATCAGACTTCACTTTGTGTAGATAGATCAACAAGATGGAAAAGAACTGAAGTAAGGTTACAGGGATTTCCATCAGGGAACTAATAAATACTCAGGGCATTGCTGGAAGCACAGAAAGCTGAGCGTATAGCAGCATGGCAGGCAGGAGAGGGAAGGGATCATGGAGGGGTTAATACTGTGGGGATGTAAAGAAAACAGTGGGATGTGAAGTCAATAGCACACTCTGTAGGAGTTATTCTGAGCCCCATTATAAAGAACATGGAACTTGAGGTAGGCAGAGAAACAGCAAGACAGCTAAATCTTTGAAACAATACTGGGAAATAATATTTCTAGCATTAGAGGCAGATGAACAACTCACCGCCTTACTTCTAACTGGTTGTACTTCCTATCCTGTGCTGCCTGGGTTTGCAGATGAAAAATTCAGCTCATACTGTAGCTCTCTTTGTGAATCTGCTCCAAAGGGAACATAACAACCATGGAAGCCCTTGTTAAATGGAGAGAGAAATATAGACACTCTTTTTACAGCATCCCTTGTGACCCAAAAGGAGGAAACATATTTGCCATCAGGTTAAAAACCCAAGGCTCTCCTGTGGCAAGTCTGCAGTCCTGATCAATGGGAGGCTCTTGTTCATCCTGCAACACGAAATCTGGTGTAAATAGTTACGGTAAATTAAGCTCTTGTGAAAAGTCTTTAATTAAATAATATACTAAATTTTTATTGTTATAGTTTTGTTGCACTTTTAATTATTTGTTTATTATTGCCTTAGCTTCTATTTTTTCTTTTTTCAGCTCCAGCTCTTTCCTTGGTAATGCCTCAGGCCCTCCTCACTGCTGCTGCTGCTGCTTTTCCTCAGACTCACAGCATTACCCAGAACCTGCTGAGAGTGCCACCAAAAGAGACAGCAGGTAAAGTCCACTGGTGGGATATACTTTCAGTTACTACAACTCAAATATTTGGTTCTTGCCTGTGTATTCCATAAAGAAGTGAAAAGAGAAGGAACTGATGCTTATATTTCCCACTTTTACTCAAATCCTTCTTTCTTCAATTATAAAATATGCAGCCCCTCTGACACACAGCACACTGCAACATTTTGAGAGAACTCTGGGAGTTGAGGTGTTTGTCTCTAAAACTGAGTAACAACATGACCTTCTCCTAGAATAACATCTGTGTAAGCGCAAATCGTGTTCCACCAGTGCACCAAAAGTCTCAAGTTAACAAACCTTGTCTGAGCAGTATATTGTAACTGTTCTATAATTAAACCAGAACCCCTCTCTTCTGGACAGGTTGACTCTGCTTTGCATTTCTTTGAGTAATACACCTTCAGACCAGTGCCTTGTTTTGATGTATTACAACGATAGACTGAAGAGTTCATGTAATATATCATCACAGTCAGCTGTTGCTGGACGCCAAGGATTGAGAGACTGAGCCAGCTGTTTTTCTGATCTATTCTGGTAATGCATCACCAGATGATGGAAACTGATAATGCATTACTTCAAAATGACAGCACCCAGAAAAGAAAAGAGTCCAGAGGTACAAATCCTGTGTAAAGAGGCACTGAAAGTATGAAAAAGGGTTGCGAGATCCTGGAAAGAGATGTTGCTAATAAATCAAGTTTCTATACTACTACATTAGCAAAGTGGCTACTCAGGTACACAGAAACTGCTGTATGTAAAAATATTTCCTCTGAATTTACTTTTAACCCCAAGACAAGCATGGCAAAGCAGAAAAACTGGAAAGCTGTTTTCTAGAATCATGAGCTTCATCTCTATGGGTAGCTCTTCCAAATACTTCTTTTTTTTTTGTTAAACAGTACTGTTTATAACCTTGTATGTGTAAACTCATTACATCTCTGCCAAACCCCTGAAGAAAAAAAAGTCCTCCTCTCAAAGTTTACTTTTTCTTTATAAAAGATTTGCATTGCAAACAAAAGCTAAGAATATTTTTCTAACAGTAAGTATGCTATTTGGTTTGTAGTCAGATATAAATCAAGGAACTTCAAGACAAGTATGATTTTTGTGGCATGTGATTCTAAGTCAAAAACATTCCAACCTCCTATATACAGAGATCTATACCATTACAATTCATTCTGCTAGCTCAAATTTAATCAAAGATTTTTGAAGAGAAGTGTTGCCTGGCAGACTTCATACTAGATCAGGAAGTTTCACAGCCCTTCCTGTTCATAACCACGACAAGGCTGGCATAGTCACTGTGCCATGACTTTCCCTGCAGAACAGTGATTGTATGCTCATATCTAATCCATTAACAGTATTGCCATTTATTATGTTCACTTTTGGCACTCCAAGGAGCTGGGTGTTTTCAACCCCTTCCTGTCTTTCATCTCAAAGCTGATGCTTAGCACTTAGCAAGAGCAAGTTCCACAGAATCACATCTGTAATTTATTTCCCACAGTTGATTGTGGGTACAAAATTCCAAGTGCAAATGATCTCAATAACCCACCAATGATTTCTTGATTTTAGAAAAAGAAACACAAGAATTTTCTGTGCTTGCTTTTTCAGACCACCTCATTTCATCCCCAAGATTATATACATGATTGGCAATCAACCTTGAAGCATCACGGAATGTTTTACTCAGTCTCTGACTGCTCATCTTTTATTTTAATTTATTTTTATGGTATTTTTGCTTTTTCTTTTAAACATTTTTGCTAACGTGTATGTAGGGCAAAAGATCACTTATCAGGAGTTATGGTTGCAAGGGACCAGGGGAGAGTGTTAGGTGTGTGTTCCCTCTTTGACACCATTTTGTCACAGTTAAATAATGATCATTAATATCTCCTTGACTGAGACTTCATGGAAATTGTAGTTCTGAACATGCAATCAGCTCATTTATGGCTTAACAAGTGTTGCCCTGAGCCAGCAGTTGACTGACACTCAACCATTTTCATAAAATTCACCTTATCAGCTACTATTAAACTCTGAGATGTCTCTTTCTTGTTTAATTTTTGGCACACAACAAGCATCTCATCTGCACGCAGTACATGGAAAAACAAAAAAAAAATGTATTAAGCTCCCTTCATAAATTTGAACAATATGATAATTGTTTAAGATTATTACAGTGATAATTATTGAGCTAATAATAGTAACACATTATTTCAGATGACAATGCATTTAAGTTCCATAGCGAGATGAAGTGTTAGGCCAATGGATTTATCCTGATAACAAAATAGATCACTATTAACTATGATTGTTTTTTTTTCATCCATGCATGAAGAAATCTCCCATTGAGTTCATTGTCTTTTGATTGACTGTCAGTAAGAGTTTTCTCTACATGTAGCTAACAGGACTGGATTAGTATGAAACCATTGTCATTTTGCTATTGTCTAGACAAGTCCCAAAAGCCATAAATTTTCTTTGCACTGTAAGAATAATAGGACTTCTTGCTTTGAAAATGCCTCTTAAAAATTATGAAATGCAAGACAAATAAGGAATAAAACCAACTGTGAATCCATTAGAATTTTATGGGGTAGATTCAGGGTAGATTCATAAATGAGAACAGCAAATCTTATCCTAGCTACTGTCTCTTATATGTGGCAGTATAGAAGAGATGACCCTACAGTCATGGATTTCTACCATGAAACCAGAGCTTTCACTGTACTGATGATACAAACTTTGGACATGACAGTTTCAGACTCTGATTATGATTTTGGGCTGTAGCAAGTAGTTATCTTTTATTCTCATTCTAAAGAGTATCTAAGAACACTTTTTCAAGAGAAGGATCTTTCACACTGATCATGTTTCTGTTGGAAGGCAAGCGAGGGGAACTGTGGTGTTATAACTCTTCAGCACCATTGTCTTCAAAGAGCTTGGTATCAGAGCATAAGACTTTTCTAAACACTTACTTACCAAAGCCATTATAGTCAAAACCTCTTGAAAATCCACATATGTTTTGTTCAGTCCATCTGCTCATACCTTTCCTACATGTTAATCACCATGCTGTGCTGGTGTTTCTTACTTTTCTATACAGTATAACTTAAAAAAATATATAATCTAGGTTGAGAATATTATAAAATTATTGGGAAATTTTGATAATTGTCATGGACATTTAGTTGCTAAAAAATACATTTGACACTACAATACTAGCATTAATATGCAAATCACTGGACTATAAAATTCATTTTGGTGCCTCCAGGGCAGTATTTTTATAAATACAGAAACATAATCATACATTCTCCAGAGGACTAAAAATAATTATACAAATTTACAACAAAGCCCAAGGCAGTGTCTCTTTTTAACTGTCTGTTTTTAATATAATTTAAATCTTGTTAAAGCTTAATTACCAAATCTCTTCTGTAATAATTTAGATAGAAGAGCTGAGGTCTAAGCTTGCTGTTTGAGAGGACTTCATTAGAGAAACAAAGATACCAAGACACAGACTGACAATATAGGACAGTGCAAAAAAAAATGGTAAAGGAAAAGTCATTGCAGATGGTGATGAACAGAATATACCTACATCTATTAACAACCATATAAAGTGGAACTGAACTGTTGTCTTGTATAATGGTTATATAAATACACCAGCATATATATAAGCCTAAATACAATATTTATACCTACACATCAGTACTTACCTATATATGGTCATTTATTCATTCATCCTAGAATTGCTCAAGCTGTATCCACTTGGGAGGGGAGTTGCAGGATCGGTTCTTTCATTCTCTGTCCCTGTTCTGCAGCTATTCTGTCTCTAAGATGGTGGCTGCTCTGAGTAGTTTTAAGTGAGTAGCTCTAAGTTCAAAGCTGGCCTGGCTACAGCTTTTAGGCACTGTAGGAAGGAGGCACATTTTATAGGGAATTTCTACTGTCTGAATTCTTGTGGATCCATGTTTATTTTTTAAGGCTGCATGTCCAAACAAGCTAATCTTTCCTTGTGGCTGATAGAAAAAGGTAAAATGGCAACTTTTCCTCCTTATCAACTTTTGAGGGCCTCAGTTTTGCACACTAAATAAAGCACCCAGTAAGTAATTTAAAAGAAATATTGCACTGTCAAAACCTGTTTCTTTGGATTGATATACGGAAGATTCTGTAGCTATTACTTCTGTATGTGTTTGTCCAAAAACCCCAGCAAATGTCTTCTCTCTTTCCAATAAAGAGTAGAGCCTGTGGCTTCTCTGTGGCTTCTCTGCACTGTGGTCTTGCTGACCCCCACCCCCTCCTCTTCCCCTCAGTTTCACCTTCGCTGCCAAGAAAGATGAGGAATCCAGAAAACAGAGCGAGTTCTCCATTTCCTCTGTCAGTGATACACATTTCACCAATGTGGAGACTTCTGCCTCAGGTCTTTTCTTTGTGTCATGTTTGCCAGCTAGTGTTTAGTAACAAGTGTCACTGTCTGCTCTTCTGCTTTGAACTAGAACACATTTCTGTTGCCTTCACATCCAACTGAAAGCAGCTTTGCGTTGATTTAATTCAACCTTTTTATTATGACCACACTCACAATGAGGGATGTGCATCCAAACTTCCAGCTATTGCACAATTGCCACTGGGCATAAATTCAAGTGAATTGGCACAACATCCATTTGGGAATCAGTTCCCATTGGCTCATTCTGCCCAGTGCATGCTTTCCTTTTGATTGAAATGCCAGGCATTTGTTAGCATTACCAGTGACAGTCATCCTCATAGCATTTCTCTCTGCTTTCAGATTGTGTATTCATTGAGTGTTAATGGAAATAAGAGTTGCAAAACATTGCAGAAGGCAGTATGTTACAGATTTCACATACTTTATTGCATTAACAAATAACCTCATTTACAAATACACAAATTCATCATATTTTTAATTGATACTTCATATGCCTCGGTTTTTCATAGGAGGATAATGCTGAAGTTTTAAGATGTCAAAAATTTGTCTTTATTGAATTGCATAGACTGCTCACAAGTCTTGTGGCTTTCATATAGAAATGGTATCCTTCAGAGCTGGAAGTATAGCATATATAATACATCTCTTTAATTTGTAAAATCTTGAAATTTAAATCAAGTGTTAAATACACTTGCACCTGTGCAATTGAATTTGAAGTTGAGGGGTTTCCTGAGCTGGACTGGGTTCTAAATATGTTGATTTCATTGGGCTGTAAGTACATCTGCTTCTAATCATTGTTTGTCACGCAGCATGACCACACTGGGTGTGAAAATGGAAGTGTGCTATTTTCTAGGTTGTTGCTTGTCAGTAAGAATTTATGGAACAGCAACAAGAGTCTGAAGATGAGCTTGCTAAAGTTGACCCTACTCCTAATCCAAAAAATGCTGCCTTAAAATTTTTAAGTTCAATCTGTCTCACTTTCTTGCTCTAAGGTAGAATGACTGGAATTTTTTTCCCCAGTTACAAGTTCTGTATCTATACTTCTTACAAATGAGCTTTGTAATTGTGTCAACTTTCAGATAAACCTTGATGGAGTTGAGAACTTTCCTGAACCTACTGAAGCTGTAACCAATCTGACACAGCACCATGGGGCCTTATGTCTCCAGGGGGGAAAGTCCAGAGGACCAAGGCTGGAAAACTGCAAAGGTATACTTGGAGAAGATAACTGAAAAATTGATGTGTGCACATTTAAGAAATGTGATTTATTTGAACAGTACAACTAAATGAGGCTTTACTTCTAGGCATAGGTTTTCTAGTGATATTTCAAGAAAATATCAAAGATCACAGAAAATGCAGGAGCTTGTCAAATGCCAAAAATGTTCTCAAGTTAATTGCAAGCCCCTTTGCCATCTTATTTCTGCAAAATGTGACATATATAAACATTGCCAAAGAATGCACTTCTTAAATGTCAGTATGCTTTTTGGAAACAAAAGCTGCAAGATGTACATTAAAAACTCAGGTTCCCCAGATGGGGGGTGTCACAGAAAACTTTTCCCAGAAGAAGCTTCAGAAATTTCATCCTAATATGTACTAATAATGCAACTCTCTGACAGCTCCTGAGAGTGCTGTCATTATCAGGCTTGTTTGGGCTGGGCTACATCAGACAACCACAGGCTAAAAGCTCAGGGTGTTCAGCCTTGCTTGCTCTAATATACTTTAGGCTGGCAGTCATGAGAGAAGCCAACAGCTTCCCAATAGTGTACCCTGTTCTTGCCATGCCTTTGAAACCCACAATTCCCAAATAATATCCACGTGTTAAAAGGCAAAAAAAGCTCTTGTTTGCTTGAGATTTGGGAAATACTAACTTTTATCATTCTGTTGAGCAGCTAGTGACAGCAGTGCTGAAATGCCAAAAATGTAGATAGTGGAAGGTTTTCAGCATACCTGTTTGCATTGCCTCTTCTCCTTTGTGCTGGATTCCTCTGTAGCACACCCTGTCCATTTGTCACCAAGAAATAAGATACAGTGACCAAGAGAAAGTTGCTTCAAGTGAAGGATTAATTTCATACCACATAAGAAAGATGGCTATTGATACTGCATGAGTGGGACACTTATCATGCTGATGAATTTCATGCAGCTCATAGTGTCAGGCACCAAAGATTCAATTTCAACATTGCATCCTTTGCAAATCTTGCAAGCTCTGAGACCCAGTTAAAAACCAGCACATTTTGGAGTTGAAACTTTGCCTCACGAGATGGCATGAGTAGAAGAGTAGATAAATCAGCAGTCCTTGCTCACTGGAGAGATACCAGAAGACTGGAAAACTGCCAATCTAGGCCCTATATATAAGAAGGGACAGAAGGACGATCTGGGAAATTACAGTCCTGTCAGACTGACCTCAGTACCAGGGAAGCTGATGGAGCAGATCATCCTGAGTGCCATTATGCAGTACATGCAGAACAAACAGGTGATCAGGCCCAGACAGCATGGGTTCATGACAGGCAGGTCCTGTTTGACTAACCTGATCTCCTTCTATGAGAGAGTAACCCACTTATGGGGTGAGGGAAGAGCTGTGGATGTTGTGTGCCTTGACTTTAGCAAGGCCTTTAATATGGAGTTAAATCCAGCAGGTGACAGGACACGAGTGGTGTTCCCCAGGGCTCAGTGCTGGGGCTGCTCCTGTCTAACATCTTTATTGATGACTTGGATGGGGGGATAGAGTCCACGCTCAGTAACTCTGCAGATGAGACTAAGATGGTGGAAGTGTTGATCTGCTTGAGGGTGGGGAGGCTCTGCAGAGGGAGCTGGACGGACTCAATCGATGGGTCGAGGCCAACTCCATGAGTTTCAGTAAGGCCAAATGTTGAGTCCTGCACTTCAGCCACAACAACCCCCAGCAGTGCTACAGGCTTGGGGAGGAGTGGCTGGAGAGCTGCCCAGCAGAGAGGGACCTGGGGGTGTTGATCCGGATGAACATGAGCCAGCAGTGTGCCCAGGTGGCCAAGAAGGCAAACACCATCCTGGCCTGCATCAGGAACAGTGTGACCAGCAGGACCAGGGAGCTGATCCTGCCCCTTTGCTCTGCCTCAGTGAGGCTGCACCTTGAGCACTGTGTGCAGTTTGGGCACTGCAGTATAGGAAGGACATTGAGGTGCTGGAGAGGGTGCAGAAAAAAGTTAAAAACGGCTGATTAAGGGTCTGATGAACAGGCCTCATGAGGAGAGTCTGAGGGAACTGGGGCTGTTCAGCTTGGAAAGGAGGAGGCTGAGGGGAGACCTTATTGCTCTCTACAACTACCTGAAAGGAGGTTGTAGTGAGACAGATGTTGGCCTCTTCTCCCTGGTGACCAGTGATAGGACAAGAGGAAATGGGGTCAAGCTCCATCAGGGTAGGTTCAGGTTAGATATTAGAAAATAATTCTTCACAGAAAGAGTGGTGAACAGAAAGATTTGGAAAAAGCTGCCCAGGGAGGTGGTGTTGGCACCATCCCTGAAGGTATTCAAGAGACGTGTAGATGAGGTGCTACAGTGGATGGTTTAGTGGTGAGGGTTAGGAGTTGTAGGGCAGATGGTTGGATGATCTTAGAGGTCTTTTCCAACCTTGATGATTCTATGACTCTGATTCTATGGTAGAATATAAGCTACTTTCTGTAAGGTTGCAGTCCTCAGTCATTCTGTAGTACCTGACACACTACTCATTCTGTGAGTGATGTTGTGACAGACCCCAGTAGCAAAACTGCAATCACATTATAGCAAACTTAGAGTATTAAGTATGTTCAAGCCTCCAGTCTCTGCTCTTTTCTCTGGTTCTGCACCACCTAGCCTGGGTTATCTGAGGTTAAATGAACAGAAAATGTAAATTTAAAAAGCTCAAAATGCACATCAGGAAAAAGATACATTTCCCATATTAGACTGCAAAATTCTGTTCTGAGTTAGGAAGTAAGCATACTAGCTATGCCTTTTTTTAATTTGGTGGTGTTTTAAAGGACACCTTTTACTTTAATTAGAGTAATTAAAAAACTATGGTTGAGGTGAAGAAGATACCAATAGACAGTTTGCAGATTGCTCTTTCCCCCTTGGTTCAATGGAAAGTCAAAGGCTTATGCTATGGATCCTTTCTAGTTTGAAATTGTTTGAGACAGGGATATGGGGTAGCACCTGTTTATGTTTCAGCCTCTCCAGATGTCACTATCCATATCTTTGAGAATATAGCCCTGGTCTATAGAATATAGCATGGTCTTCCAGTAAGAGGAGCAAGTAGAAATTTGTTGATGGCCATACAAAGTAAAAAAAAATACTGAAATGAAAAAGGAAAATAATTGACCATCATAGCTGACTGTAAAGCTGCTGAAAGCCTCAAAGAAGTATGGGATTTTCAGTGGTTTTTCAGGCATATTCAGCATGCTTTCAGGCAGTGTCTGTGCAGAGCTCCACACACAGCCTTTGCACAAATCATGTGGAGAAATACAAAGCATGTCAAGAAACCCTATGTGTGGAAATCTTGACTACTGCATAGGTGGAGTTTTAGTTTATCCTCAGAAATTAATCATTAATAGTTTTGTAATTAGTTATATCTCAGGGATTATTCATGACACTTCTTGGAAAAACCCAGTTAGACCTATTGATCAATGAAGAAAATAAGATAAACCAAGTTGTTGCTGAAAATTAGGTTAATGATTGACCCACTGGAGTTAATACCTCATGTAAATTAAACCTTTAAAAGCTACACTTCTGCAAAGTAATGAATCTGAAATATTTTGTTACTTTGGTTACTTACTGATCAGTTTCAGAAAAACTAGTCACTGGTGAATAGAAGAGATACATTACTGCACATTTGAAGTGGAGCTCATACTAGTAAACCAGTCATTAGTTCAAATAAATAATGTTTGTCTCCAGAGATAAATTGTTTCCCATATCCTAGAACAGCTAGAATATCCTCAAGATCACAAATGTTTAAAACAAGTATTTCAAAACACATTATTGAGATATGCAATATTTGCATAGTTTACACGTAGAATGAAAGCTGTGTTATTTTTTTCTTATAAGGCTTTTATTGGCACATTGCTACATTACCCAGAAGAGTTGATGAGATCAGAGAACAAGCCTACATAAAAAGATCATGCCTAATATTAAAGATACTCAGAACTGCATCCTTAAAAAATCCATCATTATCCATTTGGAAATAATAAAGAGGAGCATTGGGAAAACAGTATCCTGCAGTCAGTCTGAACATGCAGACATCAATTGGACTTGCTCATGCAATGGAAATGCCAGAACTGTTACATGCTGTATATTGACAGTTATACTGTAGTAAGAATGCAGTATTTCCCCAGGATGTCCTTCAGCACTTGTAATTACTTTTTCTTTTTAACTAACTTAACAAAATAATGAAATACGTTACTATATTTTGCTTTATACATATGTGAGGTTACTTACTTCATTTTCTCTGTACTAGCTAAACCTCAGAACACTTGCATGTGGGAGGTTGCATGAGGGAGATATGGAAAAAGAATGGGGGATAATAGGAGGACATGGAGATGTTGGAGTGTGTCCAAAGGAGAGACACAATGATGATCAGAAGGCTGGAGCACTTCTCCTATGGCAGGCTGAGAGCGTTGGGGTTGTTCAGCCTGGAGAAGAGAAGGTTCCAGGAAGACCTTATAGCATCCTTCCAGTAACTACAGGAGGCTGAAGAGGGACCTTTTACAAGAGCATGGAGTGATAGTACAAAGGATGATGGTTTTAAGCTGGGAGAGGATAGATTTAGGCTAGACTTTAGGAAGAAATTTTTTTGTGTGAGGGTGGTGAGACACTGGAACAGATTTCCCAGGGAAGTTGTGGATGCCCCATCCCTGGAAGTGTTCAAGGCCAGGCTGGATGAGGCTCTGAGTACCCTGTTCTAGTGGGAGGTGTCCCTGCCTATGCAGGGGGGTTGGAACTGGATGATTGTTAAGGTGCCTTTCAGGCCAACCCATTCTATGATTCTATGAAAGAATGACTTTTATTTTCAGCTTCAGTAAAATGAAGCTTCAACTTCAATAAAGGGAAAGGCTGGAAATAAGAACAGATTTAGTGTCAAAAGAAATATCTAAACTAGCAGTCAAAATAGATACGAAAAGCAGGTTTGAACCATTTTTTCCCATTGCTAGTATTGAGCCACAATTTATCAATCTAGTATTTTTGTGACATATATTAAGTTTTTCATAAGCTTCAAATTTTATTACCTGATTAGTAAATCCTCAATAAGGAGTGCAATTCTGCAATTATTGTTAAACTATAAGACAACATTATCTCCATGAATAAGAGTTCAACTCAAAATTCATGGAAGCAAAATTCCACCTGCTGCTGCACAGTTTGGGCTGTTGACATGACTAGAGTCCAGGAGATAGTAATTAAAACTAATTTTAAAATTTTGCTTCTTTCTGCTCTTCTTTTGCTAAAACTAGTAACTCATGCTTATAGCCAGAAAAAAAAAGAGTACTAGAGAAAAAATTATTTGAACGTCATAAATTATTTTTATACTGAGAGACTGGGTTGTATACTGTGGCTATGCTTCATTTGGAGGGTTCTGACCTTCCAAAAATAGATCAGCAGTGTAGTCTCTGTACAGGAAACCAGAAGATCTGAATTTAATCCTGGTTTTCTCACTGATCTGCAGGGTGACCTTGGGCAATCTGTGTGCCATTTTTCCTCCTTACTAAAATGAAAATAATAATACTTATGGCCTTTGCAAAGCACTTGCAGAGCAGAGCATATGAATCAATATCGTATTCTCCTTAAGTATGTGAAATAGCAGGAGGAAATTCTTCCCACTTGCATTAGTGCACTTTTAACATTTAGAAATGTGAAATTATAAAGATTATTGCATGGGAGGAAGAAGCTCAGAAGTGTTCCCCTAATCAATAAGTTCCCAGTTGGTATACAAAGAAAAGCAGGACTAGGGTAATGTGCCACTTAGAAAGAATAAAATATATGTTTTCATTGTGAGTATGGTGCCTACCAGTGTAGCCATACTGTATTGTTTTGCTGGTTTTCTTGCTTGTGCTGCTGTAGATAGAAGGGGAAAGCTAGAGGGAAGCTCTTTGGCCATGTGTGCATTCCTTGTTCTGCATGAGGGGACTTCCTTCCCCTGGGATGCTGCTGTAACCTCCCCCAGCAGGTAACCAGCACAAGTTGTCTTGGCACAGTATGGTTTACAAGGATGGCAGCAGCCACAATTATTCAGATGTGTCCATAGGCCTAGTGACCTTCAGTAGAGCCTTTTTGTGGTCCCTTCAGATGGATGGATTGTGCTTGAGTGGTGTACCTTCTTTGTATAATTTCTCTTTGGAATCTGTAACATCATCTTTTAACAATCACTGCACAGGCCTGCTGTCATGTATTGTGGAGACTAGGTGAGTTTTGGCAGTAATTAAAGTATTTTAAACCATCTGTTTAATTGCATTAAAACACACTGATGAGCTTGCACTGTTTGAGTGGTTTTCAGGAAATTATTAGGCTAAAGCAATTCCCTTTTGGCAATGTTTAACTAATTCACAAGGTTCTGTGAATTACAGCTGATCTTTATACTGTTTGTTAGTCCTGCCTGTAGCAGAGCACTGCTTGCTGCTATTGACAGCTTCCTCCTGTTCTTGTCTCTCTGTTCCCCTTGCTACCTGCCATTGAAGTGGAGGTTTTGGGAACAGGGTATGAGATGGGAAATGAAATCCATCCTCCTTCTTTCCCAGCCCACTTGGAGCTTTGGCCCTGGGCAAAGGGGAAAGTTTGTGGCCATTAGTGCCCATGTGTTCTGTCTCTGTGCCCACCATACATCACTTGTCACCCAAAGGACCAAAGCCACTTCTACCACGAGGGAATGGTGAGTTCTTATCCTGTGAATCTGACTGCAGCAGCATAATGGATTTTCCCTTCCAGTTGCCTCTTACAGCTCCTCTGCTGGGAGTACCTGCTCTCCCCGGGATGAGACCCTGTAACAGAGCACAAACATTCCTTGTTCTTTCTCAGTGGTGGCTTTAGGTGACATAGCTGTGTGGCAAGGTGGCCCTTCCCAGGTAAGCAGAAGTAGCTTCCAGGCCCAGGTGCCTCAGGAACTGTTCATAGGGCAGCAGGTGAATGAGGACATGGCTGTTGGGAGTGCTCTGGCATGGTCACCTGGGGGACCTTCCCTGCAGGACTGCTGTGGAGACACAGGTCAGGGATGGCAGCTGCCCATCCCAGCTCCTCCAAAAAGTGAAGGCTGCAATGGCTGCAGCCCAGAAGGCAGAGTTGGTCATTTGTGCAGCACACATGGCTCAGTCACCTCTCTGCCAGGAAAAAGGCACTGCAAATGCAGGTGAGGCTCCTGAAGAGACAGATAAACATTGTAGACTAGTGGGCTTGCTTTGATTTTCAGTAAACACAAATTAAAGTCAATCCTTTAATAGGCATTGGAGTCAACCCATCATGAAGATTGCTTGAATACTCCATCCCTGCCACGAGCACAAGAGTCAGAGGGTAGTTTGTACTGAGATGAAGCCCCACCCTTTCTATTCATAAATCCCACTTACTGCTTAATTATACTGCCTGAATGTCTCCCAAAAACCACTGTGTAAGTATCTAATAATAGGAATTACAAATATTGGGATAGTATGAGGTAATACCATTCGATTATCTCAGCATAAAATAAAGTAAGATTGCAATGTTTATCCATTTTGCTTGATATATATGCAAAAAATGAAAATTTGCCGTTGGGTGGGGTACAATGTTTATGATTAAATGCTTTATTCATACTTGTATGTCAATCTATTAGTGTGCTGTTAATTCAAATGTTACTATGATGTATTTTATCGCCATTAGCACATTTATCACAGGTAGATGTGAAACTTACCCAAAGGTGTACATTCTCATTACTGATGAGCAGCCTATTCATCTTACTGGAGTGTAATTAATGTTAGTTACAATACTTAATTTTTCACTGTTTGTCATGGTGCATATTTAGCATTTCTTCTGTCCTTTATCAATCTGCTCTCCTATCATATGAGCACATCAAAAAGATGTATGTAAGTATCTGACTTGCTTTGATGCTTAATTTTTATAATTCTACAAGAACTGCAGTATTTTATTCTTATGCGATAGTCAGCAGTTAGTTAAAAAACAGACTGTGTGATGTTGTCCACTGCTTTGGCTTCAGGGTTGGTTTTGTTTGGACTAGCATTATAAGAACTAGGTATTGAACTGAAGTAGGTCACACAATGATGACACTGGTGATCACTTGCTGCAGTATTGTGCTGAGCTTATGTGAGGTTTTAATAGTTTCAATTGTTCTCCTGGATTTTCAGTTATATTTTTTGTACCATTAAGAATGCTGGTAAACATTTTGTATGAGTAATTCTGCTCTGAAAACAGTAGAAGCTGTGTCTGAAAAGTGTACATTACCAGGTAAATGCGTGTTATAGCAGCTTATTGTTATACATGGAGAAGCATTGCTTTGTCAGTAGAGCCAAAGCAGTGGTGCAAGAGTAGAAAAAGATATGGAAGCAAGGGAAGTTAGTGGAAGCAGCTCAGTGGTGCAAGAGTGGATGTTACGGCTAAAGTGCCAAACAGCAGGGGAAAACACACTGTGCAGAGGTGGGTAAAAGGGAGTGAGGTCTGAACACATCCTCAGATTTGCTCCCCAGCACTACAAAAAATCCTGTTGTACTGGAATCCTAGGATAAGTCCCTACTTTTCTATTGGTCCCAGGAAAAATCGCCTTAGCTGAACCCTGGGCATCAGAGCAGTTTTATTTCTTTGTCATCCAAAACTCCCATTAAGCTGGATTGAAAGATGACTGATCCTTCTATTAATAAGTAATAAATAAAATTCCTTGGAAAAAATATTTAAGCTGGATCAACCAAATGCTTCAGGTCTAGGGTTGATGCAGAACAGATTAGGATAAATTTCCTCAACATTTTAAGGAATTCCCTCTGAGAAAAAGCACAGCAGTTCTTTAGCTTCTTAATTGGTGGACTTTACATTTCTAAGGAATTTTGACAGTAATCAAGCTTGAAGGAATTTGCTGTTATTTCATGTGAGATGACCTCTTTTTAACCACGGACTGAATCCTACTGCAGTCTACTGTTCATGCCAGACATGAAACTGACCCCTTCACATACCCACCATAATGAAAGGGGTCTTAAACTTCAAGCCAGCAAGCATCTCCCATTGCTGCACAACAACCCAGAACTACTAGAAAATCCTTAAAAGAGTCTATCTGTGCTCCTTGGATTAATCATAATTTCCTTTTGGCCCACCACAAATGAAGCATAAGGCAATCAAACACAGGGATTAATGTATTTCAGTATGAAAATTCTATGGGGCCCAAGGACAAGATGTAGATTAGTAACAAACTGAAAATAAAAACACCTATCTAGGTTTAGGCATTTTAAACAAAATGATAGTTCAAGGCAATCCATAGTGACTGAAGTAAAATAATAACCTCTAATGAACAAAACTGAGAATTTTTTTTCCATGGTACAAAAGCAATGCTACGTGACAATAAGCTGTATTTCTGTGACTGCACTGAAGCCTTTATATTAAAAAAAGAAACCCCTTCCTTTGAATTTTCTATGTTAAAAAGACCAACAAGTTTTCCCTCCATCCACCACTCAGCCCTGAGTCATCTGAATAGAAGGAATTGCTAAAACTAAAGTATTATAAACAGTGACCTTGATCTTATACCTACTTTGACTTACAGAGAATAAATACAAAAAAAAAAAAATGAAGTTGCCTTTAGCCTTTATAGCATTACAAAACTAGTTATAAAAAATAGCTGTAAAGCACACCAAAAAGGTGAGCATTTCACTCAGTTTTGATTGACCATTTTGCTTTCAAAAGGAATTTATAAGAACACTCAGGAACAATGAACATTTGAACTCAAAATGATCCAGATTTATTTTTAGCCCAAAAGAAGAGGTCTCAATAGAGGTATTGATTTTCTAGCATTCATCCAATATTGCTCAGAAAATGGACCTGACCTTGCAATCCCTAGTGAAGACAAGGAAGCAGTCATTACAGTCATGGGGTCCCATTGATTTTAGTGGGATTACTTGCATAACTCAGAGTTTTCAGGATACAACACGGTGTCCCATTAGCAGTAAGACCAAGAATATGTGGATGTTGGTTCCACTCAGTGCAGAAGGGTGTGATTGACCTTCCTGTTAGATATTCTATGTATTTTTCATTTTCTGACTACAGCCTTGTGAGTAGTATCAGTACTCCTTCCATCTTGAGTAGTTTTTTTACTGTATCTCCAGATGTCATTCTGAGCTCAGAGCTGATGGCTGTGCTTACAGCTCACTTTTCCTTTGGTTTTGTTTCCTGTGATGAAATAAGTACTTTGGGCAAGGCACTATGTCTCACTTTATTTTTTTATTAATTAGTATATTTTGGAAGTCTCCAGGGCCAAATGGGGAGACATTGCTGCAGTTTGCAAAGTAAACAGAGAGCAGATGGAAAGCTAAAGTCCGTAAGTCTTTTCCCAAACAGAGTTTCTCCTTAGCCCTTGGGAGGCTTCTTCTGCCCCATGGTTCCTGTAGGAATGTTACCCCAGACCATCACTGCTTGGGTGGATAGATATCTAAATCTCCTAATTGTCACTGCAAATATCTTCACAGCCATTTTACATGAATTTGTTCTCATTACAACCTTGTCCTTTATTTCAAATAGCTCTTCTCCTTCCTTCTTCTTCCTTCCTCAGTATTTACTCACTGATGTGGCTGTGGTAAAGAGTCACATCTCCCCTCTGCCTTCATTTTGTTTCATTAAATGTGAGGAAGGTGGAGGAGAGGTGTGCAAGAAACAGGGTGCCTGGATGTTTGTACAGTGCCTTGCACAATTGCCCAGTCATGGTTCAGGGCTCCATGGGCTGACTTTGTTTCAGCAGTGAATAATAATGACTCTCCAGAGCATGTTGCCTGCTTTATTCTGGATGGACACCATTAATTCATTCCATTTTCACTGAGTTGCAAAGCTTTAGTACAAGAATACTAGCAATTGATTCTTTTTGTCAGTGATATTTTCAAAGAAATGAAGAAATGAAATGTACAGTATATTTCAGTTTGCAATGATCATTCTGATGTTCCATTTGCAATGGAAATGAGCATATAACATATTCATGTGTACAGATAAGGAAAATGACAAACATTAACAACCCTTGTTCTATTCATTTGTAATATTCAGTAAGGAAAAACTCCCTCCATTCCATAGTTCTTAGTTTTGTTTCAGTAGCACAATGCAAAAAAAAATTGATATGAATTAATGGATAAAATATGCTTAATTACTTTCTAAGTTAGTTTCCTGAAAATTACTATAATCTAAAACTCAAAAAAGCTTTTAAAATCAGCTAAAATATGTAATTCCATGCCAATTTTATTTTAATATTCTTTTATATGTGTATCAAAGATAAAACTGTTTATGAAATCAAAGAAACCAGAGAGTGTGTGTGTACACACTTCCAGTCTGTGGCCAAGCAGGCTTTGATGTGCAGCTCTCAGCCTGTTTAAGTGGGCTGCAGTGTTTGCCTTATCAGTGTCAGTCAGTTTCTGCACAATTTAATCTGCCACTAAAAAGAAGTTTTTTGCTCTTATGGATATAAAACAGTATGTCAAGGATAAATCAGTGCAGCTCACCTTCCTTAAAATTTTAGACACAACCTGAAAATGCATCTCTTTTCTTCTCTCATCTCACTGGGATGTAAACCTAACAATCACAATTTTAAGATGAGGAAATTGTTTTGAGCAGAAATAAATTGTCCTGCCAGTATTGTTTCATGGGGGAACATTAAGGCACACTGGGCCTGGGGTTCACAGCTTATGATATCTGGCTTTGGAGGACTAAAGTGAAAGTAAGAACATATAGAAAAAGAAGAATAGGAATTAAATATAAGTTCTAGATGGTTCAAGTGAGTTGCAGTGGTTCAGTGACAGACATCTCAGAAACCTGCAAAGAGGCTTTTTCTCCAGCTACCTTCCCTGGTGCGTCACTGTCTCCTTACAGAGACCCCGAGGAATTATTCGCTGTGAGCGTGAAGATTCCCTTTTTCCTCTTTTTTTGAAGTATCTAAAGATACTTGGCTTTAACTTACAGCTTATATTTCCTGAACAAAAAAAAAAAGAAAAAAATATCTGTGTTTTTCTCTGCAGCTGCCAGGAAAAGGAAGTCCATTATTTGCAGCTGATAGGGGAGCAGGAGAGGAGGGGTCTTTTGTCTGCTGCTGCTTCCCTGGGGTCTGGAGCAGAGGCTGCTGCTGGCTGGGAAGGGAAGGGATGGGTTGGGAAGGTTGGAGCAGCTTACTGCACCATCATTTCCCAGGGCAGCCCACAGGCTGCCTCTGACATTCGTTGCTTCCCATGCTGCAGAACAGGTCTCTAAACCTAGGACGCTGTGAATGCCTCAGGCAGGAAAAAGAAAATAGGCTGCCCCTCAGGAATGTGAAGCTGAGGCTGCCCTGCCCACAGCCCTCCTGCCTGTTCTGGCAGGGCAGGGGACACCTCATGGCATCTGCCAGGTCTCTGCACATGTGGCTGCTCCAGGGCAATGCCACAGGTGTAAAGTCCCTGTGATCAGCTGCTCCCCATGGTGACCCTGAACAAGTTAATCACATCACCCATCTTGCAGGATCACACTACCACAATATAATTAATGTGGGCCCTCAAGGATAGATGGAGACATCATGTATTGATCACAAGGAATCACTGCCAGTCAGCCTTTCTGTTGGTTTCAGTCCCTGGGATGTGTTTTTAAAAATATTGTATGATTCAAAATTACACCTGTAAAACCTACAAGTAGAAAATTACTGTGTGCATTTATCTTTAATAACAACCTTGTGCATATTTATAGTACTAGTTTAGTAGAATGTGTTATACTAGTTTGTTTCCCAGTCTGTTTTACATGATATTATTCATTAGTTGTAGTTGTGAAATGGTATGAAATATTTTTTTATATTGCTTGTTTGTAACAAAGGTTCTTAATACCTTTTCATAATGAAAGGGGATAAATGCTCACATGGCATATGTGAAATTGTGCTTGTAAGAGCACAGAGCGTTGTCTTAGGGTATTAAATTAGCATTTGGTACTGCTCTGCTTTGTATGTATTTCTAGCAAATGTTTCAGCTACAAATCACTATAATACACCTGTATGCTGGTTCTTCAATTCATATAGCATTTAAATCCTGCCAATACTGTGTCTTATAAATATAAATATGCAATTTAATTTAATTCAAGCACGCAACACATAATTTTTGTTCTAATTAAAATACGATACTGCAATGTGGTAGCTGCCTAGGGCAAACAGGACACATCACATTGCCAAACCAAAGGGAGTAGAGAGACAGTTCTGGAGGCTGGCAGGAGGAAGGGGCCCAGCCCTCTGAACCCACAGCATGGGGCATCAGCAGAACCCTGCCTGCAGGACCCAGGGAGCCCAGGCCAAGGGCTGCAGGGTGCAGCATCCCCACTGTGCTGTGCTGCCCCTCTGGCCAGACCTGCCTGGGCAAGGGAGCAGAAATAGCACAACCAGAGACAGCTTTGCTGCTGCCCTGTCCTGTGCTGAAGTTGGCTGATGTGCAGCAGAGCTCCAATAGTTCTGGGAAGGAGGAACTGCTCAGCAGCAGCAACTCGAGGGATTCCTATCACGCGCTCTCAGAACCGAACAAAACAACACAAATAGACCTTCTGCATAATGACTCAAAAACTGTTAATGGCCATCTTTAGTAACATAGCAACAGCCAAACCCTTGAAAAGAGGAAGTTTTCATTGAGAAAGCATTTCATTTTAAACATTGAAATTTGGTATAATGTAGAGTATGAAATAAGTTTTGAAAGGAAGCTGATGATTAAGAAGAAATGCAGTGGGCATTTAATAAATGGAGGAACCGCAAGATAATTAACTGGCATGCATAAAGATTCATGCTTTATACCAAAATTTTAATTTTGCACATAAATGTGCCTGATGTAGGCAGCATTTAATCACCTAGCTGACAGGAGTAACTACTTTCATTTAACCTTGACTGAAGATCATGAATTCTAACAGGTTTAATTGGATACATCATTTAACAGAATGAACAGAGCAAATTTTTCTCAATTCATAGGTTCTGATTGACATGCACCAGCAATAAGGCGTTGCACAATTAAAGCTGATCTGTATTCCTGGCCTGGGCAGCAATTGCCATAGTGATGTGACACTGTTTGATCACTGTGGCACTGAAACTATACTGAATTTCCCCTTGTTTTGAAAAGGGCAATGCTTTAAAAAAAGAGAGCGAGAAAAAGAGATTTTGGCACTTTATTTTTTTTTTTATACATTAATCACATTTATATGCACAAACTGTAAGGGAAGGAACTTGTCTTGTTATCAGTAACTCAGAGGAAAGAAGGAAAAATGGTATCTCCTTTTATCCATTTAGCACATTATTTACTGAAAGTCAAAAATGTGGATAGTCAAATGAATTGTACCACATTAAGGTCCTGGCTGTTCTGGGCTTCCTTTTGAATAGGCAGCAGCACTGTGCAGCTCAGCTCCTCATTTTGACATGATGCCTCATAGCATCTCTGCCCTTGTCCAAACCTGTTCCCCATAACTTGCAGCTGAGTAGGAGCACTGAGAAGGGGTGCTCAAATTGCAAAGGAGGTAGAAAAGGGTAAGAGGAAAGAGGTGGTACCCAACAGTGAGCTATGTACCTTTCCTGGCATGCAGTGATTCACATGATAAAGCCTTGAAAAAGAATTCGTGGAGGACCTGACAGCTTCCAGTTCCCCATGTAGCTTCAGTCTATCCACACACCACCATTTTCACTGCCTCTGGCACCTTCCACAAGCCCTGGGCTTGACCTTCATGAACTGGAATTGTTCTTCCATTGTTTAACCATACATATATACACAGATCCTCTATGTGGCTGTTGTCCACTTATATTTTCACTTCAGATACTGCCCTTTAATTTTATTCTTTTACAAGAAGATTTGCTGAATATTGAATGGTCTGAGGGCAGATTAGCACAGCCAAAACTGTAGTAAAAAAATTGCTCCTGAATGATCTGCTAAAAGCAGCTTCAAGCAAGTTCCGCTCCCCAGCTGGAGAGCTGCAGCATCCACGCTCAGCACAGCAGGTAGCTTTTCTGCTTTTTCTCTCTCCATCCCCTTAGTTTCGGTGCCTATGTGCTGGGCCTTGATCTCACTTGCAGACCCATCGCTGCCCATTTGTCAGCTGTCATTTGTATATAGGCAATGTATATACAGATCAAGCAACAAGCTTCGTAAGAGTCCACTGCAGTGGGAGACAGAAATCTCACAGAAAGCTGGAATCCTGTTGCCCCAAGGAGTAAGCTTTAAAGTCAGGATGACAAGATGTATTTATAAAGCTTATTTGGTCATTTTAGAGGCCTCTGAAATTCAATTATTTATATACCTTTCTCTATCGTAGGTATTTCCAGTATCATTCATTATGTAGAGCAGAGGTATTTGCCAGTATAATTTATCACTCACTAAGATTTTTAATAGTTTCAGGTAAATACTCGGGCCACATCCCCAACCTCTGCAGCCACGTGAGATGCCTTGGGACCACAGCAGACGATCGTCTTCATGCATGGCAAGTTCCCAGTTTGTTCCAGGCTCTTCCCTGTGGAGGAAGGAGGGCCAAGAGTTGGTTGTGCTGGCAGGGCACACTCCAGCAGTGCCACTGCCTGCTGGCACAGAAGCACCTTTGGACAGGAGGTACCATGCCTTGTGCTGAGCACTCCTGTGGGCTAGTGGGTGCTGCAACACTCCAACTGAGCCCTTATTTAAAATTTGAGCCCCATTTATAAATGTTTGCTGTGTAATTTACTCTGTTTCCAAACCTTCTGAATAACATATCTGTCTGTCCTATCACCCAGTTCCTTTTTATGTCCTGTAACAGACACAGGTCCTGCCTCACGCTCTCCTTGAGGAAGCAGTCGGGTGCTTTGAGAAGGTCATTCAGTGTTGCTCTAGGGACATTCCCAGGTGCACAGAGCTGGTCAGCAGCACAGCTGGGATATAACACAGCCCTCTCCCAAGAGCCATGCTCAGCTTTGACTATCCCTGGGGAATACAGCTGAGTTCAGGTGAGCTGCATGGGCATTTATTTGCTGGTAGGATCACACCACTTTCACGTTTTGTTTACTGCCTGAACAGCCCTGGGTTCCAGCCACTTGCACCCAGTGGCTCTTAAGTGCCTCACTATGGGGAAGGTCTTACAGCACCTTTCTGATCTTTATCAGCTCCCCAGCCAGGTCATCTTCTGCCCTTAGCATCATTTGGGGGCTTTGCCTGCAACTCTCCTGAGTTGCATGTTGATCTTGCCTTGTCCTCCTGCTCACTCATCCATGCTGAATTATCTTCCGCTCCTCCTCCCTCTGGGAATAACTAAGGCTTTGACCCAGCAGGACTGTTTGTGTGCTTAAATGCTTTGATGGACCAGACACTGAGCTGCTTGCTCCCAAATCTAAGGTGCTGGGGACTTCAGGCTACATTTTTTCAAAGAAGTTTGTGCACTGGGAAGCATAGTCTAACTGAAAGGCAGCAAATGACACTAACTTGTACATTATCAAGTATTTTATCTATCATCTTTAATCATTCTCTTTACTTTCCAAACAGCCATCTTTGCAGATCTCCCGTAGAGTATATACAGCTGTAATAAGAAATAAATTTCATCTCAGAATCCTCTGGCAGAAGGTGACATTTCTGTTTTACTGATATAAGATCGGGTTTGTAATTTCTTTATGAAGGCTGTTCTGAAGAAGTGGGGGAAATCAGCAGACAAGCCACATTTTTCCCTGGGTTTTCTCAAATCCACCATTGGACCGTGGCCTAGACGGAATTCTGAGCATGGTTAATGTTTACACCTTTCTTGCACTGTGTAATTTAACTTTCAGAAATACAAAATGGGACAGGAGAAATGTTTTTATGTGTTCTTACAATTTCCAAAGTTGTTTCTTACTGTTTTTATTTGAAGGAACTAGACACAATCCTGGCTGCCTTTGAGAGAGCTACAGCTGAGAAAATCCACTGCCAGGAAGAAGTGAATAGAACTAACAAGGCTATTGAGCTGGCCAACAGATTAGTGAAAGGTCTGAGGTGAGGTCCTACAGGGCAGGCTAATGAAGCAGCCTACAGAAAGCACTTCTTTGTTATACACTACTGATCTGGCAATAACAGAGGCACTTAGCAAAGAACCTGATGAGCTGAAAAAATTATGTCATTATCATTCATTTTTTTCATAACAGAAACATGTTTTTGACCTTTGCATTTTCTTAGATTTTGCCTCATTGTGGTATGTGTTAACTGTAAGATTACCTGGCTTACATTTACATGTAAGATTACATGAAGAGAGGAGAAATAGTCAACTGCAGATATTGACAATAAAGGCAATTTATTAAAATGCAATTACTATATTTGTAAAAATAAAACAACACTAATTATACTGCCCTGTGTTGGAATACATAGAATATAATACAATTTGTGCTATTTAGTTAAGAAATATGATAATTCTCTAATCATCTCTGTGATATTTGCAATGGGTATTTCAGGAGAGACTAAATAATGGCAAAGCCATGAATTATCAAAAATCCATATTGTCTGTTGATCCAGGCTGGCTCCAGGGAATCTATATGCACCGATGGATTTTTCATTTATCATTCATCTACTGATGAGGCTGCTTTTTATACACGCACACACACATACACACTTTTTACAGATACTTCATTTCACTGTAACACCCATTTAGGAAATCTCTTGTGGTGCCTCACTGCCATTATAGGTTTTTTACTCTTCTACCCAGTACTTTCAAGCTGAGTTTGATAACCAAACATGTAGTAACCAGCAAAAATAGAAGATCCATTTGTTATTAAGCAAAATTATATGGCTGAGTGTGGCTAGTGGAACTTAAAATATAAAACAGTGCTTAGAGTTATTTTGTGAATCAATAGAAAGGATTTATTGACTAGAGGAGGGAGAGAGCACTGCAGAAAGCCCAATGTTTCTGTTTAAAGAAGCAAGATGAACGCATTTAAAATGTTAACATCCTGGCTAAAAGTGTAACACATTTTAGTGATTAATAATGCCTGTAAAATTATACCATGTACCTAACACAGAATAATAAAATAAGTAACATGTCAGATCTCTTTAAAGTGTGACAATAAATGATTGTTCTAAGGTATCTGATAATAATATATTTTTCCACCTTACATATCACACTGTTTCATTCTACCATGTCCCTCCTGCTGGGGCTGACAAGTGCAGGAATAGCAGACACATAGAGATGAAAGGCAAAGTGTGTGTATGTTGGGGGGGGAGGCATAATGAAAAATAATCTAAAGGAGGAAACAGAGATTAAAGGAAAGAAGGCAAGTTGAGCCATGAGCTAGATGAAGACAGTAAAATGATTTTTAATGGAAAACCCTTCAACTGGTACCTCCCAAAGCACCAGCTCCATGAAGAAGGCGTCCAGCTCGACAGATTGGTGATGGAAAACTGAATTCATTGCTGTTGTTAGCTGTACCACACTCAGTCAAAGGCAGTAATAACCATATGACAGCTATTTGGTGACTTATAGGAAAAAATCCATTTCAATCCAATCTGTGGTAAACGATAGGTCACAGTTTACTATTAGCAAACAGGCTAATACTGACACTGCTGTACTGACAGTCCTGGCTGTTTCTTTGCCTTATTTTTGACTGAGAAGACACTCTATTATTTCCCTAGTTGTATGGCTAAGTTATTGCCGTGAGAATTGCTTACGAAACCAGGAAATAAAATGGTTCAAAAGATTTCATATGGTAAGCAAACATATAAAAATTTATTAAGCATTCTTTATAAATATATCTTTACCATGACCATGATAACAAATTATCAAACATGCATTTTCTTCTAATTCTTAGGGGAAGTGTTGACCAAACAGCAGGAGAGCTGATATTATCTAGCCAGAATACCAGGGAAAAGCTTGCACCAAGTATTATGTCAAATCTCTTACTGAATTTATGGCATAAAAGATTCTGCCCAAAAGTAAAAACCGTTTTTTCCTGCTTTCTTCTCCAAGCCCTGGCACGCAAGGACTATTTTGGATGGTTGCATGAGCCGTTGTTACTCTGTACCAAGGAATTCTTTGCTTCTGACAGGTGCCAATTATGCTATGGACATCTGCCCTGGAGGCATTGAATCAAGCTGACAACTCATTTTATATCAATCAAACAACAACCATTTTCAATAATTTCCCATCCAGCTGGGACTGAATTTGCACAAGTGATCTGTGTATTAGAGACATTACCAATCCACAGAGACATTCAGAACCATGATTATGTTCTGTTTTCCCACAGAAACTCTTGCATCTGCACAAGAAAGCAACAACTTTTTTCCACTATGCAAGAGCATGCTGACAACTCAATTTTGGTCACTTGCTGCCAAACTCAACTTGCAACAGTCAACTCATGTCACAATAGAAGGGGATTTTTTATGTCCAGGCTTGCCACATGCTAATCCTTTCTGTTGATCCTCTAATCAATGTGAATCCATAAGGTAATACTGAAGTACTCACTACTGTTCAGCCACAGCAGTGGGCAGTTTTTTGATAAACAGTAAATGCATGTTTCTTTAATCCTGCTTTCTAGGTAGAAAATGAGAGCCGGGCTTATCAACAGAGCTGTTTTAGGAACAAGAGACAATGAGATGCAGAAATGTGTTCCAGATCTCAATCTTTCATTCCTCTGATAGTTTGTATTCAAAGTGGTACTGGCCTAAGCCAAAATCTCCCCCTGCTTTGCCTGAAAAGCAATAAGGTAAATGAGATTTTGCATATAACACCATATTCACAACTCTTTTTTTTTTTTTTTTTTTTTAAATAAATCTAACAGCTATTCCATTCCCTTTTGGACCTGTTAAACCACCATGTTGCTTATATGAACTTCCTTCAGACACTTTTTTTAATAGAACAGTATATTTGGAGGCAGTGAATTGTTAAAATGTTCTTCTGGAAAGGACCGAAATGTGGCCCTTGATAGTGTTTGAAGTACATCTGGAGCTAGAGGTGACAACTTACCCACAGCCCTTGGGAATATGGTTAGCAAGCCAGAACAGTAGGCAGGCTCACCTTCTTCTTGCCTTCTGTGGAGTGCTATGCCCTGCTGTTTGCATAAGGGGACTGGCTTTTATTATTCTATTCTCTCCCCACTACTGTGCACCAGGGCAGCACAAAGCAAGATTCTGTGCTTGGGTTTAGTATTTGCTTGCTAGCAATTGTTACAGTCAAGGCTGAGACTTCTGTCTTAACCCACTGTTCCCTATGCTCACAATATTCTTTTTTTTTTAAAAAAAAGCCCTTTCATCTGAAATTTTTCATGCTTATCAGCTGAAATATGATTTTTTTTTTTTTTTTGCAAGCCTGAATAAAATGCATTCATTCATTCATATTTGAATTATGCAAGGAAGGGGGTGTGGGGAGAAAGGTTTCTTTTTTTGCACATTCGGAATTCTCAAAAAGAGCTGCATATTACAAGCTGAAACTTTCCAGGTGGCTAGTTTTGACTGAAGGAAAGTCTTCAGGCTAATTACAAAGAGAAAGTGACTGGAAAAAAAATGAAAGAGAAAAATTTAAAATTACACATACTGTGATTAACCCATTTGTTTTGTTCCATTGTGAGCCACTTAGAGCAAGTTTAAAGTAATAATTTCATTTAAGTTACCACGAACTACTATTATTACCTAATATCAATGTTTTGTACTGCAATTTGACTAAGAATCTTCCCATAAAAGCCACATAAGCTTTTGCTTATGCAAATATAGACACTCACAGTGAAATCATTGCAGAATCTTATGAATCAGTAACTCTGGCCAGAAAGCCAGCCTGGAGAAGGGCTGGAACAGCATACAGAGTCAGTCACTGCCTCCGTGTCCTGGATTCCCTTGGATGCCAGGCTGTTATGGGTAAGAGATAAGTTTTCAAAGTTTTTACCAATTTACTACACTGACAGGAAAACCACAGCTCTAAACCTTTAGTATTCTCTTTTCCTTGCTATATTTCTGTGTACTAGTGGACATAACAGTCCAGTACTTGTACATAATCCAATAAGCACTGTGACTCTCCACCGTACCAGAGCTTCAGTGCTTAGTACCTTGGCAGCAGAAGTTTTAGAACAGCCTCCCATTACCACACAGAAAAAAAGTGCTGAGATGTGCTGCATTCTCACAAAAACCTTGGGAATCAAATACAAGCATGTAAATAAAGATATATAATTGCAATTTTAAATATGTGAAAGCATAACTGGCAAGCGTTCCCATAGCAATTGCTGACCTTGGAGTAAAGATGAGCTCAGAAATTTCTCAGCACTAAGTTTTCAGTAACCTCTTGGAGGCAAAATAAGTACTGGAATATTCATCTGTCTTTTTCCTGACTTTTAAGTGATGTGAGGAGAAATTACATGTTTTTCTTACTGATACTGTTTATTCTTACAGGAAAACAAGGGAATGAATGCTGAAACATACCAGTTTATGTAACTAGGAATTTAAAACTTAACTTTTTAATTCCAGGTTCCCACTCCAGAAACAGAAGCTCTTGATCCAGTCACTGTGCAGCTGGATAGTACAACAGTTGCTAAACAGAAAAATTACTACAGTGCCTGGCAATACCATGGCCATTCAAAAAGCCCCCAGTCTTAAATATATATAGTCATGGTTGGCACTTACCAGTCAACCCTCAGCTCCAGATATCAAATAGATAAAAGTTAAATCTGGCTCAGATTTAAAGTTATCTGTTTGAATCAAAAGGGGAGAGAGCCAGTTGGCAGCTACTAATACTAGCAAGAGTAAAAACTAGCAATGAAACACAGCAACTAATTTTTTCCTAACTCCTTGTGTTGCACGATGTTTTTTCTGAACGTACCAGCAACCATAACTACTCTGCTAAAGCACTGTCCTACTTTAAACTCATGGAAACATAATGAATGGGATACAGTGCACTGGCACTGTATTCCTTGGCTTTTGCCAGCCCTTAGATGGCATCATTTTCATAGGTACGTGTTATAGAGCTGGTTTACAAGGTATTTCTTGCTGGAGGCCCTGTATTTGTAGATAACGTGGAAGAAATTATAGATCTCTTATTTGACCCGGTACTTGCAAACTATTGGTATTCAAAGTATTTAATAGTATTTTATTTTCTCCATCAGCTGTGTCTCTGATCATGTTCTGCAAGTATAGCAAGTATCTTACATTGAAATCTGTCTTCCGATACCTGAATTACAGTTATCTTTGCTCCTGATGATTGCTATGCCCTGGATAGCTTGACTCGAGCAGGATTTTTATTTGGCAATTTGACCCCTTCTTGTCTTATTTACACCCTTTCATGCACTCTACATATTTCAAATACTGCATTTTGAGCACTCCTTTCTATCTAGCTGAACAGTCCTCCCCAACACCACCATCCTGATGTGTAATCACCCAGGAGACATAATCATTCACTTAGAATAAAAATAATTCTCCTACCGTTTGCTCCTTGCCTCCAATCTGCCCTTTTCCTCTGATTTATTACACTATATTCCTTATGGAAATATTTTGACATCCATTCTCTCCATTTAAGTCTTGTACCCACCCTTCGAGGGAGTTCTTTGAACAGAGAAGGCCAGGATGAGTGGGTATCTCATATACTCATTCACCCTTTTATTCCAGTGTCATTTCCCCCACCTCCTCATTATACTCCTGAGCCCTTTCCCTCCTTCTAGTTTAGCTGTACCTACTGCCCCTCCTACAGCTACCAGGCGTCCTCCCTTCCCTCCCCTGCCCCTCTGGTAAATGACAGGAAGTATTTTCCCACAGCCTTTGCTATTCAGGATTGTCTCTCGAGTCTTCAGGGACCCTGAGCCCCAGCCTGCTACGTTAGCTGCCTCCTCTAAGCTCTCTGAACCCCTTGCCTCCTAGAAGGTTGCCACAGGACAGCACTTAACCTACAGCACAGGCTGCAAAGAAAGTGCTGTTAATGCACTGAATTCCTTCGGCTCCAATCTTTGCAGTTTAGTTAGACTGCAGGAGAATATTTAGTGAGCCAGAGCACTGAAATTATCACTCTTTAAAGCTACTATGAAATTCCTTTATTAAAAAGTTCAAGCTGTGAACAAAAACACATTATAAAATTCAGGTATCAGAGTGCCCCCCCTCAGTACCGTACCTTCCGCCTCTTCTTTATCGCTACCTCCATTTTCTCATGGTACCTTACCTGTTGCCTCCTGGGTTTGCTTGTTATGCTGAGTGCTGCCTGTGTCCCCGATGCCATCAAAGGCTCTGCAGGCTGGGGAAGCAGAGTGCATTGCCTTTGGGGACCATCTGCCTTGCACAGCCACTGGGCAGGCTGCCACGCTGCAGAGAGTAGTGAAACAAATCAAATAGCACAGAAAAGGTAGGCACTGTTTTCAAGGTGCTGTTTTCATGCTCCCGTTGACCAAAAAAAGCCAACAAACCTTTAAAAACCTCCACATGCAGATGACACAACACACCCATGTTCATGTGATAAATTGCAGGTTTGACCTGAATTTGGGAACATTATGAGATGTGATACTTTGGGTGCCATCACGGTATTTCTGCTCAACAGACAGTCCCACTGGCTGGGGATTAGCATCCCAAAATTTTTCTTCAGTAAAGGAGACTGACATGTCTGTATGTGTCTTCTCACAGAAATAATGATAGGAAGTTGCCAGTCATAAATGTGGATGTTCATTGTGTATTTATTAGAGTTGACTAGGCAATTGTTTGCTGGCTTTCCTATTTTAAACCTACCGATGATGTACAGAATAAAGTTCATAATTTTATTTCTTTATCCTGTTCCTAGTCATTGAAGATTTAATTACTGAATTCTATGCTTTCAAGAGTTTTAGGAGAATGAAATAGTTTACAAAGAAATACGTATTTCCTTTATTAAAATTATTTGATTTATGGATTTGCATACCTACCACATCAGCCTGAACTCAGAAAGCAGAAAAATAACCTTAAAATTAAGTTGACAGTGCTTTAGAATGAATTACAGATACTTTCTGTGGCTGCTGACAGTAATTTCCTTTGGGATATTCTCCTATCTGAGAAGCTGTAAACAAGTCTTACAGAAGCAGAAATAGAAACTAAGACAACTAAAAGAATTATATCAGCTACAAAATAATCACTTTTATGCTGAATTTGAGTCCTTTGAGACTAAAACAGATGACCCAGCAGTGTGCTCAGGTGGCCAAGTTTACATGAGTTTACATTAGTCCAAAATATACAAGTTACTGGGCTTGGGGTTGATTTGTTTGTTGGTTTTTTTAATTGAAGATTTCTGTGCCAAATTATGAGCTCAGTGGATTAAGGGATGGACTTGATGATTTCAGAGGTCCTTTCCAATCCACATTAATAATCTGTATTTTAAAAATCACTTACCCATGGTGAATGTACCCGTGTGTATGTGCTCTCCAAGAATCACTGTGTGTTCAGCACTGAGAAAAATAAAATAGAACTTTATAAAATCACCATAAAACTCTTTAATTTATTTAAAGTACAAACTGCAAGAGAGGAATTTTAGTGTTCTGTTTCACAAGCCATATAAATGTAGCTTTCTCAGGTAAATTTACCTTTTCACAATTCATTTTCATTTGTAGTGCTCACTCGTTAGAAACTGTATCATGATTTATATTATTAGCAGGAGCCCAGGACTACATGGAGCTGTTTGCATCTGTTCTGCCATTTACACAAGCAACCAGCTAAAACTCAAGCACCACTAATGGAAGGATTAGTAAGTAGGACACACCACTTGGACTCACATTTCTAGCTTGGAGTGGCCACGGTTGGCTGCAGTAACAACTGACCACTGGATGTGCACTTCTCCACCTGGTAGCCAGGGATACTGAAAAGTAAATAAAAGCAGACTCCATAAGTGCTTTGCAGGGTGTATGATGTTCCTTTCTGCTGTGGTGATGCACATGATTCTATATCTTGTGCAAGCAGTTACTGAACATGTAAACCGGGAAGCGGATGTTAAAAATCACTGCATTATTAAATGAGGAATCATATCTAATTTAATTAAGAGATAAATATACCCTTAATAGTAAGCAAATGTTGCCAGGTGATATCAGTTGCACTTGCATATCTTTTCCATCATCAGAGTGCTTTAAAAAACCTTCTCATTTACACACAGTATGTCTCTCTGGAATAGAAAAACAAGGCTTTGTTCAGATGACAAATGAAGCAGAGTTCAAAGGACTTGATCAAAGAATATCAGCAAGTCACTAAACTCAAAATGTATGTTATTAATAACACCATTAACAAAATCTCTTTCAAGGGTTTTGTTTTTGCACACAGGTTGCAGGAATTTAATGGAAAATTATGACCCATCTGGCTGATTTTTCTAACTTCAGGATTACCCTGCAGTTTGCGTAAAGGATGTGGAAAGGCTCTTGGAGCTTTGTGTAGTTATCATGCATGAGTTGTCTTAACGACTGAAAGTAAGATGTTTCCAAAGAAACAAGCTAATGATGATCCAGGAATTAAAAACGTGTGTGCCTTGTCCTGGTATTATCATCACACTGTCTTCAAACAACATCAGACTTACACAAAAATCACTGTTTGAATTGCCAGTATAAATTCTTTTACTTTATTGTAAAGAAACTATTTCAGAGAGAAAACTGTAGAATATTTAGAAGAAGGAAGAAAGAACACTGTTAAAATAATTTTGAGGAAAAGAAAAGCTTTCAAGGATTTTGAAAAAGGCACAGTCTATTTTGTGATAGCATGGAACTTGAACAAATTTTTACCAAATAACACAATTTGTAGGGTAAGCTACTGGAATTCATGAAATTCCAGGCAAGGAGATTCCTCTCCCTTTAGAAATCTGTAACTTTTAGACATATTTTTCTGTATCTGTCATTTATACGGGTTAAGTAAAGACTGGTAGCAATCCTGCTGCTCACTTTGAACTCGACAACTGCACAGGATAAAGAGAAATAGCAAATCACCCCTTGATTTCTGAAGAGTTAAATTGCTTCTGCAGACTGTGTCAAGTTCCACTTGCAGTAAGTGTCTACTGCAGTTCTGCCACTGGGTATTCTTTCCTAAACTTTGTTTTTTTCAGAAGACATATTTGCATTCTAACTGCTAATGAAACAAGGACACGATCCTGAAATGTTTAGTCACTTTCATGTTGTGGTTCATGCCATGGAGTGATAGATTCCTTTAGTTAACAAAATTCAAAAGAGAAAGTGGAGAAAGATTATATAAAATTGATTTATATTGCTCTTACAATGGAATGCTTTTCTGTGCCATGTTACACTCTTAGTGTGGGGGATTCTGATGCTACAGATGCTCTTGCACACCACATGGAGCTGCACTATTTATCATGGCCAAATTTAATAGCAAGATGCTTACTTTGGGTTCCTTCTATTCTTAGTCCACAAAAATCAGAGAGGGGATTAAAAAACCCCACTTAGCTCTGCTCCTAATTTCAAATCCTGGATCTGCTCATTACAAAACTTTGTTGGTCCAAGGCCCCTTTGATCTCTGTGAGGTCAGACAGAGGGGAAAATACCATTGAGTTCCAGCTTCTTGCAGATGTATCCAGGAAGCAGACCAAGATTTTGCAAAATTAAAAGATAAAAAAGAAAAACAGCAAACCAACAACTAAATTTTTCTCTTGACAAGCTGATAAGATGCTGAAACATGGGCTGACTTGGTAGTGGCAAGAGAGGTAACTGAAGAACTGGCAGTGCAAGGAGAAATTTGGACTTCAGAGGAGGGAAACTGAATGATGAAGATCCAACTAAACTGAACTGGATAAAACTCTAGAAGAGGATACCAATGTAGAACAAGTTAAAAGTGCTACACAATCAGTAAGCATGTGAACAATAGATGCTACAAATGAAAGGCATTAATTTAATTACTGTATCTCCTATAGTAGAATAAAGGCGGTAATCTACTGGCACCAGCCCAGCAGAGGCTGGAGCAGGTAGCACGTGAGGAGATGCTGAAGAGGCTGTAGTTCTTTAGCCTTGAAAAGGCCAAGAATACAGGGGGATTTTAGACCCTTATAGAGTCTAAAAATACTCTGTAAGAGCCTAAAGAGAAGACAGAGACAGGTTTTCTCAGAGACACAGAAGTGCATGGAAGAGGCAAGCAGCAGAAGTCAGAGTATGGCAAATTCTGACCAGGGATTCTGACCAGGGATTAGGAAAAATGCCTTACATGGGTGTAGTGAAATACTGGAGGAGGGGCCCTGGTAGGTTGTGATGTGCTCAAGGTTCCTCCAGATAAGGAGGCCTGTACATCCTCTCACTGAGAGAGACCATACTTGACAGATCACCAGGGTATGAATGTCTATACATGTAACATTAAAATAGACATAAATTTACAAGTATGGTTGAAATTTTGAGTGCTTATAAAACATAGAAGCAAAGATGAATCAGTAAGATACATTTTTTTTTTGCCATGTACAATTATATTTTTTAATTGTTTACTATTGTATTTGAGGCATTTCAAAACATATTGACTTCAGCAGATGGTAGAAGCACTGCACATATGAAGCAGTAAGAAGCCACGTATCAAGCTGATGGAAAAATTCTTTTTGCTACCAAGAAGCTGATCAGATAATTTTAGGAATGTGTATCAAGTGTTTCTGATATTAAAGATGGGCATCTGCAAACATAGACTATCAAAGAAAACAAAATATTCCAGTTAATTTTTCAGAAGAATGCCAGCAAACAGCATTGAAATATGCAATAGGTACGTGGAGATATTATTTCCCAGTTGACAGGTGATTTCTTAGCTCAAAAATTAACCAGATGTGACTATGACTTTTCTCCTGTGTCAAATCAAACTCCAATCATATATATGGGATCTATTTGTGCTGGTGTACAGATGCAATTCCAGAAATTATTGTGACTTACCTCATGTGTAAAACCTGCCTGGTAGTGTGTGTGTGTGTGTGTGTGTGTGTGTGTGTGTAAGATGTATCTTAGATTAGAGTACATTACCTTAATTGTGCCATGCTCTCCCAGGTATAGACACTATGGCCTCCTACAACTATGCACATTTTTAACTTAGCTGTACACCCATAGCTTTTATTTTAACAATCACAACACTCCTGCTGACTGTGCAAAATAATCTGGTGATGAAAATCAAACCCTTTTGGTTAGCTGTTCTCCTGATAGCAATGAAGAAATACAGGTCAACCAGACCTATACAGGTTATCCTGACAAAAGAGAACATAGGAAAGTGTGAATGTGTCCAAGATCTGATGCTCAGCCATGGTCCTGCAGTCATCCAAGAGCTTGCAAATCTTCACTCCACAATTCACAGAGTACCCAAAGGGGCTTAATAGACCAGTAAATGTGATTTTGGCATTATTAGCAAAAAGCAACAAGCTTTCTATTGACATGACAGTGCAGGCTCTCAGCACTTCTCTGGGTTTGTCCGTAACTAAATTGATTTTTAACTTGTTTCAGCTGTGGTAGCAATGTGTGCCTCTAGCTGTAAGGTATTAGACTTTGTTTAGTTAGTTTATAGTAATAACAAATGGTTATTCGTTGTGGACTGAACTACCTATAGCTCTAGAATAAGTCACAGGGAAGACTGCAGACACAGATGATACAAAGCAGTCATTTAATCACAGTAGGCTGATAGTGTTAAGAAAACATATAAAATTAAATCCAAGCAGACACCAGACTGGGGAGAAAGACATTCCCCCTCACATGAATATCTCACTCCTCCTGGTGATGAATCATCACAATACTCCCCCATACCTTCAGAGAAATACCAAAGTGTCAATCTTAAGACTTAAAGGAGTACTGGAGGAGTAAGCACAACACTAGAGAACAAGGGAATTTTTGTATAGCAATTTTAACTCTATTTTTAATGAGGTCTTTTGTATTAATTATTTTTGACTATTAGACTCTTTAAGGCATTAATTGGACTAAAATATAGCATGCTTTTTGCCAATACCCATTTGCCAGTAAGACATCTTAACATCTTTAAGGACTCTGAAGCCAAAATGAAAACCATAAAGATCACTGAAGCTCGCAAGCAGTTTTGGCCAGTCACAGTCAATGCTGCTGTGCTCTATTTTCTCAGGGACAAGCTGGATAAAATCAATCCAGTGAATTAGCTCTCACTCAAGGTTACCACTCAGGAAGATTGTGTTTGCATGCCACTGTTTTAATCTAGTGCTACCAGTGGCTTACACCTTTCTTTCCCTCCTGTCACAGGCTTTTAATGTCCTACTTCACAGGGCAGTGCAGTGAGCAAAACCCTCTAACACCGTGAGGCTGAGTGTAATGAACCTGACTGCCCGTGTTACAGCCTCAACCATCATTTACATTGGTCTGTTTGGAAGAGAAAAGCTTACTTTCCCAGCCCACTTAGCTCTTCTGGTACAGCATGAGCCCTGCACAAGCTCCCACTTATGACTGTGTGTGTGTGCATCTGTACATGTGGCCCTGCAGCACCCTGAACAGTCCTCTGCCTAATGGTTTTCAGGTCTCACTTGCTTCTCCACTGTAGGAGGGAACATGGACAGATTCATGTACTGCTCAGCTCTCCTTGCTGTAGCTTGTGATGTTCATGCTGCTAACAGGCCCTGCTGGGCCCCTGGAAACTTCCTCCTCAGGCAGTGAATGTCAGTCTGAAATGCTTCCTACAGAGTTTGCTCTTGGTGAGTCCAGGCTGCTTCCTTGTTAAGGAGAGAAAAGCATGATTTCACAGACACTGATGTGGTTGAGGGGCAGCTGATTTTCTCCCTCTCCACTATCCATTCTCATCTCAAACACCAGGAACTGCATCTATTTTCGAAGTGGCTCTTCATGTCCTGAGTGCTGCTGCCGCATGTACATATTCCTTCTAGAACAAGTTGAATGGAAAGAGTATTGTATAATGATCTCTGATTTAGCTTAAAGTGCCATCTTTTCCTTCCCTGCATTTTGTCTGTGAGAAGTATGCTGAGTCTTGTGCAGCTGTGTTCTTGCTCTTATTTGGCACAGACCTCTTCTCAGTTTTGCACCCATACCAAGAATTTCCTTCTTCCCTTTGAAAAGAGTGATAAATGGGTACAGAGCAGAAGAGCCCAAAGCCTGCATGGATGTGAGTCAGGTCTAGGATGAAAACACTAATCTAATAAAAGAGGCTTCTTAGGCTTCCAGGGCATGTGTTGTTAGCCAGAAAGTTAAATTCCAAATGGAGAAGGGAAAGGGAGGACAAAGAAATTCAGATTCAGCAGCTGACCCTACTTGTTTTCAGAGAAGAGATTATCTACTGTATTGAACCATAAATCACCCAGCCAGTGAATTCCTGCCCAGTCTCCTCAAGGCAACCTGGAAGTCACCTGCAGTCATCTAACATAAGGACACACACAAGAACAGCCCCCAGCATGGTGCAGAGCACCTTCTGTTTCTGTTGAGGTTGGGATGCTCAAAATGCTCACTGCCACACATGGCTGGACACTGCCTTTATGTGATAAATTTCTACCTGATCTGTATAAACAAAATACAGTCCACAAATGGAAAAAAAACACACTATACTTTTTATCTAAAAAATTAACTGGGATAAAACCAATTGCCATTGTCAGTCATGCCAGCCTTTAGAATAGACCTAGCATTAAATAATGGATGTCTGTAGGGAGTTCCCTTGGATCATTTGATCAAATTACGCTCTTAGAAGTTCACTTCAAAAATGTCATCCTGGTGTAGGAGGAAAAAAAAGAAAAAAAAGGCAATGAAATTAATGGAAATTTGGAGAAATGAAATGTTGTCTCATGTATTTTGACAACGTAGACATCAGTAGGTTTGCCAGACAGATCGGCTTCAAACTTCAGATACAGCTTAAGCAATATTTGATTTACAGAAAATAAGCTAGTCTAAAGCACAAGCTGCTTGCTAGACAGTTTCCTAGCTTTGCCCTCTTGAACCATTTTACAAGTTTCTTTACATTATAACAGGTCTGGCCATGCTTCTCCCATGCTTGAGGTCCTTTGTCAGCCTTTGGGAAGAAAGCTGGCATCTGACAACACAATTTCTGGCCATAGAAGTGCTTTAAATAACAAGGTGGGCAGGCAGCAGCAGCAACACAGGGAAAAAAGATGAGAATATGAAGAAATGAGAGATTGCTAAAATAATCAAAAATAGACAGCAAGAGGAAAGAGTACTGAAATGCCTGAAAGGCTGGGACAGAGAAATCCCACTGCACTTATTGTTTAACCATTACTTCCTTTGCAGACAGCCCACTTCTAGGTACCTTTCCTTCACTGGTATCTGCTGCTGCACTGTGACAGTGAGAGACATCGGGGCACATCTGGAGGATCCACTGGGGTTTTCAGCACCTCCAGACATTCTCATGGGGTATTTGAATCCTAAACTGAGTTTGCTGGACTAGAAGGCATTTGGTGGTTTTGGTGTTCTGGGGCTTTTTACTTATGAATGCAAAAAATTTGACTGTGAAGCCTAGGAAACATTCTTCTGAAACAGGCTCATACTTTATTAGTGACTGTCCAGCTTCACACAGCACACTGTGACTTGATTTTGCACTATTTTGATGATGAACTTACAGTGATAAGTAACAGAGATCAGTGTACTGAGCTCAGGCTAGAGAATCAAAACATCCATCCTCTTGTTTGATTTTCCTAAATCTCTTTCTGACCCAAGCACCTAAATATCCCTGGTCTGGTCGTGTTCTGCAACTGGACCATATGGTCTGCTGCCAGAGAAGAGAATAATTCGAGGCAATTAAGGCACTTGCCCATATCCATTTCATCTGCAGATCTTTGGAGGTGCAAACAAAACACTGGATGGGAAAGACTCGCTAATGCTGATAGTGCTTTAGATCACTTGATAATCTTTTTCCTGTGCTAGTTATTACTGAATGGAAATCAAATGCATGCATTCGGGGGCTAGGAACAGATGGCACTTCTGTTCTGTGAGGAAGAAGCAGGGGCAAAGGGGCAGCAAAGTTGAACCTCCCCCCTTCCCTCTCTTACCAGGATTCATTGTGTTGCCCTCCTGTTACAGTTGGCTGTGACTCTTTCTTGTTATAAAGAGATGTCAGAAGTTAGAGAGAGACAGACGATAACCTTAAATCCTTTACTGCATTTTACCAGGATTCTGAAAAAAAAAAAAAAAAAAAATTAAAAAAAAAAAAAGCCAGCTGAGGGAGTTTGAAAATGTCAGTGAGGCTTTACACAAAAGAACTTGATACATTTGTTGACCTTTCTTCTTCCTCCACCCTTCTCCTCTAAGACAGATTTAGTAGTAGTGGGTGCTTAGTGCTAAGAGTGCTTTCTTAAAAATAATTTAGATGCTATTGTCTGTCTGCCACTTGGAAAACATAGCTGTTTCAATGAGCCCCTGCTGAAATGGAAAAAAGAGGGTTTATTGAAATGCCTCCAAAAATGCACCAAAATTTCATTCTTTTCCTTGTCAGCTGAAACACGTCTCGTTCTTACCTTAACAGTCTTCTGGGGTTTTTTCTTCAGTTGTACTTTTGTATTCAGGGTCTTTTAATTCTTACTCCCTATTTTTCAAATGCTGTGTGTGGCATTAAGAGCTGAAGGCAGAGATGAGAGAAAAAGTGTTTTGAACTGACTAATTTGCAGGCAAGAAATAAAGCTCTTGTAAGACAGTCCCAGGGGTATCTTTGCCATGAACATTATTTGAAATGACATGTAATCTGGTACATTTCAAAGGCAAAACATTTCCTATTCTAAAGTATCTTCATGAGCCAGGGTTGGTTTTCCTTTTTTCCAGAGAATAATAAACTCCACTGGGGGCAAGGAAACTCCTTCCCCCCCTCCCAAAATTTTTGTTTTTTTTCAAAGGGGCAGTTGCAGCCAACAGTTTATTTCTGTCCTATCTTTTGCTGCTCTCATGGTTTAAAACTCAGTACTCGCTACTTATACATAGCTGAATGCACTTCTGGATTAAATACCAAGGAACAGAACACAGCACACCCAGGTGCAACATGATAAATAACAGTGTGGAGCTCCCCATTTCTTTTTTACAACAATGGAAAATTTAGGTATGGTTCTTATAGACTTCTAAAATTTTAAACATTGTATCTTTAATCTGGCAATTTCTCATTACAAATTGCTCTTTTAGAGAAATCAGAGTTTCACTGACTTTGGAATATTGTGTTAATACACTTTCTCAGCACAATTCAGTGTTTCTAGATCTGTTGACATACTAAAAGGCTACACACAGAAGTCCACATTTAATTTGTGAAGGCAGACATTTCAGAAAAGCCTTTAGAATTTGTCCATATTTTGGTGAAGGTTTAGCTACTCCTACAAGCTGACACACTTAATCAGCATCCGTGAACAGATTCGTGTACTATAAGGAATACTTCTATGTGTGTATGATTTAAGCTTATGACACCTACAGTCTGTATTGCATTGTTTTAAAAGCTTTAAAAATGTTTTTAAAAAGGAATCTGGACACAAATAAAATCCAAAGCCTATGCAAAAATAAACTGATAAAAATTATGAATCTTTCCTATTAATTTCACAGCTGTTCTGCCCTAAAGCTTTTACTTAAAAAAAAAAAAAAAACAAAAAACAAAAAAACAAAAAAACAAAAAACCAAACCAAAAACTGATAGTTGTGAATTCTCTGAATTTACATTAGCCACTGTTTCAACAGTTACTCGGTTTTATTCAGTTTTCTCTCTGACTCTGCATGGAGAGAAATCAAAGTATAGTGTGTTTATCTATGACAAATAATTGTTTTTAAAAATCAAAAACTTTAGTTACATTGATTTTCAAAATCCATGTACTTGTGCTCAAATGTACTGGCTCTACATGTTTTTTTCAAGAGTGGACAACAACTAATAAACAACAACTAATAAATTTTGTTACCTGAACACCAAAGGCTTCTAGAAAGGACAAGCTGAAATGGTGGAGTTGAAACGTCCAGAAAAAAAAAATAATGAAAAGCAGAAAGTTCTCTCCTGAACCCAACATTGATGTGAGATAGCAGACTGTCCAGGATGACTTGTGCTGCCAAGTTTACTTTACCAGCCTCAGCTGAGGGGCAGATTCTGCACTGTGAGTGACCCTTACTTGTGCTGTACTTGGATCTCTACCAGACAGAAGTCATGATAAAATAATATGCCCTATAGATGGGTTTCACACCTTCACTGCTGTTTTTCCCCAAAGCTCTCTCAGTTTACGGGAACTTTGCTGGGTTGTGACTTGGAACAAAATATTCCCAAGTGTTCAAAAAAAACTTTCAGGGACGGCAGTGCTGCCCCAGTAGTGTTTTATCTCCTAGACAGCTCTGAATCATGAGTCTGCACTAGACCCTTTTACCCACAATCATAAGAAAACACAGCATTTACCACAAAATAAATTTCTACCAAATTAGCAATATCACTGGCCTTAGACGTTCTAACTACTACAACCAGAGAAATAAAGGAGGCCTTTCCATTACCTCGGAGTGCTGTCACGTTACACCTGGAGCCCTCCCTGGCTGATGAGAGCTGCAGGGCTGGACTCGGGCAGCTGCCTGGGGGGCTGCTGGTGCTTATTGAAACAAGAGGTAGCTGCCTGCTCTTCTGCCTTTTTCTCACGCAAGCCATCAGCCTCCTGTAAGTTTGCTTCCGCAACAGATTTGACCCCACTGCCTAGGTATGCTGAAACCTTGTTACCTCTCCTCTGACCAAACTGCCTCCTTGTGCCCCTGCCAGGACTCCTGTTCAGACCCTTCTATTGCCAGTGTGTAACATTACCTTTAGTGAGACATTCATTTCTTATTTTTTCTTTAGCTATGTTGCTAATATATCCACTTCTGTGTGCACTGAAATATTTATATAAGCAATAGGAAGGGATTCCATTAGCAGGAATCAATTGTTTCACTTCTGGGTTGGTTTTCAGACACAGCAGTATTTTGCTAGTACAGAATACCTAGCCAAAAAGCAATACAATATCTTGGCTCAGCTGATTTACAAAAACTATATTTTTGAGACCCATTTTTTTAAACTTCAGTAACTCAGATGATGTAGTGCCACTTAGCCACTGTGTGTAGAAAACATGTTTGTTTGAACACTTCATTATTGGCTCAAAGCAGTACAGAATATTGTTCTGTTTAGGGAACAAGTTTGAATCTACTATTGACTGAGGAGAACTTCATAATGTATGACTGGGTCAAGGACAGGAAGCTGTAGCAGAAATAGCTATGGAAAAAAGCATCAAAAGAAGGCCACTGGGTTATACTCCGTGTAAGTCAAAGCTTTTCATTACATCAGTGCTGCATTGCAGTGTTAAAAATTTAAGCTTTTCAAAATAACATGCATCCAGATGCAAGAGTACTAAATAGTGATTTAAAACTTCCTTTGTCTTTGCCAGAAGGGAAGCATAGCACTTCATCTGTATGTGCAAGTATCACATAAAATATGAACTGCAACTATCTTGTGTGTAGGGAGTCAACTTACATATTTTCCCAAGCACATGATATCTGATTTACTAATTTATTAGCCATTAAAAAAAAATCCTTTAGTAAATAAATGTGTAGCAAAAAGAATTGTTATGCTGTATAATCAGATGAATAGATACAAACAGGGAAGATTGCTGTCATTATGCAGCATATTGTGCTAAACAGATGCACACGATTTTTTTCAAATATTGTGCAATATCAAACTGCTTCCTTATGTCTGTTTTTTTCTTGTATCAATAAAACGTTTCATATTTCAAATCAATAGCCCCCTGGGAGGCCTATTTTTTCCTCCCTTCTCCCCCCCTTTCCTCCCTATCTCTGAATATTTATCCTGTAGCAAAGTGGCTTGACACATTAGAGAAATTATAGAAGAAACCAAGAGAAGGAAGTCAGCAGAGCAAATGGTTTTGAGTGTTGGGAACCTGACCCTTCTCCTAAAAAAAAATCTTATTCCAGGAAGGGGGATTTGGGAAATCTCCCAATAAAATAATTGATAAGCCACTACCTGAAATGCTGCCTGATCACCACACTGCAATGGATAAATTTGACTAGGCAAGTACAACACCACAGAAATAAAACTTTAAAAATGTGACTATTAAAGCCACTTGAAGTGGTGAAATCACCAAGAGCCTTTAGAAAATATGCAACAATAAAGCAGAATGCATTTAATTTCTTTACATTTTTTGCACATAGCTGAGAGTAAGATAAGTACACAGGTATCACTAAAAAAAAAAAAATCAAACAAGAAATATTCTATTTAAAGAATCACATAGGGCTTCCACTTAAAAATATGCCTGTGTGCATGGAAAACAAAGAATTTGCAGTCACTACAGAAAACTACTGTAGTGCAGAGTCTATTTTGGTTTAGTCTAGCTGTCTAGCTTAGTTTGGTTTTTCTTGAAATGCATGACCATGCTTTTTTGTGTCTCTGGAATATATTTTACATAATCTGAGTATGCTGTGCACCAGAATTAGGTCTTCAGCTGAGGTAAATCAGTGAGATTCACTATGCTAATTTATATTGCTACGGATTTGGTACAAAATGTTTGGGTAACACATTAGAAGAAAAAGTGCTTTGGCTGCTAGGTTATATTTTTCTCCGTCCTTTTAAATTTTTGCTTCAGAAGGCTTTTAACAAAAACAATTTCTGTTCCTGACTCTCAAAAGACACAAACACAGGTGCATGTGGGTAGCAAGTGTAAGCTATGATCAAAGGTAAGGTCAAAGGAAACAGGTATCTCTTTGCCATACCTGTCTGTTCTAAAGAAAGCATCGACCTGAATGCTACGAAACTCAACAATTATTAAAAAAAAAAAAAAAAACCAACAACTGTTTTTCAACTGTTATTTAAACAGTATGCCCTAGAAAAGCTTTATAAAAATTACACTGGCTTTTCTTCTTTTCCTCTTGTTTATAATAATCCCGTCCACCCATAAAACCGGGGAAAACTGCCAGCCAACTGCAGGGAGAGCAGAATGTCACCCGAAGTGCTGAGAAACGCACAAAGAAAGCCGCCGGCACCGGGCACCGGCCGAGCAGTTTTGTCACCAACTTCTGCCGCCGGCTCCATCCTTCGGGCCCGCTCCCCGCCCCCCTCCCCGGAGCTGCTGCTGCCGCCTCCGCCTGCCCGCGGGCCCGGGCACCTCCCGGGCAGGTGCGCTCGGCCTGTGGCCGCCAGACAGGGCGGGCCGGAGCCGGCCGGACCCCTCCAACCGACGGCCCTGGAGTTCGTCACCCCTTCCATCCCCTGCAGCAGCCCGCGCTGCGGTGCGAACCCGCGGTACCTGCCAGGCCCTCGGGGCAGCCTCCCGGCCCCGGCCCCCCGTGGGGAGCGCCAGCAGCCCGGGCAGCGCCGTGCGGCGGAGGCGGGGAGAGGGTTGGGGGAGAGCCGGGAGTGGGACGCGGCCGGAGCGGCGCCTGCTCGTTCCCGGAGCCAGAGCGCCCCCTACCGGCCGCTGGCCCAGCCCCCACCCTCTTCGCCCCGCGGCCCGTAGCGGGGACGCGGGCGGGAGCCGCGGAGGGGGGTCGGGCCGGCCCTAGCACCCCGCCCCCGGCTGGAGGAGACTCTGCCGCCGCTGCCGGGGGAGTGCCCGGAGCCGTGGGAATGCCCCGGGCGAGAGGGAGGCCCGGGGAGGAGAGGCGTGTAACCGTCCTCCGGTTGTGACACTGACCAGGGCGGCGAGCTCGGATGCCGGCCCATCTCCCAGGGCGGTTTTTCTCGGGCATGCGGTAACGTTAAGGCGGGGGATTGAGCGTGGGAGATTCCCCTCCCCGCTTCGCACCCCAACACCGCCACTGACACCACCCAGGTGCCCACGGGGAAACTTCCCGACCTGCCCCATCCCAGCGGCTCCGGTGCGAGCCCTGTCAGTACCGACCCGTGAGCCATCAGGCGCTGCCGGAGCGATGTCAGCAAAAGCAAGGAACGTATTGCACTTTCTTCCGCCCTTTCCGTTTTCCGAAGAGGGGTGTGACACGAGCAGACACCGGACCCGCGGGGCTGGAAGGGACTGGGCCGGGCCGCGGAGCGAAGTGCTGTGCCTGGGAACAGACAACCCAGCGCAGCAGCCGGCATCCGCGCCGGCTCATTTGAATGGTCTCAAGTGCACTGCTCTTTTTGAGTAATTACATCTTAAATAGATTTAGCTGTTTGATAAACCAGCCCCTGATTAGATTTAGCTGTTTAACAATCCAGCCCCTGATCCCCTGGAGCGGTGACCTCCGATCCCTTGTCAAAGCGAAGGTTCCGTGCAGCGCTGTGCCAGACGGGCTGCGGCCCAGCGGCGATGGAACTACTTTGGCAAGAGGGAGACAAAAAAAAAAAAAAAAAAAAACCAACAACAAAAAAAAGCCCTTTCCTTTCCATCCCCGATGATGTGGCCGTGCCTGGCGGCCGGGGGGACCCAGGCTTGGGTGGGATGGAGCCGTGAGACAGGCAACCAGCACCTACGGCTCCGCTTCCCACCCCCGGCCCAGCACGGCCCAGAGCGGTGGCTGAGAGTCCCGACCCCGCCCGGGGAGACGCGTCCGGCACCTCGCCTCCTCCTCCCCCCCGGCCCCCGGCGAGGCCGGTGTCAGTGTCACACGCAGGGGCTCCGTACCCACCCGGTCCCTGGGAAAACGGGACGTCGAGGAGGAAGGCGGGAGAGAAACAGGCCCCGTACGTACACGGCAGCAAAGTGTGGGCTCCCGGCTCCCCTCTGCGGGCGCTGGTGGCTCTCCGTCCCCGGCTGCCAGGAGCCTCCCGCTGCGAAGAGGAAGGAGAAGCATCTGAGGAGCGAAGGGGAACAAAAGGACGAGATCAGAAACAGGAATAAAAGAAGGAAATGTAGTGCATAGTAAAAACAAGAGGAGGAATTTTCCCGGAGGGGGGGGGGAGGGTGCAGGGAGGGAAGTGCCATTTATAAGAGCTTTTTTTTTTCCCCCTACAATTTTTGCAGAAAATCTGACAATGCACGTGCTCATTTTCCCTTTCCCATCCCACACAAACCTGTTGTTATTTTACTTTCATTATTTCACTTTGTTGCATCAGAAACGCTGAATCATAAAACGGGGGTTAGTGAAAATGGTATTTATCTTTCAGGAATGAGCCCCACATTATTTTAAAGATCCCTGCACTACAGCTGTTATTATTATTATCATCATCATCATCATGCATCTTGGCAGGTTGAAAGGTATCTCAGAACAGTGAGAATTCAGCAGTAATTTAACATCCCACAGCAGTACTTTAAAAGCATCCAATAACATTTTGAATTTTAAGTCAGTACAAGTGTAAATAAATGGATGTACTCCCACATGTCTGTTGTTTTTAAACTTGTGATGATACTAAAATATTTGCCTCACAGCTTGGAGTTGCAACAGAATTTCAGTTCATATATACACGTGTGATATTGAATTAAACCATTTGTCATTCTTTTCTGTAAGAGACACAATTTGGTTCTCAGCAAACCATTTGAAATAGAAATTATGATGATGATACCACAGCTCCATTTTATTTTATGGTAGTGTATTGATTGTCAAGTAGACAATACATGTATTTTTGTAATGGTCTAAAAGAAGATATTCTGCCTTTTTATTTTACTGTTCTTATGCTATTACTCACTTTCATTTCAATAAAGGATAGCATTTTTCAGAGATGCTGCCATAAATTGCTTCATTTAATAAGTTGCTACACAGAATAATAATGTTACACCAGAGAGCAGCACTTTGTAATTTGGAAGAAATAACATTTTTTCTTTGAAAATATTTCTGTCTCTTTATTTTTAAATTAAAATTCTCTCTCTGCTGTTTTCTAACTGAAGAATAATACTGACTGTTAGACTACTTGATTATTACAAAATTAATATTATTTTTCTTGCAAGCATCAGAACTTGGATGTCATATAAAGAGGCTAATAAAAATAGGGAACAAATTAGATTAATTTCCATGGATATAAAAGTGTTATAAAAGACTTGTTCTCAACAACGACTCCGTATCAGAACAATTTCATTTATGCCTAAGCAGGTTGCTTAATTCTGTCTAGCGGGGACTGCCACCAGTGTCTTGGTGACAGGGTTTTTATTATTTCTTTGACAGTTTGATGGGGAGTCGGTGCTTGCTTCTGGGTTTGCACTCTTTTCAAACCTGGATTATGAAGGTTACCATAAAAATATGGATGAAATGCTACCTCCCCAAAGCCCCATCCATTATGGCCCGCACCCCAATGAGGAGATTGCTTTTGTAATAATAACTGCAGACAACGTGCTCCATATGCTATTAGAGCTGCAATTCAAATACTTAGACACAGGGGAAGAGTCTCCCAAGCTGTGGAAGACAAGGTCAGTCAAAACATAGAGCAGGCTGCAAATTTGTCACGAGATGGTGTGATGTCTCTGGTTTTATGTTGTTTTTTTTCTCTCTCTCCTGTGGCCACGAATTTTAATAGAATTAGATATTTTCATACCTATTTCCTACAGGGATTCAATTTGAAATTTGTAATGAGGGATCTCTAGTATACACGAGACACAAATACATGCGTTACTTTGCACCACACAGTAAAAAGATCTTGCTGAAGTGTTTCGATGTATTAATAGGGTTGGGCCACTCAGGATCCTTTGTCAGGCTGCGGAATGCCATTATTTGCAGACTACAAGGTAGAATTTGCCTTTTTTTCCTAACAGCATGAAATGTTGCTGCACAGGTCTTGCATTCCTCCATTTTACAGGGTAAATCCTCCATATCCTTCATATTATGACATTAAAGCAGTAGAAGTGCTTTCATTGCATAGAATTAAGATACACAAAGTTTATAATTCCTTTATATTATTGCAGAAGTGGGTGCATGTCTCATGACAACATGGTATCTCTTGAAGGTGAGGGTAGAACTAGTTGACATACAGAAAAAAAACTTAAGAAAGATCAGATCTTTTATCCAAACGCCAGTAGAATGTTCCCCACATAAACTGATTTGTTTTCCAGCATATGAGAGACTGGACTTGCTGATACATGAGGTAAGGCACTATCTTAAAGAACCTAATTTAAATCTAAAGATCTGTGTGCTTTGCTTCACTAATATCTGGGGATGCAGGGGTAACTTAGCATCAGTGTAGATGCCAGTAACAGGCAGTTGTGAGTAACACTTGGGGAGCTTTTTGTTTGATTTCCTTGGTCAAAATATTGTACTTTCATAAACTGCCTACTCCAAACATGTAACTTGTGTCCATATATCAAATTATTTGTTTTAATATGTGTGAAAAAAATTATCATGAAACTGCTCAGGAGATGAAAAATCAGTCTCTCTAGGTGCTAGGAGGCAAAATGCAAGGTTACTGTCTGACTCCCATTTCAGTGCAGACTTGGAGGTAACACAAGGACACTCCTCCCTTCTGCCACTGCAGAAATTTGGTTCCCCTGCTGTAAGTGCAAATGGATCTGGCTGTGTTACTTACTGTGTGTATTCACATGTGCTTTAGGCAATCCACTGGAGAGAAGGGATGCAGCTGTTTGATACCATAGAGACTCTGATGCTGAAAGTAAACTCTACTTCCTATTGATCCATGCTGGATGAGGCATACGGCTCAGATCATGCTAAAAAAAAAAAAAAAAAAAAAAAAAGTTCAGATTAGTATTTGGCATTTGACCATTATTCGGAGATGTCCATTAACTGCAAATAAAGGTTCAGTACCAGTATCACCCAAGCCCTCATCTCACTGTGTGTCTAGTAAGTGCACTTAGTGGAGTTAGGTGAAAAGGATAGAAGCAACTCATCACACATCTTAGTCATTTTTCATAATAATATGTCTCTCAATGCTGAAGAAGTGCTGAATAGGAACATGTAATGTTCTTCACCATGCAGGATGAAATTCTCATAATAACTTTCATAATTCTAGCAATCTCAAACAGCAATCTACCCACTGCACTAACATTTAATATATGTCCACATCTGAGAATTGGGCAACCAAGTAGCTTCTTAGGCATTGCGAGCAATTTACACAATCATGGTATATGCATGCACAGCTGTGGTTAATACATACCACCCCAAGACTAGGTGCTGAAAACCTAATTCATACAGCTGTTTTTTTAAAGGGACCTCCTTTTTCACCACCTAGAATTACCTTCCTTTTGATCTTTAATTCAGAGTAACAAAACATGGGCACTCAAATAACCATTAGTGCAAGCAAGCCAGCAGAATGGTAGCTTGATTGCATGTACAATTTTCCATGGTATATCTGAAAGCAAGTTAGTAATTTGGCTCTTTATCATTTTCTCCCTGTACATATGCGTAGGTGGGTGCTTCTGCACATATGTATATGAATTGCTATATCATATAATTACTTAATGCAATTAGAGTGAATTTAAGAAATACAGAAAACCCAGAACCTACACTCTAGTTTTTCTGACCATTTCTTCTTTTAAAAAAAACAAATTACCCCAGTTGAAAGAGCCAAGATATTCTTTACACTTGACGATTTAGCTACCTTATGTGTTTTTACTGGTGAAAAAAAAAAGCCCTCTATCATTTATCATGTCATCTTATCACAGTCTCTTTGTGAGACGCAAATAGCACACTAATGTTTTCTTTTGTTAGGGTGAGTTGGCAATCTCCTCAGAGATGGAGCAACTACAGACAGCTCCTTTTTTTATAATCTTCCTGACACTTGGATGAGACTGGCTTATCCATCAACATACAGTTGCTCAGTGGTAAGTTGCATGCCAGCAGTCAATCAGTATGGATGGCACTTCTTGTCCATCATAAAAACAAACAAACAAACAAAACAGAATAAAAAAAAACAAAAAAACCCAGAATAGAAACTAAAGACTTTTTCTTGTTGTTTTGGTTTTTTTTTTTTTTTTTTGCAAATATCTTACTTTCTTGTGTAACTCAGAATAGCTTTTTATCTTAAACTGATATTACTAGTGTTATGAAAAGAAGGAAGAGCCTTGCATTTGCCTTGCCAATTACTGCATACTTTGAAAGATTTATCTTAAATTTGTATTCCCACTTTTTTTTTCTTGGCTTGCTTGCTTTTGTCTCCAGCTATGCATACTGAGCAAATATGTTTGGCCTGTGCTGTATCTCCTGCACATAGTATCTCCTTCTCAGAATCCTAGCCTTAGTTTCTTGTGCCTTTTGGGATAATAATTTGTAAAAATAGAAGAGTGCTGCTCTGAGCTCAAGGGTGAAATGGTCACCAGAAGAACTAGAAATCAATAAGTAAACTTGCATTTAGAACTTGGGGAAAAGTTTCTGAGAAAGTAGTGGGTCCATCATGTTAATCTAAATAGAACTGATTTTAAGGATGTCCCCATCTACCCACTCTCCATAGCTATCTTGCAATACCAAAAGTGAAACTGAGAACAAGAAGTGAAAAGCCATCTTATGCTGGCAAAATTATTTATTTGCTGACACACATTCTCAGCCTCCCCTCAGGAATCTCCTGGGTAAGGCAAAGAGCCACTGGCTGACAGAGTTACCCAGGACTGGAGAGCTGACCAGAAGACAGGAAAGCTCTGCCTATCACAAAAGCTGGTGGAGCTAGAAGGCAAAGCAAGCCCAGACTTCTGGAATCAGTTCAAACTTCGGAGAGATCAAGAAAGGAAGAAGAAATCTTGTTCAGCGGAGGGAGACATTGAGAGAAGCACCAGAGGTACATTTTGGTGAAGATCAGTCTGAGTTTAAGGAATTAAATGCTCTTTAAGCTTCCCTTGGCAGAAAATTAAAGCACCATAGAGATACTGTGATGTCTGTGATAAATATATGTCCTGAAGACAGAAAGCGTTGCCTAGGGGATATAGTGCAGTAATGCTAAATTACAAGCTGTTTTCCTGAAGGACAACACAGCTGCTTTCTTCAAAAAAATGTATGAGAGAGTCAAGCTGGACCTTGTATTCATGTTTGGAGAAAAGAGGGTAGAAGTACCCACTGATTATCTAAAAGCTGCCTTGCAGAACTAGTAGAATACGAGGTGACAGATTATCTTTCGCCATCAGGTGCAAAATGTAGTGAGTCAGTCACTAGGAAGGAAAAACATTGGCAGGAGATGGTGTGTTATGCAGCTGGGCTCCCTGCTGGGACAGAGCATACATGGGGAGGGCCTGGGGAGCAGGTGAAAGGGGGGGGGGATCTGTCACGAGTACCAGAGAGGGTATGCACAGATGTGACTAGTGGAGTGGTCAGTTCTGTTTGGCTATCAGTCCCTTGGGACTACTGGGGAGATGAAAAAAACTCAACAGAGCTTGAAAACAAAACTTGGATAACTGTCACATCTAAAAAACCCATGGTAACTGTTGTCAGGAGCTGGGAACTTCCTGCAGGGAAGGATGTCCTCTCTATACCATCCTGTTATTCACAAAGCACGAGAAGGCCTTGGTCATACTGATAGTTTTATCTTCCCTAATTTTTAAATCCCTCTGTCTCATATATACCTACCTGACATGCCAATGTCTGGGACATCAGATAAAACCCTTCGATTTCTAAGCAGATGCCATTTCAAAGAAAGGCAAGATGGGGTGAGGAGGTGAAGGGAGAAAATCTGAATACATGGACAGTTTAAACATCAGGGGCTCAGCAAACGTATCAGAAACAGAAAATGCAAGTGACTAAATGAAGGAGATGATGTCAGATCACCTAATAATCTCAGATCTTCAGTTTGTCTTCAGGATCCTTTTCTACATCTCTGAAATTAACATGAATTCTGTTAATGCCTCCTGTTATAAGCTGGCCCTATATGTCACCTAGCATTTCAGGTTTCTGTATGGAAGTCGCCCCCTGCCCCTGAGCCAGCGGTCTCCTGTCTCTGGGTTAGAGACAGTCAACTATCCCCACGGCAGATGTGTCTGGCATTTCTTAATAGAAGCTTGTTAGGAAGCAAGAAGCAATGCTGGACAGCACCAAAAGAAAAACCAAACCTCAGCTAGAAAGGTGGGGATGTGATGCCAGTGATGTTAAATGGGGTAAAAAGAAAAAACCAAGCTGATGCTTTCTTTTTCAGGCCACAGGAATTCAGAGAAAAATCCAAGAGATGGAGCGTGGATGGAAGAGAGAGCCTGGAAGCTTATGTCACAGGTCACTCAGCTTTCTGGAAATCTGCAAAAGGCCAACAGTGGGACATCTTAACAGGGAAACATGTCTGGGATCTGGGCAGTGACTGCATTAGCAGGCAATGGCTGGAGCAGGCTGAGGTGACAGCAGCAGTGCAGGGGGATTTGAAAGGAGACATTAGATGCAGAGGGGATAAAGTGCAGGGGTTTGTAAGAAGCAAAGGGGAACAGGGGGGCAGGAAGTCACACAACGTAGGAGCTGCCGGATGAGGTGATATTCCTTCCCCCTTTAGAAGATATTCATAATACACAGATACAGGCTTCGAAACTATTCCATGAAAGCACAGGGTTATGGCACTGACTCCCTTGCAGGCTAGAAAAATACATGCTTGAAAGGAAAAGGCCTTTGGGGTAGGAGGCTTTGTTATTTGGGGGTTTTAACTGACAGAATCTGCTGCTGACATGTAAGGTGGGGAGGTATTAACTCTCAGAAGGAGGAACAAAAGGCAGGGATTGCAATCCTGTGAGAAAAAGCAAGGAGCATTGCAAGTAGACGTGGGCTGGTCCAGAGTGGGGGGTAAGGATATTCATCGAGTGCTCTGAAATGAAACCTGCTGTGTGTTTGCAAAGGTGCCTGTCAGTCAAGTGGGGGAGCAACATTATGACAACCTCTCTTCCAGGAGCAGAAAAGACCAAGATTTTTTTCTCTGCAAAGCCAGCCAAGAAATTACTGAAACGGTTGTTTTAACAATCAAAGCTAACTGGCAGAGAACAAAAGAACTCCAGATGTATGTACACACACATCCATCCACCTGTCCACGTCCCTCCTACGGTCTCTGATGAGCCAGCTTCCACTTAAAAGAAAGCTTCTTAGATGGGTAAAAAAACAGGCAGCAAATTATTTTGCTGGTGAAAAACTTGACATCATCTAGTTTTCAAGACACAGTGTGGAATGGGTGTAACCTGTGTGAAAAATTCTGAGAGCACCATGAGGTCTAATGCACATGGGAGAGCTTTTGAAGGAGCCACTCTTGCTTCCCAAACACCGACTCCCTGCCTCACTGGCCACCTCTCAAGGCACAGCTGCTGCCATGGATCCTTGAGACAGCCAGGCTCAGGTTCCAAGGGGTGTTCTGGGAGCCCACAATACTGCTGCATTTGCTGATATTTGCTTGTCAGTACTTAATTGACAAATACAAATGCAGAGATGTGCTGAAATAAAAAAAGATACTTTGGTAAAGAAAAAAACTTAATATGAGGAAGTTGCTTGTTAAACAGAGAGGAATTTGTTGTTCAGCTGCACTCAAAACAGAAGAAAAGGGAAAAAAACATTAATGTGTGCCAGGGCAAAAGTAGCACTGTCTTGGCAAGAAAAAGAAACATTTGCAAGCTTCTGAGTCAGTACTTGAACAATGGGGAAGAAAATGAACTAGAAAAACTGCTTGATGGGCTGCTGAGAAGAATCCTCCTCCTCCTCCTCCTCTACACACACTGTGTTGTGTGTTCTTTTATATCTGGATAAGATGGTACAACAAATAATATCTGACACAAATTATAGAAAAAATATGGTATTGAGAACAGAATTCAAAATGGGCTGAATTCCTTGAATTCAAAGGCAAACACATAAATGCAAAAATATAATCAACTACCACTGCTCCTTTCTGCCAGAAGATGTTGGATATTGAAAACAAAACCCTATAAGCTTTCTCACGCAGTTTCTTCCCTGGTATAGGCTTTACAAAGTAAAAATCCAAACCAAAACAAAACACAAAAACCCAAACCAGACCAAGCCCTGAATCCCAGGTTGAAGATCAAGGTGAGAAGAAACCTTAAGTCTGGCTGTGACACATCCAAAGAAATAGATTTTCCAGTGTTCACCATGGTCATGTTCCCTGTGGCTGTGATCTTTAGTAAATTACCCCTAATATCTGCCCTTCTTCAGTTTTATCCCAAGTCCCTAAGTGGCAACTGCTCAGATTGCCATTAATTTTGCAGCCTTCTTCACACATTGCAGATGAGGGGCAGATTTCCCCATGGCTAGGATGTTCCTTTTTATTTCCTTTTAACCCGACTCCTACACAAAACAGATATCTCAGTATCATCTGTGTCAAAATAAATATTTTTAAGCATATATACTTAACTGGGGGCTGGTGGGAGAGGTGGGCTGCCAATGCCTGCAGTCCAGGAGCTTCACATCACTGCATCTTCCTAGTGTGGCAGGTGCCAGGTCAGGGTGTGTGTGCTCACAGACAGCACCCCAGGCACACAGTGCAGCCAGGTCCTTCCCCCTCCAGCCTGTGACTCCTGACCTTCTACTCCTGGCTTGCTTCTAAATACTTTTAAAGCAAGAGCATCCTGTTCAAATCCTCAGTGTTCCAGCATCTGCTAAGCAGTACATTCTATTACTGAAGACTTTCACTGCAGGTTAGAATTCTCAGGCGTAGATCGTACAATGTGCTGAGAAGTACTGGCGGAGGGAAAAAAAAGCCTCTCATACATAGCACGACTCCTGATAATGTGCAGTGCATTGCACTCCAGAAAAAATGACTAATATCAAAGCTAAACATGAACAATTTGTATGGTTGAGACAAGGCGAATAAAATAGCTATTTTAAATAAATCAGTTTTTAGGAATACCAGGCACAGGTTAATCCTTTATAAATATGTTCACAGAGTACATTAGACACCAGCCCGCCTACACAAAATGAATGCAGCACACACTCTGATGTATTACAGAGGCAGGATAAATGAGGGAACTCTTCTGTGTTTGATCTGGTTCTGCTCTGTAATTCAGAGATACTGGAGATGGGTGGTGAGTTTCTCATTGATCCCAAAAGAACCAATACTGTTGAATCCTGTGAAATGTAAGCTTTGTAGAGGATTGGAGGCTATGCACGAAGGACATTGTAGCTTTAGGGGCATATTCTCTTGTCAGGAATGCGTGTAACTGGCATTCACAAGTCATACACATCCTGGGGAAACCAGACCCTGCAGCTTAACAATAGTGAAAATGCAAACCTAGCTTCACAGGCAATTATATCTTTCTCGTTGCTACAACTGCATCCAATTATCAAAGGATAGATTTCTAGCAGATAATAAATGAATCTGTGAATTAATGTCTTGAGAATTTTGAAACAATCCTAAATTTGACATGAATCAACATTTAAAAATGCAGCAAAGTGCAGTCAGAGTGTCACAAATTCCAAGATATATTAGATAAATAACACAGGGCTAGCACGTAGATGGGAGAATAATCAATTCCAGGGTTTTTTTCCCCATTCTTTCTAGCTTTTCAAACCACTTACACCAGTCCTTGCTTCTCTGAACTGTATTTTGCATATGGTGGAAGTGTTAATGCACAGCAACTGCACAACAGGGTTGTAAATTTTAGTAAATGAAAGCTTTTAAAGGCACAATGAAAACCTCAGATGAAAAGCAATAAAGAAGTGCGAAGTATTATTATAGCTTAGCCTAAGTTTTACTGGGAGCATTCTTATACACGATGGACACAGCATAAATATGTATTATGGATTATAACCTCCCTGTAAGGGCTAATTCCCACTCCTGAGGCTGCCAGAGGCAAAGGGTGGTGGTCTTATAAGACTTTATTAAGTCTCATGATGTTTTCATCCTATTCTACCCCCAGGATCTAGAAGAGGACCCCAGTATATATTCTGAATCCTTAATGAATAGTGTGGCCATCCTGGCACATTGGGTGCACAATCAGATCAGAAGGATTGCAGACCCTGATGGTTCAGTGAACACTTAAAGGCAGAGGCAATATAGGGAGTACAGCAAATCCTGTAGTTTCAGTCACAGCAGTGTGGCATACAGTAACTTTGCAGTGTGTGTTTTTATGCACATAAGCACAGGGACAGAAATCTGTCGTTCTCCTTGATAATTTGTCATAAAATCCAAGTAATTGCTTGTGCATGGTAACAAACAGGAACAGTTGAGGTGGTCTGTATTTTACAAGGGGCTGAAAAGGATAGCTGTCAACAGAATGTGGATGAAAGCTCCATTAACCCACTTGAAAAAGATCTAGCACCAGAATAAATGTACGAGAGCTTACCAGGCTGAGAGAGGATGGGATCTGCTTGTCTGGATGATGGTTTGATCTGTTACGATCGGAGTGAAGTCTTCAGTTTGAAAAATACAATTCTGCTTCCTGGCTCTGCAAGAGCTGACACTGTTCAAAGGGCTGCATCCCTCTGATCAGCTGCCCTCTTTCACTGATCACAGTCTAAGTGATCTGTAGCTTCCTTCTTTCTCTGCCTCTGTTCAGAGAAAAGACTGCAGCTTCATTTCAATTATTATTTGCATTTTTTTTTTCCTCAACAGTTCACCCTCAGTAGCTTCCAATTTAACCTTACATATTCTAAGTTCAGGAAAACATAAATAAGAGAATTTTTAGATCAGTACCTAATATTTCAAAGTAATAGCAGGCACCTCACAAATACATCTTGCATTCCACTCTTTTTGGTAAATGTATTCTAACACTCTTAACTTACCTGCTTTAAAAGGACTGGCCTGTTGAACCAGCCAGCCTTTTTCCACTGCTATTGCTTTTCATGTTATATTCTGCTGCTCCAATTTCTGTATTTCCCTGCATTTTGCAAGACAAAGTGTAGAAGTTTAAAGGCTCATGATGTTTATGTGACAAAAATCTTAGTGCTAAGTGCAGTATTACTGACAGATTAGTTTAAATCAATAGTGTAATGTAATTTAATTATAGTAATAGTGCTCAGCAACAATCTTACTACTTATGTCAGATTGTGAGACATTCTCTCTTAAAAGCTTCCCCATTCTTATTTAGTTTTAAGGTTTAGTTCCACAGTAACCCCCTCCCTCACACACACTAATTTCTTAGGTGTAGAAGAAGAAACATTAGGTAAATTACTACCGTTTTGCCACTGTAAGATTCTGTAAGAATTCACAATACTAACTGAAAATCTATTTTGCATCCTGAGACAATAATCAGCCAGCCTGTGGTGAAAGGTTATAGCATTCTGGGCGTAAGTTCTCAGACCTACATGCTGCAGTTAAAAAATAAAAATAAAAAATACAGCAATCAAAAAAAGAGAAGGATGATTCCACCAAGTCCAACTTTTGTATTTACCTGGGAGCTTTAAATGCAGGTTAGATTGATCTGAATTCCTGAACTACTACTACATTCATGTAAACTATTGCAGCTAAGGTTTTTTAGCCCCCAGCTTCCACTGATTTCAGCTGTGGCTGACAGCAGTTCAGAAAATCCAACCCTCAATAACTTGTTTCTGAAGTGTTTTCTATCTGAAAACCATAGAATTTTCTATCAGTGTCAATTTAGCCCCACAACAGCTCCAGAAAGACAGAAAAATGCGTCTTCAGCCAGCACAGCTGTATGCAAAGTGAACATCTGTCCATTGCCAGATTCAGTTTAGCTAATAATAAAAAAAACACACTATATTTTCTCTTTTAGACAGGACCAGACTGCAAGGGAAAGCCTGGAGAGGATTTCCATGTTTTAAAAAGGGAAACAGGGAGAGACTGAATTTCCTACGGTCACTGGGGAAATGCACAGCAGAGCTGGGAGAAGCATCCAGCACTCCAGCAGCCGAGATGCCACCTTCACAGCTGAAAATGGATGGGATTTCTCTGCAGTGTGACTGCATTGGCTCTGCCATGGTGACATAACAGCACAGACATAGCAGGCTCTGGGGATTTTGTGGCAATGAAGTTGGATAAGGTTAATTTCTGGTTGGTGGACAGATGCTGTCTTTTTCTAATTGCATCTTGGCATAAACACTTCTTGCATTATTTCAGTAACAAGAATCTGGGTAATGGAAATAAGCTACATCACTACAAACCACTGCTTTTTAGAGGGGGCAAAGGTGTACCCATTTTCTTGAAACTATGGAAACTGCAAAATACTCCTGCTGTACACTGACTTACAGCTGTTCATATACCAGCTCATCCAAGGTTTTATAAGACCCAATTGAATGTATTTTTCAGGGCACAGATTTATTTAGGTGTGATACTAAATCCACTAAGATTCTTGAGCCCAGTACTGTAATGTTTGATTCTTAGGGACTCTTTCAGAAACCCATAGCTCAAAAAACAAACAAACAAACAAAAAAACCAAACCAAAACCAAAACCAATTAAAAAAACCAAAAAACAAAAAACCCAACAACCAGCACAGAAGTAAGTTGCATGCATTTTCACTTCTTATAAGGGGGTTGGTGGATGGGCACTTTTCTCTTCCCTTTGACTTCACAACATGTTAGTGTGGAAGTACCCATGCCCAGTGTTCCCTTTTAGTGCAACACACCAGCTTAATGAGGGCATAAATTGTGCTACTCTTCCCCACTCCTTTTCAAGTTTCAGCCATATGTTTAGGAGTAGTTCTGCGCTGTGAAAGATTAAAATTCACAGCCTTTTTCTGTTTGATCTGGGGGAATTTTTGAACCCGGGATCCATTTTGCAGCAAATATTTGCTAAAATCTACCCTATTTGTTATTTTACAATAACAAAGGCCACATATCAAATCTATTGCACCTTTGCAAGCTACAGAAAGAAACATAATTACATGCCAATTCACTTGAGCATTAATTTTAGCATGAAGCAAAGCCTCTTTCTCTAGCCAGCTTCTCTCCTGCAGCAACACCCAGTACACCAGTAGAAACCTGGACTTTTGATAGACTTGACATCACTTTTTCACCTTTATGCCTTGGTGTTATTCATACTGTGTACTATTTGCTACCAGAAGCCTCTGCCTTCCTTAAAGCTTTGTCTCAGAAAAAAGAAATCTGGGTCAAACTCCCTGCAAGAAAGCAAGCCAGTGGGGGATTTCAGCCTTTGTCTTAGCTCCATGTCTTAGGTGACCGTTCCAAAGATTTCAGGGCACTAAGAAAATACTGTCCTCTTTGTTGTATTTTGCATGAACCTTTGTAAAAACTAGGAAGCACAAGAAGTTGCTCTCATTCTAAGATCAACTACAGTAAATTAGGTCGCCTCAGCTGTTTTTGTAGACAAGATGATGTAGATGGGGCAAAGCTGCCTCTTCTTCCCACTGTTAACATTGTTCCCTTGCCTATACATATTAGTTTGGAAACTAGCCTAGAGTTAGTGTCTATTTAAAATGAAACTCCTGATTATGAGTCTCTCTTTTTTCTTTTTTTTTTTCTTTTTTTTTTTTTTTCTTTTTTTTTTTTTTTTTTTACCATTCAGGTGCAGTGAGCAACTTCTGTGCTGCTATGAGCTTGACTTCTAGCCTCAAGATCTCACCCTCCCTAGTGTTGTCTGGATATCAGGTTTTTCAACCCCCAGTCCTTCCTCACAGGTAGGAAGCACATCACAACTCATTAGTAATTTACTGCTACAGTAATTTTTATAATTACTGCCAGGAGGCCTCATTAAATTTGATCTAATGAATAAATATTGTATTTTTCAACGTGATTAGCAGAACAGCTTAAGCTGAGTGCCATAAACAATTATTTTCTTCAATACGCAGTATGTCAGTGAGTATTGATTTTTATTTTGTAAAGAATTTACTGTATTCCTGTCCATGGCTAGTAAGTAACAAATAGCCAACCCTCGGAAGTGTCAATTGCCACAGAACAGATGGCAAAACAGAAACTGGAGTATCTGTTGTAAAATGTAAAACAATGCACATTAATGAAGATAAAGGGCTTGTCTGGAGGTCAAGGAGGAGTGCTCCAATGTGAATCCCCTCCTGGCCCTCAAGAAAGCAGCCTGCCTGAGTCTGGTGGCTCTGACCCATAAGACCATGATACCAAGAAGTGTAGGGTGTATTAGCAGGATATAACACAGCATTTTATCTTGGAGAACTAACATGTGAACAAACAACAATGCCTTATGTTTCATTCACTTTTCGATCAACTGACCAGATGAAACATTCTTCTAAGAGGTTTAAGAAAAATACAGAAACATGTAATACGCTGAACATAAACCCATAGTTCAAAAGAAAGGCTTCAAACTATATTAACTTTCAAACATTATTTACACCATTTTCAGGAACTGCATCCAAACCTCTCTGAGCTGTAACAAAGGGCACGCATCCACAATGTTCAGATACACATCAGAGGAGCTCAGCATCGGGAGAAAACCCTGGAAATGTCTGATATGTAAGAATGTTTTCTGCACCACCAGCTATTCAGTACCACATTAGAGAGATCTAATTCCATAGCTGAAGTACCACTTAAATAATTTCAAGGTAAATTTATCTACATCAACAAATAACACTGCTGGCTTGTGCCATCAGTTTTTTTCTTTAAGCAAGTCCTGGCGTTTAGTGCAAGAGAAAAGGGTGTATGGGTAAACCCAGGGTAACTGAGGGCAATTAATATTATAGGATTTTTTTCCTATTTAATGGATTTTCCTGAATGAGCTGCATTTTCCTCCTTGACTGTTTAGCTTAAGGACACCTGGGGAGTCTTGAGATTCTTAGCTCAATATCTCCCTCTGTCTCCTTGCTGTGGCCAAACTGATCTGTCCTCCATCAAATTCCACTCAAATGAGTACAGTGCAGTTACTCATTTGTAGCTGTTCTGTCATCAGAACAACCTCTCCCACTTTCACCAACATGCAGCTGCCCCCCCTCACACTTTACCTCCATATAAGCTGTAGGCAATTAACTCTACATAGGTCTTTAGGACTAGATCCACCTCAGTTGCTGCTTCCTCCCATAGCATCTGTATTTCATGACACTTAACATTTGCTCTCATGAATTCCCTTTAGTACCCAGATTTCTGTTGTGACAGATGTGGAGGAACCTCAGTCTCACCAACACTGGCTGCCAGATAACTGTGCTTCCAGATAGGCTGTTGAACAAAACATAACTCCCCCTTATCTCTCTAGTGGCACCTGCCGAATGATCCTTGCTCAAAGAACAACTACAAGACAGCTTCTCTTCCTCCTTTGTCTTTTTTTGTGCTCCAGGTCCCAGAAACTTGCTAACCACAGCACTGCAGAGCTCACTACAACTACAGGTAAAAGCAATAGTAGCAGTGGCCCGTGCCACTGTTGCCTGACACCTCCACTCTTCTACTCCAATGACTTTTATTTTCTGAGGGATGAGGTCAACATGGTCAACATTATTCCTTACTATAAGTCTGTGTGTCTTGACAAAAATTAATTGTAATCATGTTAAGAACATTCGATTGTTATTTTTTTCCTAAAGCAGGTTTTAGCTATGTGGGTGAATGGGGTTTAGTCTTAACCACTACAAAAAAATAAGGGACTTGTTTCAGATCGTACCAGAAAGCTCTGGCAGAAGACTATCAGTGTGCTGTAGTGGGCACACAGATACAATATAAACTGGTATATTTTTATTTACTGGATGTATTCTTCAGAGCCTTGTACTGCAGATGCTGTTTTTTAGCCACAGTAACCATTTAAAAACTAGAAGCCTAAGTTCTCCCAGAGAAAACTGGGATTACATCAAAGCAGTTCAGTTCCTCACAACAAAACTCTGTGCTTGGTTTCCAATCCCAAAATTGTAACATCGCAACTTTTTTATAAAAATTAAATGGAAACAGAAATAAAGGGGGAAGAAAAAGCTTTTAGAGTGTTAACTCTCCACAGCAGGAGGAAGCCAGCATGGGCATTGAGCTCGGCACACTCATCCCCTTCTCCCTGCTGAAAGGGACACAAAAAGAACTCTGGCTAAGCATTTATTTTTCTGCTAATGTGAAAGTTTTCTTTTAAAGAGGAAGCAGATTGAACAGAGCACGAGAAAAGAATTTGACTCTGGCTTATTTCCAAAGGGTTTTTTTTTTCCTGATGATTCACTGTTATCACTTGTATTCACATTACAACCAACCTCAAAAAGAAATATCCAAAACCAAAACTAACCCCTGTCTACACCCAACAACAAAAAAAACATACCACAAAAGCACTAAGAAATAGGATCTTTCCTACTGCTAAATTCTGCTAATAAGCTATATAAGAGAATCATGTAAGATAAGAGTGCCTATGTTCATTCACATTTGAGTAGTAACACAGCTAAGCCTCTAGATCTGGAAATTTAGAGCACATCTAAAGATGGTCAATCTCCAAGGCATTAAATGGCTGGCAACTCATTGAACTTCTTGTTTTACCTTCAGCTATATAATAAAATATCTAAATATCTCTGAATTCTAAAATATTTACATTTTTAGTAAAGCCTTTCTAGTTTTTATTTTCATACAAGAGTTTGAATATTCAGGGAAGAGACACCCATTCTCTGAAAACATGAACAATACAAATTGTTGCACTTGTGGAAGCCCTCTCCCCCTCAGCCCTGGTGGCAGTGCATCCTGAATGCCCAGTCTATGTAGCAAATCACAAACATACCACTTTTACATGGGCACTTGATCTAAAAGGAAGAGTGCTGGGAGGACTGCTTTGTTACACTGTATGTGATTAAAAGAAAAAAAGCCTGGCAGAGTCTCCTATTACTTACACCTCTTAGCACAATCTAACACACAATTTCATTCTCCTTGCCTGCAATGGTGTTAACAAGCAGGTAAAAATATAAAGCTAACTTGAGCCTGAACACAAATCTCTGATTTCAGTAATGTTTTGTTTCCATTTTCAGGAGTAGTTTTAAGTTTTACCTGCAAATGTGCTCGAGGGGAAAGACTGTATGAGTAGCACCCTACAGAGCAGGACCTACAGCTCAACTGATGCCTTTTTTTCTGGTTCAAGTGATCAGCATAAATACTACTAAAGTATTATTAATAAAAGAGACAAATGCAATGCCTTCTCCTGACCATACCAAATTCTGTGGGTTTTTTTTTCCATGTAGCAGAACTATCTGCCATCCATGCAACCAGAGCTCTATCAGTTCTAGCTGGAATAAAATCTGTGCCAAACAACAGCACATCTTGTTTAATTTGACTGGAGCTCTATGCTCTAAACATATTTTCACACAAATTCAGCATCCACAACTTCTTACAAGTATCAGACACAACAGAAATTCCCAATTATACCCACCACCTCCCAGTTTCAGGACTCCTGCTACTAGCACTGATCATTACATTTTTTAATTCAAACATACAATTCCCTTCCTGTTTGCCACCCTCACCTCACAGGGTTTGTGAGGAAGAGCCTCAGACTTATTAAGAAGAATGGCAAGACCAATGCATGAAAGTGTGATGCTCTCCTCTCTTAGCATTTGGAGCCCATGCACTCACATATCTCTATGACACAGCCCAGCATAACCTGAGTGCTGGCATTTAGGACCCCATTGACTGGTCAGACTGTACTTTACAAAGAAAGCCATATATTTTTACTCACTTTGGTTTAGTTACAAGATGAAGAATGTGAAAGAACAGTAAGTAGTGTTTCCAAAATCTCCACACTAGCTTATGCCATTGGCCATGCAAGAGCTGTACTAGCAAAAAGCCACAAGAGAACAAACTGGTTTATGCCAGCAGAGGTCAGTGGGTGACCCTTTTGCCAAACATTTCAGTTGCACACTGAGTATAAAGTTTCAAGGTCAGCTGTGCTCCCTCATGCTGCAACACCAAAAGCCATTTTTTTACTAGATGCAACCATTTTGCACTTTTTGATCCTGTCAGCCTAACTAAGCAAATTATGCTGCTGTTATGCTACGTTACCATCTCTTTTCAACAGATGTTTTTAGGTTTCTGCCCAACAAAACCAAGGTCTATTAGCCCATGAGGATAGGAAAGGAGAGGGGGTAGTTTCCAAAGCTGATGCCCATTGAAAGTTCCACTGCAGCTCCCCACACTGAAGTAACTGGTTAAGTGGCTGAGTGTATTTCTCTGGAAAGCACAGTATATGCTACTTCATCAGCCTGTGAACTAACACTTCAATGCTACTTTTCTAACTTCTATATAATGAAAAATGGTTGGCTTAATAGTTAAGGAAGACAAAAATGCTTTGCAAAATTTGAAGAGACCTCAGGCTTCAACATTTGGCTTAACCAAAAAGCAAGTGAGACAAGATAGAAGAAAAATTATATATACTAGCCTAAGAGAATCTTCTGATAGGAAGTTTTGACTAATTTCATCAATAGATACTATATCACTGTAATGAAAAATTTACCCATATGCAAGCTTACAGTTTTAGTTACATATTTAACTTTAGGAAAAAAAAAAAAAAAAAAAGAAGCTATCACTCATGTTTCTGGCATAATCACTTTTCTCAGACTATTACATAGCCACAAATGCCTTCCCATCCACTTCCCATCACAGGGAACAAAGGTCCAAGGAATTTCATTTGCCTGTTAGTCTTTCCAGTATTCTATTTCTAGCCATTACAAATTATTACACCAGGTTAAGAAAAAAAATTAGAAGTTATATCAGACCTAGGCACAAGATCACCTTCAATAATTAGTTAACTGTCATTCTACTTCACACTGGAGCTTCATTCTTCTGATCTTCCATTAACAGTGATTCTCTTATTTTCTTATTTCCATGCTTCTTTTTTTTTTTTTTAAGCAGACAGTTAGGATCTCTTCCAGACTCTTAAATTGCTGCATGTTTGCTGCAGATATAAACCCTGAGCTCTTCACCTATTTGTTAAGTTAATATCAACAGTACTTAAGTAGCTGTAATAGAGGCTTGGGCAAAAAAAGGTGCTTGTACTGAGACACCTCAAAATCATCATGTAAAACATACACCAACACACCACACAATTACATACTCAGTATGTAATTACAGTAACTCCTCTCTCTAAACCCAGCTATAGTGATGCAAAAGAAAGCAGCACAAGAATCAAAACCAGTCTTCAGCACAGTCAGCTTGCCATCCAGCCTCCCCAAGTAGTTCTCTACTCCAGCACAGCTCCTGAGAGAAGTTACCAGTTTGTTACAGGGGAGAGGATGTGGGGACCTAAATTAAATTGTGTGTGTATACATGTATAGTGGTAGGCATCTGACTTTGATTTGTGTCCAAATGATAATATCCTCATCCTTCTCAGCTCAGGATGTCAGCATCTAGTGTAAGAAAATGTAGGGAAAAAAAAAAAAAAGCAGAAAGGTAAGCACATAAACACGTGCTTAAAGCCTGTATCTGGCCTAAACTCAACAGCAATGTATTTTTACCATCACAAGTTAGTCATTGGGTACAAAACATTTCAGCAGAATGAGTATCAGATCAAGCCTGGTTCAGCGCAACACAAGGCTGGGGACAGAAAGTTGTCCAAGTCTAACTGACTTTGTAAGAGAAGTTTACCTGAAAGGTGGCAAAATCTAAGTTCTAACAGGCTTTGTAAAAACAGTCAAGAGGCAGAAATACTAACCCAGAAAATTTATTTTCGAAGTAAAAAAGTTTGTACAGAACACTGCAGATCTGAACAAATCTAAATACAAGTCTCTGTGATACAACCCAAGTCTTTGCTTTTAGCACAGCCCTTTCACGCTCCAGCAATCAGAAGGCAAGACCAGCAATTATCAAAAAAAAAAAGCATTTATCTGTTAGAACATGTATTTCTAGAGCTGCTTCAGGAAATGTACCTAGAGGTTAGAGCATTCTACCTCAGACTGCAAAGCATTCACACTGTAAAAACAAAAGAGAGGAAGGAGATTTTCATGAGGACAGATGATTTATGAAACAGAACTGCAAGTCTGAGACATAAATAGCTTTTGTTTCTGAATTCCTCTCTCCTGCCCTCCCACACACACTGATGTAATTCCTAGAAAGGTATAAACTGTGGATCATTATGTATACACACTGTGCAAACACTGTGTATGGAGAGCAGCCTAAACCTGTGTTTTGTTCTAATGCTCAATAAAAGCCACTTAGTTCTTCTACTATTCAATTGTACAGTATTTATAACATTGCATTCTAAACCTTATACAAAGATTATACAGTAGTTTCCATAATCAAACTAAGCACAGTCATACACTTTGTGGTTATCCAGATACAATTTTCATGGCACCTTCTTTACTACAGCACAGAGTACAAGAGACCCCATTCCATACAGCACACGAGAATTCTTCAGCTCCATTTCTGCTGTACTCATGCTTCATTAACAACATCATGCAAAATATCTCCTACAATCACACAAAGCCAGATACAGAAATATGGCTGGAGTGTTAAGGAGGAGACCACAACAGTACCTACATCTTTAAGTGCTCAAACTGTATGCAACTCTCTTTATGTCCCTCTATTTAATTTTGAAAACCTTTTTGATCAGGCAATAGTATTTCCTTATCTAAAATCAGGATGTCTCTTGAGAACTTCATCTACTTACATTCATGCTGCTCTATGCAATGGAAGAATAACTTACTCCAAGCTGAACTGCAGCTTAAAAAGTCCTTGATTTTTACATTTTTTTACAGGTAAAAAAGTCACGCTTCTGATTCCAGCGATTGTCATTGCCCCTTTTCCTGATAATCAAATTCAAGAAGTAAGCATCTTTCATCCACTTGTAATTGGCCAACAGCCACATGAACCACTACCCCTCTATTTAACCAAGTCCTGACCTAGAGGACCAGTGACCTCTTTCCCAGGACCAGTGAGGATTCTGCAAGGAAGCAGTTCTGCAGTTGCAGCAAGAGCAGGGAGAACCCACAGAAGTGGTAATTTAACACTGGGTATGTTCTGATTCAGACAATGGCCACTGTGCACAGTGTACATTCACATCTCCATCATCACCAGGCAGTGCTGGTGCTGTGGTTGCTTTCACCTCCTGTCATCTATGCAAAGACACAAAGCACCATCTCCAACTGTGTCTCTCGCATTTTTTAAGTCACTCAGACATTATCCCTTTAAAATGGCCAGAGAGCACTTTAAGTACGCTATAAAACCAAATATTAGTGCTTGGAGACTGCTCAGCTGCAACTTTAAGAGCTTCCTTCTTGAACTTACAAATGTGGTGGGGTTTTTTTGAAAATTCTTAGCTTCTATTTTATGATCATTTATGCTCAGTTAGTCTGTATTGCAGCATAAGTTGGCCTGGAGTTAAGCACATACATTTCCCCACTTGGTTCTATGGGGAACAGTGCCCTGAATTTTCAGAATATCTGTAGCTTTTCATGATCAACTTCAAAGTATAAATAAACCTGCAGCACAGTGACTGCATGAATAAAACTTCTAATGGCTTAAAGCCCAATCTTCTTTCAGAAAAAAAAAGTTATTGGCACAAAAGCAAGGACTGATGCTATCAGATTTGCCAAGTTGTTTAAGAAGAAAACAACAGCTTGTGAGCAAAGACCTTCATTAAACAGGTTCCCCAAGTATGATTTGCACTGAGAAAGGTAAAAGTTGTTTATCCCTTTTTACCCAGAAGGGGAGTGAAGGAAGGCACTGGCTTTGTAATCTCATTTGATTAAACAATTCACTGTAGGCAACGTGACACTGGTGAAAGAGCACACAATTTGAAGGCAGTCACAGCTTCAGTCTTCCATTTCGAGTTCTTGTTTCAGACTGAAAGACAAGTAGAAATATGATTTAGCTTATAGCAAAACACTGGAAACTCTTTAGACAAACTAGGGGAAGCTCCAAAAAACACAACTGAAGCTGAAAGCCAAAGAACGCTATTTATCATTAGTTTTGGTTAAGAACCAAAATGTCAGAAAAAACATATAGCCAAACTCAGATTGTCATGGCAACATAGACCGATCTTCAGATTTACCCGAAAAAATAACATGTGGAGAGCTCTGCTCTCCCACTTTTCAGCTACTTGCCACACTCAGAGTGGGGCCATGTCACTGACACAACGCACTTACCTTTTCAAGTAAGCATGGACGTTGTCATAGCCATGGTACTTGGCCAGATATACCAGGACACCTGTTGCACATCGGCCATCTCGCTGTCTGCAAAAGCTACAGTTGCAGATTCCACGACAAGGTGGGCACCTCCAGGTCTAGAAAAAGATAAGACAATAAACCTTTTTATCTGAACCAGACATGATTCACACCTGGCAACTTAAAAGAGGGCCCCTGTTTCACACTGAGTTCTGCAGCAAACAACAAGCACAAGAGTACAAATTCCTCAGTCTGTAAGGGACTGCACCTGCCTTTGCCTGCCTTGCACATAACCACAGGCAGCATTCCACTCCACTCAACCCCTGCACCACTTCCACAGCCCACAACAGCAGTGCTTTGCCCACAAATTCAGCTCCTTTCCATAGGGCACTGAGCACTAACATAAGGCAGAGGAGGACACTATTCTGATGCCCAAGCACTGGAATATTTTGGAAGCATAGTTTCCTCCTGCAAATGAAACTACAGAAGTAGTAGCTACGTGTTCTACACAGCACAGCACTGTGATTCAGTCTGAATCAAACCAGGACTGCATGACATACTGCTACAGCACTGTAAGCAGTTCCCCTGCTAAAATTCTTTAGCTATGAGCAACCGATGCCCCTCACTGCTCCAGTGAAACACCATCAAGCCAATATTCACAGTTGTCTTACCGGGTCCAGCAGGGCGGTTCTGACATCTTCCCCATACCTATTGCGGAGGCAGGGCCCGCAGAACTGGCCCCGCACTCCCACGCAGTCCGGGTTACGACAATTGGTTTTGGTGTCTGTGGTTTTTTGGCGACACTGATGACAGGTGGATCCCTACAACACAGAGGAGGCATTTCAGAAAACAAAGACATTAAAGATGGCTGTTTAGTCAGGGGAACAGTGCATTTAACAAGCCATCTCTCTTGCAGCTTGTCCTGAAATAAAAAAGGCCACCACTGAAGTTTACACCAAGACTGTTTTAACACTGCATCTTCAGCCTCTGCTGATCCCTTTCCTTCACTAGGACCACCTAGGGACTAGAGCTGTGGCAGGGGGACAGCAAGGTAACTGGCTTGGTAAAAGCCATCCTGTAAATTCAGGGAAAGAAATGACATTTCAAGATGTCAGGCATACTTCTCCCACAAATCACATCCTTCCTCTCAGTGAGGAAGTATGCATCTCACAAAGTTGAAACATACTTACCATAGTCCTGTTATATATTTTATCTCTTGCAGAACCACAAATATTATTCAACTCTTCCTCTGTTATCTGCTCAACTGGGCGCACAACGTGTGGAAAAGCCATGGCACCACGGTGACCCCTCCTGGGAGTTCGGGCTTCATGCTGAATAGTGAAGACACAATAATTTCAGTATTAAGTTTCAGCAAAAACTACATAAATAAGGTAAGGATCTTCAAAGCAAAGTCTCAGACAGCCACCATACACTTAAACAAGAGACAGAAGACCTGTGCAAAGACATATGATATGGGTGCAGCTTTAGCACTGTCACTTTTGTCTGTTAACTCCAGGATTCAGAAATGCTACTGGATCTTGATTAATTCCTGCTGGAGTGCAAGAGGAAGAAATTTTTCAAGGACAAGGCTGGTGGAAATGGAGAATACATAAAATATGCTATTTTCTGTACATCTTCCCAGGCCATGGTATACTTATAATGTTGATCAACTCTGGATTAATTGCCATTTTCTCGAAGGGAAACAAAACCACCAGCAACAGTAGAAATAGAACCTCAACATACCTCCAGGTATTCATCAGACATCTTTCTTCTTCTCACTAAGATGTATGGGTCATCTTCCTCTTCTGGTAAAGAAGTAGGAGGACCTTCAATCAGGGACCTGGATCTTGTATGAGGCCGAGAACTTCGGTCTGGGTTCCTCCTCAAAGCACTTCTGGGCAATGAACGTCTTGGAGGTCGCTTTGGTCTCTAGTAAATTTTAAAAACCTCCAAATTAAACAGGCAAAAACCCAGACAGCTCCTGCTGGTACTATGAGTTCCTCCCCTGAACGACACACCTTCCTTCTGTCTTTCCCAAAGATTAAGTCTCCTCCCCATCCCAAATCAGAAAACACAAGTAAAAAACACCCTAAGCAATTTCCTCTTGGGCCTTCTGCTAGCTTCAGAGAAATAACCAAAAATATGTTTGTGTCCATGATACAATAATTCCCCCATACAGCAGCCAAACCCATGTCTGAGGAGTTGTGACTTCTAGTGTTCTTCCCGTCTTCACACAGCCAACAGGTACATTAGCAGTGAAATTCATTCCATTGCCAAGTCACAACTCAACCTTCTTTAAGAACCTAGTTAGGCCAAATTTCAGGTTTTTTTGAAGGTTCTAAACTCACAGAATATTCAGCCTTGAGCTTTAAAGCCTGACCAGCCCTCCCTATCTCCAGACTTTGTAAAAATACATATTTACACAGCACCTTTTGTTTAGTTGTATTGGTCTGTGGAGACACCTTTATGAATTAATCTGCTCCACTTCATACACTGACAAATCAAAAGATAATTAATTGCATAATGAGCATGCCTGGTTTAGGAAGTAAAAAAAATTCTGGACTTTGATTTACATGGCTTATGAAATTTTTTTGATTGAGATTCCTGGTTTGTAATGTCAGAATGTGACTCAGAAATATGAAGGTAAAATAAGTTTATACTTACATTACTGACAGTTGGCAATGACTTTCTCCCAGCAAAGATACCAGAAACATTTTGCAACTCAGCCATTAGTTTTGCAAGCTAACGAGGGAAAGAAAAAGAAAGTAGAGCCTTAAAAAGGTGTTTATGTGCTATTACAGACTATTAAGTCAGGGCAATTGGCTAGAAGTACAAGTACTTATAGAAAACGCAGTCCCTCTTTATCTTTCTACTTTTATTTACATTCCAGTGACTGCAAGTAATTAAAAAATGCTCAAACTTACTGCATTGAAGCCTATTCTTTAGGCTTGTAGCCTATAGATTTTTACTGAAGTAATTAAGCCTATGAATGTTCACATGACAGTGGACATAAAGTATCAAACATCAGAAATGGAAGTTCCTCTTAATACATTCATATAATTGCCATTAGAGTTAATTTGAATAACCAAAAAGGTCCCCTAAGAGTCAAGAAGAAGGTGTCCCCAGGGAGACATTGAATACTTGCCATTGCTTTGTTTTCCTTTATGTTTAAAGCTCTTTTTTCTAAAAACAGGGCACCATTTTCTTCAGAGTCAGAGTCTGAATCTGGAACAGGCATCAGCTTCTCAGGAAGAGGTTCCATCTCACCCTTCCTTCTCTCCGATCTTCGAGGTGGAAACTTCATGGCTACTTTTAGAGGAACAGAGCATTTCTGCCTTCTCCGAGCTACCTCACTTTCAGCACTTGTCTCATTCTCCTCTGCATCTGATTCCAGTTTCTGTTAACAAAGCAGAATGGAAGCATATAAATCCAAGTGAATTGCTCTGAGATTACATACAGTTGGATAGCATTTTGTTTGGGGGTGGTCATAGCCTATCTGGCCAAAATCTACACATTTACATCTCCAGTCCTAACACTTTAGTGTATTAAGGGGAAGGAAGGGGGCAGGAGGAGAGGAGGGTGCAAGGACAAAAAGCTCTGAGGGAGAGCCACACTGTACTGCTGCAACACACCACAAAAAGGAGCATGGTTTCAGCTGCAGCAGTCATTGCTGTCACTTGCAGGTCTAATAGAAAAGATAGTTTGTTTGATAGAGAATAAAAGTTGCCTTCAAAGGGCTAAATTTTGCAACATATTGTATTTGGCTGTAAAAAAAAAGCCATTACAGTTCTCAGCAGCAGGTCAAACCCAGGTCTGTATGCTGTCAAGAAAAGCCATCACATAATATTAGCAAGGGAAAACTTCCCTCTAGAGAGTCACTGAAATAATGATCTAGAAAATCCCAGAAGTGTCTTATCCTTAAATTCTGGTGCCTTGCTTGCAACTTAACTTTTTCAAGAACCAAAGGTTCAGTAAGGACAGAAATTAATTTCTTTAGTTAAATGCCCACTTTGCAAAAGGTTTTCACTTTTAGATTTAGACTCAGTAGGACAGTCTTATTTTGGTCATAGTTAACAAGAGGCTGGATGGTGGATTTCAGCATCTATCACTATTTCTCTTCTGCTAAGAAGTACAGCACTTTATATTGCAGTCAGAGCACAGTTCTGACCACATTTCAATACACACAGACGTTTTTCTCAGGTTTGCTGGTGACCATGGGCCAGCATAACATTTCATATTGTAATACTGAGGAAATCACAAATGTTAGATCCTAATAGAGTAATGTCCAGGATGGACATTTTGAAGAGGTATTACATTTCAAAATCCACATGGCAGATTTTATTTCAAACTTGCAAAGCTCAGGAGGTTGGGAGCTTTCTATGGAGACCAAAGGAATATGAAACCACAGCTACTTCAACTGTGCATTAAATTAACAAAAAAAAAAATATGCTTCTTTCTGACAATACTGGACTTCCAACCTGAAGCTCCCATTATTTTTCAATTAAGAATGTGTAAAAAAATTAAAACAGCAAACTAAAATCAACTGTCTTACCAGTGCATCTTGAATTTCATTTTCTGAAAAGCCACAGAAGGATTCATCATCAGATGCTTCGTAAAAAATTTTTGCCAGATCTTCTCTAATATCCGACCTAAACTTGTATTTCTATGAAGAATAAAATATTATTTAACTGAAGTTGTACAGAAAATGATTCACATTTACAAGTGCAGTATGAGCAAATAGCTTTTTTAATAAAGAAAAAAACAGTTAAGGCATTTAACAAGGGGTTTCAGAACAGCAGTTACAAATTATCAGGCATGTTAGGTTAGGTGACATTTCAAAGGCTAGAATAAATAGCTAATCTGTTTCCAACAATTACTACCTAGAAGCACAAGCAAAGAGTGAAATGAAATTACAGCATACAGCACAGATTTATAACTACTATACAAAACCATAAGCAGGGCAAGCAGTTTTAATTGTGTGGAATACATTTACTACCTTTGTATTTTTGCAAGCTTTACTAGCACTGCATATTCAGTTTTCTTTTTTCTAGTACTGTACTTACTGTGTTTGCAAAATTATCAGACCCAAAACTGTCACAACTGTCATCAGAGGATGAGGATGTTTCCATAGGAATCAGTTTCGTATTTCGGAATGCTGTGAGGTTTCTCCTTCCTGAACAACCTCGGCGCTGCAAAAGGACAATGGCAACATTATTAAATTGAAGTTTAGCAGGTTTGAACATTTTGTTTGATGCTTAACACTCTTGAATACAAGTCAGCAGAATCATCAGCAGCTTTGAAATAATTCCAGAAGTTAAGAACGGGAACAATTTCTGCTGTTATAGATATCTGGTTATTGTCACAGTATTTAGAAATACTTCCTTTATGCAAACAGCAAAGTGGAAATATACACAAAAAATCATATCCTTCACTCATTAGAGGCAATGCAGGAAAAAAAGTACAAGTGCACAAATAGTAGCTAGAAATCTCTGATTTATTAATTCCTTGCAACAACAGCTCCAGACACAATGGCTCACTGATCTGTTAATTTTATTACCAGGTGAAAACACACGGTAAGTTTTTTAGGAGCTTCAAGGTTTTCATTGCCATGGGGATGTGTCCACTGGCAAAGACCCGCTTTACCCCGGGGTGGCAGCGACCCGTGTCCGATCCTGCTGCACCCACACACGGACGCTGCACTCGCCGAGCACTCCGAACCTTGGCAGTTCACAGGCCCGGCCCCCTGGGCCGAAGATTTTGTAAATACGGTTTAAACATTAACCACACAGCCCTCTCCCCAGCCCCCTTCAGCACGCTCCTTGTCTCTGGAGCGGCACGACAGCACCCTGAGCCTTGACCACGCTCCGCGGCACTCCCGGTGCTGACGAGCAACAGAAAAACTTCCGGGCCCGGCCCGGCTGCGGCCCTCAGCACATGAAGGGCGTGCCTGGGTCGGCCCACGGAGCGCTCAGCCGGGAAAGCGCTGCCACAGCGGGCCGGGCTCCACCCCGGGAGCCCCGGGACGAGCACCCAAATTTGTCTTCTCCCAGGGCAGCTCTCCCCGCCTCCCGATAAAATGGTGCGGCCCCCCACTGCCTGCGGGCCCAATGCCTTCATAAGGGCCACTTCCCTCCGCTGTGAGTTACCACTCTCCCGGCCCCGGGTGGTGGCAGCGGCCGGGACAGCTGCGAGAGGGGAGGCAGGGCACTGAGAGGCTGCCCCCGGCAGAGCACGGTCCCCAGGCCGGGTCCTCCCTAACCCAGCCAGGGGGGCGAGGGTACCGCCGTGCTGGGGGAGCTCCTGTACACTGGCGGGGCAGAAGGCCCGAGGCTACCGCCTCGCATCGCAGGGCTTTCCTCACATTGTTTCCCTTAAGGGTGCCCGGCGAGCCCCAGCCCAAGGGCTCGCTCCGCCCGAATCCATCAACCCACCCCCCCCCCAGCAGCCCGGTTTGCCCCGGCCGTGAGACCCCGCAAATCCCCGGGAGAGCGCGGCCGCAGGAGCCACAGTCCCCCCGACGCCAGCAGCCACCCACGGTCCTGGGACACCCCCTTCCCTTCCCTCCCGCGATCCCGGCGGGCATCCCCGCGGCAGGCAGCGCTCACCTGCGGGCGCGGCGGACCCATGCTGGCGGCGGCGGGGAGAGCACCGGGGAACTGAAGGTTCGCGCCAAAGCGGTGGGAACGGCGGGGGGCGGGGCGCGGCGGTACCTTTCCCGCGCTGGCGCCCGCGTCCTGGCAGATAGAGCAGACACCCTGGGGGGATCGGGCCTCTGGCGTGCTCGCCACACGCCTGCCCACCCCCCCGTGCTGGGGATTTCGTCAGCCATCCCGGGGCGCCCACGGAGGGGCTCACGCGGGGACGCAAATTTTTAATTTATTTTTTATTTTGTTCCCGGCGCGGGGTTTGTGAAGCTGCAAGGGCCTGGCCCAGTGGCGCGAAAACTCCTGGTGGGGCCGCCCCGGGACTCGCGCGCTGGAAGGGGGAGGCGAATATCGGGTTCGGACTGCCCCAAGCCATGGCGGAGGGAGGGCAGGGGGCAGCGACCCCAGACCGGGGGTCTCCGCCGGCTCCTTTCTAGCCGTGTGTTCCTCGCTTTGTAAAATTTTGTCATGTCCTCTGCCGGGCAGGGGTGTGTTGTCACCGCTCGGCAGCTGTCCGGGTCACGGGGGTTGGGGGGGGCAAAGGAAGGAAAGGCGCGGGTCTGTGTCCCCGCTGCTACCTGCGGGGCATCCTGCGCCCCTTGAGGCCCGTCAGAGCCTGAGGCTGCATTTAGCACAGCAATGCCTGTAGGAAAAGTGCACTTTTAATGAAAAAGCCCAGCGAAGCCGCTGCGTGACGTGGCAGTGCTACGTGAATGCAGCGCGGGGCTGGGAGCGACGGGGAGACGCTCGTTCCCTCCGCGCCCTTGGGAATACAGCAGCGCAACTGGACTCCGGGCACAGGTTGGCTGCGTTGCTCTTTGCAAACAAAACACTACTTGGAGACAGGCCAGAAGAAAGTGGATCATCAGTCATCGTAGACCATTTTATGTAACGTTTGCCATATCCCATTAACTCGAATACACAGCAAAATAACCGCTGTGCAAGCAGTACTTGGCAGCCACAATAAAGAGAAAGTCCTAAAGAAGCTGTATGGGATTTGCGGGACGAGCGTTTGCTATAATCCTTTGTTTATCCTGCCCTATACCAGTGCACCTGCAGCTGCTCAGCGTTTCCAGGTGGCTTCCTGCCGGTGGGCAAGTCCCTTTTGCAACTGGTGGGAGGGGAGGAGGCCCCTGGCACACGCAGCCCCACTCAAACCTGTGCCCTCTGTAAGGCAAACCAGGTATCACCTCTAAGCCAAAGCCTGTAAATAGGCTACAGCACAACAGAGGACAAGAGGTTTTCTGTGGGCATTATTCTTCCTGCACGTGCTGCAATCGGCTGTGTAAAAGAATCTCCATTTTAAATAAGCCTGTAATTACATACTTACCTGCACTGCTGGCTTCTCAGCACAAGCACAAAAGCAGACGAACTAAACCTGGTTCTCTGGAGACCAGAGCACACTTGCTTCCTCTTAATCTGCATTAGTGGAGGGCTGCCACCCAGGTGGGCTCCGACAGAGTCAGCTCAGTTTGGGGAAGAGAGGTGTTTCTTAATTTTGATGTAGTTTTACTTCTTTCAGAAAAAAAACCTAAAATAGCTACAAACTGGTTTTAGTTACACGGAATAAGAGATCCAGTTTCTGAAGAGCCATAGCCCTTAATGTCTTGAATCACTGTTACCAAGATTTTACTAGAAAAGCAGACAGCCTTCACAGCTTTTAAGTGCATGATATGAAATGTTACGGGGTACTGGTGGGACTAGCTGAATCCATGCTTCAGAATGTAGTTAATTTTCCCTTTAATGCTTAATGGAAACAGCATTCTTCAAACAACAGATGTAGTTAAATGGATTTAAAATTAATAGGCCAAAGCAGGGACTTTGTGGGGAAACTGGACTGGACATTTTGTGAACCATACTTTCAGCCTTTTTTTTTTTTTTTTTAATATGTGAAAAAGAATTAGCTTACTGAAAATTGTATATGTCAGCTCATATTTTACAGAGGACTGGAGTGAAGGGGACAGGAGAAGGAGAAGAAAAATGCTAAGTATCTGAAGAGTAGGGGCTTCCCTTCCTATGGTACATTTCTGTGTACCAGAAAACGAAGGTGTTTAACTCAGAAAGTGGTGTTTGTAACCTGTGTTGCAGAACCACTGTCCTACATTCAGCTATTGACAATAGCTGAAGACATGCAGAACACAACTCAAGTGAGCATTACATTTTCATTCACAGTTAACTCAAATTAGGCTAATATAAGTTCAATAAAACATTCCTGCCCATTTGTTCTCCCAGTGTGGATCCTGCATGGCCTGTCCAGTGCTACCTATCAGCCTCTCTGTCTTCTCTGCTTCCCAACTTCTGGGCAAGCTCACCCCTCAGGGCTAACATGTCAGCAAAGATTACCTGGAGTATCTTACCAGGTGTTTCCAAGAAGATAGTCTCTTAACTTCTTGTCTTTCCTTGAAATGAGCTGCCAGTACATGGTGGTGGCCCTTGGAAGACCTGCTAAGGGAAACAGCTACAGTTCCAGAGGGACTTGCAGTAGATTGAGTGTGCAACAAAGTTGTTTACAAATTGGGAGCTTCAAACTACTAGCAAGAACATGGACCTCCAGCAACAATAGCTCCATTGTCAGAAACAGTAAATGTGACCTCTGTTCTCCAGGAACAAAGGACAAGTGCTGCCCTGCATGTCACCCCACAGATTTTGGCTGTCAGCATTGCAGCACAGCTTTTCTCTATGGAGGCAGGATTCCTGCTGCCCCATCCCTGGCTCTCCTACACATTTCTGTTTTATTTTGTTTTTTTCTTTGCCCTTTAGGGCAATATATTTCTATCTGCTTAAGTAGCATGTGGATACATTGTGTGATGCTAGCAATTATTGTGATGGGACATGCAGTGACATATTACAAGATACAAGTATTTCAGTGGAAGGGTAGAGTTTGGATTCTCACAACCACAGAGTACCTGTAGCACAGTGCAATAGCACATATCTTAGCTCCACAGAAAAGAATAAGATTGCAGCCACTAATGACAGTAATTAAACATTTCTGTAAGAGCTGTCCAATCACCTCTTCATCTGAGCAAATTATAGTGTGTTATTGAAACCATTAGCTCAATAAAATGAAGATTAAAACATTTTGCATTAAAATAATCAGGCATGGATTTATGATGTAAATTGTAAATTGGTAACCTATAACACACACTAATTGTTTCTCTCTCTCTTGAAAGGTGTGTTTCTGTAGGAGATCTGATCAAGCTTATATGTTTGTTCATGTCACCCTCCAGTGGCTTGCAAAACTATGCAAGATGTAGTAAGGTGTATGACCAGGTAACCTGCTATTGATTCCAACCCAGAAAGGATATTTGCTCTTACACAGAAGCAGAAGGATGGCTGCTATTGGAAGCTGGATTATAGTTAGACCTCTACATGTTTGCTGGACATTAATTTTTATGAAATACTTACTTCCTGTATATACTTAATAATTGTGCTCTGGTAGGAAGAATCAGAAGGTGTACAATAAATGTAAATTTAAATACTTAGTGCGTATAACCAGTTTATAGCCATGACCAACTGCACCAGCTCCACAAAATACCTCCACAATGCAATGAGAATATTTTTCTTCTTTCTGTATCTTCTTGTATCTTCTTGTATCTTCTTGTACTTTGCTATGAGTTTCTTGTTAGTAAAGCCTGGGTGCAAATATGTCCCACGTGTTGAATTGGAGGTTGTCACATCTGATCCTCTTCGGTAACATGTTTCTTTAATGCAAAATGGTGAGACCACAAAAATGGAAGGAATGAGAGAAGGAAGCCCAAAAGAATAAATACAGCCCAGGGAGAGAAAAAGTGCAGTTGATAAATGCCTCTAGAAACCTATATTCATCAGTGAACTATGAGAATGGCTGAAATGTGGTCAGTTTTAACAGTATTCTCTATTTCAAGTATATGTTGTAGCAGATAATTCAAGAGCCCACAGTATTGTGATGCAGGTTATGGTAACGCTCCTATAGACATTCCACAAAATGCGTAGCAAAAAATGTTGATCAAAAGTAGCTGTTGTTGATACACAGTAGCCACTTCTAAAAGCTCAAGATCCCAGCCCTCCCACTTTCTGATTTGTATTTCCCTTTGAATACCTAGAATAGATTAAGTCTAGGAATTGCCTACGAAATATTCTGCAAATGCCTAGCTGCGAGAAACAGGAGACTCTCAGAAAATAATAAAAAATACTTCCTGCAGTCTGTTTTTTTTCCTTTTTATATAAGCTTTGCCACTGCCTCTTTGAGTCCGTTGATTTGCATCGGCTCCACCAACCTTCAGCAGGATCCAGTTACTGAAAAAGGAATGGAGTGTGGAGACATGCAGTGGCTTAACCTCTCTCCTGCCTTCCAGGGGATCTGGGTTTCAAGCTTTTCTTGGGTTTTCTCATAGCGTGAGTGAAATGCCCACTCTATTGAAGTGAGCCCTCACCTTTCTTGCCAAGGCAGGAAATAAACGCATATTGAGCCCAGGTATATTAAACCTCTTAATTCTACATAGCACAGGGTTCCTGGCTGAAGTCCATTACTACTTGCAGAATCACTTCATGAAGTTCCTAGGAGGAGGCACCAAGCCTGGGGGCAGGAGGGTGGCTGGGGTGGGAGCACTGAGATGCAGCTGAGGGGACCACAGGTGGAGCTGGGGTTGGAGCTGCAGAGAGGCTGCAGGTTTTACTCCCAGGCTCTCAGCCACTGCCAGGCTGCTGCCACCTCCCAGCACCATTCCTCTGTGCTCTGAGATGTTCATCTCAAATGCCCTGTATTTACACACACTCAGATGTGATCTTGGCAGACCCTTATTAGTGTTTTTGCCATAATAAACTTCTCCCGCATAACCTCTAACTTTTTGCAACAAACTGGATTGAACTGCACTTCATTAGATATGAAAATCATGTAAAAACCTGTCTATGCTGGACACATATACAGAAAATAATTCTGTCAGTTGTAATTTTCAGAGGTAGTACAGCTATTTGGTTCCATTTTAGTGACATGAGATGTCAGGAGGTCTCTTGGTTTGGGGGTTTTCCACAATTAGAAAAGCAACTGCCTGTCTTTCCCAGCCTAAATAATAACAATAACAATAACAACAACAATAATAATAATAACAACAATAATAATAATATTTAGGTCAAAGTGCATTTTCTAGAACAATAAAAAAAAATCCAGTGCTTATCTTTAATGCATGATCCAGTATTCTTAGAAGCAGGTTTATAGAAAGTCTTAAAATCTGGGGGGTCTGAATCTCAGCAGCATTGGCCAAGCTGGAGAGCAGGACAGTGTTAAGCAATGTCCTGGCTTGGGGCTGTTGTTCTGAGGGAGGGGAATGCAGAACATTTGGGGAACATTTGCTCCTTAAAGCAGCTCAACAAGCTGCCAGATCATGATCAGCATATGGGGTTTAGGTGTGGGATGGCGTTGCTGTCAGACATGGCCAATTGCTAGAAAATAATCAGTGGGAGCAGGTTAGAAAGAGCAAAACTACAGTAGCAAATACTTTCTTTAAAAATCAAACAGTGTTTAAAACCACCCACCTCTGTTTCACATGGATGACAGTGAGAAAGCAGGATCTCATGGAGCATTAGTTCAGCCATGGCAGTGCCAGGGCAAGGCATAAATGGGCACTCTCACCTCCCAGCTTAACAGGAACTAGGCTTGCTTTCTCTACCATTTCACAGAAATAATCAACCTGCAGCAACTACACCTGTAAACTCCAGCCCTGAAAACCACCATTCCTGGGAGCATGGCAGTGTTATGTTCACTGGCATGGCATCACTGAGATCCGGGAGTATGCAGGGAGACAGAGGAGCTGCTGGCATCCCCCCTGCTATAGGCAGCTCTCAGCACCATCAGCACAAGATGGCCAGGCCTCAAAGTCGTATCATCCCACCCAGTCATGATCACCAGATCCCCCCAGCACAGAGGCACAGCCTACCATGGCAGCAACTGGACAGGCTGAATCCTTGGCAGCTGCATCCCCCAATTAAGTGGGTCAGTTGCCCAGCCCATCTCCCCTCTATGACCATTAGTTCTGTTTATCTTCCTGATGAGCACAGGTATGTATTTGGTATCCACTTTGAAATCAACATGAGGCCAAAAGAAATACTGGAAACATCACAAGAGAGAGATTATACAGCACTGCCCAAGTCAAACACTGAGCTGGGTGAAATTCCTGTCCAGGCCACAAAAAGCAACATCTGTAGCTCTCCTGCCCAGGATGGATTGACAGTCTGTCTACTCATGACACAGAGGGTCTGGGTGAAGAACAGCCTGGTGTTGTTTAAGATTTTAGGGCTTGTTGGACTGTTCAGAGGGCTGTCACCTCTGGAACAATCACCCTCCTGCAAATTTGCAAAGGCTCTGTGGAAAAAGGAAAGGCTCGTGTGAAGGCTTGAGCTGGGAGACCATTTCATCCCCTCTCTACCGAGGCAGATGGGCAGCTACAAAAGGCCTCTGAGCAGCCCTCCCCCTTTCAGAGATGCCTTCAGCTCTGTTGAGCAAGCTGCACATGTGCAACCCCCACAAGCTCTGGTTTGTGTTTGCAGGACTGGGTGATTTTTTTGCACCAAGGAGTCTCACATTCATGTGCTGCCCATCAGGCTTAGGAGCAGAGTTTCTTAGGCACTGGAACAGCCGACTGGTTTGCAGCACAGCAACATGTGCAGGACACAGGGAACACAGGCCCCTTCCCTCTGCAGCTCTGCACCAGGCTGCTGGGCTGGCTGCCCGTCCCTCTGCAGAGCGGGTCCCCAGGTCACCCAACTCTTAAGACCAATCTCTCTGCTGGTAGTGGATGGTAGCTGGGGAACTTTGTGTACTCAGGAAGCCAGTATCCACCAGGGGCAGACCCAGCTCTGGCATACCTTGCTGAGCTGAAGAATTATTGCTTTCCTCCTGCTTTGCTTCCTCTCCTCTCTCCTTTCTCCTCTCCTCTTCTCTTCCAGGTAAAGCTTCTTACTATTTTAGCTTTTCTTAAATTTCGTTAGAGGAAAAGGTACTTAAATCACAGTGATCCAGTTCCTGACACCCGGTATCCGCTGTGTCCTGCTCCATTGGTTTTGGCGGACCCTGTCCTGAGTTAATGAAATGGGAGTCCCAGTTCACTCGGGTAAGGATTGATAAACCCCCCACAGAGCTCAGCCCTCATTTGGCCTGGTGGGAATCAGAGGGGGGGAACTGTATGTACTGCCAGGAGTGGTCTTTGTGTGGAGCAGGGAATTTACATGTCCTTTTGAATGTGGTGATGGGGGTCACCAAGGGGGAGACAGGCCAGCAGCTCCTCCAGCATCACTCAAAACAGAATGCCAGAGAGCACCACTTGGCATGGGTGGTCTACAGCACCTTGTTAAAGGCATCTCTAATTTACCATTTCTTGGCTTTCAGAAGGTACCATGCATTGCTTTGGGCTCAGTTTTCTTTATCTTTCTTCTTTTATTTTTTTTCTTTCCTCTTGCATCTTGGGAAACCCTACCTTCTTCTTTTTTTTTTTTTTTCCTTTCTTTTTTTTTTCCCTTTTTAATTGTGTGAAATCAGATTGGAGTGAAAAGGCCAAGAAGAAACTTTCTTATGACAAGTCAGTCTACAGCTGTGTCTTTGTTCTCAGTGGAGCTAAGGACCACATTAATCAGAAACTTTGCTGACCTTGTCTTTACTACCTGAAGACTGAAAGACAAAAGCGACACAGTCTGGCCACGTTTAAAAATTCAATTAAAAAATGCCTGCTGCCCAGGGATAAACATTATCATAGACCTCAGTGGGGTTAGATGATAAAGGCAATGCCTTTTTCTTCCTCTATTTTTATTTTTGTCTGAAAACAGAATAAAGCCTAATTTTTGTTTCTCCTGATTACCACACCGTACGTGACAGTGTGCTCAGTGTTGTTGGATAGCTGGTGTCAGGGCTTTTAGTTAAGAGTGATGAGAAAAATTTCTGAGAGGGGATGGAAGCTGGAAGGTGGAGAAGTGAAGCTAGTGGAGTGGGCCAGAAGAAGAATATGTCCTCCTATTTTTCAGACCACACTGATCTAACAAAAATATTATCCCTTCCTATAGCCTGGCAGAAGCAGACTGAACAAGGGATGAGGAGACTGCACCCAGAGTTGGGTTTGGTGCCTGGAGATGTAAAGCAAGGCGAGGGGAGATGTGGCAGCACAACTCCTTCTGGAAGGATGAAATGGAGAGCCTTTTGTTGTGGCACCAGTGTGCCTTACTGGTTTTATTACTCAAATATTAAGCAAACCAGTGGATATCCAGTCAGCTGAGAACATGAGCTGGTCAAAGGGAGGGGAGAAAACCAAATGAAATGCCTCAGTACTGACTGTGGCAGGAGGAGAGATGGGCAGCTCTCTCCTTTCACCAGCTGGCCAGCAAGGAGGTAGCATCTGGCTTCAGTGTGGCAAATTAAATAGGAGCAGACATATCTTTTCTAGGTTAAGAGTTCAGTTAAATAAAGAGGCCAATTCCTCCCTCAGAACGTCCTCCGGCCCCGCCAGCCCCCCCTGGGCCTCTCCTTCCCATGCTTGCCAGCGCCCTGCCTGTGGGGCTTCTTCACATGATGCACCTTTATCCACCCGCCCTCACTGACTCGGCTCTCTCCTTCGCCCCTCCTGGGCTCGCTCTCGTCCTGCGGGGGCATGCCGGGGATGGCCTGGGGCTGCGGGGAGCTGCGGGGGTGCCTGCGGTGCTGGGAGGCCGAGGGTGCCGCTGGCGATGCAGTCCTGTGGGCTCTCTCCGAGTGCCGGGGGGGCACAGGGGAAGCGGTGCCGCTGCGCCGCCCGTCCGAGGAGCTGCGGGAGTGACCGCTGTGGGAAGGGTTTCTGCCCTTGCCGGCAGACCTGTCCCTCTCGGAAGGGGTGTCAGAGGCCGTGCTGGAGGTGTTGCTGCCCTTTGAGTTCAGGTGAAGGTTGGAGAGGTTTCTCATCAAACTGTGTGAGAGGGGAGAGGAGTTTCTGGAGTGGCTGATGGACGTGAGCTGCTGGCTGACGGGACCGCGCGTCCTCCGTACGGCGGCAGCGTAGGAGTCCTGGCTGCGCAGGTAGGGCAGGTAGTGGGTGACGGTGGCCGGGCTGTGGGGGTGGCTGTGCTGGAGGGAAACGGCTTTTGCTATTTGGTGCATCCGCAGCATCTGCATCCACTGGCTGTCAATATCTGGCAGGGGAATAGAAACAGAGTCAGCATCCTATGAACTGATGGAAAACTGCTTTCTGCTTTATCTCAGGTGTGAGGTTAGGTACCAGGTTTTCACTCTGAATAACCTCAACATAACTTAAGCTATCCTTCACAGCCTGGCAACAAACAGTTCTAGGTTTGAGTTTGTTCAACATTATGAACGTAATGCTGGACTTTTAAAATAGCAAGTGAGGCAAATATTTCTGATGCCTGTGCAGACTGAGGTGGTTAGACTAGGAGACACTGAACTATTCATTTGGCTCTTCAGGTGGGTTCCTACTCCCAAGTGCCTCCCAGTGTTTTCAACCCAATCAGGTTTTAAACATTTCCTGTGATGCTCTTGGGAGTGAGCCTTCACAGATTTCTCCACAGCTTTAATTACAAAAGAGCCTGGAGACATACAGAGCAGGGATGGAGAAGGCACCACTGCAGCGTCATCCTCCACTTGCATCTCTCCCAGCCAGGACAGTCACGCTGTTCACAGCTGAGTGGAGATGGAGGAGGTGCAAACCCCTGCTGCAGCAGCCAGACTCACCTCTTTTCACTCCATTTTCTCTTCAAACTGCTGTACACCACAACCACCAAAGCCCTTTTCAGTTGTTATTTTTACAACGAATTCAGAAGTCATCTTGCATGATGCTCCAGATGCTGAGTCTAAGCCCCAACTACACCACTCTGTCCAGCTTCACACAGAAAAATTAACTCTATGTGGAAAAGCAGTGAGGCAGCTGGCATTATCCAGGACAGCTGAGACAATGCTTAACTGTGAGCGACCCAGGGAACTACAGTTCCCTCACACCTACTGTCACCACCCCAGGGTCATAATAAAAGCTGGGGCTCCCAGAGATCAGGCTGAAGTGCTTTTGAAAGTCAGTCCTGTGGTTTGCATGAAAGCCTATAACAAATACAATACTTGTAAATTCTCCATTTGAAGTGCAAGGGCTGCCTGGCTTGCTACTTTATGAGAAGAGCCAGGGCCAGGAATTTTCTTATCCAAGGCCACAGCTCTGGCCAAACACCTATGAGAAGCAGCTTAAATAATATTACTCTAGAGAGATTTGAATTATTTTCCCTAAAGATTGCTAGTATCATTCCAACAGGAAAGCGTAACTCCACCAGCTTGAAGCAGCATAAATGCTGCTGAAATGTTACTATCATTATCACAGGACCTCAGTTCCTCTCTTATCTGTTGTGGATTTTCCAGAGAAAGACTCCCTGCGCTGTGGGCCCTTTGCTGGAAAGCTGCATCAGCTGTGGGGAGTTTTGTGGGAGTGGGGTAGTGGCTCTGTCCTCATTAGGACTGCTCCTGTTAAGATGTAATGGATAGTCTCTTCCATTCCTCCTCTCCCCAGACTTTGCTTGTATCTCAAGAGACTTAAATCACTTCAACTTAATGTCAAATACGTCAAAATAAAACTGTCTTTCCTGTCAAAGTGTGAGTGTGGCACTGCCACAGCATATTGCTCCAGCTGTACTGAGAGATGAACCTCCTTTCACAGAAAGCTCCTTAAAAGTCACAATTGCAAAAGAAACATGCATGCTGAAATGTACTTGCTAGACACCATCTCTGATGCCATTCCCTCGTTGCCCTCCTACCAAGGCTGTGGATGTAAAACACAGACATCAGAAACCTGGAAGCAGCAGGCTCAAGACCTGAGTTTGAGTCTTCATTTATCATCTCTCAGCTGGCTACCACACGCCCTCTGGGACCAGTGCCAATGTTATCCTCAGCATGGGGCTTTTCAGTCCATCCTTCTTACAGCCAACTGCAATTGGCAGCTCAGGGACCAGCTGCCCAGCAGGGACCTCTTGTGGACTGAGGGGCTTCTCCCTCAAACAGTCACTGAGCCATCAGCTCCGTACCCTGAATAGTATGGGCAATACACTTGGCTCCACAAAGCTGAGCACTCACTTGTCTTGGTGAAGACTGGTGGACTTGGTGAGAAAGGGCAGATTTCCCAGCTTCCATAAGCAGACTTTGGAGACAGCCAATCACTGTGGAAAGCCTACTGCTGATGTGTATACGTTTGCAAGCAGAGAGGGGAAGGAGCCAGGACCAAAGGCAGCAACACTTCTTCCACCAACCCTCTTCACTGGAGGGGGTCGAATGTCTGACCCAAAGCCAGTCCAAGGAAAGGGCTGAGAAAGTGTATTTCAGTCTGCTTAGTGGTGGAAGATGTTTCGGAGCAGAAGGATCTGAGCTCTATCTTGGCTGTTGATGTGCAACTGCAAATGACTACAACAGACCTAAGATTTGTAGCTAATCCCCATGGACTGCTTCCTCATCCCTCTTAAATCATATTGTGATATAAAACATGTTACTACCCAAAGCTTAGCCCTTAAGCTAAGTCAGGCATGCCAGAGTGTTCCTGAATGCATCTATAAAGACATCACAGAGACCACAATGCCAGGTGACCCTGCAAGATAGTGCTCTGTTGCTGGAACAGAATAATGGCATTAACTTTTTGATGTTCCCCCTGTATACAGCTTGCCTATGTCAGCAATAAAGTTTGTGTGTACTGACTTACTTGAGTCAGATCTGCTCCGTGAATTCCCCTCCGAGTTGGAGACCGAGGTCTGTATCATGAGCTGGACTGTCTCAACCTCATCCTGTGCTTTCACCTTGCTCCAGCAGATAGGTTGGATGTGCCTGGTGCTTTTGGGAGCTCTAACGTCGCTCTGCTCAGGAAGGACATAAGACACATCAGGATATAATGCACACAGGGACACAACAACATACAACTTGCTGAGCTCTCCTGGAGGGAACTTCCACTAGTGCCTGAGTGGCAGCAGCGTTTTTGATCTAGAGTCTGTTTTGCAAAACAACTTAGCCAGTTTTCAAGTATTTTTATATTCTAGATAATCATTAATTAATTCTATAATATGATGTAATAATAATAATTATTGTTGTTGTTATTATTATATTGTTATTTTTGATTATGCTAAAAATGTGGTAGTGAGTAACTGTTTCAAATCATGTATCATGTGGAGGAAAGATTTAAAGGTCTTCCTCTGCAAACACAAAAACATATTTGACTACTTATATTAACATGAGTGTCAAATAGGCAGTGCTTTCTGCTAAAAGATGTAGGACTAAGCAGGTATTTTTGCAGGGAGATCCTCTGCAAAACTTTCCTGGAGTATCAAGCTCTTCAATTTGGCGTTAAGGGGCCTATGAATCCTGTGAGAAACTTCAGCTGAAAGAAATTACACTTCATTTCTGAGACAGGAAAGCAAGGATTCCCTTGTCACCCCATCACTTCTTGAATCTTTGCTCAGGACTGAGCAATTATTATATATTTATATCTCAATTATTATCCTCCTTGTGATGCACAGCATTGGTCTTCACAAAAAACATTTTTGTAAGTAAATGCAAACTGTTTTTACAAAGGCTGATTTCTATCACACTAAACTGTCTTTCAGGTTTTATTTAATCTAATTTTACCCTTGATATTTTGGGTTTTTTTATTCTCCTGTTGCTTCTCAGCTCTCCTAATTAGCACTTCCATTGAAAATGTACAAAACACAGACTCTTCAAGTATCACAAACAACACTGACCATTAGACTTCAAGCAAAAAGTTTTCATCCTTGAGAAAAGAGCTGTCCCAGGCAGCAGTCTGGGGATATGGTCTCTGTAAACCTCATCCAGCTTTTCCTCTGAAGTTTAGTTTTTTCAATTAATTGTAGGATGCTCAGACTTGATTATAGGATATAACAAAGCCAGAGGATGCTATTTCCAAATGCCCCATATAGATTTTATATTGGATAAACAAATTTTCTATTTGTCTCTCAGAGCTTACCTCATATGTAACAACATATTCTACAGACTGGTGCTCTTCTATCCCCACAATCCATTTCTCCATTACAAATGGTGGCTGAAAAAAACATGGAGGGAGTTTTATAAGTCTTCATCTTCTGACTTGTTTCTGAAACACCCCAAAGATATTTCAACGTTTGCCTTTTTTTTATCAGTTTCCATACTGTTTACATCAACACTTTTCTTAAAATCTTATGAGACAAAGCAATATATTTTGGCATTACTTCCTTGTTTACAAAAGGAAGTGATTGCTATAAATAAGACAGCAGGTAAGAAAACAGAATGTTTTCATGAGGGCAAAAACATTTTTCATTTTTGTGTAGGTACAGTTTTTTTCTGATAGCCTTAGAGAGGCCAGCAAGAATAAATAACTAGAGATTCTTAGAGATATAATCTGATAGATATTAAAATGCTCAAGTATGTGAAAAGCTAATATTATTGTATCAGGTTATTAGTTTATTTAATTTTAAACCTATTTTTAAGGAAAAAAGCAAAACGTTCGAACAGAAAATGAAACAGAAAACTGTTTTGAATAGTGACAATAACAATAACAATGAATCACAAGCATTGTTCCAGAAACCACTAACTATAAAAACTGTATTAGTGTGAATTAAATATGGTAATCCTTTTGGGAAATACTAATAATTTTAATTTGCACTAAAATCCTGACTGCTAATCAGGATAAAATCCTGATAATCTGATTTTCAGCTTTTTTCTTTAGAAAAACCCCAAAGATTCCCCAGAAAATTTTCAAAAAAAATTCACAGCTAAAAGCAATCAGGAGTTTGGGGAGTTTTATCAGTGCACATCAGAGCAGAATTCTAACTGGTAATCAAGCTGTATATTTTTTCATTTATAAATTTATTTTGCCAGCTATTATCAAGTGGAGCATACAAATAAAAAGAAACAATTAAAATAAGAGCAAAGAGAATACTCTCAGCATTACCAAAGCTTCTGTTGCTAACGAAAGAAGTCTAAATACTGGCTGGTAAATATTTACAGGGTGGCTCTGAAATACGGTAAAATGCCCAATGACTTTGAATTGCAGATGTTCAGTGCTGTACTGTCTGTTGATGGGTTTTAGTTTTTGCAAACCATTGTTGCATGGAAGAGGGAGTTTTGGAACCAGGTTAAAGTTCTAAAACCATTAAAAAAACCAAAACCAAAACAAAAAACCCACAGGCAAATCATGTGAACTTTCAAATTGGAACATGTAAGTCACCTTCTCCTGAAAAGGGAAGAAATTCATTTTTTCAACATTTTTTCCTAAAAAGGGGTAATAAATTCAGAGGAAATAACATGGAATTAAAACAAGAAAATATAAATTCATTCCTTCTCTTATTTTTCTATTGTTAAGATTATTGTCAGCTTAAAAGAGAACCAAAATACCTAACTCCTATTATGATACAAATCTGTTTAAAATGTGCATTTTATTTAAAAGCTGTCAAGAGATTGAGCTTCTGCAAGCACAAAAGTCGACTGCTGTGGTATTTTAATGTCTTTGTTTGAGATCTGTGAATTCGTGAAAGCTTTGAGGCTGTAAATACCTTTGTCATCTTTAAAATCTCTACATCAGGTAGGTTAGTGTTGAATGTCACATCTTTTATGTAGGTTATTGCAATTTCATCCCCGTCCATCTCCATGTACATTTTCCATTTACAATCCTATGAATAATAAAAAAAGAATGCTGGATTGTTAGAATACAAATAATAATAAAAAAAATAACTGAAACAAAACCGAAAGCCAAAACAACTCAAAACCTAATCCTCAGTATATGGGGGTGAAACAAAGAACCCAATTACAAAGTCAGGGGATGCAGACGTATTTTAGGATATGTACTCTCTCCAGTAAGAGATAATGGAAAGCCCTCCCAGTGAAGCTTAATGGAAAGCCCTTGGTTTCTCTTCTTCGCTCTCCTCTTAGCTCACCCTGAGAGACAATCACCACTGTTGACAGCTCTGGATGTCTTCAGAGGTGTGGATCCCAGGAATGGTCCCAGGAGGATGGTGGCTTCACCCACCTGGATCTACAGCTTGTTTCAGCAGGTGCCAGGAGCAGGTGTTTCAGGAGCTCTGCACACCCACATGGCAGAGGGGGCACAGGAGGGTGGTGGGAGCTGCCACCTGGGGTCACAGCCAGCCCCAGGGACATCTTCCCAGTGAACCCAAGAACCAATTCCCAGAGGGGCTGTGAAACACTATTGAGATGGTTGCTCAAATAAGGGGCTAGAGGATGAGCTGGTTATTACAACTCAACTATTTCAGATACTGAGTACCCAGAGAGGCACTGAGCATCTTCAACTCACCTATGATGGTACTAGTGATACATAACTTGAGATAAAAAACATAGCAAGATAGACCAAAGCAATTAAAGGTATCCTTTAATATCCCATGAGCTGGTGCCAATATCCAACATCTTGAACAAGTGTGAGCCTGCAAGAAGCTGGCAGCTCTGGCAGCAACCTGAAGGACATCATGCACATCTGAGTGCTGGGAGCAGGGTCCATGCCTGTGGCCAGGGAGTCTCATGCTGGGGACAAACCAGCCAACATTTGCTGTTCTGCCTGGCAGGTGTTATGGAGATCAGATACTGTTCACTGTGCTGAGCTCCTCCAAAACTTAGCCCCCTGAGGAACAATAGGGCTGCAGTGAAGCAGAGTCTCCATCTCCATGCAGGCAGGAGGGGATCTGCCCTTCACAGAGGCAGGAGCTCCTCCAGATGGAACAGTGGTTCCAGAAGGGTCTGTGTCCACCAAAAGCCACTGGCTGGGCAGGTGCAGTCTCAGTGGTTGTGGGAGGCAGCCTTCTCTAATTCTGTTCAGAAAATGCAAAAACTTTCAATGGAGACACACATGGCTGCTTACAGCCAAGGGCTGGCATAAGCAGTTATTTGCACACACAAACGTATAGCAGCCAAAAACGTATCTGTTCACACATGTGATTATCTGCTGGTGCTTGCACGTGCAGCCCTCATAAACGTAACGTAGAAGCTCACAAGTCTCAAAGCTTTCAATCAGGCATTGAATTGGCGATTCCAAGATAAAAGAAACTGAAGTATAATAATTTCCAAACCACAAAACCAAATTGTGCTTATGAAAGCATTTGACCCTGTACATCCATCTGTCCCCACTGAAAGCTCCCAGGTTTTACAAGAACAGTGGACGTGCGAGTTGGTTTTTGCAACACCCTTGCTGAGAGTTTGAGCGGTGGAAACTGAGGTTCAGCAGTCAGGGCACTGGACCGAGACTCAGAGGCACCGAGTTCAGTTTCCAGTTCTGCCATCAGCTTCCTACACAACCTCATAAGGAGCCGAAGTTGCCCTGTGCCTCTGTTTCCTAATCATGCACTGTACCTCTGCACGTCCTTTTTCTGACCTCCTTTTTTGGCTTGTGAGATAACTTAGGGTTTCAGCTGTCTCTCCAGGTAGGGACAGTGTAACACACCAGCCCTGATGTGGGCTGAGGACCACACGTGCTATGTAACTCAATCACAACAGCAGTGCAAGTTGTCTTCTCCTTGTCTCTCAAACCGTGCTCCTCTCCCTGTTCACACTATTCTTGTCACCAGACTTTTTTGCAGATCTTCCCAAATTCCTGCTACCTGTTTTCCCTATGGCAGACCAAACCTGAGGCCAGACAAGATGCTTGATGACATCAATTTTACAAGAACACCTGATCCAAGGAAAGAACAAAACATTGACAAAAATCACTATCCTCCAGTTAATTCAGTGATTCTCCTGCTGTGAGACCAGTGCCAAGCACGCAAGAGCCAGCGCTGCACCTTGTGACAGAGCTCCTGTTCCTTCACAACTCAGGATTTTGTGCTGTTCACTCACCTCTCCCTACAAACCAGATAGACAAACATGAGCTCGTTTTAATAAACAATGTAAATCAAACGACCATCTCTGAGGAAAAGGCCGACAAACTATGTAAATCCAGGGTCTGGCAGGCAGTGGGCACCTGCCAGTGCCCGGCCCCTCGCCGGATCTGCCGCACATGCAGGAGCCCTCTCCATGCAGGAACGAATCAGGCTGCCCCACGCAGCTGTGGATGCATCAGCCCTTCACAAACACCACTTTCCCCAGCTCCAAACTGCAGCCTCAGAGACAAAGACATCCTCCTGTCCTTCAAATCCAAACCTTCGGTCCTCCTTGGAGTCCTCTCCAGCCCACACGGTCCAAATACCAAAGGGCAAATCACCACACTAAGTATATACACTGTCTGGCCACTCAAAAATATGTGTCCCAATTTATTTGCAGAGGTTTTCATTTTGCTTTATTGTAAAATCATCAGGGGATAGGCAAAAAAGGGAAAGGGAAGGAGAGGCTGGTGAAACCAAGAAAAGATAAGAGAGAAGCAAAGAAGGAAAAGGAAGGAGAAAATACAACACCCTAGTTAACTTTTGAATCAAGGCACTTGGGAAATATCTAAGATAAATAGGTAGCTACTTGTCTTACAAGCTTTGTAACTTTTTTGTTGAACCACACAAATAATTTGAAATTTGTGTGCTGCAGAAAGGGATATATATCCCTGTTTTCCAGTTGGATTCTAGGTTCTTATTTAGCAATGAATAGGAGAGATGCTCAGCCACTTAAGCAAAAATTTGGCTAGAATAACCAAATATATGTATTTCAATTCCTTGATGAATTGGAGATGTAGGATTTTTTGGATCAAGATGACATTTAGAGCCAGACATACCTGGGAAAATAATTTGGAAAATGACTTGTTCAAAATGTCTGGCTGATAAATATATTTACATAAGTGCTTCAAAGATATTTCACTTGACATCTTGAAATTCAAGAATTTAAATACCTCCCAACATTTACGTGCTCAATTTTTTGATTAAAAAAAAAAAATCAGCTTTTTGGCTAAAATTAAAAAAATCTGGTTTCAGAACTAAGAGGCATAACCAGCAAAACTTTGTGTGAAAAACATTTCTGAGTAACACTTTGACAGAGCAAATAAATCACCAGCCTCTGCAAATGATTGTAGAAAAGAAAAGTAAATCATATATGTATTTTGAGCCACTACTCCTGAGCTTCAAAACAAAATAAGAACACTTCAAAAATTAAGTCTCCAGCTTACTGTGGTGACAATAGCCCTTTAACCTTGTAACACGCTAACATCTGCAACAAAACCCAAAAGGGAAATGAAAAAGATCAGGCACAGGCTTTAAACAACAAATATCTCTCCTGCATCAACAGCTTAAAACTCTTGCTGTGGAGACCCCTCATTTTTCAAGAAGGCCCAAATCCAGGATTCATTTTAAAATCAGTGGTTGCAATAAACTTTTTTTTTTAAAAGACTGAAGAAAAAATGGAAAAGGCATTGTAGCAGGACAACTGGCTATTAGAAGAAAAGTAAGATGTAACACAAGATGAAACAAATATGAAAAAAAATGTTGGTCATGCTGGTACTAAAAGTAGTAGCATGTTGATGATTTAGGTCCCCAGAAGCTCCTTTACATTCTTAGCTATTATCTTTCTCAGCTGCTGAAACCTGCTGTTTTAAAGGCATTAGAGTTGAACATCTAGTGACAGCACTTGGGTTATTTGTCATTATATATCACCCTGCTACACTATATTTTATTATTCTGGATTTAAAGGAAGATAACACAATTATGGTTAATTTGCCTCTCTTCTTTATATATATAGTGTCATGACCCACCACGGCTTTGTCCCATGAGATATTTTTAACCAAAAAGAAATCCACAAGAAACTCTCCCTAAAAATTCCATTAATAACCTCTTGTAGCGTGTATAGGTTGCAGGGTCTGGAACTAAGAATGTTTTAATCTCTTCAGCAAAACAATGTCTCATAATGATGTACAGGACTATTGCTGCACTGATGAAGAATCATACATAATTCAGCACCTTTCACTTGGCACCACTGTGATATCCTCATTAGCAGTGGCTCACAGTGGCTGTCAGATGGTGTCCATGCGAATGCAGGCATTATATTGTCTTTGAGATGTGCAGCTGCTTCCATGACACTGCCAGTATATAAAAACATGACGCCAGTTTGTTTTATTTAGTGCTAAACCTTCCAGTTTGTAAAAACAAGGCTGACACAGAGCCTGACATGAGGCAGTGAAAATAATTAGCTCTCATTTTCTCAGCCTCCTATTTCCTTCTCCCCGCTGTGTTCTCTTTCCACTAAACCACCACATGTCAGTCGAAATGGGAGGCAATTAGTGGGCTCATTTCAGTCCCCACAACTGTGCTGAAAAGAAAGTATTTATGATGGCACAATGAACAGCTGAAAGATTAAATAACATTTGCCTTTTGAAAAGAAAATGACTTCTAGCTAAATGGGCAATTTTTGATTATTCTCAAACAAGCTTAGAGTAGTTGGTTTTTAAAATACAAGAAAGGAAAATGAGTCATTTTTAGGTGAAAGAATCAAATAAAACTTGACACAGTAATGCAAATAACTGATGTTTTATTGCAAAATATGTAAATGTGTTATACCCTTAACAATGGCTGGTGTCTCAGGTCAGGGCAGGCTGTTGCCAGCCAGGCTCCAGCAAGAGAAGGTGGCTCCACCGCCGGTTTTGTTTCAGCTGTGCAGGCAGAAAAAAAACCAGGGGTGGAGGGGAGGCTGTCCAAGAGAAATGGTCTTAAAATGTACAGAAACAAAGCAAGCAAAAGATATATTTATTTTATCAGTTGCCTGAGAGCCTCCTTCAAAAGCCAGAGCCCTTACTCCTCTGCAAGGCAACAGGCACTGGCTGGGCTGGAGCTCTGCCTGGGGAAGCACAAGGCCTTTGTACACCTACACTGACCACCTCACAGTACCAAAAATACCCATCTCCTAGCAGCACCTTTCCTTAATATCCCATGCTGTGAAGCTCTGTGCCACCACAGAGGGGATGTGGCTACTGGGTGCTGCTACACATCGGGGTGGTGCCCTGAGAAGAGTGGGTGGCAGCAGCAGCTGAGATGGGGAGCTCTGTGATAAGAGTGGTCCTGAGCCCTGCTGGAGCCTTGACCAAAAGCTGCCCTTGCCCTGTTATCAGGAGCACACAGGGACTGCTGCAGCCACGGGCATCATCCTCCACGTGAGCAGTCTGCATGTGACAATGAGATTGTGGAGGTGGAAGGGTGGAAAACACAAGACCCTTCCCTGAAGTCAGAGCCAGCCACTCTGGTGGCATTTCCTGCAGCCCACCCGTGGGAACAATGTGAGCTGTGCAGGCACCACGTCCCCATTGATGCTGGGGCTACAACTCACACAGAGGGGGACATCTGCCACGGGGACAAAGGTGCACAGGAGCTTAGAAAAGGTACGGCAGGGCAGCTGGACTTGTCCTGCACATGCCGGGGACAAAGGCTCTTTTTCCAGGCTGGAAAGGACACATACCAAGCCTACAGATCACTGGGAACCTGACTGCTCTTCTGCAGACAAAGTTGTGGCCATGGCTGTATGCATGAGAGACCACGTGTAAAAGGCAGCAAGTTATCTCAGAATGGCCAAGGTATAAAAATAAAAGAGAGTAAAAGTCTAGAAAGTCAAGTGATCAAATTGCCTAGCTGAAAAGTCTATATGCCTCTTCAGGATTATGGAACCCTTTCTCACAGGAATCCCTGGCTAAGCACTGCCTACACAAGGATTTTTAAAGGTGTTGGCTTGAGTTTGACCTCAGTTACACATGGTTACTACAGCTGGAACAATTCCTGTGAAGGTGGTGGAGTTATACCAGCTCCACCTCATGTAAAAACAATACATCATCCAAAAAAGCATCTTTGAAAGAAAATACAAGGAGCTCAGATCACCCACACTAAACTTCCAACACCTTACCACTGATCCACCTCCTCAGCACCCGCACATAACCAGTGCTGGTTATATTTAAATGTGGATGTGGTTTTATTTTACATTTACATGGGATTTTTTTTCCTTTCACAAAGTATTAACACCTTTACTGACAAAAGGAGCAAACCTAAGAAAGTGGCACACAAACACAGCTACTCTGATTCCTGCATTAACTTTTAGCCTTTGGTAGTAAAAGCATTATGTTTTGAGGGGTACTTAAAGAGAAGTAAGAAATTAGAAATAAGGTACAGAAACAGCAACAGAAATGGTCTCAAGCTCTTGTGAAACTGCATTGTCCAGTTGCAACAATAATTTAAGTACCGTTTTGGCTGGTACTGCCTGCATTTTGTCAGCCTCTGTTTCTCTGCATGAACAGTTTGTCATATTGTCTCTTTAAAGCAGTCTTAATATTCTTATATTCACTTTGTGCTACACATTTAAATAAGAGCAATAAAATACATCCCAGTGTGGATATTAAAAGCTAGAAAATGTTTCACACAGTTTGCAGATGGTTTTGAAGATGATCTGCTCCTTACCTTGTCAAATGGAAGGAGAGGTAACTGGGAAAAAATCAGGCAAAATGGTGAGCCAACTTCAAGGCTTTGTGTTTGGATATAGGTCAGACTGTGTCCCACTCAGTAAAAAATGGAAACATTCAAAAGCATGGTGAAATCTGCCCTTTTGAGGACCAAAACTAAAGAATGCATCAACAGGAGACAAAAAGACAGTGAACCATCCTTCTTAAAGATGATGGGTGATTCATCAGTGAGGTGCCAGCACAGCTCAGACACCTTTTCCTGATTGGGAAATTTTAATGAGCCACCTCGAATGAGAAAGCCATTGAAAATTCCCTCTGAGGTTCTGCAAATCAGCTTAAACCACAATTGCCAGGGTTTGTTTTTTTACCCTCTCTGGTATCTTGGAGTTAATTGGTTCCCACACACACCTTTTTTTTTTAATTTGTGGGAAAAGAAAATGTAAAATGTCTAAATCTATCACCTTTCAGCTCTGTGGAAATTGTGTACAGCCAGGTCATTAAAAGGAAGTGAATGGAAGTAACCACAGAATGTGAACTACAAGAATTGGAAAAGAAACCTCTAAAAACCAGGTTAGCTTTGCAGGACTCACTCCTGATGCATTCGGAGAGCACAAAGGTCAACTGAGCTCTCATCACCTCCAAAAATGCAGCTAAAAAGGCAAAGAACTGTAATGAAATTGCTTCATCTGCCAGCTGGTGGAAACCAACATAATCCCACTAGAAGATGCATTTTAAATTAGGTAACAAATCTGAGGCTGGTAAAGTCATATAGTGGGAAGTCAGCATTCCATTCAGTGTTCAATCCTGAAGTACATCCATCAGGATCCTTGCTAAAACGCACTGCTATTCCTAAGATGCCAAATGCATCTGAAACAACCCACACCTGTCAAACAGTTTCTGGGTCCCGGACCAGGTCGTTCAGCACTTTCATGCCCTGCAGCACTGGGTTTTGCCACGCTGCACGCTGAAGCTGGGCCCACACCCAAGCTCCAGTGGGATCAGGAGGTTGCTTTTGTCCCGTGTACCCCCACCATCCCACGCTTTGGTGGAGTCACCTGGGAGTGCGTGGCCAGGCCTGCTTCCTGCTGCCAGAAGATGGGATACCAGCACTAATGGGAACTTGGCCCGGGAAACCAGCTCAGAGCCAGTCTGGGTGAAACCTCCCCACGCCACATATGTTCCCCTGCACAGAGCCCTTCCTGCTCTGCTGCACCAGCTCCTGCAGAGCCCAGTAACCTCCCATGATGTTCACAGCTCTGGCAGTCTACACGTCACCCAGGGAACACACATTCTCAACTTGTAACCCAGATTTGAGCTTATTGCCTCTTTTTTTTCTCATTGCTAAAACAGGAGAAATGCTTCTTAGCTAGGCAGCCCGTTATAGGGACTGATTAGGGTAATGTTCCTTTGAGGAATTTATTTTTAAACTGATGTAGGCCAGCTTTTTAGTTATAAAAATGGTGGAAGGTATGATCCCAAGTGCTTCTGCTGGCCCATTTTTACAGGAACAGGCACCACCCTTTTACAAAAATGCAACAGTCAGACAAGTTTAAACCCTTCAATCTTGATTTACCCAGTATTTCCAATTCATTTTGGAATAAATCTGGATGGCAGCAGTAGTTGGCTTAAAGCAGCCTCTAGGGGAGCTAGATGATCGTATCCAGGGATTTTCAAAGAAGCAAGCTAGCCAAATTTTCTGTTTTGTACGTACCACACCAGTCTTCGTTAGTGCTATGTTTAATGCAAAGTATCTCACTCCCATTGGCTCCAGCATCCTGCCCAAAAGCTCAGTCGACCTACTCCTTCCAGTCCACTTTTTAAAACTGGCTGAGCCCCAATATCTTTAGAGGCAGATATAAAATATTAAGCAGACCTCAAACATAAGTTTTCAACCCAACAAACTCTGGTGACAAACGGCACATTACCTGGAAGGACCCGAGGGACACAGGCAGTGTTGGCAGGGGGCTCCCAGGGTGGGCATGCCTGGCCCATGCCCATGGATGCAGGGAAGTGGCTTCCTTAGGAAGGGGCCCAACAGCACACAGAGCAGAGAGGACCAATTAAGAGGTCACGATGGAGGGAGAACCAAAAAAAGGGTTCTCAGCTGGCATGTGGAAAACCTGCAAAGGTTATGCTGGCATTATGCAGGCCCATTGATCTGGCCCTGTCCTCTTGTAACAATTTTGCTTAATCCTATAAACTCTGGCACACTGTCTCAGTTGCAGTTTTTCCTGGTACAGATAAAATACCTACTTGTTATTAAACTTAGTAGGATTTAGTGCAACCTGAATTTCCCTCCAGCACTCAGAGGTCTATTCACTCCTTCTCTTGCTCTTTTCTGGGCAAGGTTGCCCACCTTCCTGCACTATGGCTCACAATCCATATTGGAAATAGAAGGGAGATACAGACTGTTTCATGGACTTCTGGTTCCTCAGAGAGGTATACATGGGAGATAAAGATGACTACCTACGAAAAGCAGCTGTACAGCATCATAAGCTACAGGCATTCAAGAATACCGAGACAGTCTCTAAGTAATTCATATAGTGATGAAGAAGATTTTCATAGGGAAAAAAAGTGCTTAGGATAAAAGAAACAAACAAAAAAGGAAATGTCCAGACAAAAAGCAAAAAGCTTTTTCAAACTGATGAAATGATTTCAGTACAAGTCCAAGTTCCTACTAAGTACAAACCTAAATGCCTTCTCTGCAAGCGCCACCAAGTACAGAAATCAAGAGACTTCTGCAAACAATATGCCCTGAAAGCAAAGCAGCCAGATGACACAAGATGAAAGTCAGCCACCCACAAGTTTAGGGTGGACGCACAATGCAGATTTGTCAAATACAAAAGGAAACAAATCCTGCTGTCACAACCCCTGACTCTAACTCAGAAGTGCTTTGCGCACTATTTTCACATACATGATTAATTTAAAAACCCTTCAACTCAGAGTACATGGCAGGCTGGATAAAGAAAACAGAAAGCATGGGACAAGCCTCACTCTTGAGAAAAGACAACATGATGGAAATGGTTTGCTGGAACGTCTCGAGTCACCCTGTTAGACAGGGCTTAGTGAGAGACCCTTGAACCAGCTCGGTTTGGAGCCGAGGTTTGATTAGGATGTGAGATGCTGGTAATTGTCTTTTACCAGCCACTGCACAGTAGTTTTGCCATCTGCAATGCACTGCATCCACCCCCCCTCCTTCCCCTGTAACATGAGGGAGCACAATCACCATCAGGACAAGTCCCATCCTCCCCAGGCAGCAGCCATGTGTACCACTTATTTTACAAAGTCCTCATGGTTGCATAAAAAGACACCCCCACCTTTCTGCTGAGACAGAAATAATAGTCTGTCCACTAACATCAGATGCGTTTCACTGCTCAAATGTGAACAATTTTAGCGTTTTTTGGCATAAGTTGGTTGTTATTTCACACCCATTGGGATAAAGGGAACAAAACAGAAGCCTGAATTACAAAAACTACCAATTGGTCACAAGAAAACAAAAGCTTTCAGACGAAGCTTTCTGTGCCACTCTTTGCTGTCTTGTCTGCTCTGGGGTGTGGTTCCCCATCACTGACACGGCCCCATTTGCCACGTTGACACCTCTCATCAGCACTTTCCAAAACAAGAGGATTCTTACAGAAAATTATCTTTTTGTGATGAGAAGATACTGGACCCTTTGATAGGGACTATTAATGAAACCAACCAGCTTACCTTTGGACCATTTCCTGGCTTCAAATGATAACCAAAAACGAGTTCAAGATTCACTACCTTCTCTATGTTTTCTTCTGCTCCACCTGCAGAATCCTGCAAAAAAAAAAAAAAAAAAAAAAAAGGCAATGTGAGACCTTACATCTATCACAACCCCTCAGAGACAGGAGCAAGAAAGCCTTTGGTGGCAGAAAGGATTTGCCTTTCAGATGCTACAAGTCCAGCAGGCAGCAAGAAGGAAGCAACACCTGTCCCGATAAAACCGCTCTGAGCGGGACCGGGGCTCCTGTGTGGGTTTATGGTGGGCCCTGGATGGCACCTGGCAGATGCTGCACGTCTCTGCTTGCAGCTAAGGTGCTCCTGCATTGCTTGGTGCCACTGCCACTGGAATTGCAGCTGGCACAGCATGGCAGCAAAGCCCCAGAGTTCATTTTCCCCTTTGGAGAACAGTTTTGCTGTATGCAAATTCACTTTAATTGGATTTCACTCTATGGCTGTGCAATAAATTATAACTTGTTGGAGTTCTTGTTAACAAGCACGCTAAACACACTAAACACAAGGGTGACCATATATATAAATCATCCTTCTCTCCTGTAACATTAACAAATTGAGGAATGATGGGCTCATTCCAGGCCAGGGGTATGCAGTTGGAGGCAGCAGTTCAGAGGAATGGCTCTTAGGAGTAATTTCTGATTAATGACATAAAAGGAATCACAACCAGTAGTCTTTAATTTAATAAAATTAAATATGTTCCACCATAACATCTTAGAGTCTCCTTGAAAACAACTTTTATTACCCTACTTGTTCTGATGTGACCCATCACTGCTGCTCACTCCCTGCATTTGTCACAACCCTCTGCAGGAACTGCTGCTTCACCCTCCCGCAAGCTGTAGGAAAGCTGAGACATAAGAACAGTAAAATATTTATACCAACTTGAGAAGTACTTCTTATGGAAACAATGAGACTTGCCTTAACTAATGGTGGAAAATGAAATAGATTTAGGTAGTCATGGGTTAACTTCTCAATAGCAGTCTAGAAAAAAAAAAATCAAAATCAGATGAGTTATTCAGTATCTCATACTGCAAATACCATAATGAAAAACAGCACCCTGTGTACACTGCATTTTTCATTGTGGATGCATTAGGGAATGTGAGAGGAGCTTAAAATACAGCCCTGTTCTGGAAACTGTCATGGTAGATCAGCCTTATTTCGTACTCAGAATCAAATCTATTTAATCAGAGAAAGAGATGTTTTTGGGGGGGGGTGTTTTGGTTGTTTTTATTTACATTCAATCAACCCAGCACGCTGAACTCTTTCATTTTGGGCATTATTGACTTTATTAAGTTCCAATAATTTTCCCTGTAGGAAATGTAAATTAAATATATCAGCAGTGGTGTGTGGCATGGAAAAAAATGGCTGATGAGCATAAGGGGAATAAATCTGTGTGACTTATGATGCTAAATATGCAGAACTAGCAATTAGGATACAAGTGTCTCTTTTCTAGTAAATTGTGGTATAAAATCATTGAGATACAACCAAATTATAGATGCTGCTTGTTGAGAAATCCTTTTCCAAAGCTGACTGCCAGGTAATCGAACCCTCTTCTGTGGCTACAATATTAATATTACTACTGCTGTTGTGATCATGTTTTTCAGACTATGATTTTCTTAACTGGTTATTAACATTAGATATTTAAACCACTATAAAAAAAAGCATGAAGAGCAATTCAACTTGGCCATCAACAAGCTTTAAAGTTGTCTAACAGTTTTATTAGTCAAAGTATGTTTTAAGCATAGATGCGATGAGAAAGTTAAGAAATCCAGAGATTTCAGTTCAAATAACTTTTTATATCTGCTTCTTCTTCAGCTAAAGAGAAATTCTTAGGAAGAACTCTCTCTGAAAATAACCAAAGCTTTCTGTGAGGAGAATGGCTCTCCAAGGCAAACCTTTAGCAGAACTGACAGTCCAGCTCACAAGAAAATTAAGAACAGCAGAGAAGTAAAAAAACTACAGCACATTTTCATGCCTCATAAAATGCTCAGGTTGCTTTCGGTTTTAGATCCATACAAAGCTGTAAATCTGTTTTGTTTTCTTTTAAGCCCAGTTCTGTTCTCTATTTAGTTGTGTAACTTTTTTTTTTTTTTTGTTACTATTACTGAAAACCCATAGACTACTTAATATTTTCATTATAACCTATTGCAACATTCAACGTATGTCGTTAAATACCTTTAAATGGATGATGTGTCCTCTGGAAACAATACCCATGTCCTTTAAATCCTCTTCTTCTAGAAGAAGCAGTCGTTTCCCAGTGATATGATGTTCCTTAAACAAGCTAGCATATACACTCATCTCACCAGAAGCATCTCCTTAAGATAAGAGAGGTTATTCAGAAATCCATGGGGTGCTTTATTGGAGGGAGAAAAAGATGAGTGCATGGATATATATTCAGAAATGTGAATAGGAAGGTACATACGAGTAGCTTTTTACCTTTTCTAGTAAGTTGTTGCATCCAGAAAAACTGCAAAAAAGAGGAATCGGTCTTGAAGTTCACATTAACAAAATTTTATGTTGCAGTTATTTGGAATTCTCAAGTAATGTTCTTTTTAAAACAAATTTTTAAATATCTAAATATTGGCTTAAAGGACTCAAGTGATTACTTTTAATTAGCTTTTTAACCTGCCTTTTATTTTGCAGCTACCTTCCTCAGTTTATTGTTATGAAGCACAAAAGAAATGACCAAAGCAGAAGCTTAGTGATCTGCCACATGGTAAAAGGGCTGAAGTTAAGGAGCCAGGGCTGTTGTGGCTTTTGCAGTGGCTTTCCAGCCAGTCCTTCAGTAAATATCAGCCATGATGCACACAAGGAGGGTGCCAGGTGGGACAGTAAAATCAATATGACACATCACTAAGCTAGAGATAAATCATCACTGTGTCCTGTTTAGTCTTTTAACCGAAGAAAAAGGTAAGAAAAGTTCAACGGCATTTTTTTATGTGGGAGATTCCATACCCCTTAAAAAAACTTTAGCTTTCTGTTAACTGCCATCCTGGTGACACACAGTGGGATAAAAACTTCAGACCTGTTTTGTCCTGTCCATCACAGGTCTTGCTTGGACAGGTCTTGGGGCACTTCCACATTTCTTAAATGATTACTCAGGAATCCCTCCTGTCTGCTGACGGCTCCCAGCACAGAATTATTTTCTGGGCATTGGAGGATGTGGCTGTTTTATAAAGGTCACTTGAGTCCTTGATTTACTCCTGGTCACTTTAAAGCCTTTCTGGGACACAAATTTCACCAAACAAGAAGCAGTAACATCTCACCTAGATGCTCTGAGTTGTCTTTCCCACCCTCTGTACACACTGTAATTTGTCAGAGCTCCAGCAGTGCAATGCTGACCACATTAACACAAAATACTCACCACATCTTCTTCGGTCCACGCACAAATATCAAAGGAGGGCAGCAACTGTGTGAGAGATATGAATTGAAAAGAAAACTGTCTGACCATTTTTCTCCCCTCCACCCAGACGTTACGCCAGTGGCCAATTTTACTCAGTTCTTTTACCCCTGCAAAGGGCAGGACTTCAGGCTGTGACTCGCATCCTAATACACTAAACCCCTGGTTTCACACTGACCACAGGTTGGCTCCAACAGCTTGATGGCAGTGTGAAATCGATCCCATCGTTTATGTTGATACAATTATCATCACATCTCCAACAGAGACAATTTAGGAAGCAAAAGCAAACTGATGGCAAGGGACTTTCTAGCTGCCTTTCAGCTCTTGACACTACGGGAAGACTTTTGCTTTCTCTATGGCTTTGGTACTGCCTGGTTTCTGCAATGAAAATAACGCTGTGATGATAACTTTCTCCAGAACAGTGGGTATTTTTGGCAAAAGGAAGGGAAACTGTCACTAAGCAGCACTAAAAGCAGAATTCAGAGTTGGGTCACCGTGGCGAGTCTTCTAGTACAGACAAGACACTTGAGGTTTCTGCCAGCGCTCCGTAGCCGCTCCCAGGAGGCTGGGGGAGGGCAGCACTTCCCGGCCACCTCCAGGGATGCAGCTCACGTGGGGCACACCAGATGCACACAAGATGGTGTCAGCTCTTGAAGCACAGGGAAACCACGAAGGATGCCCAGGAGAACGGTTGCATTAAGTAATTTGATAACTGACACAGGAGAAGATGTCACTGTAATAGTGATTGCCATTTTACTCATTCAAACATACGGTATCCCAAGCTTCACCTTCTTGGCATTTTTATCTGCCTAAAGAGTTAACATTAATTGCTATCGATGTAGTTGGACCACCAGTGTCTCCCAAAGGCTCAATACCATTATGTAATTGCAAATTTATTTCATGTACATAATGCTATCTTATGAGATACTCAGCTCAGTTATCCACCAGCCCTCACACTTTGTTACCTCTCCAGCTCCCACCCACAGGCTGAGTATGCCCCCCCAGCAGGGACTCACCCTGCCAGCCCCCAGCTGAACAATGGGCCCCAGGGCAGAGTTGGTTTATATTCCTGAGCACTTCCCTGGCTTTCCAGGTAGGAGACCAGGGCCTAGTGTAACCTGCCCACAACTTTCAGCCACTGATGTGAAACACCCTTTGCAGCATCCATGTAAAAGCTCCCATTGAAGGACTTGTGACTGCCCAACACCCCTTGACTTCTGCCTCCCTATCCATAACTTTTTGCTGCCCACCCCACTTCATATCCCCTTCCTCCATCAATGTCTCAGCCAAACCCTGCTGGGCACAAACCATTCATGCTGAAGCCACCCATGGAAGGGTGCAGAGAACCCTCAAACTCATCCCTTTGCCCATTGCTTCCCCAAAGTGGGCAGAGCCAGAAGCACCCAGGTGAAGTGTCAGAAGGGAAGATGTGTCTGACAGGGAAAAAGAAACCTGCTTCATTTTTTTTCTACTACACCCTACTCCCAGCCAGTCTTTTCAACCTACCTGTTTTTAGTCAGGAATCCCCTATGCCAACAGCTACCTGCAGCCTGGGCAGGATGCTGTGGGACAGAAGTAGTGCTGCAGGCAACACCTGAGCACAAGGAAGGGAAAGTGGCAATTGTAAACATCCTCAGGAAGGCAGTGGGTTGTGCCTTTCATAGGTACTTATAGTCAAACTGTCCAGTGCTGTGGGAGGATCCCAGTACATTAATTTGTACAACTGAATCGTGTACTGCAGAAGTCACATATTGCATTGTTACCTGCACAGTGGATTTTTCAGCTTTTTCCATGTTTAAGTATAACCAGTGGAAGAAAGAACATGTTCTCTTTTTTTTGTTTTTTTTTTTTTTTTTTTTTTAAAGAAGGGAGAATAAAGGAGAAACGTCACACAATGAGTAATACAAAAAGTGACTTAAACCAGTAGACAACAAGGAACCTCGTGAAACACCAGCATTTTACACAGGGACACAGATGCATAAAATTTACTGTCAAAATGTTTATTGCAAAATAGAAGTTCGGAACAAAGAGAAGCAAAGGAAAAAGTTTCACATCAAAAGAAAGTTTATGACACCGATTAAGGAAATTTAATACATTGCATGATTTCTTTTTGTTTGTTTTCTTTGGTTTTACACTGGAAATTCAAATCCACAGTGTGAATAAAACAAGACATCATATGTCAAGTGCAATAAAGAGAATAACTGACGCTGCAAGGTTTTACCACACAGAAGTGTAACATCGCATGTTCCACACAAATGATATATTCAGTTTACAGCACAGGCATTGCGCTCAGCTTTCTTTTATCAGAAGGGAAAATGAAGTTTTCTAACACTGTGAAAATAATTTCTATTCAAATTTAATCGGTTCACACTCAGAAGTGTAAGTAGCATTGACTCCTAGTATTCAGTACAAAACTCCTTCAGTAGTGCAAAAGCAAGAAATGCAGTGGACTATATCTGACTTTAAAAGGCATATGAATATTTAGCACACAATATAAAATGTTTAAAGAAGATTGTTGCTTCTGCAGTTTTAAAATTAAATTTTCACACATCAGAAATCTCTGTGCAGATTTTACAGTGTACACTAAGTCGGTCTGGGGGAAAAGGGAAAGGTCTCTCCTCCAGATTCCTACCAGTGCATTTTAAGGGCTGTGAAAATTACTAAATGAACTTATTTTTCTACCTGAATATTCTACTTAGGACTGTAGTTAAAACCTCTGTCAAGTTAGAGGTCTTATTAAAGCCTGTAAAAGCTGCCTGATTACAGAAAAAGGAACTACAGTACTAAAGACACACAGTAAAGCTTCTGAATACTTCACAGCTATATGCACACTACAGATTTCTTGCTGATAGCAATATAAATCACTACTGCATCAAATATTGAAGTCAGAATAACCATGTCATGAAGTCAGAATAACCAGAAGGAAAAGGAATCAACAAAACCACTGGAACGATAAACAAATGACAAATGGAGAACATGACTATGTGACAAGGAGCTGTGGCAGACCTCACCTCCTGGTAGTCCTTCCCCCCTAGAGGGGACAAGCTCTGTCGGGCAGCCCACAACCAGCTGGGGATGCAGCACACCTGCACATGGGACCTTAGGACACTTGTTACTCCAAGGAATTACTGGTGTGATCAATCACATAAAAGAACAGATCAAAAAGATTCCCTCAATTTATTCTCCTTCCATTTTTTCCCTGCTGCTGAAGGAAAAGAAAGGGAGTCAGACATACTGTCTTGGTCCCAGCTCACCCTGTAGCTTTAAGCAAGCCAAAAGCTGATCATCATTTTTCTCTTGGGCCATTTAACCATCTAAATCAATGCTGGCAATACAACAGCCTGTTAAAAATGAGAAGTTTAGTCCTGCTTCTTACCTTTCCCCTCCATCACATGCAGCAACATTATTTTACTGCAGAAACTTCCAGGGCTTTTTGGGAGGTAGAGAAAATAGGGAGGTCAAAAGGCCTGTTGGGGACTAGAGAGCTGAGAGGTGTACAAGGCACGTGAAAGCTTTTGGTGGCTTTGCTCACTGCCCAGAGAAACACCTTCTGGATTTGGTTAACACTTTGGTAAGTTGACATACTACATATGGCTGTGGAGATCTATACACCCTGGTGATGATACTGGTAGAAGACAGACTGGGTAGCACTGCAAAGCAGAATCAGTTGTGGAAGATGAAATACTCTGACCTCCTCCAACCAACATACCTGCCCACCAGAGCTACTTTCAAAACCCTTATCAAGTGAGAAGTGTATCAAAGGTAAAACCAACACATCTTGATTCTCACATATGATTTTTGTTAATCAATACCATTATTTTTAAAATTAGAATAACCCAATATTGCAAGCATAACTCTCTCAAGGCAACTGCATCAGAAGAGTTTGTCATATATGTCATCTCTCTAGAATATTCAGAGATTACCTTTGATGCTTTGAACACAAAGCACAGGTAGTCTTTACATAAGCTTAAATTTTACCTTAATATAACTCTGACAAGTAGCGTGTAGAAATGGATACTGATGTATAAGATAAGGGTAAAAAAAATCCATCTTTGTTTCATTAAAAAATATTAGAACTAAGTAGATAAGAGAAATTCCTATAAGCATGCTACCAAATTCTGGTGATTTTCTGCTTAAATAAGTTACACACCTGGGCTAGCACAAAACCTTGAATACAGACTCAAATCTTGTGATTTTCTAACTATGAAATGCTATCTCATACTACTTAAGGACTATTTTTACTTCTGTGAAGATTAAGGAGTGGATTTACAAATGCAGTTAAAACCCATGCAAATATAAATGTGCATGAAGTGCTCTGAGACTGTCAGATGCTAAAAAAGTGCAGAACATCAATGCTAAGGACAAGTTTTTGGGGGGTTTTTGAGTACTAAATGTACTGAACCAAATTTAGTTTTAGTTGAACATGTACAACCCTACATTGCCCATGTGGTACAGTAATTTATGCACAATGACACACATCTTCAGATCTAAAGTGCACATATCAGATTACACAAATCCATCAAATTTCCCTGGGTGCAAAGTGGCAGTTACAAAAATAGTAGCATTGCTGTGGGTGTTAGCAGACATAGACTTACAAAAATATTACAAATCTGCAAACAGCCTGTTTGCTCTTATTTCCCTTTAATTATTTGCCCTTCAATGTCCCTTTTTCTCCCTAAAATCAGGTTGCTTTGATGGACCTAACAAGCCATCCCTACCTGTGCTGAAGGAACAACTTCCTCCTTGGGATACTCTGTAAATGTATATACATCACTTAAATTGGAATTTTGTTATGAGAGGAGCTTTGTGATACAAAAGAATTAACTTCAACCCAATGGATTTGCAACTGCTAGAAAGAAGATGAAATGGGAAATGACATCCTAAAGACAGTAAGCATCTTGGAGGGTCTAATCCTTTGCAAACTGAGTGGACTTGGCTAGGTTGCAGGTTACCAGACCAGTGCTGGTGCTTAAGAATAAAACAATTCTCTCTCAAAGGTGCCTACTCATCACTCTAGAAAAACTCTTTGAAGAACTTCCTTGTTTGTTGAGTGAATATGTAATGATTTCAGGCCTGCTGTTATCTAATGTATCCGTTTTTTTCTCTAAGCTATCTACAAAAACACTCACCACAACATGTAGGTTAGAGCTGTGTAACAGGCAAGCCTATAATTAAAGAAGCAGCTCAAACCCGTAAGTCTTCATGAAAGAAACCCCTCCAGTAATTGAGAATGGAATTTTGATGGCTTATCCCCACTACAGCTGAACTAGACAGCAATGCTTTTCTTTTGAAATGCCGCCCTTCTTTCTTGAGCAAATATTTTACATCATCTTCTTTCCTAACCTGCATTTGTGGTTTCCCTCCCTCCTTCCGCATCACCACTAAAGGGGTCATCAAGAGAAACACACTGGTTGCTCTCAACATAAGTGCCTGGCAGGCAATTATTGCAGCAGACTGTTCCATGCTGTGTTTTATGGTAAGTTGTAAGAGCAGTGGGAATACTTTAAGTGATTTAGCTGCAACAAACAGGTATGCAGAGACTGCACAAATGTTCCTCACGTTACCAGCCTCACGGGGAATTTCACATATGCCACAGTAGTAGGGCCCAAGCTGAAATGTCACTGTGGCTTCTCTTTGCCCTTTCATAAGGGTAGCACAGATGGCTTAAGAGATGCAAAAGAATCAAAATTTACTAACACTGATTTTTACTCTCAGGTACAGTAAGTCCATCAAAGTAAATGAGGCTTCCCGGATTTACATCAACATAACTGAAAATCAGCTTCTAGATGAAAATATCTGATAATAGATGCAGAGGTCTGATTGCAGTTCATTTTGCTGGAGTGAATTATATATACACGCACATACTTGTGAGGGGGGAGAAAAGGAACATTTATACAAATAATCTACTATTAGGGATTATCTGGATTCTGCTGCTACTCAGTTTTAAAACTCAGTATTTAACTAACCCCTATATTCCCCTCAACCGAGCTTCTCTCTTCCTCAAAATGTATATGTGACTTCCCATGATGCCACCTTGGAAAAGGTTTAAAGTTAGAAACACAGCAAATCCTCCTTCATTGGAAGAGTAAGAAAGGATGGATTGTAGAAAACAGCAAGTCTAGCAGTTTAAGCATTTTCATATGATTGACAATTAAAGGGGTAAGGGAAATGACAAAAAAAACGCAAGAGAAAAATGTGAAGTACATTAATGGCATTAAAGGCATTGAAGGTTTCCCCCAGTGTTTTCAAATCTTAAATTTATGAAGCCATTGTTTCTGTAATCAGGCATCAAGAATAGATATAAACATGGTTCTTAAATTGATAGTCTCAATTATTTTGGAAAGTTTAATTCCAAATTTGATCAAATCAGAAATAAGTCAGCACAATCTAAACAAAAATAACATGTCTTTCCACGTACAAACATGCTCAGCCTGGAAAACATCTTTTTTTTTTTTTTTTTTTTTTCTTTCTTCTTTTACAGGATTTAAACAGACCAAACTGACAGGATTCTTGTTCTAAAACTTTATTATTTTGCTTTGCTAAAACCAATTTCAAGGTTAACTCTATAACTGATTTCATTCGCTGCTATCATCTGTGTCATCAAAATCATCATCATCATCATCTGACCAGTCGAATTCACTGAAACCCAAAGCCATGTTGATTTTCTTTCCTTTTCTCATAGAGGTGGTTTTAGAAGAATTCTTTTTGGCTTGCATGTTTATCTGCATTCCAGAATGCAGGACAGCTCCTGCTTGGTTCAGAGAGAAGATATCACCAAAGCCCGTCATCATCAAGGCCTTCAGACTTTGGTTCATGCCAGCTACCTCCCCGTTACTTGTTGCTGTGATCTGACATGACATCTCTGCACTGTTTGACTCCTCTGTCTTAGATTCAAAGTAAGACTCCTGAGACATTCTTGCAGCAAGAGGTAAGAAAAACTATTAAAGGGAGGAAAGGACAGAGCAAAAGTGAAAGTTAGAACCAATTTAAAAATTGAGGAAAAAGACACCACCAGATTAGTTGGCAATCAATAGAAGGCACAACTATTAGTGAATCTAAACATGAAGATCACGTAAGAATTCAATAAACCAGACAACTTCATTCTGGGGTCATTGTACTTAATTGAAAGTGCAAAATAACTGAGTCGCATAGCAAGAACCACAGGTAGCAGAGCTTTTTACGACAAAAGAAGGTTCAAACTCTTCAATCCTTAATTTTGTACAGAGTAAGATAGAATGTGACATTTTCCAGCCAGGTGGACTGGCTCCTAAGGCAACATGGGTACAACAGAAATCTGACTTGCTTAATTGAACCTTTCAGGATTGAAGAATAAATCCCATTAGGATTAGAGAATCTAAACAAGCTTGCCAAGTTTGGTGCAGAAGTAGCAGCCCTCTAAGTATCAGAAATGGAAGCAGCAGTATTATTTGTGCAAAGACTGTTCTTGAGCATGTGCTCAAAAGGAGAGGAGGGGGTCATCCCGCGACAGCTGCAATCAGAACCAAGCCTTCCCCACTGCAAAGGACATGGGAACCAGCCTGCACCAGCACCCTGCTTCTGAAAGCTGTCCCAGGAAGGAGCAGCCAGGGAAGTAAGGGCTTTTTGGTCAACTGCCAGCTTCTTCAGCTTCCTCTTTTTTTTTTTTTTTTCTGGTTTTAATAACTAAATAATGATTCATACTTCTTCAGAGTGGCTGCACTAGTAACTTCTGTGATATGTTTGCCTGTTCTCCGCAGGAAACAAAAACTCAGGAGTTTCATCCCAAATTAAACTACCTACTGAAGCAACAGCAAAGAAGCTGTGTGTGAATACCAGAACAACTTTTTTTGACATAATCAGAACACTGACTGAAGAGTCAATGGCAGTTGGTCACAAGTCACAGGGGTGATAATGCCTGGTGATGCCCTGGTCTGTACTACAGGAGGCTTCATGGCCAGGCTGCTAAAAATGTGCTCATTTCTTGGCAAAATCACTTACATTGATAGATTGTCCATCACTGAAAAGGACAGTATATGTCTTTTGTTCCTCTCAAGTTCGCCCTACTTACACAGGCATTCTATTGGCATTGCAGTTAATAAAATTTAGTGATCATGGTTTAAGAAATTAAAATAAACTTAGGAAGTTGGAGAGATAGAGTGCTCTAAATACTCTTTATGTGTCCTACAGCTAAGTGACAAAAGAACCTGCAGCTAAGCTTCAGGTGGTTGTGCAGGAAAAAACAATTACACTATCACCAGGGCACTACTTGAATCAAGAGAAGGAACATTGTAAAAACAAGATCTAGCTACAGAAACAAGATGCCCAGCACCCAGTTTGGTGCCAGGTAGTTCTGTCAGCTATTGGAGTTCTAGTCACTTTAGATCCATGGAAAAGCATCCCCTGACAAACAGAAAAAATTCCCTGTGAAAATCAACAAAGTTGCTAAACAGCTTTCCTGTAAAACACACTATGGCGAACGGGCCATAACTGTGTCTCATTTTGCAAGTTATAATCACCTTTCTCCATATTTTATCATCTCATTAAAGGGAGCACTGAGGAGCTCTTGGCAACAGGACCTGCCTTTGGTATTGCATTGCACATGGTACCTACTATAAAGACATCTATAGATGTCTGGGATCCCCAAACTCTGTACACACCACTGTTCTTAAATGACCACCTGCAGGTGCACAGCACCACAGATGGACATCTGAATTTCAAGCCTTGCTCACTGTCTTCCACTAAATAAGAGCTTCACCTTAGCTATATACACTCCCTTCTTATAGTCAAGTCCTCTTTCAAAAGAAGTCTCCCATTTAACTACAGCAGTGGATATATTTTACTCCTCCAAAAGGCTCCAGCAGATTGTGCAAGAAGCTCTTGGAGATCTGCACAAAGGGAATCTGCAGAGATCAGACTCAAAGGTGTCTGTTGTACAGGAAACAGAAGGAACAGGGTCAAAAGAAGAGCAGGGAGAAACACTGTTCTCACAGAAGTTTTTCTGAAGAGTAGGCTCATCCTTCTCTCATGCTGATGTGTGTAAAGCTATATTTTATTCTTTGGAAGAGGAGCGCCCTGCTACTCACCCTGCATAGGTACCACGCGGGATGGCAAGGTGAAGCTTCTACAAACCCTAAAACACCAGAGAATCAAGTGGCAGAGATGGCTCCCTGTTCATTTGGTTTGAGTTTCTGCTCCTGCACACTACTTTAACAGCATCTGCTGGCCTCTGGTCCTTGCTGCTGAGTAAAATGAAGAAGTGGCTGCAGAGCAGGGATGACAGAACCAGCTAAGACACCACAAGCCTTGGTGCTGGTTAACCAGGCATAAGCCTAGTGGGCACACTAAGCTGTGGTATTAACCCTGGTTGCCAGACCTTTGCTACTGCTTTTACTGCCAAGGTAGCTTAAAATCAAGTAGTACACCTTCCTGTTGCAATCCTCCAGCTTGATACTGCTCAGCAGACATATACCTTGAACCAAGGGAGGGAGGGAAACGCTTGACTCCAAGGCTTAGAGCTTGGAAACAATACGCCAAGAGATATTTCACAAATGATTACCAACTATTAATTTAAAATATAGTTGTATTTGTAATCAGTGCCTTGAAGAACTTCATATGCTATGAAAAAAACAATCCTGCTTGAACAAGCCAATTTTTGCCAGTGTATCTTTTTTTTTTCTTTTTTTTTTCAACACAGGCTTTTTAAAAGCCATTCCATGTAACAGTTCACTAAAGATCTATGGAAAAAACAAATCCATATTTCTCTATCAGAAAAAATTGCACTTAAATGCAATAGGAGAGTTGGGTTAATGTTATGCAGAAAGATAGTTCATGCTTAGCACAACAGTCCTTAGCACAGTGCTTTATTCTTTCAGCAATGCCAGTTCTAAGTGAAAAGTAGAAGTCATAAGCAAGTATAGCATAAAAAAAACCCTAGGGCCTTGCTTGTGAAAAGGTTTGCTCATTAAGGCTGTGTCTCATGCTGTGCTCAGGATAGATGATGGACCACAGCTCCATTACTGGAAGTTTGCAAGTGTTAAAACAAGCATACAGATATCTACTGAGAACATAGAGCATCTGCACATAAGAAAACATTCATTCTTCAGTATTTCATTATGGCATGTTCACAGCTGGAACGTGAGTGAACTTTATTCAAACAACAGCAATAAGCTATGCCTTAAAACCAAGTTATATGTAAATGGATCTGGATGGAATCAAGGTTATAAGTAGGATAAAATGGTGGGTAAAAAGTATTTTATGCAACTGCAATCTCAATCTGCTATTTATTTTGGCTAGTGCTTTAAAAACATAGGTAATGTGATATTTTTCTTAATTGCAATTTTGTTGCAGTATGTCTAGCCATGCACTAACCCTGTGGTCCTCCCTCTGCCAAACAGTAGTCAGGAGCATTATGTTTCATTAATTTAAGATAATTCAAGGAAGTTTTTAAATTTCATTTATTAAGAGAAATATGGAAATCCTAACAGCTAATAAATGGCTGGTCCAAGTATTTAACTGTAATTATGAACTACAGTCCTAAATCAACTCTTCAAATTTTTACTCCCTTCTTCAAGAACAGAAATTCGCTTCTTCTCAAAAAGAAAAAAACATAATAATAATAATAATAATAATAATAATAATAATAATAATAATAATACATAGGTTTCTCAAGCCTTCTTCTGCAAGCAACAAATGATTCTTATATTTAAGACCAAACCCTGCATCCATTAGTCAACAACTTTCTAGTTGAAAAATTAATTTCTTGAATGCAATCAGCTTTTAAAGCTCAGAACTGTAATTTAATCAATAGGAAACTACTTCAGTGCCCATGGCACAATATGAACTATCAGCAATATCTAGTATCTAATGTATTAGATGAATTTTGAAGAAAATAGTAAACTCATTTGCAGTGACGTAAAAAAGTAGACTTCAATTGGCCCAGAGAAACAACTATAGGAAACAGGGGCACTATTTTCTTGTGGCTTTAGATTTATACAGACAAAATCCCAAACACTTTCTGAAGGAAGATGAAAGGCTGAATTATTGTCTACTTACAGGAGTATTGGACTGTTCAGTTAACTTCTGCTCCCACATCCTCAAGCGCCGCTCCCGTTCCTTTAGTTCTTGCTCTTTAAAGCTCAGATCACGCTCCAGTTTCTTTAGTCTCTCTAAGGTTGCTTCAATTTCACATCTGCACGGAGACAATTTGTTATGTCTTGTCTTTTCCTGACAGATATAAATTGTTCATAATTCCCACCTGAATGCTAATTAAATGTGAAAGGCTGAAAAGTACAATACTAACTCAAGCAGTTCATTTAATTACCAAATGCAAAACCTTTCAGAGCTTTAAGAAAAACTGGCAATGTTTGCACTTAAGAATAACCATAACACCTTTGGTTGAGGAAATATAACTTTTAAAGAGTAAAATGCCATAGAACAACAACATTTTAAAAACTTATATGCTGTATTTTCCCTAAATATCAGGAAACAATCTTATCCATAAAGAAACTGTATTCAAAACGATTAACAGGACAATCATTAGCAACACAATATGGGCAGAGGAAGAAGCCCATTTGACTGGGTTTATAATTTGGCTATAAATAAATGACTCATACTCAAAATAGGCAGAAGCAGAACTGGGTGTTTTCCTCACTTCCTATTTCTCTAGCTGAAATATAAGGCCAAAAATATAAACCAGGACATGACCCAGCCCTGCAAATTGTTAAAAATACAAGCTTCTCAAATTAATAAAATTATTTGGTTTATTTTAATTTGTTTCTCACCACACATGCAAAGGTGTGAAAAACAGGAAAGGCAGAATTGAAAGCAGTACTCCTAGAACCACTCCTTGTTGGGTTACATTGCATGTACCTTATCCCTTAACAAAGTGGTTTCCTTCAGTGTGCTTTCTGACTGAGAGTATCTTCTAAACACTTGAACTGCTCTCAGAAAGCTTTAACAAGATTTGTGCTACAAATGCATGGGTGTATACTAGAAGGTACAGAAAAATAACTGAGTCACTAAATTCAGCAACATTTTTTGCATTTGGGATAACCAAAGAATAACCTCCAACTCACATCAGAGGTTGTATTTGCATTTAGCAAACAATTTCTGTGACTGGAGAGACTGTGAACTGTCCCCTGTGTCCTGACTATTAAACTGCTTCCTATTCACATTGTGGAAATAGTCAACCATACTGTTTCATCTTTTCTCACAAAGATAGCAAGCTCCTAGGGAGATGGAGCTCCTAAAGAAAGTTCTGAAGATAGCTACTGGGACTCTGCAATGCCAAGCCTTCTGCTCAACACAGCTGTCATTTCTTTTTTGAGGGGGAGAGGAGATAAATTATTTCTTCCTGTAAATCTCCTGCCCTGGCAAAATACTAGAAACCATCACCATGTTTAAGTGTACTGCAAAAATCAGCCACCTGGTGCAAGGGCACTTCTCACACTTAATTCCTGCAGAGTGAGCTGTTTGATACGGTGGTCACAACAAGTACCCCTCACCACTGTTATGCTTCAGATGTCAATGCAGATTTTCTCTCATATTTAGGTATGCAAAGGTCAAGAGACAGCAATGGACAAAACTAAAAAGAACTGGACAAAAGGTCAGAAAGTGACTCTTCTCCAAACACTAATTTCCCCATCATGGAGTTTCTTTGGGTGCAACATATACTATACAATTTAATGTGGGAACCATAGAGTAATTTGAGGATAGTTACAAGTGCTACTATTCTTAGTTTGTCTCTCAACATCACTGCTATTTATACTCAACTCTTTAATTTTAAAAATATGTAAATTAAGTTATCTTTTAAATAGCATTCTACACTCGGAACGTCCTGGTAACAACAGCTTTCTATATGTCAGAGTCTATTTTGTTCTGTAATTACCTCTCTTTATTAGACAGAAACTTCTCTTATAATAAAAGGTCAGTCTGTGAAAACAGTTGCATTCTGAAAAATAATTCCACTGTATAATAAAACTGTGTAATTAAAGAGAAAGCTACCGTACATTGCCCAGTTAATGAGTCTTACTTCATAAATGAAGCAGCTTGAAACATTATACATGGCAGGGCACATGGATTTGTTTTCTCCTGTAGTTCTGCAGTCTGAGCTTATTGGCTTTTCTAGAATAATCTTATTCTGTGACACTGAAGAATATATACTGTATTATTAGAAACTATAACGATAAACAGTCACAGATTAAAAGCAGTGAGTGGCATTTGTTTGTATCTCTTGAATTGCTACTGATACACTAACATAAGTATCACTAATAGACTATTTTAATCATTAGAACAGCCACTCATGGGGAGAGGATGGAAGTGGGAATGCAGTTAGTATATATGACTAAATGCAGACAAATGTGTTCTCTCACTGAACCGGAACATCATTACCTCAATAGTAATTTTTTCATGCTGTAATAAAAGTTATTTCATAAAGAGTTCCAAAAAGATCACAGAATATGAACTTAATCATAAGGTAAACCTGTGCAACTAAATGGTAAGACAGTGCCCCTATTTATTACTGAATTGTGAAGAGTTGAACAGTTAGAAAATAAGATACTGCTTTATTTTAAGGCAATCATAAAAGCAGGCAGATTGAAATATATTATTAATATAAGCATCATGACCAGTACATGTTGCAAATAAGATCACACTGAAGATAGGTCAAAGTGTCATCTATCATATCACCTCTGTCAGTCACATAGAGTCTCAGCCCACTCTCAGTTTTCATACCATCTGGTCAGAGATGTTGTAGACTCTCTTACTTACTGTATTATAGAAGCATTTTTGGCACCTCTATACAAAAAGAACCTCACCTTTGCTTTTTTAAGAGGAGGAAAAATGTAACCCAGCTTGTCTGAGCTTTGATTTGCTTTGCTAAGTGCAGTATCCCTGTGAAAGTGCAGTATCTGGATCACTAAATTGAAGGTCCCTCAAAGGAACAAATGTAACCTTCGCTTTACCCAGGCCCACCCTTCCCCTATCAGGATTCTGATAGGCAGGCTTCATTAAAATTCCCTATTTTTTGGTAACATATTTCACTCTGTTCCTGCTGCTAGTTCAACTACCTCTTTGCAAATCACCATGAGATAAAAAAAAATACATATACCAGTTACTAAAAGCAGAGATTTTTCAATCAATGTTCAAGCACATTAAATTTATGTGAAACTGTTATCAGAAATGGTCTTTTAGTTTTTGTGTCGAGAACACTATGTACATACAAGTCTTACATCTACTTTTGCTTGTACACTTTGTGCATGTGTTTATTAATTCAGCTTAAGTTTTTTGAGTGTTCCATACAGCCATGGCTTTCACACCAGGGAAGGCAGCTGCTACCAAAACCCAGGTAAGAACGTGTCCACCTTATAAGCAAGTCCCCACACAACCTGAGTTCCTTCTGCACTTCGTGCTTTCCTTTTGTCTTAATTCAGAAACCATCTTTGCTTTCAGGCAAACCACGTCTCATCATGAATTTGTATTTTCTCTTTCAGATTTCCTTGTCTCCAAGTTATTCCTTCTTCCAGATAAATAGCCAAATATACCTTTAACACAAATCTCCATGGTAAGAAATTCTTCTATTACCTGCCAGTGCCAAAGAACTTTTTGTCTACCTGGCTTTTCATTAGCCCTCTGTAGCCACTCCTCACTTGAGCAATTTTAGCACCAAAATAAAATTTGCAAGAAATTCTTGGGCTACCTGAGTCTTACTCCAACAAATTAATCAATTTAATAAAAGAACACAAGTTAATGTAACTAAATGTCAACTAGTACAGCTGTTATTCTGCTATACTGGAAAGATTTAGGCAGTTATGTTTTCTTCCCAAAGGCATTTGAGAACTCGCTCATCTTTTAAATAAATATTTTTATTATTCAGGGGCGTTTGAGAATACCCTCCACAGTGCCTATTTTCCTTCCAACCCTCTCATACTCTGTCTGCTACCAAAACCACAATATGATGATATCCAGAGTCTAAAACACCGGTTTAGGGATCCTAAGCCTTGAAGCACCAATTTAGGGGGCGAGAGGCCACACTGATATATTGTAAAAGCAACACCGCGGACAAAACCTTCACCAGTAATTGCGAGCTGAGCACTGCCAGGAGGGAGCACTGGACATGGACACACGGGCTGCCCCAGAAATGAGGAGGGGGGAGAGGGGGCGGGGTCGCAACGCCGGCCCCAAGGGAGCCGGGGGGGGGGGCCAGGGACGGCACCCGGCACCCCGGACCCGGCACCTCCCCACCCCGCACCCCGCACCCCGCAGCTGTCCCCGCCGCCCCGGCGCAGGTGGCCGCTGTGTCCAGAAGGTGGCGCTGCCGCCGCTGCCCGAGGCTGCGGGGCTGCCGAGCCCGGTCCGGAGCGGCCCCGGACCCCCCGGGACCAGACTATTTATACTCCCGCCATGTGACCGGGGGAACGTCCCATCGCCAGCTCACTTTTTCCACTCGCCCGATTAAACCATAAGTCTTGGTTTTCCCTGGAAGGCGGCGGATGAAATTTGGGATGCTGGTTGTGACACAAGCCCCATTTCCCTGTGGCTCTTCCCCATCCTCCGCCCACCCCTGCTCCAAGTTTCTTCCATTCCTGTGCTGACAGCAGGCAGGGAATCTTATTTAATATTTCTGCTGCTGGAGTGGGGCCAACGCTTCTTAATATAGACTGAGGCACCATCGCCTGTTAAAAGTGCTCTGCCTGTGCAGCTCTGTTTCCAATCTTCCAAACAGAAGGATGTACTGTGAAGCAGCAGCAAGTTTTCTAACCCACAAAAAAGCCAGGGACAGGTTTTAAACTTTTGGCACCAACAGGAAACAGGCCAAAACTTTTACTGCAAAACTGTGTAATAACATTTTCTCAAATCTCATCTCCATTTATAAACACTTTTTAATTGAAAATGCAATCTGCAATAGGCAAAATTATATGTTCAATCAATGCTGGTGCACTATGCAAAAACAGCATATGCTGTCAATACCAAGTCAATGCAAAGGAGAGAATACACAAAAAATGGCAGAACACACGCAAATGAAGACAAATGGAGACCGGATTTTAAAGTTTATTCTTTTGTGTCCTTTATACTTTTCTTTAAAACTATAAAAATATGCCTATAAGCTTCCCGTGCAAATGGCACCAAGCACACATACTCCTCAGTTGCTTCGCCCTCACACTATTAACTGAAAATAAGACATTGCTTTTAAGATGTGAATCACAAAACCATAAACGTAATGACACCTAAGCCAGTATAATAATAAATGTAGGGTACAACTAAGTGTACTGGCTCCTAATACAAGTTTCACAACATTCTGAGCATTCCTGAAAAACCACAAAGTCAGTTACAGTCTAAAAACACCTTAAGCTGTCTACCAACACATCAGAGTCTGACATCTTTCTGAATAATATGGACTCACAGGATTTCAAAGGAAAACCGTATCGTTTCATCTTGGGAGGAAGGAAACTTACCTCCACTCTGCCTTGTTATGCAGGAATGAGTTACACTGGTCTGGAAGGTTGCTGTCATTTGACATAGATTCCAGGATTGAAATGATCTGCTTGAAAGATGGCCTTTTCTGAGGACAAAACCAAAACAAAACTCAGCATTTGCGTTCATAAACAACTACTATTGTGCATAATCATTTGTAGGAATTTTTCAGTTGAAAGACTTTGAGCAACAGACACTGGGATGCTACTTTCTTCCCATCAAAAGAAAAGGTCAGTTGGGAAGAGTCACATAAGCTGTTAGGACTCAAGCTTTAGCATAGTTTCCCATATCGAGCAGTAAAACCTTTTGGTACCTGGTAAGATCATTAAACAACATTAATAGCATCAATAACCATCCAGATTCTTAATTAAAAAAAAAACCCAACATTAGATTTCCTCATGTTAAGAAGCAAAAATACTGCCAAGAGGAGAAAGCCTTTTACAGGTAGTAACCCGAAGTCTTTAATGTGTGAACAAGCTATGTAGCTGCCCATCAAAAAGGGGTCTCTGGCTGAAAGGGTTCGTTTCTGGCAGGGGAGGACAGACTTTCCAGAAAAACCTCTCTCGTAGCTACTTCAAGAGCAGCTGGAGAAGAAGTGAAGATTGAGGCTACACGAGGATGTCTCACCTGGCAGCTGACCTTATGTCAGCAGTACCTCTGCTATTCTGTCCTGGGCTCATTTGCTTAACTTTCTGTTCCTGGGCTCTCCATCCAGCACACACTGTGCTCACTAGTCATGGAAAGCAGTTAAAACTCTCTATTTTCTGCTTTTCCTTTCGTCCCAAAAGGAAGCCATGAAGTAGAAAAATTACTGAAAAAGCTACAGTTAAATGTGTTTCTTGAAAGAGCACTGACTCTCTTAGTCTGTTTGACAGACCCCAGACAAGGTTGAGACAAAAGGTTGAAACAGAATGTAGATACATAATAAGGGGATGATGCACATTCTCTCTCTATCACGCCTGTAATTATACCATTTCTGCTAAAATTACAGATGCCGCAATTAAAACGTGCATTTTAATTTGGGAGCACAAAAACAATTAGGAACAATGCTGAGGTGTCTCTCCCAGGAAGATCCAAGTGATTTCCACATTATAAAAGAGAGACAATTTCTTTATTTTAAATGTCAAACAGCATGAAAAAGTGTCAAATGCATAACAAAAAAAAAAAAAAAAAAAAACAACAAAGACAAGCTCTCTCATACTGTAATACTTCACTGTTCGGCTGTAACAGGAGGCTTTGTCTGTCATTCTTTGGTCCATTTCCATGATTCCAGGCAATGGGCAGCTGGATAAGCTTTGCAGATTTCCTTTGCAACAGAGAGCACTTGTCCCAGCCACCATGTTCTGTGCTGTTTGGCCACCAGCCCAGCATCCATGGAGTGGCAGCCTGGGTGCACTTAGCAACATGGCAGAAGGTGCCAACCCAGCCTCACATCACTTGCACTTGTTGATCTAGGACCCAGCAGAGTCCCCCTGAATGCATGATGCTGCTGGACCTGCCACAGCTGAGCAGCCCCTCTGAACATGGTCTAGAAGCACACAAACCTCCCTGGTCAGGGAACATACCACACTAGGGAGCCCAGAGCACAAGATTCATCACTGGTCTGAACTGAGACAGGCAACTGTTTTAGTGAAGAAGAACCTTCCAATAGCCCTCACACACTTGCTGATACAGCTGCATCTCTTGCAACCACCCCAGTGGGTGTGAACTGTTGTGGCAAATCAACAGCCTCCCAGTGGTGACTAAGCTGCCAGACAGGAGATGGTGGCTCCCAGGGTACTGCTGCTGTGACACACTGTCCATCAGACAGGCAGGTGCATAATGTGCCATTACCAAACTAATTCTATTTTCAGAAAGTGATGAAGGACAAACGTTCCCATGCTGCACTAATGTCAATATTTTACAGCTTATTTAGGCTTCTTTTACTAAACACTTCCATGAATTTTGCTTGTTCCTCTTTTCTCAGGGCTAGTGGGAAGTAGAGGGCATGACTGACACTGAGCACAGTCAACACCACACTACCACCAGGCCTGCCTGGAGCCAGTGGAGAGGAGATAATGACAGAGAAGAAAGCTTCTACAAAGGGTAGAGGAAAGAACCAACTGACTGATTTGGGAGGAGCAGCAACACACACTCTTCTGGTTCTACACTACAGGCACAGAAGCTGTTGAGTTGCACAACTAAAGCTGGAACAAATGGACAGTGACGCAGGACTGACAAAGCTCAGACATCTCTGGCTGTGCAATTTCTGTGATGAGCCACCAGCTACCCTGCCAGCTTTTTAGTTACCAGATTTACAAGTACCAGCATTCCCTGGAGGCAAAGCTGACAGGAAGACACAAGCCTACATTGCCGTGTGGGTCTCACCGATTTCTCCCCCCAAGCAAGAATAATTTCAAATTTAATAAATGCGCTCAAAGTGCAGACTGATACCTTGGTTAAAACTGGCAAGAAGTGACTGTTGAAATTGGAAGCTGAAGCCAAGAAGCTTTTTCTAAAACAACTCTTAGATGGATGACTACTTAGCACTTTCTAGAAAGTCAGGGATCTCAAGTCATTCTTTATAAAAGACTCTTAAAATACCAAGGCATGAGGTTGCCTTTGAAAATTGTTTCCCTTTGTATCCACGATGTCTCATACAAAAATCTTTTAAAAATATGCCCCTTCAGAAGTAATTCTGGTGGATGTTCCCTTCCATTCAGTATTTCTTACTAAATCGGTCTGCATAAAACCAGGATATTTAATCCATATGGCTTTCCTTTCTTCCTGCTGCTCTGTCCCCAGGCTTCTGATTTTTATTAAAATATTCAGTAATTTTAAATACCTTTGATATTAAAGTGGGGATAAACTGAAGGAACAGATGAAACGTGAAAGAACCACTCACCTGTGCTTCAGAAGCAAGTATACCCAGTAAGCAAAGGCACCAGTGATGAGCAACCTTGTTTATACAATTATTTAGTACCCAAGTAAAAACAGATTGTTGGTAGGGATTTTAACATGTCGAAGTAGTTATTTAAGATACTTAGTTCCAACAGACATTGTTCTTTAATAATTACTGACTTAAGATAATTATTAATTAACATTTTAGTAAAATGCTTTGAACCAACTAAAGACTTTGTTTCCACTATCACAGCTGAAACTGCATAGACTACTATCACAAATACCATATGGGGCAATGCACTACAGACATTTTTCTCCATAAGAATTCAAAGCAAAGTTACTAACTGTCCATTCCCACGAGAAAGTTACAGTTTGAGCAGTGTCAGACACTCCAGCTACTCTGCAGCAGCTCTCCAAGTGCATTCCTTAGCCCCACAGTACATGCACATCCCTCTTTTCTCAGGGGTACCTAAAGATAACTCATGCTTTCTGCAAGCTAAAAGTACACACATTAGCAATTGCTTTCCAGCAGCTGACATCCTCATGCTCACCCCTGCTTGACCTTCAGTAACTTGTTCAGGCATCAACTATCTGGTTTTCTAAAGCTAATACTGGCAAAAAGGGAACCTTAAACAGAGCAGTATTTTAGAGGAGTGTGCTCCATCTTTTGGCTCATGCAGGCCACACAGCCTTTTATCAAGGCATTTTGAGAGCTGTAAGTAGCAATCCTTTCCCAACACGTGACTGAATAAATCAGTCACATGCCCAAGCTGTGACCAGAGATTACTCCCTCTCAGTCATGTGAACAATGCATTTATAATTGCCTAACAGAAAAGAAGCTGCATGAAAACAGTAGCAGAGAGCAGACTGTCATAAAAACCCACCTAACATGAGATTCACTCTTTGCACACATCAGTGGCACCTCTGGGAACAATGCTGCCAGGAATCAGCCCAATTGCAGGTAAATTGCTCGTGCAGACAGAACCCAGCCTGATAGTTGGGCATCCCCCTTCTACAACACACAGATACATCCCTCTCCTTGCAAAACACCAATAGTCTTCTGCACACTTATGTCTGTGGCTAAAGCAAGCCAGAGAGCAAGATGATCTAGTCTGTCTTGCAGTTACAGAAAGGACGCTCCTGTAATTTTTACTCTGTGGCATTTGGTAGTGATGATGAGGCTTGGAAGTAATTATTAAGATAGGTAGTTACCACTGGAAAGTGCTCTTCAGTAATTACTGACCCAGAACTTAAACGGTTTATGTGTAAGTTTAAAGGATCAAAGCATTTTTCTCCCCTCCACTTTCTGGAGAGGATACAGGGGAGTTATTAGGAGAATGGCATTTAAATGGATGTTATATGGAAACCACACATGATGGATCTCCGGCTTTTAGATACATTCTGTAGGAAAGCAACTCCTTGCTTAAAAAAAAGAAACCAAGAAGGGAAATCTGCTTTCTCATATTACTCTTCTATGGCTTACTCAGTGGTGATCAATTCTAGTTTAAGAGCACCTGAACACTTTAAATCGCTTTGGGATTAATCCTAGTCTCTCTGAAGTGGTAGCTAACTTCTGAGTTTAAAGGAACAAAGATCTTGCTGATACCTTGACTTGAGAAAAAAAGCATAATTTCCATTCCTTACCCATCCTTCCCTCTCTCAAATACCTTCATAGGCAAAGGAAATGGACACTACTGCTTGCTAGTAAAGCTTGTATGCCCACAGGCTCTTTCCAGACAATTTTATGTACAACAGGACGGTAGCAGACCAAATTTTAAAAACGTGAACTACCATAATCTACAGAAGATTTTACTGAGTAAAAATTCCCTTTAATTTCCCTTTTAGTTCATTCTCGTAAGGGCAGATTACTAGTGACAATGGTTTGGGTCTTTAGCTTGTAGTTTCACTGTTTTCATGGTTACACAGTGTATTACAGTACTTCTGTTATTATATTATAGTATAATCATTATAAAGCTTATCATTCAAAGTCCCAAGGGAAAAGATTAGGAAAGGTTTAATGTTAATTGAGAATGTGTTGCTACTGTTCCTACCCCCATTTTATGTACTAATTTATTCTTTACATGTTTTCAACACAAAGAAGGCATCAGAGTTGGGCCTTGAAATAGGTATTTCATATATGATGTCCACATACTTCCAAGAAAGATTAAATATTAACTACAGGAAGAAAATTGTACAATTTTTCACTTGCTCAAAAAATGGCTTAATTCTTGCCATCTCACAGAATTTATAGGCATTGTCTTGAATAATCAAGTAGTAATATAACTCTTGGTTAAGAGAGATAAATTCAAGTATAAATATGTACACTTTAAAAAAGGACAGCATCAACCATCTTTTTGAAAAATTGTGTCTCAATACACTCAGCAAAACAAAGTGGGGGGTGGCACATATAAGTCAAACAAAAATTAAATTACCTTTGAATCAGCATCCCAACACTGGTGCATCAGTTCCGCAAAACTTCTGGGACAACTGCTTGGAATGGTTAATCTCTGAAAGACAGAGTGTGTACCAGTTATTAGAAGCATTTCCCCTTAAGCTGCTATTAATAGATTTCCTACAAAAGGAATGGAATTAAAATAAGTAAAACACACTCTTTTATCTTTAAACGGGATATAAAAGCTGAGGATTGACATATTAAAGAGACCTGTAGAGAAGGAATGGAACAAACTCACAAATTGAGTTGCTTAAGAAATCTCAGGGACAAGGAAATGAAAACAAGGCAAATAACTGAATACTAAACCACTACACCTAATAGTTTGTGTAGGTTATTGCATGGTATTCTAAGATGCTTGTCAAGATGAATATAATGTGCAGCCTGCTTTAATTTCTTTCTCCCACACAGATAATCCAGCTGTACAATACCTGTAAATCTCTTTTGAGACAACAAATGGATGAAATACAGATTACATTAAGTGAGTTAAAAAGAGTTAAAGTGAAGCTCCACATGACACAAGAGATGTTTCATGAGCCTGTGGTCAGAAGGATTAATGAGGACATGCAGATCTCAGAGAGCACTCAAAAGTGCACAGTGAACTCATATAAATATTTCTTGATAACTGAAAACAAGGAGTTGCTGGCTGTACCCAAGACGACTGACTACACAGATCATTTTGAAACTCATTTGGTTTTCTTTGCTAAGAGTTTTAGACATAAAAAGATTCCCTCAGGCAGCCTTAGAGGGCTTTTAGTTTAAAGACTGCCTCCGCACTTGAAGGCCTAAAAGCAAAACCATTCTGATACACACACCCAGATATGGAAGCCTCTCCAACTGAGATCAAACAAGCATCCCATCAACACTTTTTGGGAAGAAGCTCTTGCAAAGGCAGTTAACTGACTTGAGGTGTTTCATACTAAATTAAAACATATGTAGATAAAATAACCAGTTCCTCAGTGAAAATGCACCCAAATATAAGTGGGGTCAAGCTGAAAAAAGGGGTCCCTGTCCTGTAGCAGGTAAGAACCGGGTGTTACAGTCTTGTTCAGACCAACCTGTCAGGAAGACCCTTTCATCTGTTCTACTCTTGGCATTGCAGGAGCAAAGCAGAGCAAGTTGTGCCAAAACATACCATCCATTATACTATTGTAATGTCACCTGCAAAGCCTGATGAGCCACAACAGCCAAAGGAAGAGTTAAAAAAATTCTGCTGCACAAGCATTTGAACACCATGAAAGCTAGAAACACATGCAGAGCCACCACAGCAGTATGACTATGAAAATAATGTAATGCCTTAAGGTGCAAAGCTTTCTGCACAAGAAATACACATAATTTTGTACTGTGCATAAACAAGCTGTACTGGTGCTTGATCTCTGGTTGACTCATTAGCCCAAAAATACACTGCCTAGTCTTGCTACAGTATTTGTCTGTAACTCTCACTATTCCAGAAGGTGGAAAATCAGTTGCAATCACCATTTTTATGTCTCACTTAAGCAGAATGTTATCTGTCATGTATTGTAGAGGTGGCCGGTTCCAAAAGTGTCAGATTATAATAAAGATGATGTTTCTCACTGGCAATTTAATATGAGATCATGCCTAGCATAATCTGAATTCTCAGGTTTTTCTTTTCTGGATTAAAAAGTATATAATTATATAGAAACTCTACCAGAATAAAAATAACACTCTGAAATTATTCAGAGTTGAAAAAGACGCACAAAGAATCATTAAAATCCATTTCATTTGTTGGGCTCAGGCTTTGCAAAGGGGGATTTTTCACCCTACACAATTATGCTTTGGCCTCAGTCCTGCACTGATTTTAACTAGAGAGTTGCAGTGCAAAAAATGAAGGAGTAGCTCAACAGTGATTCAATTTTGTTGTGAGCTGGAACCATGCAACTCCACTGATGGCAACAGATTGAACCAAGAGCAGAACCTGACCCTCACACTTGTTTTGGAGACACAGAAACTATGAAGAAAACTAGCACAAGCTTTTACAAGGCTTGTGCAGAGAATGTTCCCTAAGTCATAGCCAGAAAAAAACATGAACTATGTAAGCACGTGTCATAATGCCCTCTAAGATCACAGGCACCCTTCCAAAGAAGATGATAGCAACAGGCTAGTGGTACCTGGCAGACAAACAGGTGGCTCTGAACATGTCACCCATTAAGTTTCTTCAGCCATGAGTAAAACAGTCTTCATGTCCACTTTTTTTTTTTTTCATACTATGTTTTGCACAGTTCCTTGCTCTGGAAAACCGCAGAGAAATGTGCATTGTATCCTCTGACATCCTTCAGTGTATGACTACATCTCTTCACAACATTCCCAAAGCCTCTCTGTACCCCTTACATGAGGCTGCACATGGTAGGCATAGGAAAGAAATACTGTTTATGGAAGGCTTTATGGGTCCTCCTTCAAACTGATGTGTGAGGCTTTTCCTAAACTAGGAGGATGAGTGCCATTGTGCCTTCTGCTCTGATAAATGCTGTAGAAGACCACAGTTTTAATATTCAGACTGCTAGTGTGGCTATTCCAGCTAATTGGCATATCATGGTATCACTCACTGGAATTAAACCAGTCAGCAAAAAAAAAATTAAAAAAGAGAAGGGGGAAAAAAAAACACCAACAAAAAATATTAAACTAAGAGGAGGAAACCTAACTCCTCTGTTTAACCCTGAAGCATTTTGAGAAACAGTTTATGTAGAATAATAGGGATCTGTATTGTACAGCCACTGCCTCGCCATTGTAATGTTTCCCAAGCTTCCGCTGCGTCTAGATAGAGGAGGTTTCATCTTTGTGGAGGATTTCCATGCTGGTCTGTGTGTGGTACAGTCACAACTTTAAATGTTTTTTAAATGTAGTTACTGTCTTTGATATCAAGGGACTATGTGTTCAGATATACGCTCACATGTCCAACTAACTGAAAGCCTCAATTTGTGAGAAGAAGAAAAGCGAGGCTGGGGACACTGTACAAACGGTGTTTACACCACTGAAGTGCTTTTGAAATGGAAAGACTCTGCATGAGGAGGCTTGCAGCTATGCCACAGCCTTGCCGATACCAGTGAGGAGCTCATCTTCAATGTAGTGTTGAACGTAGGTGGCAAAACTGTAATTTCTCTCTTTTTTTAAAACTATTTTTTCTTCTTTTATTTTTGAAATTTTCATCTAAGCGGCAGTTTCTTGTACTATAGTGACTCCTGCTGGGAGAGTTAAGTTGAAGTAGCTGAAGGTCTCTTACAGATATATCAACTCCCGGCCAGTAAAAAGATGTCCTAAACGCAGGAGATGGAGTTAAACTGTTCCCCTACCTTGGACGCAATGGCTTCTTTCATCACTAAGAACAAACCCCTAGGTTTTACAATTGAGACTGAGAAACTAGTACAGTACTTGTACAATTTTTGATCTACAGCATCACGACGTGAAGCTGCAACAATTAGATGTAAAGGGTCCATTCATGAGGAATAACATCACTTTGACCCTTTGTGTTAGCTCCTACTGCTAATCTTTCCATACGCGTGAACTTACTTTCAATTTGAAGAAGATGAAAAAGTCTTTTGCAAAACCCCAATACTGTTTTCTGATCTATGTACCTGAATGTAGAAACGTAGTCTTACCTCGTTTTTTTCCACTACAAGCCAAGCTACTTGTAATCCTTCCAAGCCTTTAAAGGGGACCTCCCTTGTTAGCATCTCCCAGAGAACCTGGAACAGAAAAAAAGAAAAGAATTTTTATTTCTGTACTTTGTATTTTAAATACATTATTAAACCTTGATACAGCACTATTCTGTATCCAATTATCAGGCAACCAGTTTCCATTTGCAGGAACTTGGACCAGTGTTTGTGTGCAAGATACTCTCACTAAATTAATTTGAACATTTCTGCTTTTTCCCAGCTCAGATGAAAAACTAGGTTGTGTGGGGTCTAATGCCTGCAATTTTTGTGAGAGCCATGGAAAATGCTTTTTACTTTCTTTGTACACTATAAAGTTCACATTTGGCAGTTGAGACTTGGACACTGAACTCCTCTCCTTCTCAGTCCCAACTGGACACATCTTTGCTTTGTACTCATATTGCATTTAAAAATATTTCTATTTGACTGCAACCACTGCTTCCCAGTAGTCAGAATATGATCTAAAAGGTTTTATGGTGTTATGATATGTCTAAGAAAAAAATATAAATTTGCAAACAACATTGTAATAGCTTATGTCCAAGTATGTGATTATGTTAAACTGAATGATATGCAGAATATAGAAAATTTCTCTGCCCTCCTCAGTATCTTATAGATTGTCCTTAGAATCAGAAAGATCTCCTAATTTTGCATGCTTTTAGCATTTGGTAACACAGTACCCAAGAATCTAAGTTACTCTTGCAGAAGAGACTTTGGCATCACCAAAAAGGCCTCAAGTCAATGAATCCAACTTGCTTTTATGCCATTGGGACTACACAGTGGAGCTCAACCAAATTACCAGACACTTTGTACCTTCACTTTTATATGTATTTTTTTTCCCCCCTTAATTCTGAACCTTCCCATGTGTATCTTGTTACAAATACCTACACATAAACTTTTCTTCTGCTCATACAGCAAGCATATCAACAAAAAACACTATTTATGTAGAATTTGACCAAAACCATTAAGATCCTTATGCAAGTCTGTATAACCTTGTTATTTCAGGTAGTACTCAGGCTTATTCCAGCTACATCATTTTGAATGGATTCTGGCCAGCTATGAAGGTAATTAGAAAGAAAATGCAAGAATATTGGCAGATGCTACTGAAGCAGAAAAAAATGCACTGAAGCAGAGTTGGGCCTTTAATCAAGTGAACAGGGTACTCCATCAATAGACCTATTTGAATAATTCTGCTCGAGTCAGAAGACTGATTAGTAAAACTAAGGGCATCTTGGAGACATAGGTAAAAGGACAGTTTTCCTAATAGCAATATACGGAGAAAGCTATCATAGAGGTATTCATTTCTCCTGTTTGCCTCAATTCATTCCTTTTAGAAGGAAAAAAAATAGCACTTCAATTTGTAATTCCCAATATCACCTCTCTTCTAGTAGAGAAGGATATTTAACAGTGAGAGAAGGAAATTATTTAGCAGTCCCAGGTACTTCAGACAAAACAGCAGAGTATAAACCAGCCAGGTTAAAACAAAAGCCCCTGGATCAAATCAAACCTGCACTTGAGTAACCTTGCAGAACCACCTCATCTATCCAGCTGCACCAGGAAACCACAGAGAGGAAACTCAGGTTTCCACATAAGACAGAGCAGTATCTCTGCTTGCATATTCCAGGAAAAAAATATAATTAAATACATGTTAAATGTCTGCAAGAGACTTGAGCAGGAAAACTCTACTGCTCTACCTTTCTTTCAGAAAACTGAAAATTGTGAAGGGTGTCTCATTTCATTCATGCACATAAGAGGTGAACATTTTGCACTGAATTCTTTTATCATGACACCTTTAGAGTTTATTTCCAGTGCCTCTACGGGTTAAGCAATAGCTTAAACACTTCAAGACTGCATATACTTGAAGAGAAAATCAGCAATCTAACACAAAATGAAGAATTTATCTTAAAATTCTATTTTTTACTAATAGTAGGAAAAAGCAAAAGATCCTAAAAAGTGAGATGTCAGAAATCCTTGTTTACAAAAGTTTAGGAAATGTTATAACAACAACACAAATTTCATGTTCAGGCCAACGGTGTAGATAAAGCTTTTCCATCCAATGGTGGCACATATCTATCTTCATTTTTATAGCCACTTCAACCACATCTAATAAATTAGCTACCCTGAATAATCAGATTAGGTGAATAATTGCATTATCAAGTCTTTAAAAAAGCAGCAAATGGGTATTTTCTGCATTCTCATTGGTCTCTTCCTGTTCTCGGAGCAATGAGCAGAAAAAGCACCTCAACCTGACTTACTCCAGCCACTTTATTGCAAGATACACTCTGTTCATTTCCAGAACTGGCTCCCCAGCTCACCTCATATGGAAATCAATCTAACTTCCATCTCTGGTGTAATTTAAGTGATACTGATGCAGTACACTTCCCCTTCCATCTCTGATGGTGAGGATCACCTGTTTTCCTGATCATATCACATCACATCTCTGTGATGACAAACAGCAAAGGCTCACAGAGAAACAGCAAAGCTAGACCTGATGGATATCAAAGAAAGATCATTTAATGCAGTGGTTTGGAAGCTACGGCCTCTGAAGATGTTGGACTCTTCTCTGCATACAGAGAAACAGAAAGGAGAGACAAATGTAGAGTGTTCATCCTACACATGAAGCTGAGAATATGAATTACACATTCTTCAGGAAAAGCTCACACACTTCTCAGCTCAGCTGTGCATTTCAATGCTTATACTCTCAACAATGTGACAAAAGAAGAAAAAACAAACAAACAAAAAAACAACCCACAAAACAACAAAGACACCACAACCCAACCCCAGTGCGAAGCCAACAAAGACTCAAAGTGTCATACAGGATAGGGAACACCCCAATTAGTAATATCAGCAATTTGAGAAAATCTCAAAAACACTGCAATTTTGAGAAAATCACTGAAAAAAGAAGAAATGTTTTCTCTTGGTAGGAAAGTGTTCACAGATGAGGGTCAGCAGCCACAATTAGCAGAAGTACAGAATGAGCAGAAAATTTTGCACTCTTAGAGGTACTGCCCTTGGGCATGAAAATTAGGTCAAGTTTTCTCTGCATTGATCCAACTCAAAGTTAAAGATCTCATAATTCTTTTCAAAAAGAGTAAGGGATAACCCCTGGAGCTGGCCAACATTCCCTCTATAAATAGCATATGTTCTCATGGCTAAAGCAATGTATGAACTAGGAGCATTAACAGCTGCTACATTTAATGGCAGTCTCCATGTTACCAATAGCCAATTAGGACTTTTGCTTCTTTGTTCTTGTGTTAAATCTATTCTAATTCACAAACACACACTGCAGTGCACTACAAACAATTTTGCCAGAATAGAGCTTTTACAGTAACATTGTCATTCCACATACACTTTCGTATCAGGAAAAGAAGAGAGGAATCGTTTTTTGATCAACACACACAATGACATGTGAGTTAATTTTTAGATTTATCACTTGTAACACTTAGTATGTATTCATTAAAGCATGCATTTGGACGTGGATTAAAAAAAGAGAATCATAGCATGGCTGAAGGAAAGAGCAAGATCTGTATTTGTGTTGTCATTTATCTATTGGAACATTTACCTTTAGCATTTCATGTCAGTATTATAAATTATTTACATCTCGAAGAGAATATATGGACCCATTTAACCATCCACAAAGAGCAGTGCAAACTCATCTAAACATTAGCTATAAACATGTAGGCAACTGCTCACACAGAGGAAAATTCATTCCAGTTGAGGAGCAACTCAGACCTATAAGGTTGCAGAAGGACTTCAACACTTCATAGAAAAAAGCTCTTGCACACCTTCAGCAGAGTATTTAAAATCACAGACTGGTTTGTACAAAGAAAAGCCAACCAGGAAAAAAAAAAAAACAAAACACAGCAGAAAAGGAATTATAGAAAACCTCAGGGAAAGCAACAAGTATTGCAGAGTATCTATTCCTAGCATCTTGCTAGTTTACATTTGAAAGGATTCTGTTCTTTGTTAACAAGACTTTAACTGAAGAAAAGCAGATTTGTCTCTCTAGCACAAAGGCTGCTGGCAAGTTTGAAAAGGGATTCTTTAAATTTTGTTTTTATAGATGGTAATCATGTGAAGAGACAAAAATACCCTAAGATTTTTTGTTTTCAGTCTTCCTAGCTAATTTGCTGACAGTCTAACACTTATTATAGGGAAATTCCAACATTTATTATTATATTCGGACAGTTTCTTGCTGGTATAACCCCATTATGTAAGTAATTCTGTGAAAAGAGAACTTGGGCAACTGCCATTCTTCAATTCTACCCCTTGTATCTCCTCCAAAAACGATGGTTTCCAAGACTGGATTCAAGAAAAGAATTCCTTCCTAAGTGTTTATGAATTCAGAAATTCCTGCCCCCAGCAGAATATATTAGCTCAAAACCAATATATTAAAAAATGTGGGTCAAATACAATTAGGCATACTAAACTAGCACTATACACCTATAATTGCATTAAAATATTACAGTAACACTGAACGCTTTTCATACAGAGGGTATTTGGTTTTATTTCCAAGCACAGAACTGTTAAAGAAGATCTACTTTTTGGACCAGGGAAAATAAATTATGTGCAATATACTGTTCCCAAGGCTCTAGCAACACTTGACATGGTAAGATACTTAACAATTTCCTACCTTCTCCCACCTCTGGAACATTACTTGAAGTCATTTCACACCAAGATGGCTATGTGAGCAATCTGAGCTATAAGACTATGTTTGGAATTTCTCCTCTAACATTTTTGCTTTGTTTTGAAACTGGAATGTTTCCCTTCAGTGGACAGAATGTGACTGCTTCCAGTAACAGTTTACATTAACATTTACATTTCTTAGCTTATGCTCTCTTACTCTTTGTAATCTACTTGGGTTAGCAAGCAAGAATTTTGAATTTCATAGAATCACAGAATTTTCAGGATATTCACTATATGCAACCATTTGGCAAAATGTTTAACTTATATTCCACTGGGACATCAGCTTGGCTATGTATAAGCATGACTTTAAACCACTGCCTCCCTCACATATATCTCCTACCACCCATCAAAGAGACAGAGGCAATATTTGACCGGTACTGAAAGAATTCCACATTTTGCTACCAGTGATTGAATCCAAATGTGAATCCAGAAATGGCTAATACACACATATGCATGGAAACTACAACCCCACTTCTTTTTCTTTTCTCCAAAAAGTATTCATTACTGTTCTCTGTCAGAGACAGGCTATGGGACTAGGCACACAACTGGTCTGACCAGTAGGACTATTTCTAGCCTATTTTGTATTGGAGAGCAAAACCAAATTATCTTTTAAATGTGGATAGAGTGAAATAATTCACATTACTGTACCCGCAAACCTGACATTCTATTGAACTACAAGCAGTTGTCCCCCCTTAAGAAAAATGGCAAAGCTATTCTGGCCTTTCTGATATTTTTAGATGGGGCCTCTACCTTCACAAGAGGTCTCTATTCTCACCACTAATGATAGCAGGGTATTTTAAACAATTAAGCATGGAGAAGTGGTTTACTTTTGAATATAAAATTGCCAATACTCCATTTTATGGAAAATGGAATCTCAATCGGTTCGTCCTGTTACACACCTACTGTAACACAACCTTTCTCTCTTCTGTTTCACTAAAACACAAGCAGAGCTTCACAATGGAGGTTGTTCAGTGGCTTCTGGAAGCCTTCAGATACATGCTTGAATACTTGTGGTAAAGCATGCACTTCCCACACTGGCATTCTGCTAATCTAATCAGGTAAGGATCTTACTATCTCAAAGAATTACTGAGGCTGGAAAAGACCTCTGAGATCATCAAGCCCAGCCTATGGCCTAACACTACCACACTGACTTGACCATGGCACGAAGTGTCACATTCAGCCTTTCCTTTATACTAAACATATGAGATACTGTTCTTCTATAATTTTCAAGCTTGTAATTATAAATTATGGGTCAGTCTTGCAAGAAAGTGTGATCTTTTTCATTGTCCTTATATAGAACTATTATTCTTGCCTCACACAAAAGCTGTCACAGAGATCTGCTACGGTGCACAGGGAAATGAGAGGCACTTACCACTCCATACGAGTAGGTGTCACATGTTTCAGACACTGGGAGACTTTGGATAACTTCTGGGGCCATCCAGGGAAAAGTGCCCACTAATGACATATGTGTTGTATGGGAGTGGAATCTTGAGGCTCCAAAATCACAAATCTGACAAAAATAAATAAAACCCAAACAGATTTGAGAGTATTGCCCTCATTCACAAGGCATCAAAACATCAACTCAAGCAGCAGAATCTTTCAGTAAATATTGAAGTGTTCATACCTTCAGCACGCCATCAGCAGCTATAACAACTGAAAATGAAAAAGCAATAGGTTACAAGAATGCTACTAAAAATAAACACAATTTATTTTCACAGCAGAAGACTTCCTATGATCCTACAGTGAGCCAGCACCTGAATATGCTGCTTTCTTTTAGAGCATCTGATGAATACCTGCAAGCTTTCAAACAATGCAAAACCTCAGGCCTTACAGAGTTCAAAAAGGGCAATACAACTATGACTGAAATACAGATAAATTCTCTTCTCCCCAGTGTAGTTCGTCTCAACATGAAGGTCTCTGAAAGATTAATTAATAAAAGAACAAAACATACAACTGAGGTGAGATCTAGACTTTTCTTTACTATGATCTCCCCATGTGCATTATTAAAACCTGTGTCACTCCTATCCCACCCACTACCAGTAGCAAAAGTTTCAGCTACAAGGCAACATTCAGCAAATTTCATAAATGGTCATCAACTGCCAGGTACAGACTAACCAGTGCAGCTCCACACTGAGTGCATATTACTCAACAGCATGAATACCTGTCAAACCTCAAAACAGGCCACAGTAAAGACAAGATTTTCAGGTAAGAAATAATAGGCTTTATCCAGTCTACTGTGTCTGGTGTCTGCCAGCCCCTCCTGGTACTCAATCCTTCCACACAGAAAAAAGAAGTGAGAAGTGTCCAGGCAGCTGGTAAGATGGGTACAGTCATGGTCAGGAAGACACAACCTGAAAGAGCCCTCCACAGTGCTCCAAGTGGTGCCAGGGACTGTAAAAAAAGCTCAGGATGGGGAGGAAGGAACAAGCTCTTCTTTGCCTAAACAACTCCTAGGGCAGCTTGATGACAGCCAAGGAGTTAGTTCTTCCTGTTCACAAGTCTCAGGTACAGACTTAAATGCTACATTAACACATAACAGGAAATGCAGAGCATTTCAATGTTTTGCTACATTACCATTCCTGGACTTCAGATCCCTGTGGATTACTTTGACTGGAGCTTCCATGTGTAAATAGTGCATTCCTATACAAAACAAGGGAACAATCTAGTTAGGCAGGCTGAGCATGGTCATCACCTACCAGCAGTGATGTTTTCTGGTTCCCATTAATTGTCCCCATTACAAGCTGCCATACCTGCATGCCACACTGATATGTGCAGGAGAAGCAAAGCTGCCCATAGTCTACTCTGAGTAAAAAAACTCCTCTCAAAGTTTGTATCTCTCAGAGCACCTCTATGGGTATGCTAATGCTTTTTAACATCATGTTCAGTTATTTTCTCTGTGTTGTCTACACAGGGAAGCCAACATAAGAATTAATTCTTCATTCATTAGTTTATAATAATTCCTGTGTGGTCACAGAGAACACAAAGGACAAAACAGTTTGTTCTGCATTTTTACATAAAGAATTTCAGTATGTTTGCTGTGAATAAGCCCTTAGATTCCTTAAATGTCCCATTTCAAATCAAATGTAATGATAATTATGCACTTTGCCTCATAATTACTCTAGATCAGGAAAATTACCCTCTTGGGGACTTAAGGGCAAACCAGAAACAAAAACAGCTTGTAGACAATATTTTCACCCCAGAAATTATTTTGTATTTCTGACAACAAAGGAATATATTAAAAAGCACAGTGATTGGAGTTTCTTTTTCTAATGTTTGGGGGTTTTGTTGTTTTTTTGTTTTTACAATCTGAAAAAGGAAGCACAGGATGGTTTTCCTGACTTCATAGGAAAAGCATCTCCAGCTGTACACTTCGCTGGCTGTGTAGGACAGTAATACACCACTCCTCTTGATTACCTTTAGCTATGTCAGTTGCCCAGGTCATGATATGATCCATATCCATCTCTTCACTTTTGTTACTATTAATGTAATCAAACAGTGAGCCGGCAGAAGCATACTCTGTGAAAAAACAACAAACAAATTCACATGATACTTTAAAACATTGCATCTAAACTGAAAATTCTAATGGAAAGCCTGCCAGTTCCAGAAAGCAGTCAACCTCTGGCTTAATGACAAATAATTTGAGTGGTAGTTTGTTTTTATTATCCCAGCACAGACATAAGCTACTGCTAAGGGTTAAAAAAATTGATAAAGTATATATAACAACAGGCAATAAAATGAAAATAAATTAGAAAGGTCTGGCATCAAGAAAGCTCAGGCAAAGCAGTTCAAATTCTAGAGTGTTCTGAATGTTAGAGGTTCTAGATGGTCCATGTTCAGGATCAACAGACATTTTTCTTAATTTCTCTCAGCTGCACCTAGAAAAATCCACTGCAGGATTTTATTGGTCCAAACAATGACTTCTGTGGCCCATTGGGCATTTGCAAGTGTGGCAGATGGAATCCAGTCTGACTGTCAGAGCTCACAGGGCTGACAGGCGGAATAATTAGACAAGTTACAACTACACACATTTAAGTATGAAACTAGAGACAACTGACACCTCTACAGTTTACAGAAATGCTTATGTATTTAAAGAGTGTATTTACTGGTCCTGATCAGAGGAACAGTTAATGGGTATGTTTGGTGCTATCAGATCCTTCTGACTGTTTCAAAAGACAGAGGATATTTCCTAACGGTGGGCACTACTGAATATAAATTATGCCCTATAGCAAAGAATAGTTTCTTATTTTTTTAGAAAAGTAAAACCAGATGTTAAATACATAATGTTCTGCTAAGAAGAAATGATTTTCAAGAGGAGAGCGAAATTAAAATTTTCCTATTTCCTCATGGAGGAACAGAGTAGCGAATGAAATAATTTGTTTGTGAAAAAATGGAAGGATGAAACTAGAGGTCTAACCCTGATATAGCAGGCCAGATTTCCTTGTGCTGCAAGTTGTGTTCATCAGTCTAAAGGCTGTAGCACCTCTGCTTAGTATTTATTAAATAAGACTTATGCTTATTTAGTATTCATTCATGTTTCACCAAAAACACAAGAGGAGGTTTGAGAGCTGAAGCAGCCAATACATTTTCTTCTATCTGGTTGCCAAGACAGAGTGGGCACATGCCACACAGTGTAGCCCAAGTAGCACAAAGACCAGAGGGATGCAAAGAGCAACTTCAAGCTTTTACCTCTCTTTCCTAAGAAAGTACACCTTTCCTTTCAGTGTACTTCTCAGGCAGAATTTAAGACCTACTTACAAGACTCCCAGAGTCTTCATATCTAAGGTGGCAAACCAGCTGATAAACAACAAAATTTCTTCATTTCAGCCATGTCAAAGCAGCAACAAAATCTTTCCCTCTAATACTGCATCAAATATTCCAAATTGCTATTAATATTATTCAATGAATGATGCATGATAGGCTAAATGCATAAAAATAAATACTGTGCCTCATCAAGGAAATCAAATCCACTGTGAGATTGCTGCATAGGGAAGGAAACTCTAGGATGAGTGAATCTGCAATCCAGAACATGGCAGCCTGTAGGAGAGCATTTCAGTGCTAAATGAAAGGAAAGAGGGAAAAAATAAGAAGTCCCTTGGAAGCAAACACTCCAGTGGCAAGTTAGTTTTGGATCATTGCTACAGGACCTCCTGCTGAAAGAAGCCTCTGCAGGTGACAGAAGTGGTGCTTCTGCTGTCACAGAAAGAGGAGTAAGCTGCTGACCTGCACATTTCCTTAATTAAAACATAAGCTTTTTTTACCCATGATGTCATCATCTATCTTATAAATGGATTCTTCAGGAATAGGTTGACTGCAGGCTTTGCATGCCTTTACAATGCATAATTTGATCCCCTGGGGTCAGGGACAACTCATCTCCCCAAGCCCTTTGCCACTGTGTGCGGGGAGGCAAGCAAGCTTCAATCAACAAAGCTGGATCCTTTAGTATTTCCTCTACTTATTTATTGTGCCACAGGTTTTTACTGGGAGCTATGGACTTGGAAATCATATTGTGAGGATAATTTTCTGTCACTAATGGAACAGAGGTATTTGCTTAGAAAGAAAAACTGAATGCTTGACTGCACACACCCTGTGATGGGCTGGGGAATAGATTGTAAGTTTCTATGCAAATGGGGGTCACAAGCTCCAAGAAGCTGTTGGACAGAGGCAGCTGTGGTAAAAAACTGATCTGCAAGCGAGGCATCAAGACTGCTGTTGACAGAGACAGCCAGTGACATCTAGAATGATGTGAACCATGTTAGCAGCTCAACAGGTGGGATGATCAGTAGTAACACTGACATACATCCCAGCAGGGAAACGTGTTTTGACTGCAGATGTAGCTTTTCTCAGAGAACTCTGACAATCTCGTAAGACATTACGTGCAGCTAATGCTCAGTGCATGCCAGTGCTTGGCTGAATGCCCTCATCTCCATCACTCTGAAGAAACATTAGTTTCTCAAGATTTCTTCTTGTTTGGGATTTTCCCCTCTTAAGAAATGGATCTCTGACAGGCTTAAATTTGCAACACTGAAGGCCATCCAGAAGATCATAGAATGAAATGTCTAAAAGACATTTCAAGCTCAATTAACATTTCTTTTCTCAGTAGCCATTCTCTCACGTGAAACAGAGAAATGGTGCCTTGCTTCCCTTCCAACCCTCATAACTCCAGTGTCATTGGAAGTTGAAGGGAGAACCAATGCAGTTTGCTAAGAAAGCTTTTCTCTTTAGCCAGGGTGGAATCAGAGCTCCCCACATAATAAGGTGGTGGGACTACGCAGCAGAGTCTCCTTCTCACAGATGGTTAAATAGTCCCAGTTCCCAATGACATAATGAACTACTTTAGCTGCTGTCTGTCCTGTGACTGGCAACCAGGTCAAATGTCATCTGAACACTGACCTTTTGTGAGATGAAACTGAGGATGTTCTTTTCCAGACATCATCCTGTTGATTATGCCTGTCCTTTGTTACTCTGCTTGACGGTTCACACTTATTCATGTTACAAATTACAGTAAAATTACATTATTTTATTACAATTATTACACTGGTTTATGAGCGTTCTATGATTTTCACTGCTTTAATAAGGTATTTATGTTCCTGTCTATATGCTGTCACCAGTGCATCATCTAAGTGATACAGACTGTGGCCACCCCATGCAGCTCTGGAGTACTGGTTGCAACAGGGTGACTTCCAGCAGGGCGATCCTCCTGCATGTGAAGCTCCTCTTGCTCTGACCAGTGCTGTATCTCCTATGTGCTCCCACCGGATTACACTGCCATCTGCTGTGATAATCGGATGGCTAAGAGACAGGCACAAATGACTGAATTTTCACAGGTTCTGTCCACCATCTGAAGACTTTTAAAAACCTGAACAGCAGGTTCAAACAGGTTTCAAACTGGTTTTAGACTGTGCTAGAACTTCTCTTCACATAAAATCCTTTGAATGTTACAGACATGGTAAAACATGCCTTCTAATTCACAGTTTCAAGGGTTTTACCTCTCCAAAGATTGTTTCTGCAGAGTGTAGGTTTATTTGTTTTGGATTTGTTTTCTACTACTATCTTACCTAGTTTCTCCCATACAGGAATGGGAGAAATTACATTATCTGTAGGGTAATTTTGTATCTGGACCAACACCAAAGATATGGGAAGGAAGCTTAAAGTGGAGCTAGAGAAACAAACAAAAAAACCCCCAAAAAACGATCTCCACATGACACTAGGAATGCCAGAATGAATAAAACCTAGGTTCCAGTGAATAAAGGGAGTTGTCTTCTGGCATCTAATAAACCCTTAGCTCTATTTCAGGCTCCTCCCATGGCTGGGTAGTGTCCCATGCAGATTGTCCTGTTTTAAATGCAGGCAGAATTCTTTGTGCAGCCTTGCTCTGAGCAGACTCAGCCTTCCTTTCATGAAAACTTTTACTTCTGTCATGTGTCAGTTAAAATGGAAAAGCAATTCACAGAACACAGTGAAAAATTTCTATTTAAAGGAGTGCTGTGTTTGTGCACTAAGAATGCCCCAGGCTCCAGCTCCCTTTGTGCAGCTACCAGCCAAGCTCCAAGCCTGTTCCTAGCTCCAGCACTCCCATCTACACTGAGGCAGGTGCCTCAATGAGGACTCTAACATTCAGAAAAGTTCAGAACAATTAGCAAAACACTGAAATTAGGTAAAGCTACTACCTTTAACAATGAAGTTTTACAGAATCAAGACTAGGGTCAGACAAAACCTCTTACCTGTAACAATGCCATAATTTGGAGGTTCAATGACAGCTCCATAGAACTGAATGATGTTTTTGTGACTGAGCACACTGAGTATTTCTGCCTGTTGGAAACAAACAAGTTATACAATTATGAATGGTGCATTTACTATAATAGGTTTTTTTTATACCTGAGCAAGTATACACATATGTACAACATACTTATAAACACTCAGGTATCTAGGAAAGAATGTCCACACATGCTTGGCATTTGAAAACCTCATGAGGGTGTTTGGCAGATAAACTTTTATGATGTTAGGGGAAAACAAAATATAATTTCAGACTATGCTTTTGAGACCAGGGAACAGATGTAGAAGCTAAGTCTTTGGAAAAACTGAAGGTCTTGGAAAACTTTGTTCAAAGAAAGATGTGGGGGTTTTGGCAGACCTATGGCAGTCCTATCCAGGATTTGTGTTTATTCACAAAGTACTATGGGTTCAGTGAGTTCAGCACTTCAGGCTGTTAGAGCATTCCAAAAACACACAGCTCCTTCCAATGTTTACTGGAAACACGGAGTTTCCAGGCATGCGCTGTAGAGTCTGATTGAATACACACAGCAAGTATGCTTGAGACTGCCAAATCACAGTTGAAACTGCTCCTCAGAGCAGGCTGCAGATGTTTGGAAACTCTGTATAAATATACAAAACCTTCAGATTCCACTTGAACAATGCTTCAAGGTTTGAAAAAGGAATTGCAAGAGAATGAGAACCTATCCACAGAAATTAAGACATATGATGGTCCTTGTGCCTTTAGAGAGAAAAGAAGAACAGATGTCTCCTTCAATGTCTCTTAACAATTTCACCTCTGTAGTAAAATAAATGTGAGAGATTTTAGACACATTTCTACATAGATATAGGTATCATGCAAATACAGATATATATGATTATATATTTGCCTCAGCAGCAATGTATTACTTTAAGACTCTGAGATTATGTTAACTCTGCATCAGTCAAGAGCACCTAACAAGAACAAAATCACACTCTATTTACCAAAGCTATCTGAGCTGACAGATCCCTTCTCAGATGCCTTGACAGGCTGCAGAAGTGTTGCTCTTTACCTACAGGGGAGTCATCCCACATTTGCTTAGCTGTCAATTAAATGATCAGTGAAAACAAGAAGACTGTAACAGCTTTGATGCAGAAATGCATGGTACATCATCTAGTGCTACTGTAACAAACATAAAGGCATAGCAAACCAGGGTTTTTTTTCACCTATATTTTATAGTTGATACCATGATAGCTGTATGTTACTGCACGATTACAGAGCAAGGCATGAGATGGCTGAATTTTTTCCTCTTGTCATTTAAAGTCTTTTCTGAGTAACATCAACATAAAGCATCAACATCTTTGAATTAAGACCTTTACCAAATATGCCAACATTTACACTTACTCAATTACATCCTGAACCATAGCTTTGAACTTTGGGTTGCACAAGTGCTTCATGCTGCTTAGCCTGCTCAGCAAGGAAAACAGTGTTGCTGTAAAATGAGTAATTTTTCCACGATACAGAAAAGTTTTTAATTGTACAGATGCTGTTTTGAGCAAATCATACTGCAGACTAACTCACCTACAAATCCACAAAGTAACTGATCTGGCAGCTCTCTAAGCAAATGTGGGAAGACTCACCTGCAGGTAAACAGCAGCACTCCTACAACCAGTCAAGGGATCTGAGAAGGGATCTGTTGGATTAGCAAGGGCTCTGCCCTCCAGCTCAGGCCCAGCAGCCTCCCAAGGCAGAGGACTCCAGCAGCAGTAGAACTGCTCATTTCACAAACTGTACCTTCATTTCACAAGCTGTACCTTCACTCTCCTTCAGTAGCCTGGAAGATGCAGATGACAGCCAAGTCATCAAAACCCACCTCCTTAGGCTAACAAATGCAAGACCCCTATACTTCAAAAAGTCGTATATTATGTTTTTATCATCTTCAGGAAATACTCAATTAGGGGATATCCTCTAACTTCTACCAGCATTACTGCTGGATAACCACAAATAATATTCCTTCACTGCCAACTGGAATATTGTTAGAAATGAGACCAGGCCACAAGCAATATTAGACAAACTCTATAGACCATCTCTTAAACACTTTGGTGGATACAGGGCAGAATAAAACTATCCTCTTGCACATTACTGAAAAATCTGTGCCTTCAAAACATTGTGCCACTTGTGGGTGTTTACAATATGTGTACCTCAATAGGTCATAAAAATTAATTCCAGTGGTCTCACATTTAATTGTCCCATGGCATGAAGCATTTACGTCCTGGCTACAGAAGTGGTACTAGACGAATTGTTTTAAAGAACAATTAAAAATGCCACATGATGGACACATCCAAGTGTCATAGCTCTCTATTCCACAGCAGTAATGTGCAGAACCCAGTGACTGTCCTCCATCTACAAAATGCTGCTGGATCCTGTAGAAGTCACTGGACAACAGGAAGGGCTGCCCTGCAGCCCCACCACCAGCAAAGCCCAGGCCTCCTGACTATCCAGGACTACCATGAAATGGACAGCAAGCAAGATATGAGCACAGAGCCAAGAGGACGAGTCCTTTGCTGCTGCAGGCATACTGACACACAGTGCTTTTATTATTTAAAGATTCAGAAATAATTATTTTCTAAGATCATCTTATTTACAGTTTATTACACAGTAAGATCACATTCCAGGAGTATGAAGAAATTCTGTGTCAACAGTGGCTAATACCATCATATTCACAGGGATGCACACACTCTAAACTGGGATTTAAGAGACAAAGCGAGTTTCCAACTACAACTAAAGAAAGGCACCTACTAATTGCCCACAGATACCCCAAAATAAGAACTGGATGGGAAAAATTGCCAACTCTTTTAAAGGATCATTACTTCTGAAAGAAATCCTCTCTAAACACTTTTAATCACTCTGCTGTTGTTAGCACTAGCAATTCTAGACTATTCCTTTCATGTTTTGCTCTTTTCAGCTGCTGCAGATCAGCTGTGAACTCCATTAGCCAATTTAAAGACACTTACTCCTTACAGTGAGAACCAGATGCAAGTCAATCCACATCTTTGAAGCTTTTGTACTTTTTTTTTTTTACAAGAATGTGCCATATTTCAATAAAAGACTGACTTTCAGATAGCAAATTACAAAGTGGTAGTTAAAGACCAGTATTTCAAAAGTCTCTTAGGTACTCATAAGAATATTTAGAATAATTTTTAAGCATCAAACTCCTACTTGATCCAACATTGCCTAAATGCTTAGAAGAAAATTGTGCCATGCATCTGTCTGCCTGAAGGCCACAGAAGGCATCCCAAACTGGCTCAGGTGTGACAATCACTTCCCTCCATAAAGCTGCTATCTAACACAACCTAAACGAGCACCTATTTCCTTCCTACAGCCAGGGCGATGACAAGTAATAAGTCTTCAATTACTTTGTAGTATTTTTTGTATGAAAGTTTTTTTATTTTTAAATGTTGGATTGAAGCAGAAATAGAAGGAGCTCAGGTGAAGAAAAGGCACATATATGTACATACAAGCTCCCTGGACATGACATGCAGACATTGTCAGACACACAAGGTGACTGCAGTGGAGTTGAATAATGCATTTAGTACCACAATAAGCTTAGTTACAGCCTAGTACTGATCAACCAACCCACGTTAAAACCATTCACCCTGTACTTCAGCCACAGATATGGATGAAATTACGTCTCACTCTTGAGTCCTACCTGAAGGAAATTGTAGACTAATGCCATTCCTTGAAGGCAAAGGAATTCAGAAGTCTAAATAACTCTAATTCACTGCTTACAAAATTCAACTCCTATCAAGAAATCCAAGGTCAGAGCAAACGACACTAAAAACACCTTCATTTAATTCTCACTTCTCCTCTAGCATCACTGTAATTCAAACCCAATTCATAAAACAACTACAGTATAAGATTTAGGAACTCAGGTAATCCCTCAATGTGCAAACTAATTGTGCTTTATGAACCATGGTCTAGATCACAGTGCTTAACATCTTAATTATTTTAATGCCTGCTTAATCTCTGCTTATTGACACATATGAAAATTACATCATCTGTGACTGACACCACCCTACAGCTGCCTCCAGACCTGCTCTTAATCTTCTAGTACAAACATCCATGCACGAATACTCCTATCAGTATTCGCAGCAGGTAAAAACAGGGTCCTCCTCCAGGCCTTGTCTGTGTTCAACAATCACTGAACAGAAATCACCAGCATGGATTTGGAGTGTGACCAGCAGCAGATGAGGGGACAGAACAAGCTACCTGGACAGGTGGTCTCAGCACACAAGTCCTAGCTTATTTTTACTGTTCAGTGCTGCTGCAGCAAGAGCAGGAAAACCAGCTCAGCTCTGCTGAGATCTTCCAAGGTCGGAGCTGACTGCAGATGTGGGTTACAGCCACCTGAGCTGAGCTGGCATTCCTCAGAACACAGACAAGGCCCTATCCTCAGATCTTTAATTGTAGTCACAAAAGCAGTGAGGAGGTGGATGGAGGCACTTTTCGTACAGCTGTGTTGTTGCCTGCCAGCTCCTCCTTCACACCAGCCACAGCTGCTCCTTAGAGCTCCCTATCCCAAGGCAGCTAAAGTTAGCAAAGACCAGACAACTCAGCAAATTTTAGTTACTCTGGTCCTCCTTGGAAATGTGTTAATAAGTTCTTAGGCTCACACTTGTAGTCAAGAGTTTGAGCTAGCAGCCTATTGCAGCAGCACAGCTGGAACTGAAAAAGAACATCTGTCCACAGTTTTTTCAGTATCAAAAGAGTTTTTTGCTTGGGTCTGGGCAAACTGGGCCCACAGCAATTTAATCACCATGTCTTGCAGGTCTCTTTGGTGTTGCTGGCTCAAGATGACAAAGCATGGCCATCCTTTCACACTGGTCTGAGCATGGTTTAGGATTAGCACAGGAAGTAGCTGCAGCCTCTTGTGAGACCACTGGGCCAGCCAGCAGCCAGCCAGCTCTCCTGCTGATAGATCAGTTAATTGCATAGCAAGAGGCATCTTCTCTCCATGCCAAATTACAGGGTTAGACATCAGTAACTACTTAAGGAATCTGATTAATACAACTTTGTTAACCACTTTCTAGTATTCATTATTATGTTGTGCAATAGCTTGGTTATTTACTTTTCTGAAGATACGTTTGCCATGTTTGTTAAGGAGATATTTAGACACACTTAAGGCAGCTTTGAAAGATAAATTTTTCAAAGTCTTGTTGCATTTTAATGGCTTTGACATTGGGAGAGTTTCAACTTAGCTACTCTCAGGGGATTTTACAGTCTAATAAAATGGCAGCCAGAAGAGGCCAGATGATGTTTCATTAAAATTGTTCTATTTACTGACAACCACATAAAAAGATACAGAATGCTAACACAAATCAATCCCAAACCTTTATTTCTAGATTCTTGCTCAAAAAATACATTCAGCTTGTATCTATTTAATTTGCCTCAGGAATGCTCTTCTATAAATTCACCGATGTCCAGTATGGGATGTCTCTTGTCATAAACCAGTTTCTTGAGGTAAATGAGTCAAATACATCATTTTATATGCTTTAACATAAATATTATACAGCTTCTAAAACACATTAAGGTTTTGACAGAAGCAAGAAATTACCCACAGAAGATAATTTTTATTACTTCATCGTTTCTGTCCTTTTGAAAGTTAAACTGAACTTCTTAATGAACTTCTAAATGAGCCAGATATAGAAACAGTTTATGTAATTTAGCTCTTCCTGGATTATTATCATGTCCCAGTCTTAGGCGACTAATGTTGTATCATTGCTAACAAATATTCCTCACAATATGCAACAAAGGGATACTTAAAGATTTTTAGAAATTTAAAGCTATTGTGAAGAATTTTACAGCAGAATTGTTATTCAATTATTATCATTTGTAACGTTAAAAAGAAAATCAAGCAGATACAAAATAAAAATTCAGGGCTTTGCCTACTTTTTTTTTTGTTCACATAAATTTGAGTAAGAAAAAAAAAAAATTTGTGCTTTGAGGTCTCCAAGAAGAAAGCTATTAATGAGTAAAGCACACTGATTATCCAGTTCAGAGAATATTTGTTAAACCTATTAAACTGTCTTTGGTATTAACAAAGCATGAAGAAAACTACATGAATATGGAAAAGCCAAAGAATCCTCAGAGCAATTTTTAAACTGCAAATAAGTAGAGTTACCATGTGCTTTGATGAGTGCTTGTGGGCACCTCTTTCAAAAGGGCAGTCATAGCTCTTTAAACTATGGCTGCATATCCCCTAAGGCTGTGTGAGTTGGGGGTTCTTTTCTAGTGTTAATTTAGAAGATCACTTATCAAAAATAAAAGCTATTTTCTATAGTCAAAACTCTTGTCAGCATTTGTTAGGTCTTAGAAGACAGCCATTTATTCGGTGTTACAGGAGTATTATTTCACAAACCACACAGAAAAGAAGGGTTAAATTGCATGCTCAGACAGATACCACCAGCACTTCTGTAAACACAAGAATTAAATTCTCTTAAGTACATCTATGATAATATACAAAACATATTTAAAAGCATTTTGATTTATATCACCACGCATTCTCATTTTTGGAAGTACTGTGATAGAAACACACTTTAAATACCTTGTATTGACTTAAGAAAGAAAAAAAAAAAGCACATTACCGAAATACCTCAACTACTGTTAAATGGTCAGAACATACTGCACTGAAGGAATATTGACATAAACTTATTACGTACTGTTAGAGATTCACCTCATGTTACACAGTTTACAATATTTCATTTTCACCACTAGCAAATGTGTTTAAGCTTTTTTGGAGGTAACAAACACTGCAGAACATGTTACTAGTAAAATATACTGGATATTCACAATTTGAAAACTCTTGTTTTATAATCTATCCCTTAATAGCCATGCAACCATTGCACATAATACTTGGAAGTTTTAAGGATAATTTGAAGGGTTTGGGATTAAGAGTTGCTACCTAGTGAAGTCCGAATATCCCTTTCAAAACACTGCAAAGACTTGCTCAGATCAGGATCATGGTGTTGGCCTTCTTCATGATGGGTGGTTAAAAACTTGCCATCAGTGAGAGAAGAGGTGATTAAGAGAAGCTGCAGCATTTAGGTTCAGACTAAGCAAGGGCACTTTGACTCACAACTACACTGTCATTTACCTAAGAAAAAAAACAAAAAAAACCCCAAAAAACCGAAACAACAAACCAAACTTGAAGAACAACTAAAGATCAGAAACAACTCATTTTCACACAGATTTCAACTAGAATTCAGTGGCTAAATGTATCCCACAGAAGTGTTACATTATGCAGCAAACAGCTTAAGATTGTATCTATTTAATATTAAGGAACCTGATAAAGGGAGATCTGCCAAGAACAAGAAGAGTTTGGATTTCACAAGTGTTATTCACAGTTAGTAAAACCCTTCAAAACACACATAAACTATGTCTTTCTAATGGTGTAAGAGTTTAGAAATGAGCAATGTCCTGCAATATTATAAATATTTCATTCAGGCAGATCAATAGTAGAAAGCTACCTCCAGCTACAAAGCAATACCAGAAATTGCACAGAAACAACAGATGAGCAGACTAAACAGCAGGCTTGAAATACCTGAGCTCCCAAAGAGCAGTTTATTTTCAGCAATCATCATTTTTCAATGTTAGGAAATTTTCCCACTTGCTTGCAATCCCTTTGAACACAAACCTGCTTTGATTACAGAGCACAGCAAGAAAACTCGTGACATCTCTAAAATACAAGGGAATAAAAGAACATGAAACTTTCTGACTCCCTGCTGGCTACACAGGTATGGTGGTTATCATGGCAAACCTGCAACACCTGAACCTTTCGAGATGCAACAAATGGAAAACCATCCAAGGAATTTTCTTCTGAAATCAAAGTCACTGTAAGTTTCATGTGCACCCTTTTGGAAAGACATTGTGGAATGACAGTAATGGGCAAAACCAATCCCCTCTCCAGGAGTCTCTTGCAGTGCTAAGGAGCAACAACAGAGAAAACAGTGCCAAAGAACTGGTATCTGGGGTAAGGCCATGTCCATACACATCTAGCTAATGCAGTGATTCTTCTGAGGCCTGCAGAATATTAGTAAGGCATCTGGATAATTTAGAAGAACAAGTCTAAACTCATTATACAGTGGCTCTTGCAGTTAGCAGACTCCAACAGAGACAGCAGCAACCATACTACTCACGGATCCTGAACCCCTACTCTAAAGCAGCTATGATGTTTCTACTGAAGTATTTTCTCAAACTTGATCATGAAAACTGTAATTAACCAAGGGGGAAAAAAATATGTTCTTGATGAGCAATCACTTTAAGCCTGTTTTTCAGTAGATAAACCCACCTACTGTAGCTAATAACTGGGACAGAACTTGATTGGTATCTCCCTTACTGGCATCTCAGTGATTGTTAACATTTCAGAAAATGCTTCTGGACCAGTCAGGCTGAGCCCACCCTCGTGAAAACATCACAAGATGTGTTAACTCCCTGTTATATGTTAACAGCAACTGCTGGGGAACCCTGTGGGGTTTTGCTTTCTATATGGGCTGTCAGAGCTCTGCAGAAGGGTCTCTCCCCAGTTACCACTCAAAAATTTACGTGGCCCTGCAGAAAAGCAAAGAATTGCTCCCAGAGACCACCTCCTTTAAAAAGGCACAAAACTCGCAGCACAGGAATTATGGCTGTGATCAGCAGACATAAAATAAAGGACAGAAAACAGATGCCAACTACAGAAGTTCTGCTGAAGTACCTCGGAGTCCTCCACAGACAAGAACCATTTTTCATGCCACATTTATCTATGCCAGAGCATAAGCACATTAAATTTGGGATGTTTCAAGGAAATGAGTTGCCACCATAATCTGAATCTCTGACTGCTGTGCATTATTTGAGTAACACACATCACAGATTCAAGTAACTTATCAAGTTTTCTTTCCCTTTGCCATGACATAAGCAATAAGTATTCTTCCTCAGGTTACAGCCAGATCTCCCTGTCCCTCCCTTGCTGAGAGTGGCAAGAACATGAGAAGGAACATTCTCTGGGAACACAGCACTCCCAGCTTCACCAAAATCTGATCTGCACCTTCTCCAACTAAGTATGATTACCCTCCAGCCAGGACTACACCATCAAGCAATACCCAGAACACCAGCAGCTCTCTGGCTACGCCCACACTACCACATAGACCACTATGGGTAAGAGCCTCCGTGACCAACAAAAATTAAATTTTCAGGACATAAATCCCTTACCTACTTTTCAGAAAAGTTACTAATTTTTTTCCAATGCTGAAAACTATGCTTTACTTAGAAACTTGGCTCAAATGCTACCCCTACTGGGTAGTGATAGCCTAAAAAATGAAACCACAAAAAACTCCTGAAATTTCAAGCTTTTACCTTTATGGAAAGTAGATCCACAGTTTGCTTAGTCTGTTTTTTTTTCTTGGCATTCTTCAGGCTACCTTCATGGTAACTCAGTCTTTTTCCATTAACACTAAACAATTTCCAATAAAACAATCTATAGGATAAAAACCTTAGAGGAAAACCAGCAGTATTTTAAACATTATTTTTAGTGTCAAAATTCCACACTTATTACTATTACTACACTATGTATTTCTGATGTGTAACTTTAGCTTTTCCTCTACCTTGATGAATATCTTGTACACAGAACTCCTTAACTTATCTAGACTTCTTTATAGCTATTGGCTTGCAGAGATATGCGAGTAACAATTATTTCACATCTAATCCTTGTTAAAAAAATGCTTTCAGAATAGAAAGCATTTTTTAAATTATGTTGACATCATATCTATATAAGAATACAAGCAGTCAGCCTCAAACTAAGTTGTTTAAAACGGCAATAACCTGAATACCAGTATCCCTGAACTCTGCAAAAAGTAGAAATCTAGAAAACCTTATCTAGAAGAGTGGTAGACACTAATTAGAGTGACCTATTATCCTGTGCAGGCAGCAGCCCCAAGTTCCATCAACAGCAGACTTACAAATAGCAGGCAATTCACACAATTTTTTTACCACCACAGGATGCAAAATTAAGCCAAAAGTCTGAGTTTCTCATCGCTCTTCTCCAACCAAAGAGCAATATCCCAAGTCAGTTCCTTCCCTAAAGTTAGGACAAAATGACCAGAGGCACCATAATCTCTGCCTGTGGGTGTGGTTCAAACTTCTTTGTGGAAGAGCAAAACTGAAGAATGAGCCAAACTGAGAACGAAAAGCCTGAGACCTGCTCCAGCTCCCTTGTGATAGATTGGTGGAACACAGCACATGCAAGCCAGGAACATTTCCTCTAAGGAAAGCTGGAAATGTGGAAAAATCACAGCATTCGCATACCATTAATTCTCATTCTCCAAGATGTACAAAATGTTTCTAAGAACTGCTCTAAGTCACACACATGAACAGACCAAAATTTCTAAAAGAATACAGATGTAGGAAAAAGTGGTAAATAGAAGACAGTTGAATGCAAAAATAACAGTACTGAATACTCCACAATGTAACCACAGCACATTTTAGCATCAACATATAAAAGGAAAGAACATCTTGCAATCACACTCAGGTTTGGCATTTCTCCTTTTGTGACTTTCTACTTCCATGTCAGTAATCTGCACCTTCACACTTCATTTGGATTTTCTCTTTCATCATTTTATTAGAAACATTCCAGACATATCAGAAATAAATGAGAGAAATACCACGTAGGTACCCGAGTGGGGGATTAAGAAAGTTTAAAAGGCCAATTAGAAAATGGAGATCACCTATTTTGTGATTACACAACCCTTGACTTGCATTACTCCCTCCACTGCCCTGCACTGTGCTTCCCGAGGACCTGCAATAAATGAAAAAGAAAAGAGGAAGAGGGAACATTGCATTATACAAGCACACAGGAACTTCAGGACCAGGGTCACATCGTGCAGCACCAATGAAATCACCTCCTTCCCACAAGCTGTACCCAAAGAGCAGCTAATGACACTGAGTCTGAATCTGAGTGCAGCAAAAGAATTGGCAACTTTCTTCCTATTCTAGCAATGCCCATAGTCCTTGCATGATGACTGATTTATGCTCTGAGTACAAGGATGAGATTGGCAAAGTTCACTATAATGAGTTGAACTCACAAGCTGGATCCAGGGTCCAGGAGCTCCTGTTTTGGTGGCACAGCATGCAGTCAATCCTGCAACATCTCCTTTGGTGTGGAAGAATAACAGCATCATATATACTACAGCTTTCCATTTTTCAGTGCCAGAGAATAAATTTGTCTGAGGACTATTGTAATTTACACATAGGGAGAAATAAACTCCTATGAAGGATCAGACATGAGCAAATGTAATTTTCCATGCCACCTACCTTCAGGTCAAGCATGGGTGGGATGCCTTTAAGCACTGTCCATCTAAGAAAAAGCATCCTCTAGCTAACACTGATAACAACACTTCACTGCCTGAGACACAGCTCTATAGATGACACAGCCAGAACTCTTTTCCACCCTTCAGAGTACTGTATGGCTACATGACATTACCCCTCCTCTCCCACTGCTACTGTGCTGTGTGCACTGTACTTGTAATACTACTAACCTGCTGAGAGTGTTCACTTCTAGGAGACAATTCCCTGATGCCAGAGAATGTCCTTCCTTCTGGATGGAACAAAAAACACGAAATGGAGCTTACGAAGGCTGACTCTTATAAAAAAAGATGCAGTATTGGCAGGAAAAAAGCACCCACTTCTTCTCTTCAACTAGAGTTAGCAATACCAGTGTTCCTTGTTACTGTAAAGGGGGTTTGGCTGACCCTATAAATCCAAACAAAAGTCGTCATAACTCTTCTGTCTTTTTTTCTTCTTGAGTCTGAATTGTTCTAGTTTGGAGGGCTTCAAGATTTCTCCTCTTGTCTTTATCAAATCTTTATCTAATTACTGTAGTTGGCTCTGAGAGGAGAATCAAAGACCATTTGGAGGTAACTGTTGTGCAGAGCAAATGTGATGGTCTTGCAAATTACTGCAAACCTTGCAACTATTTTAAAATATTTAAATCATTAATTCCATATTGTATCCTCAGGAACAGCACCTTGTCGGTTTCAGAGATAGTTTGAATGGAAAAATAAATAAGTTGTAGCTAGTAAAAAATTAGATATCTATCTTCAGCATTTTCAGGACAGACACTTTTGTCAGGAATACAGTTACTTAACCTAATAAACTGTTTGAAAAATAAAAACATTACCTACAGAGCAAAAATAAAATGATACTCTGCCAAACTATAGAGAAAACTGAGCATTTAAACTGGGTCAGTGATGCATCTAACTTTAGGTGCTTATGTTTGAAAATCATCTTGGAACTGCTACGAGTTCACCATTGCTTGTTCACTCTTCTCCCAAACTACAAAAACAAACCGAAACAAAACTTGTTTTTTGAAAAATCTTGAGAAATAGAGATCTTAAGCCTTTGTAAGTATCCTGCATCTTTTCATATGTCCTCACTGTTTAGTTTCAACTAACATGCCTTTATTATTGTGTATGTACAAAAAAGAAAGCACTGCTTTTTTTGTGTCAAGTCTCTCCCGAATTCAGAATTTTGATGGACTGAAGTAAATGATGATGATAGAATAATATTTAAGTTGTAAAATTCAGGTCCAAACTCTTCCAAATTAACATTTTTTAGGATGCTTTAAAATGAAAAGTAAAATTACTCATTCTGTTAAAAGTGGTGTATAAAGATAGATTTTCACAATGATGAACAGCCTAACCAGAATGAAGAATCCTCAACTGAAAGCTCACAAAAGGGACCTCTATCCCTTCTCCATTTTTTCATTTCCACTTGTCTTTTGAAAGGGGTGTCTCACCAGAGAACCTGAAGAGTAAAAGATATTAAAGTACAAGACTGAAATCCATCAAACCCAGGACTGTGGTCCAAACCCAACCAGATGTCAAACCCAGAGATACGAATGTGTGCTCACTTCTGCCTAATAAAATTTGAATCAAACACTTTGCATCTGATTCTCCATGTGAGCTTTTATGCAAACTTCTAAAGTGCAAGGAATCCTGGGGTGGAAGAGCTATTCTGAGAGCTTTCACATAGTCCATGTAATTAGGGAAACCACTTCCTTTGATTGTAAGTGTTCAAAACAGCTGAATTTCTTCTTTCAAAGAACTCTGTGATTTGGGTCATCTCTTTTACTTGCTCTTTCATGTTTCTCAAGATGAGAGGAGAGACTGTAGAGCACATTATTTAGAAAAAAAAAAGATTCCACTTTTTGTTTTAGGGATTGAACTTGGACTATTCAAAAGGTTGTCATTTGGAAATCTTTCTTTCCCTCCCTCTGTTTCCTTCCTTTTCTGATAAGCTCTTCAGTGGCTCCAGTGAACATAGTCCAAAATGCCAATTTAAACCTAAGGGAAAACTGAAATATGGTGCATAAAGGAAAAGGGACTCTCATTTTCCTTTGCACAGTTGTAGCTGAATATGTAATTATAAAGGAGCTCTAGCTGCAGGATCTCAGTCCCCATGTCACATTTACTTTTTTAACAGTTCTAAACATTGACCAAGCAAAAGGCAGAAATACAGATTTTAAAAGACAAACAAAGGAGCTGCCCTGGTCTTTGAAATGGGTCTGCAAGTTTTTTCTTTCAGAGAAAGAGAACTCAGGTCACAGTTTGAAGGGAATGACCACAGCACTAGAGCTAACAGCCAATGCCAGTGTTATTACTGAATCAAGTGTCACTTGCCCTGAATTTCTTGAGTCAGGCACCCAGTTAGTTCTGTTACTCCATGTTCATCTCTCAGTAACAGCCATAACAGGCTGGGAATCTCTCTTCTCACAGTACAGCAGAGAAACACAGTAAATATAAGGCAGGAGGTTTCTTACTGCATTTTTCCAATTAGCTGAGTAACAACAGTACACTTGTTTACCCCAGGAGGACTGAGCTTTATTCCCAGTCTGAAAAAAGTTAACCACTTGGGACACAGTTCCAGAAACCACATTACTGCCAACTTCTGCACAGGACAGATGAGACACTGGCTTAGAGAGAAGAACCAAAAAAGCAGAAGTTAAGAGCAGAACTCTGAAATGTGTGGGGTTCTGAATCCTCTACTGGCCTTTAAGGCCCTCACGAACTCTTCCAGAGAGTACTAGCACGGTGACATCCAAAAGGAAAAGCAATACAACAGGTCAGAATTGTATCCATCTGTTGCTACATACTTATACCTTATGTAGCACCTCAGCATACACGGATACATCACAAAGAGGCCAAATAAAACACCTTTTCTTTTGTTTAGGAAATTAAAATTACAGAGCTCAACAAAAAGCGAAGTCACCAATTACTCCTTATTAGCCATCATCTTTGACAGGATTGCTGCAAAGTCATATCACATTACTAAAATGAAGGTATTACTACACAAAAAAGTGATTTCTGTGGTTTTCCCCCCCTGTAACTGCACACAGGCAGACAGTACATCTCTGCTCTGAAGTTTTCCTAAGACAGAAAGATACTCTCTCAGAAAAAGTCACACATTCACTCAAGGGTGCAGCAACTAAATTATTTAAATGTTTTCCGAACAACCTACTCACCTCTTCTATTTTGCCTCTACCAGACAAAAATTTGTAGAGAGCCTCAGCTTTCAGTGAAAAGCTGACACTCACCCAGCCCACCTGCCTCCTGTTACATCCACCTTCCAAAGATGAACTTAGTACAAAGCATCTGCATGTTGTCTTCTCATGTCTAACAAAAGCTTTTTCACTCTGCAGCAGCTCAAGTGTTCTTACAAACCATGCTTAATTTTGATGTGGCTACTGGAAACTCAAGTGCCTGAAACACAAAACCCACAGCTATTTGGTCAGGTGTTTATTTGACTTTTTTTTCTCTCCCCTACTTACAATATTTGGCTGTAAAGAAAAGTAAGTTTTCAAACGTTTTGGAGTAAAATAAATGAGCAGCCAGAGGCAGAAGAAGGTAAGTGGAAGACATGTGGCACTGTCCCCCTGCAGTGACAGCGAGGGGCCGGGTCCTATTTCACCAAGAGGGCCCCTCCTGTGTGCAGAGGGACCGGGCAGGCACAGGAACTGTGACTGTCACTCGAGTCACCCAGTTTCCCAGCAGAGCTGGCTTTCTTAAATAGAAATCAGGCAGAACGCAGATTCACTGAGCATTCATCTAACCATCCAACATGGATCTGCAAATAGAATTCGTCCCCAACAGCTGAGTTGTAACAAATTAAAACATTTAAGAAGACAATCAGGGCAGTTTGGAGGCAGCTGATCAGAAAAGCAGCTTTGTATTTGCCCTTATTGGCCTTGACTACAGCGTGCTAGTGCAATTAATAGAGTATGAGAGAAAGAGTTAAATTTGAAGCTGTTCTCTGGGTTTCTCTGTAGCCTCCAGCTAACATAAACAGGCCTGAATGTTTCCTTAGGACTGTTTATATTGTCCTCTTAAAAAGGAAACTTTCTCTGTCAGCACCTTAATAAGTGGCAACAGGTAAATGTGAAATAATTTAGTGTAATAACAATTTAAAAGATTGATTTTAACACTTCCCTTAGAGTTAGTATGTGTATTTTTATATGGTTTTTCTTCAAATTTGTTTTCAACAAAATCTTGTGAAGACAACCCCTAACACAATTCATGTGCAGTCAACCAAAAATTAAGGGCACACATCCCCCACTCCTCCAAAAAAAGGCAAGTAAAGGAGGGTATGTCTACTCCTATCAAGCATTTTATTTCCCTCTTAAGAGAACAAAATATGTTGTTCCAAATTTCAAAATTCCATTGCCTCCATGTGTGTGGTAGAGAGCTTGGTGTCCTTAACCAAAGATTGTGGCCCTCATGCTAAGATTTCAATACACCTGTGGAAAATGGCCTCCAGGATACCAACTGTCCCAAATTCAGATCCCATTAACCCCTGCACAGATCCCTGACTTCATCTGAACCGTCAGACAGGCATGCGACAAGCCAGAAACTGTGTTAGATTCAAACAGTAATTCCACACACCTCAACAGCAACTCTGGTATTATGAGAAACAATTTTTCATTCTGTATGCTGAGGTGAGTGCAAAGGGTTTAATTAGAGTCCCCAGGGACTGCAATGCCGTAAGATTTCAATGTGGGTCACCAACACTTAAATTGTCAGCTATCCCTCAAAGCACTCAAGACTCAAACATGCAATCATTTACTATACTCTAAGGTTATCTGTAGATTTCACCTGCTATGGGCTTTTTTAGTGTAACCTTGTTTTAAGAAAACTATATAGTTAGATAAATGTAGAGATAAGACTAACTTGAACCAACCCTCAATTTCTTGAGCCTGCAACAGCCTAAAACACCACCTTGAGAGGAAAAAGAATCTCTTCTGTATCCCTGAGAATCCTACAGCAAAGCTTCAGGGCAGCTTTAACATCCAAAAATATCATTTTGCAGTTGATCACTTCAACAGAAGCTTGGGGTCAGATAATGTCGTGGGAGGGGAAACAAAAGAGCTGCCATTTGATGTCAAGGATCGCTGGCATGAAGAAATAAGCAACGCCATCTCTCCTCCAAGCTATAAATAATAGCTGAGCACATGAAAAAAAAAAAACAAAAACAGGAGAAACATATCTAGAGCAAAATAAAAAAGTAAACACTGGGGAAAATACCCTTAATTGCAGCTAAGTATCTAGTGGCAGTTTGAGCAACTCACTGTCAAACAAAACCTTGAAGCACATTGACAGATTAATTTTTTAAGGCAATATATCATGGAAACAAACTAAATATGAAATGAAAGAGTATTTAATTATATCCTAACAGCCTGCATATCGTGGATACTAAAAGGATATAAAGAAGTGCTTTCTAAACAATTATCAGAGACATATTTTCTCCTTTATCAATATAACCTTTAATTCCTAAAAATTTGTTCATCTGCAGATGTGACACCTTCTGAAAAGAAGTATTAAAGATAACCGAAGTAAAAGGTCAAAAACTCAAAGATATATTCTTAACACAGGGACAAAGTACACAGCAACCTCCTGTGTCTCAAGCAAATTATGGCAACAGCATCACTACTCTTGACTAGCAGCACAAGCAAGGTGATTTTCCTTCATGCTGACAAAGTTTAGGGGAACTCAAGAGAGTCAGGGGACAGGAAGCAACAGACAAATCTGGTGCATCGTAGTTTAATTTACATGTATATCACATTTGTTTATGTAGTAACTGATCAAAGCTGCCCACCAGTCAACAGAAGGACATGTGCACTTATCCCTTCACAATTTCAGTACAGGCTGAAAAAAGGGCTTCTTAAATATGTCTACAACAAGATTTCCAGCACTAGTGAAATTGCCTTTCATTTATTGAAAGCTAAGATGACACACTGACACTCACAATGTGTCAACTGACTCAAAATAACTTAAATCCACAGACTGACAGCCTGGGCCCTGACATGCCAGTTTCATTGAAACTGATGTCTAAATCAAATTAAGCCAAATTAAGCCTGTGTAAGCAATCTCAAATTAAGCTGGACAAAAAATCTTCAGAAAGCCACAAAACTAGTACTACAAATACTCATTATTTATGTGAAGGAATCCTGAAAAACATTACTCATCTAATGAAACATTTGGTATAAAAATGCTTATATACACAAGTTTAAAAAATCCACTACAATAAAAGGCAGCAAAATACAGACAGGTACATCTCTGTGGCTGGATTGCTACATTTCTAAGATTGCTTTGGGGAGCACAGTTACAGAGGAATTAAGTTTCTTCTTAAAATAGACAATACAAAACTAAAGCCCATTCTTCTCAAGAATAATTGTATCCTGGCAATGCTGTGCCATCTTCCATTTTGATGGTATTTCCCAAATACCAGTGGGGCTTTGATAACATTCTTGTTGCAAAACATAGGCCACTTGATACTTAAAACACAGTCTTAGCCAAATGCCCACTAAGAAAATCTAATGCAGTGACTTTATACACACTGAAAACATTACATTCATTTACAAAATAAAGTCTCTCGGAAAATTATCCCTTGAAAGAAAACCAAGAGTAGGGGAAACACAAAAGCAGTCAGAGATTTATGGCAGAAGTCTGCTCTATCTGAAACAATTTACTCTGCAATATAAAGTATACAGAGCAGCTAGAGCATCTGAACCCATTTCAACAACTTCTACAGTCTAGAAAGGATACCACAGGAACCTTGTGATACCTTCTGGCAATACCACACTCAGCACCAAGAGGAATGCTCTAAGCCACTTCCTTTACCATAATATATATATAAAAAAAGAAAAATGAAACTGCAAAATAACCAGTCTGTAAAAAAAGACACTAAAACATTTTAAGACACCCCTCTGCTATAATAGAATTTTATTTACTTCTAGCTGCTAACACAAAGTAGTATTGCTGCCAGGCCTGTATTCACTAAATGAATTCTCATGAGATCACTTACTCTAGGGATATATAAACTCTTATTTTTGTGAACTCTGTAATTTTCCAATATATTATATTGTGTTATTATATTATATATTTCCATCTCTGGGAAGTTCATATATTTGACTCCTATGTAGACCTCACATATATTTAAATAACATAAACTCCCTCACCATTCATTAGCAACAGCACCTGAACCACAAGATACATGGCATTTGTCATCTACCTGCTCTGAGTTGGAACCAGGTAAATTCAGACATTTCCTGGCAGATGGTACCTTGAACCCCTCTCAGTACTTGCTGACTCAGACATGAGAGGGGAAAGGCAGTAGGAGCTCCCAGAAAGTACTAACAAAGTCATTAAAAAGCATCAAAATTGCCCTTCATTACAGCCTGGTCCCCGTGTGGAGGGTCATTCAAGGCTGGCACCCAAGCACCCAGAAGAGCTATAAACCGCAAAAAGAACATCTACTATTTTTAGTCCTGACAGGGCTAAGTATCAATTTCAGTTTGGTTTGGTTTTCTCTATTTTACTCTGTTGCTTTTCTCTTGTAATTCTTGAAAGTCATTCCAGCCCTCACTCTCACAAACCACATTAAAATTACCACATACCCTCTGTTAGAGCTACAAACATGAGTGAGGCAAGTCCTGTGACATGCATGTGATTATACTTAATCCATTCCCTTTGGAAGGTAGAGGCACAATCCGTGTTTTCTGAACAGTCTCTTCCAGAACACCATAAAATACAAATTAAGCTGCATTATATTCCATATAAAAAGTTTTGCAAAGCATTAAAAGATCCTCTAAACCTTCTTGCACATGTATTACAAACAAGAAAACCTGGTAATATAAAATTCATTTCCATGGTAGTCAGACTTCTAGCAATACAACACCAAAACTCGTAAAAACATGCTTTTCTTTTTGAATCTTGAAAACTCAAATGCATTGCACAGACATGACTGAACAAAGCATGCCCAGTTAATCCTACTCAATCTAATGTCTTTTGTCCACCAGTTAGTTCTGTTAGCTCACCAGAAGTATTTCTCAACAAGGTTAGTTACATTTTACTGGGACTTTTTCCACCACTCTCCTGCAGTTTTCACAGACCCACCTCCAGCACTTTAAAGGAATGCAGGAAAAGCTGTACTACATGAAACCAATTGTTCTTGCACTGAAGTACCACGGTTGCAACAGATGAATCAAGCAAATCAGATGCAGTAACGTTGACCATCAATAGCATGAAGACGGTTCATGGCATAAGGAATACTTCCAAAAAGAAACTATATTAAAATTAAACTCAAATTTCAGATAAAATTCCAGCAATAATTGATCTCCTGGTGAAGAACCACACTGCAGATCAGATGCCAGCTGCCAAAAAAACAGCCAACACCAGCACAGCCTTCAAAAGCAGTGACAAAGAATTGGTGAACTTCAGAAATGCTCAACTGAAGGAGGCCAGTGCTACTCAGTGAAAACGTAATGTGGTAAGGCCTAGAAAAATGGTTGTAACATTTCACTCCAGCAGTTACCTGCTCAAGATAACAGAGTCAAAAGAGCTGCCAGCAATATGCAGAATCAGGCTTTTGGGCCCTATCTCTCCCATCCATTTCAATGGGACCTAAATTTGCACTGATCCAATAGTCCATATAAATCCCTCGCAAAAATACCAAATAATTTCCTGAGCAGTAGGTGTGTGATTTTTATCAATGAGTGCACATTAAGTATCATTTAGAGCAAAAGGAGCAAGAACACATCCTGCTACAAGAGACATTTCTACTCCCCCCACATGCATCATAAAAATCATAAGAATAGTTGATTTTCCATAACACAGTTCACAAAGAACTCCTGTTCCTTGCTTATATCTAAAACTATTAGTGCTTGGATGAGACAGTGAAATGGCAACTTAATTTTGGTTTTACTGTTATTTAATCACTGAAGACATACTCCTATGGCTTACTTAATCAGCAGAATTACGTTTTTCTCGGCACATGTTTTAGTATGATATGCTGTATATACTGGAACAAAAATGTCTTTGTTTCACATGCTAGAACTTGCTAGCCACTTGGCTAATATAAAGCCTTCAAGATCTTTGCTGGTTTTGATTGGCTTGTTTAATAAAATGAAACACAGATACAACATACTTACAGAATGATACCACAGCTCTATTGACTTGGCTTGTGCCGTTGGACTCGGCTAGCATGAAATTCCTCTGAGCAAGCTTTTCCCATCTCTCCTCTATTCTCTCTTTAATCAGTTGCTACGGATTATTGGCAGAATTTCACAGAAACACAAGACAATCAGTCATGAAGTTAAAAGGACACTTTCTTTCAAATAAACCAGAAAGGGAAAGAATTAGTTTTCTGGACTATATCCAAGCCATCCAAGTATCCACTAAACACAGATACGTTACACTTACGGCAACTTATTTTTCTACTGCTATCAGAAAATTCATTGACCTGCCATGATGTTCAGCACAGTTCAGTCACAGATGTTCATTACTGTCATCAATATAGATAAATATACCACATACTATGTATGTAAACAGACTGACAGGCATTAGAATCAATCTGTCCCATTTTGGCCACTGAGGTTGGCCTCTCGTATATCACAGGCCACTATATTTCAGCAAGCTGCTCTGGTGTTGAGCTCAACCACTTGATAAAAAAAATTATCCAAAAAGACATCTCATCATGAAGACGTGGAAAGGATCCTCCATATTTGCTCCTTCCATTTGTAGTCTGCTCCAAGCATTACTCATCCTCATAATTTGTGCTTTATTTCCCATTCTAATTTGTTTGGCTTTAGATCACAACTATTAGTTCTTGTAACAACTTTTTGCACTAAATTAAATGAGCCCAGAATTCTGTCCATATAAAAATGCACTTCTTTGTAAACAAGCCCTTATTCTTTAATTTTTTAGGGGTTTTGACAGACAACTTCTAGTAAAACTTGCTAGATTTAAGACATCATCATTTAGCTCTCTGTAGCCTCCCGAAAACACTTTCAAGAGAAGATCCCCACAGTAAGCTGCCCCAACTATAACCCCTCCTGTTAGTTTAAGCTACAAATGATCACCACACTGAAGGAAAATAAACAATTTTGTGCTGAAAAGCGCTTGGTCCCCATTTGTCAACTCATGCTGATAGATGATGTCCATCACCCCCTTCAGACACACAGACCCCTACTTTCCACTCTTTCACCCTGTTTTACAACCCCCCTGGGCTGTCCCTCCAGTTTGTTTATATTCTTTTAACACAACAGAACTGGGGCTACACCTACGACCTAACACTAAGTGCCATGTACCAAGACACAGCACAGCCTGTTCTTACAAATTACTTGATCCTCATTTGGATATGTAAGGACATTAACCTAATTGCCTAATAGCACCACGACATGAATTCTTAATGAGATGCAAGACTTCATTATTCCCTAAACAAACCCTTAGATTATACTAAATTCTTTCCAGTATATGATTTCCTTTTCTAAATGTGCAACCTATGCTCTTCGTTACTACAAGCTGAATGTTGTATGGTCCAAGTGTGTCAAGCAATACATATGACTGGTCTTCCTTCTCCATCATTTTCCACTCCACTTTATGCCACCACAGGATGTAGTAATATTGTTTTTAAATCTTTATTCAAAAATGCTTTATGTATGTAGCAACAGGTCTAGCACAGACCCCTGGGTAATACCACAAGAAAAACACCTATTCAGTAAAGATACTTCACTGACCACTACTGATATCTATCAGCCAATTGATTTTCAAGGGCTGTATTACTGATACTGCAAAAACATCATTTTTCCTTGTCTTTGCATATCTTTTGATATTAACAAATAGCAGAAATAAAGAGAATAGTACAAACTGGCATGGGACAGGAGATGTCCCTTCTCCCAGCACCCTGGAAAAATCATGGGATCTTTCCACATTATTTTAGACAACAACTTGCTTAATCATGATCAAACACACTTATCACATTACTAAGCATGATGTAATCACTCTTAACTGGGTTGCTGCAGCAGTAGATGAACTTTGGTGTCTGATTATTTACCAAGCATATTATCCCTAGCTCTGCTCTGCTGTCCTCCAGCTTATAACTGTATTCCTAAAATACTCGGAGTATATTGCATACAAGTTAGATATAGTCATGCTGGAACAGCAGTCCAGTAACTCTCCTGTCCATCACTACACTTGTGTGTCCTCATTGCTGCATCAATGGGAGTGACCAGCAGGCAGACCTGAGCACTGTGAGGACCACAGACACTGCATCTCTGATGGATACAAAGCTGAGGGCCAAAAAGAGAAAAAGAGGGTTTTTTTCCTAAATAAACAAACAAAAACCTCAAAGCAACCTTAATTGGTAAATACGCAGTAAGTTAATTCTGCCTTTTCCCACAGGATTGCCAAGTTCCTGTCCACCTTTCCAAGTGGATGGGATGCCATGAGGGAAGGTGGGAAGGTGACTGGTACAATGACTGGGCTCAAACCTCACAGCAAGATGAGACCACTCCCAAGTGCAACTATGACCAACTCAGAATGAGTGAAGCCTCAGAACAAAACCTGCAACAGGCAAGGAAGAGGCAACATCAAGCAACACACTCTAAGCCTATGGCAAACATACAGACATGAACCACAGTGCTTATGAAACCAGATGTCAAGAGAAACAGAAACAAACACAGCAAACACTACCTCTTCCTATCTACCAACATGCCCAATGGTATCACAGGGAAATTACTAGCTCCACAGGTACAGCGAGCTCTCCTCCTCAAGGCCAGGGCAGAGAGCAGCTGCTAAACAAGAAAAGTGGGGGGAGGCCAGCAAAAAAACAGTAAAACAATCATGCTTTAAATCAGAGATACCCATGGCTGGGGTACCCTCAGTATGTCTTTATTATAACATCATTCAGTTATGGCGATTTGTAATTAAACAAAGAAAAAGCCCAAGGTAGTTCGCCTCAACGAGCTGGAGGGTGGAAGACACTAGAAAAGAATTCTTTTCCTTGTTTCCACAGCAAAGTGAACAAAAAGTAAACGCTTACCTCTTTTTCTATTTTGAGCAGCTTCTTTACAGCCACCTCCTTGTCCTGAGAAATCCATCGGGCTCGGTAGACACTCCCGAAACTCCCTCCGCCGCAGTTCTCAAAAAACTGCAAGTCATCAAATCTAATTTGCACAAATGAAGCACTGGTAGACGACATCTCATAATGACAGAATATACCACAGCAAAACCTGTGAAGAGAAAAGCTTTCATTAACACATATGCTGCATGGATTTATGGGCTTTCTTACTTGTGCTCAGACACCCCAAAACCAGAACCGGTCCCGTAAAGACTCTACAGTAAGATCCGTGGGGCACAGGAGGAAGAGAGCCTGGGAACTTGCACTCCAACTGTGCAAACGTTTGCATAACTTGCACGAGCTATTAGAAGCAGCTGGGAGACAGAAATGTCTAAAAATACACCTCAGAGCAGGACTGACGTTTCCCGAACACCTTGGAGGCGGCTCTGTGAAGGCAGAGGGGTCACTGCCCTCCCCAGCACGAGAGAGATGTGCGAAGGGACTACGAGCTGCAGCCCGCCTGGCACACGGCTCTCATCACCACGGCCCTTCCACAGGCTGGGAAGCAGCTGCTGGCGTGCCGGGTGAGGTAGGAGTGCTCCACACAAGGATTGTGGAATAACCTGGCCACGGCAAACATCCCTTCCCGAGTGACTCAGTCCTGTTCGCATGTTACAACAAAGCACAAGTACACGGGAACTCATCTGGGTTACAATATGTGAAATTCTGCAGCCTCTGCCAAGGTTGGTGTCGGCAGTTTCAAGAGATGATCCCATGGCTGCTTCCAGTGGAACAGAATGTCCCTAGAGATTTCACAGGGATAAAGCTTATGCCCATAGCAAATTTCAAGAAACACTATCACCTAAATCCATGAACAGTTTGTTGGGTTTTTTTTTTAATGGTATAAAATTAGGAAGCCTCAGCTCCTTAGTGGAACCACAGAGCACTGCATCCTCCAGAACCACCTGCCAATCTTCTGCAGCACCCTTTCAGACACCAGTTTAGACAAAATAGTTTCTTTATTGCAAATTGCAAAAGTTTTTATACTTGCAATTAGTGAAAGTAAACTTCTCAGCATAAAATGACAGATTTTGAATAAAACAACTCAAAAAAAGATACATACATTTTGGGTTGCTGGTGAAAATTATACCGCAAATTATACTGGTCTAACTATAGTTAACCAAAACATATTGTGTCTTCTGGGAACTTCTTCCAATGCACAGGGCTTTTTGAGATGGAATCCACATGTAATATGTTGCCTGGAGCTGGGAAATGCACCTGTAACACACCTAGCACTGCCATCTGCCAAAATCCCTTCGTTCCAGTACCTTCTGTAACAAACACAAAGCTGACTGTGCAGCTCATCTGATTGAAATTTTGAGATATCATTTCACCAGAAATTTCTGGCACTATTTGGTTGCAGCTATTCTCCAAATGAGAGATGAAAATACCAACACTTTGTCTATGTGTTGTGTAAGACAGCATACAGACTTTTCTGAATCTGCCTGCTTAGTGTGATTTCCCCTCACCACCCATAAAGGTAAAGGTAAGTGCTGACCAGAGCATGATAGTTTTACTGTTTAAGGAAGGCATCATGTTTAGGAAGGAGCAGGCTTCAAACACGACTCTTGCTGACAGCCAGCCTGCAAAGCTCTCAGTGAGGGAACACAAATGCCCTTTCCCTAGCTCTGGCAGTCAGAGCAGGGCTTACCCATGGAACATGAAATAAAGTCCATGGTCCCAGTACCCAGCTGGCTCCTTCCTCAATACAAGTGCCCAAACTCTTCTGCCAACCTTACTGCTCTTGGTTTAACCCTGATGTTGTTGTTAGACTTTCTGCCATCCCAGAGACATCTTTTGCATGACCTTGCACACATTTTCGTTAGAGAAAGCTCAAGAGAAAGGAAATGGGAAATGGGTCAGTCTTGCAAATCAGGAGGATAGTGAAGTCAGATTAACTTTTTGCTCTTTCCCAGTGCTGCTTAATTAGCAGGTTTTTAGAAACAAAAGTTCATTTGTCTCGTATACTCCAGCAATTACTAGAAGTTAATACTTCAAATAGGTGTCTCAAGCACGTATGACACTTCACAGAAAAACAAAACAGGTCAGCTTCCCAACTCAGAGACCTCACAATTTAAGGCCACAGTCCTGCATGCTTTTATGCACATGGATAATTAAGCTTCAGTAAATGATCTCCTTACTGACAACAGATTCATTCAGCAGCTTAATGTTACTAATAGGCAAAAGGATATGCACCAACTGGGCCATAAATTTAACAGGAAAGTGTGAACAGCTGATAACACATGATTGTGTTTGGGATGGCAGAAGGAACAGAAAACCAAGCAAAAAAAAAAAAAAAAAAAAAAAAAAAAAAAAAAAAAAAAAATCCACAGAACAAATATTTCTGGCTTCCACTATCCAAATTCAATAGTTCTGAAGAGCTGACAAATTATTTTAAATTATTGTTCACTCAGAAGAACCAAATCATCCACATAAACAAGTAAATTATTTAACTTCTGAGAGTTACGTTAATAAAGAACAAGATGTTACTCCAAGATTTCACAGAAAGCAGACCTCAAGATGGTACAACATGCACACCAGACACTTGATAAATATAAGTGAGTGTTCTTCTGATGGGTCTTCTTTGCTGCCTAAAACGTTACCTAAACATTTATGCAATCACAATGCAGTGCCTGGCACACAGGACACATTTGCAGAAGCTAAAGTTTATTCTTTTAACACCTTCCTGATTTCAAATTTATCAACAGCAGTCAATCAGCTGAAGATGCTATAGACACCAGCATACAACAAAGTAATATATTTTAAAGAATGATACATTAGTTTATATCAGATTCTTCCAGATGCTTTTTTGTAGAGAAAGTAGAGGAGATGAGCATTGGGCACTTTATTTAGAGTCATTAACGACAGCCTAAGTTTGGTACACAGTTTTCTCCTTCTAGATGAAAGAACAGAGATGCTTAAATATTACTCCATGTTTTCCTATGCAAGGTAGTTAATACTCAACAAGACATATCAATCTCTGTTATGTTTAAGAAAACAACTGTTTAGATTAACAATTACATGTGACAAATCCACACACAGTTATTAACTTGTCATCCTGTTATAAAAGATATTTAACAATCTGAGTTTATACCATTGGTTAAGGGAAAAAAAAAATCCAGTATTTCATTAATCATAGAATGGTTTGGGTTGGCAGAGACCTTAAAGACCATGTAGTTCCAACAACCCTGCTGTGGGCAGGGACACCTCCCACTAGATCAAGTTGATTAAGGCCCCATCCAACCTGGCTTTGAACACATCTTCAGGCTTGGGGCTCTGGGCACCACAGCAAGTTCCTCACAGGCAGCATAAGGAAGGTCTGGTGTCAGCACCCTCCTTCCCCACTAGCACAGTTTTGTGTTTAACTATCATCATGTCATGGTGGGGAATGCCATGCCAACTGACTGTTTCTTCTTGTCAATGAAAGAAAAATATGACAGTTCAGAAAAAGTGAATGACAGGTTTCACATGAAATAAGTCAGTTGCTGGTTATTTCAAGTATACCTATGGGGTGGTTTTGTTTTTTTTTTCTTAAGAAAAAAAACTTCCTCCTTTTTGTGTTCTATTTCTACTGCTTAACATAAGCTTGCAACCTTGCAACATCTCCATCTTCTGTCATTTTTTTTCCTCATAGTAATTTATTTGAGCATGCTGTTATAAGCTGTTAATTTCGCACCTAAAAGAAACAGATCCCAGCCATGTTTGGTGGTATTCAACATGATGAGTTATTATTTATCATTATTTAACACTAGCATGTGTAACATCAGGACTCTTATGCAGAGTCACTTTGCAGCAAGCTGTCAAGCCACAAGAAGTTCAGTAATAAGTGCTCAGTGTAAGAAACCATCCACCATCACTGTATTCTTTTGCTTACAGCATTTTAGGGGAGTAACAGTTGTGGGAATCCCTTCCCAAGACTCTGCTGGGGTCCCATGCCTGCTACTCCTCAAGGTGAGGGGAACCCCAAGCACCCAGGCAGACAGGTGCCAGAGCAGCTCCACTGCAGCCTCTCCTGCATCCCAGCACAGCAACACTGGAAGTACCCAACATGATCACTTGTACCTCCCAGCTCCCCAAAAACAGCCTGCATCATAGGGGAAGTGCTGTCAAGCCAAACTCTCTGCTTTATTCCAGGTACAAGACAGAAGACCCTAACATTTGTCATTCAGCTACTAAAGAGCTTCCACTGAGGGCCTTGTAAGTTGGAGGCAAAAGGTAGGAAGATTTTAGCACAACTTGTCCAGTAACTGCAACTCATACTTTGCTTAGTGCGTGGCTGCAGAACTGAAAATTGCATCCCTCATCTTGCACGTGCACCTGACGCTGCTTAAATATTCAATTACTTCAGGAAAACCCTTAGTAATTATTAGAAGGGAAAACCCACACAACTCACTGCCCTCACTTCACTGTGTGGTTCCACGAAGCAGGATGCAGAGCTTCTTTCAGGAAGGCATGCTGCCAACATATTGCCAATAAAGTAGTAGCACACTACACTTGTGCTATCTTAAAATACACAGCAGAATGTGCCAAGTTTCCTTATTTGGCAAAACAGCACATTTGCTTTCAGGATCTTTGACCATCCATTTTTAGACCCAAATCATCTTTTGTATCCAACATGGCCTACAGTCCTTGAGCATACCAACCTGGATTTTTCCAGCAGCATCTTAATTTAGCTTTCCAAAAAAGAAAACCGAAGAATCAGAAAAACTAAAAAAAAAAACAACCAACCCTACCCCAAAGAAACTCTGAAAAAAACCAAACCAACAAAAAAAACCCACCACACCTCAAACCCCAAAATAATGGTTAATCACTGCTCTGCCTGAACAGAAAACAGTCAAAGAGTAAAGTGTATCAAGCTACAAGAGATACTGGGAAAAAAAAGTTTTTATACATAAAAAGATCCTTCAATCATATCATGAACTGCTGATGGATAACATGCAAACAAACTCCAAGCACACTTCCAAATTAAATACATCCTAATCTTCTAATCTCCCAATAAGTTAAAATAAAGTCAACAACCACTACATTTCCTAAACTTTCTTAATCAAACTCAGCAGTGGCCCTGTAGATGCTGAGACTGCAGGCACAGCTCTGTCTACCTTGGTTACAGAAACAACATTTGAGCCTGACCTTTGTGAGAACCTAGGAATTCTGCATAACTTCCATTAATAACATTTCTAATTTTATTAGAAATTTATGCAGCCATTAGTGCTACAGAAAAAGAGCTCAACTTGACCTAACAGTTTGAGTAATTCAGGAAAAGAACTATTTTTAACTCAAGCTGTGTCAATGGCTGAGACCAAAGGGTCTGAAGGCTGCACTTTAAATAGAAAACATTTTATCTCAAAGAAACCCTAAACTACTCACTTCACTTACAGTATACCTTGCCAGTGATGTCTGCCAGGAATATGCCTGCAACAACACGCAAGAAAGCCAAGGCAGCTAAACCCGGCCCGTGGTCCCGGCTCGGTCCATGCACAGGCACGGCTGCAGGATCCGGACCTTGGTTTTGTCCACTTTTCTGCCTTCTCCTCAGTCAGTGGTTACCATAATTCACACAATGCTACCGGTATGCAAAGCACATTACTGACAGATAAAATAAGGAGGCTTCTGAGAACTTACAATTTCAGGGCGAAGTCCTGAAAACATCTAACCGCATGCCCCCAGCGGAAAGCTATGATGTTTTCAGGCAGTGACCCAGTTAATCCAGTCCTTTCAAATTATTTTTGCTTCTGGAATTTGGAAGAAGTAATGATCCACAGCTTTCCCGATGGCTCTGTCACTAAAACTCACAGCCAAGCACGATGGAAAGAGGGGTAATGGATGACGTGCTCACACACACGCTAAAAAAAAAAAGGCAAACTGATGGAAAGGAAAAACTTGGGAGAAGATAGCGAAAAAAAATATTAACTCCACTTCAGTTAAAAAATGAGAGGGAAAGGAAAAAACGGAAGGAAGATTCGTCACACCTCAATGTCCAACCTGAGGGGATTTATGCCCAAAACAACAGAGAAACGCAGCAGGTGCAGTAAAGTGAACATTATTTAAAACACTGCCCGCGGCATGGAAGGGCGGGCGAGGGTACTGGCCCCGGCTGCCCGCGGCCAAGCCCTGCGGCAGGCACCGGCTGGCAGCCCCCTTCCCAAGCCGGGCCGCCCTCCCGGGGGCCTCTCGGCGGACACCACCCAGCCCTGCCCAGCCCAGCCCAGCCCTGCCCTGCCCTGCCCTGCCCTGCCCTGCCCTGCCTGGCGAGGCCCGGCCCGGCCCGGCCCGGCCCGGCCCGAGTCCCGGCTCCCAGCGGTACCCGCAGGACCCCCACCCCACGCCGCGGTCACCGGTGACCCCCGGAGGGTGCTGGCCGGTGCCGCGGGTCCAGCCGGCGGCTGCTCCCCGGGGCGACGCAAGGTCAGGCCGTGCCCCGGGACGGCCCAGCGCCTCCCGTCCAAGGGCTTTCAAAGTTGCTTCAGCGGGTGGGAAACGTCAAAGCCGGCGGGGACACCCCCTACCCGGCCACGCTTCTCCGGCCGCGCCACGCTGCGCCCCGCCGCCTGTACGCCGCCTCCCTCCGCCCAGGGAAACGCGCACCGGCCGCGCCACCCCCCACCCCCAGCGCTGCCCCCCGCCACTCCTGGTCCTCCATACCTTTCCCGAGGGACTCCGGGCTGGCGGGACCCGAGCGGCGCCGATCCCGGAGCCGCCGAGGGAGGCTGGAACCGGCACGACCGCGTCTCCCGCTCCGTCCCCTGAGCTTCCGGTTGGTGCCGGGGAGCCGGAGCCGCCGCCGCCCCCGCGCCGCCTCGCAGCGGCGCCACCCCGCGCTCAGCGCCGAGCCCCGCGGGGGAGGCGAGGCCGCCGCCTCAGGGGAGCCCCAGCCCCCCCGCCAGCACCTCCGCCCCGGCCCAGGGTGCGTGAGGCGGTGGGCACGGAGGGCCGTGCGCCTGCAGACCTCGTCCCTGATGCGTTCGTGAGAAACGGAGCCCCCCCTGGCCTGCGCATCCCTCGCCCCAGAACGTTGGCCACCATGGTGGGGGTGGCATGAGGCGAGCTGGCTGGGTGGATGGAGCATCGGCTCCCCGGACAGCTTGGGCTGACCGAAGGGAACGGCCTCCAGCTGCGGCAGGGTTAACCACACCAAATTACAGAAGAGCCTTCTGGATCGAGCAAACCTGTCAGCTCGGGTGTTCTTGGTTCAGAGTTCCAGGGTTGCTGCTCTAATAGCAGACCACATAGCTAAATTTATCAAAAATTATTTCCAAAATGGCCGGGTGATGGTAGTTTTTCAAAATCTGCTTCATCCCACCAGAGCTAGGATGGTATTCCCACAAGCAGCCGCATCTCTTAAATCCTGGCTATCGCCTGGGATTGCCAAATTGCTGTGGGTGTGTGAGAGGGTCTGGAGGTCCCTGTGAGTAGGAAGGGAAAAGGTTCTGCTGCTATAGCCAGAGTTTGAGGGATGTGGAGGAAGAAAACTTCACTGGAAAGTGCACATCCCCCCATCCCATGTCCATATTCCCAGACTGCTCACCCCAGGTCAGGAAGAAAATGGAGATACAGCTTACCTCCACCCTCTGAAGCCACATGGACCTTTCCTTATCCAATAATTTTAATGGCTTTGAGGTAATCTGGTGTTGCAGAAAACTTTTTGCAATTTGAAAATAAGCTGCCAGGCTTAAAGGAAGTGACTCAAAAGATGTGGGGGCAAACAATTTTTCTGCTGAGGCAAACACATCACATGGCTGTGGCAGTACATTTTTTTGCATCAGTATCATGCAAGATTCAATGCCCACCACTGCCTTACATTGCCCTCCCTGGCTCACCTGCTGGTGTCTGGATAGGGTGGTTTTGCTGTCAGTGGAGCTTCTTGTCTCTCATGTTTGACTATTGCTGTATTTATGTGTAGATATTCCATATAAAATCACCTGCATTCCACAATGAATCACAAAAAGGTGCACAGCATCACACTGAATCATATACATTAATTGTACATCACAAGATGTATGGTATCGAGGTGAATCATGGAAGAACACACTACTGATTATTACAATCATTTCATGAGCATCAGAGCCTTTTCCCCAAGGTATAATATTCTGGGACAAGGAATAGTCCCAAAGTTGCTTCAAAGTTGCTTTGTGAAAGTTGAAAACAGTGGAGTACAAGCGTACATTTCTGGGAAAAAACTGAAGCATATTACTTCACTGAGCTATAATAAATAACCAGAGTAAAGTTCAGCAAGATATTAAGCAATAGGTGCAAAAAGTATGGGAAGATGCTCAGAAAGTAAACAAGCAAGTGCTGGTGATCCCCTTCTACCCACCTGAACGCTTCAGCATTGGCCAGACATGCTGTGAAGGGTGTCAGCAGCCCCTGGCTTCCCTTGGATACAGCACTTTCAGGCACTTTCTGATCTGCAACAGCTTCTGCTTTATTATGAACTGATCTGTTGGTGAGCCTGGAGAAGTCTCCACACAAAGTCACAGAATAGTTTTGGTGGGAAGGGACCTTAATGATCACCTAGTCCCAACCCCTCTGCCATGGGCAGGGGACACCTCCCACTTGATCAGGTTGCTCCACACCCCATCCAAGCTGGCCTTGAACACTTCCAGCAATGGGGCATCCACAACTTCCCTGGACAACCTTTTCCAGTGTCTTACCACCCCCACAGGAGAGAATTTCCAAGTCAATAAAAGGTGCCACATTTTAAAAGAAAGGACAAATATAAAATGCAAATGACACGAAACTCACGGGAGGAGAGGTGCCACGTACTTGGTCTCTTAAATGCTGTGACTAACCCGTTTATTCTTCCTGTCTGAGGCAATTGCCAGTTAGTCAAATGATTTAAAAGTCTATTTAAATGTTAAATCATTCCATTCATCGGCATTTGCTCGGAGAGGAGAACACTTCCATTCAGAGGTCTGTTGCCCAGGGTGCCTTGGTCAGGCATTTTGTCCAGGGCTGTGCATCTGCAGAACTGGCATTTATCATGTCGGACTAGGCCCTGGTTACAGAAAGAAATAAACTCTTCCAGTGGTGCATGAGAAATGAGGGGGTGGTTAATATTTCCTATTCCAAGAGTAGGATTGCAGAGTCTGCATCAGGCAGTGTGTTAACATGCCACTGCTAAAGCACATAATTGCACTTGCTCTGTTAGAAAACGAGAGCGAAAGTGAAGGAGCCTGCACCAGGACAGTCCAACCCCAGTGGTACATTTGTGAAGCTGGAATTACTACAACAAGGTTTAATGTGTGCAATTGGAGGTTGGTATTCTATCTGCCCTCTCACTAATGAGGCTTTTGGTCTTTTCAAGTTTTTTTTTCCATTTTCATGAAAGCTAAAAAATTAGCTAGAAAAGATCAGAAACCAGAGTAAACAGTTTCTTGAATGGTCGCAATTCCATATAGAACAAGGAGCCTACACATGAAGGTATGATTGCTCCCTCTTTTTTCAGCAGCAAATTCAAACTCTTAAATTATCACTGGAGATCTCAATCCTAATCTCAGTCTTCTTCAATTTATATGAAACAGGCATAAAAAGAAAATATTTAAAAGCTAACAAAAGTTTTTTGAAGCCATGACAATTGGCAAAGGATAAAGGCCGCTCTGGCAACTTTTAATTCAATTTTAGAGTTGAAAGGATTCATATGAATTGTCTCTTTACATCTCATTGCCACACTGGGCGTGCAATGACGTCTCACTGCCTTTGAACATGGAAAATACAGTTTCATATTCAGGTGGTTTAAATCATCCTGCCTGCCAAAAGCAGCAGTCACACCCCTCCTCTGCCTGACAGGCCCCGTTCTTGCTGCCGCCACAGTGCCCACCCTGCCTCCTGCCAGTGGTTTGTGTGCAGCTGCAGGGTGAGCTGAGCTGCAGAGGCAATGCCACAGCAGGGAAAAGCAGTCACTGAGTTTTCACCCAGACCTGAATGCAGGTCATCAGGCAATTGCACAAAGACTCGTGCCAGAGCAAAGGCGGGAGGGGAGCGAGGGCTGGTATGAGCAGCTGAGTGGGGACAGAGCCTGGAAGTGCTTTTTTGGCAGTAGTAATGGTTTATGCCATCTTAGACTGTACATGAAACTCTAGACTCAGATAATTTGGAGGTGGACACCTGCTCTGTATTTTTCAATTCTCCTTCAAGACTGGCTCACAGTGCAGCTCAAGCTTAGCACTGAGGTTTCTTTGAAGCACTTGTACTCTGGCTACTATGGATTGCCTGTGTTTCTAGCTTAAAAAAATGTTCAGAAAACATGGTGATGGTCATGGCAAGGACAGGCTAGGGAGAAACCTTATACACACTTATACATAACCAGTGGACCCTCTAGCACTAGCACTATGCTAGTGTTAATCTAGCTAATTGGAGCAATAGTAGCAGTAACAGTACGGTTGCAATATTTTATGACATCTGTACCATTGGATTTGTGATATGGAAGTGGTGCACGACTGGGTCTCCTGAAAACCCTCTCTGCATTGTTACTTTTGTTTGGAGTGTCCAGACTGAAATTCATGCAGGTATATCCAGATATGCTGCAATCACACACCTCTGCATCTACACCCCAAAACATAACTAGCAGGGTTGGTTTCATGACTAAAACAGAACTTGCATGCTACTGCTAGTCAAATAAACTGCAATTAGTCTCTCTGAGAGATGGAAAGTGGAAAATTTAAGGAACTGCCTTTGGATTTGGCATCACCTGATGGCTGATGCTATGTGCAGCCCCCATGCCTGCACAACCAGGGCTGTGATTCCTGTTAGATCCAGCAGCCCAGTCTTTGGTGTGCTGTGGGTAGTTTCATGGGAAATGAAGAAAGATAGAGCCTGTACTAATCATCATACATCTCTCTGACTCAACACAACTGGTGTTCTTTGCTGTTATTTTCTCATCTGAAGTTTTTGGCTTTGGTTTTGGTTTTTTTGTGTTAGAACGAAAAACAAGGGATTTGTGAAAAACCCTATATGGTACATTTAACATATATTCATGATGATATTATTATAAAATATTACTTATTACTTAATTATAAAATTGTTAAGCACAGAATTGTTAACTACAGACTGGAATCAGAAAATACAGGCATTCATGTGGCAGAGAAGGCTTGTGTGCAACCAGTCTATTACATGTGGATCATGTAACTGCTTTGTGCATAATGGTTTTCACAACTGGCAGGCTACAGCTTGTACACTGTTTGTCTTTTGATCGGGTATGTGTGTAGTATAAAAGCACATATAACTTCTACAAAAATGTCAATATAATTAACAATGAGATAGCAATGAGATGGCAAAATATTAACAAGAAATACATTTCTTGATTGTTTTACAAGAATGGTTTCCTTATCTTTTACTGGCACCACAGTTTTTAGCCAATCATTATACTCAGCTGTAATCCACTCACAAGTACTCTGCTCAGTTACCATTTCATTACATACTTTTAATTACATATATAGCTCATAGCCCTTCTTATATTAAATTTTGTGGTCCAATAGACTTAATTTGCTGTTCTAATTTTGGCACATTTTTTCCTCTAAAATGTAATATGGCTTAACACTGTTTTCTTTGTTTTAAAGCTGTACTGAATTTATTTTTGCTGTGCCCATTTGGGTTTTCTAATCTGCACTACTGTGAGCTCCACTGGAGCAACAGTCTCTTCATTTCCTTCATAATTTTTTCCCAATAGGTTGCTTGGTCGTAGGAAGTCTGGAGAGAGGCAGGCACGATTCTTCTGAAGACCACCAAGGGAAGATAACAACACAGACCATTCAACAGCTGGTTTAAAGCATTATATGCTCTTTTCTTTATTAAAATTGGTTATTATCTAACTACTTAGTTAGTTAGATAACTACTTAGTTAGTTAGATAACTAATTAAGTTAGATTAACCTTTCTTGGAAAGTAAAGGCAGCTGCCAGACCCATGAAAACTTTGGCCACCATTGATGCAGAGTCAGTTTGAACTAACAAGGAAATATTAGCTTAATGATGTACTGTAGTAGTAGTGTCTTAGATTTGTGCTACTTCTTTAATCTAGAGTACATTAATTAGAAACAAATCTGTCGAAGATCACATAATTTTCTTTTTGGGTTTAGAGACTAAATAAGATTAAATAAGAATGTCTTATGATATTAGGCTGCTTCCAAAAAGCCCTTATTCTAGATAAATCTGTTTAGCTGTATCATCCTAGTGCCTTTGACCATGTTTCCAAAAAAAGGTGATCAACCCTGCCAAACACCAGCACACTATTAACAAGGACTGGTTGTGCAAACCTCTGAATAGTTTCTGGCAACAGCACTAGCTGATCAGGAGCAGCACAAAGGCATTACACAGCAGACAACTGGAACAGGAGAAACATTAGGGCAGGAATAACAAATGGAAGGAAATGTTAGATTTCAAACAGATGCTAGGCAGCAACCTGCCAGTAGCGCAGCCCTCAAGGGTCAGTCCTGCAGAGAATGAGGACATCTAAAGAAAACCCAAGGCAACGCTGGCTCTCTGTTATCTGAGAACATCCACAATGCTGCCGACAGTATTCCTGCGCAGAAATAATGTACACCTGTGACAAACCACAAAGAGTCGGCAAATACAGCGAGCGGATTCACTTGCTGGCTCGGACAGCATCTGAAGAAAGAACTATTTAAAAACACAAGAGGTGGTGTTATAATGAGGAAACCATGGAGAGCAGAAAGCTTATGATTATTGACAGAAGTTGATTAAGAAATGGATTATTGTCTGTTAGGATGTTGGAGTATCAACTGTCACCTCTATCCTACATATCTTTATGTAAATTTTCTTTAATTGAGGTATTCATTTACAATCGTTATTTTCATTGGTAATGTGCTTTATTTGCATTTGAAAGCAAAAAGAGGAAGAAAATTAAACAAAAGTGGCTGACCCCTGCCATGTGACAAAGTCTTTGCTTTTTGTCGCTCTGACCCAAATGGATTAGGGCCAGGAAATAAAGGTCAGTCTCTTACCAGTACCCCCGTGTGTCACGTTTTTATTACACGGAGTTTCCAAGAAAAATATTCCAATTTCTGTCAGTAATTATGCATTCTTTATGCATTTTCATGTAGTTTTCTGAGTTTATTCTGAATTCAGGAATTACCTTTGAGTGCCAGACCTATTAAAACTGAACCCTTTGTGAAATACCTTTCGGCATTCAGATGTAAATGCTGGGTTTTGTAGCTGTACATGCTCCTTTTTTGCCCTTTGATTGGTAAGAATCTTCCTTTTTACAGTAGTCCCCCATCACTTGACTCATAAACCACCAGGATTACTTTCCTTTGTGAATTTACAAGTTATTTCCTTAGGTAGGTGCTGTGTGAGAGATGCAATGTATTGCTAAAGCAATGCATGGGGTGGATGCAGTAGGTGCCAGTCTTACATGTTGCTGGATGCCATGCAGGTAAGCAGATGGAGGATGTGCCCTGGGTGCCTCTGTGGCACACTGACCACAGCCTTTCACCACACCGAGAAGCTGGAGATCAGGTTTTAGCCACCAGCTGTGTTGCAGAGCTCCCTGTCCCGCAGGAGCTGGTTTGGTGGGGCAGCACCCATTCCCAAGAGGGGAAGAGGGGTGGGGGTCCCCTCCTGCCCCCGAGGCCAGCAGTGCTGTCACCCTGCCTGCGGGACAGCCAGCCCCACGGCACTGCTCGGGGAGATGTCTGAGGGTGGTGGGGTTTTCCTGGGCACAGCTACAGCCCTGGAGGCAGAGCTCCACTTGCTGTTTGTGCTCAAGGTGATGAATATAAGCTGCTGTAAAAGTTTCTGGTTTAGTAATTTTAATGATAAATTTTTAATCTGGTCATTATTTTCTTTGATTGCTAATACCTTGACCTCTGGTGACAGCTGCTGCTTGAGCCTGGTAAACTTTAATGCAGAGTACAGTAAAGAACATTATGATTATTTGAAAAGGCAGGGTGTAATGCATTTCAGATTAACGGTGAAAGAAAAGCTATTCAAGTTAGAGGTTCACTTTGCCATATCACTCTCTATGCTACTTTCCTTTCTATCAGTACAAAAAATGAAATGAGAATAGAACATCTTTTAATTTTCTCCCACTATTACTGCTTGATTTGCATTCAGAGCTCCCAGAAGAAATACCTCTGAATTCAGAAGTAGTCTATTTAAGCTGCGTGGTGTTTAAAAATTGCTGGAAGAGGTCAAGGTACTGTATATTATGCAGCTGACCTTACTAAGAAGCTGTAAGAAGCTATGTTAACAATTTAGACTTATAATTTTCTACCGTTACATTTTGTTAATTTTTTTTTTTTTTTAAGCAAAATTCATTATCTCTTTTGGTACCCCTGCAGGCTAAACCTTTTGATTTCTCCCTAACTTATTTTGTAAGATTTTAAAATTGTATTTAAACTTGTTGTACTTAAAAGGTTGTTTTGCCTGTGTCTTTTTGAAAAGAGACTTTTTTTGTATGTGTCTGTTTCCCTTTTTGTACCTGGTCTGCAGAAGCTGTGTGCCCCTTCACAACATTTTCCTTAGGAGCAAAAAACCCAAATCCTCCATTTGCAGAGTCCTGCAAATGCATTTGAAATCTTTTATCTGGCACTATCATGTCTTTGCAGCTGATTTGGTTTAAACAAGATGTCAGATGAAAATATTTTGGATCCTTCCTTTACCAAACAGTTACAGACTCCTGGTATGTTGGGTTCAGCCTTCTGAAATTTAACCTCTGGTCCCTGGATCTGTCTAGCAATGGCCAGCACTGGGTCTAATCCTTGATAAAACCAGCAAATCTTAATAAAGCAACAACAGCAAAATGTGACCTGGAAAGAGAGAGCTGTACCCTGTGGCTCTGTAGTCCTCACTAGAGGTGCCTGCACTTTGTCATGTTTCTTCAGCAAAAGCTATGCCCACAGTGGAAGTTTTTCCAAAATGCCCAAGTGTCAACATCCCAGCTTCAAGGGGTCCACATTCTCACCGGTCCCCAGCAGCAGATGTTGTTTGGGATGCTGCATCCCTGTCACCTTGCATCTGAAAGCTACAGCTATGACTCTGCCAGTGAACAACAGAGCACAGGGGCCTGAGGCCAAGTAGCATGGCCCAGCTGTGTTGGCTTGGTACAGCCTGTGACCCTCGATACAACCAGGTGAATACTTTTCCTGAGTGCAGTGCTGCAATAAGGAGGGGGCTGTGCTGCATGCAGTGCCCATGCTGCTCATACAAGCTGGGGTGATAGAGGCTCGAAGCACCCCACATCCCACTGGAGGACTGCATAGAATCATAGCATTGGCTGGGTTGGAAGGGACCTCAGAGATCATTGAGTCCAACCCTCGATCCACTACTGCTGCAGTTACCAGACCATGGCACTGAGTGCCACATCCAGTCTCTTTTTAAATATCTCCAGGGACAGAGAATCCACAGGCTTGTCCATGTTTTCTACTGGTAATGGTCCCTGGTTCGTGCCCTCCCTGAAATAACCACTGGGCACTCTCATTCAGTACTGGGGGGCATTGGCCAAAGTGAGGCCAACTGCTACAAGTAAAGCAGCACCGACCACGAGAGCTGCAAGGCTGGGAGCCACCTGAGCCTCTTTTGCTTGGCTGCACTGGCACAGCATCAGAGCCTGGGCTGACAGAGCAGCCCTGAGAGTCAGCAGCAAGGAAGAGGCTTCCCTCCATTGAAGCAGGACCAAGCTGTGACTCGCAGCTGCAAGCACAGGGTGAAGACAGTAGGGGCATTTTGTCATTTCAATGTTTCCTGAGTTCCTGTTCATTCCTCAAACTGTTGCAACAGTCTCTGAGACTTCATACAGCCAGAGTAATAACACATCGACAGCTTCCCTTCCTGTTGTAAAGTCAACACAGAGAGGGAGAGAAGTCCAGTGTGGATCCCAGAGCCAGAAGGTAGTTTTATTCATTTAATCTCTAAGGTATGTAGACTGTGATCAGCACCATAGCAACTATCTGAGCCACTTGAATGATTTAGATACAGAGATAGAAACACTTGTTATTTATACAGCACCCTTTATTGGAAAATTAAAAAATGCCGGATACGGATTTCACTGAGTAGGTAGAATGCATTCATTTGTTAATATCAAGGTGCCATAAAACCTCTGTTTGTATCACTGGGATACATGTACACACTAGAGACTGTTTGGCAACAAGTAAGTAAAACAAGTTAGAGGTTTAAGGAATAAAAGAATAAACCAAAGTGATAAAAACATACTAAACAGATGAAAAATCAGTCTGTGTGCAGAGCCAAGCTGAAACTTGGCAGCTTTATAAACCAGTTAACACAGAAATAAAGAATAGGAACAAATCTGGAACAAATAAAATCATGAAGTCACAAAGATAAAAACATCTTTTGAATTAATTTTGTCCCTATAGTTGATTCTACTGCATACTTTACTTTTGGTAAATTCTCTATCTGAAAAAGCCATATGAAGTATATTCATAAAGCAGTAGAAATAGAAATATTTCTCACTTGAAATTATAAGAGACAAATTTGTCTCTATGTTATTAGCTGATTTTCCTCTGAGTCATCATGAACTTCTAGTCAGACAGCAAAGTTAAAATAAATTATTTCGTCATGCTGAAGAATATTTCTTAACTGTGTAATTCTTTCCTTTCAGAATGCAGGTACCGAGCAGATACTGTTTCTATGTGTCAGCATTTCCCTGGTGACTCTCAGCTTTTGCAGAATTTTTGTTTTGACTAAAAGGGTGTAGTTATCTTTACAGATAAAAAATTAAAATCTTTATGTGTACAGTGACTCCAGACAGTCCTGGTCAACAACAAGAAAAGTATACTCTGTGTCTGAGATGAAATTGTAGACTATACCAATGAGGTCATCATAGAAGCTTAATTCTGAAATAATAGTTGCATCTCCTAATTTCAGGCTTAATGGGTTTTATGACATCCAGCTTCACAGAGCAGAGCAATAGGAAAGACTTCTGCCATGCAAACATCATCATTCCCTTGGCACAGACTTGGCATACATCATCAGTGCTTGCCCTGCAGTTGTACAGCCATCCTGTGCAGTATTCAGGCCAGTACAAATTATCTTGGAAGGGGAAGGGAACGTGCCAGATCACCTCTTCTCTCATGGTTTACCTCCCTGAGGTGAAGGAAGCCAAAGGCCTCTCAAGTGCCACATGAGCCAAAGTCTCAACTGGAGTTAGCAAACCAGAGGTAAAATCCTGTCCAAGAAATTTGCAGTGCTCACATTAGTGACCAAGCAAGACAAATCAGTCAGACATCTAAAATTAAGACTACATCCCTTCTTCATATAAACCTTTCCAATTGAAATGTTTTCTGTCTGTATATGGGAGGGTACAGACAACCTCTTAGAAATGCTAAACAAATCAGCTAATAAAAGCACAGTATTACATCACTGCAAGGCTGTCATCTCCTGTGGTAAGGATGGTTCTGTCTGGCTTTAAATTGGTCATCCCTATCACAGCAGACGTGGGCTGACTGCGGGTTTGAGGCCCAGCAAATGACAAGCGAAGTTTGCTGTATCAGCCAATTAAGAGCATTGGTATTTATGCAGGAATGAAGCGAGCTAAAAGTGCAAATAAGGCCAGTGACTAAACCTTTCCAGCAATTACATTTAATAAGGTACTGTGTGTTATTTACAGAAAACATACATCACACAATTCCTACACATAAAATGCACACAAAGTATAAAGACAAAAGCTGCAGTTCCGTAACATGCTTAACAAAATAAATAAAACTGAATTATTTTGGCACAATAGCTATTACATAAATAAATACTCTAGAACAGTAATGAATTAATATTTATTTACAGTCTATTGAAAGTGCAAAACAGTTGGCTGAAAATTAAGATATTTGTAAATGCTTAACATCAGAAAATGTGTTAACCAGCCACAATAAATTATAGCTGAAGTTTAAGGTTTTAATATCCAGAAAATTATTCTCTTGAAAACTGTTTGTGCATATTGTGCTCTTTTTGATCCAGTCCTTTGCTACTTTTTTGCTATTGATTTTGACAGCCTTACTACCATAATGGAATTTTGTAAAAACCTGATTGGTAGCTTAAAAAAAGAACTAAAATGTAAACACAGATTAACCTACTTATCATTCAAAATATTCTCAGTCCTGTCAGTTTTCTGAAACGGCCACACTACTTGCAGTAATAGGTGGTATGATTAAGATTAGAAATTTTTCTTAGTATCTGTTGTATTTCAAATCAAAATACTGTTAAGTCATCTTTGAATGAAACTATACCTTAGACGCCTCCTGAATTTACATTCTTTCATCAGATGTTTACATACTTCTCCTACTGAGGTCAACACTAGCTAGGCAAGCTAAACTAATGATCAGATGATCGGTTTTGGTCCTGACCTGGAGAATAAATCATAAAATACAGATTTTTAGTTAGAGAGAATAACACTATCTCCCTTAGAATTGTTATAAGCTTTTTGTGCATTTGTCACTAACCCATTTTATCTTCTGCCTTTTTTTTATCCATATGAGAAATTACTTATTACACATTAAGATGAATTAGCAGTTCGCCACACGGCCACCTGTTCAGCTACAGTGCATAAACGCTTCCTCAGCCAAAGTTCTCTCCCAGGCTGGTACATTGTGCGTTGCCTAAGACCTCAGAATATGTTTTTGCTTATTTTTGTAGTGGCAGTGCGGTAGCAGAGAAAGTGAAGTTCTTAACAAGTGACCTTGACAGGATAAAAGATCATTTCTCATCATTGCTTCAAATGTTTATGCTCGACGCGGCTCTAGCCGGTGAGACATCTGTGATAAAGTTCTCTGGTTGTCAATCACATTTAATTGCCGCACATAGCTCCGAACATCCTGATGGTTCTTATTAGTCAGGGCTGCATCGGGATCTGGTGAAAGAGAAATGATGTAGGATTGATACACTTAAATGAACAAATGTCTGAACAGAATGCATAACTCTTTAAAAGCTGTCACAGGAAACACCAGACCCTGGTGAGTTCAGAAGAAAATATTTAGAAATCTCTCTCTTTGAAACCTTTCCTGCCTATCTGATAGTCTTTCAGGTTACTATCACCATGGTTTAACTTTTTCTCTCAGATATCTGTGGCTACATTTACTTAAACTTACGGCCCTTTGAGATGGCCCTTGGTTAGTTTTATACATCACCTTACCAGTCAACAGCTATAAATTATATAGCTACCTTGTATGTATAAAGTTGCCCATCTGCTTTTGAACCAGTAGCTTTCACAAAGATTCAAAACAATAGAATTGATTTATGCCTCCTTTAATGAAATATTCCTGTTTCTAGCTCAGTATTAAATATTTGTAATACTGTAGTGTTTAGGAGCTGCCCCTTTCAGGCCTTGAAAATTACTACCTGTTTACATAACAGCATCGTACCGATGAAATCTGGGCAAGGTAACTGAAACTTCTCTAAAAAAAATACTGAAACCTCCATTATTCATATAAAGCATAGGATCTGGAAATGGTACAGTTATATACTGAAATTTTGTTGTATCATGTATAGTGAAAATCCATTTCTAAATAGCTTATATGAGGAGGTCTCACGAGTGCTTCATATATTAAAAGATACATAGCCAAAAAACCCTTGATGGTGGGAGGAAACAAAAAAAACTTGCTTAACTTGATCTTCTAAGAGCTAAGCTTTGATCCAAGTGTAAATAAACTATTTTTATGAAACAATGTTGGTTTATACTATTTATTCTCTTCTTTGAGAAAGAGAAAGGCTGCTGCGAGGCAAAATGAATAAATTAAATGAATAAAGTGTTGAGGAAATGCCGTGTCAGTGTGGATTGGGACTAGCAGTGCACTGAGACGGGATGCAACCCACAGAGCAAGCCTGTTTGACTGTACAGCTCTGTCATCTTCCCTGGCCTCATGTAAATTCTGGTAATTATACTGACAAACAGGTTTTAAGTTCATCATGCTATGCAGTTACGCCATTTATAAGCGTCATGTTTCCGGCCTGGTTTCCTACAAAAACAGGGTTTATCCAAGCAAGTACCTTGCATCTATCTGTGTTTGGCTGTCTGCTAGCTTCATTTACACCACTTCTGATCCCACTGTCTAAATTTGACAGATGTGTCCAGACCTCACAGTTACTTAGCTCCTTCACATTCTTGGAAGAGATGAAGAAGGGGCTTATTACAGTTTCCTGAAGGACATTACACCCTGTGAAACACTGGGGGGTTCCAAACATGGAAGAATCACAGGAAACCAGGCTTTTCAATTCTGGTACACACAGAATTAGTTGCAATTACTGTAGCTGATAATAATGCTGACTGTGCAGATGTTGTAATACACTTACTGAAAGATTGGCTTCGGCAGAATTTCACCGTCCTGACAGTGTTGGCAATCATGCGCTGGGAAGAAAAGATGGGATGCAATCAGAGAACAGAGAATCAGATGTATTTCATCATCGTTTAAACGAAGCACCTAACTGTGCCTGAGTGTGAAGATACATGCCAATAAAAGCAGTCATATGAATGAAAATATAATTTTAATGCTATTACCCTCACATGTAGGGTGTGATTTGCATTTACACAGGCCTTAAATGAGCATGAGTATAATTTACATGTGCTCAGAGAACACTTTCCCTTGCTTGGAAGATGAAAATCAGTCCCTCCAACGTGCATTTCTTTGATACCACCTTTCCAGATTAAAGAAGCAAAAGGACTATCATGTATAGCACCTTGGAGTATGTATACATTTCAATTTTAAGACCATCAGCTCCTGACAGCTAGACCATTTCTTGAACATGCTCAGCAATTAAAGAACTTTCCCCTTGCATATGTGTTTTAATTTCAAATGCAGCCCTCATGGAAAATGACAGTGTAAAACGAGAATTTTTTGTTTGCTGATTCCCTCTGGAAGTATGCTCAAGTCACAGGTGAGAAAGACACCATGAGAGCTGTGGTCCTGTAGGCAACTTTCATCAAACAAGCCTGTTACTGCTAGGCCAAGTGTATCATCTGACCCTACATGAGAAGTGGACTAACTTCAGGTGAACATTTCTACTGGTCTTTCACAAAAAAAGCAGAAGTTACTTCAGTTCTTGGCTGTGCTTGCTGTTCAGTGAGTGAGCCATAATTTCACCCACTTAGGTAAGAAAATATTAAAACCCACATTTTTGCTGAGATAAATCAGCTGATATTTTATAGTAATCTTAAAGAACAGAGATGAAGATAAGTCATAAAAACATTTCTGAACTCGTTCTGGACTGCAAAATTTTAACTGGCTTGTGTGATCAGCACCACCCACCAGTGCATGGTCAGAATTAATTGTTTACCAATACACTGAAACTTCAGCAGTAAAACAGAATTCCTTATCTAGACACTTTGATTCAACCACTCTTGAACGGACAATATTTGTTTCAGTTTCTTTTGCTTAGATTACAAAAAAGCAGAGGGAAATTCTATTCCTACTGAAGGCTGACGTTTGTTCCAGCACTGTAACACAGTTCAACAATTACAACACAGCCTGTTTTAACACAGCACAGTCTCACCAGGCTGCTTCATATCTTCTTGAAATTTTGTGTGAGGTTAACAAGCTAGTCAGAACCCCCCCCCACAATGGAATGATACATTTCTGATTAGTAAACAGTAAAACCTTGGGTATATGCCTCTCAAAATTCACACACAACCATAACCTTACATGAAAATTATGCTATAAATAAATCACCTTTGTGAATTTTGCCATTCTTGAAGTGTGGATCTCCAATGTAAAACATTCCTTACAAACATAATAAATTATCTTGTCAAGCATACAAAAATGGGTATGGCTGGTGGTCAGCATTAGACACACCATTGATACATAATGTATTACATTTTAGTGAATTCCACAATGTATAATCAAATTAAATGTATATATCATGATCTAAAATATTTAAAATCTAAAATACAAATTCCCAAGGGATCTAGAGAATTTGGATATGGGTCTGATTATATTATGCCTAAAGTTGTATGTATTCACATGTGGAAAATAAGTAGATTTCAAGTAAGAATCATTTTTATGCTATGCTAATTTTTGTATCTCTTTAAGCCACTACTAATAGGCAGATTTTCTAAAATATTGTGAACATTCTCACATGTGCTTAGCATTAAGCAAGTGAATAGAACCGCTCATTGGAACATCTTAAATACTCAGAAATAAGCATCCTTTATAATACTGAATTGAGACAAAATCCACTGCATATTACAGTGTTGGTTCTTCAAGTCTAAACAAATCAAATTAAAACAACATGAGTATGTAAGCATGTGTGTTTCAAAACTCTATGGATTGACATTTGTCTCTGTGACATGTTGCTGCTATTTCAGTTTATTCTCTTTCAAAAAGTACTTCCTCAAAACAACTATTTCAAGGAGAGACCATTAAGGTGAACTGGACCAGTCACCCTGTTTCAAGAGCATCTAACTAGAGGGGAAACTTCAGTAAGGACCCTTCATTTTTATGAATAAAGCTAGTGTGCTTGATGTGCTTTCTAGATGGACTGGAGCTAGACTGTAGGCTCTGTTTGATAAGTTTAGCATTAAGCTTCTTAGGTGAAAGCAGATTTATATTTTAAAAGTGTGTGCTATGAAATAATTTTGTTTGTGTTTTTTTGGGGAATTTGTTCTGGAAAAAAGTACAGAACTCAGAATAAGTACTGTAATACTGTATAGTACTGGAAAAAAATTGTGTGTGTAGTAAAACCTTTTTCAAAAAATTCACTGTTTCCAAATTTCTTACTATGTGGGCTGCTACAACCAAGGAAAATTCAAGTGGAAAGGAACTAATTTGACTTCTTGGTCAGAATGAATTGCCTGGCTTCCTTCATTTGGCTGACTGGCTTCATTTTAAGGAGGTTCTTTGCCTATTGCTCACGATACTTCCATTCAAGCTGTGCATTCAGAAGTATCTTGGCAATGATGAAACACAAAGGAATGAGGAAGTGGGTGTTAAGGCAGAGAAAGAGGGTGTTAAGGCAGCGTAAGTGGAGCAACTGGGGCCAGAAGGCAGAATGGCAACCCAGTAGGGAGATTCTGAAATATTGTGTGTCCTTGAAGAGCTCCTTTCACATGGCTTTTTTCAAAGTGCTGTTGTATTGTCTAATGTAAACTCAAAAGATCTCCTCTTTGGAGGTGCACATTATGCAGAAAAACAGCATATGAAGCAAAAGTGAGTTTCGGTTCCTGAATCTTGTAGATAAATTGGATTGTCTTCTTCTGATTCAAGAAAACTGAAAATGTGTACAGAGAAAATGTTCAAATGGAAGTTTAATTGCCAGCACTTTACAATTTTTCTTCGAATAGAGGATTACCTCTAGTTAATGCCTGCAAAAATTAACCTCTGTTTACTCACTGTGCTAAGAAAGACCATTATCAAAAAGCCACACAAACCTAAATTTGTATCTTTCTGAAACAGAACCAACTGCATAATATAACAAGCAACTGCTACTACCAGCATGCTATATATACACAACAATACCCTTTCAAGTTTTACGCAGTCTGGAACAGTGGCAGCAGGCCAGCATATTATCTTCTAATCCATTCCAAACCCAGGTTTCTAAATGTTATAAATATTCATATATGCCATAGAAAACTACTAAGGGCTTTAGTCACACACTTTTTGCATAATCTTTATGTTCCAAAAATGAAAGAATGTTTGCCTTTTTTTTTTGCATATGGATCAGAGAGTGAATTCTCTTTTGTTCATCTCCACAAAACCCGAAAACCAATATGTGCAGAGTTTCTAATCCTCATTTCACACCTGAAGGGTGAAGAGGCTTGACAAAGAGAAACATTGGTGGCCAGCATCATGGCACTGTCTTGTGCTGCCATGGCAGGTCAGCACCTTCAGAGCTCTCTCATGACTTCTGCTCCCTCTATAGCTGCCATTTCTAAGACATGCTGGAGAGTACTACATGGAGATGGTGCCATGGAAAGTGATCTTTGTTCAGGCTGTCTGATGATTCAAGAAATGGCACTGATAAAATTCCCAAATAATTGTGTCTTCCCTCTCTCTCTCAATACAAAATTCTGTACTTGCAGTCAGAGTGCAGGATTGTGCAGCTGATTTAACAGGTGCAAATCAGTAAGTGGTCAGGACTATAAAATATTGCATGTCCTGAAGAAGAGTCATGCTCAGTACTTCCCTCACTTTCCTCTCTCTTTTTTTCCCCTGGCAAAACAAAATTATTACAGGAAAGGGCTTTTATATTTTTGCAAAATGCATAGCTATGAGTTCAGTGTCACTTGAATTTCGCGTTGCCATGTACTGCACTGCAGGTTGTAGGTTCTCTTATCTGCTAAATCATACACATCATAGGAACTAATACTACCGACAGCTTTGGGGGCTCTCCTTCACCTGAAAAGACACTCATTAATGTACCCAAAAGACAAATAGATCATAAATTAATGGTGCTTGCCATCTACTGAAGTCTTTGTATCTTTCACCTACCTGCATCTCTCAAAATGTCCTCAACCTGCCAAACTGTAACTACAGCATTTTAAAAACTTTACAAGCCAGTTAATTCCTTGTTCCTTTATGTCAAATATGTCTTAGTTTTTACACAGATGCATAACTAACACCTACTGTCAACTCACTAATGGAGAAAAGATGCAGGTCACACCAGGTCATGGAGTATATGCCAACCTAAAAGGTACATCCGAGTGGAAACAGCTAATACCTTGTCTCCATCAGCTTCTTACACTGAGGTAAGTAAAAGACCTTCAATACTTCTTTAAAACCAAGCCTTCTTTGGTAGTGAAGATAAACCCTTTTAGTGAAAACTTACACTACAAGTAATGTAGTTATTCTGTCTACTCACTGACAAAAGTATAAATAATATATTCCAGGCTGTATTGGAAGGCCAAAGACTTGTTTTAGCCATCCTTGCTTTATGCAAGAAATGATGCAGTGAAGAGCACAAATATAGTGCAAATACAAAGCATATACCTGTTTCTGACACATTCAATACTGTGTTTGCCTACAGCTTGTACAAGCCAAATGGGTCTGGTTACCGACTTGCCTCTTTACACATAGCTGCAGCTCTAGCACACATGGTATTCTCTCCCCTGGTTAGGCTGTGTCTGCCCGTCCACTCCTCACAGCCTCCTTCAAGAGACATCCATAGGGATCAGGAGATAGGAAAGGAGAAGAAGGAGCAGACAGTTTCAAAGCAGCAGCAGGTACAGCTCAGCAATGTTTTGCAGACTAATGTTCCCCCCTCTAATGCCAATACCACAGTTCTGCCATCTGAACAGGCCCATTTATAGCAGGAAAAAAACTGACTCAGTCCCTTTTCTCTTTAGCTTAGCTTGCTAAAAAAAAACCTAGGCTAATGGGGTTTAATACTATCTGTCTGTTTTTCCCTTCTTTTAGATTATTTTGTTAAACTTGAAAAAAAACCCCAGAGTTTTCAAACATAAGAAAGCTCTTACCAATTTTCTGTGAAAATAGATGGCTGTGGACAAGAGAGAGATTGTGTAAACACCCTGTTCTCCTGTCTCCTTCAGGGAACAGGCTGTAGTGCGAGTTCCGATGTTATGACAGAAGCCTATTGACACAGAATTCCCCAGCCATGAAGAAACCACACATGCCCCAGCCACGAGGAAAGCTCTGAGCTGAGCTCAAGCAGCCATGAAGCACAAACGATTAGGAAACCAGGCCTCGCTGTTTCTGGCAGTCGGGGAGCTCCTGGCTCAGACACTGTCTGACAGCTCCTGCATGTTTTAAGATGCATAATTTAATATAAATAACAGAAACAAAAGAAAACATTAAAGATTTAAAGGAAGCTGTTTCAGCTGAAGCGATGCCTCTAGATCAAACTTCTACTTTTGGCTGCCAGTTACAGGAATAAAGTTGTCAGCAGCACATCAGCTGTCGGGATCAGAGCTCTGTGGTGAGAATGCAGACATGATGCCAGGGGCTGTTCTCAGTTTCATCACTGTGCTTAGAGCAGAGATGGAGGGACCCACCTCCTCTGGTGGCAAGTGGCCCCACCAGTGGCAACTACCCAGATATTTTTATTCATAAACTTCAGCAAGCATCAAAGTTAGGATGGATCAAGGGAAATAATTTTTCAAAGAATAAAGATGTTTTAGATCAGTAGGAGTTGCTCACAGCAATATTCAGAGGTATCTCCATCTGCTTGTGACAGAACATGATGCAGAACAAACAGGCAGAAGAACCAAGTAGCAGGACACGATTCCTGTGAGGAAATCAGATTTCTGATTTTCTCCTGAAAATGGCAGAATAACATCACAGCTTTACCTTGATTTTATACTTATGTAAAAGAGAGCTGAATTTATCTGAGTATTATCTGTCTGAGTGGTCTTGTCTTCACTAGTTAATATCTGGCAATTATGTGTGGATATTAAGCTTAGCACAAGTAGGCGGTAGCGACTGAGGTTTAACAGTAGGCTTTTCTTTTTGCTTGACCTGATGACACATGCAAAAGGCTAAAACTGCCAGGTCCACATTAGAATTTGAATGAATTATGTGGGTGGAATCCGAATACGTGCTGCTTTGAAGAATGATAGGTAAGAAGTAAGTAAGCAGCAGTAAAAACACTGTATGGGCATGCAGAATAGCCAGTGAAGAACATTAAAAACACAAGACATATACTAGTAGTAAGGCCTGGAGAAAAAACAGAGTGAGCTTTTAGGTGGAGCACTAACTGAAGAAAGGTATAAAATCCTTAGAAGGGAGAACATTTCCCTTTCTGTTGTGTGGAGCAACACGAGACATTACATTGACTCTTTGAAAAATATATAGCATCAAAATACATCATTGGTTTTCACCCGCCCCCTACTCCCCCATCCCCACCCCTAGGAAATGCTCAAAGATCAGATTATGGATCTTTGTTCTTTGAAAAGCACATTCTTGCAATATAAAATTTCATTCAAAACTTTTGGGTGCTACTAATAAATCTATGTTCTGGAGATAACATATTTCTGAAGATAAGGCAATGTGCAGACTAGGGTGAAAAGGGTAGACCTGCAGCAAGCTAGATAGAGATCAGTTTAACCTGCTACAAAATTCACTCTTGGCCTTGGGAGTGCCAAACTGTGGAAGAGAGTGGTGCAGAACCATTTCTAAATGACAAGCCCAGCTTGAATTTTATCTATGGGCAAGTTCTCACAGGAGAGCTCCTGCCTTCTGGAATGGCTCTTACACATAATCAGGTACAATGAAGAGCCTCAGGCATACACCTCTGAGGGCTGCAGAGGTACCTGCCCTTCTGGCTCAGGATGTCTAAGTTTGCCACATGAGGTGGTGAACCTGGAGCCAGCCACAGTCATGGTTATAGCAATGCAGCTGCCATCTCTCCTGGGTTGGAGGTGCTCTGGCCAAGTCTGAAATCCCTTTGTGTTCCCCAAAATATTTTATATCTACACTAAAATACATATATTTATTTATCTAATTAGAACAAGCAATAGAGGAAAAAGTCCATTTCTGCAGGTGGAAAGATCAAGGCCTTTGGAAGGAGAAGGCAACACAGCCTTTGTATGCAATTACAGACTGTCATTATTGCAAAGTGAGGTCAGGCACTTATTCAGGCATTAGCACTACCATTTACCCACAAAATGTCTCAGCTTAGTAGAGAGGCAATTTCATCCTATGGCAGAGATTGAAAACTAAGAGAAGAATTCATTCAGGATCACTTTTCTTTGAAGTTTCCTAAAGAGCTGAAAGTCCTTCCCTCTTCCCTCAATGGTATCTGTTCTCAGTTAGTAAGACAAGCTTCCCAACACTGCAGTGGAAATAACCATGGAATGGTTCTGGTGACTGTAATGCTAAGAACAGGCAGATATGGGTGCCAGAGTAGGTATGCTCTAGCATGGCTGCTGAAGGGAACTTTACTGCAGAAAGAGTAAGTCAGGGTTCTTTTCCAATTCTCAGGTGTAGGTGTCATGAGTGACATTAAGAACACAGCCTTAGCAACCAAGAAAACAGCTTTCCAACTTCAGTTGCAGTTGAGATTTCTGCCATGGGAATTTGCCTGACTGCAACTTTTGACAATGGTGTTCGAATTATGAGAACTTGGGTGCAGAATTTAAAACAAATTAAATTTAAGCATAATCTAATCTATCACTGATCCCCCTTTCTAGTATGAAAGCAATCCAGTTACAGAAATCTTTCACTTGTTAAAGGGAAGTAAAAACCAAGATGATGCACACATTCTGTGTTAAATCTTCTTTCACTCTCTGAGGAGCAATGCAGAACTATCCCAGCCTGAGGCAGTTCAATCCTGTTTGAAGGATCTGCAGATAAAATCACAGCTTGGTCCCAAACTGGCTGTTAAAAATTGTTTCTTAACAGCTCTGCTTCCTGCCACTGCTGCTGCCTCTCCTAGGAAACATTTTGGCTGTGCATGGCTCAGTGGGCAGTTGCTTCTCTACCTCTGCGAGGTTTTTCAGAAACTCAGAGGTCCCAGGCACTGTGCACAATGCAGACAATTTTGCCATCTCTGGGTCCTGCCCTCACTTTCTCTAGCCTTGAAAGTCATTGTTGATCAGTTTACTCTTGAATAGATGAATAGGGAGGTCTTTTTAAATTTTCATTACAAATATGTCATACATACCATTTTTTCAAAGTTTACTAGGTTATCAGTGAATGTCTTGTTTCCTTCATGAGTAAACGTCATGTCTGTACAGAAATAAAAGCCACATAAAAGCCAATTAGTGAATCACAGCCATACTGAACAGCAGGACATTTTATCTATCCCTTACAAAAATCAAATCAGCTATTAAAGTAAAACATTTAGTTTTTAATTTGCAGCATTTTTTAAACTAGTAAAATTGAGGTATGGCATTCAGAAAGAAAGAAAAACTAAAGCAGTTTTTCTTGTCTCTGTGTCATGCTTTTTATAACAGAAAAAGATCATACCTCACTCTGGGATCGATTTTTGATTTTTCTTGCTGCTACTCTTATTCTTCAAATATTTGACAAACAGCTTTCAAGTTAATAATTCTGGAAACATCCAAGCTTACCTTTTATAAGTAGTGGCATGAAAGGAATTATTGGAGGGTCCAATTTAGCTACAGTTAGTCTGTAGGCCCTATGGTTTCTTGATGGATCCTTAAGAAAAAAAGAGAAATCAAATAATTACTAATAAGTATTATTATATAGATTGAGACACTGTATGCATTCAGTTAGATGTCATGGCATTTATTAAACCCATTGTTTTCTCCTGTGGCTTTAAAAGTGCATCTGCAAACTAAGACGTCTTTCATCACTCTCCCATATACCTTACATGATGAGAATGCAGCTGCTAAACACAAAAATTTTTGATGCACAATAGCAAGGTAAGATGCAAGTACAAAAACCCCTTTCATAGACAGAAAAAACTCATCTTTCCTCCCTCCTTGCATTTGCAGATTCATCTCTGCATATGTTGTAACACTGAAATGTATTGCCTGGAAAATCCAGGTTAGAAAATATAATTTCCCATATGTACTATCAGAAAACATGCAATAAAGCTTTTCTGAGTTCCCAGATTAACTTTGAGTGGTACATAAGCACCACACTCACAGAGCAGGTTCCTAAGAGTATAATTTATTAGTCATACATACTTGTTTTAGCAGCTCTAAAATGGGACCATAAACTTCTTAAAGTCAAACAAGGACATATAAAATGTTCTGAATCAAAGGATTCAAATCAGTTACTCAGAAACTGAATTAGCTCAGATTGTGCATAGAATAAGGGATCTATTGCTATTCACCATTAGGCTTTCAAACTCTGCATAGATCTTCTTGAACTTGCTTGGAAGTTTCTGTTAATAAAAACAAAAATAGCAAACCTTAATTAAATCCAATTTGTGTGGTAATTTTACTGTAAATGCTAGTTCCTTCTACAATGCTCTAAGTCAGGAAAGTGCTCTTTTTGCCAGATATTTCTAACAATGTGCTAATCTAAAATACAACGTTTCCTAGCAACGAGAGTATAAATAGAGACAAGACCAGTCATGAAACCTGGTTCCTGAATTAAACCCCAACTTGAATTTACTCCTTTGGGATGTTTAGATCAGATTTTTGTTCAGCTCACATCACAATCACTGAATTCAGAATGTAAGTGAAAATTCAAGTCAAGGGTTTCAGGATATTCCTGAGGACAGCCTATATGAAAATATAATTTACACACAGCTTGCATAGGGGTAGCTCAGCTTAATTAGTCATACCTACAACGAACCACCCTTGGAACATTGAAATCCAAGCCTGGGCATTTCCAGGAGGTTTTTTGTTTGTTCATGCTGATATATCACAAACTATTGCCTGAATTCTTGACATGCCCAGCAGCCAAGTGCCTCTACTGCTTGCTGGGGTATAAATTAATGAATGGTTTTTGAGTCCACAATACCTACACAAATAAATCACAGTCAGCTGATCATGCAGTGACCGGGATGAGGTGGTCTTTACTAAATATTTTCCCCCCTTATTTTATGTTCTAAATATTTTAAAAATCTACTATAAAGGCTATAAGAAAAATTATGAATTAATTTCAGAGATCACAGTACTGTTTTATGAACACTCAGAATATGCCAGCTTTCTAGGTTTAACAAGAAAATTCTCTGTATTTGCTGAGTACATCAGACTACTACTGGAAACGAGTAACATTAAAAATTAATAGAGACTTCTTAGTGCAGAAATTATTTTTTTGCAATACTTTCTACATTTGGAGTGTGTACCCTAGCAAGATATTTACACTGTGCCACAGCAAGGGCCTAATTTTTAATGATGTGTGTCAACAACTGTGTGCCTAGTTTGCATATGCATACAGATTAGGTATTTGTGAAATAAGTGGTATAATTGGACATTTGCACCTGCAAATACCTAATTTGTGCATGCAACCAATCTAAATGCATGATAATATAGCAAAAATCAGGTTTGTTTTAAAGTATATTCTGCTAAAAATCAAGCTGCAGAGGTTCTCTTGATAAACTGATTGCCTTACAGAATCAGTGTGTGACAGCATTTCCCTGAACTCAAGTTCATACCAACACCTACAAACGATCTGTGCTCCTCATCTCAGACCCTGTGCCTATTGTTGGATTTAGTATATACATATACTCATGTACAGTCTCAGCTCTCCTGAGCCACAGTAGCCATATATTAAGGGTCATTATTTTGAGAAACTGATATGCAAATCTTTGCCTTCAGCACTGATTGCATACGCCACTTGCAATATGTACCTTCAAAAACTGGGCTGGTGTCTTCTCAATTGTGTTAGTCTGATCTCCTCTTTCAGAGGACATTTTTAGAGGTGTTCAGATTCTGGTCTCAGTTACATTGACAACCTCAGTCATGCAACTATTTTGAATTTCTAATGAACAAATTACATGCACATTAAAATCTGCACTGCTTTTGACAAACATTTTGTTCTTAGTGGCTACGTGTGCTTCCTACTTCACCCTGCTGGACACTGCACCCTTTTTATATACTCACATATGAAAGTGCAAACCCACAGAAAAAGGAATCTCTGAGAATGAACACCAAACTAAAAGTAAGAAGGGGAGTGCATGTCAGAGAGAAAACCAGAGCTAGTTAGGACAAACCCACATTTTAATAGGGCAACAGAGTCCATCTGGAGATCAGAAAACAATATTCATCAACAGAGGATGGATAGAGGTATCTATGGAGTGATCTCACTAACTGATCAATAAAGTCAAACACAGGATGGGCTGACATAAGAGGCTCACTGGCTAACTTGCTCATCCTGTTGGGCAATTTAGCCCACTAGTAGAAGCTGCTATTGTCACCCTTGTTAACTGCTTATGAGTTGAACATACCTATGGGTATAATGAAAATTGTCAGCCTTAGCTTATCCTCAGGAACTGAAGTGGTAGATCTAATTTTATAACAATGAAGGCCCAAGTCATGTTTTTGCTAACTGAAAGCACAAATCCCAGCCAAACTTCTTGGAATTGGATTTTAGCTACAACTTACCTCCCATGTTAACGAGAGACGGCTCACAGCAACATTACTCAGTCCCATAATAATAGCGAAAAAGGAATTCAGATTTTTGTATTCTTTACAGCTGAAACACAAAAGGCCAGGTTTTAAGTTGTATGTATCTCTCAGAGCAGAAGTACACAACCTTAAGAGAGCTGAACCCAAGCACCTAGCATAGATGTGACTGAAGGTGTGCAGCCCTGGCCAGCACACCTGCACCACAGCACTTCACCAATGTGTAATTCACCACACTCTGGAGGCTCCTTTCCCCTCCCTCCTAAAATGACCTCTTGCTTCTAATTCACTGGGTACTAGCTTCTGCAAGGACACTAAAAGAGTCTTTGAAGTCCTTCCCTGCCTAGAAACACAATCCTGAAACTCAGCTCAATTCAGTCCCAGGGAATGACAGAAATTGTGGAAGCAACTGGTTTAGAACCTCATTTGCTGTTGAACTTGCTGACAGCTTCTGAACAGCTACTGAATGCTGGAAGCTGTCCCTACACGATCTTCATTGCAGTTTACAGTGGAGCTGAGTCTTTTTAAAAGAAGACCAGCTGTCTAAAGATGCCTGTGGCAGTGACCTCTCTTGCTGTATATGATTTCTAAATAGTACTTGTAGATTCTGGAACTTTTAAGGATATTTCAAGCAACAAACTGCCATTTGTTACTAGCATCATTTAAGAGGTCCTGGGCACTAGGAGCTCTAGGTGACCCTTCATTCCTAATGCAGAAGAGAATGTTTGTTACTAATCAGGAAAACTTTAACATGTAAATGAGTATTATGGAAGATCCAATCAATACACTGTATGCAGGAGTAAACACGATCTACCAAGGAAACCAGGAACAGCCCACACTACTGCTCAGCTGGGACTGCATCAGGGAGCTCATCAACTTAGAGGAAAGGGAAGAAAGAGAGCAAAGCCTGTATACATAAATCTGAGTCTTGCTAGGTTCCTGCAAATAATTTGCTATTTCCCACAACTGGTTTGCCAATATCCAATTTCAGAACCTCAATCTCTGCTTATTTTGCTGTTTATCAAGAAAACTTTAACAAAATTCAAGCCACAATTCTGATTTTTAAAATTCATTGCTGAAAATCTTCTCTCTTCTGAGGTATCCTAAGCTCCAGACGAAATTAGTACAATCATCATGTCCTACTGTCCAACTCTGTAACTGCCACATCACCCTATCGTTATTCTGATCTTTCTGTCCCTCCATTTCACCAGACTTGGTGTACTGAGTGGGTGAATCCTTTAGATTTGGGCCTCACTTGTGTCTGTGATCTCTGAATGCTGAGCCTGATGACTTGGAGACTGCTGCCCCCTCAGATCTTCTGGCAGAGCTGCTCATACCAATTCCCCCACAACAGACTAGGGACAGTGAGCAATTCTAGCAAAAATAAGCTGAAATGCTAGAGATACCCCAACTTATTCTGACAAGAGCAGGTCAGGGAGCGCCAAATTAGTAGATCTGAGGGGAGATAAGGATGTAAAACAGTCAGGATAGGCTGTCAATTAACTCTTTCTGAAGGCACAACAAAATTCAGAAAGGGAAATCTGTTCACAGCCTGTGACATTAAGAATAAACTGTGGCATGGTAAAAAAAAATTAGTACCACAGAGCAGTAGCACTCAACCATAGCAGGAAGGTGGAAATGTATCTGCAATATGTAATTTGAATCTATCTTTCATTTTAAAAATGAAAAATTTTGCTAGATACTTTGTTAAGAAATGTAATTTTACAAAGCACCTGTTAGAATTCATCTACATGTATGACATTCTGCATCAAATACTCTGTAAATTCTACAGGCTCTATACTATATAGCTCAAATCCAGATGCAGGAGCATTACAAGGAAGCAGAAAGAGTGCTGCGTGGCCCCACGCAGATTTGGAAAAATCTTCCTGTTGCCATATTGTGAACACACACATATGCATACACTCTTGTGTCCAACACACACACGTGCTTAATATCTCTTGGTATTTCCATAAACATATTCATCTCGGCATTCTCCCTGTAAACACATACCCTTCAAAAACTGCTTATAGCCTCCTTGGGCTTATAACATACATCTGTGTATGGAAAGAAGGGTTTTCAAAAACTGAATGAAAGTGTCTGAGTATAGTGAAACACAAGAAGGCTTCTAAATAGCCTACAACTATGTCTGCAAAGAGGAAACTTATACAAATTTGGTTTGTGGATATCTGTAAGAGCTTGTGCAAGTACATCCTAGAAGGCTTTTCCAAAATAATTAATATGTGAAGAACTCACTGTAGGAAATATAGTTCACTTCTCCTGCTTGAAAGTTTAATCCTGCAATGGTTGAAGAATAGAGATGAACCTGGTAACCCCTACATCTTTTCCCAGCAGGTGTAAAGGTAACAACAGCTCCTGAAGCTGAAAGCACATACACACACACAGCATTTGGAGCCAGCATTTGGCACTGGGCTTGCCCATATACAGGAAGCACAGATCACGGGGTGCATGTGGTGACAGACACAAAATGATGTGCCTTCTGCCATGGTGTCTGAGCCCCCCGTCACAGAACTGAAACAGGGTTCTCATTAACAGTTACCTTTGAAAATTGGTACGTGCGAGGCACCAGTCATTCCTAAGATTAATAGTGCAGCATTGAGCTGTTCTCCCTGAACACTTTTCTAATGAGTCTAGTACTTCTAGGTAAGGTAAAGTTCTCATTAGGTCTCAAGGATCTTCACAAGTAAAACTTCCTCAAAGATATTGCTTCAAGGCCCAGGCCTGTACCTTTTGATCCAATTCCTTGGCTCCTTCTCCCCTCCAACTTCGGTGCACTTTGTGTTTGTTTTACCTCCTGCTGTGGTACCTGTTTCCATGGCAGCACTGCACTCCCCCGTGCCTTTCCAGCGGCTGCAATTAAACCTGCCCGCTCGTTTGTACAGAGGAAAGTCTTGTGCTTCGGATTTCTCTGCTTTTAGGAGACAAAGAGGACTCAGCAGAGCAGACCGCTTTTAGCTATTTATTTTTAGCATTGCAGCGATACCAGAAACATGGAAGTAAACAGGAGGTTGTCAAGTTGTTGTAAATAGCATAGGATTAAACCCATGACACTGAGGAACCCGCGGGCTAGGGCGGGTTATTAAGGATATATTTAACTGTAATTTTCAGGATACTTGATTTCAAGTGTTTATGGAAATTACTATTGTGTCTTAATCTACCACATTTCAACGTTTTCCTATTTCGTGCCTGAATTTAGGGGAAGACCCGGTGGCTCTGCGTGTGGGTGCCACTGCCCTCTCCTGGACACTGCCTGACAGACCGGCTCCTTGCGGCCCCCATGAGGCCACGCAGTACGCGGTGGATGTATTTTTGGAAACTAGAGAGGTAAATTCCGTCCTCCCGAATATAAACCTGATCCTGCATGCCCACTACTAGATTTTGAAAATTTTCAGCTTCGACCAACGTGGAAGCCCACAGCAGGGCCCAGAAGGACGTGGGGGTGTCAGGGCAGGGCCGAGGGCTGCTGCGGTGTCCGTGTGAACCCCGGTGTCAGCCGTGCCCGGTGACGAACCGGGAGGACGGCGGCATCACAGCTCTAACAGCATTCGCTTCCTTCACACAACCACATTTAATGATGCAAACAAAGGTTACAATTCATGGTTTAACCACGAATATTAACTTCTTCGGTAAGACTGCCTAAAGGCCCCCAAGTCACAACGCCCAAAGTCACCTCACTCAAATGGGCAGCTCCTCACTGCACCCCTCAGAAAACTGTTCAGGCAGCAGTGAATACAACGAACACGCCAGGAACTGGGAAGGACGGAAGAAGGTAATAGTGATCAAGATAAAGCTATGCAGGGGCATGCCCCTGCTCCCTCTGAAGTCTGTCACACCCTTGTCCTTCACTTGAGTGATAAGGAGTCAAGGCTGAGGTCTTTAGCATGCAGGTTCCAAAGAGCTTAAGTTTTAAAATGAATAAAGCAATAGCAGACAGCAAAAGGAGCATCTGAGGCAACTGAGGTTGTTTATTCTGGAGAACAGGAGGCTCAGGAGAGACCTTACCGCTCTCTACAACTAACTGAAAGGAGGCTGTAGAGAGGTGGGGTTGGTGTCTTCTCCCAAATAAGAAGTTACAGTTCAAGAGGAAACGGCGTCAAGATTAAATATTAGAAGAAATTTCTTCACTGCAAGTGTTACGAAACACTGGAAAAGGCTGCCCAGGGAGGCAGTTGAATTACCATCCCTGAGGTGTTTAAAAGATGTGTAGATGTGGTGCTGAGGGACACGGTTTAGAAGTGGACTCAGTACTGAGTTACGTTAAAAGTGGGACTCAGTGATCTTTAAGGTCTTTTCCAAACAAAACAGTTCTATGATTCTAATTGCCTGCTATCCAACTTCAGACACAGCTGTTAGTAACAGAAAAGGACATTCACGTTCTTGCATCTTCAAACAAGTACTAGAAAAATTTCTCAAGCAGACTGAAGTTAACATGAGCCTCCTCATTTCCATACTACACCTATTATATACTCTCCTCAATTGGTTTTCTCACTCAGAGCAATTCTGAGGACAGTCTTTCTGAACAGCATAAGAAATACTTTTGTTCAGGAAAAATAAGGCTCAGTTTTGTTAATAATGACTAATTTGCATATTAATTTTTGCTAATGCATCTAAGGGTAAATGAAGGATTCTCCTAATGAACTGAAATATATTAACTCTCAAACTTGATGTGAATATGTGGCCCTAAGAGATCACAGATCAAGGAGCAATGGAGAGTAGGAAAAGCTAGAATTTATATCAATAAGGTTCTACAGAGGAATTGGACAGCATTACCAAATAGACAACATGTGAAAATGTGAAAGGTTGTCTGAAAATAAAAATAATAAAAATAGACAACATGTGATAATGTGAAAGGTTGTCTGAAAATAAAAATAATAAAAAACCAAAACCAAACAACAAATTGAATACACTGAATCTCATTTTCAGCTCCCAGAAGACTGTATACTTACTGGGCCGCAATCTTAATGTACTTTTTTAACAGCTGAACACGCTTGCTGAGTTGAGAGCAAAGACAAATCTCAGTGACCACCCAGAATTGAATTTCATTAAATCTTCTTAAAAACAAGTCCAGATTTGCTGTGGTCTTTTTAAAATTGTGCCTTCCAAAAGTGTGATAGATCAGCTCCAGCTAGGAAAAAGAAAACAGTTTGGGATTTTTTTTTTAAAGTAATCTCATCCTTTGGGCAGAGGAAATAGGTAAGAATGACAAGGTAAGTATCTAGCCTGAAACTTGCTCTGTAGTTTACATTTATTACTGCACAGATGATAAGGATTCAAGTTGCAAATCCAGTAGACAACAGCTGAAGCATACTAAAATTGTAACTACAGACTATGTATAAATAGCTTAATTCCTTAAAATATACAGAAGTAATTCAATAAAAGGCACATATTCAAAAATATTTTTTTTTGCATTTTGCCTATAAAATTAAGAAATCAAAACTTGTATGTGTCTTTGTTGTAGTAGTTTTGAAAATCAAGCTTAGGGAAAGTTTTGCAAATAATGCACAAACCTACCCACTTTAACTAAACATTTTCTATCAGATTCTAATCCACTGAATAGACAGACCCTCATACCTCATGCACACAGTTGAAGAGTTCCCAGTCATAAATTGTCATCTGATGTGCCAAGTCTTTGGAGCTCATCAGTTCGAATGTTCCTACTGTACCAGTAGATGGTCCTTCTTGTTCTGGTAATGGTGCCTACAAATGAGAAAAGGGTATTAATTTTATAATTTAGAAATATTAATTTGCATGATTGGTGCTTTTCTTCCATAATGTCTGAACTTTTCTTTTTTTCTTTTTTTTTTTTTTTTTTTCTTCAGTGTGACCATTTTCCTAAGCATGCTTTTAATAGTAAAACTGAAATTTGCTTTTAACCACAGGCTGGCATTAGGAAATGAGAAGCCTTGTGCAAAATCAGTATCCACTTATGCCCAGGACAGTCGGGAAAATTCTGAAAGCTCTTCAGAAGCACTGTAAGGAAATAAAACAGACTGTTCTTAGGGTGGTATTTTTAGCATTGCTCTAAAATTTGAGGCCAGAAATAAATACTTCAATAAATGCTGTGTTAATTTAAGCATGTCTGTTTGTTTAGGAGCATAGGTCTTTCCACAAAGCATTTGTTATCAGTTTCCTTTTTCAGATGCACAAATACTAGGCCATAAAGCACAAGCCAAATACTTTTGCAAACTACTGATTCTAGTGATGAGAATTATTACATCCTGCCAGACTTCAAAAATCTGCAGTGATTGCAAGATCTTCTGATTGTTTATAAAATAAGCCTCATATTTTCTCTTTGACAATACAGGGATGCACTATCTGTGATTGCAAAAATTCTGGGTATGCTAATGAAAATTATATGCACACAGTGTTATGAAAAAGAATCCTTCAAATCATTCAGGTGTAAAGCATTTTTGAAAGACACTTCCATACCACTCAATAAATGAGATGTGATCTACAGTTTTGCACACAAGTAAATATTGTATTACAGACTGATTTAAAACCATGGCTTTAGATCAAGTCAGATCTTGAGTAGTCTGTTGTATTGAGCAGTCTGACCCTAGAACCAGGGTCAAAGTGTTCAGGTCAACACTGCCAAAATACTAACAACTAATCCTCTCGCCAATTCGAATGGCAAAAACATCAGCAAGGCTTCCTGTGAACCCAGGTTTTAATTTCCAGTAGAGGGCAGTAGAGTTCACGTACAAGTGTCTCAGTTTCTCACAGGGTCTTTGTTAGAGAATTGCAAAGCAGGAAATTGCCAACAAGCTCCTTTCTGAGTAAAAACCCAATACAATCTACAAAATTAACACACCATATTTACGTGCCACAATATAAAGATCAGCTTACTAAATTAACCCCATTTTTTATAAGACTATTATATTATCAATAGAAAGAGGACTGACATTAATACATCAAATCACTTTCTCAATAACACACAGCATATAGGAGCTTTATTTCTCTACGAGTTCTTGCTTTGTACTGTAGGGAAAACAAACTTGTCTTTAAAATACCATCATACAATCTAATTAAAAATTATTAAAATAAACCACAGGCATTATTACCTTAAAAGCTCCATCTACAATTTTTTAAAACTAGTGTATATAAGCAAAGTATCTAAAAAAAAATCAGGACATCCATCAGTCTTGCAAGAGCCTACAGATTGCTCTGAATTAGGATTTGTACAAATACAAAATTTCTTTCATTTAAGAGAGAGAATGCATTAGAAGTGCAGCAGTTTTGTGTAGAAAATCCTGAAGTATGCAAATCTGTGGAAAGAGAAATGCCCATAGACTGCAAGAGAGGATTTTTCCCCTATTTGGAGGCAAACACAACATAGCTGTTACCATAACAAATGCGTATTTTGCAAGGCTAGGAAAGAAGCACTTAAATGTAAACTCATTGCATATTTGAAAATACATCTAAGCCAGAACAATTTTCACATGGGAATTGTGAAGTGTAATGTGAATAAATACACATGCAGAGGCAACAGCCAGAAATTGGAATGTGACAGGATTAAACTGGGAGGCAGGTATGGTTGTAGCATTTTTCCATTTCTTTATACATTTTTTTAAAAATGCAGCTGGTAAGATGATGTATTCCGTTATGCAATGTTGAGAACCTTTTTCAAGGTGTTGAGCATTTCTCTCTAATTCCTACTGCTGTCAGTCTTGTTGATGGAAACTAGCACATTACAGCCCTTTATCTTATAGCTCCCTGTAGCATTTCGAGTACTTGATCCATGGTAAATAGCACGGGGGGAAAGGCACAGAAAGTCATGACAATTCACTGCCAAAGCTATGTCAACACACACAATGCAGAGCGATATAAAAGTACCCAGCACAAATCTCCTGACACAACACCCTTGCTTTATGCCCCATGAGGGTATCTACTTGGCAGGATTAATTAACCTTAAGGGAACATCAGAATTTAATAAACTGAACAAGAGATATCTCTGCATGGAACTACAGTATGCTGGATGTGCATTCCCTAGTTACGAAATTGAAAGCAGCAGCAAAGCATAGATTTTACCATATCTATAAAAGAAATCAGGCATACATACTAAGTGGCTTGTTAAAAGCATACAGGAGGCTGAAACAAGGCTAGGAGTAATAGAGTTCATGCTGACATGACTTGGCAATGACATTTGTTTTTAATGAAATAAAAGGAACAAAAAGTACAGTCAAATCAAACTCTATAAAAGCAGACCCCATGGCGATTGTTAGAATTACTGTATAAACTGTGAGCACTTACGAACAATTCTGCCTAAGGAAAAACAGACTTTCTAACACAGGAATATTTTCTGTGATTCCACTCATCTGAGATTTTTAAACAGTATTTTGTAGAGCTGAGAAATAAAATATTTTAAGGAATTTACTGTTGGAATCAAGTCTCCAGAATGCTTGAATTTGTAACATCTCTCTTCAAGAATATATCCCTGAGGTCTTGAGGGGGCAATTCTGTAATCAGAAATTACTGCACGTCTTAGTGATAACATTCAGCTTTTCATCAACCTGCAGTGTGACACAGAGCATACTGGGATCAAGTGCTGTCAGGTGGATCAGGTGGTTTTCTGCTCTAGCTCAGGAAATTATAACGTTATCTTGTTTCAATTTCAAGGCTCATCCCATAGCAATGTGACAAGACCTTTGTTTTGACTGTTTCCACAATTTTTTACCTAAAGCACTGACAATGCCAAAAAAGGCCAAGTGTTCAAATTAAATGAAGATAGGAACTTCCAGAAAGCTGCAGATGTACCTACCAATGAATCAAACTGATCACGTGGGCAAGCAAACAGTCGTCCATTAACACTGAGAGTTGTAAACACTGAAACATCATGAGGTTTGAGCACGACCTTTTCTGCAAACATAAAACAAAAGAGCGATTATTGTTTCTATGTAGAATTTACACAGGACTGATCCAACAGCTGCACAGATCACCCTCTGGGAACAAATTTTGCATGGTAAACCAATGTCCAGGATACAAAATAGATGACAACAAGGTCATCTTTATCAAAGAAATGTGACAACAAGCTCAGCACAAATCAGTCTCCTACAAAACAGGCATAGAGAACTAGAATCCCAGCCCCAAACTGTACACACAAGTCAAAAAACTTGTGCTGCCATCTCCAGAAACTACCAGCAAAAATTCAGCCATAAATGGGGACTCCATTCATCCATCTTTGAGCTGTAAGCATGTGGAGAGCTTTTCTTCATAGAAATTGCCTTGGAAGACAGTAACTGCATAAGGAGGTGATGAAATCTAACTGTATTCAAATCTTATTACAGCAGTTCTAAAAAAGCATCACATCACAGGTAAAGAAAAGATAATGAAGCAACTTACAGAACAGTCCCTGTCGGCACATGCTGGCTGTCAGCAAATCTGACAATAAAAAACTGCTGCAACTGCAAAAAGTAGAGCCGCCTGGCGTCAGCTCTCAGGAAGTGAGCAGTTTTTGGCAGGCATCACTGTTTGCAAAAATGCCTTCCAGCACAGCTCTCATTAGCTCTGTGTGCGTTCACACAGCCGTATTAAACCAGAGCACTTCAGCAATACCAATTCTCTGGAAGAATTCACCTTGCAATAACTCTCCCATTTCTACAGCCTATGGTGGGGGCCTGACCCCTCACCCTCTGCATACACCAGGTTAGTGGGCTTGGCACTAAGTTGCTAAGTAGTGGTTTGCACAGAGAAGAGTGGCCAGAATGGTAGTGACCACTACTGGATTGTCTGCACACTGCTGTATTTTCTGCCATTGATGATTCTTATGTCTAGTCTGACATTATCCATGCTTGCCTCCTATTTCTGTTGTTAAAAAATTCTTAAAAGTCTTACAGTAGCTTTACTCTATAACATGCACACATATTTCTCTTTTCTCCCATGAGAGCTCCACTCTGTGCCAGCCATAGAGAAAGTACTTGCCTCTAAAACAGAACCTGTGAGCCAGCCAGACATGCCCATGGATATAAAAGCCATGACTGAACTAGTCCTTCAATCCCTCCTGAAATTCTGATTCACCATGAGAAGTGTTTAAGATGGTTCAAATACTGTACCTCCTCCTGAGCTCATCTTTACTATGATGAGGCCTTCACCAGAACCCAGCTTATCCGCTACTGCGCTGATCACTTCCTTCACAGAGGAAGACACTGGCACCCGGATAGTGGTATAGGTTTGGTCTATGCAGTACACCTTAAATAGAACTAAAGAAAAAAGGATTGTGCTGTGTGTGACACATGTAAAAAACAGAGACTTCACTGTACAAATTACTTTCACTTCAGCAACCACTCCTCACAAATGAAATAAATCACTAGTTTTGATAGTTCCCTATTTCTCAGATGTTATGCAATTTCCAGTATAGAAATCTCTGATTTCTCAGAGCTTTTAGCAAACCACAAAGCATTAGTGTTTCAGTATTCCTAGATTATTTCTGGATGCCAATTGAATTTGGAACTTTGTTATGTTCCAGGTACTATAATATTTTAAATCAATACTTTCCTAAAAGAGTCAGGAAAAAAAGTCTCTTGGTTACAGCAAAGTAATTTTCATATTTACAATATTAATTTGAAAATAGGTTTGGTTACCATCAGAACTTAAACTGTGCTGCAACTTTTTTTTACAATAAAAAACATTTTACAATTGCTGAATGAAGAATTGTGTAGACAATGAAGAAGAATACCCTAGCAGTAAGAACAAACTTGAGTGTACAGTACAAACTGGCTCATAGAGTAATACAGCTACCTAGAAAAAAATGACAGTACATTAGCCTGCAAAAAGCAAGGCAGTCCAAAGTGAAAGGCAGCCCAAAGTGACAGATAATTAAGACAGAAGAAGTTAGCAAAATACTCCCTTCAGCTCAGCTGTCAAGCCAAGCCAAGCAGCCCCAGGGGTTACAGCTGTCCATGGATTTTCAGTGTTCTGTGTGCTGCCTGCCCTAAGGTTGAGAAAGGTGCTGCCATATGAAAGGGGCAGTAACTGCCTGTCCACACTGACACAAGTAGTACTTCCCTGGCAGTAGCAACTGTTTTGCACTTTGTAGACCTAGAAAAAACACTGATATGAACAACAGAAGAATGCCTGGCAGGATGTCTGGTATTCATATGCAGTTACTTCCAGCTTTTGAAATGGCTCTTACATTGGTTTGATTTATGGCACCAGCTTTCTCAGCTATATGACCTTTTGTTTCTGTATTTTCAGTGTTGTTCACTAGCAAGAGCTATCATTTAATATCAAACGCTTTGAAGCAGAAGCTATTTTCTGTGGTGAAGATAAACCAAAACAACCACTGGAGACTGGCCCTAGTGGTTACAACGAAGTCCTCAGATGTATGACTTTAAAGGGCATGTAGTCTTTGTTTACAATTAACAGATCTCATCAGCAGAGCTCAAGATTTTGTTTACACAGCTTTGCTTTAACCTGCCTGAAGTAGAGGACAACATGAAAAGCTGGTACAACTGAAAATGTATTCTGACACACTGATGCAAATATTATTTAATCTGTTCAGAGAACCACAAAATAGCCATAGGGCAAAGCAGCAGATTTTGTTTCCTAGGCTGTGTGCTTCAGGGCAGATACCCACAGCAGGATTCCCTGCTCACTCCTGTCGTGTAAAGGAACACCTGTACATGTTAGCTCGAACTACATTAGGGACACAGAGGATCAAACATGACCTTCAGCACCCACTATTAATTGCACTGCTGTTACCTGCATGGACACTGTCTGAACCAGTTCTTACCTGTTCTATTAATTCTCTTTTTTAAAGGTTTGTACATCTTCCTCTGAGAAAGCACAATATTTGATAACACAAGTAACAATAGGCAAAAATCAGGAGCACTTCAAATCAGTGGTGGAGAACGTTTGGAATAGCAGAAGTAGACAGAGCTTGCTTTAGGCCAGGCTTCAAAACTGAAGGTAGGTATTTTTATTTATTTTTTAGATCCTTTTTTTTGAGAGCTACAAGTTTACTGCTAATCTCAGTGGCTCTAGAAACTTTGCAGAGAAGGAACTCACCTTCGTCACTGCCCTTGATAGGCTGGCGTTTCTGTGCTCTGTCATCACTTGTGTTGAACAGCTGCAGAAGAACTTTGTGCTGAAAATGAATCATCAGGATTCACATCAGTGCAAAAACCAAACATTATGGAGTAGACGTGAAATACAAGAAATCACTTAGCAATGGCAGGAAAAAGAGCAGCAATGCAAAATCTGACACTTAATGTTAAAAGCTATCTCCAAATGTGTTCTTTTAATATATCCATGATTACAAAAGCAAAGGGGCTTACGGATTTGCTGTGCTAAAGCTTTTACTTTAGAAACTGGGCAAATTAAACATCTTACCTTCTTTTGTGGTGCTTTCGGTTCTTCAGAACTATAAAAAGACAAGGCATAGAATATATAATTAAGAATTACCTGGGATATTTTGTGTACTAAATCACCTATAGAACATGGACCACTTGTCAAACTACAATATCAATATATTGATGTTTGCATATATGAAAAGACTCAGTGACACCATAGTTAATATATAACTAAGACAGGGAAAGTACTGCGCAAAGTTCATATAAGCATAAAATAAGCATCCAGTTTAGCTGCAATGTTATCTACTTAATTTGCTTCTTCTGTTAAACTTTTAATGAGAGTTTGGTCTTTGCAAGAACAAGGTGGAATGAAAGGGCAACAGACATTCATCCAAAGAAGCTCACATGCAAACATCCAGTCTTGTATGACAAAGTGCCATTCACAGATACAAGTAATAAATTTTATCCATCTATTTACTGAGAAAAAGAGCAGGAGGAGGAAAGAAGCAAAAACTGTGCTTACACTTGTTTTACAATTTTCTCTAGCTCTGCAAGTTGCTCCTTTAGTGCTGCAATCATTCTAGTATCATCTGATACAGATACATAGAATTCCTGTAAATGACACAAAAAAGTCTTTAAATAACTATATGGGTAAATTGAGAGGTACTCAGGATAGAGGATTATGAGATGACATCTGATAGCTTAATGATTATAAAGAATGATAATCTGCATAGAGGGAACACACGCTGGGCCCAATACTCTATTACTTCTACTTGTTTTATCTCCAGCTGATTCAAAGCAAGTGTTACACATGCAGAAGGGAAGCCTGATGAGGCTCCTTAGCTCACTGTGTAACCACCGACTGCTTGAGCAAGAATTGCATTTTCAGATTATGGAGGATAAAGACTATAAAATTCACAAATAATGTGACATGATAGATTTTTTTTTTTTTTACCCACTACTGTTGTAGCCCTTAGTGGTTCATTTGCTGCAGAGCTGCTGACTTGCTACTCTGGTCCAACACAGTAATACCCTCTTATAAACCCTACTCAAACCTCTTCCTGCCACACTTACACAAAACTTAAGAAGGATCTATGTGTTTGCAACTACTGATTGTTCTTTAACTTCTGAGCTAATGAAAGACATGCCAGCCTCCAAAACTTGTATATATGTTTGTCATATTTAATACCCCTCTCTAACTTACTCTAATTCTCCTCTGCTAACTTGCCTTAGATTCAGTCTTAAGCTCTTTGGAGCAAGAATTTTCATTCAGCAAGTAACACATGGGGATGTGTTCCATGAACACAGTATGTTATAATAGCAGCAATCATGACAACCTAAGAAGACACTGGCAGTACATCTTACCTTAGAAATACAAAGATCTGGCACCACAAAGACCTTACAAACTGTGTCTGAGGAATTAAATTATTTTAAGGGTTCAGATAGGTTCTGAAGAAAAAGATCTTACGTTCCAATAGCTGCAATATGCCTTTCATTCAAATGGAAATGTTTTTTCATTTTGTATAGTGAGAATCCTCCAGCTCCTTCCTGGCACACCTCAGGCAGGCATAAACAGGCCCACAGATAAACCTGTAGAGCCTCTGAACTATTCACGTGAAAATATTAAAAAACCCAAATTCATCTATTGCAGTAACACAATCAGCATGCAGTGCTTTGAAAGGGGTCTGAAACTCCGGCAGATACTTCAGAGGTCCAGAAGCTGACAATGGTTCAAGCACTGCAACAGTGCACATAGTGTCTGCAGCTAAAATTGAGAAAACAGTGACAAGTCTGCACTTTGAAATGACCTACTTCTCTTTAGTTCATAACAGAATTCTACAGGCTAGAAACAGGCTTTCAGCTTATCTTGCTTTGTAGGTATTTTTCAATACAGTGATACAACGATTCCTTTATACCTCCAAAAAAGCCATTGCTGCTTCATCTTCTTGTAGTAAATCTCCATATAAAGCAGCCCACTGCAGAACCAGGCGAATGACTCTCCTTTTGTTGTTGAGGGCATAATCCATTTTCTCTTGCTCTGTACCCTGGGAAGGCTGGGCATGATAGGTGCCATGGTGTCAAGGAAAATGCTCAGTCATTGAAAATAACCAAACCAGTATGAATTCACAAACTTTGAGAAAACCATTTGCAGGGTGTTCAAACATAACTTTCCAATGTATACTTTTGATTTCTGACTGCCACTAGCATAAAGAATTGCAAACCATTCATGTTCATACTAAAAAGTAAAAAGACAGCAATTCTCTAAAGAGCACAAGAATGATCACAATTCCACCACACAGACAACTGCTGTGACAGAAGTGACACTTGGAACAAGAGAGAAGAGGACTAACTGTGGAGGCTGAAGAAGGGTATTTCTCTTTTTTCTTCTGTCCCACAGTGGTAGGGGGACCTGGAACCTTACAGCCTAGGCTGACTACAGAGACATGGGATAAAATAAATTCTGTAGTAGCTTCATTTTTCATATGAGGAAATCAGAAAGGTTCCACTCTGTCAAATAAACTCTATTTGGGACACAATACTTAGTGATGGTTATTCTGTGATAAACAGTAAGAAAAAATGGGAAACATGACATTCCCAAACATGGGAAACATGATGAAGTATCAGCATTACAAAAATAGGCAAATAGGAATAAGGCCAAAAATATCATTTGCTGATGGGAAGAAAACAAGAAAAAACTAAAAGCACAGCGGGCAATAAACCAATCTAATTTCAGTCTTTAACCCATGCAAAAATGAAGAAGAATCCTTAGTAGAAACAGGATATGGCAACTTATGTGCCTACTTCTCACTGATCAGAAGTTAAAAACATATAGTTAAACTGTTTCCCAGTAAACTGATGGCTGAATGTGAAGTAAGCAGAGAATGAGTGCAGCCACATCTTCAACTTTTCTTCCTGCATACAAAACCTATGATTCTGGATTATCATGAATATATATGCTATTTCCAACTATATAGCAAGGTTTATTATTAAAATACTAACTATTTGACACTTTTTCACTCACAGCAAAGTTCAGCATCCTTTCAAGGTGCACTTTCAGTTGCTCCAACAAAAGATAGTATAATATTAATTAGAAAATAAAAAAATTAATTAAAATCTAATTTGTCTGGGATATTTATTTTAAGTTTCTAATTTATAAGCATTTCTCTAACATACATTAATAAAATATAATGGGAAAGAGTATCTGTTAACTCACACTTTCCAAACGATCCTCCAGCCCAAAACCCCTGCAGGCATTTGACACACTATCAGGGTTACTGGGGTGCTCATTAGACTGACAAACTTTTAGAAATCTGCATTTTAATTTCATTCGGAAAGGTTTAAAAATACTCAAGAACTAAACATGTCAGTACATTTACAGCAGTGAAAAAAGTCAAAGGGTGATAAGAAGTAAGTCATAAATTGTAAACTATATGCTCTAATGTCTCAGGGAGCAAGCTTAATATTCTACAGTCATTTTTCTCATGCCATTTTTACCTTTCAAACTCTGTAATTATTTAATGTATTTTAACTTTCTTATTAATTGACTCACCACAGGCACTGGTAATTTTTCTGTATTTTTACTGCTCATTTAAATTAATTGCTCTTTTATTAACATTATCACAGGAAAAGTCAGTGAAGGGTTCTCCCATTTTTACTAGACCTACAGGATGCAGCTTCACTGCAGACAGCAATCAGAAGTAGAATATGTGTACTTGCAACTAGTGTCAGATAACTGTAAAATATTTATCAACAGTAACATGGTTTGAGTTCAATAGATATATTTCTAATTTTGTCTAGCATATGTTAGGAAATGAAAGCAGTTCTGAAATGTGTTCCTTCCTGTGTGAGAACACTTGACCATATCAGGAGCTGTGCAAAATCAGCACCCTTTATTACTACAGTATTATGCAAACAATTTTGCTGGCATGATGGTAAAAGAGGGTCACAAAATATTCATACAGAAACATACTAAAGGACCATCATCCTGTAGAGGAGCAAAAGAGAGTAAAAGAGGAGTTTCTACTTCAGTATTTAGACAGTGGCCCTTTAAAGATGCACACCTGCACATATGCTAACAAATTTGCACTATTTTTGGAAGTGGCATTCTATTTCAAGTTTTCTTTCGGGCATTTTTCTGACTCCCTCTGACAAGCTGTAGCTCTGTGAATTTGTCCATTTCCCTCTCTGTGAAGAAGAGAGGTTAACAGGGGCCTGGGTCCAGCACACAGGACTGATGTCCTGATCCAGGATAGGGAAGCATGCCCTTTGCTTCCCTATAGGAAATAAGTATGTGATTTTTTTTTTTTTTAATATTGCACTTTGATGACTAAAAAAGAGTAATGTGGCAAGGGACAGCACAGGAAGCACTGAATTCATATCAAGCAATATTCTTTCACAATTAAAGAACTTGCAGATAACAAAACACATATATAAACAAGTGACAACCAAAATAATCTATACCCTCTACTATGCTTGAAAACACTACAGTGGTATGGCTAAACTCATCCTTGTTGCCAGCTAAAACAATATCCTAAGTGGGTGTTGGAAAATAGACTTGTATGAATCAAAACTGGGAGCTGGAGCAAAAACAGTGTCTGTGACTGAATCACCTTTCTTTATTTTTTATGTTTTAATTTCCTCACTGAGCATAACTAATCTCTCCTTAGTCTCACAGCACCAGCAAACAGTTTTGTAGAGTGATTTTGCCCCAAAAAGATTAGCTTTTTTAGCTACCTTTCAACTCCAACAATACATTTAAATGGTACAATCAACAAAGCACAGTTTGATTTTCCATATTCAGAAGGGACCAAATAAACAATAATTCAACTCTAGGAAAAGCTGACACTAAAGCAGTGGGATACCAGTTACTTCCAGCTCTCTTCCTCCTCTCTGAAAAGAATTAGCATGATGCCTGCCATGACCCACTTAAGGCCATGGTTTTAGCCTCCTCTCCAGAATAGATTTCAACACAGTGAATACATATACTTAAGTGACACTACCACTTTGATCTTCAAAAAAGCTTTTCCTCTATTAAAAAAAAGAGGTACATTTTGCTTATGTGTCTGATTTTCTCAGTTATTGGATATCAGAGGTATACTTTTATAACTGACGATAGATAAGCCCAAGACTCAAATAGACTGATTGAATAATACAAGCCAGATAAATCAGAAAAAAAACCCCAACAAACCAAACATGAAGAATGGCACCTTTTTTCCCCTCTCAAAGCTGTCAGCAACAGCATTTCATAATACTTCTAATATCCAAAACCATGTGCTTTTGAAAATGTGTTTGTTTCAGGTGTACAATTTTCTTCAGACCAGTTTTATGGGTCCAAAGGTTTCCAAAACAATTACTGTCCCTGCTAGGAGTAACACAAATGGATTCTCAAGCTTGCCAGATGAGGACATGATGCTCTATTCTGTGGTTTCAGGGTGTTAGCTTTCCCAGCTGTCACTCGCCTCACTAAGCTTCACGGAAAGCACATTCTCACACCAATCTGATTCTAAGAAATAAATAGGGAATTGAAGTTATTATACCCCTGTCAGAATTCTCTAAACCAGAAAGCATTATATGTTTATTCAATGCTCCCAGTCACTTGATAGCTTCAAGTCACTCTGCACAAGGAAAACTCTCAGTGCCCAATAGCTCCCCAAACTAAATGATCTGCCAGTAACTAAATGATGGACATTTCAGACTCCTTCTGTAAAATCTGCAGACAGGATAAGAATCACCTCCAGCTCTTGATGCTATCTGGTGTGAGCTTTCATCTCCTCATAGTCAGGACTACATGTCAAATGCAACTGAAGTTTCTTGCAGTTTGTTAACATTTGCTATAGACTATTATTGTAGATTACTATTTTTTTATTAATAACTGATCTGATAGCACCCAGGAACTACTTAATAATTATTCTACTAGTTTAGCAATCCTTTTGCTTGAAGCAGTCTCTAGCTTGTAATCTGTAAAGTGGACCATAGAAATCACCAAACCATAATGATCTTTATTAAAATCTTGATGCTCTAGCTCAGCAAAAGCCAGGAAAGACAGAAAGGATACAGGAAGGGTAATCCAAACTTTTATGCAATTTCACTTTTCTGGTGAAGGGACAGTACATTTCTTTCCCTTGGAACAGTAATTAGCACAGGAAAGCTAGAGCTTTTGTGCCCTGGGACTGTATCTCATCATGGGTATACACTATCAATTTCAGAGCTGTTAAGCTATGTATAGATGTCAGTCAAGCACAGAGAACCTACCCAAAAAGTACAGCACCCCTGAAAAGTGATGTATTTCTTGACAGAGAGAAGCTTCAAGTTTCTTCACCGATGGGGATAGCTCTTACAGGGATGTAACTTTTCCTTTACAAAAGGATATTGTGCCATCAAGGCTGGGCAGAGCTGACTATTTGGCATAAAAACACAGTGCATCATAATAAAATCATTTAAAACAGAATCTGTGAAGAGAAGAAAGTGAGCAGTCAGTTAACTCCTTGCAAACAGCTTGAGGATTATGAGTTTTCTCTTAGCTAAAGTATCTTATTAGCCCTCTGCAGATAATAAAGGGGTCTTTTTGCACTTTGTTAGTAGGCATTAAGTATGAAAGTGGGGAATGAACAAATGTGAGCTAAAACATCATGCTTTTATTCTTGTCTGTACAAATTATATTGCAATTAATGCTAACAGGCATTTGCATGTGCCAAAGGGAAATCTGGCACAGCAAAAATCCCCATCTCTGCTAAAGTGAAATATTTGGATATACTTCTCAAGTGTAGAGATCTTAGCATAAGAAGTATCAGATGTGCCACATCAGGTACCTAAGAGCTGCTGCTGTATTTAGATTTCAGAATCTGCAATACCAGACCACTCATTTAGTATATACTACACAGAATAAGGCAAACAATTTAATTCTTTGAGGATTTCCTAGCTATGCACAGAAGGTCTAAAAGCAGAAAACACAGTCAAATTTCTGGTTTTACTTTGATTAAAAAAAATCACAGCTTCTACATTTACATTAAAATGTGTATGAGTGATATGACTGATATTTTCTCTGGCAAAACATAGCAAGCTATTTTTTTCTGCTAAAATGATCCATGGCAGCATTGGTGTAAATCCCAGTTTGCCTTGTTTTTGTATTTGTGACACAAAAGACTTACAAAGCCTTGTAGCAGAGGCCCAAATAAGTTTGGCAGTGAGAATAAACTTTATTTTACTTTCAAACTATGAACGTCTTACATGGTATCACTGATAAAAAATAAAATACTCTGGGGAGTCACCTCTACAGTGCAACTTTTAAGATAAGGGAAGCATTTTAAAACCATGTAATAAGTAAGGGATGTAAGAAAAAAAACTGCTTTAAAAGCAATATTTTGCTTGTAATCCTGATAAACAGGAATCTATGAGAGGGATAATTTATATTCTTAAAAACAGTCGAAACTGTAAAAGGATCTCTGTAATCTATCAATTTTTCCACTATATGCATTTTTCCAATACTATCAGGTCATTAACAGATGAGATATAAGAACATCTTTGAATATATAATTCTTACATACCTGCAATGTAAAAAGAACTTGCTAAAATTATTGTTATAAAACTTAAAGCAATGCAGATATTTTTATATTATTACAATTAGGAGGAATTTTTTGTGTCTGACTCCTTCTAAAAATTAAAATACTTAGTAATAGCAACTCAGTAAATATCTATATCCCTAGATGTAAATTCTTTGCTCTCTTCACACTAACACAGAGCAGCCTACTAAGTGCAGTTGCAGCAACCTGCATTCTTGGGGCTTGGCCCACAGTGCACTGAGTTCTTCTGAGTAATAATTCTTCTTTCCCAGCACATGGTAAAGTATCAGAAACAAGTAGTTTAAATGTGCTATGGATATGAAAACTTCAGAATACTTGTACTAGCATAATGCACTGGCTGGGGGTTTCAAGCTAGTTCACAGTATTAAGTGAACATCAGAACTAGATGTATTAGTACCATTATCATTGGGAGCTAATCCATGCCCTGTCCTGGCCTTACAGTTGTGTCTAATTAAAGTCATGACGAATGGTTTGGTGTCTTTTGAGATTTTGCTGTTTTACCCTTAAACAGAAGTAAAAATAAAATGGAATGGGCTAGGAGAAAGTTTATTGTTATCTTTAATTCTGGATTTCCTGGGTTTTCTCAGCATTTTTTCAGAGCCATGGATAGATATTATTCTGGGAAAAAATATCACTAGGTGCTTTTCAAAGCATCCCATTGCATCTAATGCACTGATAATAACACAGCCTTTATTATATAGTTACCTGTTGCTTCATTTGAGGTTGCTTCAGGGCGCATAGTTTCTAAAAAGTGCTCTAAAATTTTCTCTGGTGTTCCTGACATCACAATATACCTGAGGAAGGGAGGGAAGGGAGCAGTTAGTGTCCCACAGGCAAAACAGCTTGTCAAGAATTAGTGGTGTACCAGTGAGAAGACCAGGGCTGATTAGAACCTGCTCTGACCTGCATCTGTGGGTAACTTAGGACAGAACTACTCAAGATCTTTGTTGGTTTTCCCTCAAAAATGAGAGCAATAACTCTCCATGCTACCCAGGAGGAGTGTGAAATGATAAATGACCCATGGCCCCCTCCCTGTACAAGTACTCCAGTATAACACCACCAGTTACACCTTAATCAGCAGAGCTGCACTGGTGCAAACCTGGGGAGGTGCCATCAGAAATGCTCACCTGCTGAGAATAAGTATCTCAGTAATGACAGCAATTCACAGTCATTAAAGGGTCTTAGCAGACTTACTATGAGCATGAAATGAGAATCAGTGTCAGAGCAAGGAAACAGTTTCCTTCAGCATCACTGACAGGGGTTAATCTGAGAAGACAGGGGCAGATAATGCAACAGAAGGCTATATTCAAATTTGTGCAATGCCTTAGATAGCTGAAGGAAGTAAGTTTTTCAAGTGGGTAAACTTAGGGTTGTACCATTTCCTGGAGTAAATTTAGGGAGGTGAGAGATCTACTGCAATAGTAAAGTTTTTCTGCCTCATGCAAAAAGGGCAAGATCTTAAGTACCAGCAGAATATCATAGGATACTGCTAAACTTGTCCTCTCATCTTTTTTTTCTTTCCTTACAGATCAGATTTTTTTATCCTTCTCTTTCTCTTCAACCTTCCAATCTTTGCATTTTTTTTTCCTTTTTTTCTTCTTTTGGAATCCAACTGATAAAGTATGAAACTTAAAAAAAAAAATAAAAAAAGGAAAAAACCCCGAGAAGTGAAGATACTCTGCTCCTGCTGAGAAATAAGTGGTGGAGCTGAGCTCCTGGGAGCTCCTCCTCACTTTGAGTGCTGACCGTCACAGTTCTTTTACCTGCCAACCCCTTTGGAAAAACTGTATTGATGTCCCAAGAACACAAACACTTGTTAAGCCAGTGCACATCCTCACAGAGATACTAACCAAGTATCTAAGTGAGTGAAGCAGAGAAATCACAGGTTGCTGTACTCTGAATATGAAAGTGAAAATGAACAGTGAAGTGACTGGCAAGGCTGCTGAATTCATCCTGCATGAGTGTGATCACCCATAAAGAGTTAGATCTTGGGAGAGAACTTCAGAGCTAGTCCTTTGGAGCTAAACTGTCACTGTTTGAAAGCAAGGCTTGGGGAGCTGTGTAGGAGCTGTGTAGGAGCTGTGGCTCCTCAGTAAAGGAGGCTGTAGAATCCAAAGTGTGACTGAGAAGATCCGCTCCCAAAATGTAGTTCTGCCCCAAGATGAAGAAAATTAAGTTTCTTGGTTGACTGGAAAGGGAACAACTTTGGGATACGGAGAATTTCTCTAGTGCAAACGGTATTTACCTGCTTAGGGAGCAAAGCCCAAAGGGCATCTCATCTGTAGAGATATCAGAGATGTGAGGTATCAAGTTAAGGAAAAAGCAGTCAGTCTTTAAGAAGAGGTCCCTGCTAAGCTCCTTGTTTGGGCACAGTGATTTGAGAAACTACTGAACACTCACCTAACACATTCCAGTAACACATTCTTGAAATCAGAATACATCAGTAACTTTGATTTGGCCTCTTAAACATGAATCTAGCTACTTACGTCTATTTGCCAACAAAAGAAACAAAAGAAATGTCATCTTCAAAACCACTGAACTCACTGATTGCTGAAAAGCAGACAGTGAACTTTCAAGGAAGCTCTCTCTTTTGTGTAGCTTATGTCTGTCATTCTTATCAGCAAAAGATCCCTTTGCTGGCAGATTGAGAGTACCCAAAAGCTCACCAAATGCATAAAACATTTACAGAAATAAAATTCCAAGCTTTACCTGAAAATGTTTGTGGAATGTAAGCTCTACATGGAATGTAAGCTGCCTGATACTGCCTAACTTAGCAAGGTACCATAAATGTCTCAAGCTATTTTTATGAAATTCTGAACAAGTAATACAAATTGTAATTTGTAATATAATAAATAATTAATAAGTGAGAATATATATTAATATAATTAAATATAATAAGTAATCAGAAATAACAACACAAATAATGCTGGTGCAAGGAGTTTGCAAGGAAGGTAAAGTCTGAGATAAGCTGAAATGAAGCTTTTACTTTTTTAAGCATGAAAAATATATAAGACCAACAAAATGGATTTAAATCTATGACCAAGTTGCTTTGCATTGCAGCTGCTGTGCAGATCTACTGGCTGCAGTAAAGTTCCCTTCATTTAGGCAAAGAATTTCGTTTTAAGAGTAGATGTTTTCCTCACAACATAGTTAGTTGTTCTAGTAGCTCCAGTGAAAGATGAAATGGCATTTTCTGAAATATGTGAAACATGTATATAAAATACAAGGAATGGTTTATTCAGCCCTTCACAGACCTTTACAAATCTTTATATTCAGTTATGTAGATAAAATAGGTATATGAAATACCAGATGAGATAAAAACTACATGCAAAATATCTCTCAGTAAATAGCCCATTCTTTGAGAAAACATAAAGAAAAGGGTAAAACTTCGTTGTGCTTATTTTGCTGGAATTGTTTGAGCGTTTCTGAAGAAAATTGTTCATCCATTTGCAAATAACACATTTAAAAAGTCTTGAGGGATTTTACTAACACTTGGAATCATAATAGCCTCACTCTACTCTTATCACAGTAGTATCCAAACAGAATTGTACTTTTTCCTTTTCAGTAAGAAAGTAAAGAAAATATAATGAATATTGTTATTACCGAGCAAACCTGTTCTGTAAGCTGTGCGACTTTCATCACACAAGATCTTTGTTTTGTATATAAATTGTACCTAGCAAACTCTTATTAGAATCCAGACCTCAAAACCCAAAGTGAAAATATCTGTACTTAGCATTAAAACAATGTATTTCTTTCACGTCTTCTACACAGTTGTCCAGCTTAATAGGGTTTCAGCATTCTCCATGTGCAGTCTATTTAGAAGCTATTACATGAGATAAGTATTTACAGTGAAATCTTTTAGAGAATTATTGTGTTAAGACATAGAATGGGTGTACTGGTAGAAATTGATATATTATCCAGTATGGGGGGCATGTGATCATCTGGCGATTAAAAAAAAGGAAAAATGTATATGCACTGCATTCTGCCACAGAAAGGGAGGATATGCTATTGTTTGGATAATAATACCATATGAAAAGGTTAATAATTGTCTGACATTTGCACTAATGAATGAAAACATACTTGTGCTGAGGCTGTGAATTTCCTTGAGCAGAAACTCTGCTTCCTGCTGGGATCTTCTCCAACACCAAGACATCTTGGTCATGTTCTTTGAGTCTTACTGTATTTGCTTCCACATCCTGCAAGACAAGTTACATTTAATGTAATTGCACCCAACTTGTCTGACTCGTTACTCTGAAAAAGTGCAAGACTTTCAAACACAAAAGTCTCTGGAGTTGGTTCTTTTCCCCTGAATTTATCTATCTTTATTCTGCTTTTCTCACAGGCAGAATGGAAAGGGAAACATTGGAACTGGGGGAAGTGGGCTGAGAATTGTGAGTGGGAATAGAGGTAGAACCATGTGAGAAGTCTCTGGCTTTGGCAAAGGAAAAAAAGTTTGCCAAAAAAACAGAGTCACTCCATAGGTAATGTAATGTCTATCCCTACCCCTATTTGTATATGAACATTATTTATAATCTGACTTTTGTCTTTAAAAAAAAAAGAGAATGGCACTTTATAATGGTAAGTCTTACCTTAGTAAACTGTCGGTAAATTTTTCTTTTACTACTATGAGATCATAGTAGAAAAAGAACAAAAGAACATAATATGCATTCAAATAACACAGATGAAAATCAGTAAGACTATGGACTTTGATCTTCTTTGAAGTGCAGACCAAAGCTAAACCAGTTGAGAGTCTCCATGGCCAACCCAACCTTACTGCCAATAGGATCCAGGTTCCGTTTTGCACATTAAACACAATCTCATGTCATTTTTCCAGCACAGTACTCTGGAATGGATTTATTGCTGCAGTATTGGCACGTATGCAGCCAAACACAGGATCATACTGATTTTGGCTGTATCAGCCTGTATTTACAGAATTACAGATGGAGTTTGGAACACATTTGCCCTAATGTGAAAAACTGTAAAATTAGTCTGGGAATCTTTCTAGAGCTCTCTGATAAAGAAGTTTGTGTATTTACCTATAGCTTATTTAATTTGACACTTGCTTATGCCTTGAATCTATTGAGCTTAGTGTACTTGACTCTGACCAATATGGGAGAACAGGTGATCATGTACAATTCAGTAGTTGGATGGAAGATCACTCAGAAATCCTGGACAGCTTAAGAAAAAACTGAGCACTTGGCAAATTCTAGACCACAGAAAATTGAGAGACAAAAGACTTCATTTGGTCCCATTTTCATGACTGACCCAGGAACAGAAAAAGGGGAAAGATGATGAATGTATTCTTAATTTAGTTCTAGACTGTCACATCTCTGTTCTGCAATTATGGACGATTCAAACACGATTACCCATATCAGTATGTCCATAGAAATAAGACAGATGCTAGAAAAGTTTGCAAGTTGTGCTATCACGCTGTCAGGGTGGCCCTTCCCACTCTTACCCTAAGAATCCTGTTGAAGTCCTCCTTGTCCACTCTCAAGAAGTGGCAGTTGTCTTCACGCAGAACAATGGATGCTGCTCTGGGAGCATCATTCACAAGTGCTAACTTGCCAAAATCATCTCCTTCGTGTAGAGTACATACCACACCCTGCACAGAGGAAAACATTTACATGAAGAAACCCATCATTACTCTGGCTTTTATTGGAAGTCCTTGTACAAACATTGGACTCCACAATCAAATACCAAAACAAATCTATTTGGCAGGAAATCAACAGCCAAAATAATGACTAGGAAACAATACTTGATAGCTGCTTATTACTATTACTAAAGAAAGGCAAGAATAGAAAAGAATTGGCTTGTTCTCTGAAATTACATTCAGCTTGAAGGACTCCTCTAGCCCTGCTGAAGAAAGTTGTTGAGTTGTTCAGCTCAAATTTAAAGAGGCCCAAAAAATAAACTCAAGTTTGTAGAAATAACACATAACACCACATCTTCAACTGGTGTAAATCAGCAGTACTCCACTTATTCCAGTTTACAGTAACAGTGGATCTGGCCCACCAAATGGTATAAAATATGTAGCTAAATAAAGGTTACTTAGGAATACACTTAGCACTGGGACCTCAATGCTAGATTTTGGTGTTCAGAATGGTGGATTCTCAGTCATCAAATGAGAAACCAATAGGCAAGCAGGGGTTTCTGGAGACTGAAGAAATTGTTATTTACCAGAGTCCCATTCTTTGCCTTCAGAAATCTCTCTCAAACTGGAAATTTAATAGAGATGCTTTATTGTCTATAGCTTAATTAAAATGAAGAGTGGACATAAATTTTCAAGAGGTTCATCCAACCTGGGAACCACCAGTCACAAAGCAGTACTTCTGTCAGACATGCCTGATGTGCCTGAGAAAATTTAGTCATACAAGTGCAAGAGAATATGGTGGTAAAGGGACAGGGCAAATACCCCCATAAGACAGAAGTCTGGCAATTCACCAAGTTCCTGCAAATTACTTTGTCCTACATACTGTCCTAAATACTAGACACTGATGTAACTGCTGAATTACATTCCGAATGTGTGTGATTTATCCCAAAATTATAAAGCAATCAACTGGAAGTATAATCAGTGAAACCACTGGATCATTTCCTAATAAAATTACATTCAATTTGTTTCCTCAGACAAAGCAATTTTGCTCTAAATTAAATTCTATTCCTACAAAGTTTACTCTTACAATTTCAATAATCAGAATCATATAAAAAGACTTCTGAAAAAAATACCTTGCCATAAATGACTACGTTTACTGATCCCTTTAGGATAATGTACCAAGAAGTACCTTCTTCTCCTTGATTGAATACTACAAGGGAGAGAAAAGATGTAACGGTGAGAATACAGTTATTCAAAAGATAAAACTGGCCAGATTCTGTACTTGACAAAATTCAAGGTAACTTTGCCAAAGCCATATTAATGTCTACCTTGTAAAAGAGCATCCTATGATTTCAAAAGCAATTCCCTTGAGGTTTCACCCAGATAGCAGTTATTTTATTACACTTATGTGAAAGTTGCTTTTATTTTCTGTCACAAATGCAAGGACTACTTTATTGATACGTCAGGTTATCAATTACTAATCAACATACAGATTGGGATCCTACCAGTAGTACCATGCTTTAACCTAATTCTCTATTGGCTGTGAATTTGCCACACATTTGCTACTTCTCAGTGTATTAGGTCCAAGTAATCCAACATTTTAAATCCTTTATTTTGTGCAGCAATATTTTTTAATACAAGGATACCATTAAAATAGATTTTTAATAGAGATTGGTCTAACTCAAAATTCTGGATAAAAGCACACCTACTTTTTAAAAGTATATGCATCCAATAACTTTGGTACTGTTCCTGCAATTGGCAACAGACTAAGCCAACACCTATTACCCTAGGTTTTAAACACTGACTGCCAGTCAAGTTTGAAGCATGCATACAAGTTTTGCTCTTGTCATGTAAACATTTAGAATTTAAATGTTCATGCCACAGATGAGAAAGAAGATGTGACATTTACTTACAGACCGTTCCTGCTTTGGGATGTGACTCAAAAATGAGGACACCAGCTAATTCTCGCTTTACCTTAAAACAGAGACAGGGAAATAATTGTTTTTATATTTATCATACTCTTCCTGGAGAGAGGAAGTCACATAACATACCCCAGTCACTCGTTTCCCTCCCTCTGCATCATACAACATTCACTCAGAGTCACACTCACAGATCATGGTTTGGTTCACCTGATGTCCAACGTTCTACTGATAGGCTTTACAGAACATCAGTCTCTACATTTCCTGGCTCCAAACAGCTCACACAAGGGCATCCTTAAGATACAGGTATCCACATCTTTCTTCATACACACATATATGAAACCATCATTAACAATTAACATGATGGAAAATTTCGAATGGCAATAGCTAATCTATTACAGAAAATAGCTAGCAATTGTCAATTACTTCATGGGTTTTTGCAGTACTCCTGTCATTCCCTGAGAAATCAATACCCTCCCCCTTACTGACATAAGTCTTGTCACTTCTGCTGCGTTGAGCTGTGCGGCACAGCCATCTGGACCTGCTGAGGCCCCTCTCTGCCTGACAGCTTCCAAGACAAAACATCCAGCTCACTACCTCTTCCAGGAACTGGAGATTGTGACACTGCCCTTGGGGTCAGCCTGCTCCTTGTTGGGTTTGTATTGCTCTGGTGTGATCAGCTCTTACGACAGACTGGGCAGCTGCCTCTAGTGAGACATTGGTTCAATCACTTTTTCTCATGGTAGGCACTGCTAGTGTTACTTTCACAAAATAGAAGCAGCACCAGGAACCTCATATTATCCTGAGTTTTCCTATGTGCTTTACATCCCTCTTCATACAACTGCAAGTCTCCGAGGACTTGGAGGCCAATTTCCAAGCAGTGGGATTCCTCTTTTCAGAGAATCTCAGCTGGTGACAATCCATGTTTCAGAGTCATGCCAAATGGTACAGATCTAAAGCTCACTCCAACATACATTTAGTACTGGTATTTTCACAGCATTCCTCCAACTGTTTAAATTGACAAAAATTTTCCAGCCATGAAGATAAACTTGAGGAGGAATTCTCAAATTCTGGACAAAAATCAGATGAATCTCATGGCTGCATCTCCTTAGATGGGTTGACGAATTCAGACTGTGATGTCCTAAAGGCACCCACCAATGTTTTGCTCAGGCACCAAGCATAAATGTCCCACACCAGTCATCTCTCCCAGAACTTCTTGACAGCCAGGATAAAGCTCCCCCCGTTTGCAGTCTGGAGAAGAATTATAGAATCATAGAATGGCTAGGGTTGAAAATCACTTTAAAAAGCATCTATTTCCACCCCTCCTGCCATGGGCAGGGACCCCTACCACTAGATGAGGTTGCTCAAGGCCCCACCCAACCTGGCCTTGAATACTTTCAGGAAGGGGGCATCTGCAGCATCCCTGGCAACTTGTTCCAGTGCTTTACAAACCTCACAGGAAAGAATTTTTTCCTAATGTTTAACCTAAATCTCCCCCCTTCAAGTTTTACCCCTTGTCCTGTCTCTATACACTCATGCAAAAAGCCCTGCCCCAGCTTTCTTGTATCTGTTCCTCAGATACTGGAAAGCCACTATAAGGTCACCTTGGAGCCTCTTCTTCTCCAGGCTGACCAACCCCAACTTCCTCAGCCTGTCTTCACAGTGGATGTGCTCCAGCCCTCTGATCATTTTTGCTGCTCTCCTCTGGACATGCTCATAGACCTCTATGTCCTTATGCTGGGGACTCCAGAACTGGACACAGTACTCCAGGTGGGGTCTCACAAGAGCAGAGCAGAGGGGGAGAATCACCTCCTGTGACCGGCTGTCTGTGCTTCTTTTGATGCAGTCCAGGACCTCGTTGGCTTTCTGGGCTGCAAGTGCACCCTGATGGCTCATTTTAAGTTTCTGGTACACCATCATCCCCCAGTCCTTCTTCCTTCTCAAGGCTGCCCTCAATCCTTTCTTCTCCCAACCTGTATCTGTGCATACGATTGCCTTGACTCAGGTGCAGAACCTTGCACTTGGCCTTGTTGAACTTCATGCAGCTTACACAAGCTCACTTCTTGAGCCTGTCAAGGTCCCTCTGAATGCCATCCCTTCCCTCTAGCATGTTGACTTCACACAGTTTGGTGTCGTCAGCAAACTTGCTGAGGATGCACTCAATTCCACTGCCCATGTCACTGACAAAGACGTTAAACAGCATTGGTCCAAATACTGACCCTTAAGGAACATCACTTGTCACACGTCTCCATTTGGACACTGAGTCATTGATCACAACCCTTTGGGTGCAAGCATCCAGCCAGTTACTTATCCAACGAGTGGTCCATCCATCAAATCTGTATTGTTTGGAGTTTAGAATGTTGTGGGGAATGCTTTGCACAGGTCCAGGTAGATGATGTTAGTTGCTCTGTGTTTGTCCACTGAGGCTGTTACCCCAAGAAGGATACATGTTGATATCTGGACAGGTTTTTTTAGTGCACTGACCAGTGAATGCACTTACAGGCCTATGATTTATATAACAATTTGCTCACCCAACTCTTTTATAATCTCTGCTGAAGGCAATGACACTTTCATAAGGATGGGAAATACAACCCCACTAGAACTGTTTTGCACATCGTAGAGAGTTCCTATCCATGTATGTCCTCAGATGTTTTCAGTTGTTTGTCATTTGCCTATGCAGTGAATGAATCCTCTTGATGAAACCAAGAATTTGAGTTGGTTTTAATACTGTATTATATAATTGTTTTTCATTCATACATTAACTTCACAGGCTTCTCCAGCAGGGATTAGTTCACCACCACGCAACTTCAGTTTTATACATTTTACTTCCTGCTGCTCATAGCATAGCTAGAAAATTTATTACTTCAGGAATTATGCTTTGCTTAAAATGAATAAGCATTCTATTTGCTTTCAAGTCGATTGACCATTAATCTTCTGGTTCACAAAAGCAACGTTGTCTATTGTTCCTCTGAAGGTTTCCTCTAACCTAGTCATGATTTGTGTTCTCTGCTTTAGTTCGTGCTGCACATAATAGGCTGGCATTTCCAATTTTTTTATTACAAGTATGGAATCAACTATCTCCTGCAGTTTGTATCATTTCCCGTACTTGTTCTATATGATAACTTGCTGGGGATTCTGACCTCATGTCTGATTTCTTCTGAGCTGGAAATATTCTGTTTCAGATTTTTTTGTTCTTAATTATGCCTATAATATCAACAGTGTTCCCCACTCTCTCTCAGTATTTGTCCACCTTGGGTAGTTGCTGCTGTGTGATTTGAAAAAGGTTGTTTCTGGATCTTATGGAAGTCTTTCTTTAAATACTTCTTTTCTACATCTCAGAGATGCTTAAGGATTTTGGCTAGCTCTTCCCTCTTAGTTCAGCCACCAGCTCTGGATGTACATTCTTTTAGAAAAGCATTGCTCAGGTGCAGCAAGATTGCATGGATCACTATATTAAACTGTATTACAGAAAGAATTAGCTGCATCTGTCCAAGCTAGCTGACAATTATTGAAAATACCAAGAAATTCCAAAGAAGCTATAAAACAAACCTAAATCTACTTTCTGGCTGTCTTCATTTTTTTTTCTGAAAGTACCCACATATTTCTGCTACCATATGAAGTCCTGTTTAGCTTGATTCAGGAGTTTACATGGTGTGTCAAGGGTGAGATATTAAACAGTTGAATTTTCTCCCCTTAATTTATTATTCTTGGTTCTCTGTACTGTTCTTACCCACTCAGAGAGGTGTCTGATGAAGTTTCTTTCTCTCAGTGACCAAGCTCCAAGCAGCCAGCACTGCACAGTATGTTTTTCTGCACTGTGTAATACCTCTGTCTAACTGGCTCAAGCCAAGACTTCTTATAGTCCAGAAATCAGAGAGCTACTCTGCAAAATTCCGTGGTGCCACAGTCTCAGGTGTCAGGTAAGATTGCATGAACCTTATTTTGAAGTCAGATATGGACCCAGACAGAGGCACCTCTGCCAAGTCAGGTAGGGGCTGTGCAGAAACACATGAAAAGAATCATATCTGATATCCAAAAGACAACCTACATTTGCATGGCACTTGGGTGGTCCTCACAGGTGGAAATAACTTCTTTGCAAGGCAAGTATGAATGGAAAGGGTTGTAGGTGCTCCAATTCTAATAAAGCACCAGAAGTCAAAATTCCCATTTGGTGGTGAGTGACATTTTTAAAATACTTACTGTGGTAGAAAGATGAGATAAGGCTTTTATGTGAAGAAGTTCTTCATATATAATTTCTAAGTCATCTACGGTTCTCTGTCCGGGCCTATAGAGAGAACAGCAAAATTCAATAAACACCCAAAATTAGTGTTCAGAGAAGTATGAAACAACACAAAATACCACTGTACTGTCTGCTGAAGGCTACAGCCTCACTAAACAGGGACTGAATGATGGTTCTGGCTGGATAAAGGATAGAAGTGCTATGAAACAACCGAAATGGCACCAAGCAGCAGCCATGGCAACCACCTTAGAGAGATCCTGATTAGGCAACTTTTCTGGTGAAGTCAAGTGTCCTTTACATAACAAGGTCAGATAAATCATAAATGGCACATAATCTATTCCTTTCAAAAGGACTCCTGACTGTGGGATCTGCACCATATTTTACATGCAGAACTAATTAGTTGTAACAGACAGTAGTGGTGTTTTTTAAAGGGGGGGTGTGAATTTCTGCTGAAAAGATTGGAAGAAGCAGAATCTTGGAGGAGAGTAAACAATGGGCATGAAGTTAATGCTGAGTGCTGTTGTTTAGCCATAGGTAAGAAAGAAACACCCAGTAGTTTCAACTTCTCTCACTGAAAAATACAACTGGCTATTAATAAAAAGCAGATGCTGATGAAGGAATAATCCTATAGCACAAGGAGAAATGAGGCTGCCACTGTGACTGAAGTTGCATTTCTGTGGTTTACACACTGGGAAGTTTATGACTGCTAAAGAAAGACCAAAATACTCTGAGGACTGCAGCGTGTCAGATGCTTTGGAGGATGGAATGAACAATACCCATGAGAAGGTGCTGCAGGAACTTGTGAGTGACTCCCACTATTTTCTCCACTCATAAGGTTGTCTTCAGTTAAAGTCTCCAATGCAACTTTATTTTCTAAAAGGACAAATTCTCTTGTGATACAATTTCAGACAGTCCATTGGAGTTACATACACACACGTAAAAAAAATTTTAAACCATCATCCCACGTTAATTTTATGGCACTAAGGCCTTTCAAATAATATGTTTCAGATCTGGGAAAAGCAGAATTATCAGTAGCTAAATTGATGGGCCAAGAACAGAAGAAAAGAGCAACCTAGTAATAAGAAGGTAGAAAGGGAAAATTTAGGAAGTGATTAAAGGGGATACTGGAAATCCAGTCTAGGGGCAGAAGTCTCAAAGGAGGTTTATATGCTCACATCAAGAACAGGATAGTTCCAAACCCCACTGCCTGCTATGTGTGGTATCAAAATAATTAACAGCAAAGCTAAATCTTTGGACAGCTCTAAAATAAATGTCACAATCAACCTTTCTCATAATTTTCCTCCTAAAAAGTCAGTATTAGAGGAGATTCTAGCATCCAGAAGGGATCAGGAATGTCATACAGGGAAACATCTGCCTTATCACCTCCTGGTTCAACTCTCTGTCTAAATCACGTGTGAAGTAGAGGGAGTATGCAGCAATTGTGTTACTCTGGATTATATATATCACATCTTTTTGCAAAAGAAGTTTGATGGAGACTTCTTTTGGATGAAGGAAGTACTGAAGAAGTAATAGAAAATGTAAGGACAATTGGTATCTTCTAAGTATGCTATATATTTCACCCATTCTTCACTTACCAATGACATGCATTTATTATTATCTGGATTAAAGACCAATTTGAGCAAAAAATGTTCTGGTACAAATTATTCTTTTCTCCTACAGAATGGAATAAATTGATACAGAAGAAACAGAAACTTGTTTGGTACTGCTATGCCCTCTAGTGACTCAATACACTCTTTACTATTTCTAAATCTGGCTTGAAATTGTAAGGATGCCTAGTAATTTCTGTGGGGCAGTAGCAGTTTAATTAAATACAGAATAAAATTAAGCCAAAACAAAGATACCTTTCACTAGAGATTTAAGAAACACAAAGTAGGAATCTTAACAAATAATACTTCCCACTGGAAGTAACAACTGATTTTACCACATGCTCGCAAAACCAGGGAGTCTTGGAAAATGGAAAACAGTGCAACAAATTAACAAATTTCTAGTGAAACTAAAATCTAAAAGGATAAAGTGTTACTGCCTCAGATCTCTGTCAAGACAAAAGGGTACACTCTCCTTTCAGTGGGTATGTCCATTTGCCTCCTGTGTTAGCACACTGGGAGCACTGACAATCTACAGTGGTTGTACCCAGTCTTTACTTCTGCTTCTGCAGATGTCACATGGAGAGATATTAGGCAGCACTGCTTCTGTTAAACCTGTGTGGTGACCCACTGATATTGATTTGTAGGATCCTGCTGTGTAAAGACCTAGTTTCTGCAGGGGACACATTCTAACAGCAATAGCTGGTTATAGACAGGATAATAAATGGAATAGGTAGAGAATGAGGCTACACACTAATGGACAGGAAAACTCAGGTGACATTAAGTGATCAATAAAAGTGTTTGGAGAATTTATCAAGGTCAGAGACATTGAGCTTCTCTGAGACTAGGATGTTGACAATAATATAGTACATTGCCATTGATAAACCATGTACATGCAAGCAATATCATTGATTATTTTTATTACACAGCTAATCAGAAAATTCTCAGGTAATAAGAACAAGGGAAAGGATCAGAGACCTCATAACATTGCATTTATGCATCAAATAAGCATATATTTAGAGAGTACAACTTTTGGCTTCAACTGTCATAAAGGATATACAGGAGAAATAAATAATTTTACCCACTACCTGTGCCTGAGTATGAAACTGAATATATGTTCACTTACTCTAGCAGAGAAGCTAATTATGTAATTTTTGTACTTGAATCGGTGCTCCTTGATTAACTCCATAAAAAAAAATTTACCATATATAATACCCCAAAATATCTGTAGACTGATCTGTGCAAAGATAATCTGTACTTCCTTCCCTAAGAATAATATTTAGTTTATTAAATACCATTGGCAGGAAACTCTACTAAGGACTATGGAACTTAATACAATCCTTATGGAGAAATCTAGTATGGTTCTAATTATTCACTGCTGGGTGGAATACCTAAGTAAATTTTTAAAAAAGAACAAGAGAATAAATATATCTTGCTTAATTTTTGTAAGACCTTCAAGAAGCTACAAGAACAACAAGTGAATTGCTATTTTATTATAAATTATTTTTGATGTTTACCATGTTTGGATTTATTTTGACTTCCTTCTACTAGCATCCTGCTGAGCCTAATTCTGCAAGTGATGCTAAAATGTGACTACTGATCACACGTAGAATCCAACTCTTTGTACTCAGAAAGAAATTTGTTGAGTGAAGTCACCAAGAATATATGACAGATTTGTTGTTTCAGTCATACTGCTCAACTACTGCAGCCTAGAATATTAAAAAAGAATATAATCCATAACATCATCTGAGTTAAATAGTGTTACATAATTCTCCCTTTAAAGACTCCTGTTATTACTGTATTTATCTTTGTATTATAGCATGCTATTTAATTAGGGTTTACCATGAAGTTATATATAGATTAACACCAATAAAATAAAATAACTAGAAAATGTTTTCAGGATGTATTTTCATACTAAGGGATTGAAAGTCTTGTAAGGAAGAGCTTCAATCCTACAGTGTTTGTTCCAGAGACTTGCTCAAGGTCTGTGCCTGTGCTCCAGGCAATATAAGGAGCAGGGAGCTGTGTTTGCTACTTCACAAAAAACTATTTTCCCATTCACAGTGTATGTATTTCCAAAGGAAAAAAACCCCACCCAATAGCAACAAGAGCCTGCCAAAAATTTCCCTGAGCTCTATTCTGTTTTTTAAACTACAGAACATTCTTTCACAGTTTGACAGTTAAAATGCTGCAGTTAATGTAATAAACAGAGAATTTTTTAAGTCAGCTGTCAAAACAAGTGACACTTTTTGCTAGAGATTTTCAGATTTTGAACAATAGAAAGTACCTTTCAAAGCAACAGCTTCATTATACAATCAAATTCTCAAAGTAATCTTCTCATCAAAGAATATTGTCTTATTTCTTTCAGGGTAATTATCTGAGTTCTGCAACCTTTCTGGAAATGGTGACTATTATAAAATACAGCTGTGTTGGTTTGAAAACCACAGGTCAGCTAAAGCCAGTGTCTCTGAAGCCCTGAAAATTCCTTGAACTTTTGACAGCTGTAAAAGTGTCTAGTCAAAACTAGCAGGACTCTTGAGTGTTCATGGAGATTTTAACAGCTTTGATACAGCACAGGCCAGGGTGGATTTTCAGCTAACAAAATCATAACGCATGTAAACGGAATACTGGAACAGTAGTTAATATGGTGCCTGACAGTACAAGCTTGCTTCCATGAGCAAAGGGCAGTGAAAATAAGCACTTCCAGGGACAGGGATAAGGACAGATGTCAGATAGCTGTCAGTCTTGAGAAAACCTCTTTCCCCTCAGTATATTACATGAATAATCTCCTATGAATATTCTTTCAGTTGGTGCTGTGCAAGTGACGACACAGAGAGGAGAGCAGTACTTTCCACAACCTCATTCCAGCCTTCCAGCTCTCTGCAAGAAATGCAGATGATAATCAAAATTTATCCTGCAAGGGTAAATTTATACTGGTGGCTCTGAAAGTCATGATGGAAATCAAATGTATCAGGCAGACAAAAGCTGTGATAATGTAAGGGGGCAGTTCTCCAAGAGCCAACCTGCTCAGTCAGACAGAGGCAAAGGGGATAGTGCAGCAGTGCAGGGTCACAGCACACACAGCACTGCACCCATTCTCCTACTGACTCTCTTCTGCTTGTGGACACAAGGAGCACTCTTTTGCTCCTCAGTGGAGAATGCACAGGGCATCTGTGAGAAGAAAGCACCTCACTTCCGTGACACCTTAAGGGTTTCTGGTTTGTCTATGGTAAGTTATGGTTTTAAGGCTCTGGTTTGTCTATGTATTTTGGGTGAGTGTCTGAATAGACTTCTTATAAATAGAGGAAAGAGAATTTATACTTTTAAAACTATGGCTGCGTGGCAGTGCTACCTGTTTTTATAAGCACCAGTATCTGACTGGTACTTTCAGAACTAAATTCAGTGTTTTACAAAGTTTTTTGAAAAGTGACATCTAAATGATCTTACAATCTAAACAGACAACAAAGGAGCAAGAATGGAGCAGAGAAAGGATACAGAGAAAACCAGAAGAGGAGCAAACACTTCTAGTACAAAAAATGTTCTCATACTATAGGCAGGGCCCAATCCTATCCCATAGCAAAGAAACTTTTCAATGGCCTCAAAGGCTCCAGCTTTGTGTACTTTCTTGAACTGACACTTAAATCTTCAGTGAAGATGACCTTAAGTTATCATTATTCTCAGTGCTCTTAATTAGCAGTTAAATATGTCTTCAGTGGCCTCTGAACACTAAACCCACATAATGAAGAGGTTGCCTTCAATGGAGGGTCAAACAGAGTTTATACTGGTTGCTTTGAAGTCACTATAAAGCTGCCTTTAGCACAGTTTTCAGTGTGACCAGAATGTAGTGCTGAAAGGATGGTTATCCAACTGGTCAGCAAGAGGACATGATCTGATAGCTGTGAAAAGGTTGGGCAGACATCCTCTGTGGCCGAGGCACAGAAAGCATTTTTTAAAAATGTATTGATTTTGTAACAATGAGAATGGATAAATAAACCCACAGAGCCACATTTCACACCTTACTAGCAAATTACAACAGGCCAAGTCCACCTATCTTAATCCACTAAACTTCTACTAAGGCTGAACCTAATTAATGGCTGCCACTGATGACTGTAATTGAAAGGTATGTGCTTTGCTGCCATCCTATCCCTCTCACAATAACTGAAAGCAGCACAGTTAGTTGAATGGCATGTCTACACAGAAAGTGTCAGCAGAACAGAACTGTTCTATTACCTGCAACTTACTTTTGAGGACACTCAGAAATGAAATAAAAACTCATAATGCAGCATTTTTCTCAAGGTGAGTATGATGACATTCATGGCCATTCTCAACATACAGTTCAACTTCTAAGCATTAATAAGTACAGGGAATTACTTAATACAGACTTTAAAACTTCAGAGGTTGAACAAACAGCCACTGAGGTGAAATAAATGGCCAGAAGATGCCTGATAACAAATGCAGATTTCTCTTTTTTCCATGTCACCAGGAAGGCACAGGTATAATATTAACTCATCGATCTACTTACGGTTTCCTGAGAAGCATCCTCATATGAGCATCTGGCCCAATCTGTGACAGGAGAAGCATCGTGTCCTGGAGCTCCTCATCACATTCCTTCTTCTCTTCCTCAGTTGGCAAAGGAGCATCTTCACGCTCGTCATCCAAAAATCGATAAAATAAGTATTTGTCTTGAAAGTGGTGTTCCTGATCCACTGAAAACAATACAACAAATCAAACACTAGGCTCTCCTCATTAAAGCTAACCTTGTAGAAATCTAGGTAACATCATACATGCCACAGATATAGTAGTCAAGAAGGAAAAGGAAGTTACAGAGAAACTTCAAGAGTATGAAACACCTTTAATTTCTTATGTATGTCCAAATTATGTATCTCAGAGGGTAAGATTTAAATTGTGGATATGTATGTATACACACAGATGTTTTTCTTACTAGATTTGATTTTGTTCTTATTTTTTTCAAACCGTTTCACCTAAGCAACCAATTCACACTGGGGAAAAGGTTATGTCATGAATCTCTAAGAGGTGTTCTTTAGCATGAACACCTCGTCCTACATTTTCCAGGCAGGGCTAAAAGGTAGTTAAAGTATCTAAGCTCTTACTGATGTTCCAGTAATATATACCATCAAGATATAATCCCAGGGGCACTGACCTGTGTCCTGGCAGAAGTGCTTAATGGGAAGACTATCAAGAGAAGACTTCTAAAGAGAAGCTATGATATGGTGAAGGACAAACCCCTGATCTTCCAAGAAAGCCAGAGTGATGTGTTGAGTTGGATATTGTGATGTAGCTTGCAACAGCTTGCTCCTGGGAGTTCAAGGGAATATTTGGCAGGAATTAAAGCTAGAGCCCTTAGGGTAAGAAAGCAGTAGAAACAATCTGTCTTCTCACTGTGGGAATTTCTTCCTGGGATATAGGAAGCACAACATAGAGCTGCTCTTCTGAACTTGGTAAAACTGTACATGCAGAGTGTCAAATATGAATATTGCTTTAGAAAGCTACCCTTTTGAGGGCTGTAATATCCCATTACCAAGTAAATCCTGCCAAATGTAAACTGAAAGTCAATGTAAAATACAGTCAGAAAAGTAACAAAATCCCAGACCTCTGCACTGGAATATTTGAAGTGATGAATTTGGAAACCAGTGATACCAAAAATCACTGAAAATCATTCAAAAATTATGAATCTGAGCAAGCACAAATGCTCACATTCACTTCCGAATGCTCCAAATCTTTGATGAACATAATTTTCCTGTATGGTAACACATCTGTTGGTTTTGGCCTGAGTGCTATTCAGCTCTTGCAATATAAGCATGAACTATTTTCCTCCTAAATATAGAGTTTTCATTATAAATGGTTCGTTTATTTTTCAGCATTCTCTTAAGTTAAAAAGGTGCACTGGTAGCAAGATTCATGTCTGTGTGTTATACTTGCACTTAGGAATGGACAGCATTTCTTTTGGGGTCATAATCCCTTTCTTTTTCACGAAAGAGATCTACAGAGGCACTGGTATCATACACTGCCTTATGTTTTAGTCAATATGGTGATTTTCTTTATCTTACCATGGTTAAGAACACCTTCTTCCAGCAATACTTGCCACATGCCAACAGCCTGGGTTCGTGAATGGACACAAGGACTTTGCTGCATCATCCAGTCGACCAGTTCTGTCCCCACACAGCATTGCCTGAAGGGCAAATAAACAGAAATGGAAAGGGAGTTAGCCCAGTGAGAAACCACACAGAGTACCTACCAAGAACAGTTCTTAAACTCTGTATAACCTTAATCCAATATCCCTACAGAAAACATAAAACGAATTAGGCATTTATACTTGAAATACCAGTGAAGGTATTAAGTTTTGAGAGGATCACCTCAGAACAACAAGAGTTCTGGGAAATGCAAAGTTCAGAGGAACCCTGTGCTACCTTGTACAGAACAGACTGCACCAGTGCAACCTCAGACCCAGATTTCAAAGGAAACCACCTCTATATACCATGGGACAGCAAAAGCTTCACCCTTTTTATGCTCAGAAAAGACATTTAACAATGTAAAAGCTTTGCAAATAGATACAGCCTCCACAGAAGAGAGAATGCTATGAGGGTTCCTCAGTTTGTATCCCAACTCCAGCCACACTGTGTTTGTGAAATTGGAGTTCAGAGCTTCTGAGTCCCTCATGCTAGGTGCTGGTCACCTTGCAGCTCCCTGACTGATCCAGAAGCAGACCACAGCAGGCCTCAAGTTCTGGAGAAGACCCAAAGAAGGAAGAAAAAAAAACCCTCAAAAAAGCACGTGATCACTAAGTAAAATGCTCTATCATAACACTCCCTAGCTCAGCAGAACAAAAGCAAAACAGCAACGTGATAAAAAACTTACAAATCTGTAACTGATCACAAAGAGGAAGCTGGTCAGTTCTTCCAGCCAGCCTCTCATGGGTCCACCCTTCTTACATCACTTTCAGAGACCAAGGAAACAGATACTACAGAAATTACTGAATTCAGCTTCAATAATGCTCTTCTAATTAAAATCCCATTTTGATAATGAAGCTTTCTCTCACCTGGATTGAATCTAAATCTTGGCATTCAGTATTTAAAAAACCCAAGGACAAAGCAGTTACAGTTTTTGCCAGTTATGTATAACATAAAATGGTACAGTTGTTTTGACCAGCATTGGTCTTCATTTATTTACCATACATGCTCTTTTGTTCTTTTAGAAAAATGAGCAATGTCATATCATGATATATTCCCAGATCAAGTCACAAGCTCAAAATACCTTGCATTGTATTAAATACATTTTGGAATGAAATGAAAATGAAATGAAAAATCAATGAATGAAAAATCAATTCACCTAACAGCAGACCAACAATATATTGACTTACTACTTAGAAAAAGACAGTCAGAGATTTTAAACTAATTTTTATTTACATATACTCTGAACAATGTATTAGGCATTCAATTTAAACATTAGACACTAAAACAAATGGATTGTTTCTTAAGTTTGATTCCTTGAAGTCAGATTCCTATTCTACAAGTGCCATTGTTATTCCACTTCAGCAAGACAGTGCTGCCACCAGCAGGAAGATAAAAAAACCTGGCAACATACTGAAAAAATTAATTCTAAATAGAACAGAAAATCTAAATAAGGAATGTTTCTTACCAGGTGAATTTTCCAAACTCCACACTGAGCAATACTGCTGTAGCAATCAGTACAGTAACATATTAATGAGCTTTCCTATTGTCTCTCACTGATATACAAAGAGATATAGAATCTACATTTTAAGTTGATATTGCGCAGAATATTCTAGCTAACTATGCTATTAACTTCAGAAGAGTTTTTGTATGTGAATGCTGTTCACAATCATGGACTCAATTTCCAGTCAAATTACTTCAGAAAAGATTTACCAGGCCCATTAAAGACTGCATAACATCCAGACTCAAATAGCATCACAGAATAATTTCAGACCTTTGGAGACCTGCAAGTATGGTAAGGCATAAATAACAAATCAGAGGATGGCAAGCATAAAAATTCAGAGACCTCTATACAATCAGCTCACACACCTGTAAGTCTTCAGATGGTATTTACGATCTCTTATCATGTGAGGGGCTCGGGATAGAATTGTATTCCGCAAAATCTTTCCAGCTCTGAGGATCTTTTCTGAAGGAACCTTGATGATCATGACAGGGAAAAAAAGGGACCAAGATAAACAGATTTTAAGCTTTCAACAATCTCTGTACTGCCTCCTGCAAAACAAAACACAAGTTCTCTTTTCCCTATATTAAAATTCCTTGCACAGATGCTTACTTATGCAGAGCAATGCAGTATATATCCAGGATTTTAAGTCTCACATACATATCACATCTAACAGAAAACATCACTTCAGCTGATATGCATCACACTGTTGGAAATAGGAGTCATTTCCATTTTTCTAGCAGCCTGGCTTTAGAGTACACCTATGTCCTATTACCTGTGTAATGGTTTTAGTAGGACGATGTGGGTTGTGAGGTTCAATAAGAGGTGTCTGAAAAATAAAATGAAATTAAATACAATTGTAAAGGTTGAGCAGTAAATTAAAATAAAGGCTAAAGTAGAAAACTGAACAAATAAGCTGTAAAAACAAAAAATGACAGGTAAATTCAACCTCTGCCCAGGGGGCATGGGTAGAAAAAGCTCTCTGATGACACCCTAAAGACAAATTTGGCTCTTAGTGCTCAGCAAACTAAAAGTGACATGGCATATGAATAAAGAAATGCATGTTAAACTTTCTAAAGTCCCAATGAAGTTTGCAATGGCCAAACATCACATCAGGTCTGAGGCTAGGTGGCACAGCCAGCTCTGGGCCAGCAGTGTTTCTCCAGAGGCAGCCCCAGCCATACAGTTCCCCTCCACAGAAATTCTCTCCTCCTTCAGCATCTTTTCTGTTCAGCTCTACTCCCTTACAGCACAGCCAGCACATGAAGCAGGAATGAAGAAAAAGCTCTGTGCCCACTGTCTGTCTTTTCTAACCTCTCATCAGACCTAGCTGGCAGCCCTCTTACAGCCACTCTCTAAAATGCAAGAGCCAGCAGGGACCTGGGTAAGGACTTTCACAAAGGGGCTGATGAAGGAAAAAGGAAAGAGTAAAGCAGGTGACTTGGTTCTACAAAGGCAGGGAAGGCTATGAGCGCCCTACATGAAAGAAGCAGAGAAAGGGATGAGAGAAGTGGAAAACAGGTGTGAGGAGCAGGTAAAAGGAGAGGGGAGACAGGAAGCACACGGCACAAAACAGGGAAGTGGATGGTTAAGGGACAGTAGGAAAGGAGCCAAGGAGAACAAAATCAAATTTCAGCAGCCACCTCAGAACATTGGGAAGATATTTTGCTTTGTTGCTATGCTGCTCCTGGTAGTTAACAGCATGGCCCAAACTTCTTTCCAGTGTGAGCTGTCAGTAGACACAAGGGGGGGGTCACACCAAACACAGAGGCCTCCCACCAGCGCCAGCCCTCACAGCCATGGTCCCTCCCGCAGGTACAGGCGGCAGGTACAGGCGGCAGGCACGGTGAAACAAACACACCCCAGCACTGCTGGGCTGCCAGGGAAACACTTCCTGAATCTGGGCATCTGGTCGTTAGCTCTCACGGGATTTTAATGATGTGGCAAAGTCCTTGTAGTAATCAAATAATGCGAGGAGCTATGAACGCACCAGGAGAGTGTAGGTCACCCAGGAAGGGGAAAATGACAGAAGGGAAGCACACGACAGAAATCAAGAAAAGACAGTCCTAACAGAGAGGCCTGTATATATGGAAAGCAATGCAAATGTTTTTTTCATTTCTTCTCATACCTTACAAGAAGCATATGAAAAGGCAAATCAATACAATTACATTGGGATTCCCGATTTTTCTCATTAATAAGTCAACCATTTTTCAAATCGTTATTTAACATTATTTACATTACAAACGTCTCTATCCATAAGAAGGCCAGTAGAACATCACTCAGTATTTCTTGGTTTCTGGAAGCATGCTTTAGACAGTCTACATTTGCAATTAAAGTATGCTAAGAATAGCAATAATCTTTTGGTAGATGCCACTAATGCAAAAAAACCCATTGAATAACAAATAGGCATATAAATAAAAAATGAAATCAGAGATATCACTGAGTATTAATAACTTCTTCTATTTTCTTTTAAAAGGATTTCAAGTCCTCATCAAGTTCAATGAGACTGAAGGTAAATATATACTTAAATGGTTGGCTAAATTAGCATTTAAGTTATTATCACAATTATTTTAAAATTCTGCATTCTTAAATTTTTTTTTTAATCAATAGAGCACAATATCCTCAATCTAGCTTCTGGATTTCAATAATACATTTCAGAGGAGAGATAAAATGCATAAGACAAAATACATAAGAGACTTTTACAGCAACAGACTGGTGAAAAATGAATGTACATTTTTGTGCCTAAGAGTATCCATTAAGCTAAACAAAAATGCATAAAACTAATAGGAGAAAAAAAAGGAATATGGATGAAAATTTGCCAAGAAATCTCCCATCCTCGTCAAAACAGAGTAAAAGAGCATTTAGAATAAATCTGATTCAACTCTAACGTGCACAAAAATCCCAAGGCAATAGCTAAGGCACAGAACAAGAATCTGCAGAAAGCAACAGGAAGGTTTGTTCACCTGCATTTGATTCTGATCAATACAGAAGGATCAGCTGCAAAGACAGAGGGTAACTGGGGTCAAGGTGACCATGAAATGATCCAGTGTCAGAACTTAACAGAAAGAAGCAGGAAGAACATCAAAGCAGAAACTAACGGCTAAGAACTAAAATTTCCATAAAACCAGAATACTGATAGCTAAATTTCTGGAGCTGACCATAGTTACTTAAAGGAAACAATAATAAACTAACCACAGATTATAATATATCATAGCAGAGATTTAAAAGGTGTAGTAAAGACTCAGCTTAGCTAAAGAAACACCTTTTCAGTGAAATTCAAGAAGGAAATACACAGAAAGGAAAAAATGCAAGTCTAGAAAATAGAATAATGGAGGACTGATTAAGAAAAGCAAAGGTATAAAATGAGACAGATCTACCAAGAAATGCCAAGAGCTATAAAAAATATTCCACAAGTGCATTAGTAATAAAGAAGATAGAAAAGTTTATCTGCAAAAGTTCAACAGAGGGAAATCTATTGACAGATGATTCAAGAAGCAACTGCTTTCTTTATTTCTTTTTTGTGTTCATTAGAAAAACTAATGGCAGAGGGGTGTCTAGTATCATAACTGCCAGAGTGAAAGGACAAAAACCTCAGCCTGAAAAACCAAAAGAATGGATGAGAAAATATTACATAAATTAGCTATTTTTAAATTGGGTGAGTTTGTAGAATTTCATGCAGGAAACTTGAAAGCTTTTTAAAACTTGAAGAACTGCAGCCATCTCAGATGTATCAGCAGCCACCTCTGGGGAGGCAGCAGAATACAGAAAAATGTGAAAAGGAAATGCTGAAAAATTACAGACATGTCAGCTTAACTTGTCTTCCTAGAAAAAATCCATTTGTAAGCACCTGGAAAAGAACAGGGAGATGAGTCACATGTGACATATATTAATCAAGAACAAATCATGCCACACTGATCTAATTTCTTTCCATGACTGAGCAGCAGCACTGATAGATTAGGGAAGAAACAGTAGATTTTCAAACCTTTACTTTAGCAAGACTTTGGCACTGTCTCATAAGATATTCTCTTCCACAAAGGGCAGATTAAATTCAAACAGAATAGGTGCAAAGCCAGTTGGAAAAGTATCTTTTAAAGCAATTATCAATGAAGCAAAGTCAAATGTACAGTTATACCAGAGGTCTTTTCTGAGCAGTATTCTCAATAATATTTATCACATGAAAATATGAAATATTAGCACAGGATGAAGTTGAAGACTTTAGGATGGAAAGGACTGCACATACACTAGAGAACAAGTTTACAATTTTGTACAGTTTTTACACTGGTAAAAAAAAAATGATGCTGTTACACAACATGGATAGTGCTGACTACTTTTCTGAAGCAGACAGATTCAGCATTATGAGGACAGGGTAAGGAACAAGTGTCTTAGAGCAGTTCCATGGAAAAAGAAATAAGGTTTATAGCAGATATTAAACAGAACTAAATAAGCAATGCCATACTTGTGTCAAAGCAACAAATACTGTACTGGAATGTAGTAACAGATTAGATGCATGATGCAGTTCTGTTTTAGTCAGGCTAGGTAAGACCTTAAGCTAAAGCACTGTGTCTCATTTGTCCACTGTACTTCATAAGCATCCATGCTAATTGTTCAGAATGTAGAGAGCAACAATAATCAGAAAGTACAACATAAATAATCAAAGTTGTTCTGCTAAGGAAAAAACAAATCTTAGCAAAAGAATGATTTTAAAAGTCTCCAGATTTAAAAGGCCTTTGAAAATAAGAGAGTGACTTTGTCCACCACGCAGAGATCAGGTAATAAAGAGCTCATATCGCTGTAAGAAAGATTCAGGTAGACATCAGTGAAGCTTTTCTAAGCTTCAGTTATAAATGGGCAGTGAATATTGGCACAGACTTGCAGGGAGTTGTGGTGCCTCCTTTTCTGAAGACGTGCGAGGATACATAAGGTATGTCAGGAGTGACACAACTACAGTGAATTGTGCCTGTGGTTCAGAGACGGACCAGATGTTTTCCTGAAATACCTTTTAGCCTCACTATTTGTCACTGAGGAATTTTTTAGGACACCTTTACAAGTCTAAAATCAGTTTGGCCACAAGGTGGTTTCTAAAGAAATCATCAGTAATACAACCTCCAGAACAGCAAGGCTGGGCTCAAGACAGCGAGGCTGTTACTCCTACTGAGCAATTTCACTGCCATCCAGGACATGCCTAGCAGAGTCTCTCCAAAGTTACAGCCTTTCAGAGCTGTAACTCGGAGCTGCAGTGAACTCCAGCTGCACTAGGGATCAGATGAAACACAACTAATGGAAACAGAGGGCTTCCACTAAGTTTTCTATGGAAAGGCCAAGTCATGCTTCAAAGGACAAGAAATGTAACATCACTTAATTATAGGAGACACGGTGTTACTGCAACTTCCCCTCAGAAAATGGACTCTAAAAGATTGTATCTTTGGAAAATATCCACAACTTGGATGAAATACAAGGAATGTTTTGTAAGTCTTTACAATCCTTGTTCTCCCAGTAAGGGATACTTAGAAAGCACTTAGAAAGAAGTACCTCTCCCTATAAAACAGAGTGTTTAATCACCTTCTTAACACATTCTGGTATATCTGAAAAATTAGTGTCACAAAAGTACATACATAGCATGGAACTGTATTTGCAGCTATTTGATGATAATTTTTTTCAGGACTTCTGAATACGGGAAAAGATCAAATATGAAAACCAATAAAAACAGTTTGCCAATTACTACCCATCCCTTGAGCACAGTAGGTACAATTTTCCTTCAGCATGAGATACAGCAACAGAGCAGTACCATCTTGAGCTTTAGGTAGTAGTGGCCATTTCCAACTACTGCACACACAGACAGCTTACTACGATCTGCTGATCCACTTGTGGGGGGCAAGGTGCATATGGTTCTGAAGGGTAGAGAAGGGAAAGCTGGAGATGCAGCAGGAAAGCAGGAAATGATAATGAGAAACTGTGGTAATATGGGACATTGGTGAACTCCACGTCTGAACGTTTATGGATTCACATTTGGGTCAGTCAAACCCTTCATAAAGCAAATCACAAAAATCTCTATCTAAATGGTGGTGAAGCAGAGAAAGTAACAATTCTAGTCTACATTCCTTTGATGATGCCAATATGTATTCATGAGAGCAATGCCATAAATTTAAATAGGACTATTCATGTGTATAATTTCATGCACACATTTAATCTCTGGAGAAATAGGCCTTAGTTTACAAACTATAGGGCAAGGGATGCCTTTATTTCTGGGCTCTTTACATCACTGAGCAAGTCATACACAAACAAATAAATAATACAATGAACAATAATAATAGAGACCTAACATGAGGTCTGTAGTTGTCAAGTTATTTGAATCTGCTGAATAAAAGCTAAGAACATCCCTTGTAAAAATAAATTTTTCTATTTCCCCCTTTAAATAGCTGTAAAAAGATGTTTTCTGAGCCCTTACATATGAATGAATGGTTTAGATCTACAGCAATTCAGATTTATAGAATCAAATTATGGGGAGAACCTAACTTACTACGTTCAAATGTTAATGTAGGAAATGCGTATTCCAAAGAAGTAAGAGGAAATAAAAGCCAACGAATCATGCCTTTGCCATGCCCTCAGTTGATCTCCTCTCTCAACAGAGAAAAAGTTTCTGTATTTACTGGAGTTAGGCATGGTATGTGAGGTTACCAGGGTGATCAGATAAACCTGTGCACTACTGTTGATCCCTTTATTTCCAACTGGGGCACTGAAAAGAATTGCAAGTGACATCTGTTTTCCTGCTGGCTGGCAAGAGATCCAGAGGGAACAAAGGACAAAAGCCACACAAGTCAAAAGGTGGCAGCAGCAATAGCCACATCACTAAGAGGCCTGTTTGTTTTACATCCTCAGTATTTACTGCTATTGGTGATTTAGGGCCTAATCCAAATCCCACTGAAGTCACTGGGAAGTCCCTAATTGACTCAATGGGTTTTGAGTCAGACCTATAGTATTTGATTCTCTTAAATGTATTTCAGGAAGCAAAGCATCTTTAGCTTTTACTGGTTCCAAATAACTTCTGATGACTGCCATTTATGACTGACATGCTTGAGTGTCCTTGAATATCCTTGTATACATCTCCTGAAAGGCAGTCAGTGCCTGACCTGGGTAAAATGGGAGGAAATGAAACCTACAAAAAATCCATTCCCACAATATTGGTGAAAGTATAGCCAGTCAGCAAGATACAGCTTACAATTAGCATAAGTCCCCACAGCCCTCTTCTGTTCTTATTATCCTTTCTCAAACCCTTATATCCAGTTTCAAAAAGTTGCCTTTTTATATATGTCATCTATATGAGCTACTTCTGACCAAAGGAACAGAGAATTCCAGAGATGAGGAGCCTTCTTAGACATGACTCCTTCTCCAATGCAAGCCAGCATTGCCAGTGCTACAGAATAACCGTGTCACAGGGATAAAACTGTGTACAGCATCACAGCTGAGGGAGAGCATTTCCAGATGGAAAGCAGTCTTGGACAGAATATTCTAAAGTTACCTCCATTGGACCTAGTTCCACCTGCAGAGAAAGAGTGTGTTTTGCAGACTGCAACAACCTCCGCTAGGATTCTGCAGGTAAAACAGTACCCTTAGTAATGCAGCTTGCTGAAAAACATCAGAGAAGCAACTTGCAAAAGATATTGTCATAAAAATGTCCTTTGAAAAGCATTTTTATTAAAATTTGAAGGAAAATGTAACAGTATTGGAGGAATTTCTATGCTGTTAGCCTACACTGGAATTCTGGAGTAACCCTATGCAGAAAATGCTGACACACTGACCAGCACTTGTCCTCAGCAAACAACATCAGCAGGCTGCACAGTCCATAAGAAACCTTGGCACATGCTCCCTGCCACACAAACACATGACCAGGACTGAGCTCTGTCCTACATATACCGCAGTCATATCTACAGAAAGACTTCACCACACTCCTCCAGAAGACAAGAGAAGTGAAAATAGAAATACAGTCACAACTGTCAGCCCACAGCTTGGACAGAGGCTCTCTGTGCTGGGTTAGGAACTGGCTGGAGGGCCAGGCCCAGAGAGTGATGCTGAACGGTGCTGCATCCAGTTGGTGGCCGGTCACTAGTGGTGTCCCCCAGGGATCAGTGTTGGGCCCAGTTCTTTTTAATATCTTTATTTATGATCTAGATGAGGGGATTGAGTCCATCATCAGAAAAATTGCCGAGGACACTAAGCTGGGAGAAAGCGTGGATGAGCTGGAAGGCAGGAGGGCTCTGCAGAGGGACCTGGACAGACTGGAGAGTTGGGCTGATTCCAATGGGATGAGGTTCAACAAGGCCAAGTGCCGGGTCCTGCACTTTGGCCACAACAACCCCATGGGGAGCTCCAAGCTGGGCACAGAGTGGCTGAGAGCAGCCAGACAGAGAGGGACCTGGGAGTCTGGATTGACAGGAAGCTGAACATGAGCCAACAGCGTGCCCAGGTAGCCAAGAAGGCCAATGGCATCCTGGCCTGTATCAGGAACAGTGTGGCCAGCAGGTCCAGGGAAGTGATTCTGCCCCTGTACTCAGCGCTGGTGAGGCCACACCTCGAGTCCTGTGTCCAGTTCTGGGCCCCTCAGTTCAGGAAGGAGATTGAGGTCCTGGAGCAGGTCCAAAAGAGGACAACTGGGCTGGTGAAGGGACTCGAGCACAGATCCTATGAGGAGAGGCTGAAGGAGCTGGGGGTGTTCAGCCTGAAGAAGAGGAGGCTCAGGGGAGACCTCATCACTCTCTACAACTCCCTGAAAGGAGGTTGGAGCCAGGGGGGGGTTGGTCTCTTTTCCCAGGCAACTCTCAGCAAGACAAGAGGGCATGGTCTCAAGTTGTGCCAGGGGAGGTTTAGGTTGGACATTAGAAAGAATTTCTTTACCGAGAGGGTGATCAAGCATTGGAATGAGCTGCCCCGGGAAGTGGTGGATTCTCCATCCCTGGAGATATTTAAAAAGAGACTGGATGTGGCACTCACTGCCATGGTCTGGTAACTGCAGCGGTAGTGGATCAAGGGTTGGACTTGATGATCTCTGAGGTCCCTTCCAACCCAGCCAATTCTATGATTCTATGATGCTGGGAGAACCAACTTGTGCTGCCTACCACTTACCAGGAGACAGTACTGGCAGCCAAACAGCAAAATACCTGCCTCTCATCTCCTAACTGGCAAAGTCCCAAACTGACAATGACTGACCTCGTGACAGGTCTGTAAGAGACTGAGCAACACTTGCAATTTACAAAGAACAAATTACCCAGAAAGAGCACAAGACCACTTGTTTCTGCTCCTCATCTATGTGGACCAAACAATGCAAGTATAAAAAGGACGTGTAGCCAGTACGGATAGTCTAAAACTGTATTCCCAAAGCATCTTCAAAGCACCCACAGTTTCAAAAGGCAACCACAGTTTCAAAAGTAACATCTCTCAACACTAGAAGTGGGAAGCAGGTTATGGTAGGGTATGGGTATGGTGTGGTAAGGTATAGACAGAACAATGCACAGTCACAAGGATGTTTGCAGAATCAAGGAACTTCCACAGAAACAGGAATTAATAAAATTTTTAAAACCTGAGTTTCATAAAACTACAACATCTAAATAATACTCATATATTTATCAACTAACTAAACCAAACAAAACATACTAGTTGAAATTTTCAGTATCAGTGGTTACGACAGCTTGGTTTTATTCTTTTTTCTGTAGGAACGACATTGCACAAATCCCAAAATCACATTGTGTTTAATTCCCCTGGTTTTGGAGAGAGGAATGCTGATTATTTCTACTTTTGTAAAATGCTTTTAATACTATCTGCAAATGGGCTACTATAAACATATTCCAAGTAGACAAGACTGTTCTAAAATCTCTATTCTTTAAATGTAATACAATGTGAAAACTAAGCTGTATTTTAAAATATGTTCTAAAATTGGTTTTCTCCAGTAATCAACATGTGTTAATGGCATAAACAGGAAAATATGTCTCTTTAAATTCTCAAATATGTAGCATATTTATTTTAGTAAGTTAAATTGAAATTGCATTATTAACACTTCTACAATGTTTCTTTGACAAACTGTAAATGTCCATTCTTTTAACACAAAATGATTCAGTCATTACCAAAAAATGATACTTCACTGTGAATGTCAAAGGGAGAAAGAATATTGAAATAGGCTATGACCAGTGTACAAAAAAAAAACCCAAACCAGAATGTGGCTAATGATGTCTTATTTTCCTGTCATTTTTCTACTTCCCTGCTAAAATGAAACAGCTGCTATAACTACGCTGTTCACATTGAATAAAATGTCAGAAAACGCTAACTTTGCTGTGAGCATTCCCAATATTCTGATGGAGGTGTGACTACAGTTGTCATAAGGAATCACAGGCCAGCATTGTCACAAGTTTCTCTGCTGCTGCGTTTTTTTAACCTTCAAAAGAATAAAATATCTTTTTCATTGTCTTTAAGAGAATTACTGGCTTCTTAGTATCCATGGCTTTAATAGTATATTTACCTGAAATTATTTACTTCTTGAGAAACAAACTGTAATGACAAACACAAAAAAGTACAATAAATCCTATGCAGCAGGGTTACTTGTTTTTAAGACCTGATTCTTACCCATGGTAGAAGTAACACAGCAGCTATGCAGAAGGCAAACTGAAGGGAGTTAAAGACTAATTAATGAGTTTCTGGAGGATTTAGTTCACTGGTTTCCAGATACCTTTATAACTCCTGCATTTCCCACTTGGAAGTCTCCCAGGAGGCATGACTAAACAAACAAAACTGAATGGGCTCTCCTATGCTTCAGTCCCATCCAGATGCCTCTACTGCCCTCTGAGGACTAGGTGGTGAAATTCCAGATGAAGTGGCCAAACATATGGGTGCCAAAAACTGGATGGAGTGTGAATTAGGGGGTGAAATTGTGAACCTATTAAAATCAGTGGTAAAACTTGACTTCAGTGTAGTGAAAACATGACCCAAGTGAGGCAAGAGCACCACTGTCCTCCGGGTGAAAGTAGTTTATGCATTTTGTGGCCCCAGCTTGTCACTTCACCTCTGAGTCTTTCAATTTCTCCATTTGTAAAATGGGGATGAGAGCATCTACTCACATCTGACAAGTGAAGAGAATGAGCAACTGAAAACTGCTGAATGATGCAACTGAAGTCTAGTGTCAACAAATTAATCCAAACATTTTATAATGGTTTTTAACACAAAAAGCAAAAGTCATCAAAGTGAGACAGGGCTAAAGGGCATTGAAGGTTACGTCCCGAATCCCCTGGGCTGGAGAGCAACAAGATAGAGCCTCTGGCAGGTGAGGAAGAGAAGCTAATTTAAAAACATTTTGTCTGTTCGGGTGATTCCAGGTTCCTTCTCCAAGCTCAAGACAGCACATTGTGTGAAATTACATGAAGCAAAGAATGCAGAACATCTACCTCTGCTTCCAGCTGCCCTATCTAGTTCTCATTCTTCTCTGTCATCCTTTTCAGAAACACATTTTTGCTAAAAATGAAGCTGAAAAGGAATAACCTAACAGTATCCAGTGCAACACCTTCTGCTATTCTACTTCACAAGAGAGTTTCAATGGTCTATATAGGTGTTTTACATCTACATAGAATATGTTTCCTAAATATGGTAAGTGGATGTTTCTGTAGTAACTGAAGGTAAACAGAGGAAAGAAACCCCACACTGATGGCCAGAGCAGAACACATTTTCTAAAAAGCACAGGCATTCTTCTTTCAGCTAAGTACTTTTTTACTTCAACAGCTTGAAGTCTTCTGCCATAAACATGAAAACCATTCAAGCACTTCTGTTTAATTTGCATATTTGTGTGTCTGTGGAAAAGACAACCATTCTGCACTTGGCAAATATTCACAAAACAACCTTCTTATCTTTCTTTTTAAGTTTTATTTCCCAGGATGTCTACAAAAGCCTGTCAAAGTAGAAGGTTCTGATGTGCTGAACCTGCTTCCCATCCTGCCTCACCCTCTTTCAGACTGTGCTGTTTATCAATTGTGAGGTTTTGTTTCAAAATTGGATTGTAGTCTCATTAGGATAGCACCCTTCTTCCTAGTGCTTCTGATGCAAGAGACAGCTCCTGTCCCTGCCTGGGATGCCTTAGCACCCCCACAGCTCTGCTAACTACAATGAACTGTTTTTCACATTAATTGCTTAATGCAATGGGGATAATCAGTAAATAAAATACAAACACTAAGTTAATGTGCATCTGTGTGAACAGTAGGTATTACCCAAGAAAACAGTAAAAGAATAATACTATTAATTCCTGACAATCTGAACAAAATATAATTAGCATTGGAAAATAGTCAATATTTCCGATTTCCAAAATATTTGTAAATTTGCTCCTTCCTAACTTCCTAATAAGCTTGCAGCTGCCTAAGCTGCTACATTTAAACCAGGGCTGTTCACGCATGTTGTTACTGTTCTGAATTTTAGCTCATCTTTTCCCTGATAACTAGTGAGGTGCAGAGATTTCTAAACATACTCTGAGCTGCTTCTGATTTTAAATGAATTTTACTGCAACTTCAGAAAAAAACTGGTTCCACAAATGCACAGAAAATTGCAATAATTAACCCAAGACTGATACAGAGAGGTGAAATTACTCTACCTGACATTTTCCCTAGAAAGCCACATCTTTTTATGTCCCAATTCACCATAGTATATTTCTGAAAGAGATGACCTCTTTTTACCTCTCTCAGTATGTAGCCCAAGCTGTGTAAATTCTATGATGTCTGGCTCTTCGGGATATCACAGAAGCAGCCCTGTCCTTCTGAAATGGAAAGGGACCTATTGTATGTATTTGTAATTTATCTTCTCCCATTTCTCTTCAATGTGGGCATTAATTTTCACATCACTGATAAAAATATTGGTTCATTCCTCTGAAATTCTGTCCCTGCCTTCTCTCAACCACCTAGCTCCTTTTTAAGCACGATCTCAATTCTTCTTTGGCTTAATTGACTCTTTAGTGTCTCTTTGTGGGCTGTATAAAGTATAATGACTCTGTTAAGCAAACCACAGTATGAAAATACTTGCTGCTCCAGAGAAGTTTAATTACTGTATTCCAAGCAAGCTTGCCTAGAAACACAATGTACTTGGAGTATTCCCAGTTAATATATGTTAAAAAAAATGTAATTTTAAAAATAATGTAGGAATCTTCAGCTTTCCCATGACAGTTGGTCTAGGATACAATCTTGGGAACAAGAAAGTGAATCCTCCCCAGAGGGATTTTCCCTACAGTGAAGTTCAATATTGCAGATTGTCCTGTGTTTGTACTGCCACAAGGACACACGGCACTTTCCAGGCAGCAATCCTGATTCTCTACCCCAAACCTCATAGCAGAAAAAACAGTAAACCACAGAAGACAGCATTTCAAGAACACTGATTCTAACACTGAAGAAACCAAACAGCCTAAGTAGCATTCAGCAGTTTTAGCAAGGCAACTTCCTGTTTTTCTTCTCCCTCCTCCTTCTCCCAGTTTGGACCAGTATACCAGGAAGACAAGGGAACCATACTACTACACATGCCCAGGACTGCTGTGGAGCAGCATTTACAGTATAAAGAATGCCAGAAACCTTACTGCTACAGTATTGTCAACACAGGTTTTTCCAACATTCCCCTGGAATCTGCAGCAGCAGTGTGTGAACTGAACTGGGGGGAAACAAAAGGGGTGTGGGAGTGTGTGTGTTAGGCTCCTTTGTGGAGCCCTATAGTTTTGCCAGTGATGATGAGATACCTTGTGCTGTTAATTACAAAAGATTTTTCCTATGTTTATTTCCCGGCCTCATTTGGTACAGTTACCAGAACCCAGCAGCCTGCAGACCACAAGCTGGAAATCCATAATCTAGGCTGGCTCTGAACACAGTTTAAAAAAAACACAAGAGGAGGGAAGGAGAGGGGAACAAATATTTGTCTGGACCTGTATGTGTATTACAGCAATAACAGGAATACATCATACAAATCTGTATTTAAGCACAGGAGGCTGAATCACACCCATCAATTTGTGATTTAGCAGTGAACTGCTATGGAGCTGCAGACTGTCCTGACAAAGTGATCCACTGCCAGTTGTCCCTCTGCTTCCCCTGCAGCTGATGTGGGCTGGCAGAAATGCCAGGTTTGGGACAGGGAAAGTCTCAGTCCACAGCTGAGAGACCTGGTAGTACTTTGTGCAGAGATTGAACATGAACATTGAAGGATGCAGAGTTCAGAACAGTCTGATACAGGACTGCTGCAGTCCATCCCCTCCTTGGACCTCATATCCAGGCTCTGCCCTGTTGCTTGTGCTGGCTCTGGACAGGAAGGTAATTTTCATACAAAACAGCAGGACTTTTTCTAAGCTCAGAAAAAAAGGTTTCTGTGGTTTTGACAGTCTGCTCCCTTACCACCAGGTAAGCAGGAGTGTCATGGAGGACACAACCTGCATAGCAGGATGCAGAGAGAAGGAATGTTGAGGGGGACACATCGGGCAGGACAGGTACCCTACAGCCCCAGTGCAAGTCACTGCCACCTCCTGTGGAAGGGCAGCTACAGCCCCGTAGCTCTCCTTGGGCCCAAACGTCCTTTGCTCTGGGAGCTGATGCTCCCATCATCTTCCTATTGAAGAGCCATCCTCTCCTACCTCTGCTCCTGGTGTCACTGCTGGCTCTAGGGTGGGCTGAGTCAGAAAGCAGGTCGGGCTGACAAGTAACCATCTGAGGCACTGTAAATAAGGCTACCAGGGAAGAGTGGCATGAGAGAAAGATGTTTCTTCAGCCTCCTCAGATTCATACATTTGAAGCCAGATGCTTTACTGACTGAGGAAGGACAAAGCAATACCAGGAGGCTTACAAAGGCTTAATCATAATTCTGCCCTGTTAAGATACTGGCTCTTTCTCCATCCACTGCGTGTTTAAGGTTATTATACAAATTGTTTATATAATTTCATTTCCTAAGATGCAAACAAGAGTGGCTGAGTAATCCTAATTAGAAGCAGTGTAGTAACTGGTACTGGAAGTCAGCTTTTTTCTCACGTTTTTATTTTGGAACATAAATTATGTATTCTTTTCATTTCCCTACTAGTCAACTCAGCTATGTGTATACGTATTTCCTCACTAACTGCTTTCTTTAGTATTAAGACAGCTGCATCACTGATGACAAGGCACATGAAGATCAAACATGTTCATAATCTTGTGCCAAACTGTCTTCCAGAAGGAAATTTACAAAAAGAATAAATAATGAAAAATCATCAATCTTTAAATACCTGCAAAGCATTTGGCCCTTATCTCCAGTGGTGAGAATAACAGTCCAGTTACATTTTCTGCTCTCTCGTGGGTAATGACATTTTTGGATCAGCAGTTCTAACTCAAAATGGCTCTAAATAATTGCCACAAGCCAAATACTTGTTTTGGTGGTGGTGGAGCTCTTTGCATGAAGCCTGAACAATGGGCTCCAGGTTCTTGACTAGGTAGCACAAAAAGAATGAAATCACTGGGCAGCTTTTCCCCAGTATTTATTAACCTCAAATTTTTGTCATCTGTACACAGACAAAAAAAGATGCTGCTAAATTATCAGATCAGACACATTGATTACCTCTTGCTGACTCAAAACTGTAATTGACTTTGTGGAATATCAATTTTCAGCAGGCATTGTAGGACAGGCAGACAAAATGCTGTGCAAGAGATGATATGAGTGACTGGAAGAAACCTGATTTTAAGATCCTTGATCCAATTTTTCTGCCAAACTTGAGAAAATAATTACAAGATTCAAAAAAATTCATTTTTGATGCTTCAAATGTAAGTGCCAAATGTGTTACTTGTTTATGCTTGACTTGTCTGAAGACATGAACCTTGAAAAGGACTCTTTTTCTTTTTTTTCTCAGCATAATTACCCACTCTTTCTGCCTTTCAACTTCAAGTGATAAATGGAGCATACATGCATGGTTTTTTACGGGTTGGGACAGAATCACCCAGAAGGCACAACCAAGGAGCAAGAGTCAGTGAATGTGACTCCACAGTGTACGTTACCAGACTGCCCTTACCAGACTGCCCTTCCCAGCACTGGCAGGTGAGGCAATAAGCTGGGTCCCTACCCAACTGGAACTGAGAGTGATGTTCCTATTGAAAGGAGGTTCTACACCTACTACACAATATTGAGTATTTGTGTTCTAGCATTTTTTGGAATTTGTTCTTTTTCCATTATCTATGTTATTGAGCTAAACTACAGTAGCCACACTCATTCAGCCAGGCAAGAGGAGTCAGAAAGGGAAAACATCTCTTCAGCCAGATTGTTTTTCTCATGCTACCACAAGCACCTCTGTAAACCTTTTGTGGTTACTCAGGAAGGAAGCAAGTACTTGCTTACACTGCTACTCTGAAGAAGACCAACAGTGTGAGTCAGATCTCCTCCAAATCACAAGACTAACAACAAAATATGTAACACTTGGTTGTTCATTTGTTTATTGATTTCTGAACTTCTTCCTCCCATGCCCACTGTCTCTTAGGATCATTACACCAAGGACTGATCACAACAAGCTCCTGTAAGAAAACTAATCTGAAATATATGGACACATGAGAATCCCATGCCTTACAACATTCTGAGTAAACAAGCATCTTTCTGTCTGACTCCATCCTCTCTATGACTGCAAGCTCTTTTTTTGGCAGAGGCCTCTACACCTCCTTTGCACCACAGCACCCAGTACAAAAAAGAACTGGAAGACTTTAGGATACATGTAAATTGCAATAAAGGCTGACACAGAATATCAAGGTAAGAGAAGTGGAGAACACCACTTACAATAACTGCTTGAGAGGACTCTTCATTCAGACAAATACTATAGGGATTGTAAGTATTCATACTCAGATGAAAAGTTGTGGAATTAAAAGCTCATATAGTTTAGCTCTAACATTGACTTGAACATACTGGCTGTTCTGCTGCTAACAGAGTAGGTCTGTCACTCTCATGTACTTCTCATTCTTCATCTTTTCACTCCTCCCTCAAAACAAAACCCATACTACCTTGATTTGGATCTCACAGTTTCACAATGACTCTGAAAATCATTACAGCACTTAAAGAAGGATAAAGATGCAGGCACACCTTTCCAAGCTTGGTTTTCCATTCCTGAAAGGAATGGTTGTGGTTGGTAGTGGAAAGGAAGTGGTTGCTTTAGGGGAATGTTTTACAGCTGTGACAGGAAGGGAAGGTTCTGTCTTCAGGTGCTGACAGTTCAACCATGCTGTGCTAATGGGCACTATTCACTTTTTTCCCCATTAATAATCTTCTACTGGGAAAAATGTGACAATTTGCTTGTATTTTAAAACTAAAATACACCTATATATGGTTAATCCTTTGTTGTTACAAAATGAGGGTAAAACTTAAAAAAGAATATTTCTTTAGCATCTGTAGGTTGCAAAATTACGTCCTTTTCTGCAAGAAGTTTAAATCATGTACCAAGAGAACTTTTGCCTCTATGTCTTATCAATGTCACTATTGTTGCAGACAGCTCTGCTTATCTTTGGAGCTGTTCTTAGAAACACCACAATGAAAATTCTCATTGGACTCCTCAAATGAACCATATTTTTTCTTCCAAAGTCATGAAAGGGCATCAAGAACCAGCAATCCTTCAACTAGATCAAGTACACACTGAAGAGAAATGAAGTTATTTTGACATGTACACTGGTAAATACACAGCAACCTGGACCTAGGATTTTGTTTATGTCTCCATAATGCTACTTATTCCTATACAATAATAGATCAAATGAGAATCACTAATCACATCTGCAGGTTTCATATCAGGACCACTCTAGCTAGCTCTGTATTGCTCAGATTGGAGTTCAATTGTATGAGTAGATACAGCAGAAGAAAATGTTTTCAGCAGAAACTGCCATTAGAGTCTCCAGAATTCAGCGTACACACTGGAATCATGAGTCACAGATATTTCACAGACCATCAGGCAGGTGAACTGGATAATAGAAGATGGAATGGTGCAACCTTTCCTTTGAGGCATCAGTACACAAACTGGTATTTGGAAGAAAGCCTACAGCTTTGTATCATCTCCATGTGGCTGGACCTGGAGACAGTAATGTACCAAAACCTTTCCTGTTGGTTTTGCAACAAATTTCTTCTATGCAAAGCCTACATATTTAACCCAATAGACCTGCTAACAATTTCACTTATATTAAAGAGCTCTGATGACATATAACAATCTCCACATTTTTCATGATGAAGTTCATATGAAAAATGCATTTTTCACAGATTGCTACTCATCTCACACTCCTGTCTTTGTTATCTCTCCTGCCATATGCTGTCAACATGTGACTCATTGCCAGGGTCTATATGAACAGTCTCTGCACTAGCCAAATTCTTACAGGCTGGCTGTGATGATGATTGAACCTTCAGTACTTCCATTTAGAGCAACACCTAGAGCAAAATGAAGACTCTGAACACATCTCTAAGCAAACTACTGTCATATATGTGAAACTGGTGCTAGTACCAGAATGGACCCTAAACCCTTCGTACAGTAAGGACTGTATGAAGACATTATTTAGAAATATGCAATAACTCTGAAAACAGAAAATAAAAGGGAATTTTTTTTAATGGTATGCTAGCATTATATAACAGAACTGACTCTGGCTCACAGCCCAGAAGAGCATAGGAATGAATGCACACATATCACTGGGAAGTTACATAAACCATCCACACAGAAAATTAGTTTTGTTACAACACAGTTTTCAAGTGAATGTTGGAGAGGTTGCCACTTCCAAACAAGCACTTTGTCATTGCATCTATAATCTTGCTAGAATGCTGTCTGCTTTCCTGTTCTCTCTCTCTTTTCATGCTTTCTTGTTGGCTCACAATTTCATGAGCTTGTGAAATCTTTCCCTAAACATTCTGCTAAAGCTCTTCAAATTCTACATTTGACAATCTACTGAGTATGTTAAAAGATGAGCTTTCTTCACAGTCATGTGGGAAAAGCAAATTAAAATATAGGGAAATCGGAAGTAAAATGATTGTGTTTATTGCTAGTGCATGAATATGATTACTAATGGAATCTTGTGTGGGGTCTTCAAGGCTGCACCTAGTGAATTATAATGCCATCTTTACAAACAGGTATACTTCCAAATGCCCAGAGATATATCTAAGTGCTTGAAAATTGAAATAATTGAAAATTCATTTGCCTGGCAATGTTGGAAATTTCAGTATTTTGAGGATTAACATGTAGATTATATCATTCTCTGTCAACTGAGAGATCTATTACTTTATTACATGCATTTAGAGTTGATTAAATAGGAAACTGTGTTTTCAAAATCACTCTGACTACTTAAATGCATAAAGATCTGCATAGCACCTAAGTCTTACTGAAAATGCAGGAAAGAAATGGAATCTACATTTTATCACATCAAATTAACCAAGGAAGAAGATGGATGCAAAGGTGACTTGTAGAGGAGTATTTTGGCACATCCTATAGGAGCTTTGCTACACAAGGTGCCTTCAAATAAATCACTTCCAATAAACTCCCAGTCTACAGGATTTGGAATCATTACATGAAAAACAAGAAGGGGACGTTTCAGCCTGGAAGCATCACAAACTCGACCCTTGTGTTTTTCAAATATTGATGCACTAGGGGGAGCTCCTACAACTCTGTATCACAATAGAAACCCAAAGGCAGCATAGGGAACATAATAGAAACAGTGAGAGAGATTTGGGAAAAAAATATATATTCTTCACCCAATAGCAAGAATGACTGTTTGAATTTGTACGACTGAATCTGCTTATAACATCTGTGTTCAGAATGGTTTCCTCAGTACAAAGGAGATGAGGAAGCACTTTCTTCCTTTCAGGATATATGTTTTCAATGAAGATGACACAAATTAATGCACCTTTCAAACAGTCATAGAGATTAAACTGTACAAAAAGAAAGTTAGCATGGCCTTTCAGGTGAGATCTTTTTTTACGTAAGTGTGTCACAGGAAAAATATATGTGAGCAGGTAATCAAAGTCTGTACCACGATAAACATGATGAGTTGAAGTCTGCACCAATAACAAACACAGATAAGAGGACTTCATTAACACTGCTCATCAGCCTACATTCTTTAAATTCTCTCCTTTCAGCACTTAATTTTTCACCCTTCCTTTCAAGCAGGATTTTTTTTCTCTGTAGTTTCTTGAGGCTGTGGAGGTTCTTTTAGCAAACTGCAATATGGAAATTCCATAATGGAAAACAATATAAAACTTCAGCTTGGATCATCAGCAGGGTTAGGAATTTTTAACTATCAACTAATTGAATATTTATTACTAATCACAGAATTCTACTCTTTCTGTGGACCATTCCTGTGCTCTCTTAAGTAGAGCACCCAGAGTTTGCAAAGCAGTTTAAGACATTTGCTGGTAGCAGAAAAAAAACCATTCAGCTCCACAGTCCACAGGAGAGTGGGGATTCATGTTTGCAATGGGTCTGTCCTCTCTTCTAACCCACATTCATCCTGTCTCTACAAGTAATTTCTGCAATGTCCTTTCTCTAAAACTATCATACATATCATGTCTCCAGAGCAGAATGGGCTACTTCTTTACTTATTTCCTACTTTGATACCAGTAGAGGGTGTAAAAGCACATGGGAGACAACTGATTTATCAGATAGTGTCTGGCTTCATAATAATCAAAATGTTGCTCTAGCAGCCACAATGAGTGATTGCAAGAAACCCCCACTGCTAAGCATTGCCACAGGAATGCCCAGGGAGGCTCAGGACCAATGACCAAGAGTGTGGGAATTCCGCCCAGGCAATGCACACAGCCTCTGTGCACAGACTTGCAGGTAAAACTGCAATGAGTCTCTAGTGAGCTGGTTTCAACTGAGATATTTAAAGGCTTAGCAATACAATTTGTTTTGCAGAGGGCTGCAAATGGCACTGCTTACAGCCAGAACAAACCCCAGATGTCGAGCTCCTAGCCCAAAGGACAGGATTGCTCAAGAAGCACTGGACAAAGCTATTTAAGAGGTGCTATGTATTTTCCCTCAGCCTCAGTATCAGAGAGATTTGATCCATTTCAGTTTAAAAATCAGCCAGAAGCATACTCTCAGCATGGCAAATTCAGAGTAAACAGTGAAAAAGTGGTCAAATTGTTAGAACAGGATCTCATAGTGGGGGGCACCACGCAACCCTGCTGCCTGCTCTGCTGGTAATACATGGAAACAGAACCACTACCTATTTTGTCTGCAGGCTGGAACCTGACCTCCCCTGTGTTCTAAGTACTCTTCTGTATCTTTTCCAAAAATGTATTTGAAATTATTATTGATTTTGTCATTTTGGCTTCGGGGTTATACTCATCTCACAGATTCAGCTATATCCAACTATACCCCTTGAGTATTTTGATAAGTAGAGTTAGAAAGACCAGCATAAAGGTATCAGACTGATGAGTTAAAAAGACAGAAGCTGTGTTACTTTCCCTTCTGTAAGACAGCTTTAAATTGACTTTATTTCCATGCGACAAAGCAGAATTCTCTTAATATTTTATGCTTGACTTGACTGCTAACTTGCATTAAATGATGTGCAATAATGTAACCCTAAATGCAAATAAATTAATGTTTGGTAAAAGAAAATTTCTTTGCTGCCTTCTCCAAATAGATTTATTTTTTTTATAGACTTAAATTGAACTAGAAAAACCAACCATCCCCATATGGTGAGACAATTTCAAGGCATGTCTTAAAAGGAAAATCTTGTATTACTCATCAAAATCTAATAGATGTGACAGGAGAAAAAAATTAAGCTATGAAGATGAAACTCAAATAATAAGCAAACACAGAAAATCATCTGTTACAGTGCTTGCAAAAGACTAAGCACAGACTAAAAGAGAAAAACATCTATTTTGTAATTCAAGAGTGGAATATATTAAATTTCATTTGAAGTGAATTATTTATAGTTATAAACTTCCTAGGAAAATTAACACACACCTCTCTCCATGTGAAATAAATGCAACATTATGATCAGTACTAAGATTTTACCTCTTTCTGCCTGCAAATGTTACATTTTCTTACCATATGAAAGATTTTGAGTAACCTTCTCTGAATCTGAGGAAGTTCCTCACTCAGACTTTTTCTGGACATTACAGAGAAGCCTGCAGGCCTCTCCCAGCCATACTTCCTGCCAGTCCCACAGGCATCATCCAAGCAGTCTAATGATACGAAAGGAGTCCTGGATGTCCTGAAAATACTTCCCTTTCCCTGGATAAATGCCCTTCCCTGTTGCAGAAGCCTTTTTGGCAGTCATATATCATCCTAAAATAAGCAAAATATATAAAATCTACACAGAGCTGCTTTCTGATTCCCTGTTATTTTGTATTGTGAATAGCTGGCAACACTTCTGGAAATCTGTCACTGAAATCCCAGTATCTCTCTGATCATTCAAAACTGACCATGGGGCATACAGACTGACATGTGATGCAAGCACTATAATTGCTGTACAGTTTAAAATTCTGGGAATGAAGCTTGCATGCAGTAAACAAAATACTCCAGTATTTATCTCTGCTGCACTTACCTTTCACTTAACATAATTAAAGAGAACCGTGGCCATATGGCAGAAACACAGAATTAGGACTCAAGAGCCACTTCTACGCTGTGTAGGTTCTTCTGCCACATTTGTCATGGACTTTTGAGCTCCTCCATGATGAAACAAGGTGACAAGCATCTGTCATATTTACTCCCTCATCTTCTCTCCACAGAAATGTGTACAGTGTGGGAGTGAGAAGCGTGGCTGTTTTATGTATGTGTTTTGAAAAGGAAGTTAATATGGTTTGCAAAGGACTTTGTCTCTGGAAGAGGATAATACCAAGTTTAGCTGAGCAGCACTGCCCATTACTGGAGGGATACCACCTTCTGGGAAAAATGAATATTTTTACTATGTTACCTCTCTCTCTTATCTCTATCTGCCTCAGAAAATACAACAGTATAGTTCAGTTTGGATTCTACACCTGGTAAGGATGACCCCTGTTCTTGCTTAACTGCAAGCATAGAGTTGAAATGCCAACAACTCAGAGAAGCACTGAGCATTAAACCATTACCTGTAAAATGCTTACAGAATGAAAGGTGCTATGTAAGACTTACTATTCAGTGCATGGAAAAATGTTTTTTCTCATACAGGATAACACTCTGTTAAGAAGTAGTATAGCATCAGTAAGACTCTAGAAAGGAACTGCATACTGTTGTATTTATACATTCAGTAATAGCTAATTGTGACAATTAAGAAAGGTCAGTGCCCTTGAGGAAGCAGGACAGACAGAAGAGGTGGAAGTAGTTATTGTCACATTAAGGAAACAGGCTAAAATATTGTTTTTATCTGCTGTCAAGAAATGTATTTTTGTGTAACAAAAATACCTTTAACCTTTCAAAGGCATCACACAATTCAGCTCCTGCATCTACAAAGAAGGCATTGATGCACAAGTTTATTACTGTAACTTTTCTACTCCTGCCATAAAAAAAAATCTAGAAGTTATTAATCTTTATAGTGATGCCTGATACTATTTCTGCCCACTATTATAATAACTATAAACTCACCATAGAAATATTCATGGGTTCTTTCATGTGGGTCTCATCTGGTGAGACTAAAGGCACAGAACTCTTTTACAAAGGGGAAGGGGTATATAAAGCTGCATTCTGAACCAGGAGAAAACTCACCCTGAGCAAAGGGCCAGAACAATGCCTATGCACTGGTTAAGATTCTGTTAAGCCTTAAAATAGGATTTAATAATGAATCCTATGATCCATCAGCTATGCACTTGGTCTTGTCACAGTGCTTCTTTTCTCCCTTACCCTTGGTATCTCTCTGAGAAAGATAGGACCTACAGTGGTTACAAACTTTGGCAGCAGTAAACTTTCTAATGATGCTGATCCTGAACCAGTCACTTTCTCTAGTTATATGGCAATGTTTATAGCATCCTTACAATGTGTGTACTGTACTCACATACATAAACCACATGCTTTGTATTTGGATCTAGTTCTTTTCAATTTACTGCTGTATTTTGTAATTTTTCATTACCAAATCCTCCACCCCCATTAAAAAAAAAAAAAAAAAAAAGTGTGATTTACCTTATTACAATTCTTAGAAACTTGGCAAAGAGCATTGCTTGACATGCTGTCCTTATCTGGCATTCCTAAAAAAAGGAATACAGACAATTAATAGATACTCTACATTCTTTAAGTAACAGTGGAGATATAAATACCATCAATAGTTTGCTAAACAGTACCATCTCACAACTTAATATTTTAAATGTTCATTTAACATCATCTGTGTTTTAGCACCTGGGAGTCAAGTGCAACACTGACTTTGCACTAAGTAGCATTGCTATGGTATGCTATGCTATTGTTTCACAAAGAGAACATACTGAATATGTAACATAGGAGACAAAATTTGTAGATGCAGTTGCTAGCCATCAGATATTGCCATAGTTCTCACTTAAATAATTCCCTGGTAACTAAATAAAAGTACCTTGATTTACAGAAATGGTGAGTTCCAAAGGCTGCCCTTGGCTTCATGTCTACAGCGCTATCCCACAGCCTGACAGATTTCCATGAGGCAGAGACATATTCAGACTTTCTTAGCTGTGTAACTAAGGTCAGACAGCAATGTTTTCACTGCAGGCTGTCTGCCCAACCACTAACCTGAGTTCTTAGGCAAGCTGTGTAGCCCATTCCAACTAAAAATACAAGGTAGTTTGTTATATTTATTTTACTAGCAGAACTCCTGGCTGTGTTCCATGGAATTTATGTAACACCTATAACCAGTTAAATGTTACATGGCATCATGATCAGACATTGGAATGGGCTGCCCAGTGAAGTGGTGGACTCTCCATCCCTGGAGACATTTAAAAAGAGACTGGATGTGGCACTCAGTGCCATGGTCTGGTAACTGCAGCGGTAGTGGATCAAGGGTTGGACTTGATGATCTCTGAGGTCCCTTCCAACCCAGCCAATTCTATGATTCTATGATTCTATGATACAGTATGCTTCAGTCAACAGACCTGGTTCATAATGCAGATTGTGTACAGCCTTGTTTACACTGGTATAGAGTTGGGAATACAGTTAGTCAAGTTCCAAACTATTTCCAACTATATGCACTATAAATACCGTTGTAATACTGAATTGAATTTAACATTTAAATTCCAACACCCAAAACCCAAGGACTTTCATCCTCCACTTCCTTCTCCTTTCTCTTTTTTCTAACATCTGATGTCTGTTTTCTCATACTTACTGTCATTGTTGGAGCCAGTTTCCATAACACCATAAGGAGGGGTGAGAAGTCCAGACATATACTGTCGATACTTCTGAAAGACAGTAATGGCACATTCAGTCAGGTAAAGATCTATAAAGCCATTCAGTGGATAATGTGATATTTACATTTGTGTGTCTGCTACCCTGTGCTTCACATGAACACAAGCAATCTTAAGCAATAAGACATGTCTTCACTCTTAATGCTACAAAGCCTGCTTTCTTGACTGCAGAACACTGCCTTTCTTTTATCAAAGTTGTTCTAAAACAGTTCCATCCTTCATCTTCCCCAAAGCATGACTTTGAGGGTTCTAATAAATCAATACTGTATGTGGTTGTGTGATTCCTCATAAAGGCTGTTTTAAAGATTATTTGTAATTACATTACTCAGCTGAACTCCAGCTAGAAAGCAACTTTACTGTAGGGATGGAAACAAGGCTTTAACTAAGGATTTGTGAGACTCATGTACCACTACAATTCTGGTGTAATTTTTGAAACCTAGAGAATTTAGTGTGAAAACTCTAGACATTTATTCCAAGACACTAATTTTGTTGTTTTCAGAAGCTACAAGGTTATGAAACACACAAACCCAGCACTTCATGTTATGTATACACACAAACAAAATCTGCATTATCAAATGAAACTTCGTAACTGTAAAAAAAATGTCCCTTGTACCACTGTAACCTACATAATCATAACAAACATCAGCAACTGGTATTTTTCTTTAGTGAATGCTGGTCATACCATCAGTAAGGTTCAAAGCTCTGTCTAGAGCTTAAGAAAATAACAAAAGCTTAAAAAAATAACACCAAAGGAAGAAAAATGTCCTTTTATCAAATACAAATCATTCAATGAATTGTTGAGACATTTTTGCTTTCAATCATACTATATTACTGTCATGCTTAAGGGTAAAGAATAATATAGCCCTTTGGAATTGTCGGAAAATAAACTTGTGCAACTGGGATGCTGATCTTCAGAGTAAATGAAATGTGTCATGCAGTCCTTAGGGTGTGGAGTGAGCTGAACTTGAAAAACCAACCAGCTGAAATTCATGTAGCTTTCAACTAAGCACACTTGCTAATTGAGACAGAAAACTTCCCTCGCAGTACAATTTTATATAAAAGTTTTATTCTTTTCTCTATGGAGCTGTTTGGATGTATTCATTTTTAAAATCCCATCTGCTAAATTTTAACAGATGCCTGAATTATCATTTTCACAACTCTTTCATAGAAATGGATACGGAAATATAATAAATTATAACACTAAAGACTGAGTGTCTTGCATTCTAAATAATAACAAAAGCTATGAAGATTACATTAATCTTAATAATCCAATCCTATTTTTAGACAAGCTAGTACATCCTAAAGCTTAGTGACATATTATTTAAATCTCACCCATAATCCATCTGAAAACTCATAGGAGCAAAATTATGTTATAACCTTAGTCAGTCAAACAAAATAATTGCTACTTCATTTGAGGATAAAACTCTCCTATTTTCTTTCCCAAGCCCTTCGTTTTCTCATACTCTGCATCCAGTCCTATACCTGGAATTCAGTGAGACAAAGAATTTCAGAAACAATTATTTTCCCAGTTCAACTAGTAAACAACACATAAAATGAGGGAAATACTCATTTTGGTATGCCAAATGAAAAAAAAGAAAGCATGTCACAAGGGGTTGAAAAAACATTTTATTAAAATGCTACATAAAAGTCTTGGTTTACATTCTAGTGCATTTGGTCTTGAAACGTGAATTAAAATGGAAAATGTTTCATTTGGGATATGATAAAATCAAATATTATAGGGTTTTTTCTTTTGCTCTTCCTCACAATTCAGATAATATTCATTTCTTTGTTCTCTTTTTACCAAAGTAGTGTTTTCCCAGAAAGACATTACCAGTCCATATTTAAAACACCTTGATAAGGAACTTGAATTGTAGGAAGACAGGAATTTTCCTTTATTTCCTATACCACATTCACAGTCATCACACACTGCACGGCAGTTTCCACTCCGATTAATTCTCAAGTACCTGTCCTGATTATTCTGCTTATGGAACAAAGCATAGAACACATCAATTTCCAAAAGATCAGGGGGTGTAGCTTGACAAAAATACCTACCAGAAGAATAAGCCAGAATTTCATATAACACTTTAAAGGAGGCACCTAACTCCATTCAGCCCCACTTCATATTCAGGATGCCAAAGCCCACCAGGAACAAAAAGCACAGGCTGCCAAGGACTTCAGCTCTGTCCTTTTCCACAGGAAGGCTCCACTTTGCCATGGGATGAGTCTGCTTGTGGGTCTGATCCAACAAACCCAGTGATCAGCATTGCCTGTGAAGAAGTTCAGCAGAGGCACTAATTCAAGGCATGTCCTGAGGAAGCTCAGTTGTTCAGACTCCTCCAGGGAACCCCTGCATGAATGAAACAACCCTTTGTATCTGGGTATCTGGAGGGAAGGCTGATGGGGCTGCCTACACATAGTCCCCCAGGAAGATACCTCAGTGGGGTGCAAGTACACATAGTGTAATTTACACCTGAAGTTTTGTCATCTCATCAGCCAAATTAAATGTCAAGGAACACTTATTTGTCAAGAGGTCAGGGGAACACTGTTTGCTAGGAAACCTAAGTACGCAAAGAAAGATTTAAGTAACTGCATAAAGATTCACACTATCATCAGATGAAGTAATGAAGTTCCAGGCATGAGATCTCTCAAAGGTGAGATAATGAGGAAAACACAGTCCTGACTGTGAGACCTATCTTGTTACCATAATGTCTGGAAATGAAAAGAAAAATCAGTAAGCTGCATTGTACTGGCAGGTGGCATTTAAAATCATCCTGAAGATTAACTGACTAAATATTTACAAAGGGCTTTTGAAAATGTATTCCCCTGGCGGTATGAACTCTGGAAAGGCTTTCCTTATGAAAGACAACAACTATCAAATCATCATAAGCTTGTTTCTCACCAGAGGTCTTCAAGTTCTGCAAATCCAACATGACAGCAGGTTTTAAAACTATACTCAGTGACCTATTCACTCTGCCTTCAGATTTCGACCAATTTATAAACGCTATCATGCAACAGCTTAAAGATCAGACACTTTCTGCATCTAATCTGACAGCACGAGTAGTATTCCAGTTACTGAGTGCCTCACATCCATGCAGTGGTGAAAATTAACACGACCCTTTCAGCCACTTCTGTAGCCTAAAGCACAGAAGTGCTGACAAAGAACAGTTGGGGATGGCAGAAGAGGAAGAAAGAGAATTACACGCTTGCCTTGCTGGGAGGTTCTGTGGGTGAATTTTCATACCAACAGTGTTTCAGGCCACTCATTGTCAGGCTTCTCAGTGTGTTCCTTCATGTGCATTTGCTTCGACTTTATTTGCAGCGAGCTGCAGTCAAGTCTCAGAGGTTTTCATGACTACAATAAATTTTATTCTACTTGGTGAACATAACTAGGTATATATTTATATTCTAATGTTTAGAAAGGAAGCCAGAATTATAATTCTGATGTAAGCTATCTCTAAATTCTTTAAAATTTTTTCTAGCATATATAAGGTATATAAAATATGTCTTCAGAGTTCGTCTCTTCTCTTCTGTTTGAAGTACTGAGGAGTTAAGAAAGGGAGAGAAGGAGCAAAAGAAAAAATCTCTACAATATAAACTATCCAAACCAAACCAGGGAGACATGAAGTAAATAGATGAGCCTTTGTTGTCTTCCAAAGACATTGCACAGTAAAACTCCAGTGCTCTAATGGGAAAGACACAGCACTGAAGAACTCCTGGGTATAAAGCTTTGAAAGCAGATCCCACAAATGCAGCAGCTCTCCAGTCAGCAAAGAAATCTGGTGATAGGTTAACCTTCCCCATCATAAAATAAACCTATGTGTGGCCAGATATTAGGAAATTAGTGTCTTGGAACATTGGAAAAGGTTTTGTAGACGATGACAGGGGCTTGGTCTCTATCCTGCTTTCTCCCCCACTGAAAATCTCAACCTACAGGATCACATCTGACCAGATGCACTTCTGCTTCCTCCTGGTCTGCCTGCCACTGGCAGCAGAGAAGGTAACAAGGTAGGGTCTGCATTACATGCAAACTTGGGAGTAACAAAAAATAATTAATTTCAGTTGTAGCAATCCTAGGCCAAAAATGAAGATGCTGTTTTGACACATATTGTTCAAAACTTTGTGTAACTATTTTATTAGATACGGTTATTTTGACTATAACCTGATTTCTGCAGTCCTCCTGGACTAGCTGTCCATGCTCCTATAATGGTTTCTCTTGGGGAATATATGCTGTAGGTTGACAATGTGGGCCAGCTCCTCTATTTTCTTTTGACAATAAATAATTGAACCCTGATGCTTTCAGTACAATTCTGTTCTTCCTCTAGGTTCACTGCACCAGTCATGCCATTTTGGCAATGAACGACCTCCCTTGTGAGCATTACTCACAAGGGTGTATCACTTCCATGGTGCATTGTTATTTGTGCTCTTTTCTCCAGAACAATAAGGAAAGAGGTGAAAGAGCCCCTGAAGATCTCTGGACCCTCTTTTCACCCACCCAACCAAGCAGAGATTGCTGTCTCAAAGTTTAGATCTTTGCCTTTAGATTTGATGCTCCAAAGATTACTCCTCACTGAATCAAGTAAAAGGTAAAAATCTCAGGTCATCTGCCTACCATCTGTTGGCATTTTCCAGTTAAAACTGCCTAATGTTCTTAGAGAATTTCACAAAAAGCCAAAGCCACCCTGATAATCATATTAATTTTTTCAGGTTTTATCCAAACCTGCTACAAAAGGGAAACCAAACAATAGACTTGTTTTCTGTCTAATAGTATATGCTGAGACTGATTCAGCTACTGCCTTTTTTGTGTGTTTACAAATTAGTAAGCATATATCTTCTCATAAAGTTCAATCAGAGAATCTTCACATATTTCAGGTCAATGCCACTTAACTGGATATCACAAAAAGGACCTGACTCATGGCTGTTTAATAGCAAAACATTGTTTGAAGCTGGTGTCACTCTAGAACACCAAGTAGTACTAAATACTTGACTTTGCCATTTGCTGAATATATAAATTCACTGTCACTGACACAATATATATATTTACTGTCACAGTACAGGTAAGAACAAAACTGAGATATTTCTAAAGGAAAGCATAAAGACAAATTAGGAAAAAATGATGTTAAAATAGCAAAAACATATCTATGGATTGGAGAAAAATAGAAAATAATCCATGCGAAGATCTTACCATGACTCACTGAATAGAGACTGTTTTGTACAGGTCAGTCTATCAGGTGATTAAAATGAGATAGACAAGGCCTGAAATAGCAGAAGTGAAATGCCATTCAGTCATATATAGGTAAAATAAATACAGAAAATGCCTGTACTGAAATTGATGAATCCTGATAACAGCATTAGTACAGTTCATAAAATAGCAGATGAATCTGCATATTTTCCATTTATTTACCTATTTACTATCTTCTGAATGTTTCTGCATGGCTATGATCAACTATGCTTTAGATTTTATTTGATCTCTCTGTTTTGGAGGCATGTATTTTTCTGTCAAATATCCAGTTAAATCAATTTATAGTCCTTGAAAAGATCCATGTGCAGAATTTACTTGATCACAGAATCCCCTTGAGTTTTAGTGAAAAAGAAAAATGCACCCCACTCCCTGAAATCATGCCTAATAGCAGACTTGGCTACCAGATAGAAACCTCAAGATAAGACTGCACTGCAAAAAAAATCAAATCCAAGGAAATTAGAGCATGAGCAATGATTAAACAAATTACACAGCCTATTCTGATCCATCTAATTTAAATATAGAAATGACATCATGCAGCCCTCCAGTTCTGTCTCCTACAGGAATACACTCAGGAAATTATGTTGGGTGGAGACAGGACTTGATTGTGAAGAGTGGGAAAGACTGCATATACTAAAAAGAGGACAAAGAAAACATGAGGAAGAACAAGCAGCCCATCTGATTTATGTGTTTTCTTTGACTACACTTTTGTAACCATAGACAATGCATTCACAGGAAAAAAATCTAACAATTTAACTGCCTTTCACATGAAGTTTAAGTTCTCAAAAGTGTCTGAAGAAGAGCACTATACAATTCCATTTTTACCTTTTCAAAGTGATATGTCTTGAATTTGTTTACTTTAAAATCAGATGATGGTGACTGTCAGCAGAAGTGTTTCAAACTCAATATAAGATCAGAAAAACAAGCTGTGCTCTCCTTTCTTCCCCTTTCATTATCACTTTTAGGAGAGGCACCAAAGCACAGCTTACTTGGAATTTTCTGAATGATGCAAGTGACAAAACAGAACGTCACCTCACCCTTCTTCAAACTTCTTCAATTATGCAATGCTAACAATTGTAAACCTGCACCTTTATTAGCAAAGCCAAAAGATGGCCAGAAAACAAAGAGCAGAAGTACTAAGAAAAAAAGTACCATTATAACATAATTTTTCTTACTGCTACAGCCAACCTTTAAACCTACACTGACAGCACTTAGATCAAGCTAGTACCTGCCATCATCTCATGGATCACACACAAGGGAAACCTGTTCCAAGAACAATTCCCTAAAGTTCTGGGCACAAAAGATTTCCTTTTATGTTTAGGCAGTCACACCTCTTTTCAGCTACAACGTTTTAATGAGGGGAGAAGCAAACCTTGCTCTTTCAGGTGAGCTCAATCCTTGTGTGCTGTCCAAGAAGACTGTGGAAGGAGGGTCAGAGACAGGTAGTGTGAGATTTGCAAATACAGGATGAGGCTGGCTTGGTTCAGCTCCTCACCTATGAGTTGCCTCAGATGTTTTCTTCCATGTGGATTACCCCCCTAAACTGAACTATAGCATTTTCCTGGAGCAGAGCTTCACCAGGGAGACATTTATGTTTGCTTTGACAACAGTAAATTCAATAGTTGCAGCAACATACACGTCTCATTTCTGATCATACATCTTAACCTGCAAGCAAAAAAGCAAGGATTATGTGTACTACAGAAGTCAGATGTGAGCACCTAAACGAAGCTGTTGTTCCACCCTGTGACTGCCGCCTTCCAAATACAGAAGGTATGATACACAACCAACATAATTATAATGAATGTAACAAAAAAGGCTTAATCTGAGGAAATGTATATGGACCTAGGTATGTCACACCAAGACAGAGCAAAGCTGCAAACCTCCCAGTGGAGGCTGTGCTCTGACAATGGGCTGAAGCTGAGGTCCTCTGTAGTGAAATTTTGTAAAGTCACCACAAGGTCTGTGTAGTACTTCAGTCCTAAAAATAGGTTTTAAATGCAACTTAAATGACACGTTGGCCTTTTGCTGACACTGCACAGTGTTGGCTTTATCCATTGTTTGTAAACAGCTTTTCTTCCCTCCCATTATATTTTTTTACAAGGAGATTTGTAACAAATAAAGAAAAAGCAAAGTAATGAGCTGATCTGTAACTCTGATTTTAGTATTTACAGCTTCTAGCCACAGAACTATGTTAGACTAGAAACTTGTTTTCACCTGGAAAGAAACTCTGGGTTAAATATCCATTCCTCTACAATCAGTATAAACCTCTTAATGAGTTCAGTGCTTTTCCTTCTCACAGTAAAAAGAACAGATCAAATGCCTATACTCTTCTAATATTAAAGGTTTCCTTTTCATGGATAATTCCTCAAATTTATTATTTCCACTCAATTGTGCTTAACAAACCTGAAGATATTTCATAAGTGTACATAATGTAAACTTACAAGTTTATTTGATGCAACAGCTTGATTTCCCTTAGAACATTAGCCTTTTTTCCATAGCTTTAAAAATATTATTTTCATTACAGTGTGAGTTGCTTTAAAAGCAGTTTGTGCAGCTCACTCAGCAACACTGCTGCAAAATCAAAACATGTACAATACAAAAAAGAGCAGAAAACCTAACGACTAAGTAATTATCAGGAAGTGTAATTGAACAGTCTATCCCTCCTAGTACATATACAAGAACTTATTTCAACACAGAAAGTCACTTTCAGTCAGGTTGATACCACTCAACATTACCTCAAAATACCTCAACTCCAAACTCAAGCCAGCAGTCAGTGCAATGGCACCACTGGAATTCCCTTGCCAGCATGGATTCCTCATGGGTCCAGCTGCTCAGACCCAGTGTCCCTTCCACACAGAGTGTAATATAAAAAATGCTGCCTACGGTGCTTCCCCACTGGAGTTCACAATATTATTTCATTTTTTTTGTAACACAGTGTTCCATTCTACTGCCTTATACTGAAGGGGAGAGCAATACATAGACTAAACAAATTCCTCCTGTCCACTGAACAGGTGACATAGCACAAAGAGTGGACAGACTTCAGGGAAGAAATAATAATATATTTATAATAATAATAACAACAATATATTATCGTTTATTAGCATATTAATATATTTTATAATATATTTATATTGTTATTAATAATATAATTTTTAAAAAGACAGTGTGAAGTGGCCCATGGATATGTCAATAAACAAACTCCCTCCTCTCTCTTGTTGCCACTGGAGAAGGAGATCTACCTGTCAACGTCTTAGAAATAGATAAACAATCCTGCAGTATGTAGAAGCTGGGCTTGCTAAATCTGGCTGTTGTTAAGGCTGAGGCTGTTCAGGCTTAAATATTCTGCAAAGCCAGATAAATAGCACATTATACAACATCAAGCCTCTGACAATTTTCCAATTACAAGCTTAATCTCCTTTTTCCATAGTAAAGCATTGCTTACATTTGTTATTTCTTATCTTGCGCCATTGGGATGTCAATTACAAACAAAATTATTAGAAAATAAGACACAACATTTGAATTTTAAAGGATTAAAATGGTATAAGGTAAGCAGAGGCCAAGCTACCTGAAAAATCAAAAGTCTTCTGAGATTCTGGAGAGTGACTGGTTTAAAGAAATCACAGAATATTCCCTGGGATTAATTCAACTGGGTAAAAACTAATCCAAATCCTTTTGGTTACCATTTAAAAATTATTCAGGTTGTGTTTTTTTCCAACTGAACTGAGCATCAAGCATGTAGACTAGGCTGACACTTCAGTGTGGGCAAGAATTTTGTATTAAAAAACCTTTGTTTTCTATTTAATTGTTTTTAAATGGGAGCTTATTTCACAGTACACTATATAATCCCCAAAAATGGTCACCTTGATTTTCATTCCTCATTATCAGCCTTCATTCTTACTATGATCTGTAATGCTATCTATCATCAAGATTAAAACAGCATTTGACATATGCAGCAGGGCACAGAAATGAAGATGCACAGTAGATCTTCCTAATTGGAAAAAATAGTAGAGAGATGTTAAGGCTGAACCTAACTTAAGAAGAAAAAAATTAATAAAGAGGAACATGGAAAAAATGGAGACAACTGACATGGTAATGAAGTATAAAGCACTAAACTAAACTGAATAATAATCTTTCCAGAAAAAGAAAGAAGGATGGAAGGAGAAGAATATAACATCCTATCAGTCTCCTCTCTCCAACAAACCCCTGAAATCAAGTGGATTGGAGTCAAGCTTTGCTTAGTTCTACACACAAATGAAAGGTCAGATTCTGTCTCTCCCATCTGCCATCCAGAAATGCTCACAGAGCATTTAGAGCCAGGATGCAAGCAGGATGCACAGCACAAAAGATGCAGAATGGTACAAATTAACAAAATAGAAGAGGATGTTTCACCAGGGATTTTTGTTCAAACAAGATGATGTAAGAGCATGAGGTAACCAAGAACAAGAAGTTCGTAGCTTTGGCAGGACAGATCTCCAAAGGCTGAAACAAAAATGTCTTAGGAAACACTCTCCCTTCTGAAAGAGTGGTATTTGTTGCAATCTTTCACTAAAACTAAGCCACCAAAAAAGGGAGCAACTAATACAGAAACTGAACCAACACTATCCCAAGCAGAGGTTTAACCACACATAATCAAAGAGACACAATTATTACTATTAAGTTTATGTGGAAGGACTACACAAATTATGATGATAGAAGAAAGTAAACAATTCACTGTAAGAAAAAAAGAAAGGAGGTTGCTGAAGAGTCTAACAGACCATTAAACTTGGCCATTTATTATATATGTGACAACATAGCAGTTCTGTGTCACAATTTGGAAAGGATGACAAAAAGGTATTAAACACATCAGGCTGAGCTGGGGAGGTCCCAGCACCTGATTCTCATGAACCCTGGCTGTTCTTGTTTCAACCCCACTGGAAAGGATGCATTACAAAGGATAATATTTACACAAAATAGACAGCAGCACTAGGGAAATTCACTATTTCTACATGAAAGCAAGCTAAATCAGTTTTCAGTAGAGGAGGGGAAAAAACAGTACACAATATTAGTACTCTATGATTTTAAATTATTTCTGTAGATTATAAAATGAAGATGAATGGATTGCTTAAGAATTAATTGCATGAGTACATTTAAAAAAAATTCAAAGAGACTCAACATGGCCATTACAAAAACCTTTTTTAAAAGCCTTGCTAGGAGTATGCAGTAAATAACCCTGGCTCTGCCTAGAAAGTGGTAGCTGAGAGGAGAGAGCAACTTCTCCACTCTTCTTTCTGTCCATTTCTCTTACACCAAACAGTCCTTGATACCCTTCCCAGCCTTCTCATTAAAAGCACACCCAAACAAACTTTAATTATTGTTTGTATTATAATTGTGGCCACAATATGCCCAGGCCTCCTGTACTCAACTGTGGATACGAAGACTTGGTTCAGCTTTCCTGACAAAATGCAAACCACTGCCTGGCAGGAAATGCACCCCCCTTTCACCCTTTTCCCCAGTAGTTTTTTATTCCAGTGAAAAAATTTTAACCAAATTTGAGAGCGGGCTTAAATAAAGTCCTAGAAGCTAAATAAAAATTATTGATAGAAAAGAGGTCTGAAATACAATGTCACTACCAAGGGAAAAGAGGGTAGCACACTTTGTTACTCACTTCACTGGGTAAAAGACTGGTCTCTACACACACACCAAAAGGTTAATCCTCAGAGGTATAAATCCAAATGCCACATGCATTGGCTACCATGAAGCAGATACATCCTGGAAGTTATGATAAGTGCTGACGGCAGGAAAAAAGAAAGCAGGAGAATAGGAAGTGCAAAATTGTAAGGAAATAAGTTTTTTCAGTCCTTCCACTCACACTTTTCAATAATTTTCATTGGTGGTGATTATACTTGTACTCCAAACTTATTTTGCAGCTTCAGTTCTTATTTCCAGCAATTCTTCCAAGTGTTTTCATTTGTCAGGTTTTTGTTTGCATCAGTAGTGAAGGTGGTAGGCACCTGGGTTGGAATGCATTGCTATTGCCTGATGATGCAGTGGTGAAAAATATACACAGGCATTCTTATGCACTCCTGAGAGAAGAGAGAGAGGTTTTGCTGAGAAGCAATCTGCCATACTTCTTCCTTTTTCTGACAGCAAAGAGAGTTACTAACTCTTGCAGCAAGTGTGTTGCTTCAGGGAAATAAGACTTTTAGTCTCTCTAGAAGACGAGGTCATTGGTAACACCGGCATCAGAACACTTCTTAATTGAAGGGCCACCTAAACTGCAGTGAGCTTACACTTCAGTCTATTTTTGTAGGGCTCTTTCTCTGTTGTGAAGCAAGACAGACAAAGCTTGTTATTGTCACTTTGATACTGAGTATCCACTCACCGTTCAAAGAAAGTCTTTATATAGAATATGCAGTAAAATAAGCTACAGCATGAGTCACACTGCAAGAGCCCTTGCTTCTTCAGTGTAATGAGGCACCAGAGGAATCAAATGACTTGCATATGAGAAATCGGCATTACCCACATAGCCACAAGTGTCACTATAGAACAGCCTTTAAGAAAGGCTTCATTAACAAACAGAAAAAGCTGCCTTCACATCTAAATCCACATAATTCTTCTGCTAACTTGCAACTCTAAAAACCATATTAGCGACAGGTTTTGGAAAGCATACTGCAATAAAATCAAACACAATAGAAGCAAGGCAAAAATATTTTTTTCCTTTTCTTTTTACATGGCAACTGCTGCTTATCTGATCTGTCTCCTTTCGATAGTACTGAGAATTCAGTGTTACAGATTAAGAAAGCTGTACCTATACATACCCAACATATTCTGGCTGGTTAGTTTCCCACTTACAAGTACTACACCACATGCAGCTAGCTGCTTGTTTAGTGAGCATCAGAGAATACAGTTTTAGCATGATACAGTCTCTTCAGTTTTATAAACTTCAGATTGCTGTGAAAATCTTGGTATCTTTTAGATAAGATAGCCACTGTAATCTCTGTCTCCATTATAAGATTATTATTTGCTCCTATGTAGTTGAAATCCACTAAATACAACTGTGTTGGAATGGATCATAAATTAACAGTTTCACTGCTCTCAGCAAAACTGATTTGTATTCACTGACCTGTTCCAATAGCACCAATGATTATCCCTGTTCCAACAGGAAGGTTTATTGTCTACTAACTAGTATCAAAGACTGGATCTCAGGAGATCTCTGCCATATTCCCAAACATGCGATCCACTCACCCTAACTGATAGATGAACCAAAACTGCTTCAAACTGGGAAATATGAAGTCTGAGTAACCTGTAGCCTTAAGCAGATTTGCTGTTCATTTCTGCAGTGGGAAATTTCATCCTTGGAAAAGGCCACATGCAGCCAACAGCCTACATTCCAGATGTGTCCTGGCCCTCTTCTGTTCCCAGGCTCTACTGCATTGCCTTACCAATAGGGAAACACAGATCAGGGCAGGACTCAAAATGCCACCCCTGCCACTGCCTTGATGCTACAGAAGAATCACAGAACAACTTGAGACACTGTTTTTACCTCCAAACTTCAGGAAATCACAGTACGTTCCAAAAGCAGTAATAAAAGCTCTATGAAATAGGTATGACAATCTTGCCAGTGTCTTGAAAAGCTGGTTGTGTTTTCTCATGGCAAAATCACAAAGTTTTTGCATCACTGGTATCCCCTAGGTTTAGCAAACTTGGCAGGTATAACAAATATGACATGATTAGAAAGAGCAGAGTAAACAGGCCTGCAGACCTACTGCAGACCTACCACCAAGTGTCAGAAGTGCTAGCTTCAGATGGAGCTAATCTTGCCTGCAAAGAGGAACAAGTGGGAAAATTCGGACAACAGAAAAAAGTGCTACTGCCTGAATGCTTCATAGGGAATCTTTTGTCAGCAATAGCATGGATCAAACCTGGCCTTTAAAAAGGAAAACAGCTACAAGTGTCTAAAGGTGCCATTTTAATAAAGCAGTGAGCAAAAAAGAGCAGATGTAAAATTACCTAAGATGCCAAGCAAGGCATTGCACAGGCCTGCTATCAGCAGGCCTGCTGATGTGCTCTGCCCCAAGACAGAAATTAAGGGTGTGATGCATCAGTGTGTTACTCCAGTTTAATGCCAGACTACCTTTTTTTCCAAAAGATGTGAAACTCAAATAATGCTCATATAGCAAGCTAATTAGAGCAACAGATATGTAGTTCAGAAGAGCTATCCAGAGTGTATAATAGTAGCAGAAGGAACTGATGGTGGCCAGAAAAGCTGTTTAAAGCTACCAGAAGATGAAAGTGACATGACTTTGGACTTGAATGACAATTGCTTTGTTGGAGCAGGGGTCCCAGTAGAGAAGTTGATTGTCTTTTGTCTAACTTGCATAGATGTACATTTTATCTAGATCACTCATCATCGCCTTAAACAGTTCAAAGAACAGTAACATACATGCATATAAACAACTCCTGAAGTAGCTCTGTCGGGTAGAAAAGGCTACAAAGAGCCTGACCCAAATCATGTCTGAAGTTATCAGTATGTTTTAGAAGTTTCTGAAAGATAAAAGATGAATCCCCTTAGATCTGTAATTCTCAGTGTCACATGTTGACTTGCTTACTAATGAGAACTAATACTATGTCTGATGTGTTTCTTTACAGCTCTCTTCTCATGCCTTGCAGTAGAATGGTCAGATCTGCAGCAACAGCATCCAGAAGCCAGTTTTGTGGTGGTCCCTTGTCAGGAGGGCCAGGCCATACTCTTTTCCTGCATGGACAGGTGGCAGTGTTCAGGTTGCAGACACTGCAACAGCCTGAGGGGCAGCAGGAGGCACTTGGCTATCAGGCAGCATGGTGGCCAAGCAGCTGCTCCCAGTACCTCACAGGAAAAAGCCATAGGCCAAGAAGAAAGAACCTGCAGGCCAGGCATGACCAGGTGAGCAATGGGGTTATTCATGAGGGGACTCAACTCCACAGTGCATCACCACTCTGAGAACACAGCTCACTGGAATACTACTGAATTAAGTGCTTAATATTTCTAAGACACTTTGAGATATGCTGATTAGGGATCCCATAGAAGTGCTAAAAAACAAAACAAAACTGCATACCTTCAAGAACAGACAGTAAAACACTACGATATATAATTGGGCTGGTGTCTCTCTAAACACAGATCACTAGGCCTCTCCTGAAGCTCCCATCAGCGTCAGCAAATGCATATACAAAGAACTACTCATTTGATTATCCTACAATACAAAACTCCATGTGTATATATCCACAGTGATGTATTCAGTTCATTCCCTTTAATGCCAGTACATCAACTGTGTTTCAGTTGAGATTTAGTATTCATCATCACATTCAGGCAAGTTCTGTCTTGCCTTCTCATTTCCCACACTTGATCTGTTTCTTTAAGCCCGTCATTTCTACCAACCTCTACCAGCTAGATATTAAAAGTAGATTCTTCTCTCTGTTCAATAAGCAAGAGAACAGTATATAACTTCCTGGTTTATGTACATCTGGCAAATTTTACCAAGGCAGCAGAAAAAAGAAGGCGACAATCCTCCTGTATGGAAAACTGCTCTGCAGTACTGGCTATAAAACCTATTACATATTATACAAAAGTTTAGCAGATTTCCTGGCAGAATATGCTGCAGTATATGGGATCTGATTGCTGTACAGAAATAGAGCACTGAGAAAAAAGGGGCCTTCCATCAAACACTAAAGAGTGAACCTCAATATGCTTTTCTCTGTAACAGAAAGTCAAGAGAAATCTGGCAGAATTCTACACTTCCTAATGTTAATATTTTGAGTGATAGCCTACTCAAAGCATCTGCAACAAAATAGCTCTCCCTGCTTAACTGGCAAACAAGCTGAGGGTACAAAATTTCCCAAAGCTCCAGAATGACTTAGGCACCCAACCATGCTCCATTTATAGCAACACCTACACAGCAACGACATTCAGTGACCCCCATGACAGATTTAAAGATATTTAAGCTTTCATAGTCCAAGTTACCTAAGTGCTGTCCCTCTTAAAAATCCCACAAGAATTATATGAAAACTTGGGGCTTTCATGTGAGGTTATGAACTTCGATATTTACCCCTTCTCCAACTCCAGTAAGAGTTATTAAATGAAGATGTTCAAATACAATCTTTAAAAGGGGAAGCATTATGGAGAAGTTCACCTTAGCACATGACAAGGGCATGCACACAGTTGGGACTGTGCAGGGAGTGATCTTAGAGCAGCATTAGAAGCTTCTAAGGCTGCAGATGAGGCATCAGCTGTTTGATTCAGCTGTCCTGCAGAAAGCAGACTGAATCAGGGGCCCAGTGACACAAGAAAACGTCTTTCCCTGGTTGTACATTGGTAGACATCCCTTCCTCATGGACTTTGGGGAGCAAAAGTAGGATGAGAGGGTGTTTTGTCTACTAGTGACTTCTCATTGATTGAACTTTCCCTCTTAATCAAGTAATATTGGTTTCCAAACCTTTCCATAAAATTCTAGCTCTTCAGTTGCCTGTCAACTGCCATGTGCTCCTTGAAACAGCAAAATATTCTAGAGGAATCTGGGAAGGAAGTACCTGAGATACTGTCAGTGCTGGAAGCCAGGACTAGTCCATGGAGCCTACATAACTGCCAGGTTGTTTCACATCCCCTCTCTGCAAAAGCCCTGCCTAACTAAGAATCAAATACCTACAAAAACCTGTTCTACACATTTGTGGAAATAATAGCCAAAATTAACTTGGAACATTGCCATGCACTTACGTAAGGTCATGACATGATGGGGTTACTTGTCGGTACTGATATTTATTGAAGTGGAATAAAGTGCTATTCATGAGCTAAAAGCCAACCCAATGTTTTATTCAGAATTAAAATGCTTTTTCAAAGAGGATGACTTTTCCAAAGTGGTAAGCACTGGGCCAATTCTGTTTCCTTTAATGTCAGAGGCAGCTTCTGAAAAGAGCAGCCCTAATCTGAACCATTATGCTGGCTGTTCAGGGCAAGCCAGCACTGTCTCCCTGGGTGATGAATATGGCTAGGAGTAAGCAAGCAAGCTGGCATGAGAACAGGAGCTTGGACACAAGGGTAACTAAGGATTGACAAGCCTCTCCTGCCTAACTGGAAAACCTTTTCCCATCGTGAGTACGCTGGGGGAAAGCTAGAGAAACTCTTAAAATAAACTCCATTTTAGAAGTGTTCTGTGCAGGGGACAGGCAGGACCATCAGTAAAAGACCAAAAGGAATTTTAGTTATAATTCCATTCTGACTTAAAATATTTCTGTCTGGCAGCATTACAGGGACTATATATTCCTCCTAGGCTTCTATTCTGTACAAATTCAACACAATGTACCTGGACTCTGAACATTTTGGTTAGACCAATAATTTAATCTACCACGTGCATTATTTCTAAATACATCTTCACTGAGCTATTGCTGTTGTTGCACACCATTACAATTTACATTAGAAGGGCACATGATATATACAGCTGATACTGAGTTCAAATTGTTAACATTAAAGAGAATAAGATACTATTGAATACATTTCATTAGCAGACTATATGACCAACCCTAAAGTTTCCAGGAGGAGCAGCCCTACAACACTGATGACAGTCAGTCCATTGCTCTTGGGACATTGCTACCCAACAGTAAGGTTAGCCCAAATTCAAACTGTGTCTATGATGTTTCAAAATGTATCTTGCATAGTCCTGAAAAACCTGTTCCTGGCTCTTCAGTATCCTCTGAAGAGGTAACAGAAATCACCAATATTAGTAAAACGAAAGGTACTGGCTAAAATCAGGGAGTTCTAAGAGTTGGATTCCTAAGAAATCGTTGCAGCTGCATCTTTTTTATCCTTGAAACTATAAATAAAAGTTGTAATAAAACATTTTGGACATGTTCTTTTCCCCCTAACACAGTGAGGCGTACTTTAGCAGAAATCTCAAATGCTAAACCTTAATTCAAAGTTTAAGTCAATAATGGAAGAGGCTATTCAACATCACCCTCTTGCCCCCTCCTCCTCTCTCTTGCAGTCTGTTCTTCATTAGCATCTACTCACCTGTATTCCCAATTTAATTCGTAGCAGAAACTGATGATATTGAGTGGCAACACATGAAGTTACTCCATCTATAAATACCTCTTCTTGGAATTACCTTTCTAAAGGACAAGCTCAAATGCAGATGCAGATTACACCCAACCCCCTCTCAGGTTCCCATGCAGCCCGTGGTTGTTGGCCATGGTTCCACAATACAAAGCACTCAGCACAGCAATGACCTGTGCCCCATCAGCCCTTGGCTCTTACTCCTGTGCCCAACGTGTCACCTTGGGCAGGTCTGATAAGAATGGGGGGGGGGGAACCCACTGTGAAAAGAGATCAGAGAACAGATTTCAATCTTTAAGAAATTATTGCAGAGCCCAGAAAGAACAGCTACAAAGGGGTAGGGCAAATCTTGAGACAGTATTTTCCTCTTTGTAGCATGAGAAAATAGCCACGTTTTTCTGCACATGACCTATCAGAGATTTACCTAGGTAATCAACGAACACCAAAAAGCTCTATAAAAGCAGCAGAGCACTTGGTTTTGCTTTCCAGTGTTACAATAATTTGGTTTTATGTTTTAAATATAACACTTTAGGAGTCCTTCAAGGGAAATGGAAAAGATTCATACACAGCTACATACTACATATATTTCACTCCATACTGCTATTCAGAGTATCACAACTGAGGCAATTTAATTAAAATCAGCCAGAAAAGGAAAATGTAATGTGAAGGTGATTCAAATTCTTTTTGTACAATCTTTCTTCTCATTAAAAATAATGGCTCTTTTTCCATTGAAAGAATAGCTAAAAAAAATTTTACTCCCATCCTCACTGAATTTGAATGCAATGTCTCATTGTCGCCAACTGTACAAAGATGAATACACAGACTAGTCAACCATTTCCAATTGTCCGTCTTTTAAATCATGAAGCATAGGAAAAAAAAAAAATAAAATCTCTTGACTGCAGCTGGAACCACTACTCCTTCTCCTGTTCACAGGACAGGGATACTCTGGGTACTAGAGGTTGCGTGCATATCTCACTTCTACCAAGCTTTCAGGTCTGAAAGAGAGTACTTTGGAAACAACAGTAGTCCTTTTAATGTATTTTCTGCTTTTCTGTTTCTACTAAGAAGTCAGCAGCCAACTATCAAGAAAAGAAGATTAATCAAATGCCTTTGCAGAAGCCCCATGCTGAAGCAGTAAGAGATCTACTCAAAGAGACTTTCTGGAGCCCTTTGTGTCTCACCTTGTTCTCATGATGTGTTACACTGAGTTACTTCAAGATAGCAAAGAGACATAAAATGGTAGTTCTTTCCCTGTAAAAAGTGCTGTCGAGACTTATAAAATTAAAATTAAACAGATTTAAGCTAACCTTCTTTTCTTGTCCTCATACCCATTTCCCGATGCTTTCCAGCCGGGTGACACAGTGTTGAGCTCCAGTACTGTATTTAGGTAACTACAAAAAGTCTACCCATTATTTTCCCTTTCCATACTGTCCTAGAGGATTCTGTACAACATATGTTAAGATCTGGTCTTCTGACCTATCACGGTATCAAAATGGACAGGCTTTTAGTCTCCAAGCCCTTCTTAAGAGCAGATTTTATCAGCAGCCATTCACTGCATTTCATGAAGAAGGCAGCAGGCAAAAGGAATCCTGCAGCAGCTGCATGGGTCATACATGCAGCCACCAGTAAGATGACCACAAAACCTCTCTCTTGGTTTTGATGTGGGGCTGCCCTACTCAGGACCTGGGGTTTTATCCCATATTTTAGAGCATTTTAGATCTTCATCACTTCCAGAGAGAAAACTTAAACTGAATATGCAGACACATTTGGGGATTCAGTCATCTTCAGACTGCCTCTGTGAATAAAAAGTAGTACTGAATTTATCTAAAAATCAACTAACTCCTCTCCCTCCCCTGCAATTCCCTCTGAAGCATTCACTGAATAATTTGCCAATTAAAAACTAGACAGTCTACAAGTTTGCTAGTCAAAAATTTACAAAAAGACACAGGGCACCCATTTTAATGCTGCAGTCACATTTTAATGAAATTTTCATCCTTAGAGCTCTTCGAAGGGAGGAGATATGCCCTCTTTGACAAGCCCATTCTTAAAATAACTTTTTTGCTTTAACAGTTAACAGGTCAAGCAAGAGTGCAGCAGGCAAGTCATGGATTAAATAGTACCTTCAACAAATCAGACTCAGCAACATCAAGCAAGAGTCAGAAAGCACAAGCTGAGGGGGATGGGACAGTAATCAGGACATGCATTAACTTTTAAAGTTTGCCATTGTCCATTTGTTTTGGATAGCGTGCATGACAGCGCAGGTCATCCACTGGAGCAGGCACCTTCAGACTAGGGGCTGCAAAAGCTCAATGCCTCCTTGCAGCAGAAGTTCCAGGAGGAAATGTGACTTGATCTAATTTTGGAATCTGGAAAAAAGACAAACATCAGGAAGGAAGTTTAAAAATATTTGGAAAAAAGTCCTGTCAAATAAAAAGGAAACTCTAGCTTGATAAATTCAAATAGTAGCAACTCAGCATCAAATTGCAGTGACATGTCTCTTTGGAAACAGCACATAAAGATTGCTGGTCCCTCTCTGGAACATTTTAGACAAGGAGAAGAAGTCACTACTATCTTTGGATGGTTTAGCCCAGTGGCTTCCATTTATCCCTGTATGTGCTGCTACTGCAGCCTTCCATCTTTGTCCAACACACATTAAACTTCGCAGAGTTAGGTCTGCATGGAGGTCCATACAATATCCCTTGAGCTTCAGATACTCCTGTCTACAGAACAACCGTTTAAACTTGTCTGGAATACTCTAGACTCCACAAATGAGCAAAATTAACAGATAGGAGATCTGCTAAGAAAAGAACTGTGACAGGAGAAACTACTTTCAAGTTTCCGGGATACAGACACAAACCCCTTTTTCAGTACTGTGCACACACTGCCAGCTAGCACAATCCTGTGTGTGCTTCTACAAGACTGCATGGATCAACAGCTCACCCATACTCTCCTGGAAGATCAGGATCACCTCAGTCAGCTCCTCTGATTCACCTGGTAAAATATAATTTCTAAGGGACTAGTTCACTGAGTTAATTAATTGTTTAATTTCTTCAGGTTTTTCTTAAAATGCTTGCGGTACAACGAAATGAAATTAAGACCTATTATCTCTCAGTCAGAGAGTAAATCCTCATTACACTACAATGGTCTAATTTACATTACAGCAATTCTCAGATGGGTGAATGGATGTATGTTTGCCTTACAGTGTGCCCAGAAGGCAAAGGTTTCCTCCCATTCTCACTTTGTTCTCCTCTCTTCTTCCCCTCTGACAGCTCTGTAAACGGCACAGAATTTGTGGAAAGGGGGAGAATGGGCAGTAAGCAGGGCAAACAGAGTGGCCACCTCCTTCCCTTGTGCCTCTTCCTCCTGCACAGCAGTAAACCAGACTATTACAGTAAAGTCAGAGGAAGGAAAAGGAATTACATAAAGCGTTTAGAAAGTACCTGTTCTGAAAATGCTGATTTTCAAGGAAAGGTGCTGAAATGTTAGCTACCTAATATAACCAAATAGAAAAGAATTCCAACTAGTCTTTCTAAAATGAAAGAATATTGGCTTTAGGCTCTTCTTCCTCTGTATATGAGATGGGCACAAGGGTCAACAAGATTTCACATATCAAGAAGGGGGGGGCAGAGGGGGCGGGAGAGGAAATCCATACACCAACAACCTTCTTCCATACCGCTGTTGTTAAAGTTCTTATAAATACAACTTCTTCTACAAATATATTCTATAAATTTCAAAATTTAGAAAAATTTCAAAAATACAAAAAGAGTCTATCCCAAGCCTCATCTTTTGCTCTAACATGCCACAACACTCCGCTGTGATCTTTGAATTCATAAACTAAGCAAGGCCCAGCTGGGCAAATAATGAGCACAGAAGGCATTGCAGGAAGTGGTTATTTATCCTAAATCAACCCTCAAACGACCTCATACCCTCTTTCTTGGAATCAATGTGGTGATGGAATTTCCCATTTCAGCAATACAATCTATGTCTTCACCACAAGAGCTAATTACAGAGAACTCAGCTCCTGCTTCATCTCTTTTTAAAGCATTTACCATTGATCTCATCCAGTCTAACATTGTTAACTCACCTATGTTTTCAGCTGAGTAAAGTATCCCACACTTCCTGACCTGAGCTGCTACACAGTATTGCTGTATGGTCTTTCAGGCACTGAAGTAGTGAAGCCCATCTGTAGTCATATTTCTGCACTGCCGAACTTCTGTGCAACCATGGTGCAGTCAGACTGCTAATCTTCCCTCTGAAGTGTGCATGTCTGTACTAAACCTCTGCATCTGTAAAACACTTCAGAATCCCTGACAAAGAAGGATTCTTTGAAAAGGTCAGATTAATAACTTTCTTCTTGAGCAAAAATATTCTAGGAGAATTTAAACAGACACGCAAGTTTAGCATTCTGGAAATTCTCACAGCTGCTGTTTGCTACCTAAACTCCGTGCTGCTTAAAGTCATGTGTGTTCACATGACCTGCTAAGCTGGGGGCTGTCTCCTGCTCTTGAACTTTTTCCTCCTGCACTTTAAGATCTGCTTAGCAATGCTTTTATTGTGTACTGCTGTACACAAGCACACATGTAAAGGGCATGTGATGGAGTTGCTTCCATATGGTTTATAACTTATGTCTCCTTTATTACTATTTCCTTGGGTAATGAAATAAAATTTGAGGACTTCTTCTCACAAAGCTTTCAAACAAAAAACTAAAATAAATACAACATAGACCATACTTTTCCTTATATGGCAACCACAGAGTAGAGGAGGCACATGTACAATTTTAATTTTTTCTAGATATGAAAATATGTATGATAATTGTCTTTAGAGAGTGTTGATACCAGTATTGCTTTCTCAGGACTCAGTACACCGGAAATATATCATACCAAAACATGTCAAAATACATCAATGTTTTCAAGTTTTATTTAAAGGCTAGGACAGACTGGAATATCACCCATACCATTGCAGGCTTCCTGTGAATAACAAGCAAAGCATTAGCGCCGTGCAAAGCTATGAAGCTTCTATCTCTCAAACAATACAGTGACAACATTTAGAAATACAATCATTCACTATAAGAACAAGATAACCTATGAAAATCCACAGGTCAGTCAGCCTTTTGTGTTTTATCAGGGACTGTGGCATCATCATAGGGCATTACAAGGGGATTAATGACTAGCTGGTATTAATGGTCCCAGACTATGCCTGAGGCAATCAACTCCTCCCACCTACTCAGTAATCCCACAAGATACTCTGGTCTCCTTTGGAGCATTAATATCCAGCTTTTTTATAAAATCCTTTCTGTTCAGGATTTGCGTGCGTATAATATTTGTAGGACTTCATATATACATGTAACATTACAGTGAATTAGGGAGAGCATATTGGGGTAGAAAGCAGCATCTGTTCCATCAAGACTACATTCAATGGGAACAAATATTCTCAGATAACAAAGAATGCAATGTGGGCTGGTAGTTTTGATCACTTGGTCTCTGTATATTTGAAGTGGAAGCTATATTGCATTAACAGCTCTCTGTTGGTCTTCAGGTGCCTCAGCTTCCTCACTAAGTCTGTGCTTAACCCTTGCTCAACTTCCATGTTGCAACACCTCACAACAGTACCACTGCTATCACTAGTGTTGTACAAATGTCACAGAATCTTTTGGATAGGTGCTAGGTACTTTCAAAATTGGCTACAATGCAGGTACAACAAAGATAACAATTTTTGTCACCATTGTCATTATTACCTCATTACTGATCTTAATTTGGCTGAAAAAATAAAAAAGGTGACATATCATATGTTATTTTAATCCATGGCACAGGCTCTCCTCAGTTACAATTTTTAAGTCCTCACCCAAAAAACCTTCCATTGCAAGGTTTCACTGACTGGTTCTTGGCATAAGCAGCAAATACATTACAGACTTTCAGTAGTTATACTTGCATGAAGTATCGACATGCTCTTCTCAGGCGAGCTGACCAAAACTGCAAAACACCCTTCAAATCTGGACCCTGGATATTCTCTTCCTCAGAAAAACATTACTCTGAAGCATAATCCATTTGACTGAAATGCAATCTGGAACGTTGCCACGCACCACAGTAGTAATACTTCACATGATTAGCAACAAATGAAACTGAGAGAAGTCTCTCTGACTGCTGAGCACTGTGTACTAACTCTCAGTGAGCTGAGTTCCATGCTGACATTTAAACACTCTCTACTACCATGTAGCCTACCCATAAAGAACTTGGCAATCAGAAACACTGTTATCACATGGTATAAAAAATAGCCTGTCTCATGTGTATTTAAGCTTCCATTTGCTTGCTTGGTTATTCAACCACACTTGGTCAAACTCTGTCACATGCATGCAAGGGCTTTCCCACTAGAGCCTATCTATATATAAAGATAGATTAAGGAGGGCAAAGTTTTGATTCTTGTAGCCAAACACTGAAAATTTCATTATTACATTTAATTTTTTTAAGCTCCTGAAAAATCTAACCTGTGCTTGTGTATTTCTTCAAAGACACAGATCCAGTATCAGAACAAGGCACTCTCTGTAACAGTTAATTGTTTATGTAGCCATAGAGTAAAAGTTGTAACGGAATAAACCAAACATATGCCACCGTGTTTTCCACAGATACATTTAATTTTAAAGTTAAAATTAAATGTATAATTTACATTATATAAAAGAGGGGATTATCCCCTCTGTATATACATTATATACAGAGGGGATACATTATATCCCCTCTGTATAATGGAGCTGCCAATTTTATCACTGCTTATTGTGGCCTGGGGAAATTATGCATTGGTGTACAATTATCAGCTTTCCATAGCCTTTCACTGTCTGCAGATTTTTTTGTTGCAGTGATGGTGATGTTACTGGGACGGTTAACTTCCTTCTCTTCAACAAGAGATAAAAGCTGAAATGACCGAGTTTCTGGCAAGAGAATTTCTGGCAGAGGAAGCAAAGTAGGAAATGCAGCTCCTGATACAAAACAGCCCTCTCTGTCTCTTGTCTGAGAGAAGGCTCACCGCCTGGGTATTTCTCAAATCTCTTCACTGGATAAAAAATTACCAGGGTTTAAAAAACCTGAAGCTTTCTTCTTAAGAGAATTATGTGCTTTACAGATCATGATAAATCCTGACTAAAATGCTAGTGTCAGTTCTTCAAAGTCCCTTTCCTCCAGTGAGGTTATACATCTACAGAGCAATGAGTAGAAATAGATTACAGGGTTCTTTCTCACTCAAGCAGCCTGAAAATACAGGTATGTATTGTACAAGCACTGTTCAAGCACTGAACGAAAATGATGACAGAAACCTCCTGAGGGAATTACTCAGTTCATCAAGAATTTTCCTTGCACTATTCCTCACACCTCTCTTTCTGCCTCCTTCCTTCCTCTCACCACTCATCATCTGTCCATAGAAAATAATGCCAGGTTATTCAATGGCCTTGTTACCACAGTGAGTTGTTATGGTAAGCTGGTAAATCGAGAAATGGGGTTTTGTGGTGAACTTCAGCTGAGTCTTCACCCCTTCCGCTGGGAAGTTCAGTTGGAGTCACTGAGGAAATACAAAACAGAGGCAGGAATGCTGAGTTTAAAAAGGAGCACTGGCAGCCTAGTGCTTTGACTGGAAAGAAGGAACAACCACTCATACTGCTCCCCCAGCTCTAACTGGGAACCTAACTGGGACATGGCCCAAGCATAGTACAAGAAGTCACATAATACTCCTAACCATGGCCTTGACTTCTGTCACCAGTGCTAAAGGTGAATTCCCCATTTTATTGCTCACTCTTCCTTTCAGTGATTGCTCCCTCCATCTTTTAGTTATTTGTTTAGATTTCCAGTACATAAAAATCCTGGCACTGCCATTACGGGCTCAGAGCCATCTGAGCAATCTTCTTAAAATACACTAAAACATCATCCATATGGTTATCTAATATGTAACTATTTGCTTTCCAGGATAATAACAGAGAGGTAACAAAAGCTGTTAAGAGCTTCACAAAACTTCACAAGACATTGTCATCCTAATGATGAATCTATGATTTTCACCCAATGGCAGACATCAGTCTGCATGATCCCCTTTTTTAATATATTTTCACTATAAGTCTCACTTAAATAAGACAAAGATCAGACAAGCCATTTTTCAAAGGATCTATTTGTTTGAGATCATTGTGTGTACCCCACCCAGCAGAGTCTGATACCATGAGGTTCACTATGTTCTGGAAGAAATCCACTTCAGAGACAGCATTTAGCAAGGCTGGGAAGACTATCTGAGAGATAAAAAAGAGAGATACCAAGGAAATTTCTTTTCAGGTATGATCTTCTATCAAAATAGCTTATAATTGTTAAATGTTTTACAACACAGGTTCCAGTATTTGGTTAGAGGACTCAATCAAGGTATACCATAGTTTGTTTTTCTTGTAAGCTGTAACTAGTACTATTGCTTTTATAGACAACTTACATATAAAATTCTCTTGCCTGTTCCAGAGATTCACTGTTTCTCTAGAAGCAAATGATACTTGGATGAAAGTTCACTTTGTTGAGACAGCTATGACTTGCATTGGCTTCGCAGCATGGGCAATGCTCTCCAAGAGCAAAGTAATTTATCACGATTTTCTAAGTGTACTTCAGGTAGAAACTGATGATGTGAAAGCACATGAGTTCATCTGTGTCTACTTTATATTCTGCAGCTTGTGAGTTAACATTTTATGCCAGAAGCTGTTTGTGCTACAGAGAATTCCAGACAATTCAGTGGATGGATTAGTAATTATTGAACTTGTGGAAGAAATCAATGAGCTCTTAGGCCTCTGTAGAGAAAGCAAGGTGGGAGCTTTTCTCGGATACTTCAAAGATCTACAAATCTTAGGTCTCTTGGGACAGCTGTGAAACAGTGTCTCCTTTTATCATAAGTGACTAGAGCCCCAAAAGGACAAGGAAGAGCAGGAAGGAATACCATGTCACTCCTTGTCCTGGCCAGCAGAACTGGTAAGCTTCAAGATGGGAACACCATGTATTCATTTTAGCAATACAGGAGTACTTTCTCCTTTGGTATAACAGAACTTGAAGGGCCTCTCCTTGGGATCATACAGTTTTCTCTTGCAACCAATAAAGAGGCAGCAGAAGCCAGACTTTCAGCTTGAACTGGAAGTTGTACTGTTTTGTAGATAGACAGCTCAAGGAAATGCAATTTAATCAGAACAGTTGCAACTTCTATGATTATACTCAGGTATTATCCCCAGGACACATTTTGTTTGTGTCAGATCATACCATTGGGTTCATACTGCTTTAGGGTTTCAGGCCCTGCCTTGGTAACCTTGGTTAATAAGAACTTTTCCACTAAACTCAATGGGAGTAAGAATATTTTGTGTGTTGTTAGCCTGAACATCATAGGTATAAGTGAATTCAATCTACCGAAATTGGAAACAGTAAGCCCCCTGCAGATCTGAAAGTGCAGGGATTAGCATCCATTAGCACACTTTTGTCTAAAGTACAAGAAAATATAATTAGCATAAATTTATTGACTTAAGCTGAAGGTGGAAATGAAGACCAGGTTGGAGTCTAGTGAAAAAGCTTTCAGGTAACAGTAAAATGCTCAGCATAATAAACAGATAAAGTCAGATTTTCACGCTAAAGGATGTGCCTTATTTTGACACTGCATCAAAACTGCATCCAAGACCAAATTCAGGCTACAGAAACACTCAATAGACTTTCATCTCTTCAACTAAAAAGGAAACTTTAAAAGAAGCAGTAAACTAAGTCCAGCTTTGCCACATGCAATGCAATTCACTTAGCATCTAATATAAGTGTGACTGCATTATGAACATTATAAGATCACAATATGAATGTAATTGTAGATTATCTTAAAAGACATAGCATTTCTAAGTGTTCACAATCACTTCAGTAGGAATCTTTACAGGTTGTGTCCTGTTACAAGAAAACTATTTACATGTTTCAGTATTTATATAAGCCAGAATAATCTCTGTTCCAATGAACACAGATCACAGGAAAAAAGGATGCCTTTCTTTTCCCAAGAGAAGCCCAACTCCATTAAAAGGAACCGGACTGATTATGTAACTGTATCACAGAACAAAACCATAGGTAATCTTGACTGTGGAGTTTACAAGTTAATACTACACTACAGAAGTAAAAAGGTTAAAAAAATAACCACTTTTCTTTGCTTCCCATTGCCATACAGCTTTCCTCTCTTTTTGTGTTTATTATTTTCTAAGTCAGACTGTTAAAGCTATAGGTTCCCAATGGACCTCACCTTCAAGGGCTGAAAGGTACAACTGCAATACTGTGTAATTATGCACGTGCACATTTTATACAAAAATAAACTCTCCATTTGTTTCATCTGCCAGTTGGCCAAGATGCTTATTTATTCTGCTGGGAAGAATGTGCCTTTTTTTGCCATAAATCATTACCTTCCCCTTTCTTAGTTCCCATCTATCATTTGTGTAGTTTACAAATGCTTACATTATCAGGAGTCACAACTACAGTTACATGTTGCAACTAATAAGAGAGAAACCTTCTGTTTTGTCTGGGACCTAAGCAAAATTTCTATGTACCAAAATCTGGAACTGGCCCACATTCTGAGTATCTTAGCTCTGTGAAGCTGATGGCCACAACAATCCCTATATTTTTTAACTGCCACAAAAATAAAGCATTTGTAAGCTAAACACGTGCCTGCTACATATGTTTCCAAACCTAATGCTATAATATTTGGACTTGGCTACAACACCATAAAATAAATTGATTTCTTCTGTATTTGTGCATTTAGTTTATCAAGTTCCTGTCACTGAAACAACCTTCACTCCTTTTTCATATTTCTTAAATACATTTGATTGAAGCCCCTATCTTTCCCTAAAAATAAGTAAATAAATAAGGCAATATTGTTTGGGGTTTTTTGAAATGCTTCCAAATTTCCCTCACTTTCAGACAGCACAGCAAGACCAGTCCTGGGTTTCCCTCCCTCTTTCCGTAAAATCTTGAGAGAGAGACAGATTCTGTATCAGTAACTTTTACTATACATATTTTCTCTTTGAACAAAGCATCATCTTAACATATGAACAGTAACATTCCATCCTTCCTTTTTATTTTCTTATGCATTATTTAAACATGCTGCTCTGAATTCTACAATTAGGCTATTCCTGAGTAACATCTTTACTGTCTGACACAGCAGCAAACGTGAGCTATCCAGGGGAGTTTCACACATTTGTTTGCTATATGGGAGCCTAAATTTAAATGATAATCTAATTCAGTAAAAAATTAACTGAAGTCAGATTTACTGCAAGAATTTTTTAAAATTTAATTTTCAGCTGGTAATCAATGCTTATTCAGTTTCCATTTTATTCCTGCCTTCCCTTTCTGCAGATCCCTCAGTGACATTAAGCAACTGCACAAATTTTTAAAATGGTAGGGAAACTACCATCTACACTCAATTTAGGAATAGAAAAGTCCACAGAAATCACTCTTTATGCACATTTTTCTTAACAGAAAGAATAAAAAAATGTAAAATTTTCATGGTAGAAATAATACATATATACATATATTTCTAGCAGTCTGTTTTTCAAATCATTTTGAAACATAAGATGACAGAAATGGAGAAGAGATCTCACTATCAGCTCACCTAAAACCCTACTCAGTTTCTAAGATACGAATGCTAGGATTAAATATTAAAGCCTCTTCAAAGAAAGAACTACTACTGTTGAGACACACAGTAATAAAATCCATTATTATTCACATAATACCGTATCAAACTACTATCCCCTTAGTATTATATTTCATCTAAATGTATGCAAAATAAAAAATATAATCTTGTAAACAACAATAATTACAACAGAAGGAAACAAAAAATAAAAGAAATCTCAAACTTACATTGATGTGTTATTATAGGTCCTGCACAGCAAGTAGCCCTAAGGGTACATTTTAGGTTTTTTATCCATGCTCTGTTCTTGTTGCTGATGTGACCACTTAGGCACATGGTCAAGTTGCAATCAGCTTCTTTCTTAGTGATGTATGAGAGCTGTGCTGATTTATCTAGTCCTTCTGCAGCAGATTAGCACTAATGTTTCTGCTTCTGCATCCTACCTCTCTTTAGCAGGAGACTCTGCATTATCATTGGCAATCCGAATTAAAGAGCCAGTGAACATAGAATAATTTTTATTTTCTTTCTGAAACCCTTGCAAAGCAGGTAGCCTCACACAAACACCATGATTTATCCACTGATCCTCTTTTTTCACTATCTTTGGCAAGAATAGTAGTCAGAGATACAGAATGGTTCCAGAAAATCTGCTATAGCAATTTTGTAATCTATTCTGTTAAAGGAATACTGTCCTATGCAGATGGCCCTAGGCAAGAGATGGCTGCAATACACCAACATTTCAGTCAAAAACATGTTTGTATTCTCTAACACAAATATTACATGCATACAGGTAAATTCTAGTTTAACCCAAAGAAGCAGATGATGTGAAATTAATTAATGGAAACCTGGCTTATTAAAAAAAAGCAACCTAAATACCTTATATGTCAAAGGTATTTAACATATAAATTCATTTGGTTAAAATTTATTCCAGTGCCTTACAGTGTATGCAGTCATTACAAATTCTCTCTTTTCTCCTCAGAACTGACATATTTTACACTATGCGATTGTCTAATTCAGCTATTTAAAGTACTACAAAGAAGCTGACTGATCCTTGCTGTTACTATTTTGATTTTCCAGTAAACAAGTAGTATTTTAACAGTAAAATGCTATTGTTAATTCATGATCTTTTCAATTCAAGACATCATGAAACATAGCTGTTTAAATTTTCATTAGGACTTCAAAAAATATTTAGGAAAAAATGGATGCCTTAGACCATCTAGTCACAAAAATGTGAACATTCTGACAAGTTTGCTCACTGTCAAAATGACTCACATCATTGCTGTTCCTAGCTGCTAATCACAAAAGATAAGTATTCCTCTGTCTTTAAGAAAGAAACACCATATCTGAGTATTACACAAGAATTAAGTGCCATGTAACATTAGCAATATTTAAAGAGCAGAAAAACTTCAGGGAGAGAGAGAGAGAAAGAAGGGAGGGAGAGAAAAACAGAACTAACTCATTACTTCATAACAAAGCCCCCCTAAAACCAAGGGGGGCTAATTTTGCTCTAATGCTGAAGTCTATTGTGCCAAAATGTGGTAACAATGATTTCAATGTGTTTTCAGGATTTTACACATACTTATTTTTATAGCTGTCACAGGAGCACAGAAACCTTGAGTACAGAGGTAAAGAAGACCTAAGCATGTCCATTAGCACAGTTATTACAAAGTCAGTTTTAGATCAGGGTGTGACTTGTTCCAACTTCCCCAGCTTCCCTCTTCTTTTTGAATGTTGTTGATAAAGAATGAAAGGGGTGACTGCAGAAGGGCATCCAGAAGCCAGAATGAGAATCTCCTAAGGAAAGACACTTGAAAAAATAGTTTCCAAGTGCCTCCAATACTTTCAACCTCATGACCTCCCAGGCAGCTCCTTGCAAATGCTGAGTAAGCATCTTACGAATTTGAGTAGAAGTCTCTCTGAATGACAGGAAAGAACTAAAGGGCTCTATTTCAAGAGTAATATAGGTAGGGTACTGAGAATCCTCCTCAGGATCCTCAAGATTCACTGCATCAGAGAGGGGACAGGACAGCACTGACCTTCCTGCCAAGCTTTCACCAACAAAAAAGCAGTGTGATGTGGGAGTAATGTGGATGTGGCAAAGAGAAGTGAAAAGTCCTGTCAATCCTTAAGGCAGTATCAGTTTTAAGGACAATTTTTTGCTAAGAACTGAAACAAAATTTGGACCTGATGGTTTCATGTAGGTCTTTGCTATACTAGGAAGGTTTGTTAGCAAAAATACTGAAAATTAGCAGAGCTGCTTATGGCAGGTAGATAAAGAAAATCACTCTAAAAAAATATTTCAAGTCGACTTAGTTTTTTTTCCCCTCCCCGACTCTCATTAGAATTTTGTTTTGGAACCTCAGTGCTCTGGTGGTTTGCAAGAAACTTACGAAGTGCACTCAGGCTGTGTCAGTCTCACCTGCTCCTGAGCAACACTTAGCAATTTGTTTCACCTTAATGGTGGTCTCATGTATTCAGCAAATATTTTCCCTATCTGCTTTCAACATCAACAGACTAACCATGCTCTTTTAGTCTTATCATGTAAAATAGACACTCCATCTACCCTACTGTGGCAGTTCTCTGCCAGTTTGGGCTCATCTCTTCGAAACATGAGGAAGCAGAATAACATATACTATGTCCCCCTCAAGGACTTAACACAGAGTTTTAGTAGACCAAACAAACTGCTTTTAATACATGATTGCAATAAAATTTAAGCCTCCCTCATCTCATCTACAGTAGCTAGAAATTACATAGAATTCGGACATACACCAACTGGGATGTGTTAATATGTATCTTATCAGCTATGAATCTACACCAAATCTGCATTGACTTATGCCAAGCAAAAATAGGAATACAATTACTGCTGGCCCATTTACTTAACTCCCAGTTATTTACTAAAAAAAAAATTTGGTTTGATGACAGAATTTGCAGTTCGCTCAAAGTTGGTTCTGTATTTATTCAGCAGGGTGAAGAAAGAATAGAATTGTATCTCTGTTGGCCCCTACAAAGTATCATCTGTCCTTCCTAAACCCCAGTAGTTTGCTTAGGTGTTATACACACAAGCTAAGCAAATTACACTAATACTTAAACCATGCAAATAGTTTATATATATTTCTAAAGGAAAATATTTAAGGCAATTGAGAGTGCAAAGCCAAACATATTATTATCTATAATTGAATACATGCAAGTAAGTTTTAATTAAACTGACTTCTCTACTGAAAAAACATATTAAACACTTACTAAAAGGGAAAATAGCTAATTGGGGAAAAAGGAATTAATACAACAATATTTTGTAAAGAAGGTGTTGCTCAGTAAAAAACAAAAACACCCCAAAACAAACAAAAAAAAAAAACCCAAAACAAAAAAATTTAAAAAGCAGATTTCTAAATGTATGTCTAATTTATTCTTAATTTCAAGCAAACAAATACAAGCAGGTAAAAAAAGTGTGTTCTTAAAACCGCAGAAAAGATAACAGGGTGCTTATTTATGCAAGTAACTGATTTGTTTAAAACGTCAAACATTAGACTGAGACAGGCAGGAAGAATTTTGGAGGTTAAATGATTAAGAATATTTTTTCAGGAGACATCTAAAACCTAGCAAAACTACACACACACACACTCACACTCACACACCAAAAAACCCCACAAACCACAGGTTTAAAGTCCCAGTCAGTGCCCCATCACAGAAAGGGCACCTACCTGCTTGTGCTGAGGCCCCAAGAAAGCATTAGTGAGTGACAACTCTTCACAGAAAATGAGAGTCCATGAGTTTAAGCGTTGCATATGATGCATCTGGATGTTTATAGCTTGTGCAACCATTCAACAATCAACAAAAAGCTTTCAGAAAGCAAACAAACACAATCTTCTGAATTTGCATATGGAGAAAACAAGAGGGTAAAATTAAATGCCTTGAACAAAACTGCGAAAAGACTTCATGGGGCAGGTTTATACCACCTGTCTTTTTTCCAGTTAGAAATCACAATAGCTACACAGCAGAGCTGGGACATCTTAGGCTTTCCACAAGGAAGAACACAGGGATTTACTGGTTGTCTTAGCAGTGACAGCCCATTCATCACACAGAGCACTGCCATGACATGGAAAAATTAAGGAAATATACTGTGAGTTTCAAAAGGCCAACTCAGAGCTTGCCCTACATTTTAACCTTGGTCAGAAAATTGTCCTGGGAATAATAAATACAGTTTATGCTAGCAAAAGCACTTTTACAATTATTCCTTATGCCAGTCCTTCATTAGGCTAACTACAGCACATAAAAACTCCCAGTTTTCCCAAGCTGACACTGTGACATTTTCCCTTCAATCCTGACAGCAAAACGTTACTATAGACCTGGCTTTAGTGAATAGAAGACCAAATAATCAATAATGTTTAGGGAAAATAAATCAGTAGGAACATTTTAACCCTAGGCATCCAGTTTACATTTCAAGGCTCTCTCTGCAGAAAACACAGCAGGGAAAAACCAGAAAAACCCTGCAAGAAAAACAGGGACCTTCCTTTCAAAGTAAAAGTTGAGATGGGATTAAAAATACACAGATCCCTAAGAATCAGGGAAATCTACTAGCTGCAAACTGCACAAGTCACAAAATGGGCTTCATAAGCAGCAAGGATCCTCTGAGAACAGACCAGAAGAGATTATATGATGTCCCATGGACTACACAACCTACAGAACCAAAACTGTACTGTTTTCCCTTAGAACAGAACAGCAGTGTTACAATAAGTTGAATTTTTCTTTTGTCAAAATGGCTCTATATGTCAGCTTGCATTATGGTGCTGTGAAACGTCCTTTTCCACTTCCCTCATCCACTTCCCAGATTAGACTACAGCTTAAAAATGAAATAAAGGATGGGTTACAAACTGTCTTATGGCATGGCAATGTAACATTACAAGTGTTTTATCTCTCCCTTTCCCTTAAAGACTCTTTGGCATGTTGAATCTATCATTAAATGTATATTTAATAACCAAGGGAGCTAAACTTAGCTTTAATGCTTTCAAACCCAGTCAGATGAAATAGCTTCCTTAGTTCAGAATGGTGCATCTGCCCAATGGACAGACATGGTCTCACAAAAGAAAGGTTACACTTCAGAAAGCTAATACATATAGGCCACTGTAAGACACATTTTAGATCACACTTGGAAAAACATTAGAGAAGGTCAAAACCCAACTTGGTTGAAAAGAACAGGAAAACTTATTCTGGCAAATGACAGGTCCCCTAGGGAAAGAGGTAACACGATGCACAGAGAATGTGGGAGAGGTTTATTACCCAGAGACCAATTCCATGAGCTGTTCATTAGATAGTACAACTTTTTGCACCTGCAAAGAAGTTTGGAATAAGTGAATCCAGGCATGCTAAGCACACCCTTTCTTTCAGTGGGGGATTCTATTCAGATATATCTTTGTTTTTAACAAAGCTGGATTTGATTATGAGAGCTCATTATACTTAGTGCATTTTATTCACTTTTCTGTACAGAAAATGCTTCATAAGCTTCTGGTTCCTAGCATCACCATCAGGAAGGCTTGTAGAAGGCATTTTTTCCTCAAATAAATGTGTTGCAAAATTCAAAGGGAACCATGTACTATTAAAAAGCCAAGAGCCTAAAGGGGAGATGGACTTGGTACTAAAATGTTAAACAAACACAGCTTAATTTTCAATCACATTACTGCATTTTGGAAATCAAAGCCAACTGTGAGAACATAAGTGACTTATCACGATGAGGCCAACAAGCCTCAGGTTTGCTGAGTCGACACAGAAACAAGGGTTATTTGTTTCAGCCATGTCAGAGGGATAAGTACAACATTAATAATCAAATTACTGATGAGCAATTTCATCTGGGAAACAGAATGAAGTATCTTAGTATACTTTCACTTGAGTATTTACAGAAATCTTGCACAGAAGGAGATAGGGAATATTTTTTACTAGTCACTGATCTCAACTGTGCATGCTGTGAATGTTGCAGTTTCTGCAAATAAACTGTATAACTATTGTAGTTCTGCTTTATCTTCCTGACCTTGATGAGCTGCTACAAAGCAGTTTGCCAGATAATTTTTGACTGGAAAACAAAATGTGACATGAAGCAAAAAGGTGAAGTTGAAGGCAAGTTTGGGGTCACTCCTTCCTCTTTATCCTTTCTTGCAACATGGGCAAAAACGGATATTCCACAAACATCAGAAGACATCTGCAACATGTAGAAATAAACAATTCATCGTGTGGTCCCATATCAAGTCACCGACCTCTCGCCAAAGTTCCCACACGAGTGATGTGGATGGACTGGAGAGTTCTTGCTCTTGCGTCCACATTATTGGCTTCTCTGGAAGCTTCTCATTAGCAGGATTACCTAATAACAGTCCCATTTTTTCCTTCAATAAGTCAACAATAGAGAGAAGGTAGTGCCCCTTCTTACCTGACTCGGGCTTTCCAGCTCTGGTTAACTCTATCACGACTCTTCAGCTTTTTTGTTGGTGCTGCGTTGCACCGAACTGGCTCCCTTCTTCCTGGTTTGCCTAATCAGGGGCTAGACAATGGTCTCTGCCCGCATTCTCCACCAGATGTAGATGGGTACAGACGGGCAAACCTTTCTTGAGGTACAGCCCTCCAAAGTCAAAGAGGTGTTCTCACCAAAGGGCACAGTCAGTGCTCCGGTTTTGCTGCCTTCAGACCCGGCTTAGCCTCGTTCCGTGCTTCTGCTCCAGACTCAGCTGACCTCCTCCTTTGGCTGCTCCAGAGTGAGCTGAGCGTGTGTTGGGAAGCTCCCCTTTTATTGCCCCCCCAGTCCTGCTCATGGGCAGCTGAGGCAAACCCTGACTGGGCGGGGGCTTAACACAGGTGGGCTTGACACAAGCTCACGCCTCCCACCTCGTAATTAGCACCTGAGTGCCTCAAACATGGGGCTGTGTGTGCATGCTCAGGCCATGCCTCTACTCATTCTGCTACATCATCGTGTTACAGAGTAACCAACACTATTCATTGAGAAGCAGATTGTTCAAAAGTTATGGGTTTTATTTATGTAATGAGGCACATTTTGATAGAAAGGCAAATGTAGCCAAACAATAACCATGGTAAGAGATCATTGTGAGGCAATGCCAATAAAAACCTTAATTTGCTTTAATTTAAATGTAAGCAAGTGTGCCAAAGAATAATGGAATGCGGGTTGCACCAGTTTATGCTGTGGTGAGTTTTGTCCTAGGCTGGCTAGGAATTACTCAGGAGAGGAATGAAAATAAGTGATTAAGAGAGAAAAAGAATTTGAACTGTATACTCTTGTCAATACCTTTAATACACTTTTCTGTCCTCAAGACTTTAGAGTGATCTTTCCCAACTGATTCTGCAAACTTTTGCAACACCAGAACTGCAGTAGTTTTCCAGTTTCCATCCAACGCACATGGATGGAATAATTCACACCACTACTAACCACTTTCCTTCAGACTAGGCTGTATCTAGCATCACACAAGAAAGTACCTTAGGATAAACATAAAACCAAAAAGACTTGGAAATTATGTTTCAAGAGTGAAGGAGTAAAAAACGGTAACGGTACAGTTAAATCAGAGAGCCCTCAATCACTCACAGGCAACAGAAACAAAACTGGAAAACTGATTTACCCCAAGTTGGAGGCTTAACATGTGGGCCGATTTTTTTTCTTTTTAAAGAATGCAATAGCTGTCACAAATTTGGATATCAATAAAATATTTAATACCCACAGCTCATCTTAAAAAATCTGAAAATATATTGGGTAGAAGCCCTGTCACACACAAATCAAAAACTGGCTAAATGACAATGAAAGACAATGAAATATAGAAAAACATACAAAGGATCTGTCTAAAATAGTACTAAAGGGCAAGGTTCTGATTGATTTAATTTTTTAATTCACAAAGTCAGAGAATAAACAAACTTGATAATATATTATGCACAGTAGAGAAGAAGATAAAAACATTGGACAAAAAATAACTATAATATCTAAGTCTCTAGGGAACTAAAAATGCTGAGGAAAAGATCCATTTGGAAAATATCACCAGAGACATAATTTATGTAGCACTAGTGAGTGAGCAAAGTCTAGAAAGCAATAATCCTGAACATAGTAATACAGCACACCTGCCACTGCCATCCCTTCTAGCTCTGTACCTATGTTTCTGTAAGTTTAACTAGAGTGACAGACTTATGTAATACAACAGCAAAATGCTGTTATCATCAACAATTATCAAATTCTGGCTTGCAAAACTGGTGGTAAACATCAGATCAGGTACCTTCCAGATATACATGAATGACAGGGTCACATGATTTTCTGTTCTAGAAACCTCATACAAAGAAGCCTAATGACAATTCAGGAAAATTAAGCCCACTTATGTGATTTATTTGTATTATGACAATACACAGACATGACCACAGTGTGCAAACAGCTGAATATACAAATACTGAGGACACACAGAAACCATCCAAGGGACATGAAAGCAAGAACCAAAGAATGAACTCTGAAAATAAATTTTGAAAGGAGAAATCAGAATAAACTTGTTAATTGCATGTGATGGAATTTGTTGTGGAACGTATCTCCAAAAGCAGCACCAATTCACATGCTATTTGGCACGGATATTTAAAATTAGCAAAGTCAAAACTTTACAGAGCATCCCATATGGACCAATAGCTCTCTAGAGGGGAGATGGAGAGAGTGAATGGAATGAGAGAAATGGAAATAAATATCTCATGAAATAAAGCCATTACTTTAATTCCAAAACAAGGGACAGAACCAGCCCTGCCCCTGAAGACTGATGAGGAGGAAGCATGACATGTTTTTAGTTATGCAGCATGCTGTACTGCTACACTGCATTTTAACAATACAAATAACTCACTGAGGGCTCTGCTACAAATGTCTTTGAAACAGCGGGTGCTGGTCACAGCAAGAGACAGAACACTTAGTATGTGGAGCCTTTTGCTACATGTACAGCAAATTCTGGTCTAAGCAACTAGACTGCAATTTCACTGCACCATTATTGTAGTGAAATTAATGTACATGTACAGGTTTGGCTTAAGAATATCATCATGTCTTTCTATGTACTGTTAACAAGACTAAACACAATCAAATGTAACCCCACCATCTTGTTTTAAGATTCCAAATAGTTAATCCATGCTGCTGCTTTCTCACCATGCAGAGCATCTACCAAAATTAGAGTATCTTCCCCCCCCTTTCCTTATGCAGTAGTTTGTGATTAATGCCTACTGTAAATAGGTGAGCACTACTGCAAAGTAAAAATGTCAAGATAAAGGTCCCACCACAGAAGTTATTACATTCATGAAAAATTAATGCACAACATGTCCTGCTTACAGATAAAAAATTAAACTCACAACATTAAGAGATGTTCTTTTCTCTAGTATTAAAATTTCCATATATGTTTCTACTCATTTTCATCATGCTGAGCAATCTGATTTAGGCAGTCACATGGGCATCTCTTATAGCATATTCTAGTCACACAATGCAAGCCACTCAAAAATGTTCTTTTAAAAAGAACACATCCAATATAAAGACAGCATTCATTATTTCTTTAACAGCTTTCAAAGTCAAAGTTGCTTTTTCCTTCTGTAGAAAGCTCTTTAGCATATTAAATTAATAATTACCATTTGCACATGTGGCAATGGCATTATCATTTAATGAAGATACGCAGATGTAGACTGAAACAAAAAAAGTTTACCAGTAAAGGTACACTTAGAAGGAAAAATAGCAAAAAAGGTAATAGGCAAGGACAGAAGACCCACGCTAAACCTTTACATTACCTGGGCACAAGGAAGAATAAACACTCAATCACAGCCATAACTGTATTTCTTACTAGATATTTGGTATTATTTTTACATATACATACTACCATAAGGATGAGTTTTGCCATTTCTCTTCTGGATACAAAGTACCTCTCCATTTCCCCACAAAAGCTACTTGCAACAGAACAGCCTAACAAGGGTTGGCTTTTCTGAGTGTGCTGTTTTCTCACACATTAAAAAGCATAAAATTCATAAAACTAGCATGGATTTCTATTAAACTTATTTCATGAAATAAGGAGAGAAAATATAATTCACTGTCTGCTTCTGGATATCACAACTGATTCCTGTATTTTATCCAATACACGTTGATTCAACTTTTATCTAAAGACATTGTCCAGTTAATGGACACCAGGAAAGATAATTCCCCCTACCATTCTGTAATGATACTTGCACGAACAGTATGGATACCTGTGTAAAATCAGTGCCTTAGAGAATTCTTATGATGGTAAAATCTGTATTGCTACTGTTGCTAGAGCTTGAAGCACATCCAGGATCTCCTGTGCCTCACACCTTCACATAGAGCACAAATCTGACAACAATCCACATGAAAAGTCTGTCCCTTTGAATAAAATGACAACAAGTACATTTTGCATAGGAGATCAGATGGAAGCAACACACTCTATAAGGCAACTCCATATGGCAGGTGTATGTAGACAGAGATACTCTGCAAAGATGAGAATTTTGATACGAACTTCTGTTGGAACCTCGAATCTTTCAACCATGCCACAGCAAGAGCACAGGTAAATACCCCAGCTAGTACATGCTCAGACAGAAGTGTAGTTCTTCTTTGATAAAGCATGATGTAAAATGGGTACCTTCTCGGCAATCAAATCTGCTACTGCATCAGTGTACTCAGATGCACCAGCTTAATTGGCTACTTTTAATACATTTCAACCACTTAGCTCTGCACAGCAAATCTACTGGGAAATACCAAAAAATACTATGTGACAGCATAATTCTCAACAACTTCAAACAGTGCAAGAATTATTTCCTAACTATTCAGCGATCGCAGGTAATCTAATAGGATCTAAATGTTACATATAAATGTAGTGAGAAATATTCAACAACTTCTTAACCAGAGATCAACAAAACTGGCATTACATGGTAGCAGGAACAGAAGTGACAAATGCAGAAAGAGAAGCTATATTCATAAATCTGTGGAGGAGATGTCTACCAGAAAAATGCCTACGAAATGTCAGTAGAAAGAAAAAAAAAGGCCTTTGAAAAATGTTTCATGCTTCTAGAGAGGATACAGGCTTAAAGAGTATTGACAGAAAGCAGCAAGAAATAAGCCTGTACTGAGCTTTTAATCTTTCCTTAATTGTACTGAGAGTCTCCAGCATTATCCCCCAGAGAATTAAGCATAAAAGCCTAAATAACTCAAACAAGTTCCCTTATAACTCAGTCCTTTCAGAACAGTATGATTTCTTTAAAGGATTCAGTTTCTCAAAGACCAGGCCATACAAAAATTATACTGTAATGCATATATTTATTATGCTAAAACAAAATTATGATATTGTACCTGTTTCCACTAACCTACTCAGTAATGTCTGGGTAGTTTTGTGGAAATTAACAAAATAAACTTTGTCTATTTTGGAAAATAAAGTGGTTGATACTCAAAGAAAATGGTTTGTATCAGTAGTCAGAAAAGGTATTTTTCAAATGTCAAGAGAGAAGTGGAATGCAAAATGAAATACAAAGTACTCAAGAAACAGGGATTAAAATGTAAGCAAGTTGAATTATATCAGTAAGTACTAAATGCAGGATGGTAATACTTAAGTTTAAATGCTGACTATTTATCATCCTTGAACAAATGGTATACAAACCTGGCTTACAGCTTAGTAAGCTGTCTAGAAGGAAGAGAGTATTTTATCAATGCAAGTTAAAATAAAAAAAAGTAAAGTTCAGTCGGAAGATGTTTAGTGTGCAAAATTTTATTGGTGAGTTTCACAATTTAAACTTTATTCTTTTAACTTCTTCATCTGAGCTTTAACTAAGAAACTATTTTAAGCAGAGTCCAGAGGAAATACACACTAATGGTCTTATCTAATCAGGCATGAGATGAAGGATAAAGAAATGTGATGCCTTAAGCATCACACTAGACTGATGGTATGAATCCACAAATTCTGCCAAACCACTGACTTCACCAATGGCCTGTATCAGAAATATGAGATGAAAACACAAAGTCTATAAACATACACTTCATTACAGAGTATAAAAATACAGTGAATAAATGCCTGAGGAGGCTACCATGTCTTAATATGTGCTGCTCTCGAATCTTTGAGGCACAACCCACCATACAGCTAAAGAAAAAAACTTAACCCATTAGCAGGTTGTTCCATAAATCCCTTTGACATATAAACATTTCAGAGGGCCTGCAGACCCCTTAAGAGAATGTTTCAGGCCTGATATTTTTATGCTGCTGGTGAACTGGTTTCTAGGAATTTTGTAGCTCACTGAACCAATGAAATCAGAGCAACACCCATTAACCCTCAGAATTTATAGAATCAAAGAATGGTTTCGGTTGGAAGGGACCTTAAAGATCATTTGGTTCCAATACCCCTGCATGGACAGGGACACCTTTCACTAGACCAGGCTGCTCAGAGCCCCATCCAACCTGGCCTTGAACACTTCCAGGGATGGAAAAGCCACAACTTTCTTGGGCAAGCTGTTCCAGTGCCTTACCACCCTCACAGGAAAGAATTTCTTTCTAATGTCTAACCTAAATCTCCCCTCTTCAAGTTTTAAACCATTTCCCTTTGTCCTCTCACTACACACCTCTGTAAAAAGTCCTACCCCAGCTTTCTTGTGGGCAACTTGATAAGTGTGGGAATCTCCCTGCTCCAGTTGAAACAAGGATTGATTCAAAAGTAAGCAGATGGATTGTTTTGGTTTTTTTGAATACCTTCTCTTTTTAATATCTGGGACTGGCCATAATCAGCACAGATGACAGGCTGGGCCCTGTAATTCTTTTTCTCTGCCAGTGGAGAGATATTCCACATTCAATTCTTAGTCTTTCATAGCTTCATATCTAAGCTTACCTCTGGGATGCCTAGATTTTGTAAGGCTTTGATACGATTCATCTCAGCCTATTGGGCTGACCATTTTGTTAAGCAACCCTGAACTACCAAGCCCTAAAATCATCCAAGTGATTCCAGCCTCATGCTCTCACATTGCATCAGCTGTGTCAGTGGATAGAAACTGTCATAGAAGAGGGTAAAGAGGATTTAAACCTACTGCCAACAGCCTGTGCTGAATATTATACAAGGAGAAGGAAGCAATTAGTAATTACCTAGGTTGAAATCCCACAATGCTCCTTGACTTCAATAAGGCAGGGCTGCAGATGAAAAAAGGGGAGGAACCAGCCCAAGAGAAAGAGCAAACATTGAACAGCTCCGATTACGACCAGGAAGAAATCTATCAGAACTGTACTATCTAAGGCAAGCAAAGGACACTCTCTTTTTGAACCCATTTATCAATCCATATACGTTATAAATTAATAATGTCTGGAGTTTGCCTTGTTTTGAGGCTTAATATTTCGAATGCTCATTCAAGCAAATGCTTCTTTAAGGAAGGCAGAATTTACATGGCAATTAAATAGGACTTTTAGGTTTCATTTTTCTTGATACATGAAAGTGAATATTTTTAGAATATTTTTACAGAATATTTTATAAACTAAATAAGACTGTTAGAATAAAAACAAAATATAATAACAACAGACTTGCTTTTGTTTTGTATTAGTCCACATGCAATATCCCACTGCCACAGACCTTATTGTCAAAGATCTTTTTTTTTTTCATGCCAGCAGGTTTCAGCTAATGGATTTTTAAAATGCCAATATTAATACATATCCATTGATCTAATAAATGGTATTGCATTATTTGCCTGACCCATTATATACTACAAGCAGAAAGCATCCATTCAAAAGCAGCATGCAAGCATGCATTCTATAGCAATGCCTTGGAGGAACACACAACCATATCCATTGCCATAAAGCAACAAAAATTCATTGCTAAAAGAAGCTTCTAAGGCTTTCTCAAGAACCTGGAAGAACCAGTAATAGTAGATCAACCTTTTGTGTAAGGAACAAAAAGCTCAACTCATCTGAAAAGAAAACCAGGATTGTAATGACAAGAGTGACCAGATGATCAGAAGGGGTCAATCTGCAAGAAAACCCCATCCATCTATGATCCCATGGTTGAGTAAAGGAACAGACAGACTGCATCAGATCCAAAAGTTTATGAGCGTAAGCGAAGTCTGATGCAGTTCATCACTGTGGTACCCATTTCTAAGGCAGAAAAGGACACTGACAGCCACAAACACAGCTAGAACCAGGGCTTCAGGCAATCTGACACAGAAGTCTGACAAGCCAAATATGAATTTAATGTAGTAATATATAAATTTATATATACACTCAATCCATGTTAGATAGAATATGTACACATATGTATGTACACAAAGATAATTCTGTAATATGCATTTTTTCCCCTCTCCATGACAGATGAAAATGAGACATATATTTGAGAGATAAAATGTGTGTTTGAGAAAATAGCCAGAAACTATTTTGTAAGCTTCAAATCTTATGATTCTTCTGAAAGACATTTTTACCTAATAAAAATGAACTAATGAAAGACCAGAAGTTTGAACCCTGAAGTAAGGTTCATAGACTCCCAGTTGGGTCTGTGATATGTTTTTGCCATTTATGCACATGCCATATAGCACATCATGGTTAGAGATTCCATGTTTAATAATACAATCTGCTGAGGATGAAAAGCACTTTCTTTGCTAATAAAAAAGCTGGTTATAGAAAGTGCAAGTTTGGCAGTAAAGCTTCAAAGAAAAATAAGTCTCAAAACCATCTGCAGACTTTAAGTGTATAAATTTCAGTTTGTCAGATGTTCTGTAATTTAAATATTTTAGGAATTAATAAAAATAATTTATTTTATTGAAAATCAGAGGAATTCAGATTTTTCAACTTTATGTCTAACCATGATAAAATATGAGAAAACCAATAAGGGCATTACTTAACAGGGAGACTGACGTGCTTGCTGGATGTTTCTTTCTTTTTATCCAAAGAAGAAACCTCAAGTAAATCAAGCTCCCTGCAGTACAGTTTAAGATTCTTTGAGGAACAAATATATAAACATCTACAAGGGCTGTAAATAGGAATGTTAATATATTTTTTGCACCATAGCTGGTGTAAAAGAACTCAGAGGTTTGAAGCTGGTAGGCATTACTAGAGTCATAAATAATTGCACCTAAAAGAAACAACATGCTTGTAAGGTTTCAGAGTAACCAGCTCTACACAGCCTTCTTCCATCTCCACATGGTGATCAGTGACACGGTCACAAAATAGAGTTATTGAAATAGATTCAGAATAACCTGAGACTGTGGTACAAACTGATGGTAGGGAAGACACACAAGAACATGCAAGCTTGTTGCAGAAAGGCTTGAGGAAGGATCAGGTCTTTCCAATCAGTTTGCTATTTTTGAATCCTTTCAGTCTCTTAAGGGATGTCTGAAGCACATCTGTCTTCCACCTTAAACCAGCAATAACAAGAATGAAAGGGTAACTCACAGAGGTAAAACTAACTGGATCTCTTGATCTTCTGCAGAAATGGTGCCACATTTACAATACTGAATAACATACATAATGGCATAGCAAATTATCTGAGAGTGGATAATAATGCCATTATTTAGAAAATAACACATAATAGCAAGACTATCAAAAAGATAGACTACACTTGTACTTGTGTAGTTTAGATATGTAGACTGCCCTCTACATATAATTCACCAAGAGAAAAGCTGTGTTACTGAAGTGAAAAATCTAGATTAATTCCTAGATATGTTTCTCTACTGTCAACAGCCAAGAAGGTTACTTCAGGAGATACACTGTCAGAAAAGGTGCTCACAAAATCTGTGTCCATTTTTCAAAACATGAAGTGATTAATACACCTGAGTGAAAGCAGTAGTCACTGTGTTGCTATGCTGACAAACATGGATTCTGATTTAAGACTGGCTACTGAGGACTGAACGATGTTCCACACTCACTTAAGTCTGCTCTATCAGACAGAACACCTCTTGTTAAAATTAGAAATGTTTGACAAAAACAAGAGAAAAAACTCCAAAAGCATATTACAACCATGGTAGAAATCAAGATAACAGCAGCACTTAAGGCCAGAATCTGCTTCCACTTAGCTTCGTGTGTACCAAAGCAGTTGTACTGTATTTACTTGAAATATGCTCAATTCACACCTGCAAAACTGGGAGGGTAATCTGGCACTTCTTGATATAATAACAATTTTGGAATCTTACTCTGCTAGCCGCATGCATTTATCAGTATTAACACAGAAGGTATGAAGGTGGGATGTAAGCTACTTTCAAAGCTTTGCTCACATCTTGCTAATTCTCTGTTGTTTACTGTCATATTCTAATGCTGGGGAGGGGAAGAGGACTTTTATAGTCCTCCTCCTTCCCTGTCTTACTCTAGGAAAAAAAATATGCTTGCCTATCATCACTTAATTTTTTCATGTCTCTCACACTAGCTCTGCTTCTTTGCATACAAATTAGAATTTCACCAGCTAAAGATCTGCAGGCAGCATAAGGCAATAGATTCCAAACACTTGGGTCCTTCCGTGTCTTACTTCTGTGTTGTGTTCTGTATCTGATAACATGGAATAATTCTTCCTTATTCTGACAAGATGGCTATTTGAGAGGTTGATAAACACAGTATTCAACCTATATTGCCAGTGCAGGCTACTAACATTTGATAACTTCAACATTCCTCAAATGAAATTCCATTCGAATGATCAAGGCAGAGTTCAAGGAGTCAATGGAGATTGTGACATGAAGCAGGTAAAGACAACTGAGAGTTCCATGACCAGCTTTTTATACTATTGTGGGTCACCAAGCACTTCACTATTTTAAATCACATGCTCATCCATCCCACAGAGCTAAATATTCTTTATTTTATTAGCTGTAGTTTTATACCTGTACTACATTCACCTATGGGAAATCAGTAAATCAGAGTAGTATACTGTAAGTCAAGCCGATAGTTTAGGGAATGGACATGAATCAGATTTTTTATTCCCTCCTCTCCTCCTTTGTCAGATCAAATTTTATCTCTCATTTAAATGAACTGGGAAAAACTTCTGATACGGAATCCTCATTGGTGAAAAGGTGCATTAGAAAGTGACAACACGTACATGAGATTCCTAATATTCCTTAAACATGTCCAAGTATTCAGGAGTCTACCGGAGAAAAGAAGCAATAACATTCTGAAGTAACAATTTAACATACATTCCCCAGGAAATTAAGTCAAGTAAAAGGCTGCCTCCCTGAAATGCTGCTCACTGCATTACACTGCAAAATGCCTACATGAGATTCAGTAACATACATTGGTAAATAATGTCCTTCTATCACAGGCAAATGGGTAAAACAAATTAAAATGGTTATGTTCATTTTCATTAATGTATTTTTACTGTGCCTTTGTAATTCATACTGCCATAATCCTGACACATAAAATAAGGTCTAAGATTACATTATACCTTAGTATAAGGGATACAATTAGATACACTTTAAAAAGACAAAGTAATATTGCACACAAATGCACTGAGAGCTGTAGTCTCAATTCTGATGAACTTAAATGTTATTCAGAAATCTCACTGAACACTGCTACATTTACCTCAGCATGCCATTTCCTATGTGCATTTCCTATACAGCAGTCCATTGAAGCTGTGCATAAAATTTCTTCTGTTTCAATAGAGGATCAGTTTTTTAAACTAGCTTATTAAAGACTAACATTCACATTATTCAGAAAAAAAAAGGCAGTAAGAAAGCTGTTTCTCCCAAAGCTATTATTTCAGAGCAGTGAAGTCTGCTGAGGGCTGCTGAATTACCATCATATTAGCACAAGCAGGAAGCAAGCTACACTACTGCTTATTGGACTACAAGATGTGTAAGTGTTGCTGAATATGAATAAAAAAGAATTAAAATATTCTGACCTTATAGGAGCCAAGACTCCCTCTCTCCAAAGTTACTGCATACCGATGTAATAGCTGTTCTTCATATACTCAAGATCAAGGCATGTTCAGTAACTTCTAACATAATCTTATTCCACACAAAAGGAAATCGGTTATTTGTACGTTATCCAAGGAAGGCTGAGTAATTCACTGTGGTAGGAAAGACCTCTAAAAATAAGTCACCTCTCAGCAGATTCACTCCCTTCCTGTCTGAGTTTGAATCAGTTTGTGACTGCATGAAAGAACAAAGCTTGAGGATGAACTACAGAGAATTTCTGTAATTATAACATCGCTCAAATACATTCATTTCACTCCTCCTCTGCTTAAAAGAATCCAACTATTAGGGGTGGAGCGAGCCAGTGACCCAACAGGATGTGCGTGACCAGAGCTCTTCATGTGTAGCCTTCTGCTTTCATGTTTATTTATGGATGTATTTTTCCTTTGTGCTTTGAAACAGTTTTTTTGGGCAAGGTATCTAGCATCACACTAACCCACTGGCACTAAAGAGGGAAAGCAAGTTCTTATCAGCACAAAGAGCACTTCTTACAGATTCATAGAGCATCTTGGACATCAACAGTTCTCTAGCTGTGATAAATAACTTTTTTTCATGTTTGTTAGTACTCCTCAGATGAAGGCCAGGGACAATCAGTGCACAAGGACACATCAGCAGTGATTCCCATGAACCCCTTATCCTAGGGCTTCTTCATCAGGAGCAGTGTTTAGCTGTGAGAACCTAACCAGAGATTTCAACACCTCCAACCTGCTATGTGAGCCACTGAGAGAAAAAAAATCTCCAAGGATGAGTAAGCTTAGAAGTTAAACAGATGTTCCTAAACAGGACACTCATTAGAGGATACATTCAAGATCCAGAACAGCACAGGCCTTTTTCACTGGTAACTGTTACCAGGACAATATCATTTGTTTTGACCAGCATTTCCTGACTGTTAAAAATGGAGGTCATAGATAATCTTTCTGTTTTTAAAGGGTTTATTAAATACATGGCTGTGCAGATTACAGGAGGCATCTTACTGTTTTTTTGATAAAGAATATCCTATCTCTTCCAGGTAGAATATTTAAATGTATGAAACTGACTAAAGAATAGTGATAAAAAAAGAAAGTCTGTTTAGAGACTCAGCACAACAAAAGCCATAAAACTTTCACTGTAAAATAGCACCAAAAGCAAAGAAGCACCACAAAGCTGAACTGTGGTATGTGACTGACAGCTGCAGCAACTGTGACATGCTCTGCTGCACTCTCACAAAATCTGCAATACACCAGATGTGTGTTAAGCCTCCCTGTGTTAGCTCCCAGAACTCTCAACACATGGAACCTTTTCCGAAAGCATCTATGAGCAAATGACATTGGCATTTTTTTAAACAAGAAGAAATATGTCTCAAGGTCCAGAATTTTTAAGAAAGATACTTAACCTCCACTCCCCCAATAGTTCTGATAGAAAACCAACAAACTCTGATTGTGTAGCGGGAAATTCATCTGCATAGCAGAAATTACTTTACTTATGCCAATAAAAAGTAAATTAAAAAACAAAATGTTTCTCAAGAAACCTACAATTGGATTTATTCTTCTACATCATAAAGCACTAGTTACATTGAAATCTTTTAACCACTGGCAAGTGTAGCATATGTTAAAACAGATGAGAACACTGGCATTTTTAATTTTTTCATGCCAGGATCTATAAAATATAGTGCAGCTCCTGTAGAGAAAATAGCATGAACTGTAGAAAAATACTGCATTGTGAATTTCTTCAAATTCACTATGAGACTTTATAAACATTTTATTGTAGCTGTAGACACTGCCAAAACATTTTAATGTAGCTGTAGACACTGCCAAAAGCCAGTATATATTCTGGCTATGCAGTTCAAAGAATGAAATCTGATACTGTCAGAGCATTCAATGGCAAGCAGGTTTCATTCCTACATTGGTCTTTCATGCCTTGCCCATGCTGCACCATCAACTATGCTCAAAGTAAAGTATTTGCAGACAGGTGATTTTAGTGTTCCCACCTGCCCGCACTCATGAGAGAAGCCAAACTAAAAAGCTACAACCAGCATCTGTTTCTCAGATACAGATCATGTCCCTCTATCTGCAAGTTTAGGACACTGTCACACCAGCTCTGCACAACACATACATTTTGTACAGTCACCACTTAAACCGAACTGGCAGTACAAGTTGGCAGTAGTATAGGCCAGACCAAAGGGATGTTTCCCAATTCCCAAAACAAGTTTCAAAATCAAGTGTAATGCTTATTAAAATGCAAACCAACTGAAGTTGAGTAACTTTGCACAGTAACATGTTAACAAAGTCTACTGGGCACTGATACCAAAGAACACACAGATTATCACAGAATCATAGAATGGTTAGGTTGGAAGGGACCTTTGAGATCATCCACTCCAACCTCCCTGACATGGGCAGGGACACCTCTCATCCAGACAAGGTTTCTCAAAGCCCCACCCAGCCTGGCCTTGAACACTTCCAGGGAGGGGGTATCAGCAACTTCTTTGGGCTGTCTGTTACAGTCTTACCACCCTCGCACTAAAGAACTTCTTCCCAAAATCCAGTCTAAAATCCAGATTAGAAAATGAAGAAACTCAGCAGTACATTCTTCAGAGAGTAAGTCTAAAAAATCGACACCTGCAGTATACAAATAAATTCCACCAGAAATTTCACCTAAGTTATTTGACCAGAATCCTGGGAGAAAAATACAGAGGTATGTACCATGCAAAATATGGAGTCCTAAAAATAAAGAAAAGACTTTTCTTTTTGTACAAAATAGTTTAAAAGAGATATTTTAGCTGTGGTATAAATGGGTTTATATTCCATAACAAACACTTAAAAGATTCAACCACTTTTTTGTGCATAAACTGCAAATGAATTTACCTCCCAAAGTGCTTTAAAGTCCTTCTGCTCAATTCGAAGGAGTTCACTATATTCTCTGGTAACGATGGTAGCATGGCGAGGAGTGTTATCCAGAATCGACTCTCCAAAAGCAGTTCCTACTCCCAGAGTGCATATTGTCACAGCATCCTTTGAATTAAAAATGAAAGGACACATATTAAATGGAAGTTTTAAAAGTCTTTATTTCACATTTGCTAATAGCACTGCCTTCAGATTCTTCAAGCATTTTTTAAAAAAGAAAATAAATTACAACTGCAATTAAAAAATAAATATACCGATAAACAACACAGGAAGCCTCAACGTGGAGGCAAGAATGACTTCCGTTTTCTGTAACCAGTAGTTAAATTAGACCTTTCCATCTGCAAAGCAGAGAACACAAGAACCACTTTCACCTGTGGAAGAAAGTTATGACCTCTGTTCACCCCCCTCTAAACACTGTTGTGACGATGAGATCCTTCAGAAATATCAGAGGTGATCAGAAGGTAACTAGCATCAGAAATGCAGTCTTGGAATATAAATTTCTGCCCTATATAGGCTACGCTCATCAAAAGGAAAATTTGACTGTTATGTTTTCTCATTAAACACAACTTGGAATTCTAATATCCTGTTTAAACAGCTCTCAGTCTTCCTGTTGAAAATGCCAGTAAATCTCTTAATTGTTAATGGACACCTGCCAATTAAGTACCAGATCAAAAAAAAAAAAAAAAAAAAAAAAAAAAAAAAAAAATTAATTTCACATGAATCATGGATTTCAAGAACTATCAAAACTCCCAAACAACCTATGGTCCCAAACATGTAATAATGTCCACTTCACAAAAGTCTATGCCAGCATGTGTTATTCATGCAATGGAAAGATGCCTAAATCAACCCCCCTTGGCCAGGAGCTGTTCTATAATAGTTCCAATATAAATTATAAGCTACTGCAGAGAAAAAAAATTGAGTACTCAAAATTAAATAACTTGCTGAATCAAGATCTTAAGATTCATGTTCTATTTTAAGCTTACATGTTGCTACATTCCTGAGCACAGACTTGAAGGTGAGCACTTAGGTATGTCTCTTTCTAAGCTGGGTCTTAACTGAGTATTTGCCTTCTGACTAATTAAATAAACAGAATTTAAAAATTAAACTGATACATACATACAGAAAAACACAAATATATAAAATCATATGCTAGTTTTACTTGATACAGCATTAGAAATACAGTTTAAGTCTAAAATTCATGACATTTGTACAAAAATAAAAGCAGATAACTTTGTCACCCTATTCATTACACCCTTTTGGCTGACAATCCAGGAGAGGTGCATGCTACAAGTAGTCCAGTTCTCTGAACCATAGCAAATTGCTTTTGCACAGATGTTACCATCCAAAATTTTGTGCTTGGGAAAACAGAATCAATTATGTCCTACAAAAGACCGAGGAAGAATTTACAAGGAAGGCAGATATGAACAGGCACTGTTAAGAAGAAAGAGTTCTAGGGAACGAGCACCAAAGTGCCTAAAACAACTCTATAAACAGCCTGAAACAAAGGCTATACACAGAAATTCTGCCTTAACATGCTTACCTTCCAGAGCTGACACACTGTATGCACTGTGTATGCAGTATGCTACTATACTCACAACTGCACTCAAAGTAGCAACAAGGAAAATGTGCTCACTGCTCACACAAAATTTAATCTCCAGGTCTCCATCATATCATTTTTAACTTTATCTCGAGAGTTCACAGAAAATATTTCTGCTTAGGGCAGACTAACCAAATACCTAGCAGAAAAAGAAACTTTTCCATTAGGCAGATCAAAAGCAACACTTACGTCTTTCAGCTGTTTTCACAATCTTTCCCCCCCCCTCCAAAACAATAAACTCCTGTGGAATGCTTCACTTTTTTGATTCCTTACAACCCTAAAGCATCTACCTTTAAAGACAGAGTAAAGACGAAGAGAACAGGACAGGTTAAGTAGCCACTTATTAAGGTAACTTCTGATGAGGCAGCTGTTCAGCCTGAGACATAAATTAACATTGTGGGGTGTTAAGCCAAGAGGCTGGAATGGTCCTATCTACATTCACTGAAGAAAAGCCTAAGCTTCTATCAAGCCAAAGTTTTGTCAGGTTTTTTCCCCAGCCATCATTGCTCTCCACAGAGATCCAGTTTTGCAGCCAGCAAGCCTATCTGTCTTCTTCAAGACTTCAGAGCCCCATTTTTCCTCTGTTCCTTATTTATACATCTCCAGGTCTCCTGGGGAATCAGGTGTGTGCCTCCTATTATGCCTCCTAACCTTACACTCAAGAACCTCCTGCTGTTCAGTGCAGACTTCAGGAGGATTGCTGGCAGCTCAAAACTCAGTTTGCTGTTCCCCTCTGCAATCCCAGAAGCGGCAGGGGGTTCCAGCTGCTAGAAATCAGCTAAAATTCACACAGCTATTTAAAAGGCAGCACTGAAGACCTAAAAAGATGAGATTGTTTGCATTGCTAGCTGTCCTCTGAAGACACTATAAAAAAGTAGTGTTCAAATCAGAGTATTCAGTTGTATATATAGTTTCACTAACTCCCAGTGGTAGGTAACACACAAGCAGTGAGAGTTGCTACACTTTCCCCTCCCCGACCTCCCATAATCTAAAACATTACAGAATTTGTAAGACTTTTCTACAGAATGGATGGGAATAAGAAAGAAGCTCTGCCTTACTCCCTCACCCATCATCACAAGGCACTTCCCTGCTAGCTCCTTCCTGAATTGTGACACTTTCTATTTTCCAACCTTGGAAACAGAATTTTCGTACTGTGTGTAAAAAAAATCAGGGTGTCTGAGAGAGAAATTAAAGTAATAGGCTAAAGAATTGGGGTACCCTTCTCTGGAGATATTCAAAACCCACCTGGATGCAGTCCTGTGTAATGTGCTCCAGGTGATCCTGCTTTAGTGGGAGAGTTGGACCAGATGACCTCTAGAGGTCCCTTCTAACTGATAATTCTGTGATTATGTCATTCTGTGAAAAATTAAGGGTGCTAGGTTGAAAGGGATTGAGCAGTTTTCTTTCAAAGTTTAGTTTATTCAATATTTTGAGTTTATGAGGGAGCTGGTGTAACTATTTTGCTTCTAATTTCATCATTTTCCCACACCATGTATCTTTAACTCACCTCTGCACTGTGTCCCCACAGATTTTTATACCATCTCTGTGTTTAATTGGAGATCTCCAAAAGCTGGCATTTTGAAAAGTATGTTTATTGTTTCTTCAACATAGTTCAATTTGTTTTCAGAAAAAATGTCCTGAGATGATAGAGAGAAAAAATCTCTCTATCTGTTCCTCTAACAGCTACATGCAATGTATGTCTTTGACTTTTTGCTAGGTTACCTGGCAGACAGAACTGAAATGATTTTTCTATATTAACTTTAGTTAGTACAACCACAACACTGTGAAGATCAGCATGTGCCAACACACCCTGCTTCCCAGCTATCTACTGATCCAGACAATCTCTGCATTACATTGGGTAGAGCAGCTCTTGTGCTTAAACTAAAAAATATAAAACTAGCTTGGTTATATTTACAATACACTACACTGTCACAACTTCACATAGGCTATCTCCAAAATACATAGTGGCTATTTGCAGACAGAAGCAGTATTGCAAGGACTGTTCTGTTTAAATCCTTTCCTTGCTTCCACTTCATCTTACCACATACCTCCTTTGTCCTCAGTTCCAAACAGCCAAGAGAATCTTCCCTTTGTTATGTGGACCTCTGAATGTCTGTGTCCACAGTCCTCCTCCTCAGCAACCTCACTAACTTATTTGGCTTTTGATCCCCAGCCTTCTGCATCTTCCTACAAGTGATGCTGCTGTACCACCCAAGCACCCAAAGCTCCTCCTTTAAAGCTTTTATAAAAAAGGGTAATTGTTCATAAAGTCAATGCCCAGTGTTCAGTTTCATCTGTTTTAAAAATACGACCAGCTTAAAAAAAAAAATCCACTAAGACACAGGAAAGATAAACTAGGGATAGCCCCAAGCACATACTATGATTCATCAGGCAGACTACAGCTAAACTGCAGATTGAATTGCTATTTTGTCTTTGTCTGTCTTCTCTTCTTTCCTTCCCATTTTATCAGATCAGAATATGAATCTTGATCATGTGGGGCAAAGGGCTCTGGATCTAATTCAGCAAAACACAATGATGCAGAACTTGGCAAAGATGTCACACGTATCTATTCCCAGCTCTGTTCTGAGACGCTGTCAACAGAACCTGTTCACTTTCAAAATACAGTTCAAAAATCAAACATACAGAAGGCAATCAACAGTACGTTTAAGACAACACCAAACTAGGAATATCTCTAAGAGGAACTTTTATTACTTTATACCTCAGTTGTAACCCAGGGTAGGTAATAGTGACAAATAAAAATTAAATTTGGACTCTGACAGTAAAGAACTTTTTCTGGTAGATTCTAACAGAGGGCATTTTTTCTTTATTTTGAAGTGGATTTACCAAGATTTTGTATGACTTTCAGGTACAATATTTGTGAGGGTATTTGTTACAAATCAGATGAGGCAAGACCAGACCAGTTCATTACACTTACGTCTGCAATTTGTAGCATGACATTTTTAACTTAAAAAAACCCAAATCCTCTTCAGTCTCTTCTTGATTGTCAAATAGCCAGAAAATGCATTAATAGTTTGTACATAAAGCAGACCAGCCACCACTCAGGATGTACTAGAAGGATAATCCTGCCAGGACTCTGTACTGTAAATTGTATTGTCCTGTTTCTATGGCAAACAAAATTAGCACCATGATCAGCAACTTACATATTTTACCACCTCAGTCAGTGGAACAGAACTAGCAGTAAAAGAAAAATCTGCTCTGGTCAAACTCTTTAAAACAGGTATATTGTAAAAAGTTTAATATGATTTTCAAACTGTCCATTTTAGTGTGAAATCGCGCCTGTGCTCAGTTTGTTCGCTATCCTAACACTGCCCTCTTGTGACATGATACAGTTTTTGCAAGCAATCTGAAAGGATTTTTCCAAGCCAAGATGAGAGCGAGGCTTTACCTATAAGATCCTAAATATGTGTGGGTTTCCAGGTGTCAGCACATGGTAGCTATTACACAACATATCTATTCCCATACTTGCTGAAATTTAAGTTCCCCATGCAGACAGATAAACACCTAGTAAAAGCAGAACTTACATATTTTTAATCAACATAATTTTCCTCATTCACATTAACTCTGTAGGCATCATCATATAATCACAGGATAAGCCAAGCTGCAAGAGAACTCCAGAGGTCACCTAGAACAACGTCCTCGTCATAAGTATCAGAAGATTATTAGGCATGTCTTAAGACTTTTTCATCAATAGAAACCTAAAAACAAAGTTAGCTTCTCTTCCTAGAAAAGATGGCATAGTCATCCTGTACTTTTACATGAGAGCAAAAACTTCTAAACTTGTAAACCCAGGTAAACTTCTGTATCTCTTCTGCTCTGCTGGAAGTTTCTCATTGGCATTATTGGTAATTTATGGTACAAGTGTAACAGCAGAGCAATTGTTACTATGACATTACTATGGCTTTAGCTTCTGGGTGCTCTTACTGGAGAATGTACTCCATATCAGGTTTCAAGCATCTCTGTTTCTTAAGCATAGGTCACCCCTTTCTAGCTAGGAGCACAGTGCTGGCAGTGGGGTCTGCCAGGCTGCCAATGCAGCTGTGCTGTATTTTCCTCCATCGCCTGGGTCTGCAATGAGCACAGTAGGCAGGGAGTGCTAGCAAGTACTCCAAGCTCAAGTATTATTAGCAACATGCCAACAAGGAGCTATAGACAAGATCAGAACAGGCCACCCAGGAGCTAAAGGCGGGACAAGGAGTAAGAGACAGAGGATGGACAAGAAGGGATATAGTATGAACACCAAACTGGAGCAAAAATACTGGACTCAAATACTGTTTATAAGTCCCCAACCACAGAACTTATTCAGCACTATAATGGTAAATGCATGAACTGCTGTCCTTCTGGCAGTGAAGCTATATCCTATGGCAACTAGGCAATGGCAAGAATTCAGTTCATTGTTGGTGTGAGAAAGAACTGTGAGGTTAAGAAATTACTGCAGAATATAATTTCCAGAGCAAGAACTACATAAATTGCAGTTCTGCAGTTTCCTAATGAAACATGCAGTGAACCTGAATAAGCACAAAAAAAAATGTACATTAGAGCTCTTAAAAGGCTGAAGTGTTCCATCCTCCACCTAATGCAACAAATCTACACTCCAAACAGATTCTTAATTTAACTTTCACATCCAGAACACTTTTGTGGATTAATTTCTTCCTAATTCAGAAAAGAGCATTGGACCTTAACGACAGTATAGTGCCATCTTTTGGCAAACACAGGAAAATACTCCTTATTGCTTTAGACTTGCACAGAACTGTGACACCTAACTTCTGCTCCAAATTGTGATAAAACTAGTGACAAGCAGGCCGTGAGAATTGCTCAGTTTTGGCTAATTATATTCCAAATTAGTCTCTACTTAAGCAACTGAAGAGGTTGCTTAAAAATAATTATATAAAAGAAGTTCCTTCTGTCTACCATTTTACTGTAAGAAGTAGAAAGAAACAGTGCTCAGGCACTGCCCTGACTTGCATTCTGACCCAATTTCACTGACGACACAAAGCTCAACTAAGTAAAAAATGAAATTTCTGCAAATATTTTATGAGAAAGATAACTTTCCCAGTGAGCTAAACTTTGGCTACAGAACACACCCCCACCTCCTACATTCAGTCAATGTAGAAAAAAGGGGTACTGTTATACTTCAGGTCCAGGGTAGCTATACCATGCAGTGGAGGCTGCTGTTACCAGAATGCACTTTTGGTGGGCTCAATTTGAACTTTCTGACCAAGGATGGAGTTAACATATTTCCAGGGAATGAATTAACAACTCTTAGATTTTTAAATTCATATTGCATTACTAGAAAAGACAGGACTCTTTAGAGCATTTTATTTCAGTTTTCTTGAAATCAATGGCAACGATTTGCCTCTATGGACAAAGAACAATTGAGACTAAAGGAAGCTCAAAGAAACATGCTTGAAACAAGACAAAAATATCTGTATGACATATGTACTTCATCATAAGTCATATTCTTTCTCTGCACAACTGACTGTATAGTTTAAATGAAAAATCTATTTTACCTGATAGTTACTTGTATCAGAAACCTTCACATCCAGTGATCCTGTCAGAACAGCATACCAGTTCGTCCCAATATCACCCTGACGGAATACTGAAAAGATGAAATCTTGTGAATGAGAGCTATTTCTTTAAGTTTAGCAACATTAAGAAACATTTTCCCTCATACTACTGTACCACTGTAGTCTCTGTTGGCACTATAGAATTTGCAGTATCAGGCTACTTGCTTACTATTACAATAATACTTCAAATGACACTGGAAAATACATTCTTTAGTGAAGAGGTTGACACACTATAAAAACAATGGAATCACTTACAATTGCTTCACTCTTCTCCCAAGTTTGATTCTTTTTCACTGCTAATGTAGTTAATAAACAAATAAAGAAAACCCAGAAAAGACTTTCTGAACAATGTCCCACTGAAATTCAGCATCTTGCAGTGTAGATTCAGCTCCCACAGACTTCAGTATGAGCTCTGGCTGAGAAGCAATTGTAGGACTTTTATGTTCAGAAATTCCAACTGTGTGATTACAGAGCATCAGAATTCCTATTACTCTAAGCTATCCCCAGTTGTGTGTGCCTAGCACATGCCAGATTTACCTGAGGGGTACATAAGACTCTACCAAACACCACAGGTCTCCTGGGTGTAATTCCCGGGAATTACACATTCCCATCACAGGACTACCACTTATTTCCATCTCAGTTTCACAGAACAAGCGCAGCTGTCCACCTTCATCTGGCACGCAGGCTGTCAGAGCAGGCACAGTGCTAGCTGTTGTACCCCACAGCAGTATGAAGCTCTGCAAATCTGTCATGTGTTACCCGGAGTGACTGGAAACCAGGCACTGCTAGGGATGTGCCTTGGTGATACACTTCTGCCCCTAATATCACAAAGCACCTACAAAAGAGATCTGTAACACATTTACAGGAGAAGAATGAGGCTTAAGTGCAATTACTTGCTTCTAATCTTTCAACAAACCAGTGGCAGAGTCCTAAATTCAATAATGTGTGCCTTGTTACCATAGATTCAGTGCACACTGTATTTGTAGAGCAAGCAGTACTTCAGTCCTGCCTTCTGCCGTAACTGTGACTATAAATATTTGTATGGTCATTGCCCTGGTTGTGTTCTCCCATCAATCTTCTAGAGACAATCCCAGACTAACCCCCAGTTTTATCTACATGAAATATATCATCATATGAAGCTCTCTCACATGTGATTCCTTTTTCCAGATTTTCATAATATCCACACAGACATATCTGCTGGAGAAGGCTTGGATGAAATTTCTCAAAGGCTTTCACTTCTTTTAGTCTTGTGAATATTATGTCTACATCTTCACTGGAACGTTCCAAAGGTCTGTAATAAAACAAAGGACAACATTCTCAAGGCTTTATCAGAGAAACAACACCATTCACATGCACCAAACTTAGAGATGTTTGCTTTAAATGTCAGACTAGACTATAAAAAAATGCATCTTACATGTACATGTACCTTTCAAAACATCCTAACAATTGCCTGTTGTCAACTGGAGCATGATTATTACCATTACAACACAGGCAGTGTCCAGAAACCCCACTTAGCTCCAAAGTCCTTCTGTAGGAATTACTGTAAAAGTATATATGCTGATTCAACCCTTATCCTAAAGAGCTTAGAATGATAAATAATTTCAAGTTTGTAAGGGAACACAAATAGAGATACAAAAACACACAAGAGAACTGTGGGATAGGTGCTCAAAACAGAAGCTCTCTATCTGGCTAAAAGAAAAGTTTTAGGGATAAGCAGCAACTTCAATCTACATCCAATTCTGCCTCTTACTGGGTACAAACTAACTTGAGTGTTCTGTTTTTTCACTTGCAAGCAAGAAGGATATTCTGTTTCATGCAGTTCCTTTCTTTTAATGTTGGATAAATTAAATACACAAGCAAGAATCTTAACTCTTTATTGGTAAGAGTGAAGAGTTTTAACCCAAATATTTAAGGTATTTAAAATCTGTGACAGTAACACCTTTAAAAAGAAACAAGATTTCAAGATAAATAAAATTGTTGAACTCACTCCACAAGGCAGCATGTGAATCAGCATTTCAGCAGTTTCAGAAAACTAAAACATATTTATGAAACCAAAGCAAATTAGCCTCATGACATACACTTTAAATATGATTATCAAATGTTATGAATCAGCATATTAAACCAACCACTAACCCACAACACTAGAAAGGATCTTTCTTAACAGACTAAATGCCTTCCACTATGCACAGAAAAAAAGAACATTCCTAGGAGATCATGCTAGATCAGATGCAGAAATTATATATGCATAAAGGGGTATCTGGAAGATGGACAGCTGCCTGTGATAATTAGATTTATCACTCACTAAAATTCTGCTAGTTAATTGCACTGAAAAAATTGGTTTTTTAGCCAGTGGATAAGTTTCTAATGGAACAGAAGTCAGGCAATTTACAATGAACTAAGACCAACTTCACAAAGACATATCTTTAGCCTCTTACTGTTACACCCACAGTATTCTCTCCTTCCAGCAGGCTTTTTTTTGGGGGGGAGGGAGGGGTGGAATTCAAATCTGGAATCCAAAGAGGATTTCTCTTTGGAACCAAAGACTTAGAAGGCTTCAAATCTTTGTCTCAGGGAAGAAGCACAGATTCTACTCTCACTGAATCTCTGCCTCTCATCTTTCTTATTAATTTAAGTCTAGAAGAGATTAAATCTCTCTCCTCATTTATATTCCAATTCCTTATTAACCTCAGATGAGAATAATAACTTCAACATCACAGTGACATTCTCTTACACTTCAAACCACAACCAACTACAGCAATTCCTTTTGAAGTATTTCAAGCAAGATTTTCATCCGTTCCTTTTTTTTTAACTGTGCACTAGCTGACAGGTACTAGTGTGTATTAACTCCCTTGTCAAAATCCTTTTAAGAAGGAGGTGAAGTTTGAAACAGATTTTAAATCAGTTTACACAAGACGCTCTTCCAAACTACACTAGCACTTGGAACACTTAACTCCTTTAATTTATGGACTCTCAAATTAGCAGCAAAGCACAGCAAGGACAGAAAGGGAGACCATTGTCAGAATATGTCCTATTCACAGTGAAACTGTGTCTGATGCTGTTTCATTCATATAGCTGCTCATATCTGACTCTATCCAAGTCCATAAGTACACCTGCACAGAACTGCCTGTAGGATCTCAGTGTTCACTGGTTTTAATGGTCAGATGCAGTTGGACAAGAAGAAAGCAAACAGGGTTAGTAAGCAGTGTACATCAGGTTGCATAAACCTCATCAGCACTCCTCCAGTGCTCTTTCTGAAATGGGAATGCAGAAATTTCTTTCACTTCTGGTCCCGTCAAAAGGACCAGACTGGGAGGGAGGATTTAATTCATAGGCTGTGTGTCTTTTTTACTGAGAGTTGCTCAGGCACAGGCTTTCCATCTAGTTCACAATAAGGTGAGAGACGGACTGATTTCCACTGATGTGGCAAGGGATGTCTTGTGTCAGGCAGATGAACTGTAGGAAGAACTCTTTTTTCTGACATAACTGCCTCATGATGCAAGAAAAGCAAAGGACAAGCATTCCCACAGGTAGCTGAGCCACGCTTTACAGAACGTTAAACATCAGCACAGCAGTAAGCTCCACATTTATTGGGAAAGACAAATTAAAAGATGTGCTCCTAGTGCCTCCTCCAGTGCTTTGTACTAGCAGCAGTTCCACCTGGAGTACATGAAATGGGAACACATGGACAGACATGCTCTAAACAAAAGGAGGAATTCATACTTTTAAGTAATATGCATAGTAGTAATCTTGTTATATAAATCGTTATGTATCTTCCAATGTTTCTTAAGAACTCATTATTGGGAGCCATTTGTTTCACTAGAGCAGCCTTTCTTCAAAGTACAGTGAGTTTAGTATTAATGTGTGCAATATTATTTTTTATATTTTTAAAATATTTTTTTATTGGGAGGGCACACACTTCTAGCCTAAGCTAGAATTTGGGAGAAGCTTTCAGTGAATAATTTATCTTAGAAAATGTATCTTCTCCTTCAGTGGTGTTTAAAAACAAACCAAACCAAAACAAAACAAAGAAACAACAACAACAAAAAAAACCAAACCCAAAACAAAACAAAACAGAAAGAGCAGCAGCCAGCACAGAAACATGCAAAGAACCTTAACTGTAGCTCATAATAACAAATTATTAATGTCTCACAAATATAACACACACACAAACACCTAGTTTAAGACTTAGTTGTTTGGGTAATGATCCCAAATATGCATAAATATTGACTAGGATCCAATTTTCTGTCAACAAAATGCCTTTAGATTTGATCAGAGCTCCTGGGAATGGCTTTAATGTTTAGGAGTAAGAAATCAACCAACACTTGGTGTTCAACCTGAGGTGACCCTCAGTCCTTACTAGGCCATGGAATTTTGCCGGCGTAAAAACTCCAGACTGCAGTGTACCAGTAATAGTAGCAGCACTCATTTCTAGGAAGTGCTTATCATCTATAGCAATGAAACTGGACAGTTTTATTTAGCCATAGAGCATAATGAGAATAACAAAACACTATGGCATCAGTCCACTGCTTTTCCAAATGCCTGCAAAACTCAAATTAAATTAACACCAGTAAATCTATTTATGATGCCAACTTTTGTTTTCTATTTTCTAAGTACAAGCTGCCTAGCACAGAACAACATCAGTACAGAACAACACAAATTTGCTTTAAATTGAAATAATATTTAAACAGTTAATACTATATTATATTCCTTAGAATATTAATGATAAAACCTGTTAATTATAAAAGTACTACCGATGGCAGATGTAGAATTATCCAAGCTTTAATGTCACTGTAGTCACACTGATAGGAGTTGCACCTCTGTGATCACTACTGCTGTTCACTACAAAGCAATTTCACCGTGTCCCCCTCTGGTGAGGATGTCCTGTTCTCTTCTGTGCTGTGACATTGATGCTGGTATTCTACTGATGGTGCAGTTATATTATAACTTGTTATCCATAAGTGTAAGAAATTAAAAAACAAATTTCAATGGGACTTCAGCTACCACTGGATTTTCTATTACAGCTCTCCTTCCCTGCATCTAGTCCCATTTCTAAAAGCTCAGTGCATAAGACTATAGATCAGTCTAACACTGGACAGCTCCCTAAAATCAATTAAAATTATTCAGCTCTCAATAGTTTGGTAAAGGTATCTGCATGTGTAAAAGCATTTTAAGGCAATGCCATCCTTCTTGTTGAAAAAGCTATGACTCTATCCAGTGAAGCAGCCACTGCCTGGGCTGCCTCACACAATTTTGTATGAATTTAAAGTCAATCTGTGGAACTATCACATTTCGCGTCTGGTTTTTTTAGGTTTTTTTTCCTTAAAAAAGCAGCTTCTTACTCCTTTTTCCCCAAGTTTTGTGCATCTCCATGGGGCAGCTGCTGCTATATGTAATTTGTCTCTTGGGAGCACAGCAAGTCTTACCTGGCAGTAAAGTTTTCATACAAGACATCATCTATCTTCTCCTTCTGCTTCTTAAACACAACATCACAGCAAATACATACAAGCGACAGCACCAGTGGTAGTCATACACCTCTAGTCAATTATGCCAATACAGTTTCTTTAAAGGATATTTTACCCCTGATTTATTTGGTGATGAAGATTTCAGTCATGTATTTGACCGAGATAAAACACTTAACAATGTCTGCTTGACTATCTGTAAAAAGAGATTAAAAAACTTGCTAAAAGCATACCTTCAGAATGCTGTTTCATAATACTAACTTCAAACAATTCAAGCTTGAAGTCCAAGTACAAACAGAGGATAACTGCCACAATTCTTAACACATTCAAGATGGGGAAGTATTTCTGTTCATGTGCAGCATATATGGCTTTATAAAAGAAACTATTTTGATGGTGTTACAATTAAATATTTGAATGTTTATATGTACTGTGAATGACTTGTTAATGAAACATAGGAGGTATTTTGTTTAGTTTTTATAATTTATCTAACTATAATCTATTACTTTCCCTTGAAAAATAGTATCTGTTTGTTTTTGGTTTTTTTTTAGATTCTTCCTCATAAATCTTTTCTTTACATACCCTGATCTACAACAAGTCAATTTTTAGATCTGTATTTATTGTGGAATGGCAAAAAAATTATTTATTAAGTAATGACATTCATGAAGATTTACTTCAAGTTAAAAATACACTACTGGAACAATACAGCTATAATAGCAGACGAAATATAAAACCAATTTTTTCACCTTCATATGCTTTTTAAAAAGACAAAACACTTCAAGAAAAAAAAATTGTAAGGAAATTTTCTCCTTTGATTTATTAATTTATTAGTGTATGTTGCATGCTTTGCAGCCAAGGTGTGACTAAATCTTACTGAATAAACTCACCAACATTCATAAACATGAACTGGAGCTCATGACAGTTAAAACTCAGAAGTAGATCTGGATGAAATTACATTAACTAGCCCTGTAGCCTCAGACATTAAAAGCACTTTAATATGAAGACAGACCCTGAGATACACTGCAAATGAAATCTGTAACTGAACAATATGCACAAGTGATGATATCCTTTGATTCAGATTCTGGCCACTGCCATGCACCTTCACCCATTTAGGATCTGCACTGCTACAGGTAATGAAAATTTAAACCTGAGAGCAACTATGCAATAACTTCTACAGATTTACATTGATATACATTTTGACAATTGCTGCATTCAAAGATGAAGTAGAAAGTTAGTTCAGGATCCATTTATTGCGGATACTGATAAAGCAGCAGGAGCAGCAAGTGACGAGGCAGTGCAGAAAATGCTACAAACAAAGCAGTATCTTAACAATCATGAGCTTGTTAAATGAAGCAAATTTTAAGACGCAGACAAAAACCAAGGTCACACTGGATAAAAAAATACTTGTATTTGAAAAATGTCTGCTGGCCACCTGACTTTCAGGGCATGATTTCAGTTAGTTGGTTTGCTGATTTTTATTCATTGCTGCACTGTGATTCCTTTTATAAAAGAAATTTAATCTTCTAGGAATGCAGGATTTTAGAGATTTAACACTCCAGTGACATCTCTGGCAATGACAGTTTAGTCTGCTTTCTAGTACCACACCAATCAAGCAGTCACTTCACAAGACTACCAACTAACTTTCAATAGATCACATCCTAATAGCCATATGCACACACCAGTTAACTCTGGTGAGCCATGACAATGTTTATACACATCAATGCCAGGGAAATCACTTCCTCTTCCTCTTAATAACTGTCCATAAAACAAGTGTGTAACTTACTGCAACCACATGTAACAAATGCTGACATTTCAAAGATCTAAGTCTGTGAACAGAGACTAAAAGTCTGAATTTGTTTACAACACTCTCACTATGAGTTATTTTGAACTCATTTATTCAATAAAATGCACAGACCTACAAGCTATACTAAGAATAATTTTGGTCTCTCTGAAGAGATACTGAAAGAAAAAGGGTTTTTTGGTTATTCTTTAAAGACTGCACCTTTGCACTGGGCTAGAAAATGAGCCGCATGATGCAGAAAGATAAATTTGGTATTATTCATAACTCTCAGAAGACTGCACCTTTGTGTAAGTGCTGGAAAGCACTTAGCCTATGTCTCTGTCTCCACGTTTCCACATCCTGGTGCCTGCTGCAGCTGTATCCCCGTCAAACCTGATCCACAAACACACCAGCTTAGCCACTTGCTACACACACACAGAAAACACGCAGGCTGACAGAAGCTGCAGTGTATGTCCACAATTTTGTTCAGATACAAACTACATGAAAAATGGTTGTGTTATTTCTATGGATTGATTACAATTTAAAATCTACTGAAGGCAGTGTAAATTTTACCAATTGTACAAAAATATATTTTAATAGTAAATAAAACAGCATTGTAAAGCAATTCTAAAATATTCACAATATTTCCTGAGTGTATATCTATATTTCATCACCATGACATAATCACAGATTAAAGAAGATGAGAAACATTTTTCATATTTCTTTTACAACATTTTTTTCAGAATATCAGTTTTTTATTCTAGCCTATCTATATTCTGATAAGAGGCCTGTTGACTACTAAGCATATACAAATAAATTACATCTCAAATATATGCTACAATGAACTAAAAACCAAATCCTGAAGCACATATGTTGCTATTCCATAGCATTAATTCAATATGAATTTACACTCAAATCTATGAGAGCATGGCTTAAGGTACAGACCAGAGGTACTATCCTTAATGTGTCCTTTATGTTTTGTTAGATGTAAATGATGCAAGTTGAAAGCCTAACTAGAGTAACGAAGACATTAAAAAAGCTCAGTATGAACAGTATGTCCTCAGAACACCCATTCATGTTTAAATAATTTATAAACAGCTTAGCAAAGATAACATTCAGGTGTGATCCCCAGGTACAACCAGGACACACTGCTGCTTCCCACTGATCATCTCTCTCTCCTGCAAAAAAGTATTCTTGAGAGGGCACAATGTTCTGACCTTTTCTGTTCCTGCTTTTTCTTACCTTTGCACTTGTGACTTTATATATAAATACTGTCCTGTGTGTTTGATTTTTAAGTGCTACTCTTTGGTTTATGTGGTTCGTAACCACATGGAAGCACCATGGCTGAAGTACTGGTAGCCCTAGACCACAGTACCCTACTACACAGCAACAACATTGCTCCTGAAACATTTGGATGGTTCTTCATTTTTATATGTGCTCTCATTTTAGATTTTTGTCTGATACGTACCTTGGGGAAAAAAACCTGATGAACATATACAAAATACATAATTTCTGAGCACGATATGTTTTGTTTAATCCTTTTTAAAAGAAGCTTATTTAAAATTCTTACGCATGCCAGTTTTAGAACCACCTTACTCCTACAGATAGAAATAGATTTATTAACTAAAACATATTACAACTCCACTGTGTAGTAAAAACACACAGTATCCTACAGAGAGCTAACTCATTAAGTGATCCTGTATTTACAGAAAGCACACCTAGGCTACAAAATGCTGTAAGATTTTTTTTAAAGGCTTAAAATACATAGAAATTACATAATAATTAAAAATCAGTACACTGATAGATCATCTATAGAAAACAAACACACTCTAGAAATACAAGTGTAAATTAATTAAAAATACTTTATCTAATGGTACTTAGATTTCTATAATAGTTTTCCAACATAGCTTTAACTGTATTTTTGAAATGGACAAACAGAACAAAATAGGCAAGCGTATTTCCTATGATCACAAAGCAAAGCATGGAAGAGACCAGGAAAAAGCCCACAATCCCAGTCTTGGGTTTGTCCTGCATCCAGATTGCCTTCTGGAAAAGAAGGATAATAGTACACCATCCTTCAAGGCACCTGAAACTGATTATTTCCACTCAACAAACTGGTGATATTAGCTTACTCCAAGTAATAAAAAGGGAAGAAAAAGTTTCATCAACAGGTTTAATAAAATTCCCATTACAAAAATGGTCAACATACAAACACAGTAGCTGAGACATTCGTAAATGAAATGCCTCACATGTATAGCCTAAAAAGATGATCTGCTTGCCAAGGCTGTGCACCTCATTAAGCACAGCCTCCTGAATTTTAGTTTATATTTCATAATGTATTGTATTTCAGAAACTTGAGAAATGACAGGATCACCTCACACTCTGATTTTCCACATCTGCTCCAATGTCAGTTCACAGAGCAGAGAATCAGGCCCTCTGCTTCTGCTTCACTTTGGTTTTCACATGGCTGGGTTGCCATCACCAGTTCTGTTTGTCTTCACATTTGGAGTACTTTCAACATGGACGTTTAGAGTATCTCCAACATTTAAACACGTTATTTAAACATTTAAACATCCTAGCTTCTAAGAGGCCAGTCACCTTTGAGGTCACACATGTCAGAGGAGGGCCTGCATTTGTGAGACCAAAAGTTTCATTAGCTTCCTACAGTTTGCTGCCTAATTGGAGGTGCAGTCCAAAAGAGCTCCTTCTGTGTGCACAGAGGGTTCTCCCCGCAGCACAGCCCCAAATGGCACCACCAGCCACCAAAAACTGGGTAATGATGCTCAGAAAACTGCTGTGTGCCATGCAAGAAAATTCTCTTCAGCAGCTTCATTTGAACCATATAGATCATTTATGGTGTAAATTTTTGTAAACTGTTTTCCTAGGCTATAGGAGACACAGTGAGTATTCAGCAATCGAATTACTTCACTTCTGAGCTACCGCAGTGAAGGTAGGAACACAGCAAAGGATGTTGCAACCACCCACCACGCCACTTGGCATGCAAGATGCTCTCTGCTGCAACACCCCGGGAAAGCACTCCGAAGAATTCCCTTTTTTTTTTTTTTCCATTTATTTATTTTTAAACTGAGCACGACACCTCTGAGCACAGCTCAGCCAGCACTAAGTCTCACCTACATGGTGCTGGCTGTCCGCCTGAACCTGACCCGCAGCAAGCGCTCCAGCCGCAGGACGCTGCAGCAGGGGGAAGAGGCTGAGGCCGCTGAGGGAAGCCTGCGGTGGCCTCTTTGCGGGCGGACATATTTCACCCCGCTCCTCCACCTGCTCGCCCCGCGGGGCGCTCTGAGGACGCGGATCTGTCCCTTCCCGCCCAACCTGAGGCGGCTGGGCCGGGGGCTGTCAGGTGGGGGGGCGGGGTGCTGAGGCGAGGCGGGGGGCAGTGTGCTGAGGCGACGGGCTGGGATGCGAGGCAGAGGGCGGGCTAGGACAAGAACGCCGAGTGATGCGGGTGTCCAGCACGGGGGGTGCCCGCCCAGCAGTCCCCGCTTGGCAGCCCCAGGCGGCCGGGCCGCGTCGCCCTCTCCCCGCCTTGGAACTCCCCCTCCTTCACCACGTGCAGCATTTTCCGGGCAGCAGAACCCGGCGGAGAGCACCTGTCCCAGTGGGGACTGCCCTCGCCTCCGCTTGCAGCAGCATTGCGAGCCCTCGTCCTGCCCCACCGCCCCAGCTCTGCTCCCTCCGGCCGGGCATTTTGCTTCCCACCTGCACGGTCCTTATGTAAGGCAGGATCTGATGGGAAGCGGGGAGGGGGTGTCAGCACACACACACGCACACACACACGCACACGCGCAGACATGCATGCACGGGGGCAGGTTACACACACACAGCATCCCTCCGCAGCCCCTCCCACGAAGATGCCGATACCTTTTATCCAGGCAAGCGATCCACTCGCCGGAGGATGATGCATGGGAGGTGTGAGCGGCGACCATGTTGAACAGGGATCAGGTCGCCGCGCACCCGGCTGGCGGAGGCTCCCCCCGTCCGCTCGCCGGTCGGTTGTCCCTCCCTCCCTCCCTCCCTCCCTCCCTCCCTCCCTCCCTCCCTCCCTCCCTCCCTCCCTCCCTCCCTCCCTCCCTCCCTCCCTCCCTCCCTCCCTCTTCGCACGGCTCGATGGGCTCGCCCAGGCCCAGGCAGCGCGCCTTTCCCGCCGCAGGCAGCGGTCGGGGGGTGGTGGGGGGGGGGTGATACGGTGCCGCCTGCCCGCAGCTCGCCTCAGCTCCTTCCCGCCTCGGGTCCCTGCCGCCTCAGGTCCCTCCCGCCTCGGCCCGCGGCTGGGCTGCTACCCGGCGCCGCCTCAAAACCCCGGGGCACCCGGCCCGACCCTGCCGCCCCGGTGAGAGGGGTTACGCTCCTTCTCCCCCGGCTTTCGTGAGCCTTCCGCTTGAGCCCAGTTCATTGTTCGTTCCCTGCCCTTGCAGGGAACCAGTGCTGCCCTTGACTGTGGTGTGCACTTGGAGAAACAAGCTTTTGGTTTTAATAAGCAGTTCAGGAGTATTATAGCAGCTCTCCAGAGGAGCCCTGTGTCTGCCCCCCCAAGGGGTAAACCCACAGCAGCTGAGCGGAAGGCAGTTGCAGTCCACCTTTCGGTAATTTTTCTGAAGCCTTCCTCCAGCCAACTGTCCACCCTGTCACTGCCCGTGAAACTGTGTCCTAAATACTCTGGTTTATTTTAGGTGAAAAATGAGCTGGGCAGTAAAGCCTGTGAATAGGATTCAACAATTGGAAGGAATCCAAGACAGCATGAGAAAGGTGAGTCTAGTATAGTCTAGTTCTAGTATAGAAAACCATTCACACCCTTCTGATGTCATAGCATGGCCTGCAAGATGCAGGGTTTTAAGGATGCTAATGCATACATGATTAAAAACGTGAGGAGCAGAGGAAGGAATGCAGAGCAGCAGGTCTCCCTGTTTTGGCCAGCTCTATGTGAAATATTTTGTACAAAATATTTTGGGACCTAGGTTGTGTCTTCCCAAGTAATCTGTCTATGACCATAAACTTCACTTTACAGTAACACAACCTGCATTGAGTGGCATGGGAGAAGGGTAGGAAGCTACAGAAATCCCAGTAGGATGTTTGGGGTTACATGTACATGAAAGCAAAGTAAAACTCAAACTTTGCCTTCCTTCCATTTTATAACTCTCTGCTTTACAGTGTGGACACAAATGATTAATTCAGATGCTGATAATCTGCAAGTGCCTTTTACAGTTCTCCATGGGGTATCCTCTCTGCCCTCTATTCTAATCTCTTTTGCTGTACCAAGTCTAATTTTCTTACATACGTGTGCTACTTCACGTTTCACATCTACCTTTTAATGGTCCCATTGCTGCCAACTTCTTCAGCACTTTAACAGAAATAAATGTTAATATCAGGATACTGAACAGTAAGATGACAAATCTAAGGCAATATGTCTTAAAATCTCTTTCAACAAAAGGATACAGCTAAGAAATTGGCGTAGCACAGGAGAATGACACAAAAGCCAATTCTTTCTTTTTGCCTTAAAAAATTTAAAGTGCATGCCAGAGGAATAGAAGAGGCTGCCAGTCAGTGAGATCAAAGCAGCAGCTCTTCCTTTGCTATAATGTGTAGGGAAAAAATTATATAAATTCTTGCATTTAAGCTATCGATGTACTTGAGGAAGACCAACGCTGTTCATTCCTCAGTGTTGTTTGGGAACCAACAGAACAAGAGCTTAAAACTTAAGAAAATCTAAATTCTCAAATGAATGATTTATAAGTTGGTACATACATTAGAGATGATTCAATAAAGCTCACTAATCTTGTACTTCCATTATAAAACATTCATCACATTATTCCACATAATTACAGTTTTCCTTCCAGAGCAATCCCACAAGGCATCCCTTACTGCCCTTTCTCCCCTCAAACCAATCTAAATTGCAGTAGATGTTCTTTCCTCTTAACCATCACCAGGCCTGAGAAAGAGCCCAAAAATTACTCCTAGCTGAAGGCCTCTGTCTTTTCTCACGGGCTGTTTCACTGGCACAGGCAGCATTACAAATACCAGTACCAGCAGTTTTGAACATAGCAACAGCGTAGCTCAGCAAAACCGTGGTGCTGCAACTTTTCCAAGTTCAAGAATCCTCCCTCAAGTCCTCTACCATCTGTATAATGTTTAATGACCCAACCACTAGAGGACAGGCTAGGCCTCCATAAAATGTAGGAAGCAGGGATGTTTTCCTTGGTAAGCAGATAGCTAGGAGAAAATAGGCTGATCTTGAAAAGATGACCTTTGGAAAGTTCTCCTGGGGTGCAGTTTGAAAAAATCTTGTTCACTGCTCTTGAAGGTACCCTTGAGCAAGGAACCTGCCTTCCCTGGGGCAGCCCTCTGCAGTTACCAGAGCTTTTGATTCCCATGAATGCAGTGCCTATAGGCATGCAGGGTGTGTTGCTCATGTGCCTGGCTGTGAGGAGACACTGGCCAGAGATGAGCCTTTTGTGGAGTAACCATTAGCCAAGAGTTTAGCACTTTGTGGATGGTGCAAGCTAGACAGGCCCAGAGTGGACTAGAAACCCTGGGTATAGCCATACATACACAAAAGTGTCTCAATTAGAGCAAGCCAGCCAAAATATACTCTTGCAGCTGGATTATGAGTAATCATGTAGCTTTCTGATTAAAAGATGACTGAAACTTCCCAGAAAAATTTAGGAAGCAGGGAATAAATAATTGATTGATTCAGCCTGTGTTAACTGAAAGCTCTCAAGACTGCACAGAAATTCAGGAGCTCCTGACTACTGAAATAAAAATTCTGGACCCCAGCTCAGTGCATGTTGTTCTGAAATAAAAGAAACCAAATAAGAAGTCTTTCTCACAATGAAAAGTAAAATAGAATGCAGATTATCCTGTGACTGTGTAAGAATTCAGACAATATCAAGCCTAGGAAGTGTAACATCTGGGAATGCTGACCTTATATTAATGGGGTCAAGTAGCCATTCACCTGTGTGTAAGAGCATATGCTAGAAGGAAAATGCTGAAGAACACTCCATTAGTATAAGGACCATATCTCCTCTTGGTGGCTTGTAGTGCCCATTCTTCATTACTTTTCTAAACTGTGTACTTGTATGAAAAAGATTTTTGAGCCCCAGGCATGCTAATGGACAAAAATGCACATATACTTAATCTCACTTATATCTAGTACACCTTTTGTGAAGTTTCACCTGAGAAAGCATAAAGGATTATGCATCATTAAAATTACTAGTGGTGAAAAAACATCTTTCTCAGAAACACATTTGTGGAACTTGACAATAATGTTTCAGATTTAATTTCTTCAGCTGAATAGAAGGCTAATGGGATTTTTTACAATCTGATTTGTGAGACTTGATTATGCAGGCAAAAATTTGGGATGGGAGCTGCTTTCAAAGGAGATTGCTGCTGGAAAATGGAGGTTTTGCCAATTGAGTTATGTGAAAGATCAGCTGGCCTTTTAACTTTCCACAGTTTGCGGAGGTGTGCCAGCACCATGCAAAAGTCCTTGAACCAAAGAAAAACAGAAATCAACCAGCCTTTGAGCTACCCTGTGCCTATAAGACTAAGAGTCAGAAAGTTTAGGGTTCAGACTGTTGTTTGCACTATGGGACATAAGGCGGATAATGTTGAATTTCATACCTTGACTATTTCTTTGCTTTTTCTGGCCAATACAACCACTTGTTCCTTCATGTTTTTACTCAAATATGGTCAAAGAGCTCTTGCTAAAATCTTCCAGAAAAAAAAAATTCTACCCAAACAAAAAACTTGCTATGAACATTTTGAACCAGAAGACTATATGGTAATTGTTAGTGTTTGAAAAAAATTACCAAATGTACTTAGTAATGTGTGCATTACACAGTAATAGGGTACAAGAGAGGGCTACTGTGGAAACCTCTTTACTCTGCTAATTACATCAAGAACTTTAAGAAGTTTCTAGCAACTGCAATAACAGTGTTAGCAATAGGGGTTTCCCTTTTTTCTACAGCAGTTTTGTATGCTATCTATAATGGTCCATAGTAGTGAAATAACAGTTATGATACAGTGAGTAATTAGTGGACTCAGCATCTCTAACCTGCCCATTGGCATCATAAAGCAATTTAATTTCAGAGCAGACTCACACAAAACCCCAGAAGCTCATTCCTGAGTTCTGGCCATCTGTGTTCAAGAGAGTACCCCGGGGAAACATCCAGCTTCCAGCCACCAGTGTGTTCCCCTGATTCCTGTGTCTTTTGATATATTGTTCAGCTTCAGGATTCTTATAATTCAGACTGACTGTACTGAATCTAATTGTTAACACAAGATCTTGGCTATAATCCTTTGTTGCTAAAATAAAACTGTTACATAGGGTAAGATAAGGTATGCTCCAGGTAAGTTTTCCTTTCTGTAGAGGAATCTCAGGTTTGTCATTTAAGCTGATTTTAAGCATGTTTTAAGTTGCTGTATAGAAGCCAAATTAATTAGCATAAATCCAGAATGAATACATAAATTCTACCTCAAATAATAGTTTAAAGTAATGTATCACTCAGAAGACCTGGAAATAAAAGCAAGACTGTCAGAACTGTGATGCATGTTTAGAATCCAGCAGTGCCACATTCAGAGTGGTTAGGGTTGTAGGAAACAATTTATTATCATTTGTATGTCCATAATAGTGACTGACCTCAGAGGTGAAACCAGGATACAGTGGAATAAAGACAGAGAAACCTGCATATGAGTTCTTTTGGGATTTGAATGCTGCAAAAGATGTGATGATATACAAACTTAAAACAAAAACTGCCTGTAAAGCCTACAAGCTGTTGATTCTCCTCTCCAATGCTAATCCTTAAACCCTTCATATTATGATATAGCAAAGGCTATTTAGAACAAGGAAGAACTTCTTTCCCAATTTAAATTCCTGCCTCATTCCCTGTTTCAGCTCTTTCTTGCTCCTGTCCTCCTCATTGATTCGGGGAAACTCCCCAGTTCCCTTCAAAGCACTTGCTTCGGAAATTCCATGGCACCACAAGCCTTTCCCCCATCATTCAGTAAACCCTCCCACCACACTTCTCATGGTAGCTGTACTGTGTGTGATATTCTGGAAAATGTCTCAGTGGTGCCAAAAAAAAAAAAAAATGGATACAAGTTACAGATCGGTAAGAAGTAAATATACTGGAAAGAAAACACACAGTGTCCTACATAAAAGGAGAATGAGCAGAGGTGCAAGGGGGAGAAAACACAGCTGTGCTGATGTTTATGTGACTCAATAAAGTTCAGATTCTGAGCTTTATAAAATCAGTTGGCAGTTCAGCAGGACCAGGACTGTTTCTTAAATTCCTGAAAGCAAATGAGGTAACTGGACTTACAGCATATGCCCAATTACATGTATATGCCTTACAGATGGCATACAGATTATATTATTATATATGGCATTACTTATTATGTATGCCTTATGCAGTTTTTCTGAACAGTAAAAGATTGCTTATTTACTACATACAGTGCTGTATTCCGCATCATTTTCCCCATCCTTATTTGACATTGTCCTTTCTAATGAATGTAAAATAAAATATTATCCATATCGTAGTAAGGGCCAACACATGGGGGGTTGTATTAGTTTATACACCTTGAAATAAAATAATCTCAGATTTATAGCATTAATTACAATGAGTCTGTGATACCATTTCTCACTGAGAAAGCACAGTGCAACAATCTCCTTTTGTATTATTACTTGGCAGAATGTTGCACAGAAGTGCTATAAACATTTTTCTGTTTGAATACCAATATCAAAGGAGTTGCATTGTGAACAGATGGTCATTTGATTTGCACACCTGAGATCTGAGCCCATATCCTGAGATTAATTCCAAGAAAACTCTGAGAAACCACACAGTAAAAAATATGCTTCAGATTATTGATGTTGAAAACATGTGAATGTATAGGTTTCATATTTTTACTTCAACTGAATAGTGGTTTTCTCCATAGGATTTTCATCAAATTCTTCCTGTCTTAAAAACTGGATGAGCAGGGAAAGGTGTGAATGGGGCTATTCTGTTTAATTCACTTCCGCAGTTGTTTCAAGACCTAACTGGCTGGGCTGGGAATGAAAGGCAGAATCTCAGAATCTTGCTTCACTGGAAAAAGAAAGTCTATTTAAATAAATAAACAAGTTCTAATGTGGTCACAAGAGTACTGTAAAGATTAATTAGCTGATGAAGTATAGTTCTGTGAAGATGCAACCCTTCATATAAATGTTAATTTATTAGCGTTTAGATCTACAGACACAACATTTGGGGTTTCAAAAAACTTTGTATACACAACTGCGGATGCCAGAAGGAATTCAGGATGATAAATATCAGGAAAATACTTTGCAGTTGCCAAAGATACAAGGCAGGCTGGGATGCAGACCGTGCTTTGACCCTTTTCAGCACAACATGCAGCAGGCAGTAGAACTTTGTGCCACACTGCACCCACCCAGGCTGCCATCATGTTCCTCCATCTGTGAGTACAGGACAGACACAGCAGTGCTCCTTAACAGACCCCCTTAAAACTGCTCAGCTGGAGCTAAACCACAAATGTGGTCAATAGGGTCTGGCTTTGTGCCCAGCCATAGGAATAGGGTTCATGGAGTTCTGGACTGTCTTTCCACATACCCACAAAGCCTGAGAGGTACTTTATTCCTGCTCCCTACTGTCTGAATGCAGCTGTGCTGCCCCTGGACCTGACCTGACCCTACAAGTGTACAAAAGTGAAGTTCATGTTGTCTATATGTGTAATTGCTTATTCCTTTATCCTCCATTCCCAGCTTTGCTATGTTTCAGCAATCAAATTTGCATCAAAGGCTGCAAGGAAAAGTAATTTTTGCTTAGCTGCAGAGTGTGATGAGTACATTTTCAACTGTTTGGGCCAAGTTTTGTTTTCACAATGTAGTGTCAGCTCTCTCTGCTAGATACAGATGGGCAAACCACTGGGCAAGTAGAAGATTAGTTCATGGCCTGCCCCTAAATTTGCTCCAGCTGCTACTGAAGCCATTAGATATCATAATTTGTTACTATGAAAGAACTAGTTTTCATCATTTTACTGGTTGAAGTTTGAGGAAAGCCTGGGAATTCAAAGGAGCAAGGTGCCCCATTAGGATCACTATGTACTCACAAATGATATCTAGAAAATTAGAAATGCATAGAACATTGTTCTAAGCATTATACTTTTATGCTCAGTATAATTTATCTTTCTGTACTAAATTCAAATAGATTTCGTTTTCAACGTTACTTGATCAACATAGGATTTTTTTTTCCTGAAGTCTGTTCCCCGTTTCTCCTAGCAATCAGTTCCAGAAATCACAGAATCACAGAATCACCCGGGTTGGAAAGGACCTCTGAAATCATCAAGTCCAACCCTTAATCCACTACCACTGTGGTTACCAGATCGTGGCACTGAGTGCCACATCCAGTCTCTTTTTAAAAACCTCCAGGGATGGAGAATCCACCACCTCCCTGGGCAGCCCATTCCAATGTCTGATCACCCTCTCTGTAAAGATTTTTTTCCTAATATCAAACCTAAGCCTCCCCTGACAGAGCTTAAGTCCATGCCCTCTTGTCTTACTGAGAGCTGCCTGGAGAAGAGACCAAATCCCCCCCAGCTCCAACCTCCTTTCAGGGAGTTGTAGAGAGTGATGAGGTCTCCCCTGAGCATCCTCCAGACTGAACAACCCCAGCTCCCTCAGCCCTTCCTCATAGGACTTGTGCTCAAGTTCCTTCACAGCCTCATTGCTCTTCTAATCAAATCAAATATATCTATTTATCATTCTTTTCAGAATGATGTTTCTCTATTGATACATAGGTACTTAAAAAATAGCTCTGATGAAAAGTTGAGATTCTTCTATTTATCTGTTTTTTTGTTATTCATAAGGCATTTGGCATAAAATTAGTTGACTGCAGTCCTCTTGAGCTCCATCAAGATAATTAATAAAATAACATCTCAGCAATATTTATGCTAATACCACACTTCTCCTTAGAATCAAGAGGTTTTCAAAGGGAAATAAGGGACATGGTACTTAGATTCATAGAAAGGTCTGGGTTGGAAGGGACCTTAAAGATCATCTAGTTCCAAAGCTCTCTGCCATGGGCAGGGACACCTCTCACTAGACCAGGTTGCTCCAAGCCCCGTCCAGCCTGGCCTAGAACACTTCCAGGCATGGGGCATCCACCTGTCTGGGAAATCTCTTCCAGTGTTTCACCACCCTTACATTAAAGAATTTCTTCCCAATGTCTAACCTAAATCTACCCCCTTCCAGCTTAAAACCATTACCCTGTGTCCTGTCACTCCATGCCCTTATAAAAAGTCCCTCCTCAGCTTTCCTGTGGGACCTTCAGGTACTGGAAGGCCTCTATAAGGTCTCTCTGGAGCCTTCTCTTCTCCAGGATGAACAACCCCAACTTTCTCAGCCTGATATCAGAGGTGCTCCATCCCGCTGGTCATCTTCATGGTCCTCCTCTGGACTTGCTCCAGCAGCTCCATATCCCTCCTGTGTTGAGGGCTCCAGAACTGGACATAGTACTCCAGATGGGGTCTCACAGGAGTGGAGTAGAGAGGGAGAATCACCTCCCTCAACCTGCTGGCCACAGTTCTTTTGATGCATCCCAGAATATGGTTGGTTTTCTGGGCTGCAAGTGTGCATTGCCAGTTCATCAACCAAATTCCCGGCAAATAAAGCTCCTGTCTTGTGGTTTATAGGTAATTTCAGTAGTCTTCCTTCTCTAGCTCCCAGAGCCTGTTGGTTTTAAATGACAGTGAGCAACCTTAGCTGTCCCACTGATTACTTTTTTGTAAATTTGAGATCTGTAAAATACTACCTACAACATAAAATAAACACTTCTAAAAAGCTTTATCAGTGAGCCCTATATAACTGGGACATGTAATTTTATTAGACCTTACATGAAATAATGACCTTTGGTCTGCACTGAATAAAGAAATGAGTCTTAATTATTTTCTGTAAATTTTTTTCTGTAAATTCTAGGGTTTTTTCTATAACTATCTGTGAAGTTAACTCAGATAAAACCTTGAAATTATTCCAGTGCAGGTAATATTTTAATAAATACATTCAATGAAAGTCAAGGACATTCAGTAAGTCTGAGACAATCCTCTTTACATAGGTTTCTTCACTACTCTACGGACAGAATTGTAATTAGCATCATAGGAGTACTCTGATGACAACATTCAGAGCTTTATATTTATTTGTACAGTTCAGTATTGTTTGTTATAGGTAAAGATCATATCTGGCACTTCTGCACACAACAACACATTTATGAAATAATTAATTGTGCAGCTTGATGTGCATTCAATGCAGATATTCTGTTAATCACAATACAGTAAACAAGTTAATTCTCTCTGCAAGTTTTGGTTCACAGGATTAGAGACTTAGTTTTTCTGAGAGCCTGCTGGGGGCACCAACACACACCCATAAAAAACAAAAAATGAAATGAGGCAATTGAGACAAGAAAAACAAATTCAATCATTTACTTATGTGGTAAAAATGACACAATTTGCTTCAGATTATATACGATGTTTGTAGTCCTTTTCACAGCTTTGAAAATGCACCTTACAATAAATTTGCTTGCAGGCTAACACAAATAATTCAGATCAAATGGCTAAAGAGTGAGTCAAATACAGCTTAGGCACACCTGATAATGTACTCTAACTTAGGGAAAATGGTGAACCAATTGGCAAGGTGGGAAGGAAACTGTCTTGGCTGTGAGCTGCATCCTGGCTGGCAATTGTTGATTGAAAAACAAGACTATTATTGAGTTGTGTAGGCCAGAAGTTCATTGACTCTGAATTTGGACATGATCTGAATTTCTCCAGGACCATAGAGAAGAATCTCATTTAGAAAATTCCATGCAGATAAAGAGAAAATAAAGTTACCACTGGGGAAATAATAGAAAAGAAACATCTCCTAGACACTAAGCAGAAGTCTTCTAGGAGCAACCAAGAAATTCAAGTGAGGAAGCACCTCCCCGTTGACCCAATGGTTCATAAACTATCTGGCATTTGGAAGCATTCCTGAAAAAGGAAAGAGAAATGACAAAATATTGCACCATTGCTGGCAGCTTGTATTATCCTCCCATAGCCCAAACATACTTCTGACAGGGCAAGGATTCATTCCATATTAGCATTTTCTGACATTCGGTTTTTGTGTTCTTCTGTTTCTATTCATTCTAACCTGTTCCATTATTCAATCCAATCGCTTTTACAGTAATTACTTTTTTTTTTAACATTGAAGTGAAATTTCCTACACTTCAATTTGTACCTGTTGTCTCTTGTTCTGCCTCTGGACATCCTTGAGAGGAGTCTGGCTTCACTTTCCTCATTCCACCCTCATCAAGTATTTATAAATATTTATAAGATCACCCCCTGAGTCTTCTGTTTCCCAGGCTAACTGGATCCAGCTCTCTCAGCCTCTCCCCATATGTCAAATGCTTCAGTTCCTTAATCATCTTCATTACCCCCTCCTGGTCTCTCCCCTGTAAGTCCATGTTTTGTACTGGGGAGCCTGGAACTGGTCACAGCACTCCAGATGTGGCCTTAGCAGTGCTTGGTAGAGGAGAGTAATCAATATCTCTTCACCTGCTGGCCACGCTCTCCCTAATGCAGCCCAGAATGCTGCTGACTTTCTGTGCTACATGTCCATGCTACATGCTGGCTCATGTTCAAATAAAATGAGATGAAACTGATACAGGAAGTTGATCTCTCGTTATTCCAACCCTGGATCTTGAAGTACATCTTGAAGTTCACAAGTCAAAGCCTGCACAGTCAGCTCCCCATGGAAAGGGAAAATTCTATGAGTTTGTTTTAGTTCGTTGTTCCTAGAAAACTTAAGTTCATTGTATGATTGTTGGAGTATTCCAGCCATGGGAGAGATGGAAGAAGGAAGCAGGACTGGAGGGTGCATTCTGGGGCCTCACCTGCTGGACTTCCCATGGACAGTATTGCCATGCTGGAGCAAAATTAAGGTTGCTTTACATGTCTGATACTTGAACCCTCTTTTCAGACACTTCCGGTTTTGTTGAATTTTAAGACCTTAAAATGAATTTTGCATATTTGTGTCTCTCTTTATTAGAAAGCCTCAGCCAATGCCATTTAATCACATATTCATTGTTCTGCTGCTGTGACTATTCTGGTGACCTTTTTTGTAAGCACCTTTGTTATGTTCCTGGTCTCAAACAGGGACCTGAGATCTGATAGGATGTCCTTTCTGAAAAATCTTCTCTGGCTTTTGTTTTTTCCAATGAGACCCACATATACAGGATGTTTCTCTAAGAACCTAGAGCTCAGGGCTTCAAGTCCACCCTGCTGAGCCATCTGAAAAGAGCTAATAACAGTGGTACATCTGGATTTCCCAGCACTGTTGTGAAACTTAATAACATTTGAAAAGCACCTTGATTCTACAGTGATGAGCTCAGAGAAAAGCTCATAAAGGTATGATTAACCTTATGGTTACAATAGCACCTGGACAGACTGCAAAACTAGAGCAACATAGAGAACAAAGTTAATTAGGGAAACAGAGTCCATTTGTTCACTGCATAGAAGGAACATGTTCATTAAAAAAAAAAATAGGGAATCTGATAATAAATAACTTCAGTAAATATATAGAAGAAGGCCATGGATTATTTTAATTCATTAATTTTCTAGATTTTGAGTGCTCAACTTTGCAATTTTAGTATTGTTCAGATGCACATAATTTTTGGCCAACTTTCCTTACTGCATGTAAACATTGCCTCTAGTCAAGAGCTTTATCAATGAACCTACTGGATACCTCAGAGGGCTAGGATGGAAATGAGTCTCTAGGGACAGTTCACTCCAGGATTCCCTGTGATCCTTTTATTTCACAGCAGGATGGGTATGGGCTAGACCTTAAGTACAGCCCAGCAATATTGTCCTCAGCTGACCTGCTTGACATGCTTCCAGCCTTCACTGAATATTCAGAATATCCAACAGCCCTCATGTTGCCATAGTCCCCAGGGATGGTTATGTGGCACAGCCTGCCATAAAGGCTATACTTGGTCAATTTATGAGTCCTGTGCTGATAAAAAACATTAAGTCACCCCTAGGCATTTTTAGAAGACTATGCACCCATCCTTTACCTCCTGAGCAGAGCTCTCAAGAGGAGTTCGCAGAAGTACCTACATTTGCTCTCCTTAGTAATTTAGGCCCTCAAAATAGCAGTAGTTTGTTAGTCCACCTTTGCCAAAACTGATTCTAAATGATGAAATTAAAAGGTTTGTGGAATTTTGACATCTCTGCCTTTTACATAACCTAATTTTCTATTGTGAAATCAGTGATATTTTTCTGCTTGAAATACCGATATTACACATTTCTGTTGCAGCATGATCCCAGAGAAAGTGAAACAAGCAAAGTGCTGATTCACTTCTTCTGCTGATCTTTTTGGACTTACATAGAAGGTTTTAGGTTTTCAGCTAAGGTTTTTGAGTGTTGAGGGATGTACACTGCACAAGCACACATTGCCTCTGACTAACCAACCCATCTCATTACACTTTGGCAGAGCAGTGATTTATTCTGGGTTTTCTCCTCTGGAAGAGATGAGGTTACAGTATCCTCCTACTAAGAGCATGTAACACACATCCACCAAAAATGCTTCAGCTAATATTTGCTAGCAGGAAAACCAGGGAAATAGGCAAATGGTAAAACTTTAATTTTTTAAGGCTTTTTTTTTTTTTTTTTTCTGGCCCTCAATAAGCCAGGAAATATTCTGTCATCCTATTATAATCTTATACAACATCTGCATATTTGAAGCTAACACAGGGCTCCTTTCCCTCTGGGAAGGAAGACCATGAGAATAACATGCCACCATCCAATTACAGAAATGTATGTATTGAAGTAAAAATATTTAAACAGATGTTTAAATAAAAGACTTCATTTCCATTGTACAGCAGAAGCACATCTGCTGTACTTTAAATACTTGTTATCCATGCCAAAGGAATACTGTGGAAGAGAAAATGCATTTTTATGTGCTTTTCCTCTGAGTTTACCCTATGTGAATATGGAAAGAGTCTTTTCAGTAGGAAAAAAAGCACTGATTGGGATCACTTGACATTTTGTATTTGCCCCACAGCTGCCATTTGTGAGTAGGATGAAAATCAAGTCCTGGCTCCTGATTTCTGGCTTGATCTTTTAAAACCCTTGAATATTACTAAAATAGTATCAGGAAGGAAGGAAAGGACTGACAGCACAGTGAGAGATCAAATTAATATAAACATACTGCAGTGCTTCACTCACTTCCTATCAAAACATTTTCAGGCATTAGCTTATTGGCATTGTTCTTCAAAAGGAAAATATTTGGTGTCATATTATTACCACCAATGATCCAGTGCACCTGCATCCATGTGATACAGTGTTTTTTGGGGGGACAGGCTTGGTTTTTAGTATTAGTGCTTCAAGCACGTATGAGTTCCCGACTTAGGAAGCAGTGAAGTGGTGGCTTTAGAGTGGTAACCTTAATTACTTATAAGGTAAGGCTCTTATGTTTCCTCACTGGTGAGTCTAGAAGACTTAATACAGTTATATTTAGCAGACAAATTGAGTGAGAAGCATCCACCTCTAGTAACTGTGCTCTGTACCTCAGCATTAAGAAGCACTCCAGCAGGCATTCCACCTTTGTTCCCAGAGCTATTTCAGTTCACAAACCTTTTATGTGTTCCTATCTGACCTAAGTACCCATTCTCTTATTTTGACCATATAAATATATCCATAAGATATTATTTAAAGCTAGTAGCTTATTAGGGCACAGGAAAAATAAAACCTTGAAAGTTGTTTTTTTTAACCACATCTTCCTGGAAATCAAGTGTGCATCAGCAGTCTAACAGGGGAGCCACACCAAGCTAGCTGCAATGCTTCCCCAGGAAAGCTCTCGGGAACACAGAAGTTTTGCCATGAATCCGAGCGAGACTGGAGAAAGAATGGAATATTAAATGCTATGCACATGAAAGTGATGCAGAGGTGGCTCTGCAAATCCTTTAGAGTCTAACCACAGAACACAAAGACAACGTTGCTCATCACTGTCTTGTCTGGGGCTTGGAGGAAGTAGAATGGATCTGTAATGCATCACTCTAAGTCTGCTGGATACAATAAATACAAACACATTCACTTTTTTGGTACAGAAATTGCTAGCCTTTTGGTACTATTAACAAGCACCCTGAGAGGATTAATGTGGTTGATATAAATCGTACCATTGCATTATGCTTTTGCACTGGCAACTGCTGAAATCAGATTAACTAGTATTATGCTGTAATGTCCCCTAATGTACTCTATATTTTCAGTTATTTCAAAAGCACAGTTTATGAAAATTATGTTCATTTTCTGGCAGAATAATACTTTATGCCATAGCAGACGCTTAAATGGTAAAACTATACAACAGGGATTTTTGAAAGTAATGTTTTTGTGCTTCGCTTGTCTTCATTTTAGTGCAAGAAGCTTATGAGATTTATATCTCTTCTGCCAATACTTTCCTTCTGCTTTTTTTAAATTTTTACTGTGCCTTGGTTTAGAAATGTCAGCTATTCCTTTTTTGTTTCGGTTTTTTGTTTTTTATTGTTCTAATTTTAGTTTTAACCAAAACCATTTCCTCATTAAAGTGCACAAAGTAGGATCTATCTGCAGTCTGAACAACAGCTTTTTAGATTTCTTGTAAATTAAATAAAAAAGGAACTGAATGTGAATTAGTTCAGAAGTGTAGCCAAGTGACCTTATCAGCCCGTGACCACAGTGGTGCTTTGTAGAAAGATGATAATTTTTATTATTTTCAGTGTTTTTGCTGTTTAGTATTCTACTGATAGAAACAGAACTGTTCTCCCTGTTCCTACCATTGCAAAGCGAGTACCTGCTACCTTCTCCACTATTACCATGAAGAGAATTTGCAAAGTGAATTGCGTTCACCAGTGTGCATGGTCCATGTTTTTATTCTTCATTCTAAGAATATAATTAAATTTAGCTTTCCAGACAGTAGACAGAGGAGTAAATACTTTTAAGTGAACTGAACAGCTATATATCAAATCAGAAATGAAAAGCCCATCTGACTCAGAAATGTGTTGAAAATGTTATATTGAGACTTTGAATCCTCTTCAAAACAAAGTGTCTGAAAATAACTTCCTTCATTTATAAAACTGAGCTTGTTCAATTTCTGATAAAAATAGCAAATCTTCTTAGACTGGATTAGTTAGATAAAACTAAATCAGACCTTGTTTGAAGACAGATACAGCTATTACCTCATAAGCTGCTGTACAATAGCTTGCTGGAGGTAAGGGAGGCTTTGGCTGTCAACAGAAACATTGTGAATTCATAATCATCAGAAATAAGCTGACCTCCTCTCCTGACTCCAAAAGCAGGATTAGAAAGCCTTTCAGTAGGAGACTACACTTTTTCAAATAACATGGAAACAAGGAAGAAGAATCTGGAAAAAAATTGTCTGGGGTAAATACATGAGGCAATGGAAGTATATTATGCACAAAACTGACAACAATCAGACTGACAAATGACAGAACAACTGAACTTAAGCTGCACAATCGTAGTGAATTGTTGCTAGTATTTCCTGTACAGCATAGTGATCCTTTAATATTTTTCTTTGTAAAACTAGCTAAGTAGTCAGGATAGTGGAAGAAACATTATATTTGATATTTCATGGAAAAAGTCTCAATGAGATTTCAGGCATCCTCTAGTGTGGATATAAACCCATGGCATCAGTAGTAGTGACACTGACTTGGGATGACTCCGTCTCTATTGGGAAATATTGGTGGTATTTCTCATTGATGTTTTTAGTAAATCTGTCATCATGATTTCCCACACTAAATACCAGTTGGAGGGTCATACAAGCCACTGAATAATATGTTATAATCTGTAGTACCTCTTCTTTATTCTTCACTAGTTTTAATAGATTCAGCAGTCACAGATTTTGAACTTTTCCTGCTGGAAAAAGTAATCAATGTAATCAATATAATAAAAAAGGAAAAAAAAAAAAAAACCTGAATTAATCATGAGCTATAAGATCACAATTTTACCCTGCAAAACTATTTGACAGATGATTTGTACTCTAAGAAAGTTAGAGAATGTTGTTATAATTGTTTGTCTCAGCCACAAGTTCACCAACTGTATATATTTAAGAAGTTCTCACTGTTTCCATTTGCAGAAAAAAATGTGATCATATGATCCTTTCATAAGATAAGCTACCACTAATTTTAAACACTATTATTAGTCCCTCTTTCTTTTTCAAACTAGGATCTCATGGAATTTTACTGTGTTGAATACAGGTCCTTGAGTTGTGAAATGCTCACCGAGAACTTTTAAAATTCCAAAGATATTTTAGTCCTGACAGCATGTGATGTGTGGTATGTCATTCAACCCTTCATGATAATACAACATTTTTGCCTGTATGTTGTAAATGGATCCATATGCTCCATTTACATTTTGTGTTCTTGCATGAACTCTGAAGTTACTTCAGCTGAGAATACAACCAAGGATGTATTGTCTACCAGTTACTTTAAGACTCCTAACTACATTTAAATCAAACACACCACTTAAGCTTCCAATTTGAGGGTTGTCTCAAAGTCTTAAAATCAGTTCTTCCTAGAAAAGAATATATATTTTTTTTCTATTATTTTTCATTAACATTTTGTAGCTTAATATGTACAAGACTGAAATCACCATTCCTTACCCTACCTCCAAACATGTCCACAATAAAAAAATGAGGCGTTCTTACCATTTGAAGATCTAGAGCAGATGGAGTTTGGCTATTCTGAGTCAGGGTCACAAGGTTTCATATTTCCCTCCGTTCAAGCCTTGTAACACTTGATAAGCATTAGTCATAGAAGAGTCTGCTGCATATTACTCTTATCAGTGTGGCTGGAAGAAAAAGCAGCTTTTTTTGTAAACTGGGGAGTCTGAGCAGAGACTTGAAACTGGCATGAAGTCAGCATCAGTCTCCTGAGGCCATCAGTACTGTCTGGCTTCTGCCAACCAGGACTGCAAATTGTTCCATGTTTGCTTCAGAACTTTGTTCTGCATATGGCAAGGCAGAGTATTAACAGCTGAAGAAATGGACCAGCCAGTGAAAACTGTTTGTAATTAGCCACGTATGATTGTGCTGTTCAGTGTTGAGTCTGAATCTTGGCAGTACTGACCCTTGCTCTCATTTGAGGAGGTATATTAGGCATGAATTTAACAGTATTTGAGTTTAGAAGATTACATGTGAATGCATGTTTGTAGCAGTCAGAAGCAGAAGCTAAAATATTTTCAGAGAAATCCACTGCCAACTAAACAGAAACTGTAGCTAAGCAACACAGAAGCACTGCTTCAGTTATTCATGACTCGGAAACACAATTTAACCAATGTGTGCCTCCCCCTGCAGTTAAAGTGCCCAGATTTACTTGGCTGCTTCATTTCACTAATCTGCAGTATGTTTTATTGCACAGTTCTAAAGGCCAATATGAAATGGAATCATCCTCACAACAAAAATTGCTAGGGAAGTTTGATAATGTTGAGTACAAGCATAATGTACTCAAAAAAAATTAAGCTAATTCATATTATTATATGGTTAACAAGATAAGAAATAAATTAAATGAAAGATTTTAATTTTTTTTTTCTTTATAAAACTGAAAGTGGCTTTTTACTTTGAGATTTAAAAGACCATCTGACAGGCAATGCCAGTCTTACTATCCCAGGAAATACAGCCTGTGCCTGCCACAGTAACCCATCACTTGAACCAGGTGAAAACAACTTTTTCCAAACAATTTAGTAGTATTGGCAATGTGAACTTCTACTGGGACTTTAAGGAAGTATGTTATACAAAATATTTGTCCTGGTGTTTCTCCATCCCTACTAATCATGGTCCTTTTCCCCTTTCTCTGGGTCTCAGTGGATGAAGAAGGATAGGAGATCTACTGTTCAACTCAGTCCTGAGCTAGGAATTCTTGTAGTATATTTAGCATCAGACAAGGAGCAAGTTTTCTCAGAAGCAGGAGGGTGCATATTCTGGTTCATATGACTGAAATATGTAGGTATTTATTGAGAAACCAAAATGGTTCTACATCTCCAGTATAAAGAGCTGTAGACACTCAATAATATATGTTCCACGAAAATGCTATGCTAATTATCTCATTAATCATTCCACATGAAATTATATGTTTCCTCAGTCTGCACCAGTACTTCAGCTTCTCTCCCTTGACATGTAAGCTATGTACAGTGAAACATACTTTTAAAGCTATTACTCACCAGCGGGTTCATAAGGAGTATCAGAATTTCACAACTCCACTGGAAAAAGTGTGAGCTGCACCTGAAATTTAAAAGTCCAGAATTTGAAGCAGAAATAAAGCAAACAACTACGTGAACTACTGCCTTGAAATATGTGCAAAGTCTAGGTTGGAAAATTTCATAATGCCAATATTATGGGAATTCTGCAAGGCTGAATTCAAATAATGTTCAAGTAAATCCTTCATTTGCTGTTATGATTACTTTGTGCATAACTTATGGAGTTTTAAGTTTTATACCAATTCTTATCACAGTTTTAGATTTCAGAAAAAAATTTTTTTAACATAAGTTAAGAATACCTATTTTGGCCATCTAAATAAGTTGGTTTAGGTTTTCATACTTTGTGACATGAAGAAGGAACCATCTAGACTGTCACTGAAAAGGAACAAATTTTTAATTAAAAAACCCCACAACCTTTTTAACTAATGGTAGGAACCAGTTCTTTAAGAAACTGGACAACAGAATGAGACACTTGAGCTCTCTTGGCTCCTGAGAGCAAACTGACAACATTAGTGCTGACCTATATGTATTTTGATTAGCTCAATGAGAGCCCCAGTGGTATCCAGCTATTCTGTTCTCTTCTAGATAATGTGTGTTACTCAGGCACAGTAATTAACCTTACACAGGCCCTTCCCTTCTTATGTATTAATCACATTTGTATGGGCTAAACACATCATAGCACCATAAGATTTCCCAGGTAGAGAGGTTTTCTCTACCTGTACGTGGGCAAGGTCAGTTCCTTTCTGTGCTTGTTTTATCCTTGGCATTGTACCTCTATAAGACAGGTACCTAATATGATGGTTTCAGATGTGCTTTTATGAGCTAACCCACCCTAAATGTTATTATAGATAAAAAGAGCTTTAAAAAAGGCAAACTAGGTAGTCTGCTTCTTGTCTGAGCTTCGAAAGAGACCTGCCAATGACACAAGAAGCTTTCAGACATGTAAGTGGCACAAATGAGAAATAGAAGAATTAAAAGCTTTATGTTCTCAGTCCGTCTTCCTCCCCCTCTATTGCAGTCCAGCAGTTTTTTTGAGTTTTCAGACCAGAAAGTTCTCTTCCTCCAACTTCAACCAAGAGCAAGACTTGCATTAGAAATGATCCCAACAGCCATAGTATTCCTTTTGTCTGCAACATGTACCTGTGTCATTCATTCAACAGGCTCCTAGTAGGTTTGAAAGCAGAAGAAACATGTGAGATCTGGCAGATTTCCTGGTACAGCCCAGAGTCTGGATACTTGGTATCCTCAGCCTGCTTGGAAGAGAGCAAGGCAGGTTTAGCAAAATATTTTTCAGCTTTTCTTGTTTATCAGATCAATCAAGAAATAATTTCAGAAGTTCCTGCTTCCTTTGAAAATCTAACTTTAAACCCAAATGTCATCTAGGTGTTAAGTCCTCAACAGATTTTTTTTTTTTCCATTCTGAAGCTCTTAATATGGGGGATCTGAAAACACAAATGTCAGCTTTTATATACCTGGCAGGTATAGACAAACAATATTTCACATGATCTATGTCCTTTGAGACCTGTTTGGACCACCTAATTCTTTTTCACCCACATGCTAAGGACTTTTCTGTGCATGAAAGTTTGGGTTCTGGGGAGAAACACTGCTCAAGACTCATCTGAGTTTAATGAGGATGCAGTTATAATACACACCTTGAGATCACATCCAGTACCCCAGTAATGACAGCTGTTTATTAGCATACAAATCTGAAAGAGCCCAAATCTGAATGGACAACAGCAGCTTTTCACAGCACCTGTGGTATGTTCTTGAAAGATCTTTTATATCAGCAATTAGATTATTATCTTATTATTAGAGGAAATGACAAAATAAAAAAGCCTTAATAGAACTACATGTGTAGTGAAATGAGGCAACCAGGTGCCACTAATTGCCTTTATTGGCCCCCCCATTCCTGCTCATGCACAGTAGGGGCCCACCCTTATCAGGCACAGGTGGGCTTAACACAAGCTTATGCCCACTACCTGGCAATTAATGGCACCTGGTTGCCTCATTTCACTACATACATGCATATTTAAACACATTTATACTTGCAAGTATGATAGAGGGGAGTCCTCGTTAAGTTACAGTGTCAGAGCAAAGCCTGGGAGCATTGGAGAAGGCTGCCCTGGGAAGTGGTGGAGTCACCATCCCTGGAGGTGTTCAGAAAACCTGTAGATATGGCACTTCAGGACATGGTATGGTTTGCATGGTGGTGTTGGGTTGACAGCTGGACTTGATGATCTCAGAGGTCTTTTCCAACCTTTATGATTCTATGATATGACAGCCCCACAAAATGTTTAGGGAACTGTCTCTCTGATGTGGAGTTTCCTTCATTCACAGTATTTCCCATGCCCCTGGCTCTATAGCCTGATCCCTTATTATCCTCTATTTCAAATACTTTTGTTGTGGATGTCTGGTTTGAAACTGTCATTTTGTCCCTTTTGTCCTTTCAGGCTGTGGAGGCACCTATGTTCTAGTGAAGCATGGCTGAACCATTACATCCTCTAACATTTTTTGACCTTGCAACAGTGGGTAAGTGTCCTGAAACTGCCCCTGCCAATCCATTTATCTCCCAGCACAACCTTAAAATCCTGTCCATTAGAATGTTTTGGTTGTCAGAACAATATTCAGCCCTGAGTGCACTTATCATGAGAAAGATGCTGTTAAAGTTTCTGGGATTTTCTCACGAATTACTGCTCTTTGAAATACCCTCAGAGAAGAAGAGTGGTTTTGTGTGTCATAAGGCTTTGGAAACCTTCTTTTTCTTCTTAGTCCACTGACCAAAAAGAGATGAGTCACTTTATTATGGATCCTGTCTTCCACTGCTTTATTTAGATTTGTATCCTACCTCTTCCTGAAGAAACCAAAAGATTAATCACACAAACATACTGGTAGGCAGATGATACAATGAGGAATTAAAATACTGTTCTCAAGTTTGCTGTTTTACTAACTAAAGAGCTGTGTGGTAGGAGTAGTTCTTGGAAAGACTCCTTTGACTCAGAAGGTGTTCTGCCGGAGCAAGGAGAGAAGGATTCTGAGCAGCACGGGGCTTCCTAAATTCCTCTGATACCATTTAAAATGCTGATTTGAACTTTATAAAGAGTCAACTCAGTTTAGGAAAGCACAAAAGAAACATATCAACTAAAGAGCTAATAAGAGACAGTATCCATAGAATGACTCTATAAATCTTGTATCCTTTCCTTATGGATTCAGCTGTTTCAAGTAAAAGAATAATATTATTTGATGTGTGTTTCTGTATTATTTTCCAGAAGAAAATTAGAACTGCACAGGGTCTCTTAATTTCTTTTGGGCAGGGCATGAAGATAAAAAGCATAAGGTTCCAGTATCTAAGTACCAAAACTATGCTGTCATAAGAGTAAATCAAAATTATGACAGGTACTCAGTAATAAGCACATTTTCATGCTTATCTGCATTAAATAAATATATATGAACCAGACACTGTCAAGAAAAGACAAATTTTGATGCACAGTTGATCACTGCTTTAAGTAGTACAGTGACAGAATTTAAGTGCTTTTGAGTTTGAAATTGCCCTGAAAAATTAAGAAGTGCACCTTTTCTCATTCTTTTTCTCTGATTAGCAGAACAGTGAAACAGTTAGAAGGCTGTGGTCAGCAGAATGACAGTCAGTAATTCGTACTACATAGGTGAGTGTTTTGTGTTTATTAGTTCTTACACCACTTTTAAAATCTATGCTGAAGTTTTCTAATTGATGCCATTCAGGCTTCAAAGCAGCACCATTCTCTCCCACGCTCTCTCAAGATTGCCTTGCCACTACTGTCTTAAAAGTGCTCTCCTCCTGCAGAGGATCTGGTCAGCAATAGCAGCAGCTGCAGGAACAGTGTGTTCAGCATGCCAGACCAAAATTCATGTTTCAGGAATGTCTCCTAGGGGGGTTGAGCAATTCAGTCAGATTCATAGTTAAAAGCCTTTCACTGTAACACAATTACCCTGCAGTAGAGAAAAGGAATGGTCGGCATTTGTTTGCTACAAATGTGCCTTGCAAAAAACACTGTTATGAAACCCTTCCTCAGGTGAAAATTCCACTGACAATGTTATGTGCCTCTGCTAGAATTACAGGCTGTTGGATTGGGAATGTAAGGAAAAAAACTAAGTGATCAACAATGTTTTATATGGGTTTCCACACCCATTTGCTTAAAAATATTAAGTTTTTTTTCTGTCTGAAAAGTAGAAACTAACAGTGTCCAGCAGGACCTCAACAGTGCCAAGAAGTGGTTTGCAGGCTGGTTAGAAAAGAATATGTCATTGTTGTTGTTTTTCTTGTTCTGATTCTCATTATCATACATAACACAGAAGGTCCTTGCGAAGTATATATCATCTGATTTAGGCAGGTTGGCTCTCTCACTGACCAAGTCACAGATTTAACTGGCCTGAAGCCATCCAATCTGCAATTTCCATGACACATTCTGCAATTCTGGCTTAGTCTGAGTCATGACCTGAAACAGCAAAGGAAACTACCACTGTCTGGCCAAACTGTCTCATCCTGCAGTATGAATACTTTGTATGATTCCCACAGTCAAGTGGCCTTCCAGCCCACCAGGGAACTAAAGTGAGGGTATCCAAACCTGGCCCTCCTCACACCACTTTTCTGCTTCCTGGTAAGTGACACAAAGGCTCACATGCAGTGAGTGGGGCAGAGGATTGAAGCATGGATAAGCTGGTGAGAGTTGTGTGATACAAGGTAAGAAGAAAAGAGTGAAGGATGACTTGGATCCCTTATAGATTATTTATGATAGAGCCATATACTGGGACAGTAATTAAAACTTGAGAGGAGCCTGGGGAAGGAATAGGGCCAGGCCACATGTGAGGTTAGTTAGTTAAAGACACTTTTTCACCATTCATCTGAGATCTAAGCAAGGGCAAGAGAGAGAAAAAGCAAAATAGAACAGGCAAGTAGTGGTGCAAGCAAAAAAGTGGAGTGAAGAAACTGCGAGGGATAGTTCAGGAAATGGGGAAAAGCTGTCTGAAGATCAGTTTTCAAGACTTTCAGTTGCGCACCAAAAAAAAAAAAGGTTCAGAGTACTGAAGGTGGTTTCTTATCTCAGAATACCACACCAAAGTAGCATATTTTAACACTTAGTGCATCTACTCATCAGCCAGCAGTCTGACAGTGAAACACCTAGGCCAACGCACAGGTTGATTCTCCCAGAACAGGCATAAAGGGCAGAGCTTGAACAGTCAGATCAGCACAGCCTCTTTGCCTTTGGAGGGATTGGTTTCTGATTTTTTTGCCTGACATGAACATCCCAAGTCACATAATTTGAGCAGTGTGAAATACAGAGATCTGTAAGCCAGTTGAAGTGTTGCTTACTCCATATGGTCTGAAGAAGCAATCTCATGGCAGCATGGTTTTCCTTCTTTCCACACTTGCTTTCTTTTGGAGTCCAGAATTTATATGCTTTCAAAAGTACATTTTATAGGAGATTGTGCTGAGAAGGTGGTCAGTGCACAGAGAAGAATCAGTTCCTAGACTTGTTAGACAAATCAGTAACCTGGGCAAAGGATGAAAAGAGAATCCAATATGACAGCAAGGTTACCAATCTGGACAGAGGGAGAAGGCAGAACATCTAAAACAGAAGGAAAAGAGACTGAATTTTTGTAATGTTAAATTTGAGCTGGTAGTCCAGGTGATATTCACAGGTACCGTGTTTTTTTCTTCCAAGAAAAATAATAATTCCAGAATAGTAATAACTGCATATGTTAAATTCAGTTAGGCTACTGAAACAAATGTCTTGCAGATAAACTAAACAAGAGAGGCTTCAAATCACAGTGCAAGCATGTGTGATCACTCGTGAGACTACAATGATTTTAAAAGTCTTGGGAAGAGGTGATTTCAGGAAATATCTGTCTACCTTTGTATAAGGGAGAAACACAAGAATAAGAAACAAATACTAAGAGAATATGATATACAGCTTGAAACAGCACTAGGAGAATGGTTGTTAGAAAATGTTCCACAACTTTTGTGCCGAAATTTGGTGATGCTGTGGGCAAAAGAATATGCTTCTTGTTGTTCAGGTCCTCCTATAAGCACAGAATTAGATCTTCATACATTCTTCAATGCAGTTGTCTACAGAGAACCCCTGCTCTTATAACGAGCTTGTTTTCTAATGGAAATAATCTGCAGGATCTCAAACTCTGGATAACCACTTAGGCCAAGAAGCAGTAACAAATATCTTTTTTATCCTTCAAAATGAGTCATGTTGTTTAAAAGGTAAGAGGGATTTACTCATAATGGACAGGCAGTGGTGATTCAGCAATTATAATTTCAACAGACTGTCAAACAAACTTCAGTGAACTATAAGAATGCGTCTGTTCTGATCTCATGGAAATATACAAAGGGAGTTGTTTTTACATGACTAGAAGTGAACGCATTACTCAGAACCAGAAGTATAAAAGAGAGACTGATGAGCAGCCAAGTCTCCCAGCAGACAGGCCCAATAGATTTCTAAGCCCTCTTGAAGTTGTCTTTGTGGTCCTTCCTGGAAGTACAGTTTTGTAAGCAGTTATCCGGATTTCTTTTAAAGTAATGCACTGCCATCATATAGCTCCAGGTCACTACTTCTAAAAGCCCAAACCACACCAATCCTCCATTCTGTGCTTCCAGAAATACTTGGAAATGTATCAAATGTTTAAAATGCTTGACCTTCTGAAGTACCACAGAATTAGTTCATCACAAGTGAGTTCTGGTCTATGAGAAAGTTTGCATATAAAGATTTTTAGGACATCCTTGAAGAGAATTAACATATGCCTTTGTAGCCCTTAGCCAAGGCTAGCCTGTTTATTTATATATGTATATGTATATATACATATATATATAATATAGGTAAATTCCAGTCTATTCCAAAAAAAGTATGGTCTCTTTCTGAAGTCCAGTTGATTTTAAAAAGCCTACATTGATATTAGTGTCTAGGCATGTGGGACAGAAATATAGAAGTTTCTGTGGGGATACTGAGAACTTTTTCCTTCAGCTTTAGGAAGAGGTGGGTAGGATTCACCTACCTGTGATGCATTTCTCTCCAAGACAGAACCAACCTTTCAGCCACCTCCACCAATTTTATATTCAGGTGAAAATGAATCTATTCATATCAGTTCTGTATAACCACCACTTTATGACTTGAAAATCAGTAAGCTTATGATATTTTTCAAATGAAGAAATACTTTTTTTCTGAGGTTAAGGAAAACCTTAAAGGGAATATGATATAAAACATGCTAAAAAACTTCTAAATTTTTATTGATATGGCATATATGGCACATGAAATGTATATTTTAATATACAAATGGCACTCAGTCAATAATTTCATAGAACCATTTAAGTGAGGGGTTAGAGTTCAAAGACTTTAAAATTCAGATTTATTTCTGGCTCAACAAAATATGTAGTGTTGACTTTCTGCTGCTAAAGTAAAAGGTACTGATCAGATTCCACCAAAAGAAATGAAAATGGAGTCTAAGCAGGTCAGTATGAGACAGAGCAGCCAGGATCCATCACTTTTGCATTTACTTTGATTTTTTATTTCCCATAGGATGGAATACAACAAAATGTTTATGTGTGTACCCATGCGGAAACCTATGTCAAAGTATATAAATATATGCCTGCACACAGTTATTTTTTACAATAAATATCTGTAATACACTTTGTTTCACACATTAGCATTCAGATTCTGGCTGCTAGATCAGAACATTTTGTGTGTTTGAATTGCTTGGAAAATGACCAAAAAAAAAAAAAAGGCAGCTGTAATTTTTGGCAAGTTGTATAGGACTGCTCACGATCAGCATGGAGAAGGTTAAAATTAGAGTCAGAATTTGTTTTTGACATATTTTAAAAATAACTGACATTTGTCCTGGGAATGTACAACATCTAGCATGCATTAGGAAAAAATATCTTTCTATATCTGAGGATACTGTAGCAAAACAAAAAAGGAAAGCTTTCAACGAGCAAAAGAAGCAAAACAGCAACATGAGCTTGAGATGCATAAACAAGAGAATAACCTGCCGGGCACAAGAAATAATCCCTCTGCTCTGCTTTGCATTGCTTAGGACACAGCTAAAGCTCCATGTCCCATTTTGGGCACAGTATTTCAGGAAGATTTGTCGTGAGAGGACTAGAGGCAGCCTTGTACCAGTCTTCAAGGACATAAAAAGCCACATAAAGAGGAGAATAATATTAAGTGTTTTCCCTGTTTGCTTTGCACAGGGCAAGAAGTAATAAACTGAAACAAAGTTTAAAATAAGTCATTTAGGGGGAAAAAAATTGAACAGTGCATGTACTGAAAGACTGGAATAGATTGCCCGGAGAAATGGCGGGTTGTCTGTTACCAAAGATTTTAGGAAGAAGTAAGGTAAATGTCTATCAGGAATGATAGAACTGTAAGTGATCCCATTACAAGGCAGGAGGATGAGCTGGGTGATTTCTGAAGGTTTCTACCAGATCAACAGGCCCACAAGTCATTGAGAGAAGAGATAGGGTGCTAAGACCTGAATCTCTCTCATAAGTGGTGACATTTCCTGAGTGTCCATCTCAATGGACAGATTGTGATTCTTTTCATATTCATTCTTTTCTTAGTTTTCGTTCATCACAAGTTTTTGCATGGGTTTGCCATAGCAAGGCAGTAAGTTACACTACTGAAATTTGTATCTCAGCTGATATTTGTGTAGTGTAGCTAAATGTTATAAAAAGCCGGTAAAAACTGTTTTTAATATGAAATAAGTAACTCAGTTCTTGAAAATTGGGTGGGCTATTACATTTCTTGCTTAATGTCTTAGTTACTATTGACTTCTATCAATTTGTGCTACTGATTTTCCCAGTACTTCAATTACTTACCTGTGTCTAAATTGAAGGCTACTAGGAATTTCTTGCTATCAGTATGGCCCATAGCTATTTCCCTTTTCTTTTCCTATTATTTTTTTTTCTTTTTTTTTTTTTTGTCCATTCATTAGGCTTTCCCCTCACCTCCAGACTTCATAAGCTTGAAAAATAAAGAAAATAGCAATGAAAAACACTCAAGAGCATGACTTCCCCTCTGAAAAAAAGCATTTAAAAAAAAAAACCATGATAACAGGGCTGTTGGAACAAGAACATAACAACAATAAAACTTACTTTTTCTTGACCTTTAGTTTGCTTTTAAAGTTATGGAATATTTCCAGTTGCGTGGGTGTATAAAAGAAAGCAGGAACTCTTAATACAAACTATACCAGCTTTAACTTCTCTTCCCACTCCTGAAACACCAGTCACATACAAGCAGATAGGTTATCAAAAGACTCATACTGCTCAGATCTTCGTTACACATTTAATAATGCTGAGATTGAGAAAATGACTAAGAAAATATGTGCATAAAATGCTCTATTAGTTCCAATTCCAAACCATTCTGTAAATATTAGCATAAATAGATCTCATGATGATCAGTCATCTCCAAGGACAGCATAAAGAACCTTCATCCAAATACAACACAAGAAATGTCTACCTATAATATGTCCATATTGTAACGATGCTCAAAAAAAAGCTGTTCATCCAAAGGAAAGGCTATTTCTATAATTTCTAATCACATTTTAAAATACATATTTTTGTAATCCAGCTCAGATGGCACAAGCTACAGGGAAGAAGAAAAGAAAGGAGCAAGACAATTCCTGTCTGAGCATGATAGCAATATGATACACTGCACAAATAACACACTAAACTGTTTTGGAAGCCAGGTGTTTTCTGTTGTTCTTTACAAGAAGCAGCAGTAGAAAAAATATTTAGGCTTTTTACAAAACCTATTTCCCAAGTTCCTCCTTAAAACGAGGAACTCGCATTAATAGTCATCATACCAGTAAATAAAAGTGGTACTTCTACTTTCTAGTTATATTCATATCTGTTTTGGTTTACGTATGTGATGCAGTGCACTTGGTTCAATCATCAGCAATAAGAACATGATTTCTGCCCCTGCAGAAGTCTGGGGATCTAAAACTTCAACCTGAGTATACATGTTGATGTTAATTTTTGGTCCAACACTTAGAATGGGAAAGAATATTGCACACACACACACAAAAAAAAGGTGCCGTTGTATGTATAATATAATAGCATCTGTAGCAGACTTCTTATTAAAAAAGCAATAAATCTAGTGCATTAACCCAGGCTTTGCAATTACTCTGTATGGACTTGAATAATTTAAAGCTTAGGATAACTTTTAAGAAAGGTAAAAATAATGACAGATCACATTATTTTATTTCTTTTTTTTATTATTATCTCTTGCCATTGTGCAAACACAAAGTTTGCACAGATTTTCCATGAAAGTAACACTGTGGTTTATTTGTTATGTGCAAACAAGTAGATATAAATTAATATATTACAAGGGTCTAAGGGAATCTTTGAGAAATATATGTTCATAAAATAGTATTACATTCAGCTAAAAATGAAAATCCAAATTAGCTGCAAAATCCTATCATTATAGTGATTAAATCCGAGGCTTAACTAAGCCCATATTTCAAATAAAGTATTTCTGAATTTATTTAAGAGGCTGTGACCAGACTACTTATTAGCAAGAGCTTAGTAAAAAAAAATGCTGCTCATCAGCCTGTTATCCTTCAGCCAGCAGCTTTATCTTTCACTAGATTCTAAAGTGCTTTTTTTCCCTTCATTATACATGTACAGTTGTAGCAGCATATTTCATAGCGACACTGCAGCTGCACTTTAAAGCATAAATTCAAACACAAATTTTCAGAAGCTGAGCCAAATTTAACCTTATTTCCATATTTGGATACTTACCACTGTATCTGAGATAAAGAAAATGAAACAAATCACTAGCAGAAAAGTCCTGCTGTTTTTCTCAAGCACAAAAAGCCAGGCAGTACTACTATGCAGGAATATGGTGATTCAACTGCTTGTGCCATTTTGTCCAATTTCTCTCTTCCCCTTCTCTTGCCCTCCAGGAGGATTCAACTGCCCCCACAGAACAGGCCATATTCCTGGGGAATTATGAGAAGGGCATGTAACATACCAGTGTGTCAGAAACCCAAAACTAGGCTATGTAGTAACCATTTGCATCTGCAGTCCTTGAGATGACTTCCATGTGGCTGAAGAGAAATACACAGTCACTGCATTTCCTTCTAAGTTCTTGAATGCTAAACAATAAGCAAACAGAAATTTGCCAGGAGGAATAAACTCTGTCAATAGTCTCAGAGGAAAATGCTAAAATAGCAGGCAGGAATTAGCCAGTTTAGTGATTCTTCTAGAACAGAAATATTACATTTGTCACTCTACATCAAATCATTGCTTTGTGAAGCCCACCATTCAGTCTCTAATAGTGTCAAGGTCTATGTATTTCAGAGAAAATGCAAGGGAACCCTATAGAGGAGATGGACAATGTATGTTATTTAGCTGTGTTCTCTTTCTGACCTAATACTTTGGTTTTATGTTGTCTGAAATATTGGTGGCTTTAGAAATTAATTGTTGTCTTATTGGTTTTGCAAATACAAAATGAATCATACTAGTGAATGATTCCATTTCGAAATTGCATCCCAAATGTATTTCACTAACACTAAACTTATGTTTTAAATTTTTGACACTTCTCTGTTTCATCCCTGCATTGATCTTGGATTGGGAGAAGTAGTAATTTAAAGTAGCAAAATCCTCCTGCTTAATATCTGTCTGCATTACCTGTTTGCTGATCTTCATAAAGCTGCACAGTCTCAGACTTTTCAGCCCCTCTCATTTGGAACACATTTATTTTCGTGCTTGTTCCCTTTTCTTCTTTCACCCAACTTTTTGAGAACAGAGACGTTGTGTTTCAGAGGGGAGTCAAATCTGAGGTCTCTGCATGCACACAAGCAGCTCAGCAGAACAGATGTGCTGTGCAAGCCCAATGAGCTTTGCAATATACAAGCAGTACTTGGGGTACTTTCACCATCCAGGGAGAACGTGCTGTCACAGGGTCCCCTTCACCTCATGGTACAGAATCTGAACACCAGGAGCCGGTGCCTTCAGGCAGCACTGCTGTGTGGTGCCGAAGGCCGAGTCATACGTGTTGGGTGAGGGTGAATCTTCTGCGTAGGCAAAGTGCAATGTATTCCTGAGCCTTTATTGGGTCTGTTTAGCCAAAATCTAAATCGTGGTTCCTGTAAAAGGACTGGCTGCTGTGTTGTCATCACCTTAGGCTAGCTAGAAAGGACCAGTGTGGTCAAATTGTAGGTAAGAATTAGCAGCCATTTAAACTAAGAACTGACTACTGCAGTCAGCTGTGTCCTACTGCTTCAACTCAAGCTGACACTTTCATTGCATTAAACTTGCAGGAAAGACTTATGTTTTATTATCTCTACAAGTTAAAAGACAGGAAGTCTGCACACTGTGTTTCAGTAGGAAGATGAGTTTTCTTCCAGTAAGTAAGTAGGTGATTGCAACCTTCTTCTGTTGCTGGAAGGGAGGATCACAGTGTTGCCATGGGTTTGGTTAGGCGAGATTTTTTCCAGTGTGTGATGTGCATATTCCCAAGAAGCACAAAGATTCCTCTAAGCAAAAGCAACGTGCCCACATGCTTTCTTTAACTGCAGCTTACCTTCTGGATATACAGTGTACCTGTCACAAGTCTTGTTCAGACTAGCACAAAGTATGTGGGGACTTTCTTATTGGGCCATCGATGTTTACTCTAAGAGCAAAAGGCAGATGGACGTGAAGCTGGCTGTTGTCCCAGTGGGATGCCTAGACCTGAAGAGCTCTTACTGAAATTCATTTGAACTGACAGAGTTAATGCTTTATATGTAAGTTAATAGATTGCAGACACACCACACTGGCTTTTATTGAAAGCTGAGATAGTACAGACCTGATTGACCAGGCTAACAGACCAAAACAAGGCTGTGTTCATATACTTCATGGTGTATCAATATTCAGATGTTTGTAACACTTCTTGCTTAACACCAAGTTTCAAAATCACTTTTATACAGAGAAATTCTTACACTTAACCTAGATGAGATGTAATGAATACAGAAAGGCTGAGAAAAGCCTTGTACCAGGCAAGTACTAGTACCAAAAAGTGAATCTCTTCTATCCAGTCATACACTTACTACTCGTAAGAAAGAACAGACTGTGAACTGGCAGTCAAGGAAAGATTATTTTATACAACTTGTAGGCAGTTTGAAATAACATGTCAGAACTTGTTACATTATTGTGAGCATATATGCTAGTTGTGAACAAGTTACATCTTGCTATTTCTTGACCACAGTTAGGTATAGAACAGTTTTACGTCTCTGAGAAGTTAGATGTAGCTGAAGGAACCAAAGGAAACAGAAAATATGCCATTGATGAAAATAAATACATTGCTGAAATAAATACATATATACACACTCTTAAGTTGTTTGTTCTGGATAAATTCCTGTAAATGGTCAAAGATAAAGACTATGTGACTTTTGATTCAGTTTATATGCAGACCAAAATTATGGCTCACAGAATCATTGTGGTTGGAAGGACCGATGGAGATTGTCTTGTCCAACTTCCTTCTCAAAGCATGTTCTAGATGACTCATATTAAAATGCCTCTTACTGATTCACACTTCTGTGAATTTTCCCTTTTTTTACCTGTTACAACAAAGGCCTTAAATTACCTTTTCATGCTGTTTCTATACAGTAGTGATTGTTGCTTTTACAAAGCAGTTAGTTGGTTTCTTTGGAGGACATAATCTGTTGAACCAAACCAATCATATTCATGACATAAGATCTAACTGGAATCAACTCTGCTGTGACATTATTTGACCATTCAGTGTCTTCAGGCTGCACAATTCATCATTCCTTATTTATACTTTAATTTTGCTCTGTAGTCTTGGTATAAAACCCATATTCTTTCAAGACCAGGATCTACTAATAGCTTAGTGTAGCAAAGATACATATACTAAATGGAAACACTTCTGGGACTGGATATTCCACTCTGAGTAATGTGACAATAGTGGTTCTTCACAGAGGACTACACATGCCATGTATCTGTGATATTCTCTATGGTACTGTAAAAAGTAAATACCAGAAACAAACTAAGATTCCAATTTTCCACCCTCAGATGATAAATAATGCTTCCTTTTCCTTGTTTGCTGTTTTTGAGGTTCCTTCCACAAAACTACACACAGTGATGATGTGTATGACAGTGATGACACTGTGTATGACACAGTGATGATGATGGAATGACTTCCCCCTGCAGCAGAATGGCAGGAGGGATAGCAGTTTGCCTTCCTTCTACCACCCAGATGGAATTTTTGCAATCACATGGCTATTTCTTTTCATTGTAGTGGGATTCCATAACTGAGCAAGATTAAAAGTGAGCTGTCTATATGACAAAGAATGCTGAAGTGGAAGGAAAACCATAAAAACAGGGAGCGTGGAGGAGGAGCAGAGAAATATCAAAAAAGAGTTGTGGAGCACATTGTAGAAGAGGGTGATAAATCATCAAATAGCCCTCTACAAATCTACCGTATTAACCCATTTCTAGGGCAGAGGGTTAAGTGGCATTTCTAGTTCTACTTTGTTACAAGAAGAAACTCCTATATCATTAGCCTCCTTTAACTACAGTATGAAAACATCATAGCAGGGGTTTTGTTGTGCTTGTTTTTAGAGAAACTAAAGAACGACTGTGGGATATATACCTGACTAGTTCCCAAGCAATGCAAAGAGCAGTACTTCTCTAAATATATGAAAAACTTTATGGAAGCATCTAAACCACTAGACTTTGTATCTAGCCCTCTTTGGATGAACTGGCTTGGCTTTGCTGGTTTCTTAGACGCATTTAAAAGAAAGTCAAGTAAGGGAAAGAGTCCGAATAGACGCTGTGAAAACTAAGAAGATAAGAAAAGCTGAAGTTCTGAAAAGAACCCTTTCACTGAGCCTGCTAATAAAGACGGTCCATCTCTTCATTACCATGCTACTCATCCACCTCTGTTACACTGCACAAAAGGGAAAAAAGCGGTCTTTATAGTTATACATGATTATATTTTCCTTTTGTATTGAGTTCAAAGTCATTTCTAAAAAAGCAAGAGTAGATTGCTCACAATGTAATGGGCCATTCCCAGGAAATGAAAAATGGCCTTAACGTTTTATATTAATACAATAGGTGATGTATAAAACAGGTTTTAAAAAGTTAATGCATATTAGCTTAGAACAGCCATATTTTAACACTGTGCGGCTGAAAGTTCCAGTCGAGCAGATGAATTGAACTACAGAAGAAAAAATCCCGCTATGACAAAGGGATAAAGGTTTAACTAAAAGGACTCAAATCTGTATTTCAGGTGCCTCTATACCTTCCATCAGGAAATGAGTTATTAGGAGTAATGAAATCAGAGATAGAAAATACAAAAACTTTTTAGATCCTTCTGTGCAAGGCGGCGACACTGGCCTTTACTTCTTCACTTTATAATGATTCCTTTGAGTTGTGGTTCTGAAAAAGCTGTGAAACATCTTCCTGTTATTTCTTTTTCATCTTTCCAAACACTGGCCAGGAATAACCCCATCCTATTCTTTTCTTGGATTTTTGAAACACATATTGACTGTAATGACTAGATATTATCTGGTTAATGTGCCAGATTTATAAAAGTGTTAGAGCTCCTCTACGCTGCTACCAGGTGCCTCTGAGAAGGTGCAAGGCACAAGACGGAATCTTACTTTTTCTGTTCCTGCTTCTGCTTTAGACCACTGCAAACATTTAACTTTTGAAAATTTTGAAAGTTGACTGGAGTGTAGGACAGTCTCACCACACCACTCTCTGCCAGATGGGCTGATAGTTCTTTCTTCACCAGAAGTAGCAGTGGATTGCTAGCCAGCATTACCTCTGCCGTGAGCCTCCACATAGACCCTGTCTCAATGGTCAGTTTCTGGGTGATAATATACCTGAAGTTTGCTTTAAAGTTTCAGGTGCAGGCTTTTACTGAACTCCGTTACAATCTGTATATGTAAAAGAAGAAACTGTAACATAGCTATGGGCACTTTTACTGTACTGACTACTCTAAAGCCACCACAGGTACTGAACCAGTAAAGTTTTCACAATGTGTTATTACACACAGACAGCCTGCAAAACACAGGAAGTCAATTAATAAACCTTGCAGTATCTGCATCTTCAGAGCTGGTCTTTGGCTGTTGACCTAGGGATGTGGCTGAATGCATTAAGTGATGCATGACAAGTATAAACTGGTACTACAGAATTTTTATCCTCTCCATAACCTATTCAGTCTCCTAAATAAACTCTAGAACAAAATCAAGATCTGGAGATCAATTATCTTAAGAAACACCAAAATCACCCCTTCTTGCCTCAAAATCTTCTACAGACCTTCTTGATCTGAGCAGAGACGTGACAACCAGAGTCCAAAATGAGGCATTTCAGCATCCAAAGAGGAGCTTCTGCATTGAAAGATTCCAGGCTTAAGGTTTCTCATGACAAAAACTAGCAGTCATATTAGAATTCTTCTGAAGACTTTTTTTGATAGCTCAACATCTACTAATAGTGGAAACTTCTGAAATGTAGGCAAGTGCTCTCCTCGAACAGTTCCTCCCATCCCCACTAAAATACAATTAAAGAAAATACAAACCATCTTTAAAAGAGTTGCTACTCTTATCAAGCATTGGTTGACTTCATCTCTTCCATTAATTTTTTGATGATGGCATCACATTATTTTGATACATAATACTATTTGGGTTCCTGGCACACTTTGCATCTGACTGGTAATTTCTGATAGATAGATGACCTGTATGCAGAATTGAGAGACAGGTAAGGTGTCAGGACTGCATATGCTAGTGATGCTCTCAAGTAGGATATTACAAAACCACAGCCTTCAGTACAAGTTGACATAATAGGTCTAAAAAATAAATATTTTGTGGTAGATTGCTTTGAGAGTTTCCCCTCTGTATCAAACATTCTCAGGAGAAATTGGATTTGATGTTCTTCATATATATAATCATTGTTTCTTTTATGCTCTGGTGCTTCCCCATGGTCCCAGTTTGGACTGAGAGCACTTCAGATCTACACCATCTGGCACTGTATGCACACCATGGAAAGACAACCCTTTCCTTGTGCAGTAAAAAACTTTAAAAATAAACTGTCCTTGAAAATAGAATGTTGATTATCTTTTCAAAGGTATAATACGAGATTGTGAATGTACTAGGAAAGTGAAAATATCAGGAGACCTGACCTCTGCCTGACTTTTCTGAGTAGCTTCATGAATCCAGTTTTTGTTTGCACAAATGGTGGGCATGGAGAAAATCCTTTTAATCATGTGAATGAAAGTATTTGTGTGCAAATGACTGCATTCACATGCAAATTTTTGTATTTGCACAAGAAGCACTTGCCCACCTGCTAAACAAGCCTTGGCTTTTCGACTTTCAGCCTCTGGGTGCACAGAAGCAGTGAGTGAATAGGAGAGTAAGAATGCTAGCAATATTTCAGAAGTTAAATGATCAGTCACTCTGAACAGTTAGCAGGAAGGGTAAAAGAAAACAAAGGAGGTAAAATGAAGAAGAATGGAAATGTGCTGAGAAAATTTTTACAGCTGTTAAGATAAGGCAAATAGAAGGACCACCGCTTCCCAGAGCTTGAAGCAACTGGAAACTGGAAGCATGAAAAGAAGAGGAAGTGCTGTAAATTAAATCAAGGCTTTGACCAGATCTTTTGGCCTCTTACTAATAATTTGTTAGTATTGAAAAAGATCTGAGAGCAATGCACCATGAAGCTAAGAACCTGCATCCTTACACCCCATATTAACAGAAGCAGCAAGACTATCATGCTTATTTCTTATCTGTTTCTCATTACACTTTGTATGCAGCAACAAAATTTCAGCATACATACCAAAAGTCTGTCCCAAGGACAAAAAATCACCCCCAAACCCACACTGCACCCACACTAGCTCTTCAGGAGCCAGCTGCTGATTTACACACGCAGCAGGTGGACATTCAGTGAAGCACATAAATCCTCTACAGCAGACTTTAGGAGAATAGGCTTTCTGGATATAGAGCAGCCTGCCAAGGTGTGACTGCTAGGTGGCTGGTGTATTGCATCTCACAGGAGCCTTCTTGCACCTAGCAGAAGATTTTAAGGGCCATTCAGCCCTCAGAGATTTTTTTTTTTTTTAATTTAAGATGTGTGATTACCCCTTACTTTCTTCCACCTGTTCTGCTCATAAACTTCTGCAGGGCCCTTCTATCTGCTCTGATTTCCCACATGCTGTTGTGTTGCCTTAACCCATGAGGCTGTCTCCTCCCCTTGACATTGAGATAACTCATGTGAATTCATGGATGCAAGTGGCAGCTGGCCCTAAGGCCAACCAAGGAGGGATGTGAGCCATATTTCAGTTGTTCATTTTTCTTGTAATCCTGCATCCTGATAAAATAATGTAGTCAAATCATGTGGAACTTCACTTGTAGCAGCATTTCTGTCAGATCTATGCCTATTACAATCTTTTCTGGAAAACCGTGGTTCACAAATAATGTATAGAAAAACTTGAAACTCCTTTAAAATTTTCACCATTTCAGACTCAAGACATCAATATACCTACAGGAACCCCAGGTGCAGATTCAGGGAACCTTCTTAGACAAAATTAGATGTATTTTCACTGAAATCATAGTCAGATTGCTACTACAAAATAGTCATCCATACCCTCATACTCCTCCTCCTCTTTCTTCACTTTCCACCAGCCTGCCAGACAACAAAGCCTGTATAATTTATGTCATTTAATTTTGTGTTACAAAACTCTCGCCAACATAATTTCAGGTAGTACAAAGCATAGTCTCTGTAAACATTACCTCAAGGTGTTTGAGGAAATCATTACAAAACTCCACAAGGAATTTTTGTTTCCAATAGTGCTGTAAAAAAAAAGGAATATGAACAATATGAAAACATTTTAAATAAATAAAATCACTTATCAATACCAAAAAGACATTATAACATGAATCTTCTTTGAGAAGTTGCCGGTGCATCTTGGTATGGAGTTTAAATATTATACTGTAAGAACAAAGAACACTCCAAAAAACAGATATGATCTTCAACTTTGGTTGAAGGTTTCCTGAATGCCCCTGGATAAGCTCAGTGAGGGAAGATGTCCTGCAAAAAAAAAAAAAATCTGGGAAAAAAAAAAAAAAAAAAGTGAATACTCCTGCTATTTTGGTAATAGGTTGTAAAACTAGATTAAGAAATACAGAAAACAGCCTTAAAAGCCAGTTAGAAGCAGGAATGCTCATATATTGCTGGATAATCTTACTTCATTTTGATAGATAACCTTACTTCGTTTCTTCATAGCATTTCTGGCTATCCATGTGTATACATCCCAAAACAAAGCACAAAGACAGCAGCTGAAACTGTGGTCCCAATTGTGTCACACTGGAAATACACAGAGATACACGAGCACTTGGTTAGTTGGTTGATTGAAAAACAAATAGTGAGCCACATGACATTTCCCTGTCATTAAGGTTTCAAAAATTAATTAAGGCAATTATAAATCCATACCTTAAAAATTTATTCATGTCATTATATAGAATTATATAGAAGTATCATGAAGTGAGAGGTTACCCTTATTCTGATTGAACAGGAATCCCACAGCAGCCACACGTGGTCACTAAGCTTCTTTCCAGTATCAATTTAAACAATTCTTAAATATTAAGTAACATGATAGATTAATTCTATATTAATATTTTTTTTTAATGAAACAAAAGATTTATCCATGTGCATGATTTCTGGTCACTTTATGTGTCCATTGCAGGCAGCAGCAACAGCTGTGTTACCAACTGAATGAGCAGGCAGAGAGGTTGAACTGTCCCAAAATAAAAGTAAGGAGCTGAGCCAGATGCTAAAAACTTGCAATCAAAATAGTTACTTCTTGAAAAAACATCTTCAGGCTTGATTACTGCCCAGTAATAGATTTTTCTAATAATAAAAACCATGCATGTTTATACTCATATACAGACAACAGCAATTTTAATGTAAAGAAGATTAGTAAGGCCTAATTACAGTAACCTAAGCAATGGAAGCCAGGGCAGGAAAAAATTTACCATTGACATTATGTAAGGACTGCATATATTGAAAAAGAAAAAACAAGTTCTAGTATCTTGTTTTCTAATATTGGTTATTTCCTAGCCATTCTTTAAATGTGTGTTGTTATGTAGAATAACTAAAGGACAGTTGATCAAAGGGTAAAAGAACATTTCGTCTTTCTATCACTTGTTGAAATTGAGCCAAAGAGACTGTCAACCAGTAGATACCAGATGAAATTCTGTCCTATATTCACATTATGACTTTTTCTAGGTTTTCTTTAGAAAAGAACCATTACCTAATAGCTTGTCTGTAGTGCACAAGTAAGCCTTTCAGGGTGGTGTGGAATGGAGATTTGCTGGTGTGACTCTCAATCTCAGTAGCTTGTTTTTTATAATAAACATACGTTATAACTCAAGAGGGTTGTGTTTGCAGGACACCATCAGCTTCCCATTATAGTTCCAAGACATTGCAAACTTTTAAGAAGCGACATTTCAAATAACATTTGAAATCAATTCAGGGGTGTTTGGTCTCTGGGAAACTTTTGGTACATTCTTGGATTTCAGCACATTATCTTGAAAATGCTCCAGTTTGACCCCATAAAGAGGGACAGCCTGGATAACTGAGTTAAAATGAGAAGCAGTCTGTAATGCAGAAGGGAAGTTCAGACAATGAAAGCAGCCCTGTTGCACTGTAAGAACACATTTCTCCCTGAAAACGTCACAAAAAGGTTTTCTTTGTGACTGAAAAAAATAAAGGGGCTTCTCTGAGTGTTTATACACTCAACATGAGCAAAAGGGGGAAACCATATGAGATGCATTTCTATCCTCCATTTTCTAGCTCTGAATGGGAGATGAAGAGAAATAAACCTTGAAAGATTTACTGGATGCCTTATGGTTTCCCTTCCCCTGAAGTGATCATTGCAGGATTTCACTCAGTGCCTCTAGAAGTATTTTCAAACAGGTTTTTCACCTTCACACACAATGTAAGTTTGAACAGTACCTCAATTAAGCATTTGATTTCTTTTCTGTTCCCTCCCCCCACAAACTGAAATAGATGTCAGAGTCTACACAAAGTGCAACGCAGCCTAACAAACAAAACCACAGGAGTTTACCATGTCATCTTTTCTAAAAATCTGGTTTAAAACATCTCCAAGTTTTAAAACCTCAGCAGCTGTTAGAAGCTTTGCCTGTTTGTTGCCTGCTGCCTTCTGCTCTAAGCAGTGCTGGGAGCTGCACGTCCCGTTGTCATTGCTGGTGCTTATGCTGGCATGCTCTGAGCAGCTCCTTCTCAAATCCCAGCTATGACATTTTATTAAACCAAGCAGTTATTGCCATAATCCCACATTAGGGCCTGAGGAATCTAGCTCTGAGAGTAGTGTGCATTTCCAGTTCAAAGCCTACAGCCAGGAGATTATTAAATTCCCCAGCTGTGAGAAAATTTTCCCATCCCAGAGTAGAACCAGTGAGAGAGCACACAGTTCCCCCAGCCCCCTTTTTAGGCTGGAGTCAAGTAATTTACTCCATATTTTCAGAGTGGTAAAATAAATTCCTCTCCTACCACCAAATCCAGCCCCATGTGGTTTTGAATCTTCCTCATCAGCTGGCTGAAAGATACAGCTTGTGCTTTCTGCACTGTAGGCACTAGTAGAAGACTACAGGAGAGAAAAAACTGGGGCTTTCACCCCATTCCAGAACTACCAAATTTCTTACGCATCTCTGTCCACCCAGCTAATAATGCTCTGCCTGGACAGGGCAGTACATGGCACTTCTCACCAGAATCACATTCCCTCTTTGAAGCATTAATTCATACACCAATTACACGTAGACACATGAAACAGTTAACGAGCCCTTAGTTAAGGAGTGTGTCCCACAGACAAATGAAGATGTTTGTGCACAGAAACAGCACCTAATACTACAGCTGCATGATAGCAATGAACAAGGTTGCCATCTCACCCCATACACTTGCACGTATCAACAGGCTTGCACAAAAAGGGAACTGAACTCATGCACTCAGAGTCTAGAAGAGATGAGATAAACAGCAGCATCATGACAGGGAACCAGACACAGTGTAGGAGGGCCAGTGTCTCTTATCCCATGGGCCACTACACTGCATTTTAAGTTAAGGGCTTGGAGAAAGTGCACCCATAGCACATAAAAAATAGAATTCCAAGTCGGTTGAGAATTGAGAGTAACAGAGCAACGCCTCTCTTATTTCTGATTCCACAAGGCAATGATCTTAATATTAATGAGCCAAGAAAATCTTTGCCATTCATTTTCAAATGTTCATTCGTGTTCTGCACTCTGCACCAGATCCTTCAGCAACTTGCAGGTTCAACGACTGCAACAGAGACAGGGCTACTCAGGGCTACAAGCAAAGAGATAATGGAGTGCTTTAATCACAGACCATCACTAAGTGGAAACCATAAATTAAGGATCTATACCTCTATTAAAGCCTTTCTTGAGAAATGTTTTGTATTTTGCAGAATAACTTCAGTTCTAAGTAGACTTCATCGATGTCTACAGGTGTTTTAATTGTCTATTGGTATTTCCTTACTGGTAGTTTGATGAAGCATGTCCTACAGTACTAATAAAAAATGTTGATCTATAGCTCTAAAGTACCTTGGCATTGAGCCATAAATCCCATTTCAGTAGGACTTATTCATGTAATTTCTTTTTGTGATTTAATGTACTATGGATATTTTATGCTAAATTTAGCCTTCCCATGAGGCTCATATACCAGTGAGCAGATGAAAGAATGATGATAAACCATGCCATCATAGATAATGTAAAAGAATATAAATTAGACATACATCTCTGTCAAAGATTTACATCCTCCTGTCGGAGATCCTTGACCCTAGCAATAACTGTTCTCCAAAGTCCCTTCATTATCTCCCTTCCTTCATTTGTTGATCTGCCTTGAAGATCTTACACATAGTTTAAGCTGGGTTTCCAAATATTGACACACATAGGGCATTGTTATGGACATAGTGCCTGACATTGGTGAAATTAATTAATATTTTCAAATTTTGACGATCAATTTTTTTACAAGTGGTTTCTCAAAGCTTTAAGTGACAGATTTTGGGGCTAGATGCAGCTGCAGTGTGGAGGAAGCAAATAAAGCAAGCTGCTCTCCCATCCCATAACCTGGTAACTCTCTTACACAGCATGATGGGGAGAAAGGCAGCATAGTCCCTTGGGACTACTACTAATCCTGTGCAAAAAAATTGCTATCAGATCACTTTTGAAGATCATAATGAGAAGGCTGAATATGTTTTTAGATATTGTGAAACTTTGTGTCTTCCAGAAGTGTTACTGAGTTTCAGGCTGGTTTACAATGTGGGTGTAAAACAAATTAGACATTGTGCTCTGCAAACCTAAAAATCCAAGAAATACTGGACTTGAGCATCAAGCAGATGAAATTTGATAAAAAATTAAAGAGACGATGTAGCGAACAAAAATTAAGCCTTACTTTCTCATGCCAAAAGCTGTGAATTTTTGTATTATTCTGTTACTGACCAAGATCCTTTCAGCTGTATTTGGCTTGTATCAGAGGGTTCCATTGCTTTGCTTTTATCATAATAATTACAATAGCAATAATTTTGAAAAGGCAAATATCAGCTAGTACAGAGCCATGTTGAGTTTGTTTTGTGGCTGTGCATCTGTAAATATTTGTGACAATTACTCACGTGGCTGAGGCAGCTGTATGCATCATACTTTGCTGGATTGGGAATTGTGTGCTATTTTGGACATGCCAGACAGGCCTTTTGAATAAGTGGCTTTAGTGTCTTTCTTTGTAGATGGCAATACTGGCTAAATGACTGAATGCAGGAGATGGCAAAAAAACCTCAAGTCAGTATTTATTACCAAATTTTTAGGTTGTCACAGAATAATGATGGTACACAGGTTTTGCCAGAGGAAATTATTCAGCTTTGCTACACAATTTAGATGCCAAGCTCCAAATGTGCTTGTGTGATTGGGCTGGCGTTTCTCCCTCAGAGACTAGAAAATGCTCTCATAAGCTTTCATTGGCCTAAATCAGAAACATCTGTTAAAAGCATGAATTACTCTCAACAGCCAGAAACCTGCACAAGGGCAGATTTTTTCCTCCTCAGATGGGTGACAAGCCAGTCGTATACCATCATTATTCTGCATGTCAATCTATGCTTATATTTTACTGAATTTCTAACTCAACCCAGGCCTGCATCTTTCTTTGAGGTCTCTTAGTGATATTCTAAAAGTAAAATTAAACATCCTACATGTTTGTGTCTTCTTTCAAAGCAGTGCTCTTTCACTCCTCACAACAGCATACGAATGCATTAGAAGGTCCAGATAGCTAAGGGGAAAAAAAGTCTACAATCCGTCAGAGTGGCTGAAATACAATAGAAACAGAAATGTTCATTTCTTTTCCATCTCATGTTGCTCTTTACTAGATACAGAGATTTGATTTAGACCATTTTGTTGGAACCACATTGTGCTACAGACTTACCAGGATACACAACGTTGCTGGTTTTGGTGAAAAAAAGGAGGTGTCATCTACACGTATCAGCTATACCCCACTGAAAATAAGCACAAATGTAGAGGACCACTCAGCACGTGACTGTTAGGGTATGTGTGTCCTGCTCTGCTAATTGCATCCAAACCCCCACACCCACGCTCCTGCTGGCACTGCTCCATCTCCCCATTTACTGTAGCTCTGTGTCTGCCTCTAATAGATTCTGGCATATTCTCCAGTCCCACTATTTCTAACCCTGACGTCCCCTTGCCAAATTGTGGAAGCAGCTTGGGGAAAAGGAAAAACAAAACAAAGCAACCATCATCTTCAGCTGAAACTCACCCGCCTGCATGGCTGCTTTCCAACATGTCTGCCAGTGCCTGGCTGCTCCTCGAGCTACTGCAGGGGTTGGAAACTTCAGGAGAAGAAGAAAAAATACACAACAGGAACAGAAATGAATGTTAGTGGCTTCAAAAGGATCAGCCATCTGTTTTCCTTACTCCCTGGCAGCAGCAGGAGGTCCCTGTAGTGAGGAGGGAGATTTGGCAGGTTTCCGTAACCCCGTGGAGCTTTCACTGTCCCTACCAGCATCCCCTGCTGCTTCTCTCCACACCAGCAGACCAATTATACTTTGACTTTTTCCTGCAGCAGCAGTGCCTACACAGCCTCATAGTCATGGGCAGCTCAACACCTTGTCAAAACCAACAACATTCAGCCACTCAGTAAGGATGGCATTCCCAAATTTGGAATTAGTACTACATTGCAGCCATGCTGCATCCTGATAATAGAAAAACTAGCTTTAAACTGTAACTGAGGCAGAGTTTGCACCTGAGAAAAAGAAACTGTTTTATTTCTGTGATAGCATGGTCTAATCTATATCATCCAAGATATTAGGAGCAATTGTGTTAAATTTTCCCACTGTGACTGCCATTTGAATTTGATTTGCATAATGCTGCTTTCCCATGCAGAAGGTTGCCAAGAAAACAGAGCACGAGACCTGTCATAGAAATGCAACAAAGAGGAATCAGGGGTTTTATTTTCAAGTAGATTTGAACTTATTTCAGCTTATTCAGAGATTTGCTCAGTGCTTATTAATAATATTTTTCATCAGGTGTGCTATAGATCAAATTTTAGGGAAAGCAGATAGTACTAGAAAAAGTGTAGCAGAATTTAAGAGCATACATTACACACACTAAAAAACAGCTTCCCATGACCACAATCTTCCCTTAGAGTAGCAGCTTTTCGATACAGTTCTTCAAGGCTGTTCCTGTTCTCAGTTATCTTAGTTTTAATATAACTTGCAATCACTTCCTAGAGACTTAGTTATCCAGATTTTATAAAGCATTATGTGCTTTAGGGAAAATCAAAGTGCTTCATACAGTAATCTGTTGTGCAAGAGCAAGAGCAGCTGGTGTAGTTTACATAAAGTGGCAAATAGCCCAGTGCAATAAAATGTAAGCATGTTCATAGTAAGAGCAACTATTGGCATAGAACAGATGCCAGAATGTGTGTCTATTTGGATCACAAAATGATCTGTTTATCTTCTGACATAATGAAGGCAAAACAACAGGATGCCATTTCCATGAATTTTGGGGTGACAGATTCTCTCTGAAATCTAGATTTTCTGATTTTTATTTTCATATATTCAGTGTTAATGCTTACAAGGTCTGGGTTTTCACATAGATGTAAGCAAGTTGAAATACAATTAGTTAATTTGTCTATCACCTTATTGCTTTCATTCTGGGTCTGAGGTTTTTTGTTTGGTTTGTGGTGGGTTTTGTATTTTGTTTTGGTTTTTTTGCATAACACCAGAACTAGCCAAATGGAACATGGAATTAGTAAGTATTTATATCTATTAGTAATACCTTTTTTTTTTTTTTTTTTTTTAAAGAAACATTCAAACAAATAGCCTTTGCCTCAGGTTATTCTTTTCTTACTAGTTGTGCTGCAATTACTTTAACCCCCAGGTGCACTTGAATCACAGATTACTAAATGATCTGCTTTTATATTACCAGAAGCACACTGGATGAAGCTTGAGCTAGGCTGTGACCTGGCTGCAATATGCATTGTACTAACTTACAGTACTTGGCAGTACAACAGAGGTTCCTGGGACAGAGATGAGAGGAAAGATGTAACCTACTTAAGGCTTCTGAAGTTATTGAAATATTGATTAAAAATTGTAGCAGTGATCTCCATCATATAGAGATCCATTCTGTCCATGGAGTTAGTGGCACTTTTATGAATGACTGCAGAGGGTGCAGTTTCAGACCCTGTATTTTCCAAAGACCTCCAAAGGAAAGATGATTTGTGAGAATTGTATATGCTGTCAGAAGAATTCAGTAGCCCCTCCTAGTGGGAATGCATTTGCAAATCCCTTTGAAGGCTCTATTTTTTTCTTTTTTAACAGGAAAATTTACTCCATTTAGTTCTGCAAGATGATCAGGTCCCCATTTTCTACTCAAAGAGCCTTGCCAGAAGTGCTTAGTATTTTGAAGAATTAGTTCCTTCAAAGCTTTTGTTTCCTTATTAAAAAGAGCACAAACTGTGAGCCCACAAATACATATTGCCAGAGTTTACAGCCAACTCTGGGCAAAACTGTAATGAACTTAACATCTTGCCTTTTGCATGCTGGTAAGGGCAGAAGCATGACTCAACTATATCTGACAGCCCTAGTGACTCTATGAAATACATATTATAATCTATGTTTACTGAGAGCTGAGACATTTCCTGGACACTGTCCATAACAGCAAGGCTACAGTCACACATTTAATGCAGGAAGAAACTCTAGAGGCAATAATTTCTTACTCTTTGGTATGACTGAAAAGTCATCCAAAGAGAAACCAATGTTGGAATGACCCTGTGAAAAACAGGAAATAGAAGTTCAGCAGAGGGACCCTCCCCATTCTCCTCAGTAGATTAACCCAGCTTCCCAGCAATGATAATTTTAACATTGCTATTAATAAAGCCTTTCGTTTTTCTTGTAAGGTCAAATACCTTCCAAGAGTAAATTCCTGTCTCACTGTCACACATGAGAGGAGATGTAATGCTTATCTCCTCCCATCTCCCCTCCCCATAACTTCCTAGTCCAAAAGTGCTAGTTCTAAGGAGTCTGCTAGACCCTATGGGTGGATTGAAACTCACCACAAAAAGTAGCAGAGAAACACACAAACAAATAGTATTTTTTTAAATAATTGGAAAGTTATGTCTTCTGGCAGGTTTGAGCCTTCCTCGTTTGTACATAGAAAAACCTGCAAAGCACATCAGAGTCTATCACAGCCAAAGGACACAAGGTTATACTTTGCACATTGGTCACTGCAAACAAAAAGGCCAGTTTAGTATGAATATTATGGACTGGATTGGGCTTTAGAGGCTCAGCCCTTTCTCAGTTGGCAGGAGCAATGAGGAGTTGTTCTGGTGTTTTGGCATTTTAGTGCAAATGCCTCCTGGGGCCTAAAAAGCCTTTCCTGGAGCAGCAATGACCTGGTGGGTTCAATGGGTGCAGCTTGGACTTGGCACTCCCTAGAAAACCTGGTGTATCATGCTGAAAAATAATGGGGCTTGGAACCTTGCACTTATCACCTTCAGCAGGCTCAGAGCTTTTCATGCTGTATTTTTCATGCCTCCCATGTTGTGCATCCAGTATAAATTCGACCCTGCTTAGAAGATCATCTCTCCCTGCAGTCTCTTCTCTGCAGGAGAAAAGAACTGAAGGAAACCCTCTCTATCCTGAAACATTAGGATTGCTAATGTAGTTCCCAGCTGCTGTGATAGTTTGTCTAATGCAAACACCTGCCTGCTGCAATGGCACAGACAAAGTAATAGACATTTGGCCACTACACAGCTAGAAATTACTTTTTAGCACTGCAGAACTCAGCAAGTTACAAACAGGTAAGCTATAGCTAAAAGATAAGGTAATTCTGTTCTGGTCCAGCAGCCATCCAGTTATCTGGATGCATATATGTTTTTTAAATGGTCACTTTAGCTCTGCATTAAAGGCTCACTTGAAACCAGGAGCTCAGTGCCCTAAGAAAATGGCATTCCTTTGGGTTAATATTTCACTTGACAGGAATCCTTTCTGGCTAGAGACTAACTAAGCAAACAAGTTTGTATCTCATTGTTTCCAGGAACAAGAGTTTTTCAAACCCTTCTCAAACACAGCTGAATGGAAATACATACTATACAATTCTCTTCCTTCTATTTAAATCCATAACTCCAGGTGTACTCTCTTCTCTAAGAATAGCATGTTTACTTACATTAATTGCATATTATTTAAGTACAGTAAATTTAAATTAATAATAAATTGGATACCATAAAAGCATATGGTTTCAGAGCTCACATGTAAAAAGCCACTAGAACTGTTTAGACTCAAGGGGACATTTGGGACACCAAATCCCTTTCTTTTCCATTTGGGACTGTGTGGCTTCACTTGGTCTAATCTCATGTCAGGAAATGTGTCTTCCTGCTACATCTATTTTTACTATCACCTCTGAGTAACATACAAGCAAACATAACATACTACAAAAATATCACATACCAGTATATTACCTCATCTTCTGCTCCTGTCCTACAACATAATCGCTAAGAAAGACCTCTCTCTCTCTTCTGAGCACTTTTATATCAGTAGCTGCTGCTTGTGTTTTACTTTACATACGGTGGGCAAGAGAACAGCTTGGGTTTTATGATATTTTCACATTTTACTTGTCTCCCTGGAGCCTTCTAGTATGCTACAAGGAAAGACTGAAAAAACAAATAATAACTGAATCAGAAAAGCTAGTAAGTGATTCAAGGGAGTAAGATAAGGACAATGAATCACAAGGAAATTATAAACTGAATATTGACAATAGAGTTTGCTTTTAATCAGTTCATAAAATGCTTGTTGCATTTTGAGTGCTTTGAGTCTCCCAACAGCAAATCTTTACTGAAAAGATGGTGAATGTGGTGAAAATGTGGTGAATATACTGAAAATGTGGTGAATATAAACAAGACTGCTTCGACATCTTTCTGGTCCAAGCATACTTCACTTGCAAAATCTCAGTCTAACTCTTTATGCAGGGTAGAGATACCACTGTTCTTCTGCTTCCAAAAAGTGTATCAGCCATTACTGAGCATCAGCATTTCTAAAAAGCTAGTACCAAGTATCATTATCACTTATAAACACTCTGGTTATCAGTACTTCTGATATGCAAAAATAAGTCAGATTTTTTTTTTCATATACAGGATTAACCTCAGATTGCACATCTAATTACATCTTTTCTGTAGTAAATCAGCAATGGAATTAAGAGAGAAGTCCTGAATCCTTACCCTCATAAATATAGACAGCAGCTTCCTGTCCACATGCTACCAGTAAAATCAATGCAGCTTGCACCTTGTGTCCTTCTTGGTCTTCTCAAGACAGCCAGGTGATGACTCAAACCATATTGCTGATTTCCTTCTCTATCCCAGTTTCCTGAAAAAACCACAGCCCTCCATAGTACGATATGCATCACTCACATGATTAAAGTTGTTCTTCAGCTCAGTAGCAAGGCTGTGCCTGATACATTAGGGGAACTGGTGAGCATTGTAGGTCACTCAGCAAGTCTGCTTGCATGTTTTGTCCTGGGCTTGTACCCACCACCTGTAAAAGAAGGTATAGATTTTCATCAGATTCCAGATGTATCTCATCCCATGGTAAAAACCATATCCCATGGTGCTCAAATGCCTCTGTAAAAATCTCCGTGGCTTCTCCTACCTGAAATTTTGGGCATTATTAAGACTATGAGGAGAAACAACCTAGTACTAATCTAGTCTCAATGTCAGTAAACAGAAGTCTAGAACGGTTTCATTCCTGCTTTAGTTTCAATAGCTTTGCTTCCATCAGAGATCACCTTTCCTAAAATATCCATTGAGAATATTGTTCATTAATTTCTAATAGTGGAAGGTCGCTGGAACCAGTGGTAACCACAGCCATTGGTAACCAGTTCATTAATCACTGTAGCCATTAAATATGTATCTTTCATTGCTGGTCTAGCTACAATGTCCTATTTTATATTTGAGCAGTAGGCTGGAGGTCCTTAGTCTGTTCCTTCTATACCTTCCATAATTTTTAAGAGATTCTGACCAAGTACCTCATCTTGTAAATGGTAAATAGAGTGAATTTCATTGAAGTTTCTGCTATTTCTCAGCCCTTCAATTATTCTTTAACCTCTTTGCACCACCAGGATAGCAGCTCTCTGAGTTGTGATTCCTCTATTGCACAGTGCATGGAGAAAAGGCATCTGAAAGTTCTGAGCATTTGCAACAGCCTGATATGACCAAGAGAAGGCATATTGCTTCTGCCAGTGCTCAGAGCAGGAGGCTGAATCACAGAATGTTTTAGGTTGGAAGAGACCTCCAAGATCATCCAGTCCAACCTTCGACCATCACCGTAATCTAACTACTAAACCATGTCCCTAAGGACCAGGTCCAAATGCTTTTTAAAAACCTCCAGGGATGGTGACTCCACCTCTGCCCTGGGCAGGTCATTCCAATGCCTTACAACCCTCTCAGTGAAAAAATGTTTCCTAACATCCAGCCTAAGCCTCCCCTGGCTCAGCTGGGACCATTTCCTCTCGTCCTGTCACAGTTCACTAAGGAGCAGAGGCTGTTTCCCTCCTTGCTACAACCTCCCTTGAGGCAGTTGAAGAGAGCTCTAAGGTCTCCTCTCAGCCTCCTCTTCTCCAGACAGAACACCCCCAGCTCCCTCAGCTGCTCCTCACAAGACTTGTGCTCCAGACCCTTCATGAGCTTCATTGCCCTTCTCTGGACACTCCAGCATTTCTGATTCCCTCCTATAGTGAGGTGCCCAGAACTGAACACAGTGCTCAAGGTGCAGCCTCACCAGAGCTGAGTACAGAGGGATGATCACCTCCCTATTACCACTGGCCACGGAGTTCCTAACACAAGCCAGGATGCCATTGGCCTTCTTGGTCACCTGCACACACTGTTGACTCATATTAAGTCAACTATCAACCAATATCCCCAGCTCTCTTTACAACTTACAGCTTTCTAACCCCCCTTCCCCAAGTCTGTAGCTTACCATGGGGTTGTTATGACCCAGGTGTAAGACCTGGCATTTGGTCTTGTTAAACATCATGAGGCAGGAGGGGAAAGAGGGAAGATCTTACTCTTTCTTATTCTTCCTTTCCTTTTGCCTGCCTGCCACTCTTGATGCCATGTTAAAAAGGATGGCTGGGAGAGCCCATCTGATGTTTGAATTGTTAGCTTTTTTTTTTTTTTTTTTTTTGCTATTCAGTTTTAGCAATCAAGACACAAGTCAGAAAGTCTTATAAATACATTTGCTTATTATATGACAGAAGTTTGTAGCCTTATCCAAAAACATTAAGATAATTTGATAAAACCTGATGGTGGAAGGGTTACTTGCTTGGTTTTTTAAGATAGGTGTCTGTATTGTGTTATGAAGTTCACATTGATTGGCTCTGTCAATTCCTTTTTTTTGCCCAGGTCTCTCTTCACATTTGATTTGTTCTACCTTGCCATTTGAGTTCACTAATATAAAGAGTATGCATGGATGTAGTTAAGGTGGCTGTGTTATCAATTGTTATGCTTTAATACCACATCTCCATTTATAAGCTTAGCTTTTAAAAGCTGTAATTTGCCCCATTACAAGGTTCCTGCAGATGAAAGTGATTCTTTGTATTATTATTTGTTTTTTCTGTCATTAAAGATTGGCTTAACAGTATATTTGTCAGCTTAAAACATCAGGAAAAGGAAAAAAATTGTCTACAGCCTGATGATAATTCTGTAGAACCATTCACAGAAACAGGAACTGGTAAAATATTTCAGAAGAAACAAGTGAACAAAAGCAGAATTATATATATATATATATATATATATTTAAAACCCTGAAACTGAAAACTGCATTGAGTGCAATTCCTATAGTAGGCAGCTTCCAGGTTAATGGGCTGAACTTTTTCCTCCCTTGTTTATTTGATGAGACTGCTTCTTTCTTTTTTTTTTTTTCCCTAGTGACGCAAGTGTTGGGTTAATCTTTCAACTCTTGCAGAGGACATGAGAGTAGAACACTAAAGGAATTACAGTGAGGTGGATGGGCACCATTACTACATCTCATTCTTCATTTATTGCAATTCAGTGATAGAACACCCATCAAAGTTAGGGATATAGCTGTAGACAAAAGTCAAAGGGAGGTTGTTTACAACCCAGAACTTTCTTCATTTCTTGAGTGGAAAAAAATCCTCATGTTTATCATTACTTTCTTCAGTAAAGCCCTCAATGACATGGAACAGTTACCAACAGACCTTAGTATATAAGGGTAACTTATGACTATCTCATTCTCCAGATCAGACCTCTGTGTGCATGTGTGTGTATGTGTAAATAAAAGCTGAAAGTACTTATGCTCATTGATTTCAATGAGTTCAGGTTCAAGACTTACCTCAAAGTAATCCTGAAGCATTAGAATAACATTGGCTACTTCCTCTTTTTATTATGTTTGAGAAGTGCTCAGTCTCCTTTAAAAAAGAGATCACATGTATTTAAAACAAGGCCTAATGACACATAGGCCTTGTACTATAAAGGAAAGCCTAGAGCATCTTCTGTTTCATATAGAATATATTCCAGTGGCAATTAGACCTCAAGGTGAGCGTAACCTCAACATTTAGGATAAGTCCATCAAGACAGAAACAGAAATGGACAATGACTGGAGCAAACAAAGAGTTTTGGTCATGTGAACAGTGATGTAGAGGGGCAGAAGCTAGAACACATGCTTTACAAATACATGAGCCCATCATCATCATCATCTTTAAGTATACATACACAAATACAAACCACTCTTGGTATGGCTCTACTGGTCCATGTTCAAGGGTACTCTCCCAAGCAAGCCACAATAACCTCTTCGAGTGGCAACTGGAGTGCATAAATAGGCCTTGCTCAAGCACAGGACAGATTTAAGAGCTACCATTCCACCATCGGACCAGGTCTGAAGTTCTTGCCTTTGGGCTCATTCTGAATGGGCCAAATTAAAAATCTTTCACACATTCTTGTTACAGGCAATCCTTTCCAGATACTTGCTCAATCCAAAGCCAGAGGTTTATGATTCAGAAAGGGGCGGAGGGAGTGGAGGAATGATTCAGTAATTCCGTAACTATTTTAGCATTTTACTAGTCTTTGAATTTCTGCAAATAAATGGGGCTATAGGAATAATTCTAGGAAAGAGCAATGTATGCTAAATACCTTCCCGGTTGTTTGTATGTAGAGAGGGAATTTGAATAATACTGCTTAGGTTTTATTAATGCCAGTGTTCAAAGTAGAGTTCAAACATGGCTAATGTGAGCAGCCCAGTGTTTATGCTATCCTCACACATACCAAGCAAGCCAGTTTACCCACTTTTTTATTTGCTGTTTACCTTATGCAGCAGCATGAGCTCTACAACCATCTTAACGTGTACTGGCATGTCTAACCACTATGTGAAAGACAAAAAGGGTTCTTTGCTTCACTCTGTGTGTGCCAGGCATTAGACCTACGCAAAGCAAAGTAATAAAATATTCTTCTGATTTGGTTATGCTACTCCCTTGACTTGATAGTGCTTCTGTTTGTTTTCTACTTGTTTTAAAAGGCAAGAATACTACGCAGAGAAAGCAACAAGAAACAGGGACCTGTGTGTACATATCTTTCAAAAAAGTTTCATTTTTTTTCTTTTGTTTTTGAAACAAAAGATTTTTTTTTAATCTCTAAGAATGAAGGTAGGAAGTCCAGAACAAAGGACTGTGCAAATAACATGGAAAGAACAGTACCTGGTTTTCACCTCGCCTGACTCTCCAGAGCTGACAGTACCTTTCCTTTGCAAATTCCTGGTGCTCTTGGAGTGGAAATTTTAGTTATTTTGTTTCGCAGGGGCCAGTCCGAAACATCAGCTGCCCATTTGACAGAAACATTGACAACAGGAATTAAATCAGATTTGTTGAAGAAGACATCATGCTGCAGAGGGCTTCATCACTTGAGGGAATAAGAGTCAGATCACAAAATCTTCATGTAGTCACTCAAAAGTAGCATTTGAATAATTCATCTTTGCAACCCAGGTCTACTATAATGGACGCTTCTAAAATTATATTTTCCCTTTGAACTGCTTTTTTTGACCTTTCTGCAAGGCTTGCTGACTTGGAACAGTGGGTAACTTCAAGTGAGTTCACCTGCACATCCAATTAACCCCACACATCTGAGCAGGGCTCCACACATGGGGATGCAGCTGGGATGTAAAAAGGCAATTACAAGAGCCCAGACATTAGTGAAGGGAGGTGAAAACAGAGGTGGAGCTGAAACAAGCTTTTTAAGAAGTTGTTTAAGTGGATGAAAAGGTAAACATTAAAAAAGCAAGGATTTGTAGATTTTCAGGGTGGAGAAAGCCACATGAAAGGGTTAAAAACTGAAATCGTAGTCAATTTTACAAATAAAAGTTTATTAGCCTGATCAAGTTGCAAAGGAGGTAGTTTTAAATAATAATTAAAGAGTACATAAATATGTAAAAAAGGTAAATGGAAAATGGTTACTGTTTGAGTGAGTCAAATTTTGCTATTGAACAGAGAGAGGTATGAACTCATTAACTTCATAAAAGATGCAGTTAATTTATGAAACAAATTTCATTTGTTGTTAATTTACTGAAGTTATTATACAAATATAAGTAAACTACCTTGTTTTGCTAACATGCTTTGGAGAACTCAGTAAACCTTTGAATGAAAGTTTTAAAAGGCTGAAAAGTCAAACCAAAACTTTAAATATAAATTAACACAGGTTAGAGAGAGATGTTTCTATACTAGAAATACAGCATGAAGAAGACAAATATTTTTAAGCACCAGAGGAAGAGAACGCTATCTGCAGAAATGGTTCTGTTTGTTTCCTTCTTTGAAAAGGAGATGGAATCCTCCAGAGGAACAAAAACCCCAAACCAGTTTGCATTGCATACAGTTTTACAAAAACCAGGACAGCTGACCACAGGTGGAATGGGGAGTGTCCAACACCCTGCTGGAGTGTCAGAAAGCCTGTGTGGAGGAGTCTGTGCAGGCAGACCTGGTTTGTACAGGTTCTGGTCCAGGGTGGAGAGCTGCACATCGTCTGCTCTTCAGAAGTGTGCACCAGTGCCCTGTCTCAGCTATAATGCACTGGGGAAGTGATGGAAGGTATGGAAGACAGTTGATTTGGGCTCTATGAGATGGTGTTTTAGGAGACAGAGCTGGGACAAAAAGGTACTGTTTCTGTTATAAAATTTAACTTGAACAAAAATTAGATCATACTACAGGTATCTGAAAAGGAACACCTGTTACAGAAATATTAGAAAGTAGGAGTAAAACAAGAACTGTGAAACCAACGTATTTTGCACAGGCAGGAAGCACTATTTCAGCCTTAATACATCCCAGTGGATGTCACAGCAATAGGTTTGACTGGTAGTTCCTTATCCAAGAGTAACTTGTCATAGTAAGAAATTTTGGGTGTAACTAAGACTAGATTCTGACCTATTAGGAAAGAGGACATGTCATACAAAACTAGATTCATAATCGTAGAAGTTTTTATTGTGTCTAATCCAGGTTCTTTTTTGCACATTTTATTCATGGATTTTTGCATATCTGGTTGATGATAGTGCTCACAAACAATCTTTTGTCATGCCTTGACCCATCCTAATTAAATTAAATTAAGGGGGAAATATATGACTCTGTAATTGCAATTTAAAATATGATCAGGGTAATAGTCAAGTAAAACACATTAATGCTCTCTAATTCTCTGCTTCTGATTTTTAAGTGTGTGACTTTGTAATCAGTTTTATGTCAGTATAGTCTTTACATGAAACTCCCTGCATTTAGAAAAAGAAATTCTGCCGGATAAAACCAGATTTTATCTGCATGGAAGTATGGTTATGTTTTACATGCTTACAAGGGGTCATCAGCTGAACTGGGCCTTCAGATCTACTTTCTCAAGCCTTTGCTAGTTGCATTCAAAGAGCAACAGAAAGCTGGAGAAGTCTTGTTTTCTCCTGCTTGAACCACTTACTCTGCCAGTGGGTTTCATGGCTGTTTGCAGAATAAACCACAGCACTCATCGGCTGTGTCTGCCAGAGCAGTTTGGGGCATGAGGCTTCTTTAAGGGCTACATTCTACTACTGTTCCCTGCAGTCTGACTCCTTTGTTCATACCCTGTAAAATGCCCCAGTCTACAGCTTGTCAAGCCCTTCTCACTCCCTCTGCTGCTGATTCAGCTCTGTTTCTCACCCCTCTGGGTCCAGGTCAGGTTGCCTTCCCTTCTGCTCTCAGTTACACAGGGACAGGAGTTGGACTTGCTGATCCTGACAAGTGCCTTCCAACACAGCAGATTCTATGATTCTATGGTTTACACTTCCTGGGCACCATAAGTTGGAAGACAAAGTGCAGCCTCTGGCCTGGCACTGCAAGGGCCTCAGCTCCTTGCTCAGAGACAGGGAATCTTCACAGAATTTCACCCCCAGACCACTGCTGAGCACCTGTAAGCAGACAGATCTACAAAAGAACATCAGTGGTAATTCCTCTGTGTCTACAAAGACCTCACTTTCTTTACTGAGCCTTGCTTCAAAATATGTAAGGTAGCATTTCAACAACATGGCTATCAGAATTTAGTAAGGATGTGATCAAATATTTCCCCCTAACTGGATCTTGGAAATTACTTACCTCTTATTGAGCATCTCTTCAGTCTAGGACTTTCATGTCTGCTGTGTGTGGAAGGACCTCTTTTGGGGAAAGGTATTTTCTTTTTTCACCAAGGTGGATTCATGAGCTGCAGCCTGTTGCTCCTGATGTTTTTCATGACCCCGTAGCACATTCTGCATCTCTCACCAGGGAGTCCTCTTTGAGAGAATTAAGGCCCACTGTAGGTTTGTTCAATTGTTTTTCTTCATATTAAAGGAAAGACTCTAAAAAATGTGTATGACAAATTGCCTTGCTATGATCTTGTACCTTAGAGACAGCCAGCTTTTTACCCTGGGGAAAGCTTTCTTTCCCACTTGCTGTGAAGTCAGCCTTTTGGCATTCTTGTAGCATTTTCTTTACTTGCTTCACCTAAAGTTAAGTCAGAGATAATCTCTTTTGCTCACAAGGTTTGTTACATTTTGCCATTATCCCAAACAGGTGATACTAAGAAAGCTTTGTGAAATGTATTTGACTACTTTATTCAATGTTAACTGCAAATAATTTCATTTTTCTCATAGAGCCCAAATCAACTGTTTTCCATTCCTTCCATCACCTTTTCGTGAATGACTCTGAAATGGTGGGCTTGAAATCAAAGTGCAAGAACAGGCCATTTGAGAATTGTCAGAACATACTAAATTAAAGTTCTCTTTCTCTTTTGACCTCTCCAGAAACCATATTTGTTCAGACCAAGAGTTTGTGTTTACCTATTATCCCTTCACTAATGGCAAATGCCTGGGGGAGAATAAAACCGGGTAAGACCTTTTCAATGCTTTCCCAAACTACTCTTGGAAAGCAAGAATATTTTGAACATGAAGTAATTTCCAATACAACTGCAATTTACATCTTTGTTTTGATATAGGAAACTAGAAATTCACTTTCAACTAAAATGATTTTCAGGAGCAAAATTTTATTTACTTCTCTGTCTTCTATTTCAGATGTCTTAGTTGCACAAGGAAGGTGCTGTAAAGAGACATAGTCACGACAGTATATGGGTAAGAGCTGAGTGCTTAAGAACTAAGGCTTTTGTTTGTCAAACCGTGGACTGAGATTAAACTTTAACACCTTATAATTCTATGGTGTGTATTGGATTATGAGTCAATAGTGGCATTTGAACTACCCACAGAGCTGAAGGCCACTGTAAAAGAGGTGTCTAAGAGGTTCTCTTTTCATATTTTTTAATAATGACTCAAGAAAACGAATGAAGGAAAGGACACAACAAGGAGACCAGTGGGTATTTTGGTTAGTTTCTGGTACAACTAAGGAAACCACAAAACCACATCAACCCCTAGTCTGCTCAACCAGTTACAACAGAAAACATTTCTGGTTTTGTTTCTAAAACTGCAAACCACGAGAATAAAAAAAATTCAGCTTATTCTCAAGACTTAAGCTGGTTTGCTTTTAGAACCTCACTGACATTTAGAACAAGCATCTCAGTGTAGTTCCTAGATGTGACATGAATCAAGCCATAAAAGCAGTTGTACCTTGTATGCTGCATGACCTGTAAAAATTTAATTCTGGCTATTCCCCTCTTCTTCCAGGTGAAATAAAATTAATTCTAAATCCTGCAAGAAACAACACATCTTGTAGACATATTTTATATCACCCTACAAAGCAAAAAGCTGGTTTTCAGTGTATTTAAATAATCAAAATTTTTTTTCATGTATCAACTGTTTCACAAAATACAAGCTAGGGAAAAAAGTTGTTCTCTATTCTTGGCAGTTCTTAAGTGATTCTGTGTAGTGGGACTGATGCCTACAGATCTAAAGACAATGTTGTTTTCTTTGCTTAAAAGATACGCTGTGACCCTATGCCTATGCTGTTTACCCAGGAGTACCTGTATGCAGCAGATACATCCAAGCAGGCATCTGTCCCACTGATTTAGAATACTGCTGAGATCAGTAGCCAGTATTTCACCCAAGCACCTGAGGGATCCCAAATTTGGTGGCTCTGTCCAACCACACTCCTGGATGACAGGGCTGACCCAGAAGGGATCCTGAGAACTTTCTTAGCAGTTTCAAAAAGCCTTCTCCAAGCAGCTCTGCAAGATGCCACAGGATCCTTTAATATCCCTAGAGCAGGATGGATATATTCCACATCTCAGAATCATTGGAGGATGATGGAGTTAAAGCAAGGCTGACAAGTTTTGAAAGTTAGCTCTACACCAGTACTGATGGCACAGAGAAGCCCTCCATCTTCAGCTATGTTGGCTTCTGGGTATGCAACAGCAGAGCTGTGTAAACAGCTGCAGGATAGCCATATCTAGCTGGAAATGTTTTCTGTTTCTAAAGAAGTCTGAACTTTGCAAGTATAATTAAGCCTTTCTGTAAATGGAAAGATGAAGAATGGCATTCTTCTATGATGCAGATCATAGACAAACAGCCCCTAGTTGTAAGTATAGCAATACTTTAAATCAATCATGCAGTCTTTAAGCTGGAAATAGCCTAGAAGCACCTCTGTGTTTGACGTCTGTAACAAAATTAATGCCTGGTTAGCATTCCTCCTATAGCAAATACCATCAGTTCTTGTTTTTCCATCTGTCTATAAAAGTAAAGGTTATCTAAAATGTAGCTCATCGTTTATTGTATACAAAGAGTAATCTGTCAGGAACTGACAGGTTGATCTTTTTTTTCGATTTATGAATATTTTATTAACATAATAAGCAGAGAAAAAATATATTGATGTTCCAGATAACTCAATGTGATGACCAATGGAGTTTTTGCATATACAATATTCAGTAATGAGGAACATGAGGAAAACAAATGTTATTTAGGATAGCAAAGACCGGAAAGATAAGAGAAAGTTTTAGTAATGGTACATGACTAATACAGAAATATCTGAGTCCTTCTTGCTGAGGATCAGTAAGCATATGGTACAGCACAGTTATTCAATTCTCAGATTTGTTTGTTCAGTTAGCAAGGGATTTTCTGAAATGGTGGCAATCTGCAGAATGTCTATGACCTGTTTATAAATGTATTTAAAGCTAATCATCTATTTGTGATTCTTGGGGAAACAAGATAGACCTTATAGGATAGTCCAGCTACTCTATCACACTCACCTCTTAAGCTATTCCCTCTTGATGATTGCTTGGTGAGAAATATTTTATATCATTATATCAGAGCTTTGCAGGGTAGAAATGATCAAAATGTGTCAGTCATTACCATTTCCTAAAGAAGCATTAAAATAATTTTCTGTTGACAAAACATCTTTTCTGAAGAAAGAAGGCAGTTTTTGAACACTAAAGAATAACTTTCATAGTCTGTCTAATTATAAATCATGATATTATTATATGATGAGTTAAAAAGGAAAAGAAAACAATTTTTCTGTTGTCTGCATAGTTTCTGGGAATATTTTGATAACAAAGGAGTACATAGGGAGCTCTTTTTAAAGGATATTCTATTGCAGCATTAAAATCTACCATATCGATCTGTGGAAGTTTTTTTGCTGATATCCTTTCACTACTAGCATTAGCAGCTGAGTCCTTAACTGTCACACTTTTAATTTTTCAGTCAGTAAATTATTTAAATTTAACCTAAAAATCACCATGGAAGAACACAAATACAATTGAGTGCCCCAAGAGTACTCAAGGACATACTGACTTCATGAAATACTGACTTTCACGAAACTGAAAGTAGGATTACTTCCAAAGACTTTTTTTTTATCTGTGAAGAGCTTATGCAGTATTTTTATGAACTAAAAATAAACCCATTCAAAGGCATGAATTTAGGTTTTTGAGGGGCTTTTAGTTTATTTTTTTGGTTCTATCTTGTTTTCTTTTAATCATCTGAATTGATGATTTAGTGAGCACATGATCCTATTTCTGATTTTCCTTGTTAGAAACAGTTTTGGAACTCTGTGACGAGGCATGCTATTCAAGAAACATGTGATAGGCATTTAGCTTTCTAAAATGTGCAGCATGTGAGATGAACCAAGGCACAGTAATTGCAATACTTCCCAGGCCTTTTCATTTGAAGACTTCCAAAGCCTGTTGGGTCAAATCTCAGCTTGGCAGTTTTCCACATCTGCTGGAAGAACTACTGCCTCTCTCTTCATTGGACATGATTCCTTCCCTTTATTTCTAGTTTAAGGCTGTCCCTGAAGCTCTCCACATTTACTTTCTTTACTTGTTGCTTATGCTATTTATGTTCATAGGTCTCTGCTGCAGATGTCTTAAAGTGGAAAAATGCACCTTTGGAAACAGACTTTTACTTCAGCATGCTTTTGCTTTAGAGTGTATGATGCCAGTCTTCGAGATGTTTCTTCTATGATGGGAAGGCACTCATCTGCAAATTTACCTTTACACCAGTCCCCTGCCTTGGTGAAGGACCCTGCTGGCAGAGGCACCTTGGGCTGCTGCACCTGGATCTCAGCATGGCAGAATTCTGTGTGCCCCCCTTGGTCACAGGGGATTCTACTGTCTGGTCAGGCTTTCTGCAGCTTGATCTGCTATTTTGTAGAAAGGGAACCACAAAGGGTAAGTGACCCACAGCCACACACTTTCCCTTCCTCAGCAAGCACTGATTTTCAAGATTTCTGTCTCTTTACAGACTTTTCTCTTTTTTTTGTTCCTCAGGGAAATGGTAGGAGCAAAATTTATGTGGATTTTGAGAAGCTTCGGCTGGTGCAGCAAGTCTTGAGACTTCAGTGAAATAACTGAAATCATATTCTAAACTTCTATGTTCCATTCCCATTTTGTTACCACTCTTGATTCTAAAATCCACTGCCTCACAAGCAGTATGGTATAACAAATTGTTTTGGTTTGGGGGGATATGGAGTTTACCCTGCCTTTACTGTGTGTTACACACGACTTACCAGCGAAAAAGGACCCACAAATTATTGATTTCCAGCAACTACTTTAAAAAATATCTATTACATGAGCACATCTTTTGTGCAACTTACTGCTTCTTTAGTAACATAAATCTTACTTTCCCCTAAAAAATTACTCAAGCTGCTAAGGCTATAAGTTGCTATGAGAAATATTTTCAGTGTTTTGGTCAACAGATCCAGCTTCCTGGCATTCTGATGCTCTTGAAAATCTTTCCTTCCCAAGCCATTCACCAGGCCTTGCTATCAGTTAAGTCCACTCACCTCTTACTTTGAAAGCTTGTTTGTCATTCAGGAAGTGAATAGACTTTGTGAGATTTCTGAACAGGGTTTATTTTCCTTTGTCAGTTGGCAACAAAAGTAGAGTTAGGATGGAGCTACCTCAGTTATGAGATTTTTGCCCTGTTCCTTAGCGTATACATTTCACAGAGGAAGCTATTTATAGCAAACTGATCAATGGAATATATGGGATACTTCCTCTCAACACCCCAGTTTCCAAGAATTGTTGTTTTGTTTTCCAAAATAAAAAGTAGCTGCAGCAATTCAGTCTTTTTCATTTTCACACATAGAGAAGCCTGAAAACAAGCTAAGCTGAACCTTCCCATATGGGACCAAATATTACTTTCATTTTCATCCTAAAAACCAACATGGATGAATCAGAAAGCAGAAAATAAACTACCAACTAATCATTCTAAGTGACTAAGTGTTTGCTTGAGTTACTACATCCACACATTTTTCTTATTTTTCATTTGCTTCCACTTTGTGTCAAATTTGTGTCATGAACACCTACTACATCCAGGCTGATCTTTTTATGCTGTGCCTTTTATGCAAAACAGCTCCAAACAGCAATGACAGAGTTACATTCAGCATGCAATTCACCTTGAACCCTTGAGGTGTCTGGCTTGAAGATCAGTGAGCAATTGTAAAGTTGCATTTTTCCATAGGAGGGGGTACTTTGCAAAGATAGCAGCGTAGAGGGATTACTCATATTCTTCAAGAGGTAAACATAGGTCTCCCAAACCTTCAAAGAATGATGTTATTCTAGAGTAAATAATCTCACAGTGTTCTGGCTAGTGAAATACCACTTTCTGGAGTTTCTCATGTAACATATTATTTTAGTACTGCAATACTTAGATTAGGGACCAGAATGACAATTCTTCTCTCTCAGAAATGAAAAGCTGAACAGCTGCCATGTCAATGAAATGCTGTGATGTCCAAGCTCATCAAAGACACCCAAGGGTGGTCTTTGACCTGGGGAGTGGTACCATAGGGCTCCCAGGCACCGGTGGGAAACTGATTCTTGTCTGTGCCAGCTGGCAAAGTAGAAGGAAGTAGCAATATATTTTGAAAATGGAGATAGTTTCCTTATTGACAGTCCCTTGAAAAGCAAGGTCATTTATTGGCTGATTAAATATTTGCCATCAAAACTGTTGTTCAGAGGTGGGCTACTCTCATAATTTGCTGGGGTTTTTTTCCAAAATTGTGTCTCTTTATCTTTGGAAAACTGTTTTCATTGTTAAAAAGAATAAATATGTTATGGGTATAGAAGGTTTGAAGTAAAAACTGAACGCCATCCAAAATTTTCTCTGTGAAAAGAAAGGCCTTTTTTATTCACATCTGTTCCTCGACTCTTTTGCCACTCCACAGTGTTAGGATTATTAACAAATAGACACTTCGTTAGAAATCAGTTCTGGTTGAAAATATGTCACAAGAACCCGCAGAGTCTATCTAAAAAATATTTCCTTCTTAGTTTCTATTATTTTATTCTTTTATCAATTGTCAGTGAAGTTCTTGTTTATTGAGCAAATATTGGAAGCATAGAGCAAATATTGAAAAGCTTTGATTACTTGAAAATGGAGCATGAGATTTACACCTTTATCTATGTGAGCATCAGTTCCCCACAACAACAAGGACAAGTAAATCATGCACTGGCTTCTATTATTATTCCACTTTGGTTTTATTTATTACATGTTCCATGACAGCACCTCAAAGCCCCAGCATGACAAGTGAATAAAGACTAAGAAATAATGGCCTCCTCAGAGTCTGTGATCTTCACAAGACTTTGCAGGCTGAAGCTCCTCCACACTCTGCTCCTTGGAGGTCCAAGTTGGCCCTGAGCTGGGATCAGCATCATTAGCTCAAGGCAGTCAGTCCTGCTGAGAGGCAGCGTGGGCTCCTGCAGCAACAACCCTGACTTAGGACATCTACATGCAGGCTCTCCAGGGGGGTCATACCTCTCCGTGGGAGACAACATAGACATGCAGTGGGTATAAAGTATGAGCCAATAGACAGCTGACAGAAAAGGAAAGAAGCCAAAATAAGTAATCCTTGGTAGCCAAGATACTATCCAGTATCTGTGGGCACTACAGTTATAAGTAAGGCCAAAGAAGGTATTTCAGAAAACAATCTACAAAGTGAATTAACATAGTGTGTGGAGAAGCACAGCAGTGTGTAAATTTGCTTCCTTGAAAGTCTGCTATGTGATGGAGACCATAATCCAGTCAATCACAGTCTTCAATGAAATAACATAATTTTATGGGATTCTAGGACTGTAGGCATGAGAACAGGTAGCATATGTCTGAAATAATGGAGAAGTAGTGGAGGATAGTCATGGTCAAAGCAATAGCCTAGAGTGAGTGACCAATGCAGCATATTTCTGAATGTACAGAGTGGAAAAAATGGCTGGAGAAGAGGATTTGGTCATGGTTGGAAAGTGAGATGATGAGACTTGATCAGTGAGTTTTAGCAGTTTATAGTTACTTAAACTTGTTTGGGAAAAAAAGAGTGTACTGCAGCAGCACGGATTTTGGCTCACCTGCCTTTGTTAAATCAGACACATGAATGTTTTGCATGACAGGAATGCTACAAAACAGCCAAAGCAGACCTTACATTCTGACCTGAGCATTCTTCCATGAATATTAGTGGCACCTCAAGTGAAAAAATATCCAGGTTTAGTAATTTTACATTGTAAAAATGATGTAAATGGTTCTGACATGCTATCTATGGCAATCATAGATTGTTTCAAGTAGCATCATTTGGGAAGGAAGGAACACAATTAAATTATCTCCATATGTTTGTAAATATGATGCAAACTAAGTTTGTGTAGAAATATACAAAATTATTTAGAAATAATTTTATATAGAAAATTTTATAGAATTCCATATGGAAGTATAGGAAAGACATTGACACCAATACAAGCACTAGCCATTGATGCCACTGTCTTGTTACTTCCAAGACTTTTGGACGAGGGATCAGAAGACTTCACAAGAGAAACAAGATTTTCTTTGTTATTTTAAAAAGCTATATGCATACACTGCTGTCATGCCTATAGGGTTGAAATTGGGCCAAGACATGGGGGATGCTGATAATGGCACAGAAATAAAGCAGAGCACAGGTCTTGTTCTGCAGTTATCATGCAAACAGCACCTAGCAAATTTGGTACAATGTAGTGGTAGCACTACCACAATGTCAATATACTGCCCATTTGTACTTTTACCATAGCTGCAACTGCATGCCAAGTTTACACTTAGGTTTAAAGTTTGAATTTTGTGGGAAATTGTTGGGACTACTCAACGGGTTAATAAAAATTAATAATGGAGAGACCCAGAGAAGACAATTGGAACATCCCGTCCAAAACAGGATCAGTTCTACCTTAAACATTCTTAAGAGAGTTTAGTGTTACAAGTTCTTAAAAAACTTCCAACAGTTAAGATGCCACGGTCTCTCTAGACAGCTTAATCCTATGCTCCACTATCTGTAGAAAAGCTTTCCATAACATGTAATCTAAGTCTTCCTTGCTCTTTTAAGCACATTATCAAATCCACTAAGAAAAGTGCAAGAAACAGTGTACTGCTTTTTTCTCTGCAACAAACCATGTATACTTGAAAAGTTAAGTCTCTATTCATCTCTATTCAGTGTGTTCTCACCAGACTTAACATGTATAAAAAAAAAAAAAAGAGTTTTTCTCTTCCTGGCAATCATTATACATTTTTAGTGTGAGGAATCAAAATGTATTCTATCTTGAAAAACATATATGAAGAGTAAGGAATATGACCAGCAAGAAATAAAGTATCAGACTACAACATAATAGTAAAAAAATTTCTATATTGTTTATGAAATCAGGAGCTATGCTAATGCATGCTAACATAAAATGGGTTTAGTAAAGTCTTAAATACTTATCACTACATGGGAATAAATGTAATTTCCATATGCAAATTCTTTTATTAGAAGGGCTCAATTTTCCATTCTGGAATTGGCTTTTGCCACCAAGCAACATGTTAACAATGAATATCATTTCCTTTTATAACACAGCTGCTAGCAGTAGATGACAGTCAATTGGCAGGACTGATATCCCAAGCACTGGCACAAAATTAGGTTTTTTTCCCCTTGATTTCATTCATTTCCTGCCAATTGAAAATCACAACTTCCCAAAAATGGTATCAGTTCATACTGGCACTCAGAACAGAGTTGCATTACTATAGTTTAAGAAGAAGGTGGTTTGAAGTGAACTAATAGGATTTGTTAGAAATGGAATGAGGAGATTACTCAGTAATATCTCTGTGAACAATACAGGCATTTCTGCTCTTTAAATAAGGATGTATCTGCTGATGTACAACACTCTACACAATTTGAAGAAAAAACTTTCCGGGGACAGGGTGGAGAAGTCAGTGTATGTTCCCATCTCTGAGAATAATCTGAATAACCTGAAAATAATCTGGTCCCGCAACATTCTGGCTAAATGGCAAGTTTGTCCTTATACCAGCTGTTCTAAAAGCTGTTCTAAATATGGCAGGAATTTTCATTTCTAAGAAGGCAGGGAAAATAACAAAGAAATTGTGCTGGCCATGTAATATGCCCACTTACACCCTTGTGGAGAAAGTTCTGCACGGAGCAACATGAATTTTCCTACTAAGGAAGACCTGATGCAATGCAGAGACATCCCTGTTTTCTTAATGCTCCAAGCACTGTTATTCTCCATTCTTTGAGCGACTGAAGCAAAGAATTTTTGTGCTGCCATGACAAGTGCTTCAGACAGACACAGATGACATGCCAGGTACCTCTGCTGCCACTAGCACTTCATCCCTGCCAAGACAAGGAATTCCCAGGTAGCTCCACTATCATTACAGGCACTGCTGTGGGCATTCCTATCCCTCCTCTCATAGAATCATAGGATGGCTTAGGTTGGAAGGGACCTTAGAGATCATCAACTCCAACCTTCCTTCCATTGGCAGAGATACCCCTCAACTGGACAAGGTTGCTCAAAGCCTCATCCAGCCTGGCCTTGAACACCTCAAGGGAGGAGGCAGCCACACACTGTGTTTTGTAACAGGTGCAAAATGGTTGCTTAATTGAGCTTGTCCTCTCAAAAGCCAGATGTGAGTTGTACTAAGTACATTTAGACTATTTAAAAACACTTTTTCTTTCACAGAATTGCCTAAGAAGACTGCGTTCCCCAAATGAAAACTTAATTATAATATTTCAGAAAACAGATTAAAAAAAAATGAACAACCCAGGACCTAACTAGCATCTGTAAAAACACCTAGCAATATATCCGTTTTCTTCATAAAATGCACAAAAAAAGAAAAAAGAAAAGAAAAGAAAAAAAAAAAAAAAAAAAAAAAAAAAAAAGAAAAAGAAAAAGCTACTGCTCTTCCTGATTTAAAAATTGTCCAGTATTTCCTAACTCATGTTATTTTATTTGCGAATAATATTCACAAATGTCACTGTTGTTCCTAAATTAGTTCATTATACATGGACAGAACAGTGTAGAAATCATGTTTTCCTTAAGGTGTTTATTTTTCTGTAGAACAAGGTATTAATCACTTTGCAATACATATATGTAAATTATTGTAACTGGCATGGCAATGAAGTTCATTGCAAGGTAAATTCAAATAGAAGTCCTCTATCTTTTTTTTTTCTTCTGTCAAAATCAAACTAAACACTTTTGCAAGTTTTCTCTTTGATTAATCTGTATGCCCTGAAATGCTGGAGCTACAGATGAAGGAGCCACACTTGTATCTTTACAAGAAGAACTAAGTGGTTCCTTCCCTTCTCCATTATCTGACTGGGGTAGTAAATGCAAGGTTTTACTCAATGTCAATCAGAATATCAAACTCTAGGTTTTTCCCCTGACACCCGCCCTTAGATTACAGTAATTCTTTCCACATTTGTACCAGTAATATAAATTAAATAATAGCCTGCCACTCATATATGCTAATATTTATGTGAATTCAGATATTCAGATGGAAATATTTCAAGACTTCTAAAGAATTCTATATATAAGATTTCTATATACTTCCAGAATAGACCTAAAGTATTAGCTACATTACCTGTAACAGTAGATTACCTGTAGTATGCTTGGGAAGTATGGCTCAGCCTGACTTCCTCTCTTTTTTTAGGAAGTTCTAATAACGTTTGACCTGAACCAAGCTGCAGACACAGTAACTCAAGTTTAAGGAATGCTGTGATGATGACCTCACACTGTGGTCTAGACAGGCTGATGAAATGACTGCACAACAGAAAGAAGCCTCCAGAATAGGGTAAAATACAGATTCTGGTGAAGATAAACAATGGAGCAATGCTCAGTGTTTTGGAGTGTCAGCCCAAGAACCAGGGAACGAGTTGGTGGAAAGATTCACAGCCCAAATCATCCAGTGCACATCCATGTTTTCAAACCAGGACTTGCAAAGGCACAGCAGGTTGTTGTGTGACCTGGAAATGGGACACATTAGCAGCATGCAAGGACTTGTTTTTTGCTGGTAGGTCTAGGTGTGTAGAAACACACTAACACACTTCCAAAGTCATATTAGATCACAAGTCTTTGGAAAGCTGTGACTACAAACATGGCATAATGCACTTTGCCAGCACACTATGCTACAAGGCTATAATCTCCAGCTCACTGGTGTTTGGTATGTGAATATATACCTAGAGCTATAGGTACAAGAAATATACAAGTGCTAGATTGTGCCTCAAGGCAAATATTCTGTTGATTCTACATCCTTCCTCTTATGTCTTGTGATGTTTTGCCATACTCATCTATTCACCCCATAAGATATTCATGTGAGCAGCTCTGTGGTTTTATTTTCATGTTTAAGCTGAGTTGCCATAATCAGCTTTTCTGTAACCTAAACTGCAGTCATTATGACCATATTAAAGTACAACTTTTCAGGCTCAGCCTGTAACTCTGCTATTAGAGGTTTAAACTTCTAGTGTGTAGAAATCTGTAATGAAAGAGCAGTTCTCATTAATTTCCTATGATTCAGCATAGCTGTGCTTGAGAATCACCCAGTTTTGCTTCCCATGCTGTGACATTTAAGACCTGCCCTTTGAGAGCCAGTGCCAGGCTGTGGACTTGACAGCTCAGTGTTAGAGCTGGCAAACCACTGCCTCAGTGCTATCTTGGAACTGAAGATACACCAAGTATGTGTAGTGGTTGTTAAGGATTCTACTTGTGAACCTCATAAAAAGTTCATTAATTTCAGAGGGAAGGTGGCTTTTCAATTATTTCAGTCTGCTCTAGATTAATCCCCAGGACATTCTTCTTGTTTAAATTGTTAATTAAAAAATTAACAATCATGAGGTATAAGGAGGTACTAAATACAGCAACAGAATCTTCTGAAGTCAGTAACTTTATGGCCACTAGTAGTACTATGTTACTACTTGAAAAACAATACAGGAACAGATGTCTTATCCCTTATATGAGTACATCCCCATTGACTTTTGCTGTCAGAGTAACAATTCTAGAGGAGTGATCTTCTTAAGATTTTTTTCTAAAGCACATTTAGTTGGAGGTCCATCAGTTCAGCAGTTACCTCTTACTGGCATTTCATATATTAAAAAGTCACATAAGTAGCCTCTCATCCTTCTGTTCCAAAAGTAAGAAGTGCAAAACAAGACAGCAGCTCTGGAGACAGAAAACCTAAGAACAAAGTTCTGAAATAGCTCCATCTGTGGCACTGAGGACATCACCCAGTCTGGTTTCAACTCCTGTGACTTTAGAAATTGACATTCAGTTATCTTAGAGTAGCATAAAATGTAGTGATAAGTTTCTGATGGATCACTTGTTTGCTTGGATGTGGGGAATTCAGGTTTCTTTTTTTCCACCTGCTTTAGAGGTTATGGTAGGAAAAACTTCAGTCATAAGTTGGCTATGTTTTGGTACATCTGAACAATGTATTACTGGATTCAGAAGCTGAATTAAAAATCAGGGGGGAAAAAGGTTCAGTTAAGGTAAAATGCATTTTTTCTATTTTTCTAAAAATAAACCAGTTTCTGTTAATGTAAAGCATTTTCTTTAGCCTAAGGGTTTCACTTTATAGTGGTTTTTTTACTCTAAAATATTTTTAAATGAGAACATTATTTCCACATAAAAATGGATTTAAAATTTGGATATGTCAAAATAAGGTCTAAATTTTACTTATTTTTATCCTTAAGGCTATTTTACAGATTTACAGATTTGGGAGATAATTATTATTTGTCTGAAAACATTGATGGGAATTTCTTATTTGCATAAAATGCTTTTTTAATGCCTTTCTCTCACATTTCCACCATAACTGCAGATACAGATTCTAATTTTCTGTCTACAAAAGGCTTGCAAAATGGATATTTCCTATTACACTGCAAGGAATCATCATAAAAAATTGTCCTGGTAGGTATCATATGAAAATTATTTTATTTTTGTTGTATAATTTATGCCATATGTCTAAAATCCGTGATATGTTTTATCTCCTATTTTTATTTGAAACACTTATCATTCACACATCCCATTTTCCAAAAATAATTGAATTTTTAAAGCACTACTTGTTTTCAATTTTTCTTCTGGTTTTGTGACATTTTTCTGTTTTCAAAATGTATATTCCAAACTTAGATTATGTCATGCAATTCTTGGACTGAGAGAATTCCAAAATACTGGCTTGCTTGTTTGGAATTATTGATAGCTAAAGAAAATAGCTCACCTATGCATAAGATCATGATTCTTTTTGCTTTTTCTAGCATAACAACTACTTCAATATAAAAGATACACAGAATGCTTCTGGCTTGCTTTCAAACTGCATTAGTTTAGCTTTTCACTGTAAGCTGAACTTTAGTCTCTGTATGCCACTGTTTTAAAAAAGTGATTGAATCTGTGTGTGGACAAGATTTATTTCCCATGATTTCCATTGCACTCCTGGTTACAGTTCAGACTGGGGATTTCACTTTTGTTGCATAGATACACTTTGGGTGTTGTATAAAACTACTTGATCTGACAGATACCAGCACATCAGAATAAGAAAGTGTGCTGTGAACTCCTGAACTAAAGAAGCCAGTTACTGTCCCAATGTGTGTGACTGATTTTGGCTTTAAAAAAAAAAAAAAGATTTTTCTGACATTCAAAACAAGGCTATTCTTGTGATCAATACATTCATCAGGTTTCAGTCTTGTGCACCTTATCTGGGGTTCCCCAGTGGCTTTTAAGGGATGATTTCTTGCTGTAACCTTTCCCTTGATTAATCTTGCAAAGTCTGTCTTCCTTCTCTTCTGCTGCCTATTTTTATAAAACTGGTAGAAACAAAATTATTTTTGAAAACTCTCAGCCTGTGTCAAATCTGGTCAAACCCATTGGCCAGTTTTTGAAAGTCACTGCAGAGTAGAAGATGCTCAGAGGCACACAGACCGTATGAGAGCATAAGCTCTCCTGCTCAGGAAATAGTAAAATCAACAATAGCCACAAACTTTATTTCTTAAATTCCTGTGAATTCTATAAAAGTCATGTTGACAGTACTCCAGTTACTGGGATGAAAAATGTAGCAATGGACTTTTCTGTTCCAACAGCTTTTGGTGGAATGCTCTTACTAAGACCCCCTGACTTTCTGTCATGCCAACAGCTGATTCTTATGCTTTTGAAGCCTGGCATAGTCTTGAACTACTGTTTCACACCATTCTACAAAATGGTTATGTCTTCCCATCCTTGTTCTTTTTCTTTCATGAATTTGCCAATGTGGAAAGTGGCTTTGACAGTTTGGACACTTCAGGAATGGAGCTTATAAGGTGAGGAAAGTTTTGAGTCTCTTGTATTCAGCATTCCTTACAATAAAGACTTCTTTGTTTTAATGCAAGTTTGAAATACAATTGTCAATATTTTACCTTGAGAACTAGGAGATTCTGGAGACTCAAGACTAAGGGATTCTTCTGATTTTATCTCCAATGTGTCTAGAAGCTGTAAGATAAGGAACCCTCATTGGTTCTCAAAGACCATTGAGAACCATGTAGTTCTCAAACATGTCCTGGCAGGCCAGCTGTGCTCAATGCTGCTTTTAATGATGTTCCACCAACCTTCATTGCAGACGGGCAAACCTTTCTTGAGGTACAGCCCTCCAAAGTCAAAGAGGTGTTCTCACCAAGGGGCACAGTCAGTGCTCCGGTTTTGCTGCCTTCAGACTCGGGCAGCCTCGTTCTGTGCTTCTGCTCCAGACTCAGCTGACCTCCTCCTTTGGCTGCTCCAGAGTGAGCTGAGCCTGTGTTGGGAAGCTCCCCTTTTATTGCCCCCCCAGTCCTGCTCATGGGCAGCTGAGGCAAACCCTGACTGGGTGGGGGCAGGGGCTTAACACAGGTGGGCTTGACACAAGCTCACACCTCCCACCTCGTAATTAGCACCTGAGTGCCTCAGACATGGGGCTGTGTGTGCATGCTCAGGCCATGCCTCTACTCATTCTGCTACATTCACTTAACATTCGTGGTTCTGTGGCCAGAGTATGTGGTCAGGGTATTAATTCACAGCATTTCTGGGGAATGGCATCCTGGGTGGTCTATAGAGGGAAGTGATGGAACTAGTCATTAATTCAATTCACCCTTCTGCAGACAGCCCTATCCTTGAAGGACATATCTCTTACTTAACAAGCAGGAACGAAAATACTGACATATGAAATTTAATCCAGCAAGATAGACACTGCTATGTTATTCACCTGAATGGCCCCTACCTGGATCTTTGCATGACAGACAAAAACAAGAGAAGAGCAGCCCTCTTGTTCTTGGGAATAAGAGAGAGCAGCCCTCCTTTACTTGTGGTGCTGCTGTTCTTAAAATTCCACTTTATATCCCGTGGTTAAAATTTGCTGTGGCATAAATATTACTGCAATGAGAGAGAACCAGGCGAGCTGAGAATTTGAGTCTTAGTGTTGACACCTTGTTAATATTACTGCTCAGTGTAACTTTCTAACTAAAGTTTGCTTGCAACGGTGTAAGTATTTTTACTCACTTGCATGAAAAATAAAACTTACCAAGGTGTGTACCAATAGTATTTTTTTCCCTGTATCAGACTGCTAGTTGTAGGAAATGTTTTTCATATTAGGCCTATAAAATACATCATCCTCCTGTAAGCACAGCTCTGTTCAGTGGGCTTTTTCTTTATAACTTAGCTCAGCTTAATATGGAATGGGAGAATGGGTGAGGCCCAGATGTGGCAATAGCAGAAAAAACCAAAAATAAAGCTGCAGGATTCGGGTATTGCTGCTAGCCATTTCAGCTTGAGCAGTACGAGGAAAGAGAAACAAAACCTGGAGCAGGCATTAACCAAGTTAGGGCCCACAACATCTTGGTTCCAATTTTAGAAAGCAAAATATGTATTGAACGTATATAATATCATATACAATAGCAAAGACAGATACAGTGATGTCTCAGGCTTTCCCTGTGGTGCTGCTAGCATGCAGTAGAGTAATTGCTACATTACCCAGCACAATTTGAATGGAACTGACTCAAATTTAATTAGCTCCTGTCTTTAGAGCATTTCTTCACCCACAACACTTGTAGTCTTCAGGGTCCTGCTGTGCAACTGTTATGTTCTATACACAATGCAAGCTGTTAGGGGAATCCAATTCTGAAATCTGCTTTACTTTACCATTACATACTGTAACTTCTGCACTAGTGGTGTTCTGGGTTTTGTTTGTCAGTTTCTTCTCAGAAATCTTTACATCCTTGTTTCACATGGCATCGTATGGCAGGCTGGATGGTCTGGCCCTTTAGCCTTCAAAATGTCCTTTATGGTTTTAACCATATGTAGACCCTGAGCTTTTTTTCTTGCAGATTTTTTTCCTTATCTGTCTGCAGTCATTGTTCCAACTGCCTTTACCAAATTACTTCCCCCTTCATCTTCTCTGAAACTACTTCCTTCTCCTTCATTGATCAAATGCTATTGATCATTAAATACCATTTTGGACTTTAGTTCTGTTTTATTTTTGTGAAGAAGTGCTACAAAGTAATGAGGTTTAGATGGTACTTTATTATTAGCTTTGTGTTTAACCTAAGTACAGTCCTCTAAAATTATGGGTTACTTTCTTAATGCTAATGAAAGATATCAAATGATTGCCCACCAAACCTACAGAATTAAAATTCAAAATAGCTGCTCATATCATACTGAGTATGACTGAAATACTTCCAGAACATTTTAATTATTCCTAAATTATAGAAAAGTATTTTCTTAAAATACAGATTTAAAAATCTACAGAAATAGTTGTGGAAATCTGAATGCTTAATTATTCCTTCTATTCTTGGCTTTTTGCAAAAATATATTAAAAAAAAACACACTGACTTTTCCTGCTTAAACCTGAAATAACTCATGTTACACAGATTAAATACAAATTCGGTGAGACTGCATTTCAAATCACGTGACAAAACTAGAATGTGGATAAAGTAGATAACATTTTCAGAGTTCAGAGAATTAAGTTTTGCAATGAATGCTGGAGGCATGGGTTTGTGTGACACAGGCTTCTTCAGCTCAGCTGATCACTGGCATTAAGAAAGTTGAACTGTTACAGGGGCTGCTGAGCTCTTCTTGTCCTGGGAGGCACCAGCTGCTGCACCTCAGCTGCACCCTGCCCAGTTGCAGGCATCAGTAAAACAGCAAAGAGAAAGAGGGAGCTTTCCTAAAGCACTGCTTCCTCAAGTCTTTTATTTTCTAAAAAGACCTAAGACCAAGATTTTTGTGAGTTGATTGAAGCATGTTAATAGGGTGATGATACCAGTTCTTATGCTCATATTGAAGCTCAGCTGAGTCCACCAGTATCAATAAATATTAATCCTGAGCACTAAATACATGCTCCATTCTGGCTACATTGGCCATTCAGCTGAAGGCTGAATGGATGGCTGTCCTTACAAGCTGAAAGAATATAAACCATTTAAGAAATGACAATTTATCTAAACTCATCTATTTACAAACTTACTGGATCGTTCTTATGGGATAATTTAACACCAATAACAGTATCACTCTCATCCAGACCTCCTGGGAGTCTTTTTCCTTGCTCAGTTCTGCTTTAGAAGCTTATATGATATACGCATGGGGAATGTCTGTTGTTCCTCTGTCAACATTGCCCCCGAAACATAAGCACAGGCATGTGTGTGCAACAGGAGAGGTATTCTGAAATAGTTAAACCAAGGTAAGATCAGTCACAGAAATATTATTCCATTCAGAAGATGCATAAACACCCCCTGATGATCACTGAAATGGATTCCTTTTGTACAGATATGCCTCTGTAATCAGAATGAATACTGAAATAAACTGTACCTCAATAGCAGTTTAAATAATTGGGTTTGCAGAAGTGCCCTCAATTTTATTTCTTTCTTGGAAACACTTTTCTCTTTTCTGTCTTCATTAGATCCATAAGTTCATATACTGCAACACTGATTCCATTTCCCCCCAAGAAGATTTTGAGCTGCAAAGGTCGCCCTGAAACTTCTGTTTTTTTAATAAATTAAGATCATAAAATGTAGATGCTTCTTGCTCAGTGCAAACCATTTGTTTAGTCACTGATGTTCCATCATCTATCAAGGAAACCACCATAGACTGAATCTCTTCCTGGATTTTATTTTATTTACTATGGTGAAATCATAAACTATGTCACCTTCCCAGACTTTTTGCTCTAATTGCAGAAGTCTGTATCTTGAATTTTTTTTTTCTCTTAAATAATTGTTTCTGTAAAGAACTCTATTGTTTCTTTCACTTCAGTTCACCTAGAACATAATCCAGTCATTTCTCACTAGAAACAAATCAGCCCTGATAAACATAGTCCTTCCTAAGCAGCACAGCTTGCCAAAATAAATTATGTATTTCCCTAGTTAGGATAGGAAATTGTAAAGAAGAGTCCTTTGATACAAGTAGATCTGTTTTCAGGATCAGTAATTGCAATTGCTATTTTCTCACACATGGGAGAACTCAAAATGCAAGAATATTATCCTGCTATGGCCTTTTTTAGCCAGCACCCAGTACAAAGGCCTCTGACTTTCCTGGACAGCTTTAGAACTGCTTTGGGATCTATTATGTTGTTCCTGAACTCTGCCCTTGTTTTCTTTGAACTGTCTCCTACCTACTGCAAAACTTTCTCTGCTCACAGTATTCCGGCTGCTGAGCAACCCTATAATTTACCTTTGGTTTGTGAAAGAAACATTAGCTTAGTGTTCTCTTGAAGCCTTGTTTATTGAAAAATTGTTAAATCCAGTAATTTCAACCCAGCCTACAAACACTTCGCAAAGGACTCTCTCAGGACCATGTAGGAGAAAGATCACCGTTACTTGCTCTAAATCAGGTATTCTCAATCAAGAAGAATTTGTTCCTCGTACACTGAAACTATGTGGGTTAAAATCTTATTAAAAATGGTGTCCCCATGTGTACCTAAGATGACTAGTGGTGGGTCTTGGTGAAATGCCATTGCCCCTGCAATCTTTGAAAACACAGAAGAAAGTGTCAACAATTTTGTCCCTACTTTACATTGGAAGAATGAAGCATTAGAAAAATGTATCAATCATAAGTGGTTTTTTTAATTGCAAAATTGTGGTTAAGGCTAATTTGAAATTATCTCATAGATTTCTAGTCATGCTGTGAAGTATTCTGTACATTCTGATTCCCAGTCAAGTCAAAGTCAATTGGGCTGTCTGGGAGAATGGGTTTCACCATTGCTTTGAGTAACACACAAGTGAAACAATTCTTTTCAAAGAATTAAGTATTTGGCCTTCTAAATAATAGTTACACAATTTGGTAACGAAAGTTATCGTATGATTGGTAACTACCAGTTCTCTTCAGTGCTCTCCCAATTACTTAGTCATTTTTGTGTATTCTGTGGCATTAGCTACACTTAGAAACTCGACAGTCATCCAAATTCTGTCTTCAACTAGCAAATAGGTTGAAGCCGGTGCTTTTATTTGGACTAAGGAGAGAACTGAACATACGCATTACTGCTTGCAAAACAGCAGTTATTACTGCCTAAGGCTATCGATGACAGGCATTTCCTCAATCTGAGGGAGCTGCAGAAGCTTCCAGCCCGAGGAGTGTGCGAGGGAACACAGCAGGCTCGACCGATCGCCCTGCTCAGAAATCTACAAGTATCCATGAATTTGCTCCCAAAGTCGGAGCCGGCGCTGCCTCCTCCCAGGCAGAGGACACGGGCAGAAGGTGTGGGCAGCCCCGCCCTCCCTCAGCCCCTCGGGGATGCCCGCACCCCGCTCCGGCACCGCGGGGAGGCCGGGGCTGCCTCGGCTGTGTACCGGCGCTGGGTTTGATACTCACCTATTCGGGAGGGGTCAAAACCAACCTGATTGTTAAAACGAAAGGGGGGGAAGGAATGTTTGGCACTAGTGATACTTCCGGCTGTCAGAGCCTCAGCCGTGGCAGCTGCTGCAACTTCGCCTGCAGCCGGGGACTGGGCTGCTCTCGGCGCAGCGCTGCCCGCCCGGGCTCTGAAACCCGCGCGCAGCTCCCCAGCTTGTCTGCAGGGACCCGGGGCCCTCCCACGGCGGTCACCGCCGTCCCTCGCCCCGAGTCGCGGCGGTTCCCGGGCGGCGTGGCCGGTGAGCGACCCGCACCCACAGGCGCTGTGCTGCGCCGCCTCGCCCTCACGGCCAGGGGACACCGGGCAGCGGCTCCGCGCTCGCTCGCCTCCGCGACATGGTATCACCCGAAACCCATATCCCGCCATGGCGTGGTATATCCCGGCGCGGGAGGCGCTTCCCTCAGGCCGGGCGCGCCCGCCGCCTCCCCCCAGCCCCTCTCCTCCCTCTCGCCCAGAGGAACAAGGGCGCGCCCGCCGCTCCCGCTCTTTGTGTGCGAGCGAGACAGGGAGCGCGCGCGGGCGGGCCCGACACACAGGGCGGAGGAGGGAGCCGGGCAGCGTGAGAGGCAGCGAGCGGAGCGGAGCGGAGCGGGCAGGCGGGCGGCGGTTTGGAGCGACGCCGCGGGGGCGGGAGGAAGGTGGAGTGAGGAGTGCGGGGCGGCGGCGGAGGCAGCGGCGGGGCGGGCGGGGGGGGGGTGGGAGGGAGGGAGGACGAGCGGCTGGCTGGCTGGCTGGCTGGCGGCGGATGGTGATGGCGTGGTGTGCGCGGCCGCTGGGCGGCTGGAAGCGCTGAGGGGAAGGAGGCGGCGGGACCCCCGCCCCCAGGTAGGCTGGCTCGGAAAGTTTGGGGAGAGGTGCCGGGGCGGCTCCGCTGCAGGCCCCGCAGCGGAGAGGCGCCGCCACGGGGAAGCCCCAACTCGGGGCCGAAACTTGTGGCTTCCCCCCCTTCCGGGCAGTGAGTCCCGGGGACGTCTGGGCCCTCCCCACACCCCCCCGGCGAGCCGCGGTGCGTGCGGCGCGGTCCGGCCCGGGCCCGGCCTCCCTGAGGCGGCAGGAAGGGCCGAGCGCTGCCCCCTCCCCCGCCGCTCGTCCCGGGACGGCCGTTGGCGGGGGGGGGCACACGCCGCCGCATCCCCGCCGGAGCCGCCAGGCCGGTGCTCGGGCGGGCGGGCGGGCGGCTGGGAGCAGCTGGGACCGCGCGTCCGGGCGGGTGGACACAATGGGCTTTATCCCGCGGAGAGGTGTCCGGCGGAGATTCCTACCCCGAGTTTCGGATTCGTGTCACACGCCGGCGAGGCCCCGAGCTAATGAGAACACTTTCTCTTTGCAGATGGCTCTCCGCGTACCGCGATCCGCGCTGGGGAGAATACCCCATGTGGCCATTTGCGCGCTGTGATTTCTTTCTCTCCACGTCCGCTCCCCTGCGCCTCGTTTCGATGCGAGCCGGGAGGCTGGCCGAGTGAAAGGCAGCTTTTCGGACCTTCTGTGAGGTCTGCTCTGCGTGCGGGTGGAAGCTTTGTGCCTGGGAGTCGTCCTCGCCCTTCCCGTTCTTTTTAAGGCGTCGAGACAGCTTTCTCTCTGACAATGATGAAAACCGAAGGTAAAGGGGAAAGGACTTTGAGAAGTGCTTCTCCACACCGAAATGCCTATAAATCTGATTTCCATGCTATCAAATGCTCTTTTGATGGCGTGAACAATGCTGAAAACGCTTCTAACAAAACAGGCTTGCATCAGAAGCTGAGCACGTCTTCCAATGGAGGGGGAAATGACCCACACAGTCGAGGCAGAGCTGCTACTTATGGCAATAGAGTACACAAGATCAAAAATATGTTTCTGCAAATGGGAGGCTCTTCTTCCACACTCTCTTGTGAAAGCAGTCCACCCGAGACCAAATTAATCAGCCGGGCCACAGCAGCAGAGTATGGACCTTCTCCAGGTAGCCCATCTTTCCTCAATGTCCAAAAGAATAATCTTCTTAATACAAGTAACAGCCCCAGTGGCAGTCCTGTGGATTTATTGTCTGTGCCTTCTGCTGCTGACAAGGTCATCCGTAGCAACGATGAGGCAGACCTAGACAAGGTTGCCCTGGCAGAAAAATTTTCGGAGACCCGGAAACTGTTTGAGAGAAATATAAAACAACGGAGCTCAGTGGACAGATATTCCCCCAGTAAATGTGAAAAAGGTGAGGATAAGAGGAGACGCAGTTCATCTTCTGATTGCAGCACTGTGGCAGAACATTTCAGTTTTAATACAGAAGCGAGTCTTCCAGTTGCGCTGGAGAAAGTGGAAAATCAAGGTAATGAGGAGTTAAAGCAGCAGCATCCCAGTAGTGGTTCCAGATCTTCCTTCCTGAATGCAGGGCCTATTTCTAGGAGGCTGGAAAGCTTTCTGGGTGACAGTGATACTGAAGAATCCAAAGACATTTGCAGAAATTACAGTCTCCTGAATCGGGACCTTTTGACAGGTCACCACGTTTTGGATTCATCTGCTGTTGCTGAAGGATGTTTGGAAAAGGCTGTATCTACCAAAGTGCCTGTGATCCTCAGAGATGAGATGAATGAGGGACGTGGAAAAGAGAAAAAAGAGCACCTGGTACTTGAGAGAAGTTTGTGGGATGTGGGCAGTACACCTGGTCAGGATGCTCAGCAGAGATCAGATAGTGTTCTCTCCCAGGTTTTCCCTGCGGAGGGGACTTGTGCAGAGCTGGTTGCACAAGATGAAACCTCAGGGCATGAAAAAGGTTTGGAGAAAGATCATGCCGTTCAAGAGGATCAGCTGCTCAATCAAGTACAGGGAGGGAAGAGGAACGACTACTCCTTGGAGGTTGTAGAAGAAAGCAGTGAAATTAGTCATGAAGAAGAAAGAGATGGGATTTCTGTGAAAGATGGTCCATTTACACGAGTTCAGGATGTTCTAGAGCAGGAGGAGGACACTGAAGAAGAGGAGCAAATGATGGAAAAGCAGCATGAGAACTTCAATGCTTTTGGAATAGAGAATGCAGCTTTTGATGATTATAGGGATACAGAGTTAGAAAACCAAGGGCCTGAAGGCAAAGAAATATTGGAGGGAGAGGAGGAGTATATGTATGACAGTGAATATGAGGAGTTTCCTGGACTTTCTGAAGAGGAAGATCCTGAACCAAAACGAAAAGTCAAGTTCTCAACAGCTCCTATCAAGGTAAGTACATTTGAACTGTCTTTACTTTTTAATGTTTTGTAGTCAAAAATACCCAGGAAATAAATTTTTGTGTTTTTCAAAGGTCTAAAAACCCTTTAAAAATGTAAGCTTATAGCTTTTATTCAAAACTAAATTAGAGAGAAGTTATACATTTTCTGGTCATAAGTGATTCCTGAATCACAGCTGCTTCATAAGATAGCTAGCATAGTGAAATGTGAGACTTTAGTTACTGGACATTTTCAGAAACACTAAACTTTTAGGAATAATACAAACACATGACCTTTAAAACCTGCCTTCATTTGTTTAAATTGGAAGCATTGCATTAGGAAGCATTTTTTGAGTTTTACTTTTTGTACAAAAGTTTTTTTTTAAAAAAAAAACTGTAGCAGACCTTCAGTTTCAACTTCAGACTTGTTTTTGAGAAAATACAAAATTACTATGAGAAAATATAAAATTACTCCTGCCTGTTGTTGAAGATTACAGAATTCTCTCTAATAATAACTGTGTACATTTTGCTTATTTATTTTTATTACTTTTTATATACTGCCTTGGCTAACAAGCTGTAGGGGTGTTAATGTGAGCATTTTGGAGTTACAGAGTTCTGGAAGTAGAAGTGACAGGGCAGATTGGATGATGAGGAATAGTGTAAATTACAGCACTGACAAACTAAAAACATTTAGGTGTCTGATCTTCCCTTACCAAAAATACCCACAGAATGGTACAGTTCAAACCATGTTTAGCCATAGTCTTATTGCAGACCTCAGTTACTCTGGTACCTCCTAAAGTTTGAGAGGAGAATTGGGAGATGCCAGCCAGGATGGAACAGGAAACAGTCAAGGCTTTCTCAAGCACACTTCTCTTCTACTATCACACGAATGAAAAATCTTATTTATGTTTTGTACAGTCAGGATCACAAGGATGTAAAGATTCTGTTGACTTCTGTACTTCAGCAGCAGAGAGCTGTAATTTCCCAGTTTGTTAAACACACACCAGTGCTGAAACCCAGAAAATGTTTTGAGTGTGGCAAAATATGACTTTTGTTGCATGTGGGTTTTTTATAGGCTCTCCATAGGCAGGCTGACTTTATATGGCTTGTAGTTAATGCTGCTTTAGTAGTGACCTGGAGCACTGAAGGGGTGGAAGTTGCAGAAATTACAGTCTCCTGAATCAGGACCTTTTGACAGGTCACCACAGTTTGGATTCATCTGCTGTTGCTGAAGGGTGGAAACTGGGTAAGGAGTGTGACAAGAGGGCTGTGAGAGCCGCAGGGCTGTCAGTCCATTTCCTCTCACATTTGTGCACTGAGTATCTGAGTAAAGTGCTGTGTTGAGTCTACTGCAAATGTCTTCTGAGTGGCTGCTGGTTTCCTGCTGTAGGCTGCATTTTACTCATCATTGCTGAAATCCTACTGAATCAGTGTCTGTGACAGACTTTCCCTGTCTTCTCTGTTATGTCCATGCCAGACTTGGTTGAAAGCATTAGTAGAAATCTCTGCCAACTGTGATGGGAGCTCTGTGTGGACAAAACTTGGGTTTTGATAACTAGCTCTGTTCAATTACAACTGCTCTTTTGAAAGCCACAGGAACCAGCCTGTACCAGATTACACAACTGAGAGATGAACAGTTAGTTAGTAGCAACTGTTAGCAGTTTTCCCATTAGAAATAACACAGTTCCTGCCATTGTGTCCCACGTGGACTAGGAGAACACACTTCTTAATAGCAATATGGTTAGTAAAGTTTAAGACCCCAAAATGGAAGTTGTGATACATGCCTTCCCTTTTCAGTGAAACTTGACTATATTTTTCCTGTAATGGGTATAGAGACCTCTTTCTGTATGTCATTTTTAATAGATTTTTTTTCCTCTGTTCCTCGTGCCTAGGCAATGATTTCTTTCCCCTTTGTGCCTTCTTTATTTCATATATTCTATAATGATTAGTGGGAATGAGTTCTGGTATATGTTTTTTTTGCTTTTGTCCTCTGTAAAATAAAGAATAGCAATTTTTTTTTTTTACTTCCCCAAATCAATAACTTTTTTAGAGTATCCCACTTTTACTTCCAGAAGAGAATCTCTTTTGTGCAACTCAATGCATAGATTTTAATGCATCTCAAATTAGAAGGGGAAAAAAGATCATGAGTGTTAGCAAACAATTATTCCTGGTCCCCACCACAGCTTAGAGAAGTGCCATAGTGAGGAATGTATCCTAGTAGCTTCTCTTTTCAGCTTTATTTCAACTAATAAGTTTGACTGAATTTTGAGTGCCATTCCAGACATCCAGAGCCACTAGAGGAGAAGGTTTGTCTTTCTCCTCTTAGGTGCTCCTGGGACAGGCCAGGACGGCCTTGGAGTTCTTGCTATTTTCCTTCTGCACCTCTTCAGTGATCTCTGTCTTTTGCAATTGCTGTTTAGCAGGTGTGTAGTAGAGTTGGAGAATTCAAAACATCTTCAGAAGGTGTTAGGCAAGCATGTTCTCAGATCATCAAGGTTCTGTAGGGTTGGAGCTCTTACCGTTGTACTTGATACACCCAAAAGGCAATTGTGATATGTGTGTAGGTAATGGATATAACTTACAGGCACCCTAAAACCACTATTTATGCTGCAGTAGCAAAGAGAGCTCAATCTGTTCCAAAGTTTCTAGTCAGTTGTAAAATTGGCAGGGCTTTTGAGTAAAAGAGGGAGACAGCTACCTTAAACATTCCCTAGAGCTCTGCTAATGCTGGTAGCACTGCATCTGACCCATGTCAGAGACCTGTAATTTCTGACATCTGTAGCAGGGCTTAAGGTCACAATTTGATCTGATAACATCAGGAAAGATGGTACATAATTAGGCAGATACTCAGTTATTTTGATTTGCCCTATGCCTGTGAAAATAAGCATGGATGAGACTTGAAATAGATGTTTCCATTCTGTAGAAGGTGGTGATAAATGATGATGATGTCTGGGAAGATTTCTTACTTTCTGTATGTGACCTGACTCTTTAAGTCCTGCTGCTGTTTGATCTCTGCAGACCTTAAGAAACATTATGTCTTAGTTGCTGAGTTTTTCTACAGTAGTGAAGAGAGTCATACTGTACAGTTATTACCAGAACATCACAGACTGGGTTAGTGTTATGGCATTATAATGAACTATTTTTAGTCTTTTGTTGCCACATATCAAGCCAGTAAGGAATGTAAAGCACACTCAGCTGTCCAAGGTATTTGTAAGGCAACTGAATTTGTCATTGTCTTGAAGTTTTAAGAATAAATTTTATAAACAATCAGCATTACAGACATTACCAATAGCATTAGGTGACTGTGCTGTCATCCCTTTTTATTTCATTTTACTTTTGGAATGCAGAGATTAAACTCCCTTTCAATTATGTCATTACCTTGAAAGGCTTTAATTAACATAAATGTAGTGACTGGGTGCTGTTTGGCATTTGTGATTTTGAAACTTCCTCCTGTGAAAGAAAATACCAGTTTCCAAATTGACTTCTTGAGATGTTTTCACCTTCGACTGCATCAAACTTTGTCCTCAAGACCTTTATTAGCACTGTGACTAACTTCTGCAATGATTTATGATCCTTTAGAAATTCTGTAGCTCGCATGAACTGAAAAGATAATACACCTGTTGTTTGCTGCCCTAAGTCTGTTTAATTAGCAGTGTTACCCACTTTATATTACATGGGAGTGTCTCTGTTCCCATCTTTCTGTGAATAATACTTTCTTTTAAGATTCTTGAGTCAAAAATAGAGTTTAAAAAAAGAACTACAACAACCCCCAATCCCTTGTAAAGGCTTTTATATTTGTCACAGTTAAAACTTATTTCTTCCATAAGGAAACGCAGTTTCATAGCTTGTGTGTTGTCCTAACCAGCCAAGTATCCCCTTCTGAGAGAATACGGAAATCCTTCAAAATGTTGCCATTTGTCTTGCACATTGAAACAGAGCTGGTTTATGTACATCTGGGACACAAATGGTAATCTTGTTCAGGCTGGCATACTTGTCAGTCTTTTCAGTACAGAACTGCTTACTGCAGAAGTTAATGAAGCAGCAAATTGTGTCCAGTTCTGGAGCCACGAAAACAAGAAAGACATGGAGCTGTTGGAGCAAGCCTAGAGGAGGGCCATGAAGATGATCAGGGGGCTGGAGCACCTCTTCTGTGAGGACAGGCTGAGAAAGTTAGGGTTGTTCAGCAGAAAGAAGGCTCCAGAAAGACCCTATAGCAGCCTTCAAGTACCTGGAGAGGGCATACAGGAGAGCTGGGGAGGGCCTTTTTACAAGGGTGTGTAGTGATATGACAAGGGGAAATGGCTCTAAACTGGGAGAAGGTAGGTTTAAGCTACACATTAAGAAGAAATTCTTTAGTGTGAGGATGGTGAGACACTGTTTCCCAGGGAGGTTGTGGTTGCCCCATGCCTGGAAGTGTTCAAGGCCAGGTTGGATGGGGTTCTGAGTAGTGGGGTCCAGTGGAAGGTATTGCTGCTCGTTCAAGAGATGTTGAAACTAGATAATCTTTATGGTCCTTTCTAACGCAGACCATTCTATGATACATTTAAATTAGGTTTTCTGTATAACAATATATCTGTAAATGCTTACCACTTTTAGGAGATGCACAATTTTTGTAGGTCATGGTGTATTCTCCTGAAAATTTTTTAACAAAATGTTGCAGTGTAGTGCTCCAGCTTGGTGCATCCTCTGAATTTTGAAATGTAACCTTTTATCCTTATGATATCATACACAGAAAGGGATACAAAATACACTAACTGGTGGAAGATATGAAAACCCTGGAGGTTTTTTTCAGTAATTTGGTGACTTGCTGACTGCACAAATGGCCAATTGTTTGTCAGCCATTGGTCAAGCACTTAGGTAAAATATTTCCTTGACATTGAGAGACAGGTATGTGACATGGATGTAGATTGATTTATGAAAACAGAGTTAAGCCAAGAGATTTAAATGTGTTCGTGAGAAGTCTTCCACTTTTTTCTTGACACAAATAATTGAAGTGTAGTTCCATCCATTTATTTGAGATCTTTTGCAATGACAATTTGTTTGTTATAAATCATAGATTTGAACTGTTTTGAACTGTAGATCACTTGCATCAACATTTACAATGTTTATAATTTAACATCATAACTTTTCTTCCTACTTTTACCTCAAACCTAAACTCTCCATGGTACTTTTCAGTGACTTTTGACAAGAAGTAATCTTGGATATAGTTCATTTTTATTCTGCCTGCATCTGAGAGTATGGCATTTCCTGCTGGCTGACTTAACTGAGGTGTTAAAAACATGACATCAACTGGATGTCATATTTTCACATGCGTGAAAATTTTGTGTTTTGGGTTGGTTTTTTTTGTTTATTTGAGGAAAGATAATCTTTAAACTCTTACTGAAATTTCCACTTTCATAAAAAGTAAGTGTTTGCTAAGCTTAAATACATTTAATTACTGTATCCATTATTTCTGGTCCTTGTTATGTTTTGGTTCCATGACATTTGTTCAGCTTTCCAGGAAGAAGCTCTGTCAAGCTTCTTTGGCTTTTTGTTTTACTTGTACATCTTCTGTTTTGATGTTTAGGAAATATTTGATCTGTGAGTTTTACAGTAATAGATGGACTTGGCATTTCAAGACTCTATGAGACTCTGGTGCCAGGGTATTGGGCTTTAGAGCAGAAATCTGGACCAAAGCAGGAAAAGCAAAGAATTTCTTTGCTTCAGGCAGCTGGAATCTTGACATTAACATCTCAATGTGTTTCTAATTGAATTGTTCCCTGAATGCAATGATATGACATAATACCTGCCCTGTTTGTTGTACTTGATGATGTTATAAAACAATATACAAATATAATATATGTATATAAAACTATAAACACTGCAGTATGGCTGTCAGGAGAGGTGACAGTAAGGATGCCAGTTTATCACCTGACTGTCTTCACTCCTTTTTCAGTCCCTCCAACTTCTGATTTCCTAGCAGTTTCACACAGATTTGACAGAGAAGAGAGAGGTATTTTTGAAGTTATTTTAAAAATACTACTGGGTTTGAAGCTTAGCATCTGTATCAAAGCGAATAACAGATTTGACCTCTCGCTGATGGATGCATCTTTAGTTTCAGGGACAGAGGGGGTGAATAGGAGGCACTTCAGGGTTTCATGGGTGGTGTTATCAGAAGAAACTGAGGAGCTGTCATAAGCAAATTCATAGGAGACAAATTCATTAGCTCAGCAGTTAAGCTGCTGAAAGATTCAGCATCCTTTTGATGAAGATGGCTGTTAGCACCTGGAAATACTTAATCTAGACTGATAAGAATTAACAGGCAGTAGATGGAACTTGCTTGTTGTTTACATTTTGAAAGATGGAAAAAGTAAATTGTTAATTTTCCCATCATTCTAACATAAAAAGAGGTGGACACTCAGAAGCACATCAATAAAAAGAAGTGCACCTCTGTTACCTGAGTACATATTTTGTAATCTTGATCATGAAGGTGCAATATAGCAGTTTTTTACACGGTTCTTACATTTTTGTTGAGTAGTAAAGTATTATTCCAAAAGGCAACATGCAGTTTCTTCAGATTTATTTTTCATCTTCCTTCATCACCCTCTGATGTGTCTTTGTATAGTGGGATGATCTCAACTTCTGCTCTGAATGTTTTAAATTAAATAGAATCAAATCTAAATTGATGCTTTTCTCTGTCTTCAGAATTTCTTTCACTGGGATTTGAAAATGAAACCTGAAAGAGTGTTTCTCCTTCTGGAGTAGGTAGCATAACCTGACTGAAACAGATATGTTGTCTTCCTTTTCTCTCTAGAAATCAGAGAGTAAATTTTACAGGTTTTATTGAGAATTAAGTAGACAATAGTGACACTAGTAAAAAACTGGTTTACTTATGATGAAATTATATATACAAAATTGTACTGTAGATCTGGAGCAAGGTTGTATTTACACCTTTATATAACTGGCTTGGTTGGGGTTTTTGGAAGTGCCCAAGTGTGCACAGTCTGCCTGTGCACCTGTTTGGTGACAGAAAATGCTACAGTGAGTGTAATGGTTTGTAACCCTACCCTGTTAAAGAGTTACTGACCATCCTGAATACTTTTTGAAGAGGAGTAAAAGTGTGTTTAAAAAAAAAATAAGCAAGTTATTTATTTTTGCTGATTAAAGGATTTGTTATCATTAATTGACTTAAATCAGGTATAGTCACTTCTAAAATACTATAAGCAGTGATAATAAAGTGCTAAGCAGGGAGCTTGGGGAAAGGTACGAGCGGGCAGCGGTACTGAGCTGTTGACTTTAACTGAAGAGGGAGATTGTAAGAGTAAACTGAAGTGTACATTATGCTCCAGTCCTACTTCAGTGCTACTGTTTCAAATGATTATTCATGTTGTCCCTGGCACTTCAAGTTCTGCCCGGCATTACAGAGGTGGTCAGTTTGAAAAACTGGAACTGTTCACTATCAGGTCGTTTTTCCTGAGCCCTAACTTGTGTTCTGAATGTTTGTCTTTACTGTCAGTCAACTCGCAGGTTCACAGTAAGAGCAGTGTTTCAGAAGAAATGTGAGCTAGCTGGTGTAGTCATTGCTAGGTGTAGTGTCAGTGACACTTCAGCGCCTCTCAAGCTCCTAAGAGTTACTTAAAGAGCCTGGGCAGGTGGTGTGAGTCTTTCCAGCAAATACTGTGGTGTTACAGGATGATTTTTAAAGAGATGTTGATATTGCTTCCCTTCAAATTAGTTGGGACCCTTTCTGCAAGTTCCAGATTTGTTAATCTTACCGTTTAATTACCTTTGTAATGTCCTGCTTTTGATCAGGCATTTGTTTGTACAAATCTGTCTACTAGAAATCAATTTTGGAGTGGAGGTCTTTGGGCTGTGCTTAATGACTCCATAGAAGTTTTATGCAAATGTTAGTGTTTACCCTGGCACAAAATTAACATTCTGCTAAAACTAACATAGTTTTTAAGCAGAGCTTTTAATATGCTGCTTAGAGTTTGAATTAAGTGAGGTTGTTGTTTTTCTGTGATAACTGTTTTCTGTGGTAGTACTAAGTGATATAATGGAGATTTTTAGTTCTGTAAGGTGACAGGAACTGAAGGCTATGATCTTTTAGACAGTAGGCAGTGTTGGTTTTCTGAGTCAAACTGAGTTTTGCATTCAAAAAGTGATTCAGTTTACTGGTGTGAAGAGTAGGGTTTGTTGTGTCTCCAAATGAATGTATTTGCTATCCAAGGACTAAGTATATATTTGAAAATTTCCAGTTATGTATTGTAACAATTTAAAGAAAATCCTTCAAAATTCAGCCCTCTGTCAGAAATTTTTTTGTTTCATATTGTTTTGATTCATTCTGAAGCAAAGAGTTCTTGAGTGTAAAAAGATATTTTTTTTCAGATAGCAAGGTTTTTCATCATTTATTAATTTTAAAGGATCCAGAAGTTATTAATGTTAGGTCAACTTTCTGGGTATATAACAAGCCAGGGTAAAACGCTTTTAAACTTCTGCAGGTTTCTCCTATGTTGAGACAATAACTTCTGTTTGCTAAGCACATCTTTGAAAAATATCACTTGCACAATAATAATTTTATGATCTCTGCCTAGCAGAGGCTTCTAAATAGTAAGATTAGAATTTCTTTTGTCCCTAATGCATCTGATTCAGTTACTAAACCCTGCCAGGCACAGCACAGGGATGAACTGTTTTAGCTTTCTCATCAATCTTCTAAACTGTGTAACTTGTAAATTATATTATTTATTATCCACATTTTAACATTGTTTAATGTTACTTCTGCTGCTTGGCAAAAACAACTTACTGAGCAGTTCTGTGTTCTCGATATCACAATTTTACTGTTTCCACTCATAAAAGATGAATACCATGTTATGATTCTACATGTACACAATAAAAATCTCTGTCTTTTGCCCTTGATGCTTTGACCACAGTTTTCTTAGTGTGCTCTTCCTTTTCTTGTTGTTACTGTAGTGTTTAGCTTCTAGTTAACATTAGTTTAGCTTTTCCTCTGTTCTTTGTACATTAGCATCAATTCCTGTGATAGATTTTGTGTCAAAATGGACAAATTCCATGAGTCTCTCAGATATGATGCTATTAATTTGTAAGCTGGAAAAAATGTAATAATTTTTAGAGATTCCAGAGATATTTGAGCACTGGCTCAGACCAAGACTTGCAGTATATATGCTGCTGTTATGATGATGCAACTTTGGTTACACCAGATTTCCAGCACGTTTTATATGGTTGTGTAAGGAACTGGTCATCCTTTTTCTAATGTAATTAATGGGTAGATAGTGACTACTTGCATCATCTTCTGCTTTGTGAGTTAGAGCACTGGGTTATAAAGAACAGTTATTAACATTTGTCAGTGTCTCCCAAATGAGCTACTACTATTCTCCACATTTTGCTCATTCAGTCATTTGATAGTGATCTTTAACATTTTAGTCATATTATTAATCCTGTACCATATGTGCACATATAAATAAGCAAACTTGATTTTTTCGGGGCCCCAGTATTGGATTTATTCTAAAGAACTCAAATATTCTCACTAACAAGATATTTGTTATCTTGTTGTTATCTCGCCAACATTTGTCCTCTTACGAACTTTTAGAATGAATCTTATTATAGCTTGACTGTATTTTTGAGAGACTGATTATTCTGCTGGGGTGGAAAGGAACAAAATTAGACTGGTCTTGTTCCAAAGGGAGAAGAGTATTCTATGAAATCCCTCTGCTACACATCCTATTTACTTGTTTGGGTAGGTAGGTAGAAAGATTAATTTAAATATCTTATACACTTTTTTTCTGAGAAGGATAGAGTAAGGATACTTTGGTTTGCAGATCTGTCTGTGAAGTATGTGGAAAACAGAATGAGTAAGACAACCCTTGTTGTCTTTGCATGTCCAGTTGTTGCCCATTGTTGTATGCATGACAGTCCAAAGCAGTTTGTTAGTTTATTGACCTTTATGCAAGACTTAGAAAGAACAACTTTTCAGGAAGGTTGTTTTACTGGGGAAAATACAAGACTTCTTAGAGTGGGTCTCTTCCCTTTCAGGCAAGTGGATCTCATCTTGCTCACTTGCTGGTCTGTTTTATGGCCACACTGTGTTTCTGGAGTAGCTGTTTTGCAGGAGTTTGGCAGAGTTTGTGAAACTGTCCTCCAGCTGGGAGGTGAAGCAGTAAGCTCCCTGTGGGAAATACTGGGTTGTATTAGTTGCTTTTAGGTGATCTGTTTCAATAACCCTTTTCCTGTGCCTGAGGCTGCTGCTAAGCAGAACTAGCACCATATACTGATGGATGTAAATTCACCAGAAAAAATGTTAATTACAGCAAACTACAATTAATTTTTGTCTTATTTACATGATTACAGTTACCTGTCTAGGTAGTCTTAGTGGGAAAATGCAAAAGTGTAAAAGGGCAGTGTAAATTAACTTTGCATCAGCACTGCATGTTCTTGAGGTTAGGTGTCTGCTATCCATAACTGGTTTTTTTCTTGCAGTGATGTTGAGTAAAACATTCAGTGCCTGAAAAAATTTAAGCAAAAGAACCTTTTTTTTTTTTAAAGTGGAAGGCTATGTATATTTTTTTTCCTAATGTAAGAATTTAAATACAGCTAATGAACATGCTGGTAAGTAAAATTAATCCTGTTACATGTAGCTCATTCTTCCTTTCTAGATTTCTGTCTTAATTCATGTTGTTTGTTATTGCAACTCAGAAATTCAGCAGTTCACTAAAAATAGTAATGTATGTAACAAGGCATTTCCTTTTCCTGGGAAACTGCATGATCCTCGTGCAAAATCAAAAAACCACATCTGTTTGAAGCACTGCAATTGGCAGATGGTGTGTGGTGTGGGGAGGGAAGAAGAGAGGAAGAAGGATTTGGGGGAATGTAGTCCTAAAAAAAAAATAAAAATAAAATAATCACACTACATCAAAGAGGAGATGACTGATTTCCTGGAATAATTGCTTTTAACTATTTGGTATATTTACATAACAAAAAATGTTTTGAAGGATTTGTTTTGAATTTCTGAAATGTTACTTCTGTGCAAATTAGCAACTGTCTTGTAGCAATAGTGTTTGTTATAGCAGATGGTTATTTTAAAAATGTGATCTCTAAAAATACTACTTTAATTTTCATACTGATTTTCTTTCAGTTATAGCATGATTAGAAGGAGAAGGGAAAACACTAAAAGAAAATTGTACCTTTCTCTAGGTTTTCAGTACTTACTCAAATGAAGACTATGACAGACGGAATGAAGAAGTTGACCCTGTGGCAGCGTCAGCTGAGTATGAACTTGAGAAAAGGGTGGAAAAAATGGAAGTGTTTCCTGTGGAAATTGAAAAAGGTGCAAATCAAACCTTGAATATTTTTAAGAACAATTTTAAACTGTATTTTGCTTGAATTTGGTCTTGAATTTTTGAATTTGAATTGCTCAGGCTTTCATTAGAGTTTAATTCTGTTGTACTCAGTGGACATAAACTGGACAGACTTCTACTAAGTGCAAATTGTCATTTAATTGAAGGTAGGAAGGTGGCATTACTGAGTGATTGATCTGCACCAAAATATATATAATTCATAAGTCTTGCTGTCTCTAGGTACCATGAAGCTTTGAATATAATAGGCAGTCATAACTATAGAATAAAAAGGCTTTAAGTAGTATCTGGATACAAAACATGTTGTCTTTTGTTTGGTTTTAAGTGAATTTTCATATATTTTGTATGGAAAGACTTGGAATGCCTTAGAAGCAGCTCAGCATCCCCAAGTGTTGTGTGACTAATGTTAGATTTTTAAATCCCTTAGGTGACAGTGGTCTGGGCATCAGTATTATTGGCATGGGAGTGGGTGCTGATCAGGGACTGGAAAAACTAGGTATTTTTGTAAAAACAATAACAGATGGTGGAGCTGCTCAGAGAGATGGACGGTGAGTTTTTCATTGAATTCATTGCTTTTTTCAGATTTCTAACTGAGCCCAAACATTTTTCTTGGATATGCTAAATCCTGTGAATAAAGTGAAAAAACTAAATCCAGCTGCATAAATACTGCATTTCTGCTTTGTTACTTTTTTAAAAAAGCCCAGTATTTTATTTAATATAGAACTCTTTTGCAAAATAAGTTGCATATATGAGAAAAGCTGAGAATGTGCCCGTGTGTGAAGGTGCCACAAAATCACACTGACATACCAAGACCCCTGTAGCTGTGGAAATAATGTAAAAAATATTAAGATAAATGCTGTGTAAATTTTAATTGGCAATCTGCATAGTAACTGGGCATCAAGAGATTGTTTTTAAGCAATTGATTACTTGGGACTCTAGAATTTCTCATGATAAATACTAGTGGGTTTTAAGTGATACTAGTCATGTCCAAAATTTGCAAGACAAAATATTTTTGTTGAACTGATAGCCAAGCATTTATTTATTTTGCAGAATTCAAGTAAATGATCAGATTGTTGAGGTGGATGGCATAAGTTTAGTAGGAGTTACTCAGTTCTTTGCAGCCACTGTATTAAAAAACACCAAAGGCACAGTGAGGTAAGTGTATTTTCTATGAAATAATAAGTTCTTTTTGTCATTTTTCACTAATGGAGAATGCTAAGCCATAATCTTAAAGTTTTACAAAGTTGTTGAAGACAACAGTATGGCAAACAAATCCATGTCTTAAGCTTTTTACTGCAAGTTAATTTGGTTTTCTTCTGTAGGTTTTTGATTGGGAGAGAGAAACCAGGGACTCAGAGTGAAGTAGCCCGGCTCATTAGTGAGACCCTAGAGCAAGAGAGATGTCTGTATGAGCAGCACTATGTTCATGATGATACAGAGCAGGTAAATCATCATACATATTTAGATATTTTTAAAAGTACATTATTATTATTGCTACATGCAATGAGGACTTCTACAAATGGAATGGTTTTTTTGAATCAAATTGAAGCAAAAAAGGGATAAACAGAAAAATACAATCATGAGAAAATACAGAATGAATACATTACTGCTATCAAGACACATGGTTATCACTAGTAGCTATCCTTCCAATTTACCAATTATTCAAAAATATTTGTAAGTTTTAGCTGTGTGTGATTGTTTTGCATGTGGCTTACTTAGCTTTCTTTTGTGGGACTTTGATGGAGGAGTTTGCAAGTAATCTTTAAAACATATGATGGGTATAAGACACTAAAAAGGAATAGTTAGTTACCAGTTGAGAAGAGTTTTGCAACTATTAAGCATTTCTTGATTGTGTGCTTTTGTTGTTGCTGCTACCATAATGCAAAGTGTGTGTTACAGAATGTCTTGATCTTTCTCGTTGTGTTAGGATGATGACTACGATGATGATGATGATACATATGAGTCACATTTCCATGGAAGATCTGTAGAAGTTTTTGAACTTCCTGAAAATGAAGATATTTGTTTGCCACTGGATATGGATTCAGCACAATCTCTTCTTAAATTTAAAGAGGTGTGGTAGCTATTCCTTAAATATTCTTTCTGATACACTGGGGAGCATTTGAACCTTGTAAAGTTAGATATAATTGCCTCCACATCTCTCTTATTGTGGTTTTGGGTTTGTTTTTCCAACATTTTCAATAAATCTCTCTGGTGTCTCTTGAAATGTTGGTATTCTGCAGTTTTCTGATCCCAGCTTCCCTGCACATGTGTATTTATGTTAAATGTATATTTATGTTAATTAATGGTGTATATTTATATTAAATGGTTTGATTTAAATTAAATTTTAAAAAAGCCCTTGGAAACAAGCATTAGGACCAACACCACCTCCTTCCTTGCCTGAACATTTCATTAAATAGATCTGCTGCTTCTTGTAGTTCTTCTTTGGCCCCTTGGACTGCATTTATTTGCTGTGTGGTAGACTGGTTTTAGCTATGAGGGGAGCATGAGGTATGCCCATTCTCAGTGGTCTTGAGTGTTGTGGTTAAATGTTCTTCAGGAAGACAAGAAATACACATCTAGTCTCTTTCTATAGTCCCTAAGGTCTCTGGGAAATCTCTGCATACATAAAAGCATTTGATTCTCTAGATAGGCATGGGTTTGGGTTGGAGCATTTTTTCAGATGATCCTTTCTGTTGTGGTTTTGGTTTCTTTTTCTGGTATATTTTTTGGAAGTAATGAATCCATAAACTCAATAGGTCTTTTCAGACTGTGATTCACAACTTAACATAGTTGGAAAATTGGGTTCTCTTTTCTCAAGGTTTTTATAAAGGAGCATAATTGCTTTATTCATGTCTGTTGAGTTTAGTTGGGGATTTAAGTGGTGCAGTCTTTGGCATTTAAGGGTCTGGGCTTCTTTGATAGATTTAAACCCCTGTCATTTTCACTCTGAAGGAGAAAAATACATTGCAAAGAAACTGTTTCATCAGATGCCTTCCATACATACGTCAGTTGATTTTAGTATTTTGTAGACCTTAAGTTTGCTCTCTTGATAGTATTGATGATGCCATTGAGGAAGTTGAAGTTTCAGGCTGTTTATCAATAGAGAACATGTACATTTCTCCCAGGGTAGGAGACAGAGCAGCAGGCTACAGCATCTTTTCATAAGTGCTACATTTACTTGGGATTGTGTGTTGATTTTGGCAGCAAATAGAATACTGTGGAATTTTGGGGGGTTTAATTTGAGTTCAGCTTTTTTTAAGCAAAAGCTCATGATCACTTTTCCTGTAACTGACAAATATCTAAGTTGACGTCAAGCTACTATGAAAATGTTTTGAAGAGGAATGGAATCGTGGACAAATACTTATAGCTAACATTTCAAGTGTCATTTGTGTGTGCTCATGCAATTTGTTTGTTTGTTTCAGCTACAGTTAAAGCATGCAGTAACAATAGCTGAAGTGAATCAGCTGAAGGAAAAAGTAAGTTTTCAAAGAATCTTATTATTTGCTGGTGAGTTGTTCATTTGTTTGTATGAATTTTACCAAGAATAGGCTGAATGCAGAAGGCAGCAATCTATTCCAGGCCCCAGGCTCTATGTACACTGTGCTATGCTAGACAGGCATTTGTAAGCTGAAGAGCTGTTATCCAATTTTAAAAAAGGAAAAAAACATAACAAAAACCCCATGGAATGAACAAACAAATGAACCTCAACCCCAGAATACCTCCTATGCCATTATAAAATGAATACTTCAGTAATATTACATAGAGTACAATTGAATATAATGAAGTACTGTATGAAAAAAAGCTCTTCAACAAATGAGAACATTTTCAGGGTACAGAACTTGTCTTATCTGAGTATAGATTTGACACCTGCAGTGGTTTGTGGCTTACTTTCTGTTACCTTGTTTCCCTTCTTTCCCTCCTCAAATTTCTGACCTGCTCTAGGTTCTGCTTTTTTTGTGTGGCTTTTTCCAGTGATGGAGATCTGCACATGGCCTTTTTCTAGCAATTCTTGTAGATTAGCAGCTGCTTTTACTCCATTCCTTCAATGTTGCCTTGCTTTGCTAAGACAAGTAACAGCATATTGCTGAGGGTGGGTAGCAACTGGGGAGGGATAGTGCTTCAGAATGTAGTAATTTTGAGTAACAGTGTCTATTGGAGTTTTTCTTGCACTGTGCAGATTTTCAGAGCTCCAAGGGTAGAGAGGCAAGGCAGCCAAAACTCCTTTGTGTTCTTACAGATGCTTGTGGTTTTGATTTCTGACAGTGCTCCTCTTCCTTGCAGCATTCCTGAAATTTGGCTTAACTATTTTGCTAGAAAGCTGTTAAGAATATTTGCATTAGTACAGTTTACTGTCCCATTTTTAATTCAAGGAATTCTTGGTCCTTTCAATATCTCTATTTCATCAGCAGGCAATCTTCATGGCCTTCAAAAGCAGTGATTTCCTGATTTGCTCAGAGTAATGGTTGTTCCCAAAGAAGGAGATGTGGACAAACTATTCAGTGTCCTGCTTGCTCACTCCTCCAGGGCCTGGAGAACTTCACATGTTAACATTCCCTTTTATAACATTGCTACTGTCAAGCTGAAGGGGCCCCATCCCTTTTCTTTCTTGAGGGGATGTTAGGTGTTTTTATACATTAGCCCCAAGAAAGCAAACTCTGGGTATATAGTAAATTGGTGGGGAGACTAATGTCTTACAAGTACCAAGGAAGATCAGCTGGTCTTATTAGATTTTTCAAAAAGATGTTGTTAACAGAGTAGTAGGACAGGGAGTTTGTCTTACACAGATTAAGGTTCTGTATCTCAGTTGCATTCAAAAGTAATCAAAATAGGCATCTTCTAAGGTGTTAAGAGGTGGTGAGAACACCATAGCCTAACAATAAAGGTCTTATTCATTTTATCTCTTTAGAAAGAAGCAATACTAATGAGGAATTAGTAAGAGACTCTTGGGTTTGAGTTCTAAAATTACTTGGATTAGCAAGGGTTGGAAGAGTTGATATGATTCCTCTAAGTTCAATGTCTTGTTTTAATATTACTGATAACTATTTAGTTGTTATTGGTTATTCTTCACATAACCATGTATAGTCAGCTGGGTTTTGTTTAATCTTTTAGTACAAATTAATTCCTTAATCTTTTCAGTTAAAAGTTGTTGAAGAAGAAAAAAATGAGTGGAAACTGAGTCGAGCCCAACTTCAGCAAAACTTAGAAGAAAGCAAAGAGAAAATAAAAAAGTTAGAGACCTACTGGTTAGAGGCACAGAGTTTATGCAAAACAGTAAATGAGCATCTTAAAGAAACTCAAGAACAATGTGATGCCCTTGAAAAGAAATACAACAAAGCCAAAAAATTGCTTAAAGATTACCAACAAAAGTAAGTACCCCAAAATTCCAGGTCTCTATTGCTTGTATGTTTTGTACATTATGGGGAAAACTGACAGCAATACCTAGGGTTTGGATTTGCTTAATTCACTTTCTTTTCATTTGTCTGAGCTTAGGAAAGTAGCAGGCTATACATGCTGAATTCTTCCATACCTTAACTCACCATCTGCTGGAAAGGTTCTACACAAATTTTGCAGCTTCATTTGTTTCTAAGCTTAGGAAAAAGTTATTTAATATCTCAATAACAATTTTTTTATAACAACTTAGTTTAGAAACTGTAATGCATCTATAGTTTTGGGAGGTCTACTTGAAATTTGGCACGAGGTTTTGGGCAAAACCATTTGCTGTTTTTATAAAATGTTCTTTGAGCTACTTAAATGTTCTAGATAGGGCTGGCATCGAAGCATATGTAATGAGAGCCAGATAAATGTGATTCATTCTGGATTAGGAGTTATGTCTTGTAAAGGGAGTAAAAAGAATTTAGAGAAAAATTAGGAGTTTGAGATATGTATCTAACCCATCAAAATGTCAACATGAAAGCAATATATTCAATATGTTAATAGGTTTGGGGTTTTTAGAGTTACTTTTCACAGTGTGTTTTTGTGCAGTTTGATGAGCTTTGATGAGGTTTACTCTCCCTTCTAAAAAATCTTACCTGCACGAAAGTTCAAAATGACTTTAAGATGACTGCTAACATGCAAGTTCCCATTTCCCTCACTCTTTAGCAAATTCATATTACTCCTTTGTTCTTGAAGGTGTTGCATTTTGTGTAGATGTTCTACACTGATGTTCTGGTTTTGTATGGTATTCGATCTGACATGGAGGAAAAAGCATCTTTTGTTTCCTTCTTGTAATTTTTTTTTTTTTTTTAAACTCAGTCAGTGCAATTTCTGTAACATGAACCAAGTAGAAACTTGAAATACAATTTATCTTCCTAAAAAGAATTCTGCCATAGCTTTTGAAAGAAAAATTCTGTGTGTATGTATCTTTGTGGAAGAGAGTAAGATGTAATGGTGAGAGTTGTGCACATTTCATGCTTTAAATGTATATGCAATTTGCCACTTTTAAAGGTAGAGACATGGTTGTAACTTTGTAGAGAAAGTGTTGCAAGGCAGCTTTTTTTCAGCCCAGAGTAAATGACAGTGTCATATGTATTTTCTTTTGAAAACAGTAGAAGCATACAAATGCATGATGTTACAAGATTAATGAATCAGTTATACCTTACAGGTGGATTTTTTCTATATTTACTAACAATGCTTCTTAGCAAATGCAAGTGTACATATATCTATTTTGTGTATTTTTCTAATTTTCTACATATTACTGTTTCATGTATATGTATATATTTCTTTCACCAGAGAACTAGAATTTATGAAAAAAGAGGAGGATCATACAAGGCTACTTGAAGAGAGAGACCAGAAATATGCAGAACAGCTGAAAATATATCAGGAAAAAGTAAAGCAGTATTATATTTTGAAATAAACTTCTGCATTCTTGGAGAGCTGTACCTCACTCCTCAATTTTAATTCTTGCAGATTTCAGATCTTGAAAGTAAATTAAAAGTATATGAGAGAATGCCATATATGTTTGGAGGTGGAGGTGGAGGTGTATTGGGAGATGGGTGTCAAGGTCCAGGCCAATATAATGAACAGACAAGAGAAGAGAATCAAAAAGAAACGGAATCAATAGAAGAAAGTCTGAATTCTTCAGATATGTTGATTTCTGGTGAGTAGGTTGTAGAATATTTTATCTATATTGAACAAAATTTAGGAGTAGTTACATGTGCAGTGGTTTTTTTTCCTGTTAAAAGTAGTTCTATGTTTGCTATTGCCTACAGACTGGGTGAATGTTGGACATGAGCCAGTGTGAATATTTTTGTTTAGGTCCCCTAACATTTTCAGTATTGTAATAATGCATTTCTTAAAGACTGTGGAAAGGAGGAGATGGAAGGAGAGAAACCCATCTTCACTGTTTCTCACATTCTCTGTTTGTGAAACCAATAATGTAAATGGGGCTAAAACATTGAGATTTGTCAAATCAAATCCCACTGATTTTTAGTCATGATTTACAACAAAACTAGCTGTGATTTTTAAAAAAAATTTTTAAATTTTTTTCTTTTCTTGCCCTGCAATTTTATACCCAGTGTTAACAAAAGATCAGGTGGAGGTTCACATGAGAAGGGTGCATTCAAAATATTTGTTACCTGCTTACGTGCTTTGCAAAGAAAAAGGACAGGAAAGTACATTTTTTGGCACAAATGTCTGTCTATTAGTTTCCAAGTCGTAATGCTATTATATCCTAATGGATTTTTATCTTTTTAAATTAAGAAAATTGGGTAGATGTATATTAAAATAGAAATTGCTGTCACAATATGTCTAAATATTGTATTATATATACCAATTGTTTTCATATAGTAATATTTATGAGGTAGATTTAACATTCTGATTTAACTCCTGAGTATTTTCTGAGCAGTGGGTTGGAGAACTTGCCTACCAGTGTTTGGTGGTCTTAAAAGAAGTACATATTTGTTGCAGATTTTGATGCTTTTGTTGGGGATACTCCTAGATTAGACACCAGTGCCCACAAAGCAAAAGCCCAGCTTGCTTTGAAAGTAAAGCGCCAGCCACCTTCTCGATCAAAGCTGAAAGAATCTCTTGGGGCCGGACAACAGAGTGCAAGTCTGGAGGTACTGATTGTGGTAGAATAATTATGTAGATAAATATGCCTGAATATGTCTTAAGTTTTATCTTTATTTGCGACTGTAAGTGCTGCCCGTGCTTCATTCAGATGGTGCCAAAGCTTCATATATTTCAGCTGTGCGAAGTGAAAAACCCTGATCAGGTTCATACCACAGATGTCATTATAGAATGAGTTGGGTTGGAAAGGACCTTAAAAGTCATCTAGTCCCAGCTCCCATGCATGGGCAAGCATGCCTCCCATTAGATCAGGTTGCTCCAAGCCCTGTCCAACCTATTCTTGAACATTTCCAGGGATGAGGCATTCAGAGCTTCCCTGGGCAACTTGTTCCAGTGTCTCACCATACTCCCAGTAAAGAATTTCTTCCTGATACCTGGTCTAAATTTACCCTCTTAAAGCGTAAAGCCATTATCCCTTGTCCTGTCATTACACACTCTTGTAAAAAGTCCCTCCCCACCTTTCCTTTCCCTTCAAGTACTGGAAGGCCAGTATAGGGTTTCCCCAGATCTCTGACGTGTTCTTTGTGACAAAGTGAATTTCAAGCATGCAAGCTTGTTGTATTCCACTTATGAAAGGTTTTGATACAGTCATGGTGGTATATTGTGAAATATGCTCATCTAAGTTAAAATTCTTCCATCTGAAACAAGTTAGTCACCAAATATCTTCAAAAACTAAACACTTTGGAAATGCTTTATTATTACATAAATAATTGTTTAAGTCCAGTAAAAAGTTCTAGCACATTTCTGGAAAACAGTTGAAGAACTGAGGTTTATGTAGTTGATACAGGAGAGAGTCTGTCATAGGGGGTGAAGATTGAACTACTTCTTCAGTTAGGCTGAAAAGTTGTTGTATTGAATTAGAGTGACCAAGATGTACCAGAATGTTTCTGATTTTGCTAGGGAAGGATGATTTGGGATGTGCAGAAATATCTATATAAGGGTAGATAAAGGGAAGCCAATAAAATCAAATAGTAAATTATTAGATGTCATACTTATTTTATAAAAACTTTTGAATTTGTTGAAGGATGAGGATTCAGAAGATACTGTTCTCAGCAGAGAGCTTTCCTCTGTGTACCTAACAAAGACCTTAGAAACGAATGAAAAATTAACTCTCCCACGCCTGGATGACAGAGATCGAATGAGTGAAAAGCCTGAACGAAGAGAAAGCACAGAAAGTCCTCTAGAGTCAAGTCCTTCTGCTTCCACACACTCTTCTCCAACACATAAACCAAACAACAGCAACGAAAATAGCACAACCACCACTCGTTCACCTCCTGAAGAGATGGCTCCAAATTCTCCTTCAGGGTATCCCAAGAATGTTAAGCAAAAAGACACAAAAGGGAAAGGGAAAGAGGCCAAGGGTAAGACTTGAGTTTATTATTATTATTTTAATCTATCAGGATTAAAGTATTACAGATTTTGGATATAAATGAATATTAAACAATAAACTACTCTGAGGAAAAATTAATTGACTGCAAACCAATAACCTGTTCTAAAGGCTTTTAACTCTCCAGAGAAGTTCTGAAGTTTGCAAAAAGTACGCAAGGTCATTATAACTTACTGAAAGATTTTGGTACAACAGTAGTAGGTACTGAAATACATTTATCTATCTTTTAGCTCCTTCATCTGCAGCAAGTTAGTTACCAAATTGCTACAACTCGGCACTTCTAAAATTATTTATAGCACCAAGAATCTAAAGGGTGCCTGCAGAAAGAATTCTGTGTCTGTTAAACAGTTACAGAAAGGAACAGGTCTAAGTCAGTGTGGTAAAAGCTCAAACTTATAAATCTAGAGAGTCAAAATTGTGGCTTTGATGTAAGCTAGAAGGGAACTAACTCATTGATTGGGTAATCAGTGAAGGTCCTGACAGATTTCTGGAAACCACTAGCCTTGTAAGTGACAGTGTATCAATGAGTAAGTTTGACTGATCTCCCAATTCCCTGAATAATTCAGTGTTGGCTCTGAGCTTCCAGATGATATCCACGTTTAAACAAGATATGGATTCTGAATGGAATGGGAATTGCTGCATTGTTCATCTTGCCCTCTTAATATACTTCTCACTAGGAAAGGTTAAATGTATTACAATCAGCCTAGTAGCTACTAATCATTATTTAACATAAGTATTTTACTTTTTTCTTATGAATAATTGAAAAAGACCAGATAAAGTATTTTAAATGCTTGATATTTCTTTAGTCAGCTGGCACAGTAATTCAAGGCAGTTTATTATACTCTGCCTTTTCTATACAGCTTGGACAAAACCTTTCTCTTTATACCCTGTATCAGGATTTGTTTTATACTCCTCTCATTCTATGTGTTTATAGACAGTCTTCAAAAAGAATAGTGTCTATCCTAGCTTCTGTTTGGTTTGTTTGTTTTTCTTTAATAATTTACATATTAAAATTAATCCTCATTCTTTTATTTAAATTAACAGGAAAATTAAGCAGGTTAACTGGCAGTTATAACTTATTGGATGTTCTTGTTTAGAAAACAGTGGTTAACTAACTAGAGAATTTTCTAATATTGATCAGAAACTACTGGTCAGATATGCAAAAAAAAAAAAAAAGTGTGAGTATCCTGACTCTTCAGCATGTAAACTTTGGTACAGCCATTGTGCTACAGGAAGGATTATTAGGTGGTGGGGCTGTGGGGAGTTTTTCTGAGTTTTGTGTAGTAAAGATTATTTTTGGTGTTTATGATAGTTGAAGGGATCCGTGTACATCCTTTCTGGTGTTGTCTTGAATGCAAAGCTTAAAGCCTGCTTTGTCTTCAAAAAAGTAGGCTGCATCTCTTTTGTAGGCAGCTTAGTTATGAAACAGCTTTTTTGCAATACAAAGCATGTATCAGTTATTTAAAAAAATAATCTGTTAGGCCAAGAATTTGGAAGGAAGTACATTCAGGCATTGCAAGTGATCTGTCACGATCCCTTGGGAAGAGGCAGCATGATACTAAAGTTTGTCTCTCAGTTTCACTTACTAATGTAACATTTGGAATTGAACATGCTCCCTCTGGTGAAAAATTGGACTTTAGCAGGTTGTATTCCCGTTTTGAAAATACCACAGTCTTGGGGGAGCTTCCAAGTCCCAGTGATTTCTTTAGAATAGTCAAAGTTTATACTGTTTCCAAGAATCTGAGCTCATTAGGATCGATCATTTCTCTGAGTACTAGAGATGGTGTTGGTTAGGCACACTTTCTGGAGCTAGCAGCTTGCATGCACAAGCTAGGTAGCTATCCTGAACTAGCTACTGAACCAGAAAGAAATACAAAAGGAACATCTTATAATACTTTAAGCATAATACGAGATGAATAAATGCTGTACTTGCTTAACTGTTGCTTTAAAACTGGCTTTCTTCTGTGCATCTTATTTTAGTTAGCTGGTTGGTGTATTTTGAAGTTGAAAGAGGTGCTTTTTTTCTAAACCTCTCTTAAACTGTCTCTTTTTTGTAATTCATTGAAGCAAAATACTTCATCTTTCTGTAGACAGAGTATAAAATTACTGTTTACCAAAAGTAATATTTTTTTATCAGTCATAAGCAACTGTTGTCTTGCTATTTTTCAATGATATTGCACAGACAGAATGATGGGAAGGTGATAACAAGTGATATGGCTGTAGTATTTTCAACGTGTGTGACTGTGAACTTCCATGCTGTTACTCAGGTTTTAGGATCTTATTTACTTAGAAGCATCAAGTACTTGATGCTCACAAGTATTTTTAGAACAACATTTTTATTTTTCACTCCTCTGTGAAAAGCAGAAGAAAAAAAAAATGAAGAAAGGACAGCAGAAACAAATGAAGGAACAACATCAGGGAAGTCTAAAAGGAGATTTCCAGATTTTGGGTAAGGTATTACTTGTGTTCATTTTCAAATAAATGGTTTGCAGTGTTACTTTTAGGGAATACCATATTCTGTAAATAAAAAAATGTTGAGAAAATACTCCTTTGTAGCAGCATCACTGCACACAGAGTATTTTTCATATGGAATTTGTGATGTTGCATTAACGTTTCTGCTATATTTTAAATTTGTTTATCTGTCCTTTTTCCCCCTTAAATAATTTCTTGGGGTTATTCAGCTTTTTCCTAAATACATGACTTCTTTATGCCTTAAATTGTAAATCCTTGCATAATTTTATGCCAAAGCATTGTTGAAGCCTGGACTCTAAATGTTATGTCCTGCTGGCATTGCAGTCCAAAAGAGACACCCGTGTTGCCTTAATTCCTTCTGCAGTAGAGATGTCATTACCCAAGGGTTTGGCTGTAGCAGCTGCTTACTGATCCTTGGAGGTGGACAGCAGTGATGAGCAACTTTCTGAGTTTAATTTCTAATATGAGATTGTTAACAGGGGTAGAACAAAAGTGCAGGCTGAATATTATTTGGAAATGCAGTGTGGTAACAGAACTCAGGGGACCAATAGAAGAGTTGCTACATTCTTCCATAAGCCTTGCTCCTTTGGAGCCAGGGATAAAGATTGTTGCAGCTGGTGAATGTTGAAGACTCAGACTGGTACTGCAACAAATAAATCATAATATATAACATAAAAAGTATAGTTTATTTTGCACAGAGTGTAGTTAGTGACTTGGTTCAAGTCACTCTGTATTGCATATGAACAGTTTTGTAGCAATAAAACTGTGTTCTTCCTCTTGCTTGTATTCTTGGTGTGCTAAGTTTCTTTGGGCATTTTCTGTACTTATTTTGATTGCATGTGGTCTTTGAAAGGTATTCTCATAATTCTATCATGCTTCTTAAGTAAAATATGAATGACAGTACCTTTTTAATTGCATGGATAATCTAAAAAATCATGCTGTGACAACATAAATATTGCTCTTTGGAACTGTTGAAATCAGCAGCGTAAAAATGAGCTTGCTGACTGAAAAAAAATCATTGCACTGTGTAAATGTAAATGCTTTATGTACATTGTCGTTTTCCCTTCAGTGGATTACGGAAATCTGGGGGCAAGGGCAAGAAACAGGAAAAAGAAAATCTAAGAGGCTCTTTGGATAGCAGGTAGTTCTTTCATTTTATTCATTTAACACATACATTCTGCATTCCTAAAATCTTTAACTTAAGAATTTATTTTAAGCTGTCTTTACTGTTTGACCTTAAAATACATTCACGGATAAAAGTGGAAAAATTCTGTGAAGGTTAATATAATGAGGTAGAGATCAGTTTTTGAACTCATGACCTAAGAAAAAAACCCACAGAATAGTACAGAAGTAGCAGTAATGCAGGGTTACATTTTAATGTGGCTCATAAGATTGAAGTGTTGTATCCTATCTTAAATACAATATTTTGCTTAGGAAGGTGAATGTTGAATAGATCAGAAATTAGCAAATTTCATTTGAAATTGTTGAACTGTGTTGTGTGAAATGCTGCAAAAGTTCTTAAATTTGTGTTGTTCAATAACATATTTTGCATGGATATTTAAAAGCAAGTATCAGTTTTCATTTTAAGTATAAGTTGTGCTGAGACACAGGTGAAAATGAGGGGGCAAGGGTGTTGAGTTTATTGTTGTTTCAGGTTGTGTTGTCGGGGGACAGGGTGAGGTGTTTTGCTGTTGTTTAAACACAGTTTAATCTACTTATTTCAGAGGTTCCCGAGAACTGCTGGATGACTCTGGCAACAATCTATCTGCATCAGATTCAGATTCTCCTGTTCCTACTTGTATGCCTTTTTCTTGGTTTGGAGACAGCCACAAAGAGCCTCAGATTTCTAGTAGCAGCTTGCATGTTACTCAGAGTGGGCAGGACAGTTGTGAATATGGTCAAGAGAAGACCAGAAGCAAGGTAAGATGACTAATTTGTGCTTTGAATATTTAAGCATTGCATCTTGATAAAGTAAAAACATCACTGCTTAGTATGTTGAAGCTTGGTGACTTAGTCCTTGACCACATCACCTCTTACAAATGTTGCTGTAGAAGTTTGAGACATTATAGCCCACACAAGCAGGAAATGTGAGTGTTGCCATTCCTTTTGTTCAGTTGAAGCATCAGTGGAGGCTATTCAGCCTGAAGTAGCATCTCAGGAACAATCAAAGTGTTTTTTCACTTGTTTGTGATGCTAAAAGCAAAGCTTTAGCACAGAACAGTTTTAAAAAACAAATCTGTTTTCCTGTCTAATACAGTCTAGTTCTTGGAGGAAGTGTCAAGAGAGGTCAGCTTCCCAGGCAGTTTGCCAGCCAGTTCTTACCATACTGGTAGGTAGGAGACAAGTACCAGACAGGTGGATGAAGGTAGCATCCTGGGTTTCATTAGAAATTTAACATATAAAGTCAAGAGACACACATGTAGAACACAGTCTTCTAGAAAACTGCTTCTGAGTTACTGATAATGTTCTAATAATTTAGTAATTTAAAATCTTTTAATCACATCTTAAGAGTGTGAGTATACACTTAAGTCTATAAGCATAAACTTACCATCTTTACAGTTTAAACTATTTGAAAGAAATGGCTGTAAAAGTAAGTTTATATGCCCTGACAAAATGCTTTATTAAAATCTATTTTATTACAAACAATCTTAGTAATTCACTTTCATTCTTGTTTCCTTTGGATTTTGTCAGATTTAAAATGGTAGCTATTTGAGTAACCTCATAAACTGTGCTTATTTTTGAGTTTCATACTTGTTCTTCATGTTGTTTGTTTAAAATACCCTTTCACTTTTTCCTTTTCCTCTCTGTTACTAGAAGGCAATGAGTTACAAACTTAGAAGAGAAACTTCCTAGGTTGTATTCCATAAAGTCACTGATACTTTGTACAGGTAGCAGATATCAAGAAGGTGGCTTCCAATGTTTCCAGATGCTGATTGCACTAAAATGGTTTTATAATACATATTTTTAAATTACCACGTCTTTTTCTGGTATGAATTTACAGTCCCTGTGACAAAAGTAAGCTGTCTTTGTACATATTTTATAAAAAAACACAGAAAGTTGTTTTAGAACCATACAATACCTTATTATAACATGGGGACTTAAGAGTAGTTGGAACTTTTTAATCTCTGGAGTAGAATGTTATTTGATAGAATATTATCCAGTGTCTTTCAGTTGTGGATTTACAGCTTCTGCATTGTTTGATTCTGTTGAAGCATCTAGTGGCCAATATTCTGTGAATAATCCAAAGATTTTGGGATTACAAGATCCGTGCTGAAAGAGATACACATAGACTAGTACAATTTTTTTATTAAATAAGAGTGCCTGGTTGACCTTTTAAGTAGACTGTAGCAAAGCTTCCAAGATAAGCAGTCAGTGGTTTAGCTTTCAAAGTCCTTGGTTCAGAAGAACCCATTCAACCCCTCTTCATTCCTCCTTTCTGTCTGAATAAAGTAATTTTTCTAAGTGAAGTGCAAGTCCCACTGCTGTGTATCTTCTATAGGTACCTATAAGGTGCTTAAGCACCCCATAATCTGTTTCTGTGGACACTTTTTTTTTTTTTTTAAATAAAAAAGGTACAGATCTTACCAGATTGGGTGCTCTCTTCCTTTGAGTGTTTCCCTGAAATAATAGCCTTTTCATCTTTGTATACTTCATCTAAGTTGATTATCAGTTTAACCTTCCAGCTGGTTTCTTGCCTACTGTTTTTAAATTTTTTTGTTTCCTTCTCATGCTCCAGTGTGTAATTGCTGCTTACTGTTCTTTTCCTCAGTTTAGTGCCAGTTGCAAACCAGCAGCTGGAAGAATATACAAGTCCTCAGCTATATTCCTGCCTTCTAAAATGGTAGAAATGTCACCCTGTTAAAGTACAGATTCTCATATATTAATTGATCCTAAAATCATACATAAAATCATCTCCAAAGTCAGGCTATTATACTTGCAATGTTTGGGGTCTTTTATAGAGATGTGAATCTGATAGTACTGCTTTGAATCACTAATCTTTGTAGATTTTAACTTGTAGTTGATCACTGAGTTTGCACTGCAAAAACAAGGATTTGGCTGGTAAACCTCATTATGAAAAGACAAAAAAACTAAGAAAGAAATATGCTTTACTGCTCAACAGTGTCTTGATACTAAAACATCAGGGACAAAAATAATTTTCCCAAAATTTATGGAAGGAATACTCCTATTTGTTGAGGTTAAGGCCATAATACTTAACTGCTTTTGTGCCTGTAGTATCCCATATTATCAGGTAAAAGGATTTATTAAAGAATGGGTAAAAGTAGAAACCCTAACATCATGTAGAACTCTCAGTGATACTGAGTCACATTGTGTGCTATTTCTGTAGTTGTGTTTTAGTATTGATAGTGTGAGAAATGTAATTATATATGAAATGCTTTCTGTTTCTACAAAATTTGCCACTTAAAATTACTGCACTTAGGAGTACTTTGTCTTAAAATGATACTGAAGTTAGTCTTAAACTCATAATTTGGCAGAGTAATGAATCACTTTCTTCTTGCTTGTGAAAACCAGGAACAAGAGTTAAAATCTTGTGATCTGAGTGTTTGCAGACTGTTTAGACTTACGAGATTTCTCAATTACACAGGTCTTTAGTTAGGTCCTTACATAATCCCCCCTTTGAGTTAGTCCCATTCTCAAAAAAAATGCAAACATGTACTGCTCATATTCATTATTTTTCTAGAGCGTTATTTAGCTTTGGTAAGCCCTTCAACAGTGTTTGATTTTTGTTGCATTGAAGAACACTGTGGTGCAAACCATTTTTTCAGGAATAAAATAATTTGCAACTGGCTCTAAATCCTTAAAAGGAAATTACTACTACTTTAAACCAAATAGAAGCAAGGAGGGGAGAAAACATTACAGCTGGTGCTGAGATACTTTACTTTGCCTGTGTTTTCTTCATAGTGTTTCTAATGTTGCATTAAATATTTTGCTCAGATATCCTGTTTGCATTTTGTTTTGTTTTTCTTTAAAGTTTTGTTTCTGAATTGTTCTCAAGTGCTCTACAAAGGAAGAGAGAGTGAATAGAGGGTGGCTAGAAGAAAAGCTCCTAAATAGATTTTCAGTTTAGGTTGAAATTTATTTTCAAAATGGTTGATGGACAAAGTATGCTTCTTGGTGATACTTTTTATGTCTATGAAACTGAAGAACTCCCTGAAATATAATGTAATTAGTAAAATCATCTACATGGTCAATAGAACACCATTTTTTAGTTATGTACAACATTTCATTAAGCTGGAGCAGGAAAAATCAAGTTGTGGCTTGGGTTTTTTTGTTTGATGGGATATGGGAGTCTTGGGGTGGGTTTTTTTTTTTGTTTGTTTTTCTTCGGGTTTTTTTTTCTTACTCTTTTTTTCCATTTTAGAGACTGGAAATGCCTATCAGTAATTGAGGTTAAAAGGGGGTACAAAGATCAAGTATCCACCCCCAAAACAAAAATAGAATAAACTAGAAAATTTAAAGTTCAGGTTAAACTGAAATCAGAACACAAATACAGAAGCACTCAATGAAGACAGCTACAAAAACATGGTTCTTTTATAGGAGCATAAGTTACTAAAGAAGAATATCTTTAACATCATCTTAACTTAGAATCTCAGATTATTTCTGCATATAGGCATATGATATGGCATCCTCACAAGGTAGAGTTAGTTGATGGGAGACTTAAATATAATTTGAAAAATAATGATAAATAATTATTCAATGTTTGTAGGCAACAAAGAGTAATGCTGAGAACTAAGTTCTAGAAAGGCAAAAATAGGAAGCATGCTTTTGTCAGAATTATTTTTCATTCACTTAAGAAAAGTAACTTGGAGGTTAGCTTGTTGGAAATGGAAGTAGTCACATTAGAAAATATTCTGGTAAACATATACATTAGTATTCTTTAGAAGGATTTTCTTATTAAACCTGGTGTAAAATTTTCAGGTGTAGTACCTGGGTTTTTCTGTAGTCTTTAGCTTGGGTCATGGGTTGCTCAGGTCACCTGTTTGAGGTTGTGTGAGTACTGGCTGCTGGGTAAGTTTGAACTTAGACCCTGCTGTGTTTAGATGCTGAGGCAGACATAGAGATCCAAGAGCTTCCTTTAAACACAAACTATAATAACTGAATGCAGACAGTAAATGCTATGAAGATTTTACAATGTTTCAATATGATAATTCTAACAGTCATAATTCAAGCATGAATTACTTTATGTTTTTAAAAATACTAGTACTTCATAAATTAAAATAATAAATTTATCAAAATCTTTTACTTCAGAATAATTTTCTATTTTGAAAATAATATATTCAGATTGTCAAACTGCTTAACTTCTGTAGATTTACAGTGTTAAACCATTTTTTAAAGGCACTGAGTTATTGCTTAACTTTGAAAGTGTTCAGCTCTACTATACTGTTTTTGCACTACTTGGTACTTTAACTGTAAAGAAGATTTACATAGCTTGATACAGTCCATTTATTATAAAATTTCTTTTAAAGATATTTTACACTTATGTGGTATCTTTCATATCAAGGTAATTTTCAGGTTACGTGATTCTGTACCTCAAATTCAGCCTCTTTAAAACTGAATTGGAACAGCCCTTCAAAGGTCATCTTGTCCAACCCCCCAGCAGTGAGCAGGGACATCTTCAACTAGATCAGGCTGCTCAGAGCCCCATCCAACCTGACCTTGAATGCCAAGATAGATGGGGCATCTGTCACAGCTCTGTGCAACCCCTTCCAGTGTTTCACCACCCTCATTGAAGCTGCTAAAATGAACAGCAATACAATACAGTATCTTAAATCAGAATTTAATGTTTTGGGAAAGCTTGTCCTTAGGCAAGCTCTGTATTCTCTATTCACGAACTAATTTAAACCCTGATCTGCAAGCTGCCAAAAGTGCCTTGCTATTCAGATTCTCAGTGTGTGTCAGGCAAAGACAGCCCATTTGTTCACTGTTGACTGCAGTGGTTCGATAGTTCTCATTTTTAGAAAATTTAAGTTATGGGAGCATTTCAGTGCCATGGGACTTTTAATGACCATAAACAATTAGGACTGATTTTTATCTTGACAACAGAACAGCACCTTCTGAAACACATTCACAGTGCTTGTGTAGGTTTCGGTTGAATAGAACTCAGCATGAATTAATTCCACCAAATGAATCTTAAATTGCTTCTCCCCAAGTGTGGTATGCCTACTGAAAAAGTAACTGCATGTATTTCCTTGTGTACTTTAATACCATTTCATGTTATGAAAGATTCTTCACACAAGGTGCTCCTATTGGGGATATTGCTTTAAATTTTTTTACTGTGTTTTTGAATTCAGAAGTTTAACAAAACAAGCCAGATGCTTGAAGTAGTGAGTGCATTGCATATGTGATCTGAAGATAACTGAGACATGGTATTTTTTTCTTTTTTTTACCAAAACTCAGAATTACTAGAATGTCACCTTATGACCTGCTTTTGCAAGGAGTGAGTTAATAAAACATTATTTCCACTTGTTTGCAGAGTAGAATTGTCATAGATGATACATACCATAGCAAGCCAAGTTGTGAACTTTCAGGGTTAGTGACAGAACCAAATCTGTCAGGTCGTTCACACACTTTAACCTTCTCTTCAAATGAGGTGAGTTTCAAAGTGTGTATATGTGTCTTGTTGATGTTGTTGTTCACACTGCAGCATGTTTAGTAGAAACAGTTTTGTGTCATGTGAAACTAGATGGCTGTTTCCATATTTGAATGTTGAAGAGCCCTGTAAAGAATTGGAAGCTATTATTGAACTAAGGACATGGACTAGTAGATGCCGTGTCAGCCTTTGTGTTCTGATCCTAGTTATGTCCTAAAAACTGGAATTAACTCTCTCTGATCAAATTGCAGTTTTAATTTTACATATAACACCTTTCTGTTCCACTATTTAAAGCTTCCTGGGTGAATGAAAACTGCAGCATTTTTGACCTTGCCTTCACATCTGTGCAGGTTTGTTTTACTGTAAGATTTCATCTAAATAAAAACAAACAAAAGGAAAAAAAAGCAGAATAGGGTTTTTCTGATATATAGAATTACCTGTATACAGAAATACCTGTATTCTGATATACAGGTAGAAATTAGATCCCTTGAAGTCAGTGTTCATTTCCCTGGAGAACTGACTCTTGGGTACAACTGAAACCTCAAGTCTACACTTTGGTAACATTCAGAGATCCTGTCTCATTTGATGTTTGACTCATGGGCATCTTATAAATTAAATTCTTTATAGACTAGGAGGAGTCATTAAAAACTAAACACAGTGATCTTCCAGAAGTGAGCTAGAGGGCTTGCCAAACTGGTAGTGAAAATGTTTGAAGAAAAAAATTAAATATTGGTTAAAGAATGTGGGGATTTGTTATTAGGTATCTTAAACCAGGCTTTGGTGAGAATCTTAAAAGTGTTCTAGAAATATGTAGAAAGCCAGAGCAGTCTTACAAACAATGTTATAAATATGAAATCACTAGCATAAAAACCTGTGGTGTCAAAAAATCATGTGACTAGTTTACAGGTTTCATAAGTGGATTAATTTCTTGTAGATCTTTATTAGAGGTGACAGTTGCAAATCTAATAAAAATCAGAGGAGCTCTAGTTAGTATCTGTGATTGCAAGTGCTCCCTGCAGTTTTTTGCTTGAGTGATTCATGAATGGAATATGTGTCTCTAAAACTTTCAAGCATTATAAATCGTAAAATTTTTAACAAAGCTGAATACCTTCTTGAAACTTGTTCTTTGATCAGTGTTACAACTTTCAGTAAAATTTTAGTTCTGAAAGTCAAATGGAACTTGTCTGTTACCAATTGTGTATGATTGGAGCCTTTTTTTTCTTTATAGATGAGTGATTTTAGTGTTCTTTCTAGTTTGTATGTTCTTATACACATGGAATAACTTCCAGTGGAAGTTACTTGTTTTCAGAAAGTAACTGGTGCTTGTTCAGGTGAGTTTATAAATAACCATCAGGGATCATACAAAGTATAGCAATCCCTGCTTTACAAGCAGTGGGCTACTACATGCTGCCCTACAAATCCTGGAATTGTTAGTCCATCTAAGAGATGGAAAGACCTAGAAATCAAGACCAAAGCCCTGAAGAGTCTGCCTGTGCTGGGCAGGTACTCACAAGCAGCTTGGGGAAGTCACAACATGGTGAGAGTTTCTTATTAGCAGCCACTAGTTAAAGCAAAGGCACTTCTGTTTGCAGTTGGTTACCAAGCTAGCTGGTCATCCCTCCTGTCTTTCTGAGGGCTTTTTTTATCTGTTCAGTGGTGTGATGGCCTTGGTATTTGCTGGGGTTTTGTATTTTCATCTTTAAGTCTTCAGTATTTTTTTGTGCTTGCTTCCTGAATCACCTGTGTTTTTATGCAAGGGCATGTGATTTTCTTCCATTCCTTATAAGTCATTTTAGTTCTGCTTTCCAGGTTTGCAGCTGATCCTTGTGTGTGTGTCTTTGTGTGTGTGGTGGGTATTTTGAGGACTGTAATTCTGGTGTGCATAAAATTGTCGAGAGGTGTTATTTAATGAGCAGTAAGTACTACTAAAAAAATCAGTGTTTTTCATTTTACTCTTCTGCACTTCTCATGTTCCTGTCAATGTTCTGAAAAAAAAATCAGTTACAGGTGTACTTTTGCCTTGTGCAGTAGTGAAAAATTCAAATTATACAGAATTCTATTTCTTCCTGTTACCTTTCATTTCTGTGAGGTGATGTAGTCTCAGTGTTTTAACATGGATCCAGTTTTTGGTACAACTTCTTCTGCTTTTAGGGTTATGTCTTTGACAATATGACACAGAAGGACTTTGTAAGCAACTGATGATGATGAAAACCTAGACTGGAATTAGTCCTGAGGAATCCTCCATGGTACAGTCTGTTAGCTGATCTCATCTGTTCTGCTTGGAGGAGCTGGTGCAGGGAGCTCCCAGGTTTCTGTCAGGGGAATGCACTTCCCTGGCACAATGAATGAATTAATCTGGGTCTCTGCGTTAGACAGGATTACACCTTCTTCCAGTGCTTATACTCTGAAATCACAGAGGTGAAGTTGTTGCATGGCTAGCACCAGTTAAATAAAACTAATGAGCAAGTTCCAACTGGAATAAAACATTTTACATGTTTCAGTGTAGAGGGTATCTATATACACACACACATACCCCCTAAAGGATAAAAGTGTGTGTGTGTGTGTGTATATATATATATATATGTTAATATGTATGTGACAATATGTATTTTAGTATTTCTTGCTGCTGATAGTCCACACATGATTCTGATATATAAAAAGGGGCTTTTTGTGTGTATTTTTTATGAACTCTTAACATAAAAACGTACCAATATCTATTTTATATTACAACATCAGGCTGAGTAGTATTGTTACCTAGAACAATTTAAAACATGCAGGCTATTTGATATTCCTCTAGTAACTATGTAACAATGAATCTTCTTTCTCTGTATGAAGCATCCCAAAATTCACTGTCCTCCAGATGTCTTGATAAAGATGCTGTGCAGCAAAACCTCTCCTAAAGCCCTTGGCTATTATTTTGTGAAAATGGCTATTCTTTTTTTGTACATTGGGAAGGTGGATGTATTTATACTTCTTATATCTACATAAGCATTTTAAGTTTGATTAGAGGTTAGTTTTTGAAGCAAATTTCCTGATTATCTCCACTTGTTTGCTTTGATGTATCTTAGAAATCAAATGGGATGTGCTCCTGTATTGTTCCTGGTGCATTCCAGCTGCTATTCTCCATTGATTCTGTGTGACCAGACTAGAGCTATTCAGAAATTAAAATCCTTTGAAATGCTTGTGGTGAGGATTTTAGAATCTTGTCACAAACTGTTCTGCTCTACAAGCTTGGTCCTATAAATCTGCACTGCCTCCTAATCCACCTGCTGTCTTTCTCTGTTTCACAGAGCAGGGAAAGCAAAACTTCCTAATATGCAGTTGTCTGATGTATTTGAAATTTTAAATTGTATTTCTTTCACCTCAGATGTGTGTTCTATGTTGTGCTCTCAGATCCAGTTTATTTGTATGGTGAGATCACATGACAGGCCTACATCTCACTGTCTTTGACTTTCATTCACCAGAATTATTTTATTACATTTATTCAGCTCTCCCAAATTTTCTATCAAAGGAGTTGGACTTTGTGAGATACCTCCAGCTGGGACCTGTAGTTGTTGACCTGAAACTTACAGGGTCATGTCTCAAATCCATCACTAGAAAGATGCTCCTTTCCATATATTCTGTGTACAAATGACGTGTGAGTCTTGCTGGAAAACATGGGCATACTTTCCACTGTTTTGCAACTATCTTTGATAAGTAGTGGAAGCTGCTTAGTGGAGCAGTCTGCAAGTCTAATGCAGCCTGTCCTCAATCATGGGCTAACGAGAGATCGTTTTTGATAATTAATAAAACTTTAGGTAACTCTGATGTTACTGATTCAAGTATTGCACTAGAATGTCTTCTGTACAGACATTGAGCTCTGTTTTATGTAGCTTTTTCTATTGTGATGAAGTAATAAAGTGATTCAGGATGAACAGCAGTACCTTTTTCCCCTCAGAAGCCAACTGAAATTGAAGCAGGGAGCTTCCAGAGCCCTCTGAGCAGGCAGAGTGCATTTTCACTGGAAGGCTACAAGCTCTTTCTTTTCTGAATTCATCTCCTACCAGGCAAACCCTCTAGAAAGTTAATGTGATGACATTACGTGAAAGAATAAACAGACCTCTCTTTTTAGAAATGCACCAAATGTATTAAAACTGCACATGGAACAGTCACCAGATTTACTGACTGCTAGAACTGCTTTTGTTCTGGATTTCCTTCACTTAATAATCAATAACACAGTTTGAAGTGTCTCCTTGATGCTGGGTTAAGAGAGTATCTGACATTAGGATTGAGCAGCCTTAACTGGCTAACTGAGAAAGCTTGTTCATTGTTAGGATACAAATTAATCTAATGCTTTGCTACTTGATTTCTTAGAGAAAACCATTTATGTTCTCTATTTCTGACTTAGTTTGTGTTGAATGTTGTAGTGTCTTGTTTATTGTAAACTTCTAGGCAAACTGACTATAAACTGTGATCTCAAAAACTTAAGTTCTTTTGGAACTAGTGTACATTTAAAAATGTATTTTATTAGTCAAACTCAATTGACAACTGGAATTTATTATATAGTCAAGACAAACATTCCTTACAGTTGCTTCTCTCAATTGGTTAGGCATTAGATGATGAATTTACAACAACAGGAAAGCAAAATCAATGGCACAGTAGACCTATTTCTGAGTGGACCACCCAGCAAGTATGCCACTGGTTAATGGGAATGAACATGGAGCAGTATATTACAGAGTTCACAACTATGAACATAGATGGACAGCAGCTAATGCAGCTTGACAGTGAGAAGTTAAAGGTATGTGAATACCCCAGGATAAGTTATAATTGTATGTCTTTCATTGTTTACTTACACATTTTTATCCTACAAAACCTATTTTCCTGTTTTCATGGCTTTTTAGGGGACAGAGTTCTGCTTTTAAAATACTCGGGAGACTCTACAAGAATCTTTTGAAATACTTGGACTTGATTAGAAATATAATGATTGTACAATAATAATTGAATTGTACAATAATAATTGATTGTACAATTTAAGACAAGCCATTTTTAATCAGGAACAATACCAAGTATTTTGGAAATAACATAAGCTTAAGTCCCCACACAATCCAGACATTTCAAATGCATAGAATTTTAAGAGCAAGTTTTGGAGATCTGTTCCTTCCATATCTCCTCTTCATATGGGAAGGTTCAAACACCATCTAGTTTTAAATGTTTCTCATTTTTACTCTTGCTGAAAAAGTGTATTCTGCATCTTTCGAGCCTTTTTCTGTCGTTTTTTTTTCCTGGAAACTGCATGGTATGTACCCTCTACAGTGCTAGTTAACTTTCAGGTTTTTTTACTAGGTTATCAGACCACATTTTGGATAGGTAAGGTATGTGACTAAAATGAAGTTCATTGGCTTATTCTGGCACAAGGCGAGTAATTTTTTGTGACTGATAGTAGGATTTGAGTGGTTTGGAGAGGACAAGTGTCTAACTTCAGTCTCCAAAATGCATCTGTATTTTAGACATGCAACACTAAATGTTCTGATTTTTGTTAAATAAAAATTTCCTTGGACACAGAGGAAATACCTGTTACTGTCAAATAACTGTGTCAATTTGGGGAACTTCGGATGTTGATGCTTTGAACTCAATTTTACATCTATTGCCATTCTGAGTTCCCTAGAGTGTGAGCAAGTGCTGTCTGTAACTTGGAATCGGGTACTGCCACCTGCTGATCAAAAATCAAAGTATACTGCTTACTTCCTGAATATATTAAAATATACATTTTAACAGTACAATTTAAAATCATTAATATTAAAATTAGCTACTGAATATGAATTCCTCTTGTATAAAAGGAGCTAGAAAAATACTTTGACGGCTACTTAGTGTATGCTATTTGCTGGAAATTCTCAGGTGTCTACATGTTTTAAAAGGCAATGAGAAGCTGTTATTTCACAACTCAACAAGAGTGGGCCCCTGTTTCTTTACTTACCATGTTACCCAGGTGATCATTTACAATGCTCTTAAGGATTTTAGGACTGTACATGTCAAATAAACTATCTTGCAGCAAAGTGAATAAAAACTGCTCATGCTCAAGTACTGGGGACTGTGCTGTTGGAAAAATCAATGATAAGGGGTTTTTCTTTTTTTTTCCCCCAAAGGCTTTGGGAGTTTCCAGTCAAAATGACCGATCAACAATAAAGAAAAAAATTAAGGATATTAGGAAAGCACAAGAAAAACTGGAAAAGCAGAAGGAAAAGGTTCAAAAGAAGGAGAGAGAAGTTCGCAAGACTGGCAGAGTGGTAGCCACCCTAGAATCAAGCTGCTAAATTGACACTTACTTTAGTGCAGACTTGCTTCATTTTGAGGAAGTTCAGCAGATTTGTATATAATTGTACAATTGAGGGAAGAGGGAAAGTGTTACAGTTTATTGTGGTAGGTGGTTTTTTTACTTCTTAATTATGGTCCCTCCCCATTACAACCCAATAAAATGAAACTATGTTTTCAGTATTTTTATTCCTAGTTGACTTTGCCTGTACTAATAGACAATAACTTAACTTACTGCCTTAAGTAACTCTTGTGCTTCTAAGACCTCATATGCCCTTTTCATTGAAATTGGTGTTTGTGAAAAATAGAATACTGTATTAAAAATCATTCCAGTATTAGTCAACTAGCATTTGATAGTTTATTCTGATAGAGGGACAACAGAAAAATCCTGCCAATAAATTCAGTCTGTGACAGTCTGTTTACCTGTTGCCACTGAAGATGTATAGTAAAAATTAAGTTCAAGAAAATGGTAATGTCAAATTAATTTAAAAAGAAAGCATGTATTTCAGATTTATGTATTATTTTGTTTAAGTTCTTGTATTTCTGGGATTTTCATTCAAATTTCACAGTAGTAGCACATTGTTTTTGAATTGTGTTGCAATTTACTAAGAAAGTAGCAAGAAATAAGTAGTTTTCACAAACTACATATACTTAGTATAATATTAAATTTTCTGTACACTACCTGTGTGGTGTTGGGAAAGGGTTTAAACCTATAAATAAGATCTTTTTTAACCTATTTTTCCTAAATATTACATAGTTTTATAGATTTATGCTATGAATAAGATCAATTTGCAATACATGTATTTCTCTTTTTCTATCTGGTACAAGATTTTTGCGGACCAAATTTATATATTTGCTAATTTTAAACTATACTGGTTTTCAAACTTAAAATACTGAGATAATTGTGGGAAAAAATTATCACTGAAGCACTGGGTTTCTGCATTGTAATTGTTCAATTGTAGACTACACATTATTTCTCTTTAAAGGAGGATTTGATTCTCAAAATAGTTTAGAATGTGATTTGGTGTTTTGTGTATTTACATACTATTTTCTAGAGCTACAACAGCAGCACTTCCTTTCCTATATTATTCCAGAAACATAGAGTAGTTTAATTATCAATTCCACTATAGAATGGACTAGAACAAAACTTACATAATTTGTTTATGTGGACCAAGTTCTCCTTTAAATCTGTGGACTGTTTTTCATTTTAATTAAATGAACGAACTTCACTGTTGGTGTTTCACAGTTGTTGTTTTGGGGCTTTTTTTGTATAAATGTCTTAAGAATTTCAGCAAAAGGACTATGGAAATGCTTCTGCAGACTGTGCATTTCCAAAATAAAGTTTGAAAATCTTGGCAATAATTACTCTTAAAAAGAGGCTGAGGTTTAATTTTCAGTTTTGTGCCTTAAGAAACAATTCTTTGGTCCAGATTTAACTTATTTGTTTCCAGTAGCTCTGAGTTTGTGCTCCAGATTTACAGACCTTGAGCCAAAGAGGAATGCAGCCCTACTGATAAAAGAGAAGGTAATTAGAATTATGGAATCACATGCTTAAGATCACACGCATGCAAAACCACCCTTTGAATAATTCAGTCAAGAAAGATTATTTCTCATTTAAGTTCTTTCTGCCTTAACAGAATATTGCTAGAATTGTGTATTACCTTTCTTCTTTAAGCCTACTGAACTGAATGTTGCATCCTGTGAAGAGTTTGTTTCTCAGGCAGCAGAATGGTGGAAATAATGGTTTCAAAGGTTTGCCTGCATGCAGAGCTGTTGTAGTTTAACAGGGGCCACAGCAGGGATGGTAAACTCGCCTGACACCTGAGTGTAAGAACATTGATTATCACAGATCACTGCATTTAACATCTGTCAGATGTTAATTAGAAGGTTGACTTCATGGAACTAGCTTAGTACCAAGCCACAAAATCACCCAAGTATAATCAGTGTGCTAGCATTGACTTCTATATAGCAATGAAAATATTAAACACAAATTATCTTCTGAACTTCTATTTCAATCAAAAGTACTCAAACTTTTAAGTAGTTAAACATTGTAAACAAAAATATTACTATGTGTTTTCAACATAGTCATTCAGAGAGGCAGGTGAGAAGAAAGACAGATCCAAATAAAATGATAAGGCAAGTTGTTCTAATAATCAGAATTCAACCAGGAGCTAGTTGAAAGAATGAAAGAGGTTTTATTTCAGTAATACCCTATGGAATATTTTGACTTTCTAGAAAACTTACTGTTAGCTTTTCCTTGGAAGCATCTCTTGTTCTCATTTATTACTGAAATCAGTTGTAAAGTCATTAAAACATTAAAAACTTAGCACTCCTTCTACTCCCTACTGTGTGGAATTTCTCACGTATGTCTCTTGCAGGGGTGAAGAAAATAACAACTATAGATAGCAGCCATGCAGATTAAAAGGTATGCCAGTCACCACCACATCCTTTTAAAGAAGAAAAACAGGGCCTTCTCAAAAGCACCCACAAGCTTGAGCGGAGCAGGTAACCCTACTGTTCTGGTGGCAGTTCAGCTACATTAATCCTCCCTCTGATTGTCAGATTAACTGCCTGTGTAGCCCATTCTGTAAGTCAGTCCTGTTAAAGTGAGCTACATGAGCTTGACCAGGGAATAAAAATTATTTTCTCGTTTTACAGAACCAGACTAGGGAGGTAGGAGATGGTAATCCTTAATCTGCCTCAGCTACAGCTAAAGAGAATGACTTCAATTTCTAACATGCCAGCTCTTCCCTTCATCTGTGGCATCTCACCTGCTCTGTGCAGCACTAGTAAACTAGTGAAATTTAGGTTTATTCTTTGTGAGAGGGATTATGCATGTCTGCTGCAGAACAAAAAATAACAGTTATATGCAATTAATTAACTGAGAAAAGGATTAGATCTCATTGTCTTAAAATGTCACAAGGATCAAGGTGCAACGTAGCTGTATATAATTTGAACAAAGATGGCACAGAAGACATTAAAAGAACTTGAATCCTTTATTAAAATAAGGAGTTTGACATGTAATACTCGTTCTCCTGTCTTCCCCAGTATGTTTTGACAATTTCCACTTGACTGATAAACTGCTTACCTTATTTTTATGTTATAGTGTGACTTCCTGTTCCTACATAAACAAACCCAGAAGTACATCACAAATACAAAGGTATTTTCAAAAACTGTTAATTCCACTTTTTCTTAAATACTCCTGAGAAGGTAGTTTCTATTGACAAAGTAATAGAAATGCCCTACTAAGGGCAAATTTTAAAAATCTCTTTATTAAAATAGTTTTCATTTACAGCTGTAACCTGACGTAACCCAGTGTCTGAGAGCTTACTATGGCTAGAACATTGATACTGTGTTTTGGTACTACCTACAGAAATACAAGCAAATGCAGGACAGCATATCTGTACTGTGCATCAGCCAACACAATTTGCTAATTCACAATTATCACAGCAAGGTATTTTTCACATGTTTTAAATATTCACATTACAACCAAAGAAATACAACTGATACCACATACCTGAGACGCATTATACTAGTGGTAGCAGCTGAAACTAATTGTTTCCTATAGACCTAAATGTTATTTCTACAAGCAAAAAAAAAAAAAAAATAACCTTAATATAGGCAAACTGTGTAGGTGACATACCTAGCTTTGCAAAATTAGGCTTCAGCATGCTTAAGATAAAAGAACAGAAAGTGCCATACAGGTGCAAAGGCACAGCAGTGAGCTCCTCAATGTGTCTTTACACAAATTTTTCATTAATCTGCAATCCTGTATAATGGAAAAATGATTTTAGGAGCTTCTCCAATAATTCTTCTGTTACAACAATTTTGTAAGGATACAAATTAATACAATTCTCACTGGGTATACAATAGATTGCATTGGTTCCTTTAAAACCTAAATCCTTTGATTTAGTTACTGAAAGCAATCACAAATAGTAAGTGCAGCACATTAACTGTGACCTTCTCACCTAGAATTTAGAAGGATGTACAAGTTTGGGATTTTACTTGGGTTTTACTTGAGGTTTATTTGGGTTTTAATTCCAGAAATGAGCTGTTACACTAAACTTTCTGTTGCTGCACTTAAAATTATTTTCACCTATCAAATGTGGCTCAGCATCTTAGTGTCAGTCAGGCCTTTTAAGTTCCTTCTGCAGACATTCCTGCTCTTATGAACTGTTGAGGAAAAAGCTATGTACTGCGAAAAGTGGTCATATCCTTTGGCTCACTGCTTGGCACACACCAGTCATCTGCTTCATGGTTTGCTTTATAATGTTTCCAGGCTGCTTTGTTATAGATAGGAAGTCTTTCAATTGATTCTGTTGATAAGGCCTGTAAGTAGAGAAGATTGTAGCTGATGACTCTTTTTGATAAAAATAAAACAAGGAAGTCCATTATTAGTTAGAGTTGCTGATAAATTTAAAATGGTAAAGTGTTACCTTTATGTAAATAACTGCATCTGTACCGTAGCCTTCTAAGGAATACAGCTTCAGGTCTCCTTGGAAGTACTGTGCATACAGACGTGATATGGGTAAACCATAGCCAAATCCAGCCTAATCCAGGAGAAAAAGGGTATTTTCATTAACTACATCCATCAGTGACATTTTTTTGTTTTAAATGAATAGATAAATAGGCAAGCTAGGCATGACATTTGACAGTGAGAATTCAAATGTTAACAATTACACACCCCAGAAATGGAAGCATGGATGGTTGTGATGATGAGAAAAACTGTTTCACTCCTTTGCCAGACAGGGCTGCTAGATAATACTTACTGTATTACAGTGACTTTGTCAAGAAGAGATGACATCATTAAAGAAAACTGTAATGACTGTCTTGTGCCTTATGGAGCTGCTAATCTTAAGAACACAATATTAAGTCAGATACCTATTATCATCAGTATATATAAAAAAGGCCCAAGAAGGAAATGCCTATGAATTGGAGCTTATACTAAAATTCTCTCAACCCCCTGTCTGCAATATCAGGACAGCCCTGAATTGGTAAGTACTTTTTTTTTTAAAATCTACTAAACTTTATAGGTAATCTTTCCATGACCATACACTTCTCTCTAAAGACATAGTGTTTAATGAGTTGTGCAGTCATCCATATGCAGAACACTATATTCGTTTAAAAAACTCATTTTGAATGATACAGTGTGAGAAAATAAATTCAAGAAGATTGTTCAGATCTCCTTACTCAGAGTTAAAGCCTTATTTCTTGTGCATCTTTAAAATTTACATGAGACCAGAGTATATTCTTCATATGCCCTGTCACATCTAGTGGAAAGTGTCCCTGCCCATGCAGAGAGTTTGGAACTAGATGATCTTTAAGGTCACTTCCAATCCAAGGCATTCTATGATTTTGTGTTCATCCTTGCTGGGGGATGGTAACACATGACTACACAGTACAAATAAAACTATGGACTTGACTCAAAATCATTGCTATAATTATTTTTTTCCATTCATTCAGTGGCCAGAAGAAGAATTCAGAGTCCTGTGTGCAGTACATGCAGCTAGCAAAGTGTTCTGATTGAAACAGCTGATTTTTATATTTGGTAGAGAAAAAAGAATATTGAACAAGTTTATATATATTTTAAGTATTTTAGGTTTCTGTGCAGTTTTCCAGTTATTTTAGAGAAGTATTTGAATTAAGCTGTAATAGCCAAATGATGATACTCATTTTATCTATAGAATCAATACTTCATGGTTTTGGCTAAGTGGTTTCTTTTATGACAATTAAACATATCCAAGATGACACAATATAAGAGGTTTGCATACTAGAGGTGTAGCTCGTGATGTCTCAACCCGTGGACGTGGTGCTGTTGAATACATGTAGTTGAACAGTCTGTCTATTTTCCTCATAGGAACACCTCCCCCACGATCACTCATCTGGAATAAGAAGGTACATGGAACATTATGTCCATGAGTACATGATATAAAAGACAGCTTCTCTCAAACAATAATCCAGAGAAAGTTCTGGTAAAGCATAATATGAAGTCCTATTAAATTACGGGTTTTCTTAAATTCTCAGCTCTCATCTACAGCAATGACCGGAGATGAATCCTTACAGAAGCCATTTCAGTACAATACTACCATAAAAAGCATTCATAATCTCTTGAAAGCAAGAAAATTATACTTAAATTGTGCATTGCTTTTATCTTGTTTGTAACTCAATTTTGCCTGAGTTAAGTATCTATACCTTTTAGCAAATGCCAGGTTCTGGTTATTTTTATCTGTATTCTTCAGGAATATTGCCAGTTACATACATTCTTGTTACTTATATACTACAGCACTGCATTACAAGCTCTTGGTGGAATCAGATCACCAGCTAAACTTAGTAATACTCTGCTTATAACAGGGCATAAAACTAGTAAAAGTAACCTTCAAAATAATAAAAAGTGGGTACCTTCACAGTTAAATCCTCATTTCCCAACGTGATGTGTACATGAATTGGATGATAAATGCATCGATCAGCATTATGTTCCATGGTCGCTCTCATTGCATTCTGCAATTTTCAAGTACAACTTAAATTCTGGTTTCACCACTTCGTGTATTGTCTTAAAACATCAATTTCAAAAAGTTATTTTTATCACATATTTCAGAATGAGGACAAATGTCTCTGATTTTAGAATATTTTTTAGTATTTCTGGTTTATTCAGTATCAATAATTATATCGTATATTAGAATACATGGACTTCAAGTATCTTTCTGAGCAAACATCTGAATATTTTAATGTACAGCTTTACCTGTGGAATTATTTACAAATCACAGTATATGCAATATGACAGAAAGATGGAGAGAAGTCTAGGACTGAACTGCTTGAGGAAAGCTCTCTGGATCTGTTACACAACATACTAGCTTTGAAGTGGGCCCAGAAATTGTGTATCTTATTCTCACTTGCTTTGTTAACATACATTGTAAAATTTTTCACAAAGCTGTCTACTTAGGTGGTGTCAGATATACTCAGTGGCTCAGCAAAGGAGATGTTATCTTCCAAAGATGTTAATTTTCTATGCAATTACTGTTTGTCTGCATAGTACAATTCAGATACCTTCCTGCAGTCTTACAAGGGGTTTTCACTTGGAAAAACACACTGCTCTCTAGAATTGGCTCAAAAAGTCAAACAAATACAATCACACTAAACAAAGATGTATTAAGTGATTGTGTAATGGTAAGTGCACAGACCTTGAAAAGTTCAAAAACCATGTGATAGAGATGTGACGGCACATACACCACTTGCATGGGCTGTCCTGGTGATTTAGCTGGATAAAAGAGAGTCTAAGTAATTAAACAGCAAACGAGGCATCTTTGTTTCATTCCTGCAGTAATTTTGCAATGTTGTACTGGTGTTAAGAGAATTTACAAGAGAAGGAAAATTAACAGAAATCTTCTGAACAGTGGTAGGTTAATAAAAAAATCGTACTCAGACTTTTCAAACGTGCTTCCTGCCTTAGAAATAAATCTCAGTGGCATCACTGATGAGGGCACATAGTACTTGCTTTCTAATACCTATGAGGATGTTATTATGAAGACAGAGTCAGGCTCTTCGGGTGGTGGCAGAAGAAGAAACAGCACATGTAAGATGAAGTAACAAAGGTTCAGACTGGATATAGAGAAAAACTTCACCATGGCAGTTAACATCTCGGGGCAACCTTTTGAATGCTTATGGAGGATTAGAAGGACCAAACTGCATAAAGCCCTGAGCAACCTGGTATCCCCTCAGAGCTGTCCCTGCTTCAAGCAGGACATCAGGCTAGAAACCTTATGAGGTCCCTCCCAACCTGAATTATCTTAGGATCCTATAGTGCACTGCCTATTCCTGGAAAAATCTAGAAAATACTGATTTCTAGCAAGGAAGGTTAATAAAAAGACAATTCTGTCTATAAAAGTGCTACAGTTTTCAAACATTTTAAAGAATAAATTCTAGTAAAACCATAATGGAAACACATTCATTGTATCAAAAATTAAGGAAAGGTTGCTCAGAAGATTCTGCTGCCTATTAGGGGTTTCTCATTTCAACAAACTGATTTATCACCAGACTGTTAGTACCAGGGTTTTATGAACAAAAATGTTAAAGACTAGTGATGTCAAAAAATCTAGAGCAAATTACATACCCAGCAAAAATAAAATGGAGGCAAAAAAAAACCAAACAAAGAGAACACACTTTGAAATATGTTGGGTTCCTGTCCTCAAGTTAGCTGCTTCCCACCATGCCTAAGGTTTAAATAATGGTCCTCACTCTCAGCTATGGGGTAAGGAATGTGCCTTTGGGCTGGATTGGGTTTCATTTACCTTCACAGTTCATTGAGCAAAAGGTTACTCCTTTTCTAAAAACTGAACCATTTGCTCATTGGCCACTAAATAACACCTCAGTACAGAGAATTATATAGCACCATAGATTCTTAGAGGTGATTTTAGCATAGTGCTTCAAAAGTGGAGAGGTAAACCTTTAACCTAGATACAGAATGGAAGAGTTTGTACAGTAGGAAGAAAACATCTGGAATGTGTAGTCAAGGCCATGCTTTCTTTGCCTTTAGCTTCACAGGCCAAATTACCGTGGTTGCACTTTGACTTTTGCAATTACTTGTAAAAGCAGTTCTAATTGCTTATTTTTGTAAGCCTGGTTGAACTTGGCATTTAAGTATCTTGAAAAAGTACCCTGTGAGCACTGTCAGAAATGCTCTTTAGCATTCAGCAGAACTGAGAGGACAATAGCTCACCTCTGAGTTCATAGCAACACAGTTGTGAACTGTTTATACAAGTCACAGCCAATGCATTCAAATAATTTTCACTATGACTCGAGTGTACTGTATCCAATTACAACTACAAGACCATGACAGCTCAATAAGGAAGAGAAATTAGAATGCAGTGCTTAATATAAATCTTCAAAGTGTAACAAGAAATGCAGTGTGATGCAACAGATATCTGTAGGGTGAAGATGCAAGACATCTAGGGAAAATCTGTTATATCAGCAACTGTACTGTCAAGAACTTTTCTCCTGGTTTCAGTGCTCTAATTAAAGGGAGGAAGAGGGGAAAAAACCCAAGGAGATAAAAGGAACCCACAACACCAAACTGTGATGGTAAATATAGAGAACACATTAAGTATATGGGAAGTGGAAAGCACATTTCACCACCAGCTACTTTGGAAGAAGCCATCATTAGGTTTGAGAGTGCCTCATTTTCACTTACCATTCAACTCTTCAAGGATGAGTTCTGGAGAGCTCATGTAATACAAATCACAAAGTCTCTTGGCACTTTCATAGCCATCTACAATAAAAACACAGAAAATTACATTTCTCCCCCCACCCATTTTTTTTTCTTTATTGTATGCCAGAAACAAAAATTGAAAATTGTGCATTGTCAGGGACATTTTGTATTTTGTCAAAACAAATTGGTTTATTGGGAAAACTAACTCAAATATTACACTTCATCCTAAATACCAAGATACATCTTGATATGCACATACTGTTTTGTTCTTTCCTACAGAAAGGAGAAGTTTAATTTAGAGATTTATGTAAGTTTTCAGGGTTCTTATCCACTGAATTTACCTCTGATAACTTCAACAACATTGCAGCTAGGATCAATGCTTCCAATGTGTTTTGGATGAGCTGGATTAATTTTCCCACCAAACAGTAAAGCTGCCAAAAAAAGAAAATATTAATACCCAACATAATTTTGGCATTCTGGCTTGTGTCTTCATTTTGGCTAAATAGAAATTTACTATAATACAAATATTTACTATACTTGTAAGCCAACTACTAATCAATATTTTAAGAAGTTTATTAATAATTAAGTTTATAAATAGCAAGGAAAGTAGAGGACTCGCAAGAAGCATTTAAGAACATATTAAGCACTTAAAAATTAAAGGAAAATCTAATGATGGGAGTACAGGTATCATTTCTCCTTTCACCACCAGCACTCACAGTGTTGATTAAGGAGCATTCTAATTGAAATGCGACTCATGTAGAAACGGTCTAAAAAATACTGCACATTCTGGGAGGTCACTGGATCAATGCCAAAGCTTTCCTTGTATTCTATTACTCCTTGAGCCATGGTAGGAATTACATCATTGTGTCGATTCCGGATTTTTATCACAGTATCTGTAAAACTAAAAGTAATACCCTGTTAGCATTTCACTTTCATGTGAGCTGGATACTCTGGCAAAGAGTATCTGGCTACAGAAATGAAGACCATTAGGTACAGAAATGTCACATGTCTGCCTAGTGCAGTAAGATGACAGATGAGTCTTTAGAGAGTATTTCAAGTGACTAGCATTGAAACTATTACTAATCAACCATTATTGAGTATTTGTAAAATTATTCTTGATTTACTGTGTTGGTAACTGCCAAGAGAAAGAAAACTGTGCCAACTGTTTTCATACAGGTCATCCCATGCCAGTCAAATGGCACTTAAGGGTCAGCAAACAATGACCTACCCTGCTCTGCAGGTGAGAAGTTGCACACATCAGTTCCATCATTACAAGTAAGGCACTGGTAAACATTTGGTCAGATTTAACATATTCATAGCTGTTTCAGTGTAACAAAAGAAGCCCTGACCAGAATGATAGGTGTTTTAATGTACCCTCCTTTTAAGGACAGGGAGTGATGCTACTGCAATTCTTAGGTAAAGACTGGAGATAAATGACATTTCTCTTAAGCTGCTCATCTTCTTGCCAGTCATTGTCCTTAATATTAACATGTTACAGAAAATGCTTACCTATGAATAGCCCCTGAGTCTTCTGAACTTTTGTCCTTAAAGTCAAGGATCTCCTGAAGACTCTGGACATACCTTTAAATAAAAGAACATGACAAAGACCAATTTTAATATGCATCCCCAGATCCCTTTGGTTATTATTTATGGTCTTCCAAGGCTACATGTTTCCAAATCACCGTATTTGATATATCCCACTGATCTATCACCTGTGAAATTTGTTAGATCCTTTTGAGTATATTCATGATGTTTTCTTCCAAAATTTCCAGAGCAATGGATTCCAGTTTAATTTGAATGAATAAAAGATCTTCCTTGTGTTTTAAACTCAGTAGGTGATCACTTATTTGCAGCCCCAGCTCGTTCCTGTTATTAGAAAATCTTCCCAGCTTGCTCACGATTTAAGTATTTCTGCCATCTCTTTCCTTAGATGTGGTTTTTTCCAAGCTGAAGAATTGTATTTGGTTTCTCCTCACGTAGAAATTGTTCCAACCCTCCAATTATCCCTCTTGGTCTTTTCTGTTCAGGATGGAGTGACTAAAACTGAATGCAATTCAGAGGAATAAAGGGCTAACACAGTTGTACACTTATATTCCTCCCCATTTGTTATTTAGTTCCTAACACTTTTTGCCTTCTTGCCCATCAGTTGACATACTCAGAAACATATCCCCAGTAGCATCAAGATTTTGTTTTCTGTTGTAAGCAAGCAACCATACAGAGAGAGGAGGTTCCTTTCTGTGCTTTACTTTGCGTTTGTCGAAGTGGAATTGATTTCTCATTTCTATCATGAGAATTTAAGCATTTGTGTTTCATTAAAAGCCTCCTTCTTCATTGATAGCTCTTATTATATTAAGTAATCTGATCAATCCCACTTATTCACTGGCAGATTTTCTGTTCTCATAACTCTAAAAGCCTTTCCAGATAGTCATGTGCCTTCAGCAGCTGTCAAGCAATCTCTGTTTTGCTTTCATCTTACAAAAGTTTATGAGTAAGTTCCTTACTTGAAATTTTACTTTTCACATTATTTAATTTATTTCTTTGAGTAGAAGAATTTCTTTCTTTCTGCTGTTTAAATACTTTAGCTTTGGGAGTTTCCTCCAAACATTTTTGCTCTTTTTTTCATGTTTTCTACATCTTTACTCTCAGTTTGCAGTAGACCTGTCTTTTAAATGGTTTATACTATGTTTTTGCAAGTATTTTGTGCATTAGGCTACTTCTGTTGGTTTCTTCAACTAGCTTCTTAATTTCAGCCAAGATCCCTATCAAATTAGTTTCTGATTTATGTGATATTGAGATATTTATTCAGTCTAAATAAATGTTCATGTAACAAGCACATGGAATGTTCTTTCTAGGTGCAGGTCACCCTTAAAGGTATGAGAGGATGCTGTTCTTACCAGCTCTGCACCAGCTGAACTGAAGGTGTTCTTAAAAGGTTGTCTGGAAGCAGACTTATTTCCTTCATTATGTTTGCCAATCTCACAGGCAACTCTTGTCGTAGAAACATAAATGAAGTCTTTTCACAAGCATTTTCAGATCCTAAGACCAAAATAAATACATGACAACATTAGAATAAAGTCAGTACTTATGGTAGAGAACTACATAAACTCTTACTTTCTTGCATAAGAGGTCTGTGGTTTGGTTTTAAAGTTCACCCAGCCAATTTAGTAAGCCAGTGTTTCTTTGATAGCAGCAGCCAACTTGTATTTCACAACATAAACTCATATTGAAACATAACAGTCCTGTGATACAGAGAAACTTCAATATATAAAGAACAACTATTGCAATGATAGCAGAGCCTTACCATTCAGGTTTATACATCACTTCTATCCATGTAAATTGTTCATTTGATTTGCAGCAAAGACTGACTCTAACAAGCACAGTATGTCATCCTGAGCAGGCAAATGAAACCAGCACAGGAAACTATTTATGAGAAGGATGCTGGAACATCTGGAACACTTTCAGAAAATAAATCCTGTAATATTTATCTCATTTTCACTTAGAACTGTTGTAGTTTAAATTTACTGTCTTAGAGGAGAAGACAGATGAATTCACTTGAATACTGAGAAGGAAATGAAAAATGGACACCCACTCTGCTTAGCCATTATTATAGTTAATACATTTACTCTTAAAATTTTTTACATTTTTAAGAGGTAGAAGCTAAATTACTGAACATTTATAACTGACCTATCCGTTTATAAAAACAGGGTGTCAAGTAAATGTGGTTATAAAGATGAAGATCTAAATTTACTCCCACAATGCTTAGTTTAGAAGGTGAGAAGGGAAGGTGCAGAAGAGGCTAAGAAATGCTCTACTTCACTTTCAGCCAGACTTCTTTCTAGACTTCAAGAGTGTTATGCAAACAGCATCTGAACTTACTGACCTGTTCATCTGCTGCAATGAAGTACCCACCTCAGGCTTGCTGTTTCACAACAGGTAACTCCTAAAAATTAACTCTGGTGTTTCTGCTCAGTTCACTCCTTTCATTTGGAAGACGAAAGGAAGGGACATGGAAAAAGAGGAGGCTGGGAGTTTCTTATATAGGAAAAAATCTTCACCAAATTGAAATGGAATAGTTTAGGCTCGGATATATCATAAACTACACTGATGAAAGAGTGTCAGTTAATAAGTAAAAAAGTGAATAGCATACAACAAGTTGCTCCCCAGTGACACCAGTATTATGTGTTGTCTACATATCATCTCTGCCCAGAAACCTCTCCTTTTCCCTAGTCAGAATGCATTTCAGGCATTACTTTCCCTTTATGTGAAAAAAAATCCATGAATTAGTCAGACTGGAGGTATTAAAATGCAAAAACAATCTTCAGATGCCTCATATCCTCAGAAAATGACATTCCACAAATTAGTTTTGTATCTGAAAGCTGCATCTTTACAATTTTGGGTCAAATATGGAAGACAGCTTAAAATAAAAGCAAGACTGAATGGGCTTTGTTCCCCTGTGCACTATGGGCTACCTGTGCAAAGAATGGGTAAGATTCCTACAGAAAATACCATGCACTTACAACACAAGGTAATTTGCTAGGTCGTAACCTGGAGGAACTAGAAGCAGACTTTGAAGGTCACATTCCCAAATTTTATGCTTTCCTCTTTAATTGTTCTCACTCTAGTGAAAGGAGATAAAAAATCCCCAATGAAAACACCATCAGATTATAATAGCTAAAGAATGACTTACAGACCAACAGTGTCTCAAGTTTTGCACTCTCGTCTTTGTTGCCTTTTTAATAGTTTTTGCTATGTGTTATTAAATCTTTAAGCAAAAGAAAGGACAAAAAAACCCCAAACTTAAACCATTAAGTTTTCAAGACTACCTTATGATCATGTACCAAGAACAAAACTAGCCTAACGTCTGACATGCCTTGAGAAGAACCACTGACTTTAAGGTAAGAATTATTTTATCGGTATTTTAGTGGCAAAGTATTACAGGTCAAAGTGAACTCTGAATTGCAAGATTCTTTGCTTTGAAGTATGGTAGTAACAATATATGGTGGGGTTCCGGTACAAATGGGGGTTTTACTGGATACATTTTATCACAATAGATGGATGAAGTGACAGTCTGTAGTTAAAAGGAACTTTTCTTTTTAAGTCTGCCTAGTTACACGAAGCCTAAGATTTACTCTCAGTTATGTTTCACTTAAAAAAACATAAAAAGCAATATATCTATTAACTAGTTAAATGTTTTACAATATGTAAACATTTATGCACATGAGAGTGCCTTGCCTACAGAAACAGGATGTATTGCAGTACAGCTCCATCTCCAAGCTTTGAAAAGGTTTCTTGGTGTGATTTACAGGACCTTTCTCTGTGCAATTTTTGCTTTGAAGCTGAACAGAACAATTCCTGTGGTCCCTTTTGTTTCCATACAGTCAAGCCTGAGAGCATTAAGAGTGCTATAGTGCAGAGGCAAAGATACGCAAAGACTGAGTATCCCGATACCAATTTACTTATTTTCAAGGTTGGATTCCCAGTTCTCCAGGATGGCTCTTGGCGTCTGTCCCCTGCTCGTTCTTTCACACATTTTCTAAAACAACGTGGCTGAGGTGTTTGTGTAGGGCACAGATATGTGACCGAGGAGAAGTGATGGTTGTTCTCAGCTCCGAGGCGCCGGCTGATACTAAACCCTTGGTACATACCTTAAAAGGCTGCATGCTGATAGCTTGCAAAAGGCTTAATAAGTCCTACCCTTTCTGTGTCAGTACTGTACTAAGAGTACCAATTGTCATAACTGTCCCCACCCTCTCGCCAACACAGGTTTTGGAGGAGACAAACAACAAACTCTGTGATGCCAAAACCCTGAAGTTTTCAGCTGAATTTCAACCTTGCCACAGTTCAGTTTCCAGGGAAGGAGCCAACTGGGCTCCCTTCCGGAAGAAAGCAGAGCCTTTTTCTGCCAAAAAGCGCGGTACTAAGCAGTGATAAGCAACACCCGGGGCACCCGGCAGCGCTGCCGAGGGTGAGGGAGTAGTGGGGACCTCACGGCCGCCCCGGAGCCGCACGACCCCCGCCTGCTCCGCACGGGACCTGTGGAGAGGCGGCGGCGGGACGGAGGGCAGCCCGGCCGGCACTCACCGAAGTCCAGGAACTGCTTCATGGAGAGCGGCGAAGGGGAGAAGCGCGAGTAGAAGTCCACCTGCTGCGGGATGCTGCCCGGGGAGGCGCCCCGCAGCAGGGCGCGCAGCAGCCTCATGGCGCGGCTCTCGTCCCCCCTCAGATCGGCTCAGCCCGGCCCGGCCGCCATTTCCCGCCACGCCGCCTCCCCCGGCCCCTGCCCAGGCCGCGGCCTCCTCAGCGGCGCGGCCGGGAGGAGGTGCCCGAAGGGGTGGGTGTGTCCCCGGCCCAGCCCCACGCTGCGACGACGGGGCGGAGGAGAGGGCGGCTCCGAAGGAGCGGGGTGAGGGGCGTCTGGAGCCGCGTAGCCCCTGCTAGGCCGGGTCGCAGTTCCTGAGGCGATCGCTCCGCTGACCCTGTGCTTCGGCTCTCCGGGAGAAGGCGGCGCCCGCTTCCCGAGGGAGCCCAGCCTCGGACAGGTACGGTGGTGTAACGGGGCGGGAACCCGTGAGAGGACCGGAGGCAGCTGCCCCTCCGCCGGCGGGGGTGAGGGGGTGGTCGGCGGCGGTGGCCAGGACGGCGGGGACCCTGCGGTGGGCTGCGTGTACCCTCCTGGGCGAGGCCGAAAAGTGCCCACGCATCGGTGTCGGTCTGGAAGGTTCTCTGAGGGGTTATCTGAGAGGGGTTATCTGAGAGGGTGACCCGTGGGCCCGGGCAGGGCAGGGCAGCGCTCTGCCGGTGCTGCTGCTTCTCGCCGCGGTCCGGTCTGGGCGGGCTGAGGCCTGTGGGGTGCGAGGGCGCCTCGATGGCAGCGGGAACTCAGGTCCCGGCGCCGGGCACCCGCGGGGCTGAAACAGGCGGTAGCAGAAACCCAGTGCAGTATTTTTCATAAAGCTAACTTTATCCGTATTGCTGCTGGCTGGTGTGAGGGCAGAGCCCAACCGGGGGGATCCGACCGTGGTTCCCCAGCCCTGTGCCTAAGATGGCGGAAGGGGCACCACGGCCTCTTCCCGCCTCTCACAGCGTCCAAATGAGAAAAACGAGGGGAGAGACAACTTTTGTTTCACTTATCAGGAAAAAGAGAAAAAAATACAGGGGAAAAATAGGTCTTCTGTCTGCAGATAAGCTCCCAGTCGGTCAACAGTGAATACAATACAAGCCTTTATTGGTTAAGAAGTACTTAGACCACATGTTGCACTAAATCACCATAAAGTGAAGTTTGAGATACCAGACAGTGGTATTTAGTAGTTTCTTGTCTTACTCAGGTAGAAAAATCCAGACTGTTAACGAAAGAGTTTAGTGTTGTTATAAGCATTTGTGGTAAACTTACTGAAGTGTAGATATTGAACCCTTTAATTCAAAGTGTATGCATTGCAGTACAATAGTGGATCTGCCCCTGTGTAATTTTCTTCTTTTATTGTGGATACTTGTATAGCCCCATATTAGGAAATCAGCTCTTAATGTTGCTTGGTTTTCTTTAAGCATGCTTTGTACCTGGGACTTGTTGGTGACCTGATGTTAGGGATTGATACCCAATGGCCTCCACTGGAGTTGGAGTAATTTTGATTTGCTATTTCTGTGACATTCAGTGCTCTCTTGGATGGCTTGAAGCCTATTAGAGAGATGAAGATTCCATAATGAAATAAGGACTTTTTTTAATGCCACACAGAAATACAGCAAGCATTGATTCTATCTACCTCCAGAGGTAATTTTCTGAGCAGTAACTGCACTAATAATGTGTAAGAATGAAGCCATAGTTCAGGAGTAGACTGCTTTATCCAGTTTGTAATCCAACTGTATCTCCATTTTGTGCCAAAAAAATAATGGCTTGTTCTGTTCTGGCCAGGCAGTGGTTGGCTGATGGGGCAAACGAGCACCTTGTCTGTCTCTGCAAGTCTTCTATAAATACAGGGTTACTGACAGTTTTTGCTTTGTTGCTGCTTGTAGGCTACCCCCCGAAGCACCAAGTAGTAGCTCATGCTACTCAAGTTGTCACAGTTTTGGATTCCTGCTTGTGAGTTGCTGTGCCCTGGTGAGGCTGCATCTGGAATTTTGTGTCCAGTTCTGGACCCCTCAGTTCAAGGACTGGGAACTTCTTGAGAGAGTCCAGCTCAGAGTGGTCAAGAGAGAGTGATTAAGAGATTGAGGAAAGGCTGAGGGATCTGGGTCTCTTTATCTTGGAGGAGACTGAGAGGAGACCTCATTAATGTTTCAAATATGTAATGGGCGAGTGTCAGGAGGACGGAGCCAGGCTCCTCTCAGCAATGTCCAGTGATAGAACAGGTGCAAGCTGGACCACAGGAGGTTCCGTGTAAATGTAAGAAAAAGATTTGTCACCGTGAGAGTGCACTGGAACGGGCTGCCTAGTGAGGTTGTGGAGTCTCCTTCTCTGGAGACATTAAAAACCCACCTGGATGCCTTGCTGTGTGACCTACACTGGGTGATCCTGACCTGGCGGGGGGGTTGGATTCAATCTCTTGAGGCGCCCTCCAACCCCTAACTTTCTGTGATTACTGCTTCTCAGTTGTAAGCCATCAATAGTTTAAAGCAGTGCCTACAAGCAGGAACTTAGGTAGTTGTAGATCGTTAGTTTCTCATGATGGCTCTGGATTGGCTTAATTTTTTATGTATGTATGTTGCTGTCTTGAAGCCTGATGTTTCAGCTTACATACATGCCTTGAAACCTGGCCTGCTGCCTAAAGTTATCATTGAACAGCAGTCCTCAGGCAGATGTGGCAAAAGCTGTCAGAGGCTAAATAAATCATTGCACTTTGCAAGCTAGACCCCATTCTCAATAATGTAAACAGTAGCCACTTAGAGCAGAAAAAAAATCATGTAGGTTGAGTGTTCACTAAAGTAACCATGGGTAAAAAATTGTGGATAATTCTTTAAATGCTGTGTTTGGAGCAGAGCAAGCCCTTTCTGTTTACCTAAAGGTGTTTTCTTGGTCTTGTTTAAACTGCTGATCAGATGCTGATCCATGCAAACATAGTCTGTTAAAACACTGGAGGATATCTTGAGTTCTCTTTCTCCCCCAGATCTTTTCCTTTCTAAAACCTGTTTCTCTCATTGATGATCTTCTGACAGCTTACTCTTGAGTTGACAAGCTGGAGTTTAGATGTGCCAATTTCTGTAAATTCTTATGCAAATAAAAAAGGAGAAATGTATTATATTTTATCTGCTTGTGTACTTACTCTGAACAAAGGCTTGTCATTGTCCTTAGATGTTTTTGTCAGTAAGTTCAGCTGCTTAGGAGTAAATTGGTTTGATGTGTCTTGATTGCTGTTTTTTAATCTTTCTGTTTCTATTGCAATAAGAAAAAAAGTTGGTCATATATGTGTAGGAGTCCCTGTATGAATTATCAAATTGTAGTCTTTTCAAGAAGAATGTGCAGATGGGCTTATTTATCTACTGCATAATTAAACGTGAGAGTTTGTGAATTTTTGCCACGTACAACTTTGTGACTCAAGATCAGAAGGCAGCCTTGTCTGGATATTATCTTATTATCTTATCATGGATAGTTTTTTCTTCCATAGGAAAGATATACTACGTAGCTACTGAAGCCAAGCCCTAATGTTTTATGGGAACAGGAACAGTGGTGTGTCACCATCATGGTACTTTAACTCATTGTCAGAGGTGGGATGCTGATTCAAGTGGATCTGTGGTCTAGTCCAGCACGACTCATTTTATATTGTTCCTCCTTGCTAAGCAGGAATCAGTCACATGTTGTCTTGTAAGCTGGCTGGCAATGGTGTTTCTCAGCTCTGTAATGTTAACTGTTGGTCCCTTCCACTCCCAAGAAACAAGGCAATATCTTGCAAACTTTTCTTTTAATCAACTTGGCAATTATGTTAATTCATATGCTCCTGGGAAAAGCGTTTGACTTTTCTGTCCTTTCTCCCCTATCCCCTGAAGACACTAAGAGTTAAATAGCACTGTGTATTGATGGCAAGGGGGATATATGCTGTTCTGTGATAGGTAAGCAGCAGCAAGGACACCTCTGCTTTTTATGAACTTGGTTCCCTGCCTGTCTTCCAGGACTTTTGAGGCAGGTCTGGACCTGAAAAGGTGTTGCTTGCAAACAGCCATTTTGCAGGGCTAGAAAGTGGAAAAAAGAAAACAGAAAGTGGTCTTAGAGTATGGAGAGGTAAATGGCAGGTCAGTTGTCATTGTTCCTTCTCCCCAGTACAGTGACAGTGTAACAGCCTGGCTGGGGTTAAGGCTGATTCCTGCAGCAGTGTCTGAGGGTGAGGAGTTGTGCCTGGGTTTCTTCTCACGAGGATCACAGTTAGGACTCCGGCAAGACTTATGAGGAGTATAGTATTAATTATGTATTAATTATGTAAATAGTATTAATTATGACTCCACAGCCTGGCAAGACAAATGGACATTTAAGGATATCCGAACACTGGGATGAACACTGAAGCACCTGCATACACAGCCACCATAGGGAAATACACTGCTGGCATTCTTGCCACACAGGGGTTTGAGGTCTGGTCAGCCAGCAGAAGCGTGTCCATGCGCCTCTTCTGGCTCAGAGCTCTGGCTGGATGCCTGTTTGTGTCACCACAGCCTCTTTTCCTGGGTTTTGCAACCAGCAGCTGACACTCTCACCTACTTAGTGCTCTGAGAAGTTATTTCAGTTGTTTGTAGATCAGCAGGTTTTCTGCTGGTGTGTGGTCTGGCAAGGCACTGGCATTGTCACGTGGGTACTCTGAGTGGGGACAGGAGTTCTGGTGCCACTTTGGGAACCTTCCCTTCTCCTTATGTGCCAACTCTGGACATGAGCAGCTGGGTGGGCACCCTGCTCTGTTTCTTCTTCCATGTATAACTTCTGCACAGGTGGTTACTGAAACTGTGCTGTGACAGTCCCTTGCACTGTAAAGTTCTAAGATATATTTATGTCTCCTGTACTGTGACAGTTAAACATATGTGAAGGTATTGCAGTTTACTACCGGTCTATTTATGAACCAGAGGCTACATTGTGCATTTTATATATATATATATGTGTAGACACAGACACATATATATATATATATACACACACACACTACACACAAATATACTAAACATATATAGCAACTATAGTACATTAGGTTTCATATATGCAGATACATATATTTTATGTGTATAGTATACATGAGCATTTATAAAACCTAATCTGCCATATTTGTATTATACTTTCTATGATCAGCTACTTAAGTTCTCCCAGTCTGTATTTTGTATTGTGGACAAATGTTTGTGAGTATAGTTATGTTAATATTTGATAAAAGCAGGTTGAGTCCATGTCTTTTGATGTCCTAATTTTGTCCACTAGTTGTATGGAATGTATCCACCTCCTCCAGTTACAAGCACACGTGTCTGGCAGGGAGCTTTTAGCAGTAGGCTTGGTACCCTGGGCAGCATGAATGAAGCCTGGAGGGAAAGGGTGGCTCTGCCCCCTGAGAGGTGACACTTGGTGCTCTGCCAGACTCCAAGCCTTCCTCTTACCAGTGCTGGAAACTGCAGCAAGCAGCAGGCAGCCTGTGAGTGTGAGATTGCGTGTTATCTCCTGCTGCTGCTGCCTTATCTGCACCTTCCATGGGGCAGGGCACTGAGAGTTACAGCACTGCAGAGAATGAGACAACTTTTCAGCTTATTCTTCTTGTGAACTTGGCTATGGCTACTTCAGTTAATTATGATAAGAAATCACTATTAGCAAAACAATGTTTAATTTAAAAAAAAAAAATTTATTTCACACTTCTATACAAATATCCACAGGTAATTTCTAATAATGGAATGATGTAGCATTGATAGCTGGTATGAAAAAAAACCTTTGAGATAAAAGTATACCAGTGACATGACTTGTTTTTCAAGAACTTCCAGTTTAACACTGCTAAGACATTCATGTTCTTAGGTGAGGGCCACAATCTGCTTTTAAATCCAAGGCTATTGCCAAGTTTCTTAGCCCCTGATTAGCCTGGCTTCTGATGCTGCTGAGCCTTTCAGCAAATAAGCTTGATTTCTGAAAGCTCAAAAACTGGGTAAGAGCTAAAATGCATGTGTAAAAGTTCATAAAATCAAAAAACAAAATACTGAAATTATTTAGTGGAAGGAAGAAGGGTATTAAATTAATATACTTTCTATAATGATAGGCGGCCACACCTTCCAAGAAGGTGTATTTAAAGTTAGCAGGTTTTTACCCTATGAGGGGAAAGAGTACCAAGAGGTTTTTGCATAGTTCAAATTACTGGCAATGAATGCGCATTCTTTTTGAGCAGAATTTTGTTTCACATGGAATAAGCAATTGTGAACTAAATCTTTGTTCTTAAATAGTACCAATGCTTTAGAACATGGGTAAAATAGTAAACTCTTTCAACTGTTCTATCAGTTATGTTACAGTAACTACATTACTAATAACACAACATTGTGGTTCTATTTTATCAACATTCAGGCATTCAAGAGGATTCAGTAGTCTCAACATGGATCAGTGCAGATCCACACAGTTAAGGTAAGTTAAGGCATTTACAGCCTCCTTCAAGTGCCATATAAAAGTTGCAGTAGTCAATGCCTTTTGCCAAACAGGAACTCCCTATGAATCAGAAAAGCTGTTGCCTCTCACTTCTTGCAGTAAAACTGTATCTAAAAACCCCACTTCTGCTTGGTGTCTGAATCCTTAAATAGTCTGAAGTAATATACAAATCATGTTACAAAAGACCTGATAATTCATATTACATAAAGTTACAGGTATCAGAAACACTCCCCTCCCCATCACTAGAATCAGTATTTACATTTTTAGAAAGCATTGGCACCTTCAGTGACTTATCAAATGTAGAGAAATCCTCAGGTCTCATAATCTGAAGTTCAAAAACATAGTGGATTTGAAGGTTCAGTTAAGTCTTTGGCCTAACAGTTAGTCAAAGACAATGATTTGTAACAAAAATAAATACAAAAATGACTAAAATATATACACAAGAAGTACATCTAATATTCAAGCCTCTCTTTTTAAAAAAAACCTGTGTATATTTGTGAGCAAGAATCATACAATCTGATCTTAAAAAAAACAAAGAAACAAAAAAAAACAAGCAACATGACCTATTGCACATGTAGTTTAAGATGATGCTTTTTGTTAAGCCCTAACTACTGCAGTATGTGACTAAAGTAGATTTGCAGGTCTTCAGATTGTACTTCAATGAAGTGTGTTAAGGCCACTGTATGTTTGTAATGGACTATGAACTTGGGGGAGGAAGGAGAACCTGTCTTGACCTTAACCTTGACCTTGCATACCAAGGAAGAAAGTTAGGATCACAGGAAAACGTCTGCTGTAGTGGTTTTGCAGAAAAAGACCTCAAATCAACACAATATCTTCTAAAGTGTGAATTAGATTTGAAGGGGAGAAGAGGCAGCCTGGAAATTAAATAATGCAAAAAAAGTCTGTTGAAGCAATTTTAACTGTGCAAACAAAAGCCTCAATATAAGTAGTAGTATCTACAATCAAATGGTGAACGTCCATAGTGTTCATAGGTCTAACTCCATCGGTATTCCATTAATGACAACATTAACCTCTATCTGAACTATGTGGACGAAGATAACTTTTCCCTAAGAATAACTTTCGTTTTCATTCCATTTTGTGAACCACTGTTTTGTCTCCAGGTCTTTGCATTTCCCATCTTTGATCTGTCGCTCTTCTTTCCGAATTCTTACAGCATGGTAGCGGGGGACGCTGTTTTCGTACCTAGAACGCTGGAAGAACCCGCACTGGGGCAGAGAAGAAAAAGAACACTTTAGGTACTCAGCAGCAACTTGAACTACAGAGGCAGTAAATTATTCTTTTGCACAGATTATACTGGTAAGAAAATTAAAAACAAGACCTTGTAGGCCAAAAATGTAGCCTACATAGCTATAAAAATATGAGCCAGGAGGTCTGCATTGGTAGTTCCAGCAGCAGTTGCTGACCAGTGGCACACTCATAGTTTGGTGATCTAACACCTGAAAAACTGTCCCTCCACCAACTTTTTTATTTTGTTCTGCACATTTTCAAGTCTTCTTATGAAGCTGTTCGTTCATATGATAAGAGAATTGATTGCTACACAAAAAAGTAGATACAGTTCAGGGAAGTTTGCCTCTCCTGATCAAAGGTAGGTATACACTTCAGTATTGTCCTGTATGGTGACATAATTTACATTTAAAAAGCTACAGAAAGACTTCCAGGGCCTTCAACAAAGTTACAGCAGGGACTTGTTTTTCAAAGCACCATCTCACCTATAGTCACCTGCACTAACTATGCACATTAAGTATTAGAACATGACTCATGGTTAGTTTGCAATAGGATAAAAACCAGACATAACATGAAAATTTTGGAATGTGCCATGACACAAGTCGCCTTGATGAAATCTCGTACAGTTTGTGCCCTGCAGTTTATTCAGACCCACTGTAAAAACAGATTTTGAGGAATGAACTTAAAAATTAATTTTCAAAACAAAATGGAGTGATGGGCACAGTGTTACAAGGATGATGATTATAGTAGCCAACTTGACAAGCTTATGGGTCACTGATGTTCCAGTTAAGGTTAAAAGACACTGTGCCATTCAGCTGTCAACAGATGTTGCTAGAAAAAAAATATTGAAGTGGGGCATGTATTGTCCATGGTATTTGGGGGGGGTTTGTTTGTTTGGCTAATTTAAGATATTGTTAGAACCTGAATAAAACAGAATTAAAAAAAAAAAAAGTTATGTCCAGGCATAGGCCACATCTTTACCAATCTCTTATTTAAGATTTCTTTAAACATTGACATACTATAGTTAAGAAATTCTCCCACCCCCAATCCCAAGCATCACTTATTAATATGTACATGCATGTAGGATCTTAGGTTAAGATTGGTAGAAGCATAAATCATCATGCAGCTAGTAGCTCAGCAGAGGAAAGTGTGTTCCTAGAAAGTATACTTCAGGATTGAACAGATTTTTTGAGAGCAATTAAATTCTCATTATGGAAACCCCTTTCATTATCTTTTAACATGCAGTAAAGATTAGTAAAGCAAGCTTATCTGTTGTCCACATAGGCTTAGCTTTAAATTTTAACTCTGCAGTGTTGATTACTATCTCTCAGGCTTAAAAACTTTCTTATACTGTTAAAACATAAATTTTAAGAAAAATACTAAAAACCATTGTAATAGATCAAGATGCTTTCTAAAGAAATAAACAAAAAGCTTTTTAGACCAAGGTAAACAGCTGTGTTTGATCACGTGCACCAGAAGTTGAAAATGTATTGACAGAATGAGCAAGCAAGTGCAGTATTTTGAAATCCAAAAGTTAATAGAACATTGCAATAGAAGCTTCACAGTTACCCACTGCAACCAGAGCACGTGCCACAGCTAAAAGTGAAAGAATATCATCAATTACCAATTACAGAAGAAGATCAATACTATGCATCAGAAGTAAGCCTCTCTTTATCAGATGGCTGAGCATGGATCTCAGCCTTGTGATACGTGGCATCGTAATGATCTTTCTTATTTCTCTTGAAGAAACCACACTACAAGGAAGCAAGAAATAATAATAGGGAAAAAAAAAATAAAAATCACAAGAACTCAGTTGTTTCTGTATCTGTGAACTTCTTGGACTAACTCCATCTGTAAAATAGAGTAACCTGAGGAAAAGAGTATTAAATATGTAATGCATCCATTTTTTTGTTGACTGCTGGTTTGTTTTTTTTAACAAAAACTGCTGTAAGTACATCCATAGCAACTAAAGTTGGCTGTGAAGAGAAGAAAGAAGCCCGTTCATGGAATAGAAAATTAGAACCAAAAACAAGTACTGCTTTGACCTGTGGAACACCAGCATTTGTCTTAAACCAATCACACAACTGGCTCTGAAATGCCATGTTTGTCCTTTGCAAGATGGCACAGTGTTTGTCATCAAAAGAAGCATTTTACACTGTCTGCCAGGTGTGAAAATGTGTAAAACAGACATGTACAGTAAGACCCTAGCAGTTACAACTGAACAGCCCACCCAGAGTACTTATTCATCCTCACCATTTGCAGCAGGGTCTGGGCATTTATTAGAAAATAGGTCAAAACTATCCTGTGGAAAGTCACATGCAGCAAACCATAGCTCTGCAGCAAAGAGACTTTCTGCAGTTTCTCCAGAAGAAAGTAAGTGACATAAGATATTCTTCACCTCTTCTTAATAACCTTTTGCTATCACATAACAGCAAATACTAACTGCCTCAGGCTGTGAAAATTAAGAATGAAAGGATTATGCTCTTATACTGGAACCAAAGTTGGTTGTAAAAGTGCAAAAGGTAGTTAGAAAAATAGCTTCCCAATTTTTTTTGTTTTTACATACTTGGCTATGTATTATTTCTGTACCCTTCATCTACTAGTAATTTAGCTGTATTTCTAGTGTTATGAGAACACACACTTGCTAAACCATTTGTAGAACAGCTCACATGAATTTTTACACCTAACTGCAGAAGCCCCAGCTAGCTGTACCTATCTGTTTCAATGTAATGATGGTCTCTGAACCAAATACTCAAGTTTTGCCATGCACTCAAAATTCTTTGATGTGGAATGAGAAAATTTTCACATCAAGTCTTCCTGTTGCAAAACAGACAGTGATAAAGGCACTGTATGGTGTTGACAATTTTGCTTTAGTTTAAGTCCCAAATACAAACCAAAATACTTAAGCATTTGCTTTCTTGTTAACTGTAGACCAGAAAATGTAAAATAATTATAAATTAATAAAAACTCACCTTCCATAGTAAGAATACCAACAGTGCAAGCATCAGTATTCCAGCAAAAATAGCCACTGAGATGATCCACCACGGTACTCCAGTATAAAGTGCTACTGGTTTTGCAGGGAAGACAGTAACACGTACCTGAGGGAGAAAAATAATGAAGACACAAAAAAGCATTTCAGAAGCATCCATGTGCAATATAAAGTGGCAATTTATACAGTGTTATCTGTTCTCTAACAAGATGTCTCCTCTCTCTCATCTACATCATGTTTCTGAAGAAGTTGTTCGTTTTTACTGGTATCATTTCAATATTGTAAGAATTTTTTCCCAACCTGATTAAAAGGTAAAAAAAATAATTCAAAACTAGGTTTTATAAAGCTCAAGTTTTAGCTACTTTTGTTTTAAAATGGTTTAGATTTTTTTTCAGTCTTTGAGATGAGCTGCAAAAATCACAATAACATATAGTTGGCATCTGATGTTGAACTCACCTGAGCAGCTTCATTGGTTAGTTTAACGTTCTTAGCTGCAGCAGGAACACTGATTGAAGCCCTAACAAGGATGTCCAGGTAGTTCATTTTGGAATATTCCTGTTCCCAAAGAAAATACGGACATTAGGCACAGAAAAATAAAGAGCTCTGACCTTCCAAAAATGTTAGGCAAGAGGACTTGACTTACCTCTAAGAAAGTACTGTTCCACAGTCTGGAACGCAGCACGATAGATGCCTTGCTGTCTAAGTCTTTCAGGGGACATTTTATGTCCACACAGCGTGCGTTCACATTGCAGTCCTGCAATTACAAATTTCCAAGTGTAGATAAAAACAAATCCTCAGAAATTGTTCAACCCCCCCTGCCACAGGGTTAAAAATGGGGTTACATGCATTGTATTTATGTGCAAGAACAGCAAGAAAATCTGCTTGTGCTGACAGCAACAGGAAAAATACAGTGAAGATGGTATTACTATTTATTTTAATGTAGATAACTATGCAGAAATTTTTTCCTATTTCTCTCTAATCAGTAAATAATCTAAATGTTCAAATTTTAAAAGCAATGGCACTTGGATTTAAGGTAATAATAAAGACAAGACACCTTCTTTCAACCCTGCAAAACTCAGAAAAGCCCTCTTATGAGTGCAGGAGAGGAATGTGACAGGACTACAGTTGGTGCTATAAACTTACCAAGGTCTTGTATTTTCTTTCTGCGAATAAAGAAAATGCCTTGCTATCTGTAATCTGCTTCTCTGCAACCTCACGTTTCCTTCTTGAGTTGTGGGATTCCTAAAATAAAGAAAAAAGAAGAGTTTTACTAGTTTATCTTAAGTATTTCTTAACTCTGATCCCATATAAGCAGAGAAATAAGTTCAGTGAGCGTTTTCTTGTTCCAAGATGAGCACGTGACTGAAGTCAATATATATCCCTATTAATCTTCATTTATTGCTGATAGTAGAGTCAGGACAAATATTACAATTTGAGACTACCAAGTCAACTGACTACTTTCTTTAGTTGGTTAAGGGAGTTTTAGATTCAGAAAGCTTTCAATGCTATTCCCATTTTTGTTCTAGAATATTAATGTTACTATGCTAGTAGAGAAAGATTGTGCTAAGTTCAGTAGATGCATTTTTAACTGTAAACTAATTACACTCACTGACAGTTGTATTAACTAATGTAGTGATCTCTCAAGAATGGGTTTATGTGCATGCAGTTTCAATGATGAAAATAAAAATTCTTCCCAAATTACCCGAATTATCTTAACACTCTGTGAAAAAATAATGAAGGGTCAGGGCTTAGGAAAAAAATCTTGCTAGATAGGCACAGTGAAGGGCTATGAAACTCTTGCTTGAGAAATTCTGTATTTGTTGTAAATAAATAAATTTAAGTGGAAGCCCTTTCTTTTTAAGGGCGTCTTATGTTCATCAATACATAAGAGAGGGTAACATACCACAAAATGCAAACTATTGATTTCACCATCTGGTTGACAGGAGACTTTTTCCAAGCCTTTGGAATCTATTTTCATCAAATAAAGCAGCCATTTGCCATTGCTAATTTCTTTCGGCCACTGGATATCCAGAGAAGCAGTACCCAGTGTTTTCAGTGGTCTGCCCAAATTAGTAACCTGTTAAAACAAACATTCTTTAAGCTTTGAAATACTTTTTATAGGCATTTTCCTCTCACCTGAAGTATTACTGACTTGGGCAGGTTTTAAGCATGCAGCTAACATGAAATTTAAAAGACGAAAGATAGTCAAAACAGGGTAGAATGTCAAAGTATATCAGCATATACTAAAAAAAACTGGCACACTTGGATAGCAAGTAAATATAGAGTTTAAGCATATAAGGATTAAAATTCCGTAACATTAATTTTAAGCTCTTTATTTTTAGATATGTTCATGTGAAGCACTAACAACTCCAATTTAGAGTTAACAAATCATTCAGTTACATAACTGAGGCAAATTTCAAGTTTTGAGGATCTCTGACACAGCCAGCTTTTGCGCTCTTAAGTCTGGAATTTGTTTCCCAACCTTTTTTTGCTTTCTTAGTGTTGATATTCATGATAGCAACTTCTAAAACAAATACTCTGACTGCTTCTAGTTTAATACACGTATGCAGGTAGAAAAAGAAGTGAAGGATTGGCAGAATTAAGCTTAGAACCACAGAATTAGAATTTTTAGGCTTGGAAGGGACCTTTAAGATCATCTAGTTCCAAGCCCCCTGCCTTGGGCAGCGACACCTCCCACTAGATCAAGTTGCTCAGAGCCCTGAGCTGGTCCAGCCTGGCCTTAAAAACTTCCAGGGATGGGATTTCCACCACCTTTCTGGGCAACCAGTTGCTTGTAGGCCCCCTGTCAGATACTGGAAGGCTACAATAAGGTCTCCTTGGAGCCTTCTCCTCTCCAGACTGAATAACCCCAACTCTCTCAGTCTGTCTTCACAGGAGAGCTGCTCCAGCCCTCTGATCATCCCCGTGGCCCTTCTCTGGACACGCTCCAGCACGTCCATGTCCCTCCTGTAAAAGGGGCTCCAGAACTGGACTCAGTACTCCAGGTGGGGTCTCATGAGAGCAGAGCAGAGGGGGAGAATCGCCTCCCTCAGCCTGCTGGCCACACTTCTCCTGATGCAGCCAAGGATCTGGTCAGCTTTCTGGGCTGCAAGTGTGCACTGATGGCTCATGTTGAACTTCTCATCCAGCAGCACCCCCAAGTCCTTTTCCTCAAGGCTGCTCTCAAGCCAGGCACTGCTCGGACAGTATCAGTGCTTGGGATTGACACTTGAATTCTGACAAAACTGCTACGTGCAAAGACAGCAGGGCTTGCATTAACAACAAGAAAAAACAAATCTCTTGCTGATTAACAGAGCTTTTACAGAAGTCTTCTCCCTGATTTATAATTAAGAAGACAACCAAATGGCGTAAGAGACTCACACATTCAAAGTGGCACCTGCAGTGTCATCTTATACCCGCTCAATCCTGCATGAAGTCTGTGTGCATCTGCTAGCACCTGGACATGCCACAGTCTGGGGTCAGGGTTTAAGTTTTGTTTCCTACCTGCGTGGGGTTTTATGCCCTACAACCAAATGTGCATGAACTGCTTCCCAGAAAAAGTATGCAGCCAGCCTTGGGCCACTTCCTTAAAACAGGATCTTACAAGGTCAAGCCCTGAAGAAGCTCCAGTCTGCAGACTCATGTCCTGATCAGAAAGTCAGGATTTTGGTACAAGAAAAGTCAGTTTTAAACCCAGAAACTCTTCCGAGTATTCGTAGGCATTAAAAGAGAAGCTGTTAATTTGATTAAAAGCAGACGTTGGCATTAATCTAAATTACTTACTCTGAATTCGTATTCTATGAGGTTTCCAATATCATCCTCAGATTTCATAGCACTCTCACCAATGATGTTACCTCCAAAATACACCTGAGAAGGCTTGGCAACTCTGTTCAGGTGGTGTGGAGAAGCAGAATAATTGCAGTTATAATGAAGTCTGCAGCAAACTGTCCCCCTGTCCCGCCCATTTTTTGGTGCTATCAACACTTACCCACTGAGTGATAAAAGCAATTCGACAACCACTTTAGCACTAGCTGTAATTGGAGTTGAATTAACTTGAGTGCTTGTCCTACAATGAGAAGGAAACAATACTGTTTATTTTACACTTTACTATTAAATGGCTTTTGTAACTCAAAATGTTTACAGCTGTATATAAAAACATTGCATGCACACGCAAAGAAAACTTACGTTTCCAGCTTCAGATTAATGTCCAAGTCTGATGTATCAACATTAACTTTAGTGGTACTTAAGATCAGATAAAAGGTTACCTAGACAAGAAAGCACATCCAGAAAATATATTAGTAAAGTTTATGAACTATTTACATATGCAGCACTTTAGAAATACACCATCAAGTTCTAGAGAGAAAAAGGTCCACATCTAATTTCCAGTTATGACAGACAGAAACTCTGAGTGACTGCAGTCAGCCACCATATTTTATAACCTGAGTAAAATAGGTGCAACTTACGTTGGAATTTCTTTTGAAGGGATTTCCAAGTTCACACTCTGCTTGAGACCCATTTTGGTTAGCACCACATGTTAGCTGTTTTTCCTGATTAAACAGAATATATTTAACAGTAAAAATATGCAGAAGATATATAAAAATTTTAATACCTTTTATTTTAAAAATACTTACAGGATAACCCCGCATCTCCCTGAATGCAGAATATGTCAGACTGTCTGGAAAAGTTGCAATTAGTTTAGCTTCATAGGCATCTTCACCATCTTTTTGTGGATTTTTTGCATCAGATGGATTGTTTGTCACTGTTATTTCCAGGGCAATGTCTTTCTGGTCTTTCAGAACAAGCACGGGCACACCCTTTTCACTGCAGAAACAAGAGTATGCAGGGTTGTGTGCATTAGGAAACCAAGTGCATATGAGAGCTTGCTTCTAACTATGGTTTACCCAAATACATTAGGGAAGAATTACTGTTAGACCACATACCCGTGAATGGTTGCACATTTTTCCCAGACCAGTATTTCATCTCTGAAAGCAGCCAGCAGCTAACAGAACAGAAGAGACTGATACACCCCTCAAGTAGCCAAGAGTTTGTATTTCTAAACCAGCACTTGCATCTGGTCATGTTTATTAGTGTTTTCTCTGAATAAACCTACTGACCTGCTATTTTCTTGTTACACACGGTTTTGGCTTCCAAGACAGGTTATGGCACTCACTGCTAACAGTGACTGGCCACTGACAGGAAGTAAACATACTGCCTTTTGGTTTGGTTTTGTTTGGTTTTGTTTTCTTTAATTTCACTGGCCCTCCACAGAGCAGGGATGCAGCAGGGTGTTAGGGGTGTGCTGCATGGAAGTGATTTCTCTGTTCATGTCACACTAACTGCTTATATTAGGCTACTAGACTTTAGGCTATAACACTGTCATACTTGCCATCAAATTTCATCTCAGAAATAGTTAAAAATATCACACACAATGAACTACTGCACAGCTGTTTTAGAATCTCATTTCTCCAGAGGTTAGAAACTTTTTCTTTCCTAACTTTCAGCTCGCACCTGTGAAGTTGTCACCACTTTGTATCCATATGAATCTCTACCACAAGCTCATCCCAACTCCCCCAGCTTCCCCACCCTGACACATCAGTACTACACAGGGCTGCCTTTGCCAGACTGACAGAATGAAGCTGCTCTGTCTCCCCAAACCCTCTCCTAAAAGGTTTTTCAAACATTTCTTAATAATGTGAATTTTAGCAATGCATTAATTGAGGCTTACATTGGTAAATAAGTAAACCTGTCCTCATTTCCTTCTCGGCTGCAAAACCGGTACTGAAGTTTCAGATTGCTGTGACACTCATTGTCTTCTCCACAACCTTCTTTTAAGAATTCCACCTGAATAAAACCAAAGCACTTTTACTGCATGCTACATGATACAAGCTTAAAACAAGGTTTCTGATGTGCACTGCATAAACTGTCTGCAGTGACACCTTCTTGGAGAGTGTAAGATTTTAACCTGACTCTTCTTGACTGTCCAGAGTTTTTCTTGGTGAGACATAGTTCTTGATTCTCTTAACACAGAAATCTAAATGTGACTAAAAGGTACACTTCTAATGAGGAAACATGTTCTTAAGTCTGACTCATCAATGAGCACTGAGGAAATGAGATCTATATACCAAATATATTCTGTCTCTTTTACATCACTGCTGCAGAGCTCTAATGTTGTTATAGCATCCTATGCACAGAAGAATTAGACTGAACATTATTTTTTGATTTTGTGTTCACAGCAAGACAACTGTTTTTAATCAAAAGTACATTTCCTCCTAAACCTGTTGTGTAGAGAAAAAAAGACTAGCAACTATATCAGCTTCACTTTTTTTGGCAGAGAAATGCAGGATCTAGTTCAAAACATTTTGCAACAAGTTCATAACAAAATCTAACATATAGGGCACACTCCAGTTATTACCTTTGGTCGCAACTTAGCTTTACCTGGTCTTTAAAATTCAGTGATTTATCAACGTGCAAATTTATGAAAAGTGTTGTATCAAAAGCTTACTTTTGTGGTCCTTGTTTCAGATTCATTTGAATTTAGAATTGGTATAAGATCTGGAAGTGCTCTCTCTCTTCTCGTGGATGGTAAGCTTGACTCCACTCCAGCAATTTTTACACTGACTGATATTGGAATGGGGCGTAGCTTATCTTTAATTTTTTCCTGTTAAAATATTTTTAATTACATAGTTAGTGCACAGTGCAGAAAACGAAAAACAACCCAGAGACTAGCTTCTGATATACATTTTAGAAGAAGTAAACCAAAATATTTTCTGCTATATTTTACAGTATGAAAACTGTTGATTGTATAGAAACCCAACATTCTCTAAAAATGTGCAAGAACACCAGGACCCTTAGCTCTACTGTCTTATTTTTTTCCTAGCTTCCTATAGTCTGATGAATTCTCTCACCATTAATAATTCCTAGGAACAACAGACAGTAACTCAAGCAAGTGAAATTTACCCTACAACAGTAAAATATCACACTTTCTCCCTGATGTGTAAATTGGAGATCTTTAATTTGCTGTGGACAAAACCAACCTTGGAGGCTCATCACTGCTGAGCTGCCAGTGGAGGTCTGTTCAGCTCCTGGAGCAATGCCATCTTCAGGGGCCAGTGTAGCAGCCAAGTCAGGCAGCATACACCAAGCTTTCTTGTCCTGCCTGTTCACCCCCTCCAAAACCAATGAGTTAAAATTCTTTTCCTTGCCAGTCATACCGTTACATTCTATAATTGTTGGAAACAGCTCTCCATTTCTGGCATTTACTCCCCCTCTGTTGTTCTAAATTAGTTCAGCTCCACTGACATCCGGGAGTGTGCTCCAGTGGCTACAACTTCTATTCATAGTTTGTAAGAAAGGCAACAGGAGGAAGCAGCATGTGTGCAGGGAATAGTAAAGTAATGCTTAACACGGTGGTTTTCTAGTTTTGAAGCTTTATATTGCATGTAAATTAAGTTACATAGAAAGGTACCATGAGGCTGAAAAAAAGACCCTCCTTCATTTTAAATGGATCTAAAAGAAATAAAAATAAAATACTCTGCCTCACCTGTAGTACAAGCTTGGTTGTCACACACTCCTTTGAGTTCTGCCCCCTGAGGGTTGTACTGGCAGTGAACTGATCAGACAAGTGGTCTTTAAAGCGTACCCGGGATGGCAGACCCAGCTGCCTCCTCTCGTTTTCTGCTTCAAATGTATAGTTGATCTCTGTATGAAGAAATAAAGCAGGCCACTATAAAAGAAGAACCCTTGCCTTATTAAAAAGAACTTTTATCTTACATAGGTATGGTCTCACAATTTTATTCTACAAGACTGTTCCATCCAGTGCTGGGCTTCACAAACTCTTTTCAGTTATTTACAAAACTTTCTCCATCTGCCAGTTTTGTCCCTCTCGAAGTGAAGCCAGGCACCCTGTGTGCACGTACCTAATGGAACTTTTGAACCAAATGTTTTTATTCCTCAGTACAGCATTACTCGGCATGCAGAGTGGCTGGAGGAGCTGCAGTTGCTGCTGAGGAGCCACTAGAGGGCCGAGCTCCAACACCTTGAGAATTCTCTGACTCGGCGGTGCTCCATTCCTCTTTTTATCCCAAGTAACACCCAAGCACCCAGCAGGATTTTGAGGCAGACGGTTAAAATTTTATCACAGAAAGCACAAATGTGTCTAGAGCTTTCTAGCTGCATGCTGAGGCATGTCTTCAGAGAGCTGAACTCTGTGCATCTTTTAATCATCTCTGAATTCACCAAACTGATTCAGTATTGCAGGGAACAGCACCAAGTGTGCTGGGCCTCAGGACCATGCAAATGGGCACATGAGTGACCTCTGAGAGCTTCAAGTGCTCAGACTTGCTGAATGACCAGGACCACATTCAAGCACATGTTACAGATTTTACAAGTAACTAAAGAAACTCAGCACAGTAGGAGAAGGGATGTTTGGGCTTAAAATTCTTCTAATTTCCTTTCAAAATCCTACAGTTTTCTGAGGTATAGTAAATGCAGCATTGTAACAAGGGAAAAAAGCCAGAGACATGAGAAAGTAATGCTTTACATTTTTAACTATATTTATGGCACAGTCTTCCTGGCTCCTATTAATTGAAGTGTTTTCAATTTCAGTTACTAATTTCCATAAAACTATTTTCATTAATACAGAACACAGAGTAAGTGTCCAGTAAGGAATGATACTTACAATGATACACAAAATGGCCTTTTAAAACTATTTTTGAAAGCAGCAGTAACCTGAAGAAGCAAAATGTTTTTGGTTTGTTTGGCTGCCATTTGGTCACTGAGAGTTACATGGTTACATGGCCTCAAAGCTTCAATTCAGTCTGACATTCACAGGACTTCCTAACACACCAGCATGACTTTAAATACATTATTCTAGATACAGATAGTGCAATAACTGGTTGACTTTAGAATTGAGTCACATTTTAAAACTGACAGTCACAGTAAGACAGATGAGTCACTAAATTTGAGCACTATTCTTCCTTGAAGAAAAAGATTTTTCTACAGAAAAAGACCAAAAACAAACCAGGAGACAAACAAATCAAAAATATTTATCTTCAAAACTTACTTATTCTTGGATTTAAATCACTGGGGTTTGCAGAATATTGAAAACATGCTTTCACATCCATCCTGGAAAAAATGCCAAGAAATTAGTATTAACTTTAACAAGGCATGGTCCAATAGTCTGAAAGGTTTTAATAGTTCATTGGTTGATACTATCAGTCTTACCAGTGTTTTTCATGCTAGAAAAGTAATTTGCTGCTTAGTAAACTGAATTACAAAACAAGAAAAAAATCATTAATAAGCAATTAGAAAAATATTTTCTGGCATTTGCTTTTACATGTCTACTCATTAGAAAATTGTACAGGTTGAGATACCTGTGTTAAAAGTCTTTAAAAAAGTTAAAAGTAGCAAATTCATTTTCAAAACCAAATATAACGAACAGAACACATTCCACACCTTGTCTTTAGCACAGTAGTCATAGAAAATTCAGGATGTCAAAATAATCATACATTTGCTTAATCTGTACAAGTTTTGTCCCCCTTCACTTTATCATCACTGACTGAATGGAATTTGGCAACAGAAAACTCAATACACTGATACTCCTGATATAATAAATTTCCTAAAAGTTACCATATTTCACTAGGGTCCTCAGGGTTCTTCTTCTTTAGATCAATTCTGTCAGGCTGCACTGTAATGCTTCTTTTAATGCTTATCACAGGCCGAGATCTTCATTTGAGGAAAAATGGGAAATGAAAAGAAGGAGTAAAAAAAGGAAAGAAAACTTTTTGTTAAGATTAATGAAATAATTCATGTGAATCCCAGATGCCCTCCATGCATGCACTGATTTGCAACCAAGAGCCCCAAGACACACCGAGGTTGGTTCTGATAATGGTTAGAAACAAAAGAGAACTACTTAAAGCTAAGCAAAGCAAGTCACAAAAAAAAAATACAATTGTATGAAATGCCTGACAGGGAAGGAGGGCACACTAATGTGATGTGCTTGTCATTTTACACAGTTATAAAAAACATAAAATTCAAATTGATGGTTCCCTCTCCAATAGTAATTGTGAACACAACTGTAGGTCCTAAAGTTCACTCAAATCAATGTTCTCAGCAGCTTTAATGTGGAGCCTGGGTGGCTGTGGGAAATGATGTTTTCATTTCCTGCCTCTACTGCATGTAGGCTGTAACCATAATTCAGCCTGACAATTTTTTCCTTCTCTTCCTTTCTGGAAGGGACAAGAAAAGATAATTTATGTGAACAGATGAATGAGCTGATCCCACTCTTGCTGAAGCATCTAATGGCTGCCTGACAAGGCCAGTGAGCTACCTCCTCCTTTTCTAGCAAATTTGTCTAACTGGGCCACCCTTTTCACAGTTCATCACCATAAAGGTTTTTGCTCTCACCTCTGTAAAAGTTTTTGTACTAACCTTATCAGCAAATTGTAAAATCTCCCTTTGAGTAAGCAGAATGGCTAATAATCCAACCAACTTCCCTTCCACTTACTGTGTGCCTTTCCACAATCAACATGATTTGCTTTTGTTGGGTGCTATTTCAGTGTATTTAAGAACATTCCAATTGTGTACACAGATACTGTACACCTGAGAGTTGGGATCATCAAAAAATTGCAAGAAAAGGTCATTCTGCCTGAAAGGCAGTGTTATTTCTCACGCCCTAAATTGAGATAGCCAATTTTGGCATTTCTGCTCCTCCTCCTTTGGGACCTGACAGCAAACAGGAAAGATCTGAATTGAGGCAGCTCTGACAGCTCTGATGAGGAGACAGCCCTCTTCCTGCTCATTACCAGTGACTCAACTCAACAGTACATTCAACTGGAGAAAAAAGGAGAGGCCTGCAAAACACTGTGGCCTCATCCCTAAGGCATGTGCTATGGAAATCCCAAAGGATCCTATCTGCAGGGTTTCCCAAAGCTCATGGACCCCACTGCAACCTCAGCAAGGCCTTGTGCCTCACTGCTTATGGATCCTCAGCTGCAAAAGAGGGGGTTTGTGTTGTTTTGTTCTGTCTTCAGTAAAGCAGGAGTAGAGTTCCATAACAGTGGCAAACAAAAGCCCTTGCACATGTATCAGTTCATATCTCTTTTCTTAAGACAAAAGAATCAATTATCACTCTTAAATCCATCAAAGGACATGGGCACCCAAATGAGTTACCACAGGGCAAAGCTGGGTATAGACACACCACACACATCAGTGCTCCACAGCAACTCCCCACAGTCACACTCTTCCCCTGAGCTGATTGTAAGGCAGTTTCTCTATGAAAAAGGGGAAATAAACGAACAAACCGATTTGCGGAATTTTTCCCCCCCAAATTCCACCTTCTAGAAGGAAAAATACACTCTAGACCAAACAGCTTTTTGTTACTTCTAGGTAGTTTGTTTTTAAAAAACTAAACCCCAAACTTCAGTGTAAGTAGTTGCAGTCTATATAATACCTGAACACAGATACAGAATCTGAAAGGGAACCAACAGCAATATCAGGGTAGGAATTTTTATCCAGGTCCATGTTTCCAGCAATAGAGTAACCAAAGAAATTGGTGCCTGTTTTTTCACCATCAAGAATCTAAAGAGCAAACAGATTGAGGGAATTCAGACACTTAAAAGCTACAAAAGTGAATTAGGTAACAAGTGAACATCATCGCCTTACTGCCAGGGAAAAAAAAAGAAAAGAGGAGAGATACAAGGAAATAGGATCTCTGTGCTCACACAAATGACACTGAAGTACCAAGATGATTTGCTTAAGTTATTTGCAATAGCAGTGACTACCAGAAATCACTGCTTTGCATAGAAATGTTGTCTGGCTTACCCTTTTTTTGTAGAATATATGCAGTATAGGCACTTGAAACTATTCTAAAGTATTCTCAAAAGCATTCTAACAGTATTCTAGGAAATGGAATCAAGACTGAACAAGACTGAACTACTACTGAACATAGTAGTCTTCAAGAAAACAGAAAAAGGCATAGAGATTTTTAATTTAAAAAGTGAAACAGTAGCAGTGAAAGAAAAAATGAGCTATCTTCAAATCCCAAAATTTATTTCAAGTAGTGTATCTACATGCCTTTTTTTCTTTTACTACATACACTGGTTCCAATGGACTGCCCCCAAAAGAAAGATGTGTATTAAAATCAAGAATTCCTAATCGTTCTGGTCAGCAGTGCAATCTTTGAAGGGTCCTGTGGCTTTTCTGCATACCCACCACCCCAGTAAAAGGATTAGAAAGGGAAAAGATGGATTCCTGTCATTCCTTTCATTTTGTGCAAGACATATAGTGAAGGTTTCATTACCTGTGCTGGTTTTGTACTTATGCCATTCTTGGATCCATGATAAATGTATACTTTGCCAAAACCATCATATGGAGCCCCCACTGCAATATCTGTTGAAAATAAATTACAACATCTAAAATAGTTTTTACGCTTTCTGCAAAAAGAGTTTGCAATTGTAAGGCAAAGATGTTCCAACTCTGGCATTAGCAAACAAGTCAAGCACATTTTAATTGTAATTATTTTTCCCTCACCTGGATATCCATCTTGATTAATGTCCCCAATATTTTCAACTGCAAGACCAAACATGGAGTCAGTGGTTCCATTTAAGCGAACAGGTTTTACTCCTTCCCATTTGCCCTGCTGGTTAATGTAGATGTACACAGCACCACCAATATCTCCACTTCTGTCAAAATACTGTGGTGCTCCAACAACAATGTCTTGCCACCTTAAAGGAAAAAAAGCAGAGTTTTTATAGAAGAACTGTGAAAAATAATCAACCAGACCTTGGTCTCAAGGTCAGCTGGCCAAAGAGCTGCAAGACTAAACTGGTTGAGCAACAACAGCTCCACTGATGCTGCACACAGATTATATTCCCTCTGTGACACACAGGGATCTTCCAGAGCCTGCTCTGGGTATGAGATTTGTTTCTTCCTTCTTAGTTTAAACTAATTGTTTATATTTTAACAAAACTCTTTTCTATAATTAGAAACACAGACTGTCCCAACTGGTTCTCTGATATGATTGCCATTTCCTCCAGCAAAACGTGGAAGATGAGATTTGCCATTCCTTGAATCTAATGGGAAAAACCAAAGAAATAAACCAGACTGCCACCCCCCATTAGCCAGGCAGCTGGAGTTAACCCAGGCCATACCCATCATTGTTGAGATCCACAACAGCAACATCGTAGCCAAAAGAGGAGGCCAACCCTTCTCCTTCAAACATGTGCTCAAGTGAAAGAGCTCGCTGATTTTTCTCTTTTTTCAGTAAAACAACTGCTCCGCTGTGATTGGCTCTTGGGGCACCTGACACAAAAGTCATCTCATCCTGGGAGACAATTCCTTTACCAGAGTCCAAAGAGAACCCTTTAACAGAGAAAGAAATAAAATATAAACAGGCAAACTAACAGCTTGCATTGTTAATAGGCAAAATAAATTTCCCTACTATATTAAAGTGGTATATTGAGCAGAAGTTTTGTCTAAAACAGAGTATGATATACTGGGCATCCTCCATATCTGTTACTGGTGGATGCATATTTATACACCTACAGCCCCTCCATGCCTTTCATTTCAGTATTTCTCTCATTAACTGGATCACTGAATTGCTCACTCAGGTCTACTTTTCACAGGCACCATATACAAGGTAATTTTTAAATACAGCAGCCTAGAATTGACTAAACCTTACCACTTGAATATAGCTCAAGTATTTCACCTCTGGCAAAATTCTTGTAAAGCTTCTTAAGTGAAAGTCAGTCTCATTCCACTGCAAACATGCAAAATGTACCACACGAGCACAATACTTCACATGAATGATGTACACAGTATTTGAGAATCACCTTACACAGTACTGGTGAAACTGGCAATTTTGATTTAACTCAGCTGAAGGACACATTCAAATTAATTTAGTCTTATTTACTCTTTATAAAAGGCAATACCTTTTACAATATAAGAAAAAACAGTTAAAAGAACATACTGCCTACACTAACATATTCAATAAAGGCCAGAGTAGAAAATTCCACACATTTCAAAAAGGAAGATACAAGCCAGCACTTGTAAGCACAGCCAGGAAATCTCCCTTCCAAAACACTTCACCACTACTATGCAAATTCTCAATTACAGCAATTCACAATGGGACAGCTTCAGAAAGATTCAGGGAGTTCAATCTGGGGGAGTTATGAGAGGGTCTGGAAAAATGCATGACAAATCAGTGTTTCTCTGAAGCCATGTTATTTTACACGCTCCTCCTCATCTGAATCCCTGGTTTTACATGCTTTCCCTTGTAATGGACTTGAGATGAGGGGGGAGCGAGGGGAGAGAATAATGCCGAGGGTCTGGAGACAGTGTCTGACCAGATGCTGCCACCTCAAGTGGTCACAAACCTAAGTAGCTATTCATCATTACATCCACCGATTTGTCCACCTGTATGCCGGGAGGCAATGTTTTGTATACAAACTGATCTGGATGAGTATCAGATACAGCTGTCAAAAACAGAAGACCTGCGAACAGGAGTGACAGATTGAAGAGAAAAAATCAACAGTAGTTAAGCAAAGCAGCTATGACCATGTCTAATTACTGTCGAATCAGTGGGAACAGCAATGCCAGTGAACAGCAGGCTTGTCTGGAAGTTAGATTGTGAAAAATTAAAGGCAGCATTTATATCTAGAAGATAAATTCATTTGTTACTGAATTCTTATTTCACCAGAAAAGGCTACCAGCCTGTCTTTCTAATGTAAACTCTTGGGAATATTTTTAAATTTTTGTATTTTTTTTTTTTTACAACCAGTAATTACTGGAGATATTTAATGGAAGTTTATAATCCGTGTCTTCTAAAAGCTTTTACTTTTTATATTAGCAGTGTCTTCCCATCTGTTCAGCTTTCCACTCACACAGAAATTCCAGTTTCAGATTACAAAAATGGTGTTTGTTGCATATGCCAAAAGCAGTGGATCAATACACTAGAACAGAAAGGTCCTTTACACTTTAGGCTTTCCAAAAATGCAGCACAGCCTTCTCTCTGCACCAACACATCTCACTGGTGTACCCTAACACACACTGGCCTAAGGATGTATTTCTGCTTCCATGCACTCAGGAAGTTCAAGAGGCTCACCTCCTGCAACACACACATACACACGCAAAATATAAACACCACTCATACTACAGGATACTGAAGTTCTGTAAAATGGCCCCTGCAGTTTGAAAAACTTGAAGACTAAAAAAATTGCACTCGCCAACCAGGAGAGAGAAACTGCAGTTACATCTAGAAAATCCAATTTTAATAAACCTTCTGATACCACATGGCAGAGACCTTGTGATTAAGGACTACAGATCCATACACTGTACTTAATCATTAGAATTATAATAATCACTCCCTGAGAAACTGCAGGTTCTTCATCACAGCTCTGAACTCTCTCATTACATTAGCAGCTCTTCTAGGTATCTCAGCAGAGTATCATCTCATACTTAAAACTGGCCAATAAACATGAAGGGATGTGCGACTTATCCAAAATGGTTCACACATTACAGTGCCCACAGATGAAGGGTTTTCTGCTCCCATTCCGTATCACTGCACCAGGCTGGGATGACAAATACTTAAGATGCCTAAAGAGATTTACCATTTGTGCTTAATCCTACCTAAGTAACTGTTAGCTGGAACAGGAACTAGATTCTTATCTTGGCGGCTCTCATCACCAACTTCGTAAGGCCCATCATCAAAGATACCCAGATCATAAAATGTCTGATTCTTTTGTTCTGCACGAACCACCCCTGAAGAAATGAAATGATAAAATAAAAGCAAATGAATGGTAAGGGAAAAAAAAATAACAGATAAATGGTTCCCAACCAACATTAATTGAGAAGAATGAGACAGTGACTGCTGTTTAAATGGGACAAACACAGAACAGCACATTGAGTGGAGGCAATGAATTTCTAAGTTTTAGCTGCGTGCCACAATCTCCCACTGCTGTACAGAGAGGCCATGCAATCATCTGGAAAACATGGGATACTAAAACGTTCTCAACAAAAACATGGGACTAACTTCGTCAGGAACCACCCTCATCTCACAGCTGTCACCCTCACAGAGCTTCTTGTAAAAAGGAGGTAAGGACACAGGAATACACACCAAAAAAAAAATACTGTTCAGCTAAGACAAACACCAGTGATATATTTAGAAAACATGACTTAAGGGGAAAAGAGCTATTGTTCAGTAAAATGTGTGCTTCCCTTTTATCAACGGGCATATTAACATTTTGGCAAGCACTAACACGTTTTTCCATGATACAAAAGAGTACTTTTATGACTGATAAATTGTCATTGCTCTTCTGTGCAATTACAGTAAAACAGTGTCTGAACTCCGTATGCTGTTTCAGCTTGGGCAGATTTTGTTGACAGATATGTGGAAGATTAAGTTTTCACTGAAGTACACCTTGTGCCAGAGCTTAGCTCAAGGATTCTGCATGGTTCACATAGCAGGCACAGGTGTACGATGGGAAAAAATTTAATGGTTGGAGGATCAGATGTTCTGAAGAGGGAAGTATTTACAGCTGCTGGGGTAACCAAGTGTGATGGGAAAAATCACTCTAAAAGAGACAGATGCTTCTCAATATAAACTAGCACAGAAAATCTGGTCATTTCTTTTCCCTGAAGTGTTGGCAGTATCTCCGACATGACAGAGAGTACTTGGCTCTTAGCCAGATTATCCATGGAATTTTACATGGATATTTATGGATTTAGATATGAATACATATAGTAGTGCTCTGTACAGTTACCTTCCTGCAGTCCTCTAGTATTTAATTTGGAAGTACTACTTTCCACAGACCACAAAGAATAAAGTGAAGAACACTGCAGGATAAACAAAGATGTCAGTGTAGCTATCTAACATCTGCTCAAACATAGGGAAAAAAGGTTTGTCAAATAACTTGAACAAAATCTAGTACCAGTGTGGAATTCTCAATGCAAACACTCAATTCCAAGACTAAGACTAAAATGGGGAAAACTTGCTGTACGTATGTGCAGAGTTCCATTACTCATTCAGAAGTACTCCCTCAAAGATATTTAAAGGAACTTCAGTAAATACTTTTGACATAGAAGCACAGCATTTTGTGAAAACGAGGTGAAATCATTAGATCCCACTCCCCCTCAAGAGAAAAAAACAAAAAAAAAAAAATTAAAACTTAGGATGCAAGCCTTGTGAGCAATCTCAGAGGAAATGGGAATGGTGGGCAGGAAGGAAGCCAGGTCATACCTTTCCAATTGTAAGTGCCTGGGGCACCAAACACAATATAATGATAGTCTCTAGTAAAAGTAGCAGCAACACCTTGCTGACAGGAACCAAACTTCTCATGGCCTCTTAAGCGACCATCACAAAAACTCCACACTCCATTATCCATATCATCCTTAATAGTGAGATCCTGGCTCAGCACATAGCACCTTCCAATGATATCCCGGGTTTCCTGCACTGTGTTTACATACTGCCTTTTCTCATAGCGATGTGCACATGTCTGCAAGACAGAAGAAATAGTAAGTGATGCTTTCTGTATGTTTGGTATGCACGTGATCAGAGAAGGCTGTCTCCTTCAGCAATACTGCATGCTAGCAATACTCTAAGTCAAGCCACCTTGTAGACACATCCAGGTTGTAACACAGAGACACTGCTCCCTCTGGGCAACCTGTGGGAAAATTTTATGGGTACAAGTCAGAGCAACCAGCTTCACAATCAAGAAAGGCCACATGGTTAAACCCCTCTTCGCTGTGGGATTTAGGGCTTTTATCCCTAAAGTGTTCCATGATGCTTAATCCCTCTCTTTCAAGAAAAGAAGAGAGAACCACTCTCTCTGTCACAGAAATGGCCGTGTTTCCCTGCAGCTGTCAGAGTTAAATGACTTACACGTTCGTGCAGGAAGGGAGAAGCTGTTCAACTATCATCTACCTGAGACTATTCAGAACACACCCATTCCACAAGTGCCACAAAACAGAGGCTCAAAGTTTTCCCAGTGAAGGAGAGGTAAGGGAGGTTATTCCTACTTCCAACATTGGATGTTCCACTTACAGGATAACTATGAATGGAACAGGGCAGCAGCACTGAGCACAACGTGTTACACTGTTCATATGGGAACAGAATGTTAATCAAATATTTAACACAGGATGACAGCCACCAGGGTAGGTGGTGTAACCACCAAACCACTTTAAGAAGAGGTGGAACAATCAAAGCCCTTTGCCATCTGTGTTTTTGCAGAGCCAGATGCAGTTGATGTGTGAAGAGCACAAGCAAGACAGGTTTCTCAGCTGCCGTATCTGTTCTATGGTTCCCATCAAGGCTTAAATTCTAAGCACACACCCAGCTGCTCCACACTTAAAAGCACTGAGCACTGCCCTGCTGCACAGTGACCTTCAGGCTGCCCACACCTCATCTAGTAAGTGGCATTTCCCACTTATCACTTAAAAAGAAAAGTTCCTTCTCAGAAAAGACAAGACGGCATTAGTTGATGATTAATTATTCAATGAACAGGACTTTCTGTCTGCTCTGCCCCCATTTGGGTTCTACAGGAGACAGAAGCAAGTTATTGCCTCAATATCCTTAAATAGCTTCAAATTCACACCCTGAAGTTGCCTGCCCTTTTTGGAGGCAGTAACATTAACCTGCAAGAAAATACCTATGTGGGGAAGCTTCACTGCACACCCAATTTATGATGGTACTGGTACCCTATAATATCATGAGAGATCTATTTGAGACAGAGGTAAAAACATAACATTCTCTGGTAACTCCTGAAAGCTTTCTCTCTCTGTATTGTATAAAATAAAGAATAGTCAGTACTGTTGCTGCAGTGCAATAATACACAGGAGCAACTCAGCTGAAGTCCATAATGAAAGTTAAAGTGAAGTTGATCGTTTTGGAAAACAGGCTGATGATACCTGCCCACTTTCACAGCTTCTTCACACTATTTTTCCCCATGTCTGTAGCCAGTGCAATTTAAAAGAAACAATGTACATAACACACAAATTTTAAAAAAAAAAGTGGACACCCTGAAAATGAACTTAGACTGTTGTTACAAGGGTTATAAATAAAAGCTAACCCAGAACTGGAAAACTAAAAGCTTTTTACAGTCACACGTGTCTTGCTTTGCTAAGGAGACATCCAAGTCCTTACCCACAAGAAATCACAGCAGTAAACACAGGCAAGTTAAGCTTACAGAAAGCTGCACAGAAACACAGACCATTCAGAACATTCACTGTACATCCAAAATGTTTTTGCAAGTTAATCATTCAGACTTACCACCACATTTCCTCCTGGCCCCTGACTTTGGACAGTTACACCCATCCATTGGTCTTCTTTACTCTCCATCTTTGGGTCAGCTGCAGAGTATCAAAAGACAGCTTCAAATATTAACAGTTAACTACTATTTTTTTTTTATTTTGGGGGGAGTTTAAGTCATGCACTTCATACAACAGGAGACAGTCTGCAGGTGGCAGTGTCTGTACATTTTATCACTGACAACATCCATTTTATTAAACACTTCTAATAAATTACTCCATGTCATGCTAATTTACATAAGAATGAGAATATCCAAATCTACCAAGATTTAAGAATCTCGTGCTATCTTAATAATTAAGCTACAACATATTCTGATGCAAGAAAGAAAATTTGTGTATAAATCCACAGAAGCAACTGTCTGTACACTGCCTTTGGAAAGGATCACATCAAATAAGAAAAATTAGACAACTGTTTCAATCCCAAACTGAAAAGAACTTACTCTCCTCATCAAATATGACACGTGTGCAGCGTGTATTTGGGGATGCAATGTCACAGCTGTACAAGCCTCCTGTTCTGTTGGCTTGCTGGGATGGAAAAGCCTTTTCCCGAGGAGCTCCAACCAGCAGTCTGCAGGAAAAGAGAAACAATTTCAAGGGATATGCAGAGGTAGTATCAGAAAAGCAGAAGGCAGCAGAATCAGGTGCTTTCATCATGTTGCTAGAGGTTTGACATGCCAACATTTGAAGATAAATGAAAAGCTACATCACAGCACTGTTCCTTTAAAACAAAACAGAAAAACAAACAAACAAACAAAAAACCAACCAACCAACCAAAAAAAAAAAAAAAACAAGAGAAGAATTAAAGCAGTAATACTTCTGCAGTTATTTAACCTGAAAACCACTAAATGTATTGCTATTACTGCTATTATTGCTGCAATGTTTACCGACAGTGGTTGATTAGAAGGGAAAGAAAGAGTGGGCAAAAGTTTTGCAAAGAACATTCTTCTATCAGAGAGTCAAGTGAGGGGAATTTTACCATTATTGATGAGGGTGGGAAAAAGTATTGTTACTGAAATGATTGTGAACCCCAAAACTATGCATACAAGTGCTTTCAGGCTTTCTTCTGGTTTTACACCAGTCTTGTGCCACTGTTCAGCTGAATTTACTGGCATCTTAGTAACTCCAGCCCGTGAAGCAAAATGAGACCCACTCAAGGCCCAAGCCTGAACTATCCCAGGCTCTGTGCAAACATGTATCCCCCCCTCTCCACTCCTTTGGCCAGATACTTCATTTTGAAGGTGAACACGTGTTTTGTTGGTTTATTTTCCTCAAAAAAATCTCTCATCAGAAAAACAAGACATTCCCATAAAGGACTTATTTCTCCTACAGAAAGGCTCCTCCAACAAGCCCTCCTTCAACAGTCTTCAGGTAACAAAATGTGAAGGCTTGTATTTTAAAAACCAAATAAAACAATTTTTTTTCCTGTATCAGCCGTCCCCCATGAGTATTATTACAACACAGAGGTTTTCGGAAAAAAAGATCTTACATTGTCTATTTTTCATTGAAGTGTCTCACACACACACACAGAGCACAGCTGCCTCTAAAGCTACTAAAACTAATAACCAGTATGCAAGTTTGTGGAAGAAATATCATGCACAGCTGAAAAATGCATCCTGAGGATGCAGGAAGAGCAGGATAGGTGCAACACAGCAGGTGTGATGGAAGGAGGGATGGATGCTGAACCCATGAGCTTCCTGACCCTGATACAAATGATCAGAGAGAAGAGATCTCTGACATTACAGTGTGAAGGAGGCACAGGTGGGACTGCACTTGAATTCACAAGGCTCAAAGAGGAACTCAGACTCTCTTTAAGGCTTCAGCTATAGTTTTGCTCTTGAGAGAAAAGCTTTTCTGTGTGCTTTTCAGTAAAGTAGCAGTGAGAAAAAGCACACTGCTGTCCCTCAGAATGCTTTTTCCAACTAAACCCAGCACCCACCAGGACCCAGTTAAGACTGAATCAGTTAAGATCAATACATAGTTTTTGTTACTAGGAAATCTTTATTCAATGTCACTCGAGGAAATGAGACACAAAATGAAACTGATGTATTATAAGAAAACACTTTTTTTTTTTTTTAAATAAGAAAACCACATCTGTATTGTGAAACAGGAATGTTTTCATCACTTTTACAGAAATAGTTTCTCCCACAATCTATCATTTCCTCTAATGAAGCTAATTCCCTGGATAATGACACCTTCAAGTAAGGTATTTGCTTTTGACAGATACATATACAAAATCAGGACACACAGTGTACGTGAGTTTTGGTTTAAAGTGTTTCCTTCTTTTCTCTCTACATATGCCTGGCATCTTTTTCAAAGATTTTGTTTCAGAAACATAGCAGTCATCACAAGAGTTGGTAATCTAAACAACCACGCTTTTAGATAGGCCATTAATAGCTTCATTTTCTAATTCTGGTAACAGTGCATTTAACTTTAATCTCCTAGAGCAAGTCCTTTGCAAAACATCTGTTTCTAAGCTATTCCTAATGTGGGAATAGATACATTTTCTCCTCAGTTCTGTCATTGCCAGGGAAAGAGATGAGATTTTTGTTGGGTTTTTTTGTTAATGTTAAAAAACCAAAACCAACCAAACAACCATAAATTTAAGAAAATAGAGACAGTGATTTCCTAAAAAATACTTGGACAGGGATACCTCCCACCAGACCAGGTTGCTTGAAGCCCCACTAAACCTGGCCTTGAACACTTCCAAGGATGGGGCAGCCACATCTTCTCAAGGCCACCTGTTCCAGTGTCTCATCACCCTCACACTAAAGAACTTACTCCTAATGTTTAGCCTAAATCTACCCTCTTCCATCTTAAAACCATCCTATCACTCCATGCCTTCCCCACCTTTTCTGAAGGCCCTTCAGGTACTGGAAGGCTGCTATAAGGCCTCTTCAGAGCCTTCTCTTCCCTATCAGAACAACTCCAACTTTCTCAGTCTGTCTTCATAGGAGAGGTGCTCCAGCCCTCTGATCCTCTTTGTGGCTCTCCTCTGGACTTTCCCACACAGCTCCATGTGACCACACTTGTTAACACTTCAGCCAGAAGGAAAACCCACTGAGGAATCAGGGAATAAACAGTGCAGCCAACACAATATACAGTGGAAAGATGTGCCCCTTGACATAAGATGACTCAAAAATTCAATGACATTTCAAAACGACGTGTTGAGATCAACAGATTAAAAATTCAATTGTTCAGCCTTCTCTAAAAAAAAAAAAAAAAATGTTGGCCCAACACAAATCTCAAAGGACAGGTGATCATAGGTTTTTCCCAATGCTCATATCCCTGTCCAAATCTTGCCTAAGTTATTTTCTGCTGTAAACCAAGTATTTCAAAGCAGACATATTTAAAATCCCCTAGGCTTCAAAGAATGTTTGTTAGGAAAAAATCTCATTAAGCATATTGTGACTTGTCATCAACAGAGCTCCTGTTCACCTTGCCTACTGTTCAAGAGGTACATTTGAAAAATCAGTACTACAGAAACCAAGTTAGTTCACTTAAAAATGAAACTGCACACAACTAAGGAATTATGAGACAGACTATGCACCAGTGTAAATTTCAGCATGACTGCAGCAGTCCAAAGGGATCAGCTGGGCCACTGAGCCATGCTACATGCTCAGCAGAGTCCTTCCAGGCTGAGGACACATTCCAGTCATTACTGAATGGCTACTTATTTGGCTGTGCTTTGATAAAAGAATTTTAATTAAGTTTCAGCTCGTTATGTCAAAAAACAGGTTAGTTTTTCCTTCAGCCAGCCACATTCCATGCTAGTGTTCTCAGTGGCAAGAAAACCTCTTCCTGCAAAACAGGACCTAAGAGGAAGAGGTGCTCTCCCAGCTCTCACTATCTCCTTATATTGGCAGGTGAGACACAGATTAAAACTGAAGAACTTCTGCCAACAAAGACTGACAAAAGTAAGTTCTTAATTCTCTCCCTGAAAGTGTACAAGGGCTACAGTCGCTGCTTTCAATCCAAGTCTGAATGCCCAAAGTCAGACTCCATGATCCATAGTTATGTCAAGAGTCCTGAGAAAAAGGTGAAACCCCAGAAGACTCCAACACACAGGCATTCTACTGATTTTCTATCCCATGGCAAGTTTGCCTTATTACTACACCAAGAACAGAAGCAGTACACTGAACATGTCTGAGCATCAGTTCCTGTTGAAGCCTCAGATTATTTTACTTTAGTAATGATTACTTAGTATTTAATGCTTATCATATGAGCTCAAAGTCAGACCCCCAAAAAATTACTATTCCTCGTGTAAATTACAGAATCAGATGGTTCATACAACTTGAATCCTGATTTTCCCCATTCATCTTAGTTATATACTATAAACTGATTAGGTTTTCTGTGAGCCAATCAGACCACACAGGTGTTAAATTCACTTCTATTAATAGTTCATTATGTTGCATTTCTATAGATGAGAAGAAGTGTCTATCAAGTGACAATGTTGGGAAAAAAAACCAGAACTCTATCACACCCTGGCACATAGCTACTATGCTCTTTTGCTCTAGTTATACCCCATAATTAAAACATGTGCATTCCAATTTCAAACTAAAGTTATAATTTCAAACCAAACAAATCAGTCCTATTGCTCTATTGCATAGAATTAGAGTAATTATTGCTTTCTCTTAATTACTTCTTGGAGATATATGATAATGACTGAAGTCCCACTGCCAACTCTGAGCATCTGCTGGCTTCCAGGGACAGATTTACTCCTTTAAAACCCCAGACTCACAGCCAATCTTGAGATAATCCTAAAGGATTAGAGCTCTGGGACTGGCAAGTAATGCCAGTTTAACTAATTGACCTATCTGAGATGTAATTTTGGCTCAGGTGGATGATGCACAGACACTGTGAGCCCAGCTGTGCCCACATGTGCATTGTGCAGCCACAGTGTGCAGCAGGGATGGGCATGAGCCCCCTCTCAAGAGAGGGACCCACAGGGCACCATGTCCCTCTGTGTAATCCCAGGGCACATCTACCCCCCCACCCCAGCTCACTGCAATATCACCTTACACCTGAACCAAACAGCTGAGGCAAGGAAAACTCTGTTTGATCATTTGTGTCAACTGCTACTCAAGACTCAGAAGAGGTACCAAGACAAAAGGTACTACTGGATCTAGAGCTGAACAACAGCTCTGGATAACTGTATGATGGAAACATCCTTTCTGAAACCACACATTTCCAAGAAGTTAAAGGAGGTGTGAGCTCACTGCCCAGGAGGTTTGCCCAGCCTTAGTTTGTTGACTGCTGCTGACCAATATTTAGCAAGGTCAGTTGAACATAAAGAAGAAAGGCTGCGATGTGATTTCATCAAATGCAGCCCCATCAGAATTATTAAAACTGAAAGCAAAATACATCAAAAGTAACTTTCTATTTTAACAGATATTACAGAGTATTAAGCAGTAGGGCGAAGATTTTAAAACCCTCCCAGCCTTCAGAGGTAATTTCTGAGTTTAGCTGGTGGTGTGGCTCCTTCTCAACTAATGAAAACAACAGTGGCGACTGGGAGTAGTTTCTGCTCACAGATACCTGAATTCCAATAACTTATGAAACTACCCTGGTCCCTTCCAAGATGAAAAAGTCACAATTTAGATGAGAAAACCACATCGAAAGCAATCCAGAAAACCTCCAAGCTCCTGGAAGTGTTCCCTCACTCTGCAGCAAAATTTTTTTCCTTACTTCCAGCCTGGAACTGTCCTAAGGACAACATATGATGTGCACAACACACGTAAGAGAAGAAAAACTGTCAGCGATTCAGTACAATTCTATTTTGGAACAAACACTTACTCAGAAAAAATCAAGTCCAAAGAGGGAGAACATCTTAAACATTTTTTGAAAGTTTAAAGTATGTGGCTTCCATGGAGTAAGTTACATTTTGATTTAAACAAATACAAGACCCACCATAGTCTGCACTGAGCCCACATACTCTATCTCCCAAAGCCTTCTTCATTCCTTAAATTCTTTCCTATTCTGTGGCACTTTGTACCCTAAGCAAACCATCACATCTTTGCCATCCTGTCTTTAAAATTAACGACAGCACATCAACAGTGCCAGCTCTGAGCTTTAACAGACTGGAGCAGAAATAACTGAAAGTGTTTCCTGGGTGACAAACCATTAGCCACTTCCACATATAGGCAGAATAAAATACTCAGTGGCGGAAGTAATTTCCAATTTTGCAACCTTCGTTGAGCACAAATGTCCAATTTAAGGTTGCTGTTCTCAAATAACAATGCTGCTGCTGCAGACTTTGTTCTTCATTGTGTGACTCCATACACTCAGGGGGTGAAATTTGAAAAGTGATGAAGCTAAATGCTATGAAACTTCCATCCCTGACTAAACTAGGGAGACTTCTGCATCCTTTTTCTCTTACATTCATAGTTTTTGCTTGTGAAGAGTTTCACTGGATTGAACACATTAAGAAATTAAAGTAACTACCACTAACTCAGATTAAGTTTTAGTACTAAATCACCAGTTAACAGTCTCTAGTTGTGTATCAAATGTTTAAAACCTCCCAGCAGAGGCCCCTGATCTCAATGCGGACTTCTGGAGCCCTCTGTTGGAGATGGATTTTCACTCTCTACACTCATTTGGTCTGAACAGATTTTTATACTGATGAAAGGGGAGGACAGGAGAATCTTTAACCCCCATAGTATTTCAACATAACTAAAGTCAATCAGTGGGGCTGACATATGCTGTGTTTAAATACTGGTGGCACCTTCTCTGCTTTGTGCCTGGATTTGGCTTATACAAATAGAAACAAGTCACAAGACAGGAGCCCCAGAGACTAATTAGCACACAGAGATTTTCCTTCCTACACATGGACTGCTAGCAGGAACTGGAGCCGAACCATGGGACTGGGCTTCTCCAGAAAAACCCTCCCCCAGCAAAATACAGCCAGTAACTATGTCAGTGGGAACCTTGTGATGTTTTTCACAGATACCATCACTGCCAGCCTGTTATTAACAGCTCTTTTAAGTGACTGATGGATTCTCCCGATCTGCTATTCCACAGTTACATTTTCCAACTACCAATGTGAAGCCACAGCCAAGTAACCCATTAATCTCTGTTGCCTGGAGGCTTGGCATTTGGAGGACTGAGATTTTCACTTCATTCATTCAGCCTTCTTTAGGAAGAAGATTACAATAGAGGCAGGGAAAAGAAGCCAAAAGCAGCACAAGCACTAAGGTAAGCTACGTCAAAGCAAAATTGGAACTACAAAGACACCTGTTGTTCTGGAAAGGCCACTTATTATTGACTTTCTGAAAGTCACATGGAAAAATAAATCCTTTCTGCTCACAGTCCAGTCTGTGTGGATATGAAATAGGTATATTTCATTGGTATAAAGTATTTTTCCAAGAAATGGTCCAGTCTGCTCCAAAAACTCATTTCAAAATAGTTTTCCACTTCAGACTCTGGCTCACATTTTTCGTATTGTCAAGTAGCAAGGGAAACCTGTGTAACACTTGGAGCTTTAATTTTTCCCTTAGAAGCTATACTTGCCTTCAGATTTAAATGAAAGAATAACACCTGTGCCAAGCACAGACCCAAGCATCAAGTGACACTGTAAAAAATGCAGTAGAGAGTTTTATTATTAATCCATGATAAACTTACGGAAAAAATAACATTAAATTATTTTCACTCAGCTTTCCTAACACAGCCTTACAGCATGAAATCCTCTTGTAACAAATTGGGATGTAACTCAAGGGGTGGCAAGGGCACCATCTAAAGAAACAAACGTGGGAGACAAGGCCCCAGCAGTTCCCACCCCATCCCTGTGATGCTGGTGCTGGGCTCAGGGACCCCGGGCCAGTCCCACCACCACCCTCAGCTGGGCAATAGTGCAGGTTCCTACAGCAGCAAGGGTGGCTGCAACACAGCAGGGGTGCCCCAGCATTCCCTGGCTCAGGCACAGAACAGTGTCTGCCCTGCCACCCCATGCCAGCAGCCCCACGCACCAAGGGAACCGCGGCCCAGCTCCTGCAGCCACAGGAGCAGCTGCTGCTGCTGTTTTATAAAGCAGTGAGCTGGTGCTGTGATCAGTGTCTTCTGGACATGTTCACTCTACAGGCTCAAATGAGCATGTACATGACAGAAATCAGGAAATACTGTCTCCAGCCACACATGCCATGGAAAACCTCCAAATTCAAATTTAAACTTCTTCATACTTGGCAAGTCTTGTCTTTGTACCCGCCCCACACATGCCATCTCCATTTGAAGATCATGAAAAATGAAGGGAGTATCAACATCATCTACTGGGTACATGTTTTAGGAACAAGCACAGATGAAAATACAGGAATACTCACTCAGACTTTTTTTTGTCTGAAAAGCAATCTGAAAGTGCAGTCAGTATTTGAAGGCAGTACTTGTTAGAGAGGTAACAGCCGTAACAGGCACACACTGTTCATCCATATGCCAAAAGCCTTTAAAAAAGCATGAATTTTAATACAGTGCAGAAAAAACATTTGGCTTGAAATGTCATTCCTCTATTCCCTTATGAAGTACATCAGTTTCATTTATTAACATAATTAAACCATTAAAAGGCATGAAAGAAGTACAGTAAGAGGGATGGATACCAGAATCCATGGCCAATGTAATATGCTACAGCAACTATTTTCCTGCAGTATTTGAAGAGTGACTGCTCCCCAAGCTAACTCAAGCCACTGTTCCTTCACATATACATCTAATTCATGAGACTCCTCTTGCTCCTTCTTTTCCATATTTGAATTGTCCCAGGAAAAACAAGACAGGTAAAAAACCTCTCACATTACATACACAGCCACAGAAAAGGTTAATAGTCAATTTTGGCAGATTTACCATCTAAACATAATAAACTCATCACATTCAATTCAAAAAAAAACAACCAAAGCCCCAGCAGGGAGATCATCCATGCCAGACCAACACTGGCATTCTGAACTAAGCTGTGCCCTTCCAGCTGCCAGCAGAAACCCACAGCACCATAGAGAGATACCCTGTAGCAGTGGGCTAACAAGCTTTTGTGTGCATAGAAAAGGCACACACCTTCTCTATATGTAATCCCCAATAAATATTCCAGAGAATGAGTACACAAACAGCCAGCAAACACACACTTTGACAGCCAAAAGTCACTTGCATGCTAAAGTACAGTTTTCAAATTTTTCTTTCAGTCTTAAAACCATCCCTAGTCTTGGGTTAAATGCATGTAACAGGATACAGAGTTTGAGTAAGGCTTTCCTTCAAGCCATTAACTTAAATCACTAAACCAGATGTGGCACTGGGTACATGTACTGACACACAGTCCCCTCACTTCTTCAAGTTAACTGAAGATACAGGCATGTTCAAACCACTTGGAATAATGTCACTCCAATAAGGAGTGGAGTAGAAGGTTTGCAGGCGAATCGGGTCACACAAATGTCCAGACATCCGGGACACTCAAAGAGCCTTTTCTACTGTTCCATGGCAGACACTGACACACTGATCAGACAGATCAACAAAAATAAGTCTATATTCACAAGAAACTTCTTCATACAGATATCAGTGCAAGAGGCAGCAATTATATTTTACCATAAGTAGGAATGCACAAACTGAGACGTTCAGTTGTACATTTTTTTACCAGCTTGTAAAATCTAAGAACAAGATTTTTCTGTTGGCAAATTATATCTGAGGGTAGGCCAAGAAACCCACTGCATTCTCTTCCGCTCTATACTGCTTTCCTTCCACACACACTCACTTAATTTTTACATGCCTACACCCATACATACTTTTTTTCCATCCTTCATCACTCCCCACGTTCTCATGTGAGCAGAACCTGGAATTAATTATTTGTTTTAAATTATTTTTAACACCCTATACTCCTGCAAGCTGAAAGCTTCACAAACAGCATCGCAGCCATTACTGAGACTGGATCCGACCTGACAACAACACAAGTATTCATCCACTACATGCAGGAATAACAGCTTGGCTGAAAAGAGAGAATACCTTTTCAGCAATATTCTGGGGCCACACTACACATCAGACATTTCTATACCAGAAAAATAAGTTGTGTGGATGAAAAGTTTACAGGGACTTGCTTATGTATGTCATATTTTCAGCAACAGCTATAGGAGTGGGCTACATAAGCAAAAAAAAAAAAAAAAAAAAAAAAAAAAAAATTAGAAAAATTATTTTATCACCTTTGGTGTGATTAAAAAAAAACAAAAACAAAAAAAACAGACCAAAAAAAAAAACCAAAAAAAAACTATGATCTCTTCTCACACACTCTGCTACACCTGGCTAAGGTTAAGAGCCAGCAGATCTAACCACTATGCAGCTTCAGCAGCACCTAAGTGCAAGACTAACCAGTCTTAATTCCTTGAAAAGAGTAATGTGAAAAATTCCCTTAAAAGAGTAATGTGAAAAGAGCTACAAGCGAAGGACACAGAAAATTCACCTACACACAACAGTAATGTGCTTGCTACCAGCAACAGCTGGTTGCCACTTTTAAGCACTTCCAGGATAAACATGAATTTCCCTCAGACCTTTGACCCAGGCATGTGCTGCTGAGCAAACAACCTCAGGCATTACAGGAGTGAATGGCTCCCAGCATATACACAATCTTGTTTTGCTTTGGTTTTTAAAGATACAGTTTATAGGCCCGCTTCTGAGGAGGGTAACAGGCAGAAGCCAAGCACATTTAGCACCACTTGAAAAACTGTCATCTTCACTAAAAAGGAAACAATACTCAGCTGTACTTCTGTAAGAAGTCTGCCATTCCTATGGACACTATCAGCAAACTCAGTAAGAGTGCTGATTATTCCTTTTTTGCTATTCCTTGTTCCTTGAAATACCTCAAAATTCACTGAAAGTAGAAAACAAATGCAGAGAATTGAGCTGAAAAGGAACCTAGAAGCTCACTAGCTTGCACTGACATCCAGTGCAGGACTCATCCATGCAGGGAGCATCTCATGAACCCTCATGCTTCTGTTCTTGATCCTGCAGACCTTACTCCCTTCCAAACACAGTCAGCAATCTCACACACATTAGTACAACTGCTTAAAGGAAAACAGGACTAGGAAATGGCATTTTTAGATGCAGTTCTGAAAGAGGAAACAAGAAAACAGACAACACTCCAACAGAGCCTATCATTTTAATACAAAAATCTAATCTGAGGTACTTCACAGCGGAATACATCTGGTCTGCTCTTTAGACTAAATCAATATAACAGCAATTCCCCAAAGCAATAGTTATGGTATGCTCAAAATAGTCATCCAAAATGTGATATGGTAGTCTTGGTATCACAAGTGTATTTTATGCTAATGTTGCAAAAGGAGATTCATTAACCTATGGGTCAGTTCATTTCTTTTTAATATACTGAGTAATTCCCTAAAAAAAATGAAGCACAGCTTTTTTTTTCCACATTCACATTTGCTTTTTAAGGCTACATTCTTCAGCCATTACTTTCAAAGCAGCAATTTGCTTATGTGTATCTCAACAATATGTAATGCTTATAAATGAATTCTTTAATATTTTCCAGGCTAATCTGTACATGTCTGTCTTCAAATAATCCTGTGCCTCTTACTGTATCTACTCTTGCTAAATACCCCTATGAGGTGTTAATTTTCCAGATCGTGTTTCACAGTACAGACCACCATCTGCTCATTCAATAATATGGATATTTTGAGTTTAAATAGCCATTTGCCTGATAGTTTAATCTCAGTCTTGACCTTTTGGCAGAATATGTCCCCAAACATGGTGGATTTAGAGCTACAGCTCGAATGATTCAAGGAGCCCCAGGCTGGCTCTGAAACATTTAAACAACAGCTGTTTTTAAACAGCAGTTCTCCTGAAATGAGTGAGGTATCTCCTATGAAAACTTACCAGATTGCATTCCTTACAGAACTGACAGCTGCTCTGGCAGCCAGGAAGAGTTTAACAGAGAAAAGAATGGCACACACTGCCTGGTGAACAATTTACTGCTGTAACATGCCAGGCAACCCAATAGACTAATTTGGGAAATGTTCTTTTTTATTTTGTGGACAATCCAGACAGCAACAAATTAGATCAGTAAAACATTCTTATCTTCTTGTTATCTTGCAAAAAAAACATTTATAAGAAGTCAACCTACCTGTCTCACTTCTATGTAAGTTTTTCTCTGTCACTTACAAATTATAATTAGCAGCATTATTAATGTTCAGTACACAGAAAGTTGCATTCATCTTAGCAAGCATCGTAACAGTGAGTTTGTGTGCCTCTTCATTTCTGTTTTACAGTTAAAGAAATAGGATCACTATAAATTACTTTGAGATTTTTGGATGAAAGAGCACAACTGCAAAATATTTAACAAAGGGTAGTCAATAGTAAAGAGACTTCTCAGGAATTTAAATTGTTTAATTAAAGAAAAACACTTGACACTCACACTGCAAAGATTTATATATGGCTGCAGATCAGCTCCATCAAACAGCCCAGATGCAGACTGTCAGGGTTAGCCAGTGCTTCTGAAGATACAACACAGACTGGTACTATTTCCTGTCTAAGACATTCTGCTACTAGAGCATAACAAAAAAGGATCCATTAGGACACTCTACACAGATGAATGGTATTTTTAGCAGTAGACCATGCATTACATACAGCTTGCATATGGATGAACATGAATCCATACCTGATGGCACAATTGCCTTACGGTTTATTCTTTAGAACATGCCAGTTTGAAGTGTCTTATTCATTATCAAGCCAGACAGCACTAGAGTGAAACCCATACTGAAACTGTAGCACACCTTTCAATAACAATTCTGACACAGCTGCACCTCTGTGCCCAACACTACCAGAACACCTTATTTCTCTGTGCACAGCTGTTTGAAGGCTCTTTGCTGCTCTCAAGACCTCAAAAAAAAAAAAAAATTGAAATGGGAACCAAAGGAAAAGCATTTTCTCAAATACAAATGCTAAATGCTAAAGATGTAACAATACTACAGTCCTTCTAACATCCCTGCTGCAGAAAGGACTCCTGGCACATCTGTCTCAAATCCTGCTGCTCTGGAAGAGCAGTGCACAGAAAGAAGGCCTTGTGTTATCTATGCTCTGTACTTCAGATACTTGAATGGCTCACTCCACATCCCCACATCTTGATCAATATTCTCTCTGTTTCACTCACTTTCTACCCTTCTGTAGCTAATGGGGTCACATCTTAAGTCTAAAGAACACCATAAATTTTCTTGTGCTAGTCAGACTGTAAGATCAGGAGAGCAATGAGCTTCAAGCAGCTGCCTGCCAGCTGAAGCTGTCAGGATGCCAGTGCCACAGAGAGCCCTGATTCTTCACTCAGCTCCTGCCCACACAGCTGAGAACCGAGGCATCCAGACAGCACGACCCAGTCCACACCCCAGTGCTCCACCTCTGACTGCATGAAGGGAAACTGAAGAAAAAAAATGCTTCTTCAGCTCACTCCTACCTCAGGCTTTAGTGGTTATACTCTTCAAACATGTTCTAGCCCACCCAACTTACAGCTACAATTCTTAAACCAAACCATACACCCCCAAAATTTAAAGCAAACACTGCTGAGCACTACAATTCCTTTTCACAATGGAATGCCTCATGGAGAGTTGCACTGAAGGCTTTATGTCAGAAGGCACACAGGCAGACTCTGCCCATCTCTGTGTGTCCATATTGGTTTACTTTTAATAGCAAGAGAATAGCTGCTGGTCTTCCCAACTGTGAGCCCTTCTCCCAACACTTTCTTGCCCAGCCCTCAGGCATCATTAAGCAGAGCTGTCAGGACCAACAGTCCCTGCTCAGGAACACAACTCGTCAAGAAGAATGCTTTTCCTTTGTCCTTAATTCATATGTTGTGCAATTGGTTAGTTTTCATTCACTTTAGTAAAGAGAAAAGCCTTTTCCTCTCCTTCCTGCAATCAAGGTCTGTCCTTGCCTGCATTGTGTTATTTTGTTCCTGTAAGCCTATTTTAACCTTGCTCCATATAAACGACACAAGATTAAGTTTTTTATCTGTTTCTGAGATGTGTTTAATATTCAGATCACAACAGAGTTCACTGGGCTAGCATATGCTGTGTTCATCAGGGTTGACTTATATCCTAGTGTTATTTACTAAGAAATACCTGGTATAAATTCCATCCTTTTAGAGAGAGATGAGCACAACAGACTTGGAACAGAGCAAATTAAAGCAATTTTGGTTAATTGAGCCATTACTTATATTTTAATTCTTGGAATGGCTGGGCAGGCCTGTGTTCTATACAGACTAACAGCTTACAAAACACCCTTCTCTTTCCAAATGCAGAGGCTAGAGAAGAATTTGTGCCTTCACAAACTTCCACTCATATCTATTAAGACATTTAAAAACAAGAAAGCATTAGCCAAGGTGCTTCTAAACCTGTCACCACCTCTACCCTGTCAATGTTATGCTCTAGCAACCCCCCCAGAGACATGGTACTTCTTATATTAGAGACTGATTGATCAATCAGGCTCAGCACAGGTAAAAAAGAGAACACTATGAAACTAAGAAGTTGTATCAGGTACATGAATCTTCCAAAAAGAGCCTAACAATTTTATGAGCTGTAACTGGAGTTGATGACCTAGGCTGTTTCTCAGAGGTAGAGTCTGCACACAAGATTATTTACCACCACTGCTGAAAAAAGGCATATCTACTAACATCCTTACTCATGGGAAGCTTCCTCTTGCACAGCAATGAATCTTGTTAATTCTTAATAACACCAACACACATTACTACAGGGTTACTTACGGTTCTTATGCATTTATAGGTGATCATAGAAAAAAAAAAGTTATCTGAAAAGTGTATGACCTCTTGAACAAGTTTCTCAGGGGGGTGGAGGACTGGGTAAGAGGTTTGCCATTTACCTTGCTGGAAAGCCAGCTTTACCCTATGAATCTGTCACACCATTTAACACTGCAGTGAAGCTGAACCTGCAAACTCTCACAGCTACTGGCTAAGGACTGTCCTGCAGTTCATCTTTCCCAACACAGCCTTTTATAGATATCTGCACTAAACTGTCCTGGTAGAAGTGCCTTTTGGCTGCATGACCTGTGACTTCACCAGGGCCTTGGTAGGAGTCTGCTCTTCTTCTATGTAAATGTAAGTGGTTACACCAGTGCAATTTCTGAGTGTATTATCAGCTCAATGTTTGATTTCATCCTTGCTTTAGCAGAGTTCTGCAGGACTGACTGCACAATTCCTTCCTGTTCCTCTGAGGAAAACAACAACAGCAATAACAAAATTAAAGATGCTGACTTCTTCTTTTTCACCTGTATGAATGAGAGTCAGCGAAAATTATTATAGTTTCCAATCTTTTATATATCTGACCTGTAAACCTCTCAGTTCTCTCTGCCACAGATAATCCACACAACTCAAACTTAGCACTGGGAAAAAACTTCCTTTCTGCAGTTTGGCTCCACCTATAGTAATTCCACATTCTTCCCCCTTATGCAATGTAAATTTATTTTCTCACTTCTTTCACCCATTATATTAGTATGATAGATCCTCTTTTTAAAAATCGTTCCCTTACCTCTATAGGGAAACTCCTCCCTCCTCCTTCCCAACTGTATTTGATCCTTTGCCCCAGGACATCTATACTGAACAGAGACAAACTCCCCCATTGTCACAAATTAATAAAGTAATCAAGCAAGCTAAGCAGGTTGTCCAAGAATAGCTTGCACAGACAAAAACAGAGACAATCATAAAAAATATATATTAGATGCAATGTAAGGGCAGCAAGGACACAGTCTTTAAACAAAAATAAAACAGAAAAGAAAATAATAAATTATTCTTTAAATGACAGAAGCACTACAGACCACTATTATTAAAGTGTTTAACTCCTAAAGATGTAAATATGCACTATTATTAAGTCTGCCTGCCTGAAGCCTGAACTAGACCTCAAGAACTACACTGTCATTTCCCATTGCAGACCAGCATAATCCATCTCTTTTGTTGCTGGAGCCAAGTGTCTATAAGCACAAGCCTTCGGTCAATACAGAAGTTCTGGCTAAAAACCACTGCAGAGGATGCTCTACAGCAGCTGGATGCAATGTCAGCAGCGCTGCTGACCAAAGGCTACTTGGTTATGCATCAATGTAACAGCTCACAGTAGAGATTTGCTGTATCAGCAAAACCTGTCACAAGTAAAAATTAAGATACTGCAACTTTAAGAACTTTATGGATGTTAATGGTCAGTGCAGTCTTAACATAAAGTGCCTATCCACAGCTTTCAACTCACAGCTTTTCAGCTGATGAGAAGACCTTGAATGTTGATGAGTACAATCTCATACTTTTTTGCCTTAAACAATCACAAGAAGCCTACTTCCATACTTCCATTCAGTTCCATACTTCTGTTGACAATAATATATCAGAATTACTTTCAAGTAAAGTTACGCACAAATGTAATTATTCTTAGGGCCTGTCTTCTACTTCAAGGTACTTGCACAAATCATTTGCAAACTACAACCAAAGAGGGCTGGAACAGACCTGCTGGACATCTTACATGGAGCATGTATACATACATATAAAAAATTACATGTACATGACTACACTCACTGCATATATAGTGAGTAGCTAGTAATTATACATTTGTTATAATAGTACCATATGTATAATATAGTAGCTTATATATATCTACAGCAAGTGTAGTACCCATATACAGATGCTAGGTACAGCCATGTCTACCATCACAGGACTACTTAAAACTTTAACCACTTTATTCCTATAGCTATGCTGTCCATGAGCCTCAGGCCCCTTTGCAGATGAAACACGCTGCTGATGTGCTACCACCCCCTCTCAGAACCAGAACTCCCTCATTTTTGTTATAGTCACAGATTAAAACCAGAACAATCTCACACAGGGCAACACACCCAGCTCTGAGACTCCATTAGCCTCTTCTGCTCACTGTGCTTGGCAATGAACGTGAACTGTACCCACAAATCCAGGCAGGCTGCTCTTAGCACCTCAGCATGAATGCTCCCCTGATGCACATTAAGACTGCATTCAGCAATTATCATCCACAGAGCATTAGCAGTACACTTTCAGTTATTAAAGTTTCTCTCCTCTCCAACTGATAAACTTTTCTCAGCCAAAGACATTTACAAAGAAAAAAATGAAATCCTGTTGCTAGCTGAACAGTCATCTACCCCGTACAGTTGGGATTTAAGTAATTCCTCATTAGCAAATATGGCATTAGTATCTAAGACTAATAAATTAAGATTGCCATTCAAAGCTAATATGCAAACCACAATATCCTGTAACTAAGAAAAAAGATGATCAAAAGCAAATACCATGTTTAATCAGAGGCTATTTCAGCTGTACCTTTATTTGTCACACTTCCTAGATATTCTCCACCCTCATCTTTACAGAGGATTTTCGTAACACTTAACACTGAATAATCTGGTACAAGGAAGAGGAAACTATTTCACTTAAGAACCACTTAAGTGAGGCGAGAGAAAAATTACACAGCACTTGGTTTGTTTTACCAAGCCCCAGACTAAAACAGCCCTTGAATAAAATTATGCATTCACCTTCTCTTATTTACTTGCTTTTCCAAGGACTGACTGATCTTGCATGTCTGTTACAACCTCTTTCTCATTTTGCAAAATTGTAGGGGATCAGGTTGGCAGGGTTTTTTTTTTTTTTTGCAATGGGGGTCCCTGCCAGATAAGAACCAAAGCACCACTTTTAATTAAGTTTCAACAATGAAATGGGGTCTGTATATTTTTGGCAACCACTTAACAGTGTTCACACTCAAACTGTAACTGAGTTTTAAAATTAGCACCCATTTAAGAAGGGATAAAATAAATACTTCTCTCTGACAAGAGATAGCTGCACATAAAAGCAGTTTAGCAGTAGACGTAAAGCAGACCAAAATGCGATTGTGAATCCAGAGGTATTGCACCCCTGAGAATAAACTATTGAAACTCCTGCTGTTAAAGATAATGGGCAGAATATAGGCATGGAGCATGCTTGTTTCTCATTAGGAGACCTCAGTATGACCTCCATTCCTGTAACTTCCCACCTTCATCAAAAGTCTGGACAACAGACACCATTTGTTCCACCTATAAAGAGTAAAGCTACTTAGAAAACTGCACGTGGTTTCTATGGCACAGGCCACACAAAACATTCAGTATTAGTTCAACATCACTCACTTTTATCTAATATAAATATGCAGCTGAACACAGAAGCCTTCCCTTCAAGTTTCCTCACCACAACTCCCATCTGCTTCAAAAGACAGAACTTACACAAAGTGAATTTACACACCTCTGTCCATATGAGAGTTACAGCTCAGCATGTTTAATGTTGTGTTCTCTTGCAGCCACACACCACATCTCTTACAGATGGAAAGATGATGTTCAGAGTCTACAGCACACCTTAGTGTGATCTAAAAGGTTTCATTCCAAGAACACTACCCAGCAGCTACCCAGGGCAGCACCATAATTCTTTAGGCTAAAACCTAAGAGTTTAGCCTTTTAAATATAGCCAAGATGTCTCAATACTCAGAAGTACAGATCACCATAAAACTCAGTTTCTCTAGCCTTGTTTTGTAAGTACTAGAGACTGTTGCTTCTCATGAAAGACTGGATTCAGAAAACCATGTCAAAGCAGATAGCATCTGGCTCTGCTATCCCAGGATTTGGATTGCCTGAGGAAGCACTTACTATACATACAATACAGAACTTTCATGCTAATAATCTCTGAAGCATTTCAGCCAAACATTACAGGCTGGCTTGAATACTGTGACAGCTTTTGTATTTCTACCGACTTCTCAGTAATTGGCCTTCAGTCTCTGCATACCCTGACACACTCATTCTGCCAGTACTGACAATACAATGGGAAACTAACAAGCTTTGGGAACTGCATTTTTAGTAAAACTATAACGAGACAAATGCAAAAGTAATGCCATCAAGACTTTAAGATAAAGGTCTCTGAAAATGAGCTCACAGATTTTTATTTCAATCTTCAGGATACCATGGGACACTTTGTCTACTAGATGGAAGATGGAATGTGTGTATTTGTGATTTATACTCTTTTAATACAGTATAGTTCCTATGAAATCACAGTGAAGACACTTTTAAGTACGTTCACCAGCTAACTTTACAAAGTATACAAGTTGTCTCCAGCTTGCTTTACCCACTGATTCTATAAGAATTGTGGACTCATATTCCTTGGAATTAAAACTAAGTATTTGGGGAAGGGACTTTGGTTTAATAAAAATATTTTATGTAAGGCAGACTACTTCAAGCACTATTGGATAGGGTGGGGTCAGGCACTGCTCTGCTATGGAAGAGGCAAGTATCCTGAAGATGTACAAAGGAGCTTTGCTTTATCTCCCGAAAAGGGGTTCCTAGCTCCCACCCCTATGCCACCAACAGTGATTTATCCTTCCCCTCTTTCTTGAACCACCTCCCACCTGCACTCCCGGGCAGGTTCCGTCTTGAACAGCAGACTCTGCGTTACCCGAGGCCGGGTACACATGGGGAGAGCCTCAACAGGCACCCGCAGCCGCGGGGCACCGGCGGAGCAGGTCGGGGCCGCCCCGGGCTTCAGCCCCACCCGGCGCCCCGCTCCGCCCGGGCCCCGCGGGCACGGCTGCCGCCGCGGAACGCGCCGCCACGGCCCGCTGAGGAAACCGCTGTCGCAGCTGGGGTGGGAAGGTTTCCCAGCGGGGGCTGTCCCTCGCGTCCCCCACTCTCGCTCCCGTTCCCCACAGGCCCCCGGGGAGGGCGGGGCGGTACCTCGCTCCGCGGCACGTCCCGCCGCTCCCACCGGGCGCACGCTGCCTTTGGGCGGCCCGCGGCGCCTCAGCACCCCGCGGGCCGCGGCAGGTGCCGGCCCGTCCCTCCGAGGTCTTCCGCCCCTCCCCTCCCCGTCGCTAGCGGGCGGATGGCCACAAGGTGGGCGCTGGCAGCCCCGGCACGCTGCCGGGGGAAGTTTCCCGCCGGTGGAAGGGATGAGGGTCCCCGCGGGCGGGACGGGGCCAGGCGGGGCGGGGCGCGGGCGCACTTACAGGCGTCTCTCCTGCGGCTGCAGCTGCCGGTGCATGGCCAGGGAGAAGCCGAAGAGGCTGCCCGGCTCCCCGCGCCGGCTGATCACGTTTTCCGTGTCCAGATTGAAGGCTCCGGCCAGCCCCGGCAGGAGGGGCAGGTAGAAGAGAAGCGCGGCCGCCATCTGCTCCTGCGGCCGGGAACCTGCCGCTGCCCGCGCCACCGCTCCCCGGGGCCGCGCCGTGACGGAGTCAGAGACGGTGCCCGCCCCGCTCCGCCCCCCGCCGCCTGCCCGGCCCCCCGCGGCCGCTCCCGCCGCCCAGATCCGCGCCCTGCCCGAGGGGGGTGGCCGGCCCGGCACAAAATGATCCCCGGGGGCTGGTCCCCTTCCCCGGGACGGGTAGCCGAGGGTGCTGCCCCTCCTCCGGGGAGCCAGTCGCCTCCCCAGCCCGGAAGCCGCCGTGTTTCTGCTCTTCACAGCTGAAAATAAAGCCGTGCCGGGGGGGAGCCAGGGCCAGGGGTACCGGCGGCGGGAAGGGCAGAGAGACGGGGCATGGGAAGGGTAAGAGCTGACATCGCTCTCGGTGATGCTTTAGCAGCAAGCCAAAGTGCTGACCGTGGGCAAAACACCTTTCTGAAATGCTCTGAAGTTGATACAGAGCTATGGCCAGCGTGACCCCGGGATACAGTGCTTCTCACATGTAGTCTGTATTTGCCAAACAACACACGTGTGAGAAAAAAAAAAAAAAAAAAAAAAAAAATTAAGTTCTCCAGCCTCTCCTATCTCTGAAGAGATCTAAGGATTTTTCTTACCCCTACCTTCTGTTTGAAAACCATACATGGTTTGGGATCCCAGATCATTTTACCTGATGCTTTCACCCGTATTTCCAAAAGGGCATTTGCAAGCATAGCTTAAGGTACTTAATCCAACCGAGAGAGAGAGGTTTTGGTTTGTGTAATGAGATTTTTGGTGTCTTGCTCTAGTTTAGGGGAATGGATGTAAGGTTTTAAAAACCTCACGAGTGCCAAGCAATATGACACAATAGTGTTTTTCTTTTCTAACAATATGAAGATGTGAAGAGAGAAGCTTCTCACACAAGAAATTCCAGAAAATGTGAGAAAAGAGCAATCGAGACAGAGCACTCATATATGTTGATACTCCAAATAACTCCTTCTAGAACAATACTCCGCTCCCATGGAGATAATCCAGGCTACTTTTTCCAGAGTAATTATTCTAGGATAACTCCATGTATAGACAAGTCTTTGGCTTGAGTCCAAAAGACACTTGATCAAAAGAGAGTAGAAAACACACCAGAAATGTGCATGTAATATGGAAACAAAACATTATTTGTTAAAGTAGGCTCCCAGAATTTTATTGCTAATAGAGTCCTTCCCTGCTTGTTCTTCATGCCCAACTTATTCAAAATCTTAATCCAGTGTTCAATCACTTCATGGTCTGCCACAGCAGAAGATTGTACTGGCATAAACACTGCTCTACCATTTCATTAAAAGACCCATAAGAGGAAAGAGTCCCAGGCTAATTACAAGTAGGCTTACTACAATCCTTGTATTTCACAGTAATTAGTCAAGATTTGAAAACAAGTCTTAAAATTATGCTGAGATCTGTACCAAAGCCTTAGCAGATTGCCCTTCAGAACAATTTAAACTTGCATGGTTATAATACTCTTGCAGTAACTATAGTTACTTTTCAAGTAACACATGTACTTGATGACTTGTGTAAGGAGTCACAAATACTTTCATCCTGAGCCATCTGAATGATACTGGCACATTAGGTTCATCTGACTTCTCCCTCCCTCTAACCAGCATTGCCTGGGCATGTTGTACCTGTTTGTTGTTATCCACAGAGATTGCTGAGAGGAGTTTTCTCATCTCCAGATGCAGTAACAAGCATTCCAAGGCACAGTTATATTAAAACCTGTCTCAAGTGACCACAGCAGGAACAACAAAAATAGACCATATGCAGGGTGGAACAGAACTGTGCACAAACAGCTTAGAGTTACCTTGGATGGTCTTTCATAATTTTGTATTATTTTCTTTTGCTCTAGATGAGGAGAGAAAAAAAAAAAAAAAAGTTTTTAAAAAAATATTTCCTTCCTTTGCTCTTCCTCCAAAACAAACACGCTGTGGGTTATCTATAACCAGCACATACTTCAGGAATTCCTCTTTTGTACCATCCTTCTATAAAGGGGGACCAAGATTAGGTATGACAATCAATTAAACATGAGCACTCTGCTATGCATAATAAGAGTGATTCTAAGAAAGGCAATGACCAGATCAAAGCTGTGTCTCTGTTTTGTTTGGGTTTTGGTGTTTTTTTTTTTGGTTTTGTTTTTTTTTTGTAGTAAATGCTCTGCTATTGCTGAGTTTCCAAGCTGTCTGCTTATTAATGGTGTGTTGATACTCAGCCAAAAGGCTACAAGGTGTTCGCCTGCTGTGTCTATATATTGAGCCAGCCCTAGTGCTAGCAATACTTTCCTCCTCCATGCAACCCTATAGTTAATTAAAAAGGGGAAAAAATAATTCCTGGGGAACAGAAGAGGTGGGATGGAACAGCCAGATCTTGGCAAGACATTTTAGGCTTCCCCTGGAAGGAAAGCAAGGCAAGGCACAATGCTTTATATTTCCGAACTTTTATAATTAATATGAACAAAACGTCCTATGCAAAGAAGTGTACCACTTGTGGATACTCAACTGTGCAGCTCGAATGCAGCAAATCAAATGGTCCTGAAAAGCAAAAATATGTAAACAATCCCCTCACATTTCATTAAAAGACAGACTTGATTTTATAATTGATATAATTCCAGAATAAAAAATTACACAGGCCAAAAAGATTTGATTAATTCTATAAGTTCTAAAGCTATAGAGGTCTTTCAGTTCAGAGACAAACTAGGTTTAAGTGTTAGTAGCCTGGATCAACCTTCTGGGTGGTTTCTCCTGAATGCAATACACATACCATTTTTAGAATTGCACGTTTTCCAAATTATTTACTTTTATTGAACAAATGCATCTCAACAGCAAATAAACAGTTGGATTTTTATGCAGCCAGGTTATCAAACTATTTTTGCTTGCATATCTCCTGTGGCTGTTCTTGGTTCTCCGCTAACAATGAATGATGTTAGGATGAACAAACAGCAGCACAAAGTATAGAGGTCTGTGTAAGGGAAACAGACTGCTCAACACCATGTAAGTAAAATTTTATGCTCTGAACAGCCTAGAAATCAGAGCATCAAAATTGTCACTATTGTCCTATTTATGTCATTTATAACTGAAGGAAGTATGTCTCAATCTCTTTCTTTACTATCTTTTCAGAAAGATTCCAAAAATGCAGCTTTTCTGCTTGTTGCTATATTTAAATCAGATTAACTACAGTTCCAGATGAAGGTGTAACTATATTATTGTAACTTTTCTTCTTTGGTGTCTAAAACAGCTATAGACATCATTCTGCCATTCTTCTCTGGCTTGCAAAGTAAAAGTATTTTATCTCTGCAGACAAATTGTTTTCAATTTAAAATTATATTCCAGGTTTACAGTCTTGGAGTCTGAGCTTTTAATATTTAGTGTAATGGCTTTAACTTAATGTTTCTATATAATATCAAAGTATTACACAAATAAAAATATGAGTTGACAAAAATATTTCAGTCCAGACACAGAATTTTGACTAACACTACAACCAGCGTTATATAGCAGTTCTTTAAATCTTTCATGACAACAGAGTATTTTTCCACCCAAGCTGTCAGGTACATTCCTTAAGTAGTTTCAGAATGACCAGCCTGGACTGTTTGGAGAGTAAACATCTTTGTAAACATACTTGGAGGCACTTCTGAGCGTAGCTAGGCAGAGATCAGAGAAATACTGGTGACAAATGTTAACTAAACAGCCACAGTTTGGATTGCTGTGGAAGGAATTACGGATTATCCTTCAAAATTACTGATAAACAAGTCATAAAAGTGCAGTCATTTTTAATATCTTTCTATTATAATTTAGTGGCTAGATAAACCACTTTGTAAGATTCCCCTCCTAGTAAGGGCAACCTAAACTCATGCCTCCTTACACACATTGTAGGCTCCTTTAAGGGCCCATTTTTTGGCTCTCTCACATCTTTTACATCACCATGGGTGAAACTTGTAGCACTCACTGCATGTTGGACCTGTCTATACCATGTGTACTCCTTGATCTACAACACTGTTCTGCATGTGAAATCTTACTTATCTTGTACCATTGGTCACTAGGACAGAGAACAAAACCCCATACCAGGTGCAAAATTTGGGGCAACTTCAGCCAACCCTTCCTCAGTCTGTTGATGTGTACCTCTTCCAGACAGCTTGGGACAAAACTGCAAACTACTTCTCATAGCCAGCAAAATAGATTGAAAAAGTAAGCCAAGCATTTATAGGGAAGGTGCTGGGGTGGAAGAGAGGAAGTTTACAATCAATTCACAGGATCTCTGTAGAGACTCTCCCCAGGAACTCAGGAAGTAAGATGAACCTTTATGGGACATATTTTAACTCCATTAAGAGCCATAAATAACCATTGTCCAGGACAAACCACTTTTATTCCCCTAACTTGCACACACTGACTGAAAAGTCTTTGGCCACCACCCAGAGCTCCAAATAACCTTAATATCACTTACCTCCAAGAGCTGCACTGGGTGCTAGACACACAGGACCTGACCGTGGGACAGAGTCTGCAAAGCACAAAGCCAGGAATTAGAGTCACTTGAGGAATCTGGCCTGGAGGTCACTATTTAGCTTACTATAATAGCCCAGTGTAGCTGAGATCTCCAGCCCTCCTTGCCACAAACTAGTGGTAACAGCTGCTTGGTCATTACCACACTTGGTACACCTGCTCCTCTCATCAGCTCCTGAATCAGACCCAGCTGTAGGGACAACCAGCTGGCTCTTTGGCTTTGGAGGTGAAGCCCAGGCAGTTTGCAGAGTGGTTTCCAATGACTGACAAGAACCATTCGAAGGTGAAAAAAAATTCCCAAACCAACACACCAAAAACCCAGGCTGGTGTATCCCATCAGTTTAGGATCCTGATAAGAAATCTGACTTTTTTTTTTTTTTTTTTTTTTTTTTTTTAATATGGATTTAATTTTGTTGATAGTCAATAACAATTTTATGATTGGTAGTACAGCCACCTCACTTACATGTGTCAATCAAATTCTGTCTGCCACTGATTCAAAAGCAGCTGTGTTCAAGACAAGTTTAAACATGGCTTTCAGACCACTGCAGACAAAGCCCTTAGAGGCTGTATCCTTGGGTAAGATCTAAAGCTAGCAGCCTTAGAAAGATGCTTCCTCTGCTTTCTTTGCTTTTTCTTTCTATAGAAGCAATTTATCCTTTTTTTTTTTTTTAATAAAAATTATTCTAACAAATGTATTCATGTTTTGCTTTAGATTAACAGTCTGATTTCTGAAGACCTGAACAATCTAGAATCAAGACCACAGTAATCTTTTTTACTTTGTAAAAAAATTACCATTTGAAACTATTTCTTTCCTGAAAAAGATCTAGTTTTAATTAATCCTAGCCATTTATATCAACCCATAATGAATGAATCCAATCTTATCATACTAAGTCTCACCTCCTAATGTGCTCACTAATTACAAAAAGATTTATTATGCAAGGGCTGGGGAGAAAAAAATCCTAAATAAAGTCTATAAAGTCTCAATTCATTCAGGATATGAGGTACTGTCTGAATGAAAATCATGTTGCTCTCTCTCCCTGCTCTGCCTGGATGTGAACAGCAGTTCCATGGAAGCCATGCACATACTGTAGTAGTTCTCATGAGCTCCCCACTGAATAATGCAGCCTTTAGCTTCTGGAGCTTCCCAAGTTGTTATACTGAAACAAAGGATTCTTCTACCTTTATGCCAATTTACTGTATTGCTATTTTACATGCAAAAACTGTCAGATACTTTAACTGTCTCATTTAGTCCAAAATACTAAGGAATTAAGAAACTCAACAAATCAAGAAAATCTGTAATCCAAGGGAGAATTTTTTAAAATACCACTGCTTTGTCCAACCACTAACCATTTACATCCACAAAAGGAAAAAGACTGAGGTCTTATATCCAGTATTTTCCAATCAACTGCTTCTAGTTGATTATTAAAACAACTATGTTAAATTTAACAGGAAGATTTTTTTATTATTATTATTCCAGAATAAGACAGCTCACACAAGTTAATCAGGAACAGTATCATAAACATGACAGAAGTATACATTGGGGGGGGGGGGGGGGGGGAAGGTTACTCTGCAATTCCATTTTTTTTCATTTAAAAGATGCATCGCATGATGCTACCATGACCAGGCAAAAAATTGCAAATCTTATCAGTTTTGCAAACAATTTGACAGAAGCTGTTGTGTTGGCTTTGCTGACTTCAAATTATTTTTCTATTGATTATTTGCTGCAAACAAATAAAATCTGGGACAAGGAAGGAAAGGTCATCATTAATTATGAAAGTGCAAATTTTTATGTTGTATTGGAAAGGTTCTAAATGCAGTTTTGAATTTTGTATTCATTGTGTCAGTTTTCTTAATATTTTTTCCACATCTTTCTACACATCTAAATTTCAAGTGCCCTTCCTAGGAAATAGTTTTTTGCCTTTCAGACAATCAGGTTTTCAGGCACTGAATTTTAAATAATTGGTAAAAGATTTAGGGTACAAAAACCTTTCCAAATGTCTATACACTGTAACTACTCTAATGTTTATTTTCAGACCATCACATAGTTGGTCATTGTCTCCAGATTAATTCTGTCAAGAAATTTTCTCTCAAATTTTCTTTTTGAGAGTTCTAAAAATCAGATTTTCAACTTTCCTACAGTGATCACATTTAGACAAGTCCAGCCTTATTTTATGTGATTAGAGAAACTATTCTAAAATACACATTATAACTATGTATATATTATTCAGCTGCAATCTACAATTCCTGTGTGGGTGTGCTGGGAGTTCTCTACTTTGTGTATTTACGTGTCTCTCACACAAAGAGAAGATCCCAGACCTATCCAGGCTCGTTCCATACATCTGGGAGCATGAATGACTGAGGAAGGCAAGATGATACAGTCAGGGATAGGTGTTTTCAAGTTTTCTTTGGGGCTGTACCTTTCCCATTATTTTTTGCATGGCACGCATAACATTGCTTTACCTGTGGGTGGGTGCTTTTAATACATTCCAGAAAAACACTATGTTCTCCAGCACACAAGCAAGTAAAATTCTGTGAATGAAATGCATGCATCTGTTCCTATTACTCAGCTTTTTCTAAAGTCAATCAGCATCCCCAAGGATCAAGGTTCACATTTGCTTCTTGAGTGCAAATAAAGGTACGTTGACCCATTTTACTGTGGATTTGTTTTGAACATTCATCAAACAAAATGCAGTTGTTCTATAGTAATGATCTGCTTTCCATGCAGAACATAACAGACTATCTTAAAGTATATTCATTCTTTCCCTGTGAAGTATAGCAGTATTAAAATCATTTCACAGTGGAAAAGACTGATGGTCTACTTAAGGGCAAGAAATTGAACCAGTATCACAGAAGAAAGCTACAACAGAGCCCACAGCCAGATCTGGTTTCTGGATTCTCACTCCTCCTCTGCCTTGTTATAAAAGACCCATCTGAATTTGTAAATTCACAAGTTCTGCACAGCTATCAGCTGCTGAGCTGGGATCTTAGGGACATTTGGCTGACAGTCCCCATCCTGCAAGTACCATGCTCTGTTAGTAAAAAACATCTTCATTGTAGGTAAGCACTAATGTCCCTCATGATGCTTTCTGACTCTGGGAATTTTTGCAGTATAGTGTGGTTGCAGCTGTCCTCGTAAGACAGCAAGAGTTCAATGTTAAAAAAAAACACTTCTGTTTAACTTCATCACTTCATTTTCACATCATATTTAAAGACTCCAGGAGTTCTCTCTGTTCCACTCTAACTTTCAACATTCCAGTTTTCAAGCCCTTTATCACTGGAGCCAACAGGAGATTACTGGGAGAAGGAACTGATTTGTCTGTATATGTGGAAATACAACTACCAGATCCACCAGGTGTGTGCAGCAGCTAGAAAAGATATCTGAGCAGATGAGCATTCTGCAGACTGTAAGCAGCAATCAACAGATGTTTCAAGCACTTGCTGACCAACTGCAGGGAGCAGAGCAATCACCATGCAGTGGGATCAGGTCACAGTACAAGCCTGTGCCTGTGAGGAGTGACTGCACCCCCTTCAGATCCTGTGTTCCTCAGGCTGCACGCCAAGTTTATTTCAGCCTTGGGATGCCAAAATGACAGCTGCTTTGGGAGGGAAGAATCAGGGTATCAATCTTATGGGGAAAGTTTGCATCTTTTAACAGCCTGTGTGGTGTCAGGAAAAGGGCAGTCAGTTTGCAGATATGTGTGACCCTTAACCACAGACTGCATGTGGAATTAATATTTAAGTCAATTTAAACGGCTTCCCTAAATGTGTAGGCAATAGGCTGGCCCTATCTAAAAGCTAAACCATTGTGGTGAAATAAGATTAAAATGTGGTGAAATAATACATTAAAACATTCTATTGTAGATAATAAAATTTGAAGTACATTTGAAATAATAGTCTTATAGCATTAGGTAGTCTTGATACCAAATTGCCACTTTGCTTAGCAGCGGTTCTGTATCTTCTCAATAAGTTTTTGTCTGTGCTTAGTATTGCTGGGTGCATAGCCTTATTCCAATTTTACAATAGCAGACATATCTGTGATTTACTTCAATCTGAACAGCAGCTTTTTGCTGAAGTTTATGATAGGAAGTGCTGCATAGTTTCAGTGTGTTCATTCTGTTATTTTGTAATTCTTGCTGCACATACATGATGATAAAGTGATATGCAACTTTCAACTAGAGTGTCCTGCTCCCTATCTCCATGTATCCTGTTTCCATTTGAGGTACAAAAGATAAAGCAGTGTGCCACAGTCCACTGGGAGTTATTTTAACACACACTTGATCTGTAAAGTACCTGAGTTCTTTCATCTTTTGTGGATAACATCACACAATGGACTGAAGTTGGGTACCTAAAAAAAAGTCTGACCTCAGATATATATGTGTATGTACATATAGATCTTTACAGATGCCTCTGTGACCCTGCATTCCAGTACCTCAAGCTAGGTCATGGAGGTATGTTAAGTACCTCCAGGCTACCACAAACCTGCTCTCTGAATCCCTCAGAAGCTCCTTGCTTTGCTGGCCAAAGGTGCCTTTTCCTAAGGGGTATGGGAACTCACTGTCAGCTCAATGCTGCTGGTGTGCCCCAGAAAGTATGGGACAGAACTCTGCAAAGAAACAGCAGCTCTGACCAGGCTGCCACAACTCTTGCTGCATTTCCTTATCTTTTTCTTTATCCAACACTTTCTTATCCTTTCCAAAACATCTGTATAATCTTTATCACTGCAAACTGTGTACACCTTGGCCTTGCATAGACTAACACTGTAATTCTCATATCTGTGAAGTTTTACTTCAATGGCACCGTGAGTCAGAGCATTAATTAAAATAAAATCTAAATATCAAGCCTCCTTACTAATCTGGTATCACAAAACGTAAGATTTTCAGTTCTTAGTACAAGGAATGTTTTACTCTGCTTAGTGTGAGGTTAATACCTAGCCAGGTCTATCTTTTTTTATTAGTAGAAGTAGTAGCAAGTCAACAGCACCTTTTAGTAAGACTAAACTAGTCTTGCAAGACAAGTTTCTACAACGCTGCAGTATGATTTTTAATGTGATTAGAAAATCAAGACTAGAACATATGCCCACACACATCCTCCACAATCAATTTGCAAGATAGGGAAGATGTTAGAGATCTCTGTTGCACACACTTTATTTTATCCCAAATACCAAGTTCCATTGAGAAAGAGGGTACAGCCTGTGAAGAAACTAGAAGGTTCCTTGATCAACCCCAAAAAGACAGGGACTGCACTACCCTTACCACAAATCTCCCTCTGCAGGTATTTTCCCAGCCTGGAGATGTTCAAGAGGTAGCCACAGCTGGGAAGGTCTCATTAATATACATAGCTTAATCACTATTAATAATTAATTAATTAATATAGCAGCTTAATTGCCAACAACGCTCCAGGGCTGAAATGGCAGGAGGCACTGTGATGTTTTAGGAACTCACAGGTGGACTCTTTGTCCTCTCCAAATCTTGCAGTCTATAAATTTAAAAGCTAGAGCTGTGACTTATTGACAGGACAGGACAAATATTCACTTTTCTTAATAGACCAATACTGAGGAAAAGTCTCAGTACATGACAGAGTTTCATCCACTGCAATTTTCCTTCTTCCCCAACAGTTATAACATCATAATTTTAATTTTCTTAAATAACAAGCATACTGACTCAGAAAAAAAGTTCAGCCAGCCCAATATCCTGCCTAACAGTTGTCAGTAGTAGCCACCTGGAAGAGTGTGTAACGGAGTGGCATTCTCTTACTTTCCTGATGGTACCCTGCAGATTACAGACTTTGTTTGTCCGTAGTTTCATTCAGATCAATACTGAGTGACAGTTTCTAATTAATAAAATCTAATTTATGTTTATAATTAAATTATCAGCCTCTACAGCAACTGTGGAAAAAAGAAATGCAATTAAGTTGTACACTGTGTGAAAATGGACTTTTGGCTTCAAACTTCCCTGCCCAATAATTTCACTGTGTGACCCCTGTATTATATGACTATAAGTGAATGAGCATTCCTCAGTCATCTTATTCATTATTTCCTAAACTTCTGACATACCCTACTTCAATCATCTGTTTTCACACAGAAGACTCCTTGTCCAATTCATATACCAAACAGAAATCATTATGTTTCTAAACACTTCAGGCATTCTTTATGCTTTTATCATTTCACTATATGCCTTTAAGACAGAATTGTCAGAACCCCATACAGAGCCGAAGACATGGAGTTACAGCAGTAATATAATTATACACACTGGTGTGGTATTCCCTTTGTAATTCCTAATTTTGTAATTCCCTTTTTGACTGATACTAAACACTGAGATGACAATGAACTTGCCACAGGAAGACCAAAATCCTGGGTGGAACAAATTAATTCAGAGTCTATTTTTTAGTTCATATACTACTTTGTACGGTACAGACTTTAGTCTGGCTAATTTATTTCTCAGTCACTTACATAGCTTTAGTTTTTGACCTGCAAATAATTTTATAGAGGCAGCAAACACTATTGCCCTATATACTGACATCCCTTTCTTAGGTCTTTAAACATGGCAAAGAGCGTACATCCCCACCGGGATCTCCCTCCCATTTGCTTCCTTCTTTTCAGCCAGCTCTTCATCTACAAAAGGATCTTCTCTCCACTGCATACCAGTTTAAGTTCTCTAGAGCTCTAAGCATCTTGAAAATCCAAGGAGGTTATGACAACTGACTCATCTTTTTATCTACAGGCTCGTTGTCTGCATGAAAGAATTCCAAGAGGTGTGATATCCCTTTGCAAAGTTCACATTTTCCATGTATCCACTAATACTGTTCTCATTACAATTACTCTCATGTTCCTGGCTTAGAGGTCAGCCTAGTTTCTGTAATTCTCCCAGTGACTCCACTTCAAACTCTTCTCAGCTGTGCTACCCTTTATTCCTCTGGTACCACAATGACAAATGACAGTTAAAACTCATTCGGGGGGAGTCCAGCAATTTCACACATGCACTCCTTCAAATCTAAAGAACAGTAAATCTATATAAAGCTCACAATAAGGAAAGTACTGAATAAGGTGATAATGTGCTAAGCAAACACGTTGAACACACAGAGACACACAGAATCATTACTTCCATGCTCATAATTATGCACTTATGTTCTGTTGGAACATGTGCAATTGCCAAACCAGAGCCTAAAACCAGCAGGCTGCTATCTGCTCCTTATCCCCACGACTTACCAAGTTTTGACCTCAGGAACTGAAGAAGAATCATAAACTTAGAAGTCATGTCTGCCTTTTGGAAGGTTACAAATATCTCCTCCTCCCCTCACCCTCCCAGTTACCAGCTAGGGTGTAAGTCTCCCTAGTACAAATAACACCCAATGCACCCTGTTTTTTGAAGCAAGCTGCTGGTAGCATCTCAGTGTTACAACTCAACTGGCAGCATCAGAACCCTCTTAGGAGGCAAGAATCAGTGAAAATCTCTTTAGTTTCCGTGGGCCCCTGTCATCCTCCATCAGTGACATCATTAAAAAGGAACCATTTTCAAGCAGCAGCCATTTTCTGAATTCTCCATAGTTTTTCCATAGCTCAGCTCTACTGTCTTCTCACCTCCTGTTTCATCATGAGAACTCAGGCTACCCCTGAGCACTTGCTATTTGCACAGCACCTGAGAAGTAAAGCACCTCAAATATTTTTTGGAAAGACATATGTCTCATGTTACAGAAACTGCATGACTGCAGCAAGCCAACACCTAAATATTTGTGTGCCGTGTCTCCACATGCCTTCATTACAAAGACATAACCTCAGGTGTTATTTATATGAATGCACAATCATAGCTATAAAATTCTTGACAGTTCCATACAATCATACCTATGAACTGTGCAGATGACTGTGGACTCCTGGTTGAGCAATAATCTTCCAGTGGATCAACCTCTGTCACCACAGGAGAAAGGGGTTGTCAGCACAGATTGTTCTTCTCTACAGAAACAAGTAGGGCTCTGTCCTTTTTCTGAGACTAGCCAGGTATTTCCCTTGCACCAGAAAGGATGGTTCTTCAAGGCTGATGTTCCACTGCATTGTTATCTAATCAATATACTTCTCATTCTAACCCATAATATCCAACATAGCATTGCATCAGAATCCATAACATTCAGAAACCGTGTCCAGCAGAATGAATATGTACTTTAGGGAGCACATTTCCACATACTTGCAACTTACTACTTTTCCAAACACAGTGTGTTTGACCCTTTTAAATTTTATAGCACTCAATAGATAATACATTAAGCAGAATGGAAATTCATTGTTCAAAGATGTAAAAAACATTATTTTTATATTTATTTTTAACAGTGCTTTAGAATCTGCACCTCAGAAATGTAGTTATTAACTATAGAAAACCTGAAGACTTTTACACAATCTGCAAGTGCAAAGAAAAGTATAACAGGTTTTCAGATCTGAACAGAGAGGATACTTACATATTTATAAGGAATAACAAGAAATATGAACTAATATATTTTAAGTATTTGCTAACTGCTCCAATTGCTAATTGCTGAGAAATATTTATTTTACTGAAAACTGCTGTTCTAGAACTTCTAAGAAATTAAGTTCTCTTTTCAACAACCACCATGTTTCAAGATTTGTATTTGTCAAAATCAGAAAAGACACATTTGGAAAGAATGAAACACTGGGAGTTACAGCTCTCTGGTGATAGGTTTTTGGATGAGCACCCAAGTTTCCGTTCTCTCCCCCTTCTCTATAAATCACTGACTGATTCTTGTTACAAAACTTAATTTCTTGACTACCTAAGTTGTTTTATATTTGTTCATATAATTTAGGTTGAATAATGCAGGAACATTTGGTAAGAGAAATGAACAATTTAGAGATATTTAAGCCCTACTCCTGAAGATGCACATATGCTAACTTTATTACATGAGTACTTCCAATAACTGTAAAGGAAGTAATCATTGGAATATAATTAGGCATATGAGTAAATACACGGAAAACAGAGGGCCCAGTCAGCTGCTAAATATAGGAATTTAGTCACTTTCTTATTTAAAACAAGCATGTTCAAAATGAGATCTGCAGATCTCAAACAAGGCCTGACAATTGACTTCTGGACAGCATATTCCAAAATCCCCCTTTCAGAGACATGGCTTGGCATGCTGAATGATGTGGACACTATCTCAGCTCTTGCCTGGCACCTGTAGCTGTGGAGTGGCACATGCATGAACACAGAGAACAGCTGTGTCTGTCTTTCCTGCCCCTGCCTTCTCCCAAAACACATCTGCCTGGTGCAAAACCGTGAAAGGCAGGTGCTCAGTGTCACCACATGCGGACAACACAGCCAGCTCAACACTGCCATGGGCAGGGACACCTCCCATCAGACCTGCTAGTGATGCTGGTGGCACTACAGAAGCCATCTCCCTCTGCTCCAGACTTCTTTCAGCAAAGGGGACTGAAACACACTGAGAAAGATTTTTTCCCTAACTCCAATTAATATGCCCTATCATGAACCACAGAAACACAACCTACTCAAAAGAGCAATAAATCCCACTTTGTTTTCTAGTGAGCAGCAGTAGTCTCTTCTTCCTATTACACTTGACATACCAGAGCTTTGCTTATGGCCATATTAAAAGGCATGGACTGTTTTGCAGCCACAGTCCTATTCTTTCTGGGAGGATATATTTTCTTTTGTATCTTGTCCTCCTTTCCTCCCCACTATTTTGATAACTTTTTAGGTTTTAGTTGCAGGTACTTAGCAATGTTTACCATTCTTGCCTATAGCCTGATACTGCTTTCAGCCTACACAAAAGGATGAAACCAAAGAGCCAATCTCTGTGTTGCATATACCTTCAGTTGCACAATATTTCTGTCCTGCAAGGTTAGATTTTTTTCAATTTCATATGTAAAGAAGAAACAAATGAATGTTCATTTCTAAGCCACTTCTTACAATCCATGAGAAGAATTAACAAAAAGAAACATTTGTTTCAGTATTATTATGAGCTCACCCCCGTCTGTTTTATAGAAACAGTGGCAGGATTTGAATGAAAATATGTGAAGAATGTGCAGCACTCTTGTGATGGATATGGCATTTCAGTGATCTAATTTTAAAAGAAACTAAGTAAATGAAATGGGGAGAAGAGAAAACCTGATGGAAAGTTTATTGAAGCACAATTTGAGAAGGAGAGCTCTGCAGTGTACTTTGAAAAGAAATCCATTATGATACAATTTTTAAGCCACTTTCCCTATAATTTTCATGAGAAGTTGCTATGCTACAGTATTTTTTTAGAACATACCTGTCCTATGGTAGAAAAAGTGAACTGAAATTATTTACTGTAGCTTTTTACAGCTTTCAGATCTCAGCCATACCTACCTGGAGATACGCATGATGCCAGATCCAAAACCCTTTTCATGGTTTTCTACAGACTATTTCAGGCTGGTTTTCTTTCTTTGTCACTTATTTCCTGAAACTCCTGAGGCTGAATTAGATGGTTTCTTATCTGACCTGCACAATGCTATGGAGTGCACAAAAAAATTTCAGAAAGCATCTGAAAAAGGTCATCTCTGGCAAAGGAGTGGGACTGTGGCATTCTTATCACAGGACACGGGGACTGTGCTATTGAATGGCTCTAGAAGTAGCATGAAAAGGTATTTTAAAATTGCCCTTAGGACATATGGAGAAAGTCTGAAATATTTTAATCTTATTTTGCATTTTAATTTCAGAAATATCAGAGAGGCAGCAGGCCCAGATTCCCCAGTCACAGCAGAGTGATTTCTCAGGAAGTTTTAATATTTGCTGGATCAAATTTTTGTTTAAATTATACATATTTTTTCCCTTCTAAAAGCTAATTTTAATGTACTAGAGCTATTTTCCATTCTGTTTATTCTTAGGCTCTTAGTATTTAAAACACTGAAATTGCAAATGTAAGTTAAACACAACACATCAGCAGTCTACCAGTCCATGAACAAGCATAGACTGCCTCAGACCTTCTCTGCATAAGTACACTTGAAAAAGGAACAGTCTCTAGATTAGGCTGAAAAAAAAAAAAACCAAAAAAACAAACATTGAAATAAATTAAGCAGGATGAGTGAAAAACAAAGTTATGACACTTGTTGGCACTCAGTGAAGAAGCAAGAGGGGAGATAATGTGCAGCCACTCCTCCTCTCCTTGTTTCTTAGTCAGCATCCCTATACAGCTGACATACATCCCTTGCTGCAGGCAGTGGGAGGTTCACACACTGCCCTTTTCTCATAGGAAACTGAGAAGACAGCAAGGCTTTTAGGTGTTTTCATGCCTCCTGTTTAAAGCCTTGACCAATCGATGTCTCATCTGACATAAAAAACCTCTTCCCTGCAGCTGCTCTGCATGCCCGAACACCCCTTCCCAAAGGGAACCCCCAGCTCTTGCTTTTCCCCGCTTTCACTTCTGTAATTACTGGGTTTGGTTTTTTTTTCACTTCTTTCACTAGTATAATTGAAGTTTTTCTCCTTGTCTGCTCATTTCCAGGATGCCAGACAAGCTGGGGACTCTGGTGCAGCTGCTTAACACCTCTCATCCCCGAGCAGAATGGATCCAGGAGGAGAGCAGGGACCAGCTCTGGATCGCTGCAGGTACAGAAGTCCCCTGGATAACTGTGCACTTCAGGCAGCCCCAAATTTCCCCCAGTGCTCACCCCAGCACCAACAGCACAAGCCAACAGCCTGTTTGCTGCCCTTCCCCGGCCTGTGCTTTGGGTCAGGTTGTTCAGTGCATACTTTTCCTCCCAAAGGAGTGCAATGCATGTGGAAAACAGTCTGGTGCTCTGCTCTAGTCCCAGCACAGGGCATGAGGGAGACAGCTCCGGGGCTGCCAGGACTGTGGCTGTTCACCATGGACTCCTGAGTACTGGGAGGCAGGAAAGAGGGCAGTGGGACAGGCAGCAGTCAGAGGAGGAGTAAGGGAACAAGGGAAAAGGAGAACAGTGAAGACAGGATGGAGCAGCCTTGATGCCTGAAAAATCAAAGCAAATTAAGAGCTGCTATTTCTCAATTCCCCCTCCCCACTGCTGGGAGCTTTGCTTGTAGCTGAGAGGTGACAGCAGTTTCTTACTAGCAGAGGAACAGTTCCTCTCTGACCTCCCAAGCTACACCAGCTGGAGAGCTGAGGGGGCTGGAACTGGGAGGAACTGGGTGCTCTGACGAGGCCACCACAGCTGCCACGCTGATAGGCAGGAGAGGCACGCAGGCAATTCCTGCTGGCTCTGGGCTGCACTGGCAAACCACACTGTGCATCACCAGCCAGCTATTAATAAATACAGGAGTAAGAAAGATGCCTCTGCCCTGACTTCTTTAAAAGCCCAAACTTAACCTCCAAATGGGTCTATTTCTGGCTGTTGGTCCAACCCCTGATTCCCGGGCAGGAGTTTCCCTATCCAGGCATACAATTCCTGCTGATTTAAGCAAGCTCAGTGTTACAGCCACAGCAAGACCTGGCATGAGGCAGTCTGAGGATTTAACAAAGTGAATTTTGTTGCTGCTTAGGCCATCATGTAACTCATGAAGGGAACTGCACTTGCACAGCAGTACCTTACCCACTAACACACTCCTTATGTTTTTGCCTCTCTGCCTGTCCTCCAATCCTACTCAATAAACAGTCCAGTCTGATACTTGCTGATCCCCCTGTCTGCATTACAGAAGTCCCTGACCTCTTGATTTACAAAGCACAAGACAGCAGAGCTCATCCCTGAGTTGGCACTGACCACCTCTGAGGTCAGGAAGGGTTTGGATGGACACAGCAATCTGGCTGAGAGAACCTGCACATAAACACAAACACAGTATTAGATCTACACTAACCATGCAGCTAAGGCATGGGTCCTTGTAAACCAACAGACAAATAACTAAACACCTCAACATAATAAGGATTTAGGAGAAATGGCTCTATTGTTTGTAAAAGAGAAAAACAACATTCTGAAAACTGATGACATTTCCCTGTTTTCTGCAGCACAGAGTTTAAGTCTCCTCATGCAACTCTGCAAAAATATACTTTATTATTTTGCCACCTTATTAGATATTTTGGGGACTGAATTACATGGAATGCTCCACATATGGCATCTCATTAGCAGATATGAATTTAAAAAAAACTCCATTGCAGTCTTCTGTCACATGGAAGTAAAGTCTTGAAAATTAAATACAATGGTACTACTGGGATGTAGAAGAATCCTCCTGCCTCATTAAGAGAAATTCTTAAAAAGCCTTCCAGAGAGAATAGTCAGTCTTTTTAATTGTTTCACTCTCTAGAGGTTTGGAGTTGCCTTGTTTCCTTTCAAGTGCCCCAAAACTCTAGAGGGGAAGCAGTTGTTTCCTGAACACCAAAATGCTTTGTCATTTACCAAAAAAAACTGCCTGAAATAGTTGCCAACCTTTGTTTTCCTCTCCTCTCCAATTAAAGATGTAGAGATGTAAAAAAAATTGGTCTGTCTTCTTTATCCTCTCATTCACCTTTGGCACTGATCGATCCACTTTCAGCAGCCAGTGCTCCCCTGGACAGATGAAAGGGACTTATCTTGAATTTCCAGCTCATGTCCCAACTGTGAAATCACTCTCTCCTCTCCCCGTTGCATTTAGCAGAACGTGTATGGATCCTTCTGGGAGAACTCAAGAGCCCCTTTATGGAGTGGCTGGGGCCTCAAGGACACAAATGCCACTGGAAGGAAACATGTTACAGGAACAGTGTCATGGGATCTCCAACAGGGTATCAAGGGGTGATGCATCAGGGATGTTTGAGAAACTCTTCGGTGAGCAGGCCAGTTGATCTTTTCTTGGAAATCATTGATCTCAAGAGTTGGAGATATGACTGGATCTTGTAGAAAGCAAGACCATGATGGAATATGTCAGTAAAAGTTTTTCTTAACTCCCAGGGGCATTTTCTGCACAGCCTATGGCCACAGGGGGGGAAAAGAGAGAAGCTGCCTCTCCCCAAAGCAGCCCCACCTTACCACATCCTTATTTTGTCCTCACTACCATTTTTCACTGTTGATACTAGACATACTCCCCCATTTACACACCTTTGCTACTACTACGTGGAAAAGTAGACACAGCCCTCAGAGCTTCAGGGAAAACACTGAAGAAAGTGGAGTAACCGAGTATCTACTGATGTCCTGATATACCATGAAGCCCCGAGACACCACTTCTCCACAGAACTGAGATCTCATCTGCAGTACTGTTTTATTCCTCTGCTCTTTCTCTATAATCTCACTGTATGTAATGCTTATCCAGATGCACCCATCACTCATACACCACCTCTGACCAGCAGGCAGCCACTCAGCCATGCAAGCACGGAAATTTCTTGGCAGAGTTTGGATTCTAGTGCATAGCTTTACTAGCACAAAAAGGAATTGTAAAAATTGAGATTTCTCCAACAGCTTCTGGGACCTGCTGGCTGGCATCTCTGGACAAAGACAGCAGCACTTCTTGTGGTGGCCACATACAGTACTATGCCAGAGGCTCGGGTAGTTTCAGCATGCTAATGCTGGTAATGAGGTTGTGGCAGCACAGATGATCACACATGGATGAGAATTCAATTACTCACCCCGCAGTTAACACACAGTGAAAGCAGACTACAGCCATGCAGCCTCCACAGCTTTCATTTTATAACATGCCATTGAATCTCCATCAAATAATGACAGCTTTGTCCAAAGGGCTGGGGCTGAGCTGGGGGTGTCACATCTTGTTTTGCACAGCCCATGAGAACCCAGCTCAGGCCCTCGCCTGCTGATGTGGAGGCACCACTGCCTGCCCCAAGCAGAACCTGAAGTTGTGACTTCAAGATTAAAATACTCCTACTTTGTTCCCTGTCCCCAGTATCCTCCCAGCTTTACAGTCCAGATGCAGTTACTGTAGCTCAGCAGAAATAAAGTAATCCCCCTTGAAGTCCTGAAACATATTTTTGATATTTTTTTTTAAAGATCTACTTTTTAAAGATCTACTTTGAGGGATTGGCATTTTCATCATGCAGATGTGAAACATTAGGATGTGAAACATTAAGAGTAGTTGCTGTGGGAAACTTTCTGTAGTGGAACAAAACTACTTCTAGTACTCTTGCCAAAACCTGGGGGAAGCCACATTCATTCAAGGGGACTCATGGTTAAACATGCCATCAGCAACAGCTCTGCTTCTTTGTGAAGATATGTCCTTAGAAAGAGTGGTATTTTCAAGAATCCTTATGGTTCTGAATAGGCAGATATGTTATTTGGAAATTTTCTTTGGGAGTAAAATAGAGAAAAGAGCTTAATCACCTTTGAAAACAAGCTAAACTTAAAATATTGATGCCCAAATACTCAGACACTTCGTAAAATATAACTTAAGCCACTTCCCAGATGACAAAAGCTAAATTGATCCTTTTGAAGCTGAGGTGTAGCTGTTCACATGTGAGCTCATGTTATGACAAGAGCAAAGCCGAGACATACTGGAGAAGGAGATGGAGCAGCTGACTTGGATGATGCCATGCAGAACCTGCCCTTGAGTTTCTAAATTTTTAAACTTTATTTTTAAATATTTATTTTCTTTAGCAAGAGACAACATTTTGGGTACTTCTATTACTAAAATAAAAGAAGAAAAAAATCCTCAGCTATACAAGTTTAAACCTGAGGTCCTCAAGCCTCCCTGGGTTCCTGAACAGAACCATTACCACGTCTGCAATATCAACAGGAAAAACAAAAACGTACCTAAAAGGGACACAGGAGTCACATGCGTGACAATCCAAGATAGAATGTGAAGTTTCCCCTCCAGTTTCAGCATGAAAAAGAAAAAAAAGACTAAGGGTATTTGCATAAATATATTTTGTATTTGTTGAGGATTTTTTCACACCTTGCAGATACTTTTAAGTAATAATATTGTCACAATGGTTGTAGAACAAATCTGTGACTAAACAGAAAAAAAAATTCTACATGCCTGCAAAGGACCCAGCAGCAACCATTTAAGGAATGGATTCCATGGAAGGGAGCATTCACAATCCAGAGCCTACTGTGCATTCACTCCCTTCAATGGCTATGGTAATTGGGTTGTCTCATGTTATTGTGACCTACAATCTATCTATGGGGACACTCCAGGGGAGCTCTGGGTCCTAAATCTACTAATTTCACATTTAGAAAGAGCCAGGCATTACAACAATGCTGGATTGATATGCAGAACATTCTGATAATTTTAAACACTTGAATCATTGTCCTCAGATGTAAAAAGATAGGGCTTTCTTCAAGCACACATTGTGCAAATTCACTGGGTGTGTCACGTTACACTGAAGGGATGTTTGCTGAAATGCAACTGGGCTGTGGAAGTGGTAGTTGATTAAGTGGAAAATAAGCAGCCTTGAGCACAATGACCTTTATAAATCATGCACAAAATTTAAGACTTAAAATTTAAGATTTACAGTAAACTTTCTCAATTTTTTTCCTATGCTGATAGAAAAAAAGGTAATAAACCAAAGTATACAATTAGTATCTTGTGTCAGTAACAACTTTCCTCTGAAATTTTGCTCAATTGTCTTGGGTCTGGCTTCAGCAAGATAGTATCACTTGGTCCAATCCAGCCCAGACAGCAACAGTCCAGTAATACCCCCTTGTTAAATAGTTCCTCAGTGCCTTAGTATTTGCAGTCCTGGATGATTTGATAGCATGGTCTCACTCTACTCATATGTTACAGCTGAATGATAATCATATGGAAAATCTGTAAACAAGTTTCTAGTTCAGGGCAGAGCATCAGCCCAGATCAGACAACTCACAGCCTAATTCTGTACAAGAGATTTTGGGGATCTTCCTACCATCTCCTGTACTCTAATCTAACCCAAGTGCCATTTTTCAGAGACAGGTCATTACAAGCAAATATTCCCTAGGAATTTCTGGACATTGACAGATGAGCTTCAGAGATCCTTGCAGCAGCTGCTCTTTAGGGCATGGCTCACACCACCTCCACTGGCAGCCTGGGACCTGAGAAGGAGGCAGAGGTACACATTGCCCTCCTGGCCTGACAGAGGATGGAAAGAAAGAGGAGGGCAGACACCTAGAGAGAGAAATGTCAATCTGCCTCAGCAAGACTTGCCAGATCATCCAGAGCCCTTATTAATGCAATAAATATTTGTGGAAGAGGAGAAGGGTCAAAAAAACTCCAAATCACTGCCACAGTGAAATGCTTTACATTAAATCCTATGAGTTAGATTGAGTATAAAGTATGTACTGGTTCTCCACTGAGAAAACTGAATGTATTAATCTTTTTAATTAAATCTAGTCATATAAGATGATCCTGTTAAGTAGATTAGAAATCGTATGTACTGGGCCCACATGTGGTTTGCCTTTAATATTTGTGCATTCAATTACTGTTCTTGAAAAACATGAATTACTCATTGCAACCCTAATGCTATATTTATTCGGGATTTAGGCCTATTTTAAGATTAGACCTGACTTAATTGTACCAAACTATCAGCAATGCTGGAGTCAGACTACTGAAACTCATTATCAAATATCTGCCTGATATCTGCTTTCTGCAAATCTGTGAAGAAGATAAAGAGGATATTTCCTCTTACTGCTGCAGGAATAAAATTAGAGGATGTCTGGGGGGTCCAAAATGCAGTTTTATTCAGATGCTCCAGTGAAGTATTTATTTTTTATGAAAAAAGCTAAAACATTAAAACTGTTCTAATAAAAAAAGATGTCTGACAGAGGGAAAAAAACTCAGTTATGTCTCCCTACGTGATTCACAAGGAAAAGATAACTCTAATAGCGAGAAGTCATTACAAGAGTCCATGTTATAGACTAGGAGCTCATTATGGTATTATGAAGAGCTGACCAGTGAGTCCCTTCTATCTTTTCCTTGCAAGGGGTTGCTGACACCTCAAGCAGATCTGCAGAAAGAAGGGGCTCAGCTTCTTGGGCCTCAGGCAGCTCTGCAGAGATCAAGCAGACACTGCCCACACCACGGGGAGAGAACAGCCCCCTCCCCGCACAACCTCATCCTGCAGCTTCCTCAGCAGTTCCTTCACAACAGCAGTGCTCCTCTCACCTCTTGCATGAGGAGGAGACAGCTTTAAAAGACCAAAGGGAATGTGGTCAAGGGACCTTCAGATTTCCATTATATTGTCAGTATTTGTGACAATATATTGCTGTTTGCATTTGCACCTTAAATTGCTGTGTGCAGCAAGTGACACCTGTATACTTTCTTTCTAAACAACTAATGATCAATTTTCTTTGTTTAACATTAGTTTATGGACACTTACTTATTTTATTCCAGCCTGCCTCTTCCCTCACTCATACTGAAATTCCTGGAAGGTTCCCACCATAGTTTCTGGAAAAGCCTTCTTAAGCCTCATGTTAAAGCTGGTGCAGAAAACCTACCCTTGACCTTGTTCTAGCTGAAACATAGTACAAGTTCTACACAGTTGCATGGGCTCTGACTCTGGAGTTTTGCAGATTATAACATTTGTCTAATGAAGCTGAAGTGTTACGTTAAATTGTCAAAAGAGATTAAAGAACAAGGACAGCAACTGCAAGGACAGAAGGATATACAACTCCTAGGAAAACATTTGCTTTTATCAGTCATTAAAACAGTGCTGTAAATCTGAACTATATTTGTCATGGGGAAAAAAAAAAAGTGAGAATATATTTAGTAAGAGTCTGGTTGTGTTTCCTACATGTAAAAAAAATGACTACATGTAAAATCAGCATTTTGCATAGATAAGAGCGGGAAACTAATAACAGTCACCTTGGTTTTCAATGAAAGACAATGCATGTTTTCATAATATAAAATAAAACCTAATATTGAATAAAAGCCTTTGGCCTGAAAAAAAAAAAAAAAAAAAGGCATCCATAAAAATACAGCCATAGGCACACTGGACTTCTCTGTCAGAGGTAAGTAATGAAGCAAGATAGCCAGGTTCAGATCTTACTTGTGACAGCTATAATACTTTTATGCATCAATTTAAATCAGTTTCAAAGAAGACCACAACACACCTCAAGCTTCCATTTTTTTCCTGAGGAACTGCATAGTATATTTTCACTTAAGTAGTTCTATAAGAGAAACAAGTAGTCATTCTTTCATTTACAACATACAGACAGCACTATGCAGAGTACCTTAAAAATAAGAAAAGGTATATATATATAATATATATATATAATATATATATATATATATAATATATATATATATATATAATATATACCCTTTTGTCCCCTAATATACAATGTCAAGGAATTTCCCAGTGTAATTACATAAATTTGGCATTTGTCTGAAAATGTTTGTAACATAGATCAAAGATGCAAATGTTTCTGCTATTATTTGGCTTTAAAGAAAGAAATAAAATTACTCTGAGGCATTTATTTCTTCCATACATGGCATGGACAATCCCAAAGAGTCCAGAAACTCAATTGCAAGGTGGTTGTTATCAAGAAAGAAGCATTCTAAAAATGCAGAGGCCTCAAACAATTTGTTTTGATTTTGAAATAGACAATCTGTTTGATATTCTAGCCAGACACTGAAGTGGAGCTGAAAAACTTTGCCTTTAGGATTTATCTTATGTTCAAAATAAATGTTTACTGTGGAATAGTTCTGTAAGGTATACATGAGTCATTTTTAACCACAATATTTCCCAGATAAACAAAACTGCTGTGTTTATAATTAAAATTATTTCAGTTATGTGGCTAGCTCTGTTCATGAAACATCTGACGGAACAGAAGAGGTATTTGACAAGCCCCAACTAGTACCTTCCCTCTAATCTTTCAGGTACTTTTTGCTTGTGAAAGGAAAAGCAACGAAAGTATAGGCAGAAAGAGAAAACTGCTTGGAAACAAAATCCTTACTCCAAAAAGTTGGGTGCAGTTGCATGGATCAGCAAGAGAAATCAGATAGAAAAAAAGCCTGTTTACTCTTGTGACTCTTAGGAGCTAAGACAGGGACCAGTGGTGCTTATTTTCCCATAAATTACAAAGTAATCTCACCCTTATTTGACACAACAGAAGGTGAAATCACACTCATTTCCAGGTGTTTCTCATATATTACCATTACCTAATTATTCATTCACCTCATTTAGTGAAGCCTTGGAGTTGAAGCCATTCAGCCCCATTCCTTTGAGCCCTTTCTAAACACCTACCCCCTGGCTTCCTCTCACAAATATGAATGTGATCCTAGAGTTTCTAAAGTTTATAAATTAATTGGATTTTTAAGAAGTTTGAAGGAAACATGTCAAGACAAAGAATGGAGTTGCTGCTAATGACCTTGACTGTCTTTCACTGTTTAGTAAGCTAATTATGTTTCAGAAAACACAGCAGAGGAAATTAGAAGGCACGCTGATGCTTCTGGTCCTCCCAAATCAAAGCAGTAGCCAGCATGCTGTAGGAAAGCCCCTCCAGGTTACATATACTGACAAAGCTATTGTATATAGTACATAAGCAAAGACAAACAAACATTCTTAGTATATTTTGGATTTTAATAGCCAAGAGCCAAGGATACCATGGCTGTGCTTTTATGCATTACATGTGCTCTGCAAAGCAAATAGTCACCTTTCATGTCAAGTCCTAAAAGAGTATTATAGCTACGAGTGCTGCTGAAGTGAAGCACAGAAATTACCTGCTGGAGCCCAACGTGTTTGTTAATTTTGGAATGGGTAATGAAACTCTTTTGTAACATGCAAGCTCTCAGATAAGCTTTCAAGAATTCTTTTCAGAGGAGGTATTTTCTGAATTCCTATCACAAAGCTACTGGTTAGTAGTCTCTAGGTTTCTGGTAAAAAGCTATTTGCCAGTTACTACGCAAAAAGTAAGCTGTCTGGAGCTTTATAACAATTATGCAAACTCTCCTTAAATAGTCCTGGTTTCACAAGTATGCCTAAGCTGGTAGCTGACCCAGCCACTGCTGCTAAAGACCCACCCAAGGGGGACAGTCTGGGTCCTGAAATGTTGTAGGGTGCAGGACTTAGTGTATGTATCCCTACCCACCCCTGCTTGTATCCCATTCTCCTGGTTTGGGCAGGAAACGATTCTTCTGACAGGAAAAACCCCCTAGAATAGTCTTTTCTAAAATCTGATGTGAAAGGTGAAAAATAATTCAGGCAAGTAACTAATTTTAAATTAGAGAAGATGAAAATTAGAAAGGCATAATGATTTGGGAATGGAGGGAAAATAAGTGGCCATTTCATCACCAGCTTAGTGGTGTGATCACAACCTACTAATCATGTTTCTTTACTGTACCCCCAGAAAAACCTATATCCTGGTGGCATACTGGAGACCCACACTCAACAGCGTGCAATGACCTGACCAGAGAGCCTGCCACAGCTAATACAGTATCATGGTCAATAATTTAATTACACAAAGACCAGGCAACTGAGAGAGTGCCAGCTCCCATTCTCATGCACAGAGCTTATCTCAGACATAAAGTCAGCATCAAGAATGATCTGTGCACAAGGAGAGTCATTGCACCAGAACCTCGTACCTGAATACAGCACTAACACAGCAGCACTCAGTGCTGAGCACAGACACAAACTGTCATGGTATGCAAAGCACAACAGAAACATCTCCATTTCTCCACACAAGCAGAAAAGCGGAGAACAGCATTTCAGCTGCTCTCAGTTGCCTGCAGCAGCATCAGCCCACCTGGACCAGCAGCCTCCTTCCCTGGGGTCAGCTGCACTGCAAGACACCCCTGCTGCCTCAGGTCTGCTGAACTCTCCAACTCCTCCACCATGCACTCAAATGAACTCAGTACAGCCTGGCTAGCTGGCTGTGCAGATTTTTTTCAGTAAGAAAAACTATGACCAAGTTTGCCAAAACTAGTGACCTACATTTTAAAGCTAGTCAAAGAACTCAAAAAAAAAAAAAGGGAGTGGGGGGGGGAAGGGATAGGAGGAAGATAAAAAGCTGTTTTTATTATTGTAGGACACTGATTCTTTCTAATGAGCATAGCTCCTGCCAAGTGCTGCACTGAAAGCAGCTGGCATGTAGTACAGACAGCAGCCGTGATCTGCAAATGGAGCAGGGACAACACAGATGGGAACACCTGGTTTCCAGGTGTTTCATTTTCTGGTGCTAGTGAAACAGCACTTTATCAAGCAGTATGCCCGAAAATCATCTTCTGCTGTGCTGACTGTGTTGGCTGCTTTGTGAAACGCTGCTCTCCTCCCTTCCCCCACCCCCGCAATCCTTTCTCAGCTCATGGGCTCTATTTGCAGTGCTGCACAAAAGGATCAGTTGTTTCAACTTTTGTTTTCTTATTTCCAAACAGTCTCAGTCCTGTCTCTTTTGACTGACTTCAACAACATTTTACCCCAGACTTCTCCTCACTTCCTTCCCCCCCCAAAAGTAACCAAGCGATTGCAGTTTGACATCACTACAAAATCAAATCAGAATAGTAAAAGTACACATTAGTTTTAGATGCTGCCTCTGTAGTTCTGCATCTCTGAACTGAACAAGCATTTTCTGTACTTTGACCTCCAGAAATAGCCAAGGAGGAGAATGTGCACTAAGTGAGCTACGAAACAACAGGTTCTAACACTGTTACTCTTTTCCTACATTTACCACTGACATATTCTGTGATCTCAGACAAGTCATTCAATTTGTACCTCAGCTTACTTAACTTTAAAATCTACGTTAAAAAAGTTTTGAATACCGAAAAATTTTCAAAATTGAAAGAGACTTTGAAAAGACTGGCTCTTAATATCAACTATTATTGTCACAGAATGCAGACTGCATGACCAAGAGGAAAAAAATATCTTGACTGCGTAATCGCATTTAGGGCAGTGGCTTGTGTAAACACACTAGAGAAGTTTCAAAGGAAATGTCATATTTTTAAACTATGCATGCCACAACTGTATTTCATAGAAAGCCATCACTGGTCTTTTGGTGCCACAAGTCTTTGTAATAAAAGCATTTGGTTTTGTACTAGGCTACAATGGCTCTGCAAGAGCTGTCAGGATTAATCACATCAAAAATCCATGTACTAAAAAAGGAGTGGGTGCTCAAAGAGGGTTTGATACTTTAGAGACATTAGAATCTATTTCATTAATAACACATACTTGTGCACTCGAGCTCTGTGGCTTAGCTTGATCGTATTGCAATATTGCCTGTTCTCTCCAAGAGGCCTTTGTGGTGGCACTTCAAGGACAGATCCACAAACACCACCACTAACTGTTCAGGAGCTGCCTGGAGAGAGAGGCTCAGGTGCCTGGAGCCCCATCAAGCCCCAAAGCCACTGTGACCTCCAGCACTGTGGGGAGTTACTCACAGCACATCAATGTCTGCTTGAACGTTTCATGCACAACCCGATTGGGTAGCAAGTTGAGAGCGTGAAATCGTGCAGCATCCCAGGCTCAGAAGAACTGTTAACTAACAACAGGGTTTTCCACTTCGAAATTGTCCAAGATACCAGCAAAAAACATCTGAGAATTGTCACTGACCATGTAATTCCCAGGGATGGAGCCACATGCATCCCAGGAACTAGAGTACCTTAGTAACTGTTCTTTGTGAAGAGTAACTAAGGCAGGATCTTTCCCGTGACTTTCCAGTTTTAAGTCTGCACAGCCCCAGTTGTGAAAAAAATTAAGATATATCCTTTAATGTGCTTTCTATATTTTCTCTTAGGTGACAAGAAACACAGGATCTTGAGTTACAGTTGACTGTCTTGATGAATAACTAAACCACCCTTTACTTCTACCAATTGGAAAACCTCTGTGTGACTGTTTCTCTAAATCAGAAAGTCAGTTTCAGTTAAAAAGGATTTAGGTTCAACAGTCTTTCAGTTGAAGGTTATAGTGCAAATAGGAGAAAAAATCAAAACAAAACACCCAATAGTTAGAGAAAGAACAAAATATCTCCCCTATGAAACTAGACAAGAATTACTAAATGCAATATAATTGCATGATCTGGGATCCTATTAAGTGCATCGATAGCAGAGATTGTCAACACCCCCTTTCAAAATATTTCAAAGGAAATAACAGTATCAGTAAATCACATCCAACTTGACCTTCTCACACGTGTTTTTAAGTTAGAAACACAGCAACAAGAAGCACTGTAAGAAAAGGTGTTTGAATAAGAAGTCTAAGTGAAAATATTTTAAGTAACAGCAATGCCCTGAAATAGATGAGGCACAAATAGATGAAAGCCAAACGTGGTTGTTTCTAAGTAGAGTACAAAACTGCTCATGTCTGTCTAAAGCAGAAAAAGTGGATGGATGGATGGATGGATGGATGGATGGATGGATGGATGGATGGATGGATTTTTGGGGAAGCAGGGGAAGAGATAGCACACACTTCTGGTCAGTTTCAAACTAAGGGTGTTGCACATTTTTCTAAACTGTCTAACTCTGAAGGACTCAGTGGTACTAAACACACAGAAAATCCATCCTGTCATGTTACAATATTGGTTTTCTATTTTGTTGTGTTTGTTGGCACAAACCATTAGCAAGAATTGACTGTGACATCAAACCAAGACCAGAGCTTTGTTGCCAGAAGATACATTGCTGCAAGAAACAGGAGGTTCATTTGTGTGCAGATCTTCCATGACATGAATGCCAGATCATAATATCAGAAGAAGGAGAGCCAAAGACTGGTCTTTTCTTGGGAATATTTTTGAACAGTAGGGCAACAAGTTAATCCCCTGAAAGTAAACCATGTTTTTTACCATTTATTCCAAGGAATCAGGACCTTGGGTTCTTATAACTAGTAGTATCTTCTTTTTCCAGTAAAGAAAATTATATACCTGATCCTTATTATATATAAAGATATTTTATAACAATCTAGCACTGTATATTTCTTGCTCATTTATAATGTCACAAGCCTGAAATAGTACACAGCTAGAAATGGCAGGCCCAAGAAAATTTTTCCTAAATGTATACATTTTCAAGGAAATTAAATCTGCTGTTCTTCTGTACCAGAAGGTTTTGGTTATGCAGTTTTCAGACTCAACTCTCATTTCTTTGCATGCTAACAAGCTTCTCCTTTTCAGCTAGTTCTGCATTTTCCTTTCTCATAGCTATTAATGGGTTGTCCCAAGGTTAACAGCCAGCCTTGGATCACCAGCAGTCTATTGAAATGAACTTGTTCATTGGAGAATACAAATGAAATCCATAGGTAGTAAACATACAGACAGATGGACTGAGAAACCCAGTCTGAGCATTCTACATACTACAATACTTCAGCAGCACTGCTGCCATGGATTTGTCTTTCACAACATTTTTGCTGAGTTTGCTTTAAGGCTAACAGCCTTCTTAATACAACAACTATTTCCCTAAAGCACCAAGGCCAGTGAAGAAACTCCTTGCAAGGTGGCTTGTAGAAGAAAGATGAAATATGTAACATATTAATCTTAAGAAGGGCATTACAGACAGTCCAGTTGCTATCTTACTTGTCTAAAACTGTGTGAGGGACAACATCTGAGCTTTGTGACAGTTTTCAATTATTTGAATGCTCAGATAATAAAAGCAAACAGCAAAAGCAATCCTCCAAAGTTTTGCTAAGTTAGCAAAATTTTCCTTAAGGCTGTGCTGGTTTCCCTCTGCCCCTGCCAGTCCTTTGAGAAAAATAAGAGAGAAAGGTGGGGGAGGAGAGGAGAAGAGTTTCAAAATAACTTAATTAAAATTTCAGTTCAAACATTTTAGGTCACTGCTTATCACTCTTTCAACAGTTGTTTGATTTTAAAACCTTAAATATTTTAAAATAAGACCACTTACCTCTTGTCTTTACTGAAAATACTGAAAAACTTGTACTACAGTTTGTGAAACAGGCTGTGCTGTGACCAAAGTGCTGCACATCCGGCTTTTTATCTCAAGGTTATGCTGAATGTCACCATCAAAAAAGTTATTTAGTTTAATATTATTTCTCAGTGTGGTACTGAAAGTTTACTAAAAGCATCAGTGGAGCAGGGCAAAGAAGCACTATCTTGTCCTAGTCTACACAGTGATGAAATCTGACTTTTCCCCACAATACCAATCAGTGACATGACATTTCAATAAATGACATTTTCACTAAAACATGACATTTTTAATAAAACTAGTGACAAAGAAGATACTCTTCCCTAGAGGACCAGATCCAGGACAACAAATTCTGCGTTTTGTTTGGCCCTCCCCACCCATGCTTTTATTTCTGCAGCTGGAGGGGAGCATAGATAGGAACGGTGAGAAAATATGCTGCTATCTTTCCCACTTGGCTTGGGTTCCAGATTCAGCTATTTGATGCCAGCTTTTGATGTTCATGTAGACATTAAAATAGACATATAACTGAGTGAAATTTCAAGTGACAAAGCCTATGAATAAAGCAATTTCAGAGAAAAAAAAATGAAAGTTTGTATCCAAAGCAAGTCCTTGCCCTGCTAAACCAGTAAGTGGCTGATGAAAAGATCTCAGGCTCAAGTCCTGTGGAAGACAAAGCTTGGTACTCAGTCGTGCTGGAAAATGATTCAGCTGAGCAGTGAGTCATCTAAGGAGGAAAAGAAAAAGCTAAAGCACAGATAAAGTTCTTTATCAGAAAAGGCTGGCTGGTGGGAGTTTTTGTCCTTGATTGAAAACTCTGGCAATTTGCTGATCATAACTTTGTAAATATTCTCAAGACAAAATACTTCAGCAAACAAGATTGTGAAGGCAGTTTTCACCTGTTCAAAGGAAACAAACAAAAACCAACCAAACCAAAATCTAAGACCAAAACCATGGACTTCAGTAAGTTTCAAGAAAGAAAGGAGAATTACATAGAAGAAATCAAAGGTCATGGAATTTGTTGTTAATGGTTATTTTCTGTGTGTTTATTTTTAACCTTGTTTCTAAGTGTAATTTTTGTAGCCATAACACAGAGTCTAATAACAGAACTTGTTCCAGGTGGTACAAGATAGCACTGTGATGCAGCTTCACTGCATTTTGCTCACTCTAGCCAGCTATCCACAAAGTGCCTCTCATGGTGCACACTGAATGTGTGTGGTCCAGCATGGGCTCAGCTGGCCCGTTCAAGTCAGTCTGGTGAAGTCCCCACTGACTGGAAAAGGGGAAATATAATCCCCGTTTTCAAAAAGGGAAAGAAGGAAGATCCAGGGAACTATAGACTGGTCAGTCTCACCTCTGTGTCTTTTAAGATCACAGAGCAGATCCTCCTGGAGGCACTGCAGGAGCAGAAGAATAATGAAGAGGTGATTTGGTATAATCATCATGGCTTCACCAAGGGAAAATGTTGCCTGACAAACCTTGTGGCTTTCTATGAAAAGGTCACAACATCGATAGACAAGGGAAGAGCAACTGAGATCATCGACCTGGACCTGAGCAAAGCCTTCGACCCTGTCCCACACGGCATCCTGGTCTCCAAGCGGGTAAAATATGGGTTTGATGGATGAACCACTCAGTGGATTGAGAACTGGCTTGATGGCCACACTCAAAGAGTGGTTGTCACTGGGTTCATGTCCAACTGGAGGCCAATGACAAGTGGGGCCCCTCAAGGATCAGCGTTGGGACTGGTCTTGTTTAACATCTTTGTTGGCTACCTGGACAGTGGCACTGAGTGCACCGTCAGCAAGTGATGACACCAAACTGTGTGGTGCAGCTGACATGCTGGAGGGAAGGGATGGCATCCACAGGGACCCTGACAGGCTGGAGAGGTGGGCCCGTGCCAACCTCATGAAGTTCAACAAGACTAAGTGCAAGGTCTTGCATCTGGGTCGGGGCAATCCCAAGCACTGATACTGTCCGAGCAGTGCCTGGCTTGAGAGCAGCCCTGAGGAAAAGGACTTGGGGGTGCTGCTGGATGAGAAGTTCAACATGAGGCATCAGTGCACACTTGCAGCCCAGAAAGCTGACCAGATCCTTGGCTGCATCAAGAGAAGTGTGGCCAGCAGGTCCAGGGAGGTGATTCTCCCCCTCTGCTCTGCTTTCATGAGACCCCACCTGGAGTACTGGAGCCCCTTTTACAGGAGGGACATGGACGTGCTGGAGCGTGTCCAGAGAAGGGCCATGGGGATGATCAGAGGGCTGAAGCAGCTCTCCTGTGAAGACAGACTGAGAGAGTTGGGGTTATTCAGTCTGGAGAGGAGAAGGCTCCAAGGAGACCTTATTGTAGCCTTCCAGTATCTGAAGGGGGCTACAAGAAAACTGGTGAGGGACTTTTTAGGGTGTCAGGTAGTGATAGGACTAGAGGTACTACTTGTTTCCTTACCTGCACATGATGTCTAACAACATGCAGAAGCAGTGGCTGTATATACATATTACACAAGCACAGCCCAAGATTTGCCAGTCAGTTGAAACAGATCATCTTAGTAAAGCCAATGACATCCAGGGCCAGTCAAATTTCTGGCACGAATGCCAGGTAAGTGATAGCAAAGCACACAGTGTCTTTTTGAAGTATCTCAGGCATTTAATAAGCATGCTGGGCACAGGGCTAACACATTAGTCTCATTGGCTAATTTAAAGGAAGCTTAAACAAGAAAGTAAGCGAGGTCCACAAGCTTGCTTCATGACTCAAATTAACCCACAGAAAAAAAAATTAAGTGCAGGCTCTGACCTTATCCCTGAGAAAGCTCAAGAGCACTGAGGATAGTGAAACAAAGAATTCCATGAGAGTGCTTCTGCCTGCTATGGTTTCTTGCAATAAGTCGGGGAAACAGGTCTGCCAAATGTTTCAAGCTCCATGCTAAGTGCTATAGCCAACTCGTGTCCCCAGGAGGCTGCATAGTAAGACAGGACTTCTGAGACAGAAAGGGCACAGGCCCAAGGGGGAATGTATTGGGTGACCTTGAAGATCAACTCTCACAGGGAGTGATGAAGTGGAGCAGGACTCAGAAAACTCCCTTGAAAGGCCATTCCTCAAACATAGGAAAACAAGCAAAAGCAGTCTTGGGAATTCTATGAGCATACAAAAACTCAGCAATGCACTCATCTGGTATATATCTCTCAAGAGACATTTCATGAGGACTGTGACCAAAAAAATGCCGCTAAAAATGTACAGGTTTTAAAGCCAACCTTATGATTTGACAGTCTGAGTCATGTACTCCAAGTGCCAGGAGCAGGTAACATTTCATCTGTAGGCAACTAAACACACACACACGTCTTGAAGGACATCTATACTTTCCAGATATGAATGATGTAAACATCTAAAGTAATTAGAAAGGACCTGAGCTAGCATTTACTTTTCACAAGTGTGTAGAAAAAGACACTGAAATACAGTTTGTTTAAATTGTTCACAATCTGTTTAAATACGTTTCTTATATGTTACATATCACCTTATAACTTCATTTATGCAACACTGATTCACCATTGGGCTCTTAATTTTTTATGAAGATCAAAGGAAAAAAGATACTCCAGTCTTGCTACCAAAATAAATATGCTTCTGCTTGCAAAGATCTATCACTAAGTGCCATCTTACAGATTAAGTGATTTTAATCTTTTTGTTTTCATTGCTGCTTGTATGCAAGGAGCAGAATTTAAGAGATTCCTCCTTGTTTACAACGAGCTAAAATAGAACATACAACATGTTTAAAACTGAAGTGTGTCCTTTTTCCTTCCTTGGACACGCATATATAAATCTGAGGGGAAAAAAATACATACCCTATTGCTACCTATAGCAAGAACTGTGAAAAAGGATTAATTGTTAACAAGGATAAAATCGAAAAGGCAACACCTGCTCAAAAGCAGTCCCTTGGGGGGACTTAGTCCTTCAGAAATACATGATGGAAATAAGTTAAGCTAGACAACAGCTAGGCGTGGGATGCGTGAAAAAGTGACTGATTATACACCTTGTTCCAAACCACTGGTTTTCATTGCTGACATAAATCAAGGCAAGGCAGCAGCTTAGCAAGTCTTGAAAGACAATAAAAACACCAGTGAAAGAACCAGGCAGTTAGAGTTAGCAGAGAATCTTGTGTCTAGAAATACCAGATGCCTTTATAAAAATAAGGTATGTTTTGCTAAGCGATGTCTGAAAAGTTTTCGTAGCCAAATGGAGCTTGATCTTTATTTAAGAGTTGAGCGACAGAGGTCCTCATTATTTAATTAAACACTCATTCCAACCCACATTTATTTAAAAAGCCTAAAACGAAGTGATTTTGCTGCAAGGCAAGTAGGTGAAATGGAAAGAGTTTATTCATATATGGCTAGGAGTCATGAATTGAGCAATGATTTTACCATAAAAAGCATTTGCTGCTAAACAAGGAGTTACTGTGAACATGAAGTCCAAACTAGCTGGTTTAACAAAATGGTCCTTTGATTTGAAAACCAATTTTGCACCACACTTATGGAGGGACATTTTGTTTGTGTTTTGATTTGTGGTCACTAGTTCTTATGTCTAGGAAGACAGCATCTCTCTACCAGGCATAACACATTAATCAATAATTCTTAAACAACAGCTGAAAAAAATCTACTTTGATTTGGCAGGGGCACCATGGACTTTTCAAATTTATATTTTGTTTACATATAAACTTTCTATATTGTAACTTCTCCCTTTCCAAACAGTCATGTGCTCTTCATACAAACACAGAAAATATTTTGCAGATAATGTGACTAAGTAGCTGCCTTTGAAGCCAACAAGCCTATTTCCTCCAGCACAAACACTGCTACTTTTCATGTCCAAGCCAAGCCTCAAAGTAAGTGCCTGATTTTCCTGAAATCACTCGTGCTGTAGCTGAACCCATCCAGTTGAACCATCTTCAGCTTCAAGGGCCAGTTGCCTGTCTGGTGCGTGAGGGTGCAATGGACAGGGTTTAAGCTTGTGGAGGGCAAGTGGATTCCTGAAGCAGAAGTCCATAGAGCCCAACTGGACCCCTGACACAGGCTGGGGAAAGGTGTCTGTCCCCAAGGGAGAGACCAGGCTTCCCTGCCAGGGCACATGCCAGTGCCTGGGCACAGCCCGTTTGCCTCACAGCCAGGTTTAGGTGCTATTCCAGCTTCCCACTGCATGAACAGGGAGGTGAGACCCCCTGGACATTTGCCAGGCATTAAGTCCCCTCGTTCACCAGGTCTCCTCGCCTCTGTTTTCCCCGCAGAGCCTCTGCTGCACAGAGTGGGGGACGGAACAGTCTTTCAAGCACCCGTGCCAGCCCTGTGCAGCTGCAGACGTGGAAATTGGCACAATTTGATTTGGGTACAAACCCAAGAGGAACTCCATGGATCATGTGAAACAATACCAGATAGAGACTGGTGTGCATTTTGGAGTCTCTAATGAGCATAATTTCATTAAGCATGCAAGCCCTAATAAGCACAAAAAGGAAATAACCATGCACTGCCGCCACAGGAAACACACCAGAGTCCTGCCCAAACTGGAGCTGGCTGGGAAGGGAGCTATTGTCAGGGGCACGGCCTTTCAGAGGCTCTGATACTGCCGCTACCTTGAGCAAGCGTGGCACATTGGCACAAAAACAAATAAACAAGGAGACTGGTTTGCTTTATGTCAAGGGAAGTAGCTCAGAAACAGCCTAAATGCTAAACATGCACATCCTACAACATGATGTTGTTCCATTGACGTGGACAGAAATAGTAACATGTCAAGTTAAAGGATGGCTTCGTTTATAAATAACTATAAACACACGCACACATCTCTCTAGATGTGCCTGTTTTAAATCTGACTGAGGACACGTGTACCTTGCCAAAGGTGTTGGAAGAGTTTTCGTGGAATACATCCTTGCCTTCATTTTCATTTCTTCTATGGCCTTCTGTCAAAAAGACCAGAAATTTGCTTTTTTGTTTTTGAGGAACCTTTGGGTTTTTTAAGCCTGGAGAATGGAAATGAGGACCATTTTACTGTCAATTTGTATACTCAGCTACAATTCATGCTGGACTTGGGTTGGCCCTATCTACAGGTCAAATTAAACAGACTTTTCTTCATCATTTTCCAAGTGGCACTGGCATTCTTCATCTATACTGGAAATGCTCTATTCTAGGAGAGCACTTTCCAAAACGTTCCCGTTCCTGCTAGTGTAGTTTCAGTTCCCTGATCCCAGCCATCCTGGAAACTCATGTGTGTCACAGCACTCAATTCCATTTGGCTTCCAGCCAAAACCTTTGGGCAACCCGCCCATACCAGTTCCTCTTCTCTCTAGTTTCTTGGGAACTGACCTATTTCTCCTCACAACATGGCTGAGAGGCTACAAAACTCCCAATTGCAACAAATCTGAGGTATTCCCTAGACATAAGGTAGTTAAAAAGGTTTTTAAGAGAAGGCACAAGGTAGCACAGCCCTAACTAGATACTTGATAAACCTCTCCTAATTTGCCTTGTAATGGCAATGGTCTGATGGACCTTTTTTTTGTATTCTGATTGTATGCCTTCATGCTTAAGAATTGTTTCATATTCTACGGACAATCTAAGTAAAAAATTAAACACTAATGCACCAACATATCTGAGCAAATAAAACCATAAAACTACCAATGCTTCCCAGTATGAGTCAGCTGGACACAAGAATTTCTAAGTAGAAACAAAGCAGCAAAAATGAAAACGTGCCTGCTGAGAGCTGCTGTTGCTCACTGGTAGTCAGCAGAATGGACATCTTTTACCATTTAGAGAGCATGCTGGTTCCATCATTTGGATCTGAAAACTTACTGTGCAGACTATTGGACATGCTGGGAAATCCAGATGTAGATACTTTCTTCTTTCATGTTCCCAGTGTGAAACAGCAAGGCTCAGTGTATCACAGCCACGTACACAAGGCTCATTATGCAAGTGACAACTATAATATTAAACTGAATAGAATGATAATATAATTCAAGAAACCTAATTGCTACTGTGGAGGAACTTAATTTTCTAACAATGCACAGCAAAAGCTGTCTCAATCACTAAACAAAAAAATCCACCCCCTTATAATTTTCTTTCATCTTCAATTTTCTAAAAATGGCCTTATCTCCTCCTATAGACATCAGCACTTAACCTGTCAATCAGTCACCAGAATCAATCACCACACCTGCTGTCTCCATTGTTATTCCTTAAATAAAAACATAAGTACAGGAAAACATGTACTGACTAGAATCCACCAGGAGCACATTATATAAATTAAAAAAAAAAAAAGTATTCTCATGACAAATGAAATACCTTTTGAAAACTGTCAATGCAAATTGCTCCATCAAAGGGGAAAGAAAAGGTGCAAAATTTACAAATAAAATACATTAATTCCATGACAAATAAAAATCATTTGAATGTAATATTTCTCTGAAAATAAAAACCCCACTCTTAATAACTCTGTACATACATTATTGTCAAAACACCTTGTCAGCAAAATCAGTATCATTATTCTCACTACAGAGATGGTAAAACTTGAAAGATCTCAGAAATACCAGAAACCTGCAGATCAGGAGAAAAGCTGGGAAAAGAACTCCTGTGTCTCATATCCAGTGCAGAGCTTTGATTTTGGAACTGACCTTTGTAACACTACAGAACAGATCGGGGACCAATTTCTAAACATTCTGTGATAATATCAAACACTGATTATAGACCTCAATATTCCCAAGTTTAATATTTTATTATTTTTATCCCCTAAAAATCAGACACACAGAGAAAAATCATCTAAGACAACAAAGGGAAATATAGGACTATTAAACACATTTTCTACCAGTGTGAAAAGTCAGTACTCTTTCCAGGTTCCAGTGTCAAATGAAAAAAAACATGACAGTCATTAATCTGCTGTGTTCCTCTCCTCATCTGTAGATTATCTCCTCATCTTATAGATATGTCACTGTGAATTAGATTCAACTGAGAAATGGGATAATTAACACACAAATCCCTGACAACACATGGTGGGTTTCTATTTCCTTATGGTAATAAAGGCAGAGATTTTCTATGTATGTCAGCAATTCTCCCAGCACCTCTGACAGGAGTTAGGAGTCTGTGTTCCATAGCAGCATATTTCCAAAAGATTTAAACAGAACCTGAAATGAAAGTGGAGATGCCCACCCAGACAGGTGGAATAAAAGCTATCACAGGAAAAAGGGCTGCACCTCATTTTGGCTTTGTGGGATATGCTTGTCAGACAATATCCAAAACAACCCTAGCTTTAGAGCTCACTGTGTGACATACCCACAGAGTTAGTTTTTCAGCCTGCAATCTCTTACTACAAGGATCCATCCAGCCTTGTTGGGCAGACCAGGCCAGGGCCTGGGGCTCGGTGTGCCAGTGGCAGCACCCAGGGACAGAGCATCCCACACTGCAATGAAGTGAGCAGCACAGGCTTCACAGGGACTGCCAGGCAGGTCCCCACCACCTCCTCAGTGGCAGAGACTGATGCAGCCACTCTCCAGCAGCATGTGCAACTGAGAACAGCATTTGGCAGCTCAGCCTCAGTGGGCTGCTCACCACCTGATCTTTATTTCATGGTCATGGCAGAAGGCCATGCAGAGAAACACTATGCACAGCACTTTTAAAGTCAGTGGCACCACAGTTTATAAATCAACACAGATATCAAACAGGCTCTTTCATAAGCTCCTAAACCTGCCTATTCTTGAAGGAAATCCTGATTGCAGTGTATAACTACGCAGTAGTAGTCCACATACATACAGTAGTAGTTCACATGCACATATTCAAAGCATACCTTGTATTTTCTCCACATCCTGGCAATAAAAAAGGCATTTCCCATTAAAAATCTTTATTTCCATATTACAGAATCATGAATGTTTTACTACAAGGTATAGTCAACGGGATGGCACAAGAAACGGACAATTACTCTCCCATTAAAAAAGCAGTACCTAAATATCCCAGAAAATATTCCTTCAAGTTTGATCCATTTTCTAAGAGCAGCACACATGGCAAATGGGTTTACTTTAGCAGGTTAATACAACACAGTGTTTTGAGATAAATGTAACACTTCTGAATATCATGGAATGCCAGGCTGGAAGAGACTTCAAGGATCATCAGGTCCAACCTTTATAGATAGGAACACAGTTTAAATGAGATGGACCAGTACCTTGTCAAGCTGAGCCTTAAAAGTGTCCAGTGTTGGGGAATATACCACTTCCCTGAGAAATAATATATCTAAATAAATATCTAAATCTTCATTGTAGTTACTTCTTTAGGATTTAAGGTAGGACAAAAAATACACACTGCTCTGTATGAGTTGATATAAGTTATAAAGTGGTAAATATTTCTTTAGCCAGAATCTTGGAAACTGTACTGAACTATTTTATGCTTCGCAATAAACATAACAGCAGCAGCACTGCAGGTGCTATCTGGTAATGCAGTGGTGTTTAACTCTTCGTGGTTCTTCAGAAATAACAAACTGCAGCTGGATCCAACACCAGTTCCCCTTCCTCATGACTCCTCCATCTCTAAGGGTAGCGTGTTAAGCCAAAAGATTACACATACCATCAGCTAAAAAGGAAGAGGCTGCAGGAATGTGTCAGTTCTGCTGGAGGATGCACAAAGGTAGTTGCATTTAGACACGTTTTCTTTTTCACGTCAATGAAGGCTCTCACTGAAAAAACAAATCTATGTATCACTTCCTGCTGCTGTTCTTGGGCAGGGTATCCTGCTGCAGGGTGGGGCATGAAATTGTTCAAGAAAAACACTGGCTGGAAGCCAGTGGAAATTCCATGTTTTATGGATCATGCTTCTATTCTACCATGATTCATCAGCTGCAACAGCCACTGCTGAGGTGTGTATGTGACATGTGCCACAGGATATATTTTCTTACAGTAAAATTTGCCTAACAGTAGCCTATAGCTATTTCAAGGGCAGTTATTAATATGATGGAGCTAAACTCTTCCCTTAGTAACACAGGACAACAATTTGCTACTGGAAATTTAGGCCTGTGAGATTCAGGCTGGGTATCTTTGGAAAGAAAGAAAAAACAAACCTCCAGCAGGAGGTCACCCTGGAGAACCTGGAAGAGGTTAAAATTTATCCTTGGAGGTTTTCAGGATACAGACAGACAAAACTAGAGCTAACCCTAATGCAATCTCTCTGCCTCAGAAGGGATACTGAACTACATGTTCTTTTCACCCAACATCGCTATGACTCCACAATTTTATGTATCCTCCATCAATGTTTAGTCTGACTCTCCAGCCTGAATTAGAAAGTCATCGGTGTCTTGGACCGTGTCAAAAATCCAGACCTGTTTAGACACCAGCAAGTGCTACAGGACACTGCAGTGTGCATCCTCAGAGCACAACATACTGGCCATTCCACACGAAATCAGGGTCTCAGGTGTTAATCTGTGAAGTTTACCAAACTTTAAACTGGATTAATCAAAATAAATAAGGTGCTGAAATAAAGATGACAGGCAACACTTTGTTCACCTGGCACAATGGAAAAAGACACAAGCTTCTACAAGCATCAGCCTAAATCTATGAAATTAATTTCCTTCAACCAACCTTGGAACCAACCTTGTCACTTTTTGCTCCTGATTACAAGCTGTATTCTTCTCACCTGCCTAATACATACATGCATTTAAAGAAGAAAAATTAGCCTCAAATTGAAACCTTCCCTTACACGTTTCTCACACTGATGAGGAAGCACAAGAACAGTAAAAATGTCTGTGTCACTTGTTCATAGAAAGTACTCTGATATTATTATAATGAATATAATGTTAGCATAGGTTTAGCATAGGTTTAACACAGGTTCTTATTTTTCACTGTATTTAAAATTTACAGTATCTCCTCTTTTATCATGCATTTGTTCATTCCCCAGGGCTGGGTGAGGAGGCAGAGCAGTAGCCCCAACTACAGTACATATTTATGCACATATGCAACTTCATATTCTTTTACCCAGTAATTTTATAACTCTGTGCCACTTAGTGGGCTTTCTGCTGCTGAATGGATGCTCTTCCAATGCATGAAGACAGAAAGGGGCTATGAGGTTCTGACTGAAGTCAACAGGAGTTGCCAATGAATTTAATTTGAGGCCAGATTAGGACTTCTGTGAAAAGCTTGCATACAGGGAATCATGTACTGTAGAAATGTAATCCTCTAGGAGGGGGAAAAAAAAGTAGTCATTTACAGAAATCTTCCAGTGAATAAAGAAAACGCACACTATTGACTTAGGTAATCATTTAACAAGCTTGACAGCTAAAGGTAAATAATTCTTGGGCAAAGTTTCTAGGATGAAAGGCTTGACCTGCACTTGAATCTAAGAGCAGCAAGCTGATTGACCTTATGATACTGTGGTTTCATTTTAGGAGCTGCCTCCCCCAAAGCTTTTTTCTGAATTGCATGAATATTTCATGACTAACTGTGCATACCATGGCAGACAAAGAGCTAATAGATTAGTAATTTGACCTGCTATTTATTTGAGGTGCCCCAAACATGTAATGAAAGAGACTCTGATTTTTCTGTAGAACAATCATGAAATGGAATATGGTTGATTCTAGAAACTTTATCTTTACTTTAGCTGAGCTAATTGCAGTGAGTGGAAGAGGCAAAGGGTATGATAAAAATTCACATCTAGGAATGAAAGGAAATCAGTAAGCAATACAGTCAGAGACTACAGAGCACTCTATCTTAACCACTGCAGTAAAACACTGAGCTGCATTACCTAGAAATCTTGTTTATATTTCTTCTGCTAAATTTCAGCAAAGAGCTGGAAAAAAAAAAAACAAAACAAAAAAAAAACCACAAAACACCACAAATGACAGAATGAGTGCTGCCACATTTCTGTACTACTCAGCAGTTGCAGTTTTCTTTCCCAGCTTCTGAATGTCAGTTAAGATTGACGGGAAAATCTCCTAAATGCCATACAAGTTATCTGTAAAGCAGTTCTTGGAAATCATCTCTAAAGATCAAATTATGATTGAGGGATCTTGCTACTGAAAAACATTAAGCTGTTAGACAAAGCAAAGTGGCTTTGGTTAACTGAGCATAAAATGGAGACTTCATTCATCCCTTTCATTCCTGCCCTCAGACCAATAATCACCAAGGAAGACAAGTGAAGTAGTAGACTGGTGTGAAAGGAAAATATTTAACTGTGAAGCCATTTTTACTCATTAAAAAGGTACTCAAATTCATATAAGTACACTCTGAAGCAGAAGAGAACACTTAACTGAGCCAAAAAATATATATACTTTCTTTAAATCAATAAAATCAGTGTATCACACCATTCTGTAGCTGACATCCAAGTGTAAAAATTCATGAGCCAGTGCAGAAGACTAGGAATTGCCAAAAAGTAGCTGGAAAATGCTGCACTGCAACATTTAGAGACCCACTTGGGCATCAGCACCTATGGCCGATCAGACACTTTACAGGTTTAGGTACCTATTTTCTGCACTGAGTGACATGCTCTGAGGTTATGATAGCTCCATTCTAGCCTGACTGTTACAGTCTAGTATTTCATTTATGATAGGGATGTCAGGCACTCCACATTTAAAATGCATGGAACAAGTGTGTAGACAGATTGAAGTTCTCAATTTTGTAAACAAGATCCAAACCTACTTCAACAGAATTTATGAAGTTAATTTTCTGGATATTATTGAGGAAAAAACAGTACTATTTGTCACCTTCAAATGGTGACACAACACCAGGGATCAGTTTATCGTCTGGAAGCCATCTACAGTCCCAGGGACAATTAAGTTCAGTGCTTGCTCCTCCCGTTCTCCCCCATTACCTCTGTCTACATTGAGTTTGTTTTGCAAAGGGATATTTGCATATTTTCTAAATAGACTTTTGGTAACTTATGCAATAAAAGTTCTCTCATTGCATTTCAGTGCTGGGGAAGAAATCTCTGAAGTGTCTTTAATCTTCAATTGGAAGCGTGGCTTCCCAGATACTGCTGTTGAGGAGGTGAACAGGTTAAGAGATGGAATAAAATTCACTGAAAAAGGAAATTGCATACCTAGACTTTGCTATGAGCCTACAAAAGAAAGCAGTGGAGAGTCAGAAGTACTCATGGCAAGTAACAATCCTCACATTTTGGGTGGTATTTAAATTTTACCTAAACAAACAAAAAAAGGCAGTTACAGCTAGAAGGACCTGGGAATCTCAAGCCACTTTGGTTACTACATGAGAAAAAGTGAGATCAAGCTGTGCAGAGGGAAGCACCCAGTCCTGAAATTTTCTTCGAATGTGTATAGGAAAGAAATGGTAAAAGGCAGAGAGAGGAGGTGTCAGAGTGGGGATTGTGCTGGCTCTCCCAGGCAGGCTCTGGGAATTAAGGAGTTTATTTTCTATCCTTTGCCTTACTTCTTTCCTGAATGTGGCAAGTGATTTCACTTCTCTTTCTCTTCTCTTGTGTGGTACTATACCATCTCTTGTGCATTTCAAAGGCATGGCAGAGTTGAAAGCTGGAAGGAAAGAAGAAAGAAAGAAGCCACACTGACCTACTCAGCAGATTTGTAAGATGGAGTCATCCTGTGGCCGGCTGGAGCAGGAGGCAGGCAGCTCACATGCACTAACATGCTGGATGCCTCACCAACCCATCCGAAATTACAAAGCTGCTGTGACTAATGAACATCTCCAAGCATAATACAAAATAGGGAGGGTAACAATAAAAAACAAGATACAGAAAAAAAAAACATTTTCGAACTGTCACAAATCAAATCTACTACAAAATACACATCTTGGATAGGAGGAAGGGTCCTTTTTCTCCCTTTGGACATTAGAGTCTTTAATCAAAACAATACAAGATTTCTCCTGGAGCAAGCTCTCTCTCTGGATGGAGCAAGCTTACAGCATTTTGGATCATATTTAGAAAACCTAGAAGATCTCTGTCTCAAAACCAGACCATCCACCCTTTTCCTTGGCTAAAACCAGCAGCATAATACCCCAGCAATCCCTTGGTACTTGGTGTGCTGTGGGTGACTGCCACAAATTAAGAAGTAGTTTGGCTTTCACCAGTGCCATTTCACCTTTTCCCATCAATCCCTTCCTTCTTGCAAAAGCTACTGACTTCCACAGTTACTGTAAGGAAATATCAGAATAAATAGGGAGTTCTTTCTTTGCCCCGAGGTCTCTTTTGAGCCTGTGCCTTCAGTTGTAACATCTGGCATTTCATCCTTCTAGTATTTTTACCAACATCTATTCTATACCTGCTGGTGTGATCTTGACTGTAAGAAGACATCATTAAGCCAAAATCACTTTAGCTTTTTTGAAAATATCTAAGGGTATGTACATTCAGATAACAGTGCTTCTCAAAAAAACAAACAAATCAGCTATTCAAATTTAGGGCGCATCATTTTCCTAAGTAATCCTCCCTAAAATCCAGGACAGCAATAGTTCTGTGACACAGCAAGTCAGAATATTCTACATCGTCTCAATATCCCATCACACTTAAGCTGCAACTCAAATCTCTTTTGACAGAAGAATTGTTAAATTATATAAATGAACAGTTTATGGCAGGGTGGCAATAACAATAACACCATAATAAATAATAATTAATCCAAACACTTCCACAGTCCTCTTTGTTTTTCAGCCTCAAAGCATTCTACAGATGAGGGTCATGACCCCCTCCTTTACAGGGAAGAAAACTGAGGTGCTGCAGTGTAGCACCATTTGATCATCAAGGAGCAATTGTAGGTTTTGGACATTTCACTATTATTCCCTAACTTCCTTAATTTCTCTAATGGGCCATTATATACTCCACAATCTGAAAGTTTGATGGAGCTTCCAGCTTTAGTAGCTTCAAAAGCTTCAAAAGATCTGTCATGTACCAAAGAGGCAGTCAGTATCTCAGAGCTCAGGACTGGCTGAAGCTTAACTCCCTGCAGATGAGAAGACTTTAAGAGGTATGTAATAAGTCAGCCATGTATCAAAGAACAGGCTCCACTCTTTCTCTCTCAGCTGCCCAGCAGTAAATAAAATTTAGCGCATAATGGCAAAACACCTTCCTTGGGCGTGCTTCCAAGTCCTGCTCCAAAGAGCATTGAAAACTGCTAAGAGCAGCTCAAGTGAAGAGAGTTATGTGTCAGGAGTATTCCAGCAAAGTGACCCAGCTTCGTGCTTGCCTTTGATCACTTTCACTTTTATTGTTCTGCAAATATGATTGCATCAACTTGCCTTTTATCTTCTTCTATTTAATCTACACTAATGTTTCTGCAACATAGCCAAAGAAAAATCATAGCTTACATGTGGATTCTAGATCACCTTGAAATACTGCTCCAAAAGCATTAGCATTGATTTCCAAAAGATCATGATAATAGAGGCAAGCAGCAAAAAAACAGAACCAGGACACATTTTCCAAGCAACGGGTTTTGCAGCTCACTTTCAGCAGAGCTTTACCAGAAGGCCCCTTATTCTCCATGCTTTATCCCTTATCTCCTACTCACTATCTCCCACCAGAAGCACTGGCACTTCTCATATTATTAACCCGCTATTTAAGTTCCTTTCTTGTAAGAGAGAGCTGGATGTAGTAGTGCAATAGAGGAGTAGGAGGAGATGGATAGTGCTGAGGGTACGAAGCACTAAAACTTTTCCTTCAATTGTAGCAGACACAGTCTGCAACCCTTCTTTCAGAGAATCTGTACCTCAGGCAGCACACTTAACTTCTACCGTGTGATTCACACAGGTAAGAAAGAGGGTGATGAGGACATACACTAGTGCAAAGAAGTAGATTCATAAAATTAATCTCAATCTGGAGAGAAGCAGAGCTGCAGTTTGACTCAGAAATGCAATGAAAGAAAGTTTTACATTTTTGAAAATTTTTTGTTGTGGTTGTAGATCACTGGGCCACTGTCTACTACCTGGCATTGCTTCAGAGCTTAAGAACTCTGCAGACAGTTTTGCTCTTCTGGAAAAATCAACACTGAGCAAGAGGCTGAGCTGGGCAAAAGACAAAGTTATCTTGAAAATGATCTGGATTGTGAAATGTCACAAACCACACTGTTGCCTAGATATTGACCTCTGAGCACAAGTGCGTAGCAACATGTGCAAGCCTGTAGACACCCACAGTTTGAAAAATCCCAAATAAAACATTCCATTTCATCCACTTCTGTCTCTGCAAGAGAACTGTGAAAGACCACATGGCAGAGAGTAACAGTATCACTTAATTTATTACTCCAAGGTGATGAGACACAGAAGTTATAAGCACACGGGAAGAGTTTATACAGTAGAAGAGACAACTTGCGCAAGTTGGTGTATTTTATAGCACTCGGAACAGGAATTGTCAATTTTTTGCAACAGGTAATCTGCCACTTTAATAGCATCAAGAGACACATCATTTTCTTAAATCGTGATCCACATTCTCTGCATTAATTCTCACCCAAAGTTGCTGTCTGAAAATAGCAGCCTTTTCAGTTGAACAATGAGATTATTTTTAAAAAATACATAAAAAGCAAAATAGAACAAGACTGAAATTGTATTTCCTGCACATTTATCACATGGTTGCATTCACCTTGTAGAAATGCAGCTTAGCATTCAACAGAGGTGCTTAGTGTCAAGGAAAGGCTTATAAAGCCATGCCCAAACATGTGTTGCACCCTTGCTCTTTCTAACAAATCATAGCATCTTTATGACATCCTTTCAGAAGGGCATCCTCAATTCATAATTGAGGATTATTATTATTATCCTCAATTCATAATTGACATAATGAAATCATTACAGTTGATATATTAGTACCTACATTTGCATCAGAAATGAACTTCCTTTTAGATGCATATAATGTCAGTTAAAACTCCACTTCTGTACACAAGAGGTGTAGATGAGATATGTACTGATGCTGAAGAACAAAGCAACTCATTAGCTCCCAAAGCACAGTGCACTGCAGTTTGTTGTTGTCCAGTGCATTCCTTGCAAGCCACTGAGTGGGGGATATGACAGTCCCTGAGGCTGCACTGCAGAGAAATATTCTCAGCATCCAAGCAATACCAGAAACAGGGTATTGCCTAAAATACTGTAGTCACATCTTCTCTAATATTAGAGGTGGAGGGCAAATAGAACAAACAAATAAAAAGGACTGGTGAAATGAAAAAACATTACCTTTGAGTTTATTTACTGATACAAGCTGCTTGAGAACTCTCTGCCTCATCTAGGCAAACCAACAGATAATATATCCTAGGGGGAGTCATGCACCAACGTGTTGCTATGTGAATTTCTTGCTCTTACTGGGGAGCTGAGCAAAACATTAAGCAAGAGAAAAAAATAAATTATTATTGTAGCTTATAAAGTATTTTCATATGACTTCTGCTCAACTATGACTGTTCTAAAAATAGGAAAATTTTACCTGTTGTACAATAGGGCTTTCTGAAATGAGGCTCACAGAGTCTTTGTATATGGCTGCAAAGTGATGTCAATATCTGCAGAACCTATCACAACAATCCTAGGTGCAGCAGTAGCAACAAGATGTCCTGCAGGTGAGCTGAGAGTGGAGTCAGGAAACGGACATTCAGGGACTGAAGCTATTAACCTGGCTCCAAAGAGTCCTATTTCTGTGAGCTGTAAACTAACTCCTCCTCTAGCCCTACCTGCTGCTGTGAACTTGAATAAATGACTGCAGGGGTCATTCTAAATCATAGAATCATAGAATAATTTGGGTTAGAAGGGACCTCTAAAGGTCATCTAGTCCAATATCCATGCAGTAAGTAGGGACACTCACAACTATATCAGGTTGCTCAGAGCCCTGCCTTGAATATCTCCAGGGATGAGACCTCAACAACCTCCCTGGGCAACCTGCTCCATTTTTCCACTACCCTCATTGTAAAAAACTTTTTTCCTAACATTCAATCTGATTCTACTCTTCTCTAACTTAAAAGCATTGTCCCTCATCCTATCACTACAGACCCTTGCAAACAGTCCCTCTCCAGCCTTCCTGTAGGCTCCCTTCAGATGTGCCATCTCCCTTTAAAACCTCTGCTGCTATCAGTTGTGTAGGAGTCAGCAGATAGAGGAATCTGTATGTACTGCAATAGATTAGTTCCAGTGCTTTTGCCATGGGAATTCAGCACTTGTACTCCTTGGGTAACCTTGAATAAGCTGCCATTCTCCTGCCACACGGGACAGCACATCCTGTGCTTGTAGGGGTGCAGACAAGCATTCAATTCATGTTTCTGATATTAAGATACTGACAGCCCTACCTAGCCAAGTACAAATATCATAGGACAGCACACCTACCATGGGAGGACTACAGAACACCCTAGTTCTGTCTGCACATCACACTGCTTATTTGTAAACTACCCTTTTTTCAAATACTGCTATAATGATTTATCAATCCTGTCTCATTTTTGTCTATTTATTCTGTCACTTTCTGCTGTGCTCCAGAGGCTTCTGTATATAATCAAGACACAAGCATGCTTAGCTTTGTTTTAAATTTTGTTTAATTATTGTTTCCTGACAAGCTTTAAACAAAACTAATCTCAAACACACACAGGCATGTATACACAAAGAAACCACTTCTACTCTAATTTTAAACTTTTTTATTTTTGAAAGGCCGTTAGAGTTATTAAAAGCTGTCAGGAAAAGAATTGCAAAAGAAACTGAAGTATCATAAGGCACAGAAATACAGAACTCATGCCTCTGTGGCTCAGAAAGTGCTCACCTTTGAACTAAGTTTCCTACCAACAGAAGAGTTCAAACAAAGTATTTTTCCCTTGTGACTACTATTTGTGAAATTCTCAGGCATCTGAAAGTTCTGAAGGTTGAGTGGGAGGGACAAGCTAGAGTCAAAGAAGTGTCCCACCAATCTATAAGGTGTTACACCATGAGTCAGGCAGGGACAGATAACAACCACGTCCTGCTTCCCCAGAGCCTTGTCCACATACTGAGCCTTAAAACTGAGAAGGAGGGCCAAGTACACAAGGCTGAGGATGAGAGACCTCAGGGGTGGATGCTACTGCTGTCACAGACTGACAGGAAAGCTTCTCAGAACACAGTTCCTTCTCCTAAAGCTTCAATCATCCACAAAAGACAAGGATTATTTTGGTACACTTTTTTCAAGCATGTTACTGCTGTAACAGTTCTTCCCTCTCTGTGCTTTTTGTGTATTAAAGAGGGTCAGTCCCTCTCTTGAGCATTGTAAGTAACTCACTCTTGAAGTTAATACCATTTCCATAGACATCTGTGACCCCAAGATTCCTCCCCTTGCTCTTTGGTGACACTAGGGGCACAGGAAGAGGATTTCCTAACAATAAGACAGAAAAACAGTTACAAACTGACGCCAAACAGCACATCAAATTCTGATCTCCCCTGCCCATCTTTTGCCTTTTAATTCTTCTTTAATTAGTAAGCACAGCCAAAACACACCTTTTCCTTGTTTAAATTTCCTTATTTCTTTGTTTCTGACAGAAGATATACATCTTTCCTGTAGGAGAACCAACTCCACTCTTCTATAAATAAAATCCACTTGTGTAGATGGAAGGTTTTTTTAGAGCTTTCCTAATGAAAATATTTTTTTTAAGGCTAAAAGAACCAGAAGCAGAATTTTTTTGTCTCTCAAAGGTATTGTGGAGCAAAGACATTTATTCGGAGAAGTTTTCAAAGGAACTTCTAGGGACTTTAAAGCCACTACATGTTTTATGTGAAGCACAGTAATTGATAAGCATAGGGTTAACCCTATCAGTAATCTGGTGAAGCAGAGTAAGGATAAATTTGCTAACATGGACAGTGAGACACTGTTCACCAAACATTGTTCTTTCCTAAATAAATGCTCACATACAAATGCTCACAGAAGTGTTTAGTATCTTATCATTTTAAATGTGTATTCTTGATTTTAAAATCTGATTTCCTATTTCACAGGGAAATAAAGAGAACTGCTGATTTCCAATAACAATTGTGCAAAAAAACCCCATATATAGAGATGTCTCTTTCTGTTTTGTGTAAAGGATTTGATGTGTGAAATATGACCATCCCCAACTTTGTTAAGAAATAGCACCAACCAACTATAAAATTGCAATTGTACATTACAGAAAGCCAAAAAATCAGTGTTGGGCACATGGAGTAAGTATTCACAGTGGTGAAACAAAAAGAAAATTAATGTCCCTCAGTCTATGGACTGATGATAGGTTTGCCATGATTGTTTTTTCCCCCTGGGAGATGATGTCTCTCAGGAGGTGACATCCACTTAAGAGACAATGAACCACTATTTATATAAATGTCCATCAAGGAAACTCTCTAAACAATTGCAAATATTGACTGATATGCAGCAGATTAATTTGGCTTCACTGTCACTGGGATATGTTGTAGACAGCTATTGTGGAATGGCAGATCTTTTACATTCATACTTGACACATCACAATTGAGCGTGGAATTTCTGTCAACAACAAAAGAAACATTTAATAGTCACTCATTTTGCTTCCCTAACAGAGACATATGCTTTCCTAATAATGTAAAGACAAGCAGGATTTCTTTCTAAGAAATACTAAGGGATTTTTGTCATAATACTAGACATTACCTATGTAAACAGTACAATCCTATGCTAAAAAAAGTTCCTGCTTTCTCTCCACAAGGAGTATCTCCAGTGGATCATGAAACACAAGTCAATGTTTTGCTACAATTCATGTAAGTGTGAGAGGACATCAAGGTCTGTGACATGCAAAAGCATTTACCTCAGTTGCAAGAGCTACTCCAGTGTGGGTTCTGTTTTTACTAATGCAGCAAGTCCTTGAATTTAACCACAAAGCAATTACAAGAGTCTCCAGTCTAAGAAATTGTCTACTGTCAACCCTTGAAACAGAGCAAGTTAGCACTGAGAAGAGCTAATTGCATCCTGCTGCAGCCCCTAAGCTAAAGATCACAGATTCTGCAGCTCATCTTCACAGCTTTCCTTGTGGAACTACAGCTTTACAATCCTGAGACTGATGAGCCTCACTGGAAGACATTCATACCCATGACACACACAGGGCAGCAGTAGTTGGAATATGAGGCAGCTCAATAACTGATATAACTAATACCCAGTTTTCAGAAACATCAAATAGGTACAGTTTCTTTGACCTCTGTACAGTTTGCAATTCTCAACACCCAAAATCAGACAAGAGGAACTCAGAAAACAAAACCAGACAAGCACTTCATCTTGCTCCCACTTAGCTGCACCCTTCTGGGGTCTGATAGGTCTAGAATTATACTCTTAATTGGCATCATACTCAGATTCCCATCTGGGGTTTAAAGGAAGAGTGTGTGTGTTAAACAGGAGGATGCAGCAGCAGGAAACTGACAATCAAAACATTTTTCTTATGTAATTCATTTTAGTTTGTCATCAGGACTTGATTTTGAACAAGTTTCAGAGATGTAAATGCTTGCTTTATTCTACTTCACACTTTCAAATTCTCCAGCAAGAGAGAGGGAAAGTTGTTCTGAGCAGGATAATTAGGGGCTTACACTGTAATTATCAAGGGCACTGAGCACAAAGGCAATACCAAGAGCTGCCTGAAGTTTTTTTGACCGTGGGAAGTGGTGTTACCAAGGTAATCACTTTGAAACTGTCCAGCAAGACTGCTGAGGAACTCTGTACCGAGAGGGATGTGTAAGCCAAAGTGTACTTCCTGAAAAAGAGAACACAGGCATTCACTGATGATTTGTAGGACTTCCATGTTTTGTCTTAAATATGTATTTCTAGCTTGCCAGAAGTTGGAAAGCTGAGCTCATTGTGAACATTTAAGATCCTTCCCTATCACATCCTCAATCTTGCAGCTGAGCTGAAAATTGGTGGGGGTAAAGGAAAGTAACTTGAGATGAGATGCTGATGAGATCCTTCACTGAGCTGCTAACCAAATTAGGTAGATACAAGCTGGGTATAGCCTATATATAAATGTTTAGAGGTGAAAGTGCAAGGAACTACACATTTCCTTCACTGCAGGTAAATAAATCAGCAGTATTTGTGCTTTCTTGTGTCAGCCGTTTGAAGGAGAATGTAGGTGCCAGTTCTATTGTGCTTGCTGCTGGAATGCAGCCCTTCACTCAATTGACACAACCTCTACCTGACAAGGATGTGAGCCTGACATCTGCTGCACTTAACTCTTCAGGTATGCAAAAAAGGCTGTGGTTTTAAGTTCTGGAGAGCCACAGGGAAGCGTCTGGTCTTCACCAAGATAGCAGCTGTTACACTAATCTGAGGCTTCTCTGTGTTGATTGCTAATGAACACAGCCCCAGTAGGGCCAACTCCTGCCCCATGCTACCTCGCTGTTAGATCATCATGCTGTGGACCAAACCACACACATTGTTCGCAGTTGGAAGGAGGTGACATGAAAGAAAGGGTGACAGCAACAGCAAAAGGGCAGATGCACGTTTCCTGACCAGCTGCAAAACGAGAGGGGCACAGAGCTGCAGCAGTGGCTCTGTGTATTTCACTCGGTGTCGTGGCATGGCCCTTGCCTGCTGGGAACACCAGAAAGGGAACACCAGAGCCTAAAAATGACCTCCTGCTCCAGCATCCTGGTGACGCAGCTTCCTTTAGAGGAGCAGGAAGGTTGTTGAGCACGCAGTGTTAATGCGCCTCTCTTCACTGTGTTTTCCATTTTGAGATAACTATCATGCTCATTACCCCAAGGATGAAAAGAAAAACAGAAACCCTGTCTTATTTTAGCTGATGTTTCATTTTGGCCACTTCATGTGATCCAAGCCATGCCACAATATTATCTAGAAGCCTCTTAAAAGGTTTTCAGTTCATTAACAAAAGTCGTCAGAGATCCCATTTGCACAGAGGCTATGGATAAAGGTGGAAAGATCTCCAACATTTTTCCTTCTACTGCCCTGTATTCAAAGCTAAATGCAACTGCCTGTATTTCTGTGCTCAGTCTGCACAGGACATTTGTCAGAATATGCATTTTCTCAAGTGGGTATCCTAGCTTCACATTATCAATCAACCCTTTATCTCAACACTAGAAAATATTTAGCTTCTCAGAATTTTGTCACCACAACCAAATGTGAACTCCCATGAAAGGAAGGAAGTACATTTTAGAGCTAAGAAGCCTTTTCTAGGGACATAAAAGTTGCCATGACCCATCTCTTCCTAAATTTATACAGCTGTGAATATGGCATTTTATGTAATTCTGCATCAAGGGGCACTTCTGAACTTCCAGCACTTTTTTCCACTTCAGTTCCTTAGAAGTTTACATTTTAAAAAACTACTAGACTGTGATTAAGTCTGAAAGGTATTTAAAAGATATTCAAATATCTTCTCTTCTCCCTTTTAAAATTCTTTGGGGTTTTTATTGTTGTTATTTGTGTGCTGGTTTTTCTTTTTTGGGGGAGGGGGTGTTAGTAGGAATGAGTACTTAAGAGAGGGGTTTTCCATTCTTAAAGGGTCAAATTCTATCTGGTTTCAGGCATGACAGAGGCAACACAGGCTGTAAAATTATAAGCAGCCTTCATTCCCTATTGACATCTTTCTTGAAAAATGGTTATGCTTTAACCTTGCAGCATCATTTCTCAGGGGACTGATTAAACGAAAAGTCTGTTTTGGTCAATGGTAATTATAGCTCTGGACCTCAAGGTAACCTTTAGTGTGTACATTCTGTCTTGCACACAATGCCAATTAAATGGTTGCCTGTCATTCCTTAGGTCCATTTAAAATTACATTCTCTTGGAAGACAAAATATTGCTGATACAGTTTACAAGGTGTCTCTTCAAACTGCAATACACGAAGATTCATTTCTTCCAGGTCAAGAAGGGTTGAAAGAAAAAACAAAACAAACAAAAACCAAAACAAAACCAAAACCCTCCACACAACAAAAAACACATACACACAACTTAATTTGTAAAATACCCTTAAAATAGAGGAAACAGATTTAAGACATAGGATGCTTGTGCTGTGGTTTTTTTTCACCTTCATAGAGGGGATGTTTGGGTCAGTGGTCAGAGTAGTTTGGTTGCTGCTGGGGTTTTTGGTTTGGGTTTTGTTTTGTTTTTTTATGGGGGGAAGGGGCTTGGATGGGTTTGGTCTGTTTGTTTTTAGTTTCCTGCCATTCACTCTCTCTCTGTCAGCTCTTCCCATTGCTCGTGTTAAACTAAATCTCTCCAGAGTTCAGAAAAGCACTGATCTATCAATCACACGGGATAAACAATGTCTCAGGACACATAATGTCTCTCTATATTGTCCTCGGTGTTGTTAAATATATTAACAACATTTTAGGAAAAAGTAATTTGCAAATTTATTCCAGAGATAAATCAAGTAAGTTACTTACACAAGGAAGTTGTAAGTGAAGAGTTAGCAACTTCCAACAACTGAAGAGTTGAAGCTGAAGAGTAACCCAGGCCATCAGCTCACAGAGCATCAGCTTACTGACCCCTGCTTTCTCACCCAGGAAAAACTAGCAAGTTTGGATGTGCTTTGTTCTTCACCATTAGTTTTTCATCAGTTCAGGGGTGGAAGTTAAGGTTTTTCTTCCAGCTGTTTCTAATACACTTAGCCGTCCAAGCTCAGTTGTGATAGATACAGCCGTATTTAGAGACATGCTATAGGAACCAAAGATACAGTCTTTCCACTATAAAAATATTTGAGTCCCATTGTATATCCTACTGGTGCCAGCATTCTACAGAAATTCATACTTTTAATTTTACAGTGCTTTGTATTTTGAAATATATCACTGCATGGCACACGCATGAGACCAAACCATTTCTCAACCAGGTAAAATTTGTTAAGCATCAGTATGCTTAAATCCTGTTCACACACATATATCTGATCAAAACTAAGCATGCCTTCCAGCTTCCAACGTAAGACAAATTATCATAAAATCAACTGCATTTATATTTCATGTAATAATTAAGCTTGTGTATATTTCAATTGAACTATCATGAATAAATCTGCAAGCCAGAATAATCTCTTGCTCATAATAACATAGTTCTAAAGGTGTTCAAGGGAACAATTTCATATGTATGTACACTCACATTCCCAAGTGCTTGGTAAAAATCTCATAACGCTGCTGAGAAAAGCTGACATCAATAGCATCATTTCCCAAACTGCATCACCACCCCCATGAGTGCTGCAATAAGTAAGTATCACCATCAGTAATGTGATTGCTATGAAGCCCCAAGTGAGAGCAGATGGAAGAGAACTTTCTCCAGAGCAGGGGGCTGGGTTGGGGCAGGAGCCCCCACAGCCTCTGCAGCAACCACCAGGTTCACTACCGCTCTCCAGCAGAACTCTGTCCTGCACAGGACAGAATTTCCCAGAATCAGCCCATACAACAGGGACTGGAACATGCTCTGTGCTGATTTTAGAAACTGGCATTTTAACACAAACATAGGAACATCAAAGAGTGAAGATACATGTTCTATTAAGAGTGTTCAGTGTGCCCCTAAACGAGAGTGGCAGCGACAGAGAGGCCATTGCTTTGGAAGTCCTCACAGATTCTGGTTCTTTTGCAATTCTCAAAAGAACATGTAGGTTTATTAGGGGATAATAAACCTATAAATCTTCATTAAAATAATCTTACAATTACTGATATACTGTTCTATTAAAAAATGGTTTCTCTGAGTAGATTGAATAAAGAAAGCACCTTGATGCCACCAAGAGTGGCTACACACAAAAGTTGCATCAGTCTAACTAAAATGGAAAGTGCATTTCCTCATAAATATTCTGGCCAAACATCTTACTTCTTAAATCAAGTGAAAAGTATTTGGTGTACATTAAGAGAAAAAATGAGATCTTGATAGAAGAATCCACTAAAAACATTCAAAGAAAATGCGCTATTAAAAAAAAATGCTAATGGCAATATTTACTGCATTTTTCTCCATTTCTCCACCTTTCCTACGGCAACATCTCTGCAAAGAGATGGAGAAAATCTGGAATTATTTCATACCACTTCATATGATTTTCTTTTATGAAAAGGGTAATGCACATGTATTATATTGGCAGATGTCATTATGACATGACTGCTCCTCCTCCTTCAAACCAGAGCAAGAGCTCCAGTGGTACTTTTGAAGCCTCTCCCATGATGTAGGACGTGACTGTGAGGTTCTGTGAGGTTCTCAGGCCTACACATCTAGGGGCTTTCTAAGTGCACATTAGCTGACAAGAGATAAAACAATGCATCTTGGTTACTACTAAAAGAACACTTAGTTCCATGAGCCACTGGAGTTGTAATGCCCAATTTCCTATAGGTATGTCCTAGATTTCTTACTGCACTTATCCTCAAGCACTCTGCCCAGCCAGACAAGTGACATATGGACCATCCTGTTTTCTCAGCTACGTGTGCCAGCTGAGCAGGGGATGCAGGAGGTGTGTGCTCACTGACCAGCTGGCTGATGCCTGGCAGAGGCGGCTGGGAGCCGGTGCACAGCTCCCTTTTCTCAGTGGGGAGCATTAATCACACTCTTCTCTTTGACCCAGCTGCTGCTTTTGTTACATTTGTAGGAACTTTCCTATAGTTGAGATATCTTGTTCCTTGTTAAATTTTGCAGCTAACATGTGCAAAAGTTAAAGTGGACTAAAAGTAGGACACTTTTTTCTTTTTTCCCTTGTATATTTTTGTTTTCACTGGTCTCCCACAAATGCTCACCCATCCTTACTAAATCTTCCCTACTGTTTTTCTTTGTCTTAAACCCTCCTTCTTCTCCTGTCTGGGAGCCATTTCTGTTACCAGTTCAATCAGGCTTAGTAGGTAATTAGCAACTAGACAGTGGAAACACATTAAAAATACACACTTACTAGAGGTATAATAATATACCTCACATTTAAGTGTTTTATAGAAAAGGATTTCTATATGTATGTATTTTAGAGTGAGAGAGAGAGAGAAAGACTTGTTGATCGTGTCGTTGTTCACCCACAAATTCTGCATCTGATAGTTTGTTTTCCTGCTGTGTAGACCCCTCCCTGAGCTTTGGGACTATGGCATTACCTGAAGGGAACAGCAGCAACAGCCTTGTGCCAGTTGCCAAGTGTTTCAGGAAAGAGGTGTCAGCATTCACAGTTCTGAAGCTTTCTCAACAGGACATAGGACAGCCTGAGCACCATCTGCCAGGACTGAAAGTTTCTTTCTAGCCCTGATCCATCAAGGTGCAATTTATATACACTTTTAGAAATAAATACTCTAGAGTTTAAGCCTATCATACAAGCCCATAGAAAACACAGCCCCAGGTTCATGCACAATAGGTGTTTCCATAACATCAAATTATGTTTCTAGTATTTCCAGAAAATGCAGACAAGCATAAGTTTCCATTTTTGTACAAATAAGGGTGATTCTCTAGAGCTGATAATAAGTAAAAAGAGGGCTCATGAAGCTCACAGGGCTCATATCTGCTGCCATACGTAACAGCAATTTCTTCTGTTCCTCAAATGTATGGCATAACTGAATGCAATTGCTAGACTGTCTACAACAACCTGGGCATGAAAACTAAAAGTTTTATACACAGATCTGTATGAAGATATATTCAAGATGTCATAGCAATGCCAGATTTGCAGTGTAATGTTTATAGTAATATTACCAGCAAGTCACTTTAAAAAGACTGCAGAATGTCCAAATGATTGTTTTTAAATTGGTAGGTCCAAACTCTCCTCAGAACAGGTATAATAGACCAGATTCTCTCAGAGAAAGAACAGAGTACTCCTAAGCCCTACTTCTCTAAAGGCTGGCCTGGGGTTATGATAGTTCCATAAAAATATCATCTCGCTGCTTGACCACTACCAAAAGCCCATCGAGTTACTAAGGACAGAGCATTGAGCAAAAGAAAACAACCTTGAGCTTCTAAATAAATCCGTGCTTTTTCCAGACCTTTAGCACTGTTCCAACTAGTTCCCTAATCTCAGCAAGTGAAATTTTCAGAGGAGAAATCAAGGGAGAACATACATATAGGTCAGAGGGGCAGGCTATGATTGTTTAAGCCTGGGAAAACGATGGCTTCAGGAGCAGGTGGCAAAAGGATGGAAAGGAGGAAGGAGAGGGTACAGAATGCTGTTTGTGGTTTCTTCTGATATAGGAGGCAGGGCCCATCAGGAGCCAGTTCATAACAAACATGTACAGCATTTCCTCACACAGCTGACCAAACTCCAGCAATGTGAGACAAACCGTGCCCTGGAGACATTTAAATATACCTGGGGTGGTGTGGAGGAGCAGGTACATACTCAGAAAGGAGCTTGTCTCATGCTGATAGGTAGAAAAGGTACATCAAGCTCAGGGAAACACCCAGGGCTGAAAACAGTTGGAGGAGGGAAAGCTACCAAGGGAGAAGAGGGGACATTTAGGGAAAAAGCAGTGCAATGCACATCTGACTCCTTGCTGTCACTGCTGGTGTTAGTCTGCAATAGCTGTTACTGCTTCCCTATGTTCATATTCAGAAGCTGGCATGCAGTACATCAGTAAACTCATTACTGATGCTTTCAGGCCCAGCCTTTGCTGAAGTAGTTAGAAACTGCCATGAAAAATGTTTCCCTAAAACAGTTACGAAAGCCTAGCAGTGTTCTCATTGTCCATGAAAAGATGAGGCCACAGAGGAAAAAAAACCTACTAAACCAAATACTCAGATGCCCAAGTAATCCAAGCCATATAAATACAAATATTTTCCAAGAACCACAGGGGGCAAATGTGCCATCAGCTCAAATGGGCTACCCAACTGTGGAAAATTGGGAAAAATACTTCACTGTTTCAGTTTTCAGAAAGCCATAATGGAGCCCGAGACTCAGACATCATCCACTAACTGGTCATGCCAGATTTGCCACTCTGCTATTGCAGAGGAAAGCCAGAGCAACTCTGCTCTGTAGTCCTGGAAAGTGTAAAACCAAGTATTAAAGTGGGTAAGCAGTCCTGGCAACAAAACAAAACAAAAAAATCCAAGAGGTATTACAGCATTTCCATGTGTAAACTGAAAGTAATACATTGCCTAGAGCTGCATTACTGGATCTCCTGCCCCAATAATTTCCAGCCAAAACCATCACAGCACCACTTGGCCACCCTCCTTTCTGGTCCAGCATTATCATTCTCTACACACAGAGCCAGGCTGATGTGGAATGGATTACTAACATGATTCTTCAATACAGCTCAAATTCATCAAAATCATTTTACTGGTTTGCACAAAGTTTTGTACAACCCCCACTCCATGACCTTTTGCAGAATGAGTGCAGCTGCTCCATCCTTCCAGCTGTAGGTTGTTTTCTATGATAAAACTGCCCACACAGTTTCTTTTAGGCAAAATCCAGAAGCCATATTAAGCTTGTCAATACCTTAAACCCAGCTCATAACTGATCTCCATATATTTGATTCACACTCATGAGACAAAAATGTTACCGGACACAGAAGACATACACAGAAAAACCATGAGCCAACAAATCTGTGTCATTAGCTCATAAACTGGAATGACTTCAGCCTCCATAATCCACAGAGACACTTCTGGGGAAGGCTGAGAGGGCCAGGTGCAGTCAGCACTTGGATGGGAGGAGTTCCAGCTTTGTGCTACCATCTGGGCAAAGCCCACTTCTGCTGCACCGAATTTATTCCTCACTGTGTGATGACTACCACAGCAGCTGTGATGTCTGCACAACATCCAGGAAAGAAAAAAAAAGAAAAAAGAGGGGGGTATTATTGCAGTAAGTCATTAGAGTTTTATCAACTCAATGAGAGTTTTATCAACTTTAAAGGATGTACATGACTCTCAGTATCAGCTGTTACACTCAAACTCCTCCTGCAAGTTAAAATGCCCACTTCACAGCTGACATCTCTGGAACATAAAATAAAATTTCAAACTGAAATATTTCATCTTCAGTGGCAGCAGATTACTGCTGTGTCTTCCAATAACAATTTCAACTGATGCATCATGATAGGCTTCAGAGGAAATATTATCTTAGCTTTGAAATTAGAAGCCAGTTGTGAACATTGCCTTTTGAATACAGGAGGTTATTTGACTCTTACTGAGACTGATAAGGAAGTTGTTTGTCTATAGGGAAACACAATACAGTAGCACATTCAATTTCAGACTCCACTGCAGATAAAGTGCAAGTTCACATCAGCTGGGGAGAAAAAGAAAAGCTTTTTGTCTTACTTTTAAGATCTTCGAAACCCACAAAAAGCCCTTCAGCTTCCTAAAGCATTTCTAACACCATCAGTACTGCACACAAGCTGTAAGATAAGCACCCACATTTCCCCTTCCAGTATAGTACCACTTCATCCTGCTGGGCTGCACCAGTGGCTACGAACTGGGGGGGGGCTGATGAAAAGAATTTGCACAGATGTAGTATTTTATGAACTACCACTGTACTAATAAATAGTGCCTAGCTATAAATAGAGCATCCTCATCCAAATCTTTGACAGGTATAAAATTCATGGCATAGAAATCATATCATGATGTTCAAGAATTCCAAGTTACTATCCACTTGATAAATGTATATAAACCACTCATTCTTTTCCATTTTTAAGTCAACAGAATACTCCAGTTTATACTTCAATGTAAATGCAGTCTTTTAACTATGAATCCATCACCTTCACCTTTTGTTGAAAGAACAGAAGTGGGGTATATAAAAGGTACTTTGATAATGGAAGTATAATATAAAATCCAACCCCAGACACCTGACTGGCAATTACATGTTAATATAACAACACTAAAAAACTTCAGTATGCATTATAAGACAGGCTGAGAAAGTTCATTCTATTCAGCCTGCAGAAGTGAAGGCTCCAGGGAGACTTTATAGCAGCCTTCCAGTCAGGAAGCTTGGGAGGGGCTTTTCACCAGAGAGGGTACTGACAGGACAAGGGGCAATGGTTTTACAGTGAAAGAGAGTAGATTCAGGTTAGATATTAGGAAGAAATTCTTCACTGTGAGGGTAGTAACTGAAACAGGTTGCCTAGGGAGGTTGTTGATGCCCCCTGCCTGGAGCTGCTTAAGGCAATGTTGGATGAAGCCCTGTGCAACCTGGTGCAGTGGGAGGAGTCCCTGCCCATGCAGAGGAGCTGCCGCTAGATGATCTTTAAGGTCCCTTCCAACCCTATTCTATGATTCTACCTCAGGTGACCCTCTTTGCATACTCATTAAGCTGTGATTAGTTACATTACATTGTTTTCTCCATAATAGTCCCTCATTTAATATTTGAGCATTCAGTATTAATGATTACCCTCTACAGTAAGTATGTAGCTGATGCCTCTGTCACTCACTCCAAGGTACTGAAGCCAAGTTACACAGACAAATTTAAATTTGGTATTTTCTAAACATGCTTTACTCTCCCTGTACCATATGTTCTCTGACCATATTTTTTTCAGATGTGTTTTCCTAACTCATTAAAGAAAAAAATTAAAAATTTCTAAATTACATTGTATGAAACTGATACAAGCCATATGCAAAAAACCAATATCCCTAAAATTTATGGACATAAATTTTCAGCCTTGGGTACAGATCAAACATAGAAAACATCAGTCCAAAAGATTAAACTTTCATAAAGTTATAATCATCTGAAAAGTGATCTTTTTACAAAGACGTGCCAGAGAACCTTAAAGTCAAGCAAAACAAGTTCTATCATTAACACTTAAGAATATACACTACATATAGTACTCCTGTATTTTGAACACTTTGAAGACTAGTGGTGCAGTTTTCATGGTTCATGACCAAAACCAGACACTCAAATTCAAAGCACCTAATGAACATTAGGTTAATCTCTGCCTGTATTGTATTTGTTGTTAAGAACAAAACACCTACAAAATTATTCTGAGCTAAAATTTTACTTGTTCTTGACCAGAAAGGTAGGTATGCTTGACATAACTTTCAAAAAACAATCATGCTATTTTAATTTTAGTTATGTTATTTAAGATACTTCATTGTTAAGAAATCATGTCCTGTGGCAATCATTATCAGTTTCCAGAAGTGCATCTGCAAACAGAACATTTTGTGTAGTCCATATTTCATAAAGGGTCATCTGCCCATAACCATTCTTCGTAAGTATCTTTTGTAACATATTTCACTCCTATAAATGACATTATAGGAATGTCTAGCATAAAGCTCAAGGCAAACAGACACAAATGCTTGTTGCACCAATGGGGAGAGAAAAAAAAAAATCATTCTCAGTCTTCCAAAAACAGGGGTTAATGAAGTGTTAATTAAAATGTTTTTAGTCAAGTCAGTCTAATTTTAAGAAACACTCTACAACTGGAATAGGTCTTCCTAAGCTAAATTCTCTTGTTTCATTTTTACTTCATCCTATTATATTTAAGCTGAAGGTGAAACTTTAGAAAGTCTTAATTATATTGCAACATTCTTCTGCAGACAAATCTGTCCTTTGCAAAGCCATTCTGATGCAAGGACAAAGCTACCACTGAGAGAGCTGGCAGTGATGTGTCACAAGGCAAAGAATAAAACACCCTGAGGCTCTGTAAAAGCAGCCCAAGAATTTCTATTCATACAGTAAGTTGAACCAATGACAAAATACTGGGTCTCTGAAATGTTAATTTGCATAAACAGTAAGACAATTCAGACATGGATTTACAGTCTAAGTAATTGATGGGATGAATGCAGAAATAAAGAGATTATGAACATGTACTTGCACGGTGTACCATGCCCAAAGAACATTTCTTTTGCAGGACAGCATCTGCCAGGCCTAGGAAGCTGATTCATTATGATATGCATGAGTCAGGTGGCTGTTACAAAGGCATCATGAATCACTCCTGGACTCTGGATCATATTTAAAATGCACACACAGCACAGGAAAAGTGTTCTTATGCCATAAAGCAAAGAATTTCAGCATGAAGTCACTGTTATATTTTTATTAAAAAAAAAAAAAAAAAAAAAAAAAAGAGAACCAAAGGAAAATTTCAAACAAGCTCAGCAGTTCCGAGACCTCCGCATCAAAATAGTGTTAAAAATGTAACATTTCTCATTAAAAACAAAAGTCTTTTTTCTGCAATCTGGCTGGTTAGCCAATAAACCTAACTGGTGACTCAGTGACCCCAGCCTTTGTACAAATGAGACCACAGTCCCAGCCAAGCAGTGCTATGCACATTTGTCAGTAGGCATACCAGAACATGTTCTATTTCTACAGGATTTGTTCAACTATGACAGCACCACTTCCTGGCTACATGAAAGTACGAGAAATAGGTATTAACACCCTATCAATATACCATACATTGAAGTGCACAACTCAAAGCCTTACATCAAGTACTCCCAACTTTTATAATGCTCACATCCACAGAAGGGACTCAGCATTTTCATATCTTATATCCTGTCCTGTGATCTATACTGTCAAATAGCTTTCACATAAAATATAAAGATATTTTGCCTATGCTAACTAGAAAGAAAAAAGCAAGGGTCTGAAGGAACTACTGACAATTCTCCAGGTCCAGGTGATCAAAGTTCAACAAACTTAACAACACTATCTTTGGTAAAAAACAAGCTCATTTCATTCCAGGGCATACTCAGGCTGTACTAAATTTCTACCACATTCATCCAGTATAGCAGCTTCTCATCTTGCACTGCTCTCCCAAGCCCACCTGCCTAACTATCACAGAATCACAGAATGGTTAGGGTGGGAATGAGATAAGATGGAGTCCTGACATAGAGGTAAAAGACAAAGCCAAAGTGTAGGGGTTTGTAGGCCTCCTGACCATGTCACAGCTAGAAACATAAAGGAAAAGCATAGCTCTTACTCACAGTGTTGAAAAGCAGCAACCCAGACCAGCAAAAGATCTTATAAACCTCCCTAGAGTCTTCCTCTCTCAAACAAGTCAGGTTTTGGGTGGGTATTCCTAACAGTTTCCTCATGTAACTACCCAAGGTCATCAAGGACTTGGAGGTGTTATCAGAGCAGGTAGGAATCAGCTGTGTTAGGACAGGTGAGATAGCAGGCTGGCTGTTGGCTTACAGACTGTAGATGCACTTGGAGCCTTGGCTGCAGGGAAGCAGCAATGGGCAATCTGTGGCACAAGAGTTCACCGAGAAGAGGGGAACTTGTGGGTACAGTAGTACTGCTATTCCCAGAATAGGAAGGGTCTTATTTAAAAAGAGAAAGCAGAAGTCTGACTCAGAAAATAAAATTAAACCACAGAGAAGCTTGATTGTGGATGCAGTGTAAAGAAAGCTAAGAAAGCTAAGTTTGGCAGAAACACAGCAAAAACTACTTTGTGATAGTATAGTTCTCATACCTGTAGAATTATTTTTAAAGCTACATACTAATGCCAAATTATGTTATGCCAAGGGCATCAGATTTCCTTACAGTGTGCCTGCTCCTCCTCCAAGACTTGGGCTTACCATGGCAGGAGATAGAAGCAGTTATCTCATCTGCGGAACTGGCCAAAAGACTTTCCCCTTGCCAGAGGGGAGGGGCAACTGGCAGTTGCTAAAAGCCTCAAAAACTACTTAAAGATAGGTTTTCTCCTCTAAGTGGTTAGAGTGCAAGGTACAGCTTGTAGCAAGTCAAGTGTTCTGCCTCCCAGTCTGCAGAGTGGGGACCAGCCCCCAGATGCCAGAAGGCTGAGGCAGCTTATCCAGAGTTACAAGTTGCTGAGCAAGTAATGCACAGCTTTCTTTAAACAAATGCTATAATTGAGGGAGGTAAATTCTTCTGCTTCACATGCAACAGCCTCCAGAAGGCAAATGTTCACAGGACTTAACTTCCAGCTTTTCTTTTGAAAAGGCTGTAAGGTTGTATTTTGTTCAAAGCAGACAGGCTTGTGTCATTTACGAACAATGGAAAAATGAAGAGACTATTAAGACTTTCCACTATAAACTTCCCACTAACTGCTTCCATTCCTCAGACTCCTGTCCTTCACTTCTGAACCAAAATACAGGGCAATGAGAGTGCTTTAGGACTTTCTCTGAGAACGTGACTATGACTTCCCACTCTGGAACACAAGAGAAGTCCAAATGTAAATTTTAGTTAACCTCAAGTAATAATTTTTTGCAATCTCTTATTTTAAAATGTTCTTCTGGAACTGTTAGTGGAAGCTCATAGTGTCAAAGCTAAGTCAGGCATTCCAGTTTGTCAGGAAACTTTTTTGTAAACAGAGCTCAAAATATGGAAAAACATACCTGTTCTTCTAAGGGTGGACACCTGAAGAAATATTATGTTTCCATTAGTTTACTGATGAAGGGACTGTAACGGTTAGGATGCAGCCATTGTGGGTTCTTTAAGGATCTTCATGCTAACAGGTCAAGCTATGTTTGTCTGATCAGTCTATAACTTTGAAACAGAGCTAGTAACAGCTGGCATTCCTGTGGCTGAGAAAATACAAGGCATCACTAATTCAGGACATATCCTACACACAGGATATGGTGTTATCCCTAATAATGTGTATGATCACCAGTAAATAGCTGCTTTATGACTGCCTTGTGTCAGCTGTCCCTTGACCCTCTATCTCTTGCATATAGAGGACCTTCTGGAGGGAAGTCAAATTGTGGGTGTGCTCCAACAGTCAATTATCATTCCTGTGCTGTACACAGAAAGCTAATTTTTTTGATGGCATACAGAGCCAAGGGCTGTCTTTCCTCAGTCCCTGCCATCACTGCCTGTAGCTAAAAGTAAAATTTGCCTATCTTCTTCTAAAGATGACCAAGGAACATGATGGCAGTCTGTATAAGAGAACCTGCGTAAGAAATTACCATGCAGTTTCTCATAAATGGTTTCAATCACTACTATAATTCTTATCAGGTGGCAGAATTTAAGCAAACAAAACCACTCTTTTCGTGTAAAGAATATTTAAATTTCTAAGCTTTTAATCTTCCGTGGTATCCTGTGTCCACAATATAAATGGTTTCAAAAAGTGATTAGGCATGCCCTTGAAGGGTAAGTCAGTCAGTGGCTAGTAAAACTTATGAGCAATATCTCACCCCAGGGCTTCTTTCAGATGCTGATTGTTTCAGACTGGAGAACACGGAAGGGACAATCTGTAGTTCCCCTGCTTTTTTTTTTTTACATGTGTCCTCCAATCTGTTGCTGGCTGTTGCTGGAGAAAGCTCCATGTAAGCCTTTCCATCACATGATCATTCCCATGTTAGTGTTCAGCCTTCCCTTCAGCAAATTTACTTTTCAGCATCCATAGAAAATAACATCTGTTCATGCCTCTGTTTCTAGAGGCTGCTTAGAGATTTTTGAATTCTCATTACCCTGTATCCACACAGCTTACATGAGAAGTACCCTTTGAGAACAATTTTAAAAGTCTTCAGTGCCTATAGCATGAAGAAAATAGACATCAAACTGTCAAATGAGATAGCCAGTATTTCCTTTAGCTGTACCAAGAAACAAGGCCATATTCATTGCTTGCATTTAACTGGCATTTGGCACTTCTGCAGTGATTCCCCCACACAAGTAATGAAACAAGGCATGGCATCCTCTGGCCTTCTTTCCTATCAGCAGCTAAGCACAGCACCTGTACTCGTCAACCACAAAACACTGAAGCAGAAACTGCATTGATTGCTTGGGACATGGGTCAGATGGGAATGAAATTATGAACCCAGACTCTAAACCCAGGCAGTGAGATGGCCTGGGCACAGTGTGGGACCTGGGACCTCTAGACAGGGCAACATGCAGCGAGTTCACAAGCAGCATCATTATAAACATGAAACACAGTGTGAACCAAGGAAAAAGGATCCAAAGATGACACATGCAGGAAGAGGTGCTCTTAACCTTTGTAGAGCAGGATCACACTTATGGATAGCACACACAAGTGAAGGCACATAGAAGACAGGGCTGCCCCCAGACATCAGTCTGGCACTTTGACACAATGCTGAGTTTGCTGAATCATGGAAACTGCGTTAAATATAGAATATGAGGAACAAAAGCTTAACTGCTCAGGAAAAGAGGATTTTTGGTAGTTCTCACAGGCTGGTCCCCAGTGCTCTCCTGTGGTCACCATCCCTAATTCATGATTTAGATTAAATCAAATTAAGTGGCTGCAAAAGTCTGTTGTGTTGTGCAGGCTGCTTCTGAATGACCTTACTGTCCATACCAAAATAGTTTCTGATTCCCCCCATTAAACTGAACACTCTCAATTTTAATGAAGAATATGATGATACCTGATACCAAACTGGGGCCACTCTCTGTCCAGACAAACAAATGGTGAACCATAAGATTCACCACTTTTTGGAGAATAGAGGAAAAGAAAAAGGAAGTGGCTACTTTCTTGGCTAATTCAGCTGCAAAATGGACAAGCGCAGTTCCTCTACCTAATCCCACGATGTCCTTAGCCACAAAACTGTACTCACAAGACAGAGGTACTCTCCAGAATTCACTGATGTTGAGTAGAATGAATTCCATGCTATCACATGGGATATTTAACATAGCTATGTTAAATATTATGAACTATTTCATTATTGAAAGAAAAAAAATGAAAGAAAAAAGAAGCCAAACAAAAACAAGAAAACAAAGAGATGGTTAAGATCACTATAAATTAAAGGTCTTTCAGTTGTGATTCAGAGTGTAGACACTGGGAAATGCAATTGATGTTAACACTGAAGGTCAGAACAATGTGCATGTGTTAGAAACACTTCAATTGTTAAGCAAGTGCAGGTAAATAAGAATGCTTTACATTAAATGGATTCTGTTAGATAACACAGTAAATAGGTTGGACTGAGTTCATGCCATGTAGCAATTTAGGAAATAATTTTCTTCCTCTTTCCAAACTCCTCCTTTCTTCTACATCCAAAAGTAAATAGACATGAAAGCCAACTCTTATCCAGCTGGAGGTCTAGTGTTATTATTCCTACAGCAGTTTCCACCTTAAGCCTGTGCAGCAGTTTTCTTTCTGTCCCAAACTCTGCTTTGTCACTATTCAGCAATACTGCTTTTTTAATGATTAACTGAATAAATTAGCACCAGAGTCACAGCTGAACATTGTGGAACAACTTGCTATCACAAAGGTTTTCTTTTAAACCATGGCAGCAAACAGTTGCTCACAGATTAGGTGAACACTGATTAAGAGACAAAAGTGCATACAGTCCTTTTCTTCTTTTTTTAAAAAAAAAATATAACAGAACCCCAAACTTAAAAAGCTTTAATCAGCTTTGCTACTTAAAAATCAATGTTCCAGGGGAGAGGTAGCAAGAGATTAAAGCATACTTAAAAATCCACATAACAACTGTAAGGATGATAATCTGCTAATACACACTTCAGCACCTTAAAGGCAGTTTATTGCAACACACTTCCATCGACATGGATTCTAAACAAGAACAGCCTGCACCTAAACTAAATCCAGCAAGCAGCTTTTTAAAACAGAATAAATATAACTGGCTATTTAATATGAAACTTCTGATAAATTGTTACAAAAGAAAAAAAATTAAAATGAGAAATGCAGCTTTGCAAATCCGTTAAAGTAATTGTGCTTTTCAATAGCTATTTATTGATGGCCTACACCTCCCTGCATCTTTCCAACACCAAGCATAATGCTACCAGAGCCCCTTATTCCTAGATGTCAGGATAATGCAATGTTTAAAATTGAAATCAGTATGAAGGGAAGCAGACTTTTATTGTCACAAAGATTTTCTATTTCTGCCTTCAAATTCACAAAATAAAGCCTTCCTGATAATGCCTGAATTTCACCTGCTTGTCACACATGGACAACACAATATTTCTCTGGGCCTTGTTTTAGCTGCAGCTCCCATACTGCTGTATTTCACAACATTCTGCTGCTTCTGTTCTTTATTTTCTAATCTAGTACAATGTCAGAGTGTGGATAAAAACTCTCAAACTCTAGACAAGGCAATTTAACCTTGTTCAACTGGCTGCTGGTCTTACATCTGTGGAGGTGGTACATTTCTGTGTCAGTAGCTTGCAGGTTGCTCTGTCTGAGATAAGATGAAGACATTGCTAAGCTGAATAGCAATTTTCCTTTCCACAATTAAGTATGCCCAACCCACACATCTTGTCTTTCCTTTAATCTTGGTATGGAGCTGGAAGATGAAGTTTAAACCAGAACTCTTGTCACTCATTTTAGCTCCATACACACCCCAAGCAGCTTTCTACAGATGGGTCAGATGCTCCAGCTATCCAGTAGAAGTTATCACTTGGCAGCCAGCTCCTGTCTTCACACACTGCCACAGTCTGGGAGTGCAACACACAGGATGCTTCCCAGCTCCTCCCCAGCTCCAGAAACATGCTGCTGGGAGTACACAGCCCTACAATCAGATGCAGCCCAAGTGAGATATTTTGGCAGCTAGGAACACTGAATGCTAATTTAACGCTCATTTCTCTTCTCTTCATGAATAGGTCCAAGATGGAGCACTTCCCTTGCCAATTCTTATACTGCTGTAGCAAAAAGGTGGCAGCCTCTCTTTGGACTGATTATCATTGCAGCACACCCAGCTCTATCATTTGGTATGCTTCACACATCGTCCTCTGATCTGGCAACAACCCCGAGTACAAGCTAATTTACACCTTCAGTATAATGGCTTTTGTGTCTTCTGCTACTCTGGAATATGTTACATGCAGCCGAAACAGAAGTCCAGAAAGCCTGGACTGTCATCACCTTGTAGAAAGAAAAAAGAAAGAAGAAAAAGGAAAAAAGAAAAAAGAAAAAAGAAAGAAGAAAAAGGAAAAAAGAAAAGAGAAAAAAAAAAAAAAAAAAAAAAGAAAAAGAAAAAAAAGAGGAAAAAAAAGAAAAAAAAAACCATGGGGAAGATAAAGAGATCATTTATATTTTTACATAGTTGGTTTTGTTTCCAGACCTTAGTAAGTCCTTAACAGCCTCCTTGCTGTTAAATACGTCTTTCCTGCATGCCCCTGGAAGCAACCCAGAGAAGGGTACAAATATCAAGATTCAAGAGATACAGACATTCAGTTAAAAAAAAAGTGCTTCTGGGTATTAAAATATCTTCTCTGTTTAGAGTTAGCACTTGCCTTACTGGAAGAAAAATCCATGCTCATTTCTGTCACTCTAGAGACTCAAAGTGCATCAAGAGTGCGATTTAAAGAGCCAAGTGTTGAAATCTTCAAAACAACCCTTATAGCTCAAACTTATGTTCACAAGGAACAGGGATAAGCCCAGGGACAAGGCTAATTCTCCCTTTTTCCCTGCCTCCCCCTCAAAAATTTTGCAAAACGTCTCTCGAAACTAATTCCTACGCCTCAGGCTACACAATTGCCTCACTCTGCTTCTTGGGCACACCTTAAGGTTTACATAATTCTGTTTGTGCCAACCACACATGAAAATGTACAATTGAAGGGCACCAAGGCTTTCGTTTCACTAGGAAGCCACACTACTGTATGCACAGTTCACCGTAAGTACGCTTGTGCCAGCACACAAAGGGCTCAGTACAGCAAGAGGGGAGAGAAACCAGGGCCAGCAGAACCAGAACCACCTCCCATTCATCAGCAGTGCCAGCCTCTGCCAAGCTAACATGGCCACAGATGTGAAGTGTTGGACCATGTGCAAGGGCAAACTTGGCCAGGAGAGAATCAGAAAATAGCTGGATTGTCTAATGTTCTCACATGATCTGACCTCTTTTAGGGATTTATTAAAGCTTTCTCAACATGTCTTGGAAGGCAGTAGTGCAGTCTCTGGTACCAGCAAACCCACCACAGGTCCTGGGGACATTTCAGGGGTGAAAATGAGACTGCAGCCAGCCTGTGAGGGATACCGAGGGGTACCTCCATCTTGCACTCAGGTATATAATCATGACATGAGGTAGAAATGAGGTGAGAGGAGCAGATGGCCTAATTGAAGCTGCCTGCCCCATGCAAACATGAGCAGCAGTGATGCTTGGGACAGTTATCAGTCACTACAGACAGCCTGAGCTGAGCACCCAGGTCATGTCCCAGGTCCACATGTTATTCCCTGCCTTGCCCCACCCTTTGCAGGAATGCCTCAGCACTGCTTCCTCACTGATTCAAAGGACCAGGATGACTTCACTGTTGCTTGGGCAGGTTTGCCCTTTGTAGCACAAACACAGCGTTGCGACCCCTGCAGAATCCCAGCCTGCTGCAGGATACGGGGAAGTGACTTTGCCCTGCTAAGCAGTGGAAAATTTAAAAGGAAGAGACACCACCACCAGTGTCCCCATCACTCCAACTCCCCACCCACACACCAGAATAGCTGAGCTCAGTAACACGAGTCACTTACTGGGTTTTAAGAGCAGTGAACATGCTTCTTCCTACAGAGGGAACATTTTGCCCTGCTGCTTGGTTTCCAGTGTCCCACCTTGCTTTACGTGTTCTGGGTGACACAAAGCATGCTGACTGCAGTTGTTACACACCGAGCTCTAATGAGGACTCTGTGTAACACTTTTAACAATGTGCACACACAAAACCATTCTCAAACTGTAAACAGATCAGATGTTTACTGTACTCAGAGCCATGGGCCTCCTCTCTTCCTGATCAACACTGGCAGCCACTGCAACAGAGCCACCAATTTCCACAAGAAGTTTGATCCCCCTCATCTGGCAAACCCACATGGACCAAACCAAGCATAGCCAAGGATAACTGTGCATAGCTGCACAGCAACTATGTCAAGACAAGCAGGATTCACAGGGCTGCAGGTTCCTTGCTTTCCTAAAGAACCCTAACTTTTTAATGTCATGTTTCCAGGCACTGTGATTCGCTGCTTAAGTGGCAGTGCTTAAATAACAACTCAACATGAAATGAAGAGTTTCAGACCTCAGACTGAGCACAGCAAGATACAGGATGTAAAATTCAGTGCTCTGAAAGCACTAAGTTACTGAACCAGCTCTGAACCCAGAAGGAGAGCTGCCACTAATTGAAATAAATTCCCAGTCACTGGTCTCTATTAGAGGTCTACCACTGCCAGGACTGTCAGAGACAGCTGGCTTTGGATGGGGTGTCTGCAACATTCCAGAAAGGTTTCAGACATTTCCTGGTAAATACTATCTGCCTACTAACTGTGTAGAAAGATAACCAAATCTTAAAAGAAAGCCTATCTGTGCTGTCATGCTCCTTTTTTTAATAAAGGAAAAGCACATCATTTCCAAATAGATAAATCCTTGGCAGTGATCTCAAAGAAAACAAGATTTTCCTTTTTTTTTTTTTAATTATTCTTTTACATGGAGGCATTTCAGACACAATCCCCTGATTACAATGTGACTTCCAAACTTCCCTGGTTCTATTACTGCCTACAGTAGCCCTAATATTCCTTCTAATTATAGCTTATTACACATTTTGTCAGTTTTGTTTCCTAAGTTGGTAGCTAGGCTAAGATAGTGACCAAGACAGATGATCTAATGCTTCTCTTTTGGTTTTAGCCTAAAAAAATGAGGAAAAAAAAAAAAAAGAGAGATATGTAAGGTCACTGAAATGAACTGGCTGAAACAGATTCACGACACAGCTCTTCCAGCTGCAGAGACCTTCAAAAGTTTCACTATTTGGCTCCACAGTTACATCTTTGTTTACAGCACAGACATCCTGGGATGGGACTCTCCCCTCTAACCCCATGCAAGTCCAGGCACTGCTATGTGGGACAAGACAGAGCCTGCCAGTGGTTAAGCCTGAGAGGCAAGAGTGAGCTTGAATGAGTCTGCCCTGGAGTCAGCCCCAACGTGCCCTAAGACCTTGCCAGTGCAGTGCATGCAGCTCCTGTTTCTATGACTCTGCTTCAGCCTCCACTCCTGGGCAGGCTCTCTGAGCAACATGGGGAGTGGGGGAGCATCTAAACTAGATACAGATGAGGAGGAAGATGAAGACAAGGTGTCTTTGCTTCAGTCAGAGTGTAAGCACTGGTAAGCTAACTGGTAACCAAAAGCAAGCAATGGATGCTGTAACAAAGAAAGAAACTCTGTAAGTAGTTTGAAAGCTGTGCTCCTGGGACCTATTAGCTTACTAGAGATAGCTTACTAGTTTACTAGTCCAGATTGTCTGTGGTGGTGGACTACTGTAAAAGCAAAGCTAAGAAAAAACAGGCATTTCCTTAGAAGTGGAAAAGGGCAATAACATGTTAGCAAATATGTAAGAGAGCAGCTTTGGGTAAACATACAATACAGGTATTTCCAAGTGCTTTTCTTTTACAACCTAGGGAAAGGCTAGAGCTCCCAGGCTGGCCCTACTCTACCAACCAGAATAACCCTAAAGACAATGGAGAAGCTGTGGCATTTTGAATCTGGATATTGTACTCCCAAATCTGCAGTGATGCTCTTGAATAGTCAGAGATACCACCAAAGAGCCAAGAATCTGGCCAATAAAAATCAATAAGGAAGGTAGTCATACATGGCTCACACAAATACCAAGAGAAAATGTTTCCTACAGATCAAACAAGGAAATCCTTCTTAATGAATACTTATATCTAGCATCTTCCAGTGTCTCACCACCCTCAAAATAAAGAATTTCTTCATAATGTCTAACCTAAATCTCCCCTCTTCAAGTTTTAAACAATTTCCTCTTGTCCTCTCACTACACCCCCATGTAAAAGCCCTACCCCAGCTTTCTTGTAGGCCTCCTGCAGATATTGGAAGGTTGCTATAAGGTCACCTCAGAGCCTCCTCTTCTCCAGGCTGAATAACCCCAACTTCTACAGCCTGTCTTCATAGGGGAGGTGCTTGAGCCCTCTGATCATTTTTGTGGCTCTCCTCTGGACATGTTCCAGGAGCTCTATTTCCTTCTTATGCTGGGGACTCCAGAACTGGACACAGGACTCCAGGTGGGGTCTCACAATAGCAGAGCAGAGGAGGAGAATCACCTCCTGTGACCGGCTGTCTGTGCTTCTTTTGATGCAGCCCCAGACCCAGTTGGCTTTCTGAGCTGCAAGTGCACACTGGTGGCTTATGTTGAACTTCTGGTCCACCACCACCAAGTCCTTCTCCTCAGGCATGTCCTCAATCATTTCTCCCCCCAGCCTGTATTCGTGTTTAAGAGTGCCTCTACCCGGGTGCAGAACCTTGCTCTTGGCCTTGTTGAACTTCATGCAGTTTGCATGAGTCCGCTTCTCAAGCCTGTCAAGGTCCCTCTGGATGCCACCCCTTCCCTACAGCGTGTTGACTTCACCACACAGTTTGGTGTCATTAGCAAACTTGCTGAGGATGCACTCAATTTCACTGTCTATGTCACCAACAAAGATGTTAAACAGCACTGGACCAAGTACTGACCCTTGAGGAACACCTCTCATCACATATCTCCATTTGGATGCTGAGCCACTGCTCATAACTCTGGGTATGACCATCCAGCCAGTTCCTTATCCAATGAGTGGTCCACCCATCAAACCCATATCTTTCCAGCTTAGAGATCAGAATGTTGTGCAGGACAGTGTTGAATGCTTTGCACATGATCAGGTAGACAACATCTGTTGCTCTGCCCTTGTCCACCAAGGCTGTAACCACATCATAAAAGGCCACCAGTTTAGTCAGGCAGGACTTGCTCTTATTGAAGCTGTGTTGGCTGTCACCAGTCACCCCACTGTTATCTGCTTCCCTTAGCAGAGCCTTCAGGAGGATCTGCTCCATGATCTTGCCAGGCACAGAGGTGAGACTGGCCAGTAGTTCCCTGGTCTTCCTTTTTTCCATTTTTGAAAATGTGCGTTATGTTTCCTCTTTTCCAGTCAGCAGGAACTTCACCAGACTGCCATGACTTTTCAATTATGATGGACTGTGGATTTGCAACTTCAACTGCCAGTTCTTTCAAGAGCCACGGATGAATCCCATCAGATCCCATGGATCTTTATAACACAGTTATACAGCGTTGTTGGCCCTGAGTTTTTGTAGTCTCATGTTGCTGCTCCTCATCCTCTCCAAAGATCTTTGCTTTCCAACAGTTCCAGCTTGACCAACAGCCCTGCCCTCTCTGCCTATTGTGTCACAGGGGATCTTAGATTATCTATCCCTTATCTTGTCTTGAGGTGCATCTTCCTTCTTGCCTACATAAAAATCTCTGTTTAAACAAAAACAGTTAGGCTTTATTTACGTAAAAAAGGCTGGTTTGAGATGAGCATACACTGCACAATGCAGATTGTTGCATTCTTGCAACATAAGCCACTTAGAATCATAGAATTACTTCTCTGAGTCTTCTGTGCTACATCCATATGTGGGATGTTTAGTACAGTGGCTTCATTGTAATCACTCAACTTTGGACTTGTGTTGGAAAAAACTGAAGAAAGCTACCAGAATTGCAGAAAGATCAAAGGTTGAAGCCAGGCATTAATGACCTAATAGGCAGAGGTCTAAAAGTCAGCAAACCCCATAACCCTGGAGGACAGCTCTTAGTACACTTGCTGCTGTATTCACATTACTGCTGCATCTTTGCCTTTTCTTAGCTCTCATTCCACATTTTTGTAGAAGAAATTCAGATTCCTTTATTTCTTTGAAGTGTGGATACTAGGAGCTTAGAAGTTAATTGCTTCTTACTCGTTGCTCTTTTGCAGTCACGCAGTGACCTCATCTGAGGTTTGCAGGAGCCTTCCCAAAAAAGCCATGCAAAACTGTGGCATTTCAGCCAACTGGAGTTGCCTGACATTACTGCCAGCACCTCAGTCAGCCTCGGAAGCAAGGTCAGTGACCAACAGCCCTGCAGCTAAAGAAAAGTCTTAGCAGCTAAAGAAAGATGCCCAAAAAAGGTCCCTTGTACAGTTAAGCTGACGTGCTCATACAGCACATAACTAAATATACACACTACCACTATCTATTTTTAAGCTTTACAGGAAATAGCAACCTATTATTTTCTGCTGCATAGCTTTCTCAGTAATATTAAGATGTTAAAGTTCTCTGTCTAATACAAAATGTGTTAATGCTCACTGATAGTAAGAGGTGTGGGGTGGAAGACAAAGTTGTCATAGGCTCTGGTTGTTCTTAGGGTAACCATAGAGTGTTTGAAATGCCTCACCTGAAGCTTTCCTGCATGCTCCAGACTATTTTGTAAAACAAACTCCCCATTTTCTAGACAGAATAAAGCATTTTGGAGAAATCACTGGTTTAATTTCCTTATAGCTGAAGGAAGTAATGATTTTATTGTCAGCTTTAAGACAAGCTACACTTTTCCCTAGATTATATGAACACATGCTGTAACGTCTTTGATTCCACTGCAGGAACTAAGTTGTATTTGAAGTAAACATCATTGATATCACAAGAAAAAGGGGGAAAGTTCTGTACATCTATTTAATAGAGAAGCCATTTAATTATAGAAAATGAACTTTTTTAATTAAAATATTTGTAAAAACTGTCACTCCTAGCTCATGATCAAGCACATTTTGTAGGTATATATCCAGGAAAATTATGTGCAGTAGGCAGCTGGAAGCATCTAAAAACTTCTTTTAAGGAATTTGGCAGATGTATCCCAGATAGCTAAGGAAGAACAAGCTTAGAAAGTTTCTGCTCCTTGTTGTGGCTGGTGCTTACTCAAAACTGGCAGTAGCTAAACACAGCAAGTATTAGTGAAAGTACTCAGGCTCAACAGCTAAGACAATATTACACCAAGGAACACGAGGAAAAAGTTAAACATTCTGCCATCCACTCACACAGACAGCACTCTCAGTCTCTTTGATGACTTAACCAGTACTTAGCACTTCATCTATGATAAGCAGCATATAATCTTGTTGCACAATGGTGTAGCCTGTTATTTCTTTAAGTCTTCTCTCAGAAGTTTTACACAACCATGAATCAGTGTTGTGGAAAGCATGCTGGCAGCAATACAAAGATCTCACTGATGTGAAAGCCAAAGCCTTTATTATAAGCTGGGTGGTCAGGCTGCCAAGTAATGCTGTTTGTAAATGCTATGCATTACCAACCACTGTTCCTCTATCTTTAAAGCTAATACTGTGTTTGATGGAGAATATGTAATAATAATAGATACTATTTGAATCAAATAATCCATAAATTGATAGCTATGCTCTACTATCCTAAGAAGTGATTCTACTGAAAAGTAATTCCCAATTTGCAATATTCAGTACCAGGGATATGAAACAAGTAGAACTGTTATTACAGTTGGATTCAAACTAGGAGGGTAGATTTAGGCTGGAAGTTAGGAAGAAGTTCTTCACCATAAGGGTGGTGAGACGCTGGCACAGGTTGCCCAGAGAGGTGGTGGAAACCCCATCCCTGGAAGTTTTTAAGGTCAGGCTGGACAGAGCTCTGAGCAGCCTGATCTAGTGGGAGGGCGGTTGGAATTAGATGATCTTAAAGGTCTCTTCCAGCCCTGAAAATTCTATGATTCTGCCTATGAAATCAAAGCAATTTTCAGATCAGTGCAGTCCAAATCTTTGCCTGGGAACCCACAGGTAGAAATTATACCAGAGATCTGTGACAGTACATTGCTCTTTGTTTAATTTTCCTGTACCTCAAAAGAGATCAGAACATTATGAGGCTACTGAAGATCAGCCACACCCCACACAATTTTGCACAAAACCACTAAGGAGGAGGAAAAGGATGGAGACTTGGGAAAACCTGCACAAATGTCACAAAGTTTCTTCGCCTTTTTCACCCATCCTTAATGTCCTCATGGTGCACAAGTCCCACTTGTCACCATAAGCAGAGTGTCCTGCCAGAGTGGACACAGAGCATATACCCCCAGTGGTACTCAGAGGAGCATGGTGCAGAGCCCCCTCTGCAGCTGTTTTGGTGGGTGGGAGGCTCTCCCATAGCTCCTGCCCAGCTTATGCATACAGAGACTGCACCCCAGGGAGCTGAGCTCTGGTGGGTGCTCAGTGCCAGTCCCTGTGTTTGTACCTAGCTCAGATACCCCCTACCCTAACTCCAGAGCTGGTGTAACACCAAAAAAGAAAATGCTGTTGCATTTTCTATGTTTTCTATATTCAAACTATGCTGAACACTACACACAGACAGACCAACAAAACTATTTAAAATCACAATTTCTGTATTCAACATGTTATATAAGAGCAGATTAAAAAATCTGGCAGAGGATGTAAGCTGTAGACCTTTATGCTATGCTCACAATTCTTTTCCAAAGACTTGTTCTCACAGATGACCTGATTCCAAAATTCTGGAAACATCTCAAGTTTTTCAAGATCAAGTGCAGTCCTAACCTAGGAAATAAGTCAGGAGAGGAAGATTCTTAAGGTAACATTTATAAATCTACACTGCAGCCAACTGGACACATTCAGAAAGCACTTATCCATTAATCAGCTTGTCACAATAGTGATGTTTTGTGCAAGAAGATTTTGCCAGTCTCCAGTGACAGAGGGAAAATACAGACCCACCAGACATATTTCCTAACAGCCTGGTTTTGAAGTTTCGGTCTAATGCAGAAAGCTCAGCCACTGCTCTTCTCCTTGTAAGGAGAGGTCAAATACCTGATGCAAATAGGGAATTAATCAGGGATATTTCTCTTTATGGATTCTGTGTTCAGATAAAGTCCAAACACTACCTTCAGGCAACCTTATGAAGGAACTGCATTAAGTCTGTAAGGGGTTGCTATTACCTCTACAGGTTCTGAGATTTTACCTGAGATTTTCCAATGTTACCATTAAGCACAGTTTAAAGCTCCTTGGCAAAACTGTTAAAACTATTTTTCATTAAGACTGTTGTGGTTAACACAGGGATATGAATTTTAATCATTGACTCTAATTTTAATCATCCATTTCCAATAGTGCATAATGGGAACAAGAAAGGATGCAAGTGGATAATGACTGTTACTGCAAAAGAGATTTTTCTGCCTGCTTTCATGAGTAGACAGCTGTATTTTTCACCTTCAAATGCCATCTCCAGGGAGAAAGCACAAGTTTCCAGAATCTCCCATTAAAACAACTAATGTAAATCTCACATTTGCATATGAATTAAGCATTGTTATATATCATTGCCCCATTAAGTAACAGATATGAAGTACATTTGTTTTTAAGATGTCATGCTCTATTTAACTGCTTTCTTAACAACTCCTATGACAATGTGGTCTACCCTTACAATAAAAACAAACAAACAAACAAACAAACAAAACTCACCAAACAAACTAAAAAACCTTATAAAATAGAATGGATACAGCAATGAGAATTTAAGATTAACAGAATTTCAAGAGATGATGCATCACTGACTTCCCAGCTTAGCACTGTACACTAGATGTGTATTAAAGACAGCACTTCAACTCCATTTGGCAAGATGCTGTCAAAAAAGAAAATGCACAAGAAGCAACAAGAAAACAGCTAGTTGTCAGACATGTTACCTGAAAAAATCAAGGTACAATATGCTTAAGTAACTACTGGGAAGCACATCAGCCAAACAGGACAAAATCTGGCATGGCAGATTATTTAGTTACCTTTGCTATCAGTTCACTGAGCAAATCATCAATGGTAATACACTTCTTGAAGCTCAGTACTTTTTTGAAGAACTGCTAATTACAACATGAGGTTATTATTAAGTTTGCAGAGCTCTAGGAAACTTAACTACTTAACTAGGTCATGCAAACTTGGGATCAGCAAAAAGACAGATACTTTTACAAACTTCTAAATTATCTCTATTCAGTCCTCCCCAGAACAGTGAGGACAGTTTCAGAATTCAAAAATATTTAAGGTCTTCTTCACACATAACAAAAATGAAGTTCAATAGCAGTATAGCAAGCTCTGGTTAAACTTCATAGTTCTTATACTTTGCTTTATGTAATTAAAAGCACATCTCTGGACTGCAAAATACATTGTACTTCCGCTTTGCTTGAGTGATAACTGTGCTTCTTTCTGTTCACACACACACATCCTGAGTCAGATAAGTTTCTCCTCTCCCAGACCCCAACCACTGATGTAACAATAGAATTCAACATTTACGGATATGTTAGGTGAGTACCAACCCACAGCCACAGCTAGCTACCAGTTAGAGAAATCCCTCTTTCATACCTATTTTACCTTTCCAGAGTTTGCCAAGAAAGGTCTGGCTTTGTCACTGAATGAAAGATGAAACACAAAATTTCCTTCTCAGGCAGGGGACTGATCTCCCTGCCAACACAGCCTGCTGGCACAAACCCAGTGGAAATGTGACATCTCCTGGAAGAAAGATTTTTCCTGACAGTATGGCTATGAAAACACCTTTCTATCTGTCTCTTCTCCTGAGTTTTTTGAAGACTGGATCAGCCAACACAAAGGCCAATAACCTGGACAGGCAATGCTCCCTGCCCTGTTCTTTCCCCAAGCCAAGATGGTTGATGACATGGCACACATCTCTTCTGGTCAGAGACTGCAACATCCAAATCCCCATTCCCTCAGAAAGGTGGCAGCTGCTATATTCCAACCTGCCTCATTCCTGTGCCACACAGAGCAGAAAGAGCCATGCTTGAGGGCTTGAGGCCGTATTTCCTACTGCTCCCTTCTCCTAACAATTTAAAAGGCCAGATATACAGAATGAAATGTAGTAAGTGACCTGGGCCCACTGAGGTAGGAACACCATTTTCTGACTCCTTCCCACTAGGGATGAGGAAAGGAGAAAATTTGTTACCTCGGGGCAGTTGTCTCTCTCACTGGAAAACTGAACTAATGTTTCCCCACTCCAGAAGGGTATGTGTACACAGGAAGAAAAAAAAAGGCAGGCAGCAACCAAAGGGACATGAAAGGTATTATGAAGCAAGCATGTACTGTATATTTTATATCTGAAGGGCAATTTTTCCTCCAATTTGCACTGCCTCACATTGTTCAAGAGCAACTGTTCACACTTACTCAATTAGAGTTGAAAAATCCCTCTCTAGTAAGGTAGCCTTTCCCTTTGCTGCACTGCACCTAGTAATGCAGTTACCCTCCCAGCACCGAGATCCATGCAACAGGATTCTCAATTAGCAGCACCACAGGCCCCTCATAAAACCTGACCACTTGGAGTTCAACAGCCCAGCTGCCCGTGCACCACCTTCCCAGCTCACAGGTAGCTTGCTCACACTGTACTGCAACTCCAGCCTTTCTGTTCAGAAGCACTGTAAATTTTTTACCTATTTGGTGATCATCTTTCATCATTGGATCACTTCACATCAGTCGATGTAAGAGTTGAAAGACTAGGTCCAAGTCAAGATTTGCAGCCTCCAGATACATAAGAGTCCCATTGTTTTCAGCAGTGCAAACTTCTCTAACAACTCCATCAGAGTTTTGTCTTTCATGCACAGCTACCTCTGATGTCAATGAGCCAGTTGACTAGGCAGGCAGTGGTAGCAGTAGTAGGAACCTGGGCCAGAGGGAATTCTGCATATACTAAAGCAAATTATATGCCTCCTTCATAAAAAATCCTTTCACGCTGGTCAGAAAAAGCATAGATACAAAAAAGCTAACTTATATTTGCACATAGAACAACCAGAAGCCATAGACTGCTAGAAAATACAAAACATTTGTGTCTCCCCAAGCCCTTTGAATAATGAAAGCGTATGCAATCATATAGATTTGGGTAGCATGTACTCATGGATAAGAATACACTTAGCTTGTATATTACTTCCAGAATACTTCTTAAGAAAGCAAATTCACACTCACCAACTCCCATGGAAACACCTCTAGATGAAATGCCAGTCATCTGATATTTGCAGCATAATTACTGTAGTTATTCAGACAAGTCTGGTCTACAGAGCTATTCAAAACAGGACAGACAATACAGGGCTGGAAAGTACTAGATAAACAGGACTACATAATGGTGCTGGTATTGCAGCATGTAATTCAGTAAGAAAAGGCAAGTGTACCACTGATAAAAAATATAATTCACATCTCTTGCACTGCAGAAGGAACAAGCAAAAGCAACAAGTTTCTTGGGGAAGATTTTCCTATTCAGTTTTTCCCAGTAGGCAACTAGCCACATATATGTAAAAAAGTATGAAAGTGGACATATGTCTACCCATACCCAGTGTGCAAAGTCTCACTGCATGGGTTTCCAGGCAAAACAGGATACCCAAAATGTTATCTTTCTGCATATCAAATACTCTCTAAATTCAAAACACAGGCTGTGATTTTCAGAGGTGCTGGAAATATGAAGCAACTGGATATAGTTTCTGTAGCTAAAAAGAATTCCTAAGGAAAACATTGCTGCCATAGCCTGTATGTAGCAGAATGGTCTTGGACTCAGGGCTCTGTTTTTACATGCAGGCCCAGTCCTAACACAAGGACTTACGCTCCTTATGCCCTTGCATATATCCTTGCATAGCACCAGCCACAGTCTGGTCAGCTACATATGGTACATATAGAGTTTTGGGACATATACATTATTTAGGAGCCGGGGTATACGCTTTATCATCATAACTATTCTCTGCAACATGGATATATTTATTTTGCAGAGAGACGCCCTTCTGTTTAAATTAAACCACTTCCAGAGTAGGTTACCCTAATAGCCAGAAAAAACATTACTTTTAACTTTCACACCTTAGTTTATTTGATGCCCCCAGCCTTGTTCAGATAAGCTCTTAGATAAATATTCCCCTTGGATTTCTTAGTCAACAGATAAACCAACTATAGGAGGCTTTTAAAAGCAGGCAGAAAATTACCTTTCTGAATATAATTCTCAGCCTAATATAAGGAACCAAACTGCACTCACATGGAATGAATACCTGTTACTTAAAAAAAAAACCAAGTCTTGTCCATTCCTAGTCTTTGAAGTTAAAAGAGAACTCAGATCAAGCAAGCCAAGTAAAGCATTCTCCTTTTTCCCTTCTCCCTCCATCAGAACAGATGTTAATTGTTGCCCTGTTAATTAATAAGCACTGGGAATATGGAAATGAATGCTAAACCTCCAACATATACAATATCATACTTGTGAAATGTGTCAAGATTTGTACTACAGGATAAATGGTGTATCAGAATACGTCAGGATGGAACAGTGGGGACATCCTGTGGCCACTCAGATTCTTTACACTTGAATGTTCCCATTATTGGTTCGAATCCATTTGTTCAAACTTTTTTGCAGATTAGATGCAGCATCACTTAACAATGCAGAAGGGCCTGAAGACCAAAGAGAATTTGTGTAAATAACTTCCCACCTACCACTGTATGTAATCCTTGCTTTGGTCTACCTGTTCAAAGCATCTTCTCCTGGTCAAAAAATCCCAACCAAAAAAAAAAAAACCATTATTTAAGGAGCTTGAGCTCACCTAGGTTGCAACACTAACCCTTGATACTCATGTATACAAGACAAAAGTAGAGCCGTAATTTAATTTCTTTAGGTTTATGTCAGTGCTCCTAAGATGCATGTGTTTCTCAGATTTAGGCATTCTGCCAACAGGAAAAATACTATCAGATTAAATAGATGTGTAAAGCACCTGCCAATATGACAAACTAAGCAATCAAAATAACCAAAAAAAGCCCTGTAACTCTTGCTAATCTGATCACAGTTCCTTTCATCCCCTTCCCTCCAAGGGGGAAGCAATTTCAGGACAGATACATGTGCAGTCTGTGAGGCTGAGTGCTCCTCACAGACAGCTCACTGCCTGGAACTCCCTCTGTGCTTATACTTGCATGATGGACTTCAGCTATATAACTCAACAAAAAGATCCCCCAGACAGTTCATGGGACAGCTATGGCTTCAGAAGTCAGGATCATTTCAGCTCACTCACTTCTGATTATGTTGACTTCAGCAGTTTTAAAAACAAAAATCAAATTAACTTTGAGGACAATTATTCTCTGTGATTTGTATACAGTGCATATTTTATCAATACAGGAAAGAAGATTATTTTCTTTTAAATTTATATCTCCAAGCAATTCACTACCTCTACTTAAGCTGTGTACAAAGGCTGGGGATAGCCAATGCCAAATCCAAGAGCACATGTCCAAGTGCTTCCGTGAAAAGGCTCTGCAGTTTGCAATTTCAGTCCATTTAGTGTGGTATTCCAGATGGAAATGCAGCCACCCAGGACTTGCCCCAAGTGTGTTGCAGCTGTATAATCCACTTAAAAGGTCCGTTCCTGAGCATATCGTTTTTAAAGCAAATCAAATAGCCCACCGTTCCAGGAAAGATTTTCATTTTTTCTAGCAGGAACAAACCCTGCTATTTGCCAGTCAAAGGAGGTATCAGCTCAAGCAACCTGCTGCAGGGGAAGCTGCACTCCACATCTCAGGCAGTTTGCTGACACTACAAATCAAAACTCATCCAAGCACACCAAGGTGGTATAGCATTTTTCAGCTTCAAATACCATTGTTGACTAAGTTGCACCCTCAAATTAATCACAATTAAACTAAAGCAAAGCAGTCCAGGTTATTCCCTGTACTGAACAGTTCGCTTAAACTGCGCTTAGACTGCACAGGTAAAGTTTATACAGATTTTACAGTCAAGGCAAAAAATCTGTTCCCCACCACCTGTGCAAAACGAGAGCTCACAGGAACACAAATGATCAACTCAGCCTAAATTTGCTCCCACAAAATACACCTCTCAGCTTCTCTCACACTTGCATCTACAGCAATACTAGAAATTATCTAATGATTCATCTTGAAATAATTTTTCCTGCATGTTCTTTAGGATTTTCCCCACCTAATATCCACACACAAGACACATTCAACAAAGATTTACCTATAGGCTGAATATGAGTTTGCTCAAATCCACTATAAAGTGGGCTCAGAACCCCGTGCTCTGGAGTGTATGTGTACCTGCAGCCACGGTTGACCAGCCTGTGGTCAGTTAACATTCCTGTATAATACTATTAAAAAGATTTGTTTCTATCTGTCCTACCAACCCCCTTCTATAGAAAAAAGCATATAGCTTTTGACAGTGCTGTTACTTATGACAAAGATGATAATAATAAATGTATAAATAAATAAATAAAACCACAAACAAAGCAAAAGAAAACACGTCTGGAAACACAAGAGGTAATCAGGACAGCCTGAAGGGCCTTACTTTAGCAGTGGGTGGGATTTCACAGCCATAAAGAAGGCAAAAGGGACTGCTTGGAGGTGCTCTGCTTTATTCCCAAAACCCACATGCCACACATGGAGGATTGCTGCTCTACTGCCTTCACATTTTTCCAACAGACTTTCCTTCTCCCCTTCTCATTTGTAACAATGATTAGACCCAAGAATGTGCTGATACCAGACACCCCAATTCATTAGGCTGTGGACCTCCTCAATATAGTACCAGGGAACAAAGGAGAAGCACCTGTGCTAAAAGACATCCACTATTAAAAGTCACAGTTTTTGTTCCAGTCTGCAAATGTTTCTACTGAAGGAAGATGCTGAGCTACCAGTGGATCTTCACTGAGAAAGATAATCTGAGGCCAAGACAACTTAATAAACAACTCTGAAAAGATTTTAGAGGGCCCATGCTTCCTGTCACACTTGTGTAAGCTGTTTACAACAAGGGGCTAAGAAAGGAAACCTCAGGGAGGCACACAAGGGGGTATATTCTTCCCAGAAGAGTTTTGTGATTTTTGAAATAAAGTAATCTCATGCACAGATGGATGAGACAATAAACAGCTTTTAGAGAGGAAAACGATAACACTGGATTCTGAAACTAAGCACAGCAGGTAGCAAGCTGCTGGATGGGTGGTGAAAAGACTCACACAATTTTCTAAAAGCTGATATGCTTAATCCCTCAGAAAAGGAAGATTTAACTGTTACTGTTACTTCAGTGTAACACCACATCTCACAGGTACAATGCAAGTATCAACACTCCTCATGGCTTCATGAGGAACATGATTTAAAGGACCCATTTATTTTGAAAACAAATACCACCGACTATACCATGCATTGTATCACCATAAATCCACTGGAAAGCATTTTCTACAGCCATGAAAAGAATCCTTTATTTTTAACATGCTACTGACATAGAAACAACTGTCCAATTACTTTTTTGCATCATTATCAGAAATAATGGGCCCATTTCCCAAGATACACTGCATTCCCACTGAAATAAGTTAAATGAGTCTGGCAGATGTGGATCATAATGGATAACATAATGTTAACAACTACAACAGATTAAAAATTAATCTCTTAATGCTGAGTGTGGTTCTCAAGTCAAATTTGAGATAAAACATGGTGGAACAACTTGCTCTGTTGATCCCTAGATTAAATCTATACAATATATAAAGACTGAGGATGCCAGCCTCTAGGTGCTTTCACCCTCTTCTTAGTTGATGACTGTTTTAGGAAGAGAATCACAGAAATATGAGTTCATCAAAAAACAAAAAATATCAGGCAGGAGTTACTGTGGCCATTTCTGTGAGTCATGAACAACTGGACTGTTAAAAAACAAAAAACAAACAAACAAAAAGTAGACCAAGAAAAGCAAAAAAGAACTGATCAGCAGCAGAGATGATGACTTTGAAGACTGATGGTCCATTTTGTGTCTGTATACAATGTGTTTCATATACTTGATAGACAAAATATGTCTTACCAGCATGAGGATGCTTCTAAAACAAAATAGTCAACAACAAGTACATCTCAATTGTTTTGCAGCCTCTGGCAATAAGTGCTATACTTTTATATAAATCTTACAACCTAAACTTTTGAATACTAAACTACTCTACAATTAGAAGGCAAGCATCTCTCAGGTGCAACTGAATGACTAACACCCATAAGTCATATATTTTGCACTACCCAAACATTCCTTTTCACAGGACACAAATAATAACACATTATCTTCTACACCAAAATAAAGGAAAACTGCTGAGAGTGATAGCAAGTACACAAAGCACTCCTCCTCTCCACTGAATTTTACCTCATGACCCAGTCTCCCTGGGTCCCTTCTAATTACCCAGCCAGACAACATTCACAGTTCCCAAAGCAGAGACAAAAAAAGTAGAAAAGTAGAATTAAAATTATTTTGACATATACGATGAAAACATATAAATTTGGGCTAGCCTAATGCCATAACTTTTTTAAATTCCTTGTTAATACGAAGACTGATTCAGAGGAGTGTTTTAAAACATTCATGGCAGTGGAGTTGTGCCTTACCTAGTACAACCCTTCCTCCTTCCTCCTGCTGCTTGGTGTCTTCCTTCATCATAAACTGTTCACCTTCACAGCCGGGAAAGTCATGCCCTTATTTAAACAAGCTGGTGTTTAACAACAGCCTCATGAGTAAAGTTCAAGTAAATGAGAAATAACCAAATCAGATCCAAAAGATCAGCCAAATGAATATGGGAACTCTCGGGCCCTAATTCCAGCGGAGTCTGTGCCTCCACACAGGCAAAACAGAATAAGGCTCTGGAGTAGCTGCTGTGTAACAATTAGCCTAAATTCTTGAGCTGATTTATGAGGAACAACTTGCACGAGAAAAACTTCGTATATGATGAAGTAAATAAAAACGTGACCTTCATTTTTTTGTGTAAATCACCATGCATATGCATGGGGATACACATCGGTTTTGGTTTTTTTTTAATTTAAGGAAAAGTTTCTCCATATAGTAAGGCAAGTTTCCAAGAAAGTCTTTTGAAAGTCCTCAGAATGTGGCAAGGCACCGTCCTTTCTCTTCTGTAGTTTGTTTTGGTTTTCTGGGGCAAGGGGTTTTAAACTATGTCTATGCTTCAAGACCTGACCAATGCAGTCCGGCTGATCGCCCTGATCTAGCTGACCGTCACCAAACGTGGCTTCTCCCCTTCTGTCCCGTGCCAGCCGCGGCTCTTCCAGGCTGCTGGTCCACGTCCAGACACAGGCAGAAATAGCCGTATAAAGACGTAATGTGGGATGGCAGTCACCTCAGACTGCGGATTTTACACACGAGGTCATTTTTTTTCTTTTTTATTGAAGACCAGACGATGTTATAGACCGCAGGCGGTTGCTGCAGGCGCCCTGCGCGTTCTGTAACCGCCGCTGCCCCGGCTGCGGACCCCTCGGGCTCCGCTCGCTCCGGCAGCGCTGGGCGCCAGGTACCGGCGGTGTCACCCCCGGTTCTCGGCACGTGGCCGAGCACCCCACCTCCGGCGGCTCCGGTCTAGGGGTCACCTGCCACCTCCGGCGTCGCGGCCTCGCTCACCTTCGCCCGACGCCTGCCGTAGCGCCGCCGCCCCCACCGGGCACAGACGGGCAGGCTCCAGCCGCTCCCCGCTTCAAAGCGACCGCAGTGGAGCTGGAGCCGGAACGGGGGCGAGGCCGCCCGGTGGCTGGGGCGGGAGGTCCGGCGGAGACGTTCGGCTCCGGCACCTTCGTCGTGAGGGACGGAGCGCGAGGGGTCCTGAGGGGGCACGCGCCCGGGCCCCGCGAGAGGAGCCTGGCGCGAGGACACTTCATCGGCACGCGCGAGGCTCGTGGCGGCGCTGCGGAACCGGCAGCACGCGCGGCCCCGGCAAATAGCGCCGCGGGGGCCGCTCTCGCGTGTCCCCTTTTGTGTCCCATTTCCAGCCACCCCCGCACCAGCGACTTCTCCCTCCCTGCCCTCTCCTTGGGGACCCACGCTGAGCACCCGTGACACTCCCCCCGCGCAGACACGTGGCCCCGGGCGTCTCGGGGACCGTCCGCGTTTTAACATTCTCCTGCGAGAGAAACGCGTTTTCATGACCAGCGGCTCCGCTCCGCGGCGGGACGATCGAGCGAGAAAAACTTAATGTGAAAATAAACATCAGTTCTGAAGCCATTTCCCCGCGCCCTCGAGACATCATTCCGGCAGCCCACGGCCGCCGAGCCGGTTGCTACTGCTGCCCCACGGTACTCTTCCCGCCAGAGGGCAGTCGAGGCAGAGCCACCGCTCCCGCCCGAGACCCTTCCCCGACAGCCCGTGCCGGTCTCGGTGCAGCCGCAAGCCGGCAGGGACGGGGGGCAGAGAGGCGGACGGCCACTCGGGGGTGCCCGGCACCGCCGGTCCGTCGGGGCTGCAACGACGCGCTCTTGCCTTCTGCCTCGTAGAAAGGGGTCCGGTGGGTGCCGTCAGAAACTGCTCTGTAAAATACACGTGCGTGACCGAGTGGCGTTGGGAACCTGTGGCTGCAAAGCGCTTCCACCCCGGCACGGAGCGGGGGGGTGAGGGGTGTCAGCGCTCCCACCACGTGGCCGAATCCCTGGGCCCAGAACACCCTTTAGAGGCACCCGACCGCCGGTCCCCCAGTTCCGCCCGTCGCCAGCCGCGCCCGCACGGGTTTGCCTCTCACGGCGAGATGGACGTCGCGGGCTTTTCCCTGGGAGCGGGCACACACCGGGAGCAGCGCGGCAGAAGCGGCCGTGTCGGCCCGCAAACCCGAGCGCTCGCCGGAGGGAATCGGACCGCTCCGTCGGACGGCGGCGGCGGGGAAGAGAGGCGGAGAGACCCGTGCATCTGGGCCAGGGGAAGTCCCGGTCCTGTCCCGGGTGCCGCGCAGCCCCGCGCAGGGCACAGCCCCGCAACCGCTGGTGCCCGAGCCACGCTCGGCTCCCGTCCCGTGCCCCGCGGACCCCAGAGGGATACGGCGCGGGCGGTGTCCCCATTGGCTGTTGCTAGGTGACGTGCGGCGCGCCACGTGACCGGTGTTAAATGCCGCCCCGGCGGCGCGCGGCGCCGCAGAGCCCGTCCCGCTGGCGGCGGCGGGAGCGAGGCTGTACGGTCCGGCCCGGCCCGGCCCGGCCCCGCGGGCGCGGAGCGCAGCGCAACAAGGCGAGCATGGTGGCGCGGCCCTGACCCATTCCCCGGTGGGGAGGGCCGCGGGTCGGCGGCCCGTGCCCCGACGGGCGGGGGCGCGGAATGACCGGGGTGCTGGAGAGCCTAGTGCCGGACATGCACGCCAGCCAGATCTCCGCCGGCAGCTACCACCAACACGGAGGCCTACACAAGCCGCAGGAGTCTCCCACGCTGCCCGTCTCCACGGCCACCGACAGCAGTTACTACACCAACCAGCAGCACGGGGCGGCCGGCGGGCCGCCCTACGGCCCGGTGGGCTCCTACCCCTACGCGGGCAGCGGTACCGCCCCCTACTCGGCTAAGGCCGGCTATGACCTGGGCTATGCGGGCGCCTACGGCTCCTACGGTCCCTACGGCAGCAGGGCTTCTCTGGCCAACAACGACTCCGGTACGTCCGAGCCTCGGGGGGGGCGGCTCAGGGTATCCGGCGGGAGCCGGACGGCTACTCCAAGTCCGGCGAGGAGGCGGTCGGGGCTCGAGACCCGGGGTGGGCCGGGAGGGAGCTCGACCCGGGCGGGCCGCCGCGACGGAGTGGGCGGCGATGCCGTAGATGTGGGCAAGACCCTGGGCGGCGGGGGCTCCTCTCCTCACCAGGACCACCGTTTCTGCCGCAGCAGAGAAGGAAGATTGCGAGCCGGAGATCAGGATCGTGAACGGGAAGCCGAAGAAAGTGCGGAAGCCTCGGACCATCTACTCCAGCTTCCAGCTGGCGGCTCTACAGCGGCGCTTCCAGAAAACCCAGTACCTCGCCCTGCCCGAGAGAGCGGAGCTGGCGGCCTCCCTCGGCCTCACCCAGACGCAGGTAGGGCTCTCCCGCCGCAAGGCCCCGGTCACGTCCTACCCCGCGAGGAAGCTCGCCCTTCGCCGGGTCGGGTGAGGGCGTGGGAAAAGGACCGGCGCGGGGAGGGAGTTCGGGGAAGCGGTTCCGCCACCGAGGCAGCGCCGGCACCGTTGGGGAATGAGAAATCTGCTTGTCCCGGCCCCTCTGGCGGCCCGGGCGCCGGGGAGGTCCTGCGGAGGCTACGGCCGCCTGACGCCCCTCTCCCCCTAGGTGAAGATCTGGTTTCAGAACCGCCGTTCCAAGTTCAAGAAGATGTGGAAGAGTGGCGAGATCCCGGCGGAGCCGCCTCCACGCCGCAGCACTTCGCCGCCGCCTCCCACTTCGCCCCCTGCCTGGGATTTCGTTCCGCACCCGCGCACGGCGGGCAGCACCGGCACCGCCAGCCCCAGCCCCGCCGCCGCTTTCCTCGGCAGCTACTCGTGGTACCCGCCGGCGCCCGGCCCCGTCCCGCAGCCGGCGCAGCCCCCGCATCACCACGGCAGCGGCATTTTTTAGCCGCCGCAGAGACTTGGGCCCGCGGGGCCGTGCCCGGCAGCCGCTGGGCACCGAGCTGTAGCACCGGTGTTTTGGCGAAGCCTGGCTCTGGCCGTTCCCGAGGAAAGGAACCGCTCCGCGCCCCGTCTTGTTCCGTCGCGCCACCGGCGGGGGGCCCCCGTGTGCGCTCGGCCCGGCGGGGTCTGTCCTCCTGCTCCCCAAAAGAACCAGGCTGCGGAACAAGCACCCACCTCCCCTCCCTCCCTCTTCCTTGGCTTTTTCGTCAAACCACCGGTGCAGAACTTTGATTAACTCTTGATTTTTTATTTTTTTAAAGTCGTTAGGTGCCTTTGCGGATAACCTCACTTTGATGTTGGGGATTAAAAAAATAAAATGTTAAAAAAAAAAGATAAATAATTTTTATATGTAGATTTAAAACAAGACCCTCCCCATGTTGCAGTTACCCTTTTTAGCTGTGAACGAAACCGTCCGGCGAGGGGGACCGGTCGCAGTTGGCAGTGCCGGGGTGACTCCGGGCAGGTTTTGTGCCCCGACGGGACCTCTCCGGGGCGGAAGGCGAGCCTCAACGAGCCCTCCCCTCTATCCCCACCTCCGGCAATTCCGCCACCGTTCCTTCCCTCCGCTGTTTGATGTCCTCCGCTGTTTCCCCCCCGTGTGGGGGGAAAGGGGCTATTTTTGGTTATTTATTATGGAAAGCTTAAACACTCTTTAATGTTTCTTTTACAATAAGCAGAGATTATTTAAATAAATTATTGTTTCCATGGTGCTCACGGTGCTGAATTTCTTTGGGGATGGGCGAGCTTGGGGGTATCAATCCGGACCCCCGCTGAGGGGGAGAGCTATGTCCCCGCCACCCTTGTCCCATTGCAACTGTTGCCACAAACCGGCAACTTCCCTCTTTCTTCCCCTCATCTCCTTTCCCGTCTGCAATAAAATCTCGCCCCTGCCAGTCTTCTCGGCGAGGCCATGAATCACTCAGCGTGCCCTGCAGCAGCCCAGAGCCTCCCCCTTCTCCCCCCCCCCTCCGCTTGCTGGCGCCAGCGACATTTCGCCCGGGACTGGTTCCTGCCGTCTCCCAGCCTCCTAGACGGGCCAGAGGGGTTTGGGGCAGGGCCGAGTCCGGGAACCGAGGTTCGCCTGCAGCTGGTGCCTGCACACAGCCCTGCCCCGGAGAAATTTCGCCTCGCACTCCGCTAGATGGTTTCCCTGGGACGGAAGTAATGGCTTTCCCTGACCTTATCTATGACCCTTAAAGGGCTGGGGGTATCGGCTGGACCTCTCCGGGATGTGCTACCGGAGGGCTGGACTCTGCACCTCAGGATGTATGCCTCTGAGATGCAGCCCTACGGGCTTCACCCCTCATAGTTGTAACTCCTCTGGGACGTACCTTGCATCCTGGATACCTCCAGGATGAACCCTGTTCCAGGCTGCATCCCCTCCAAGTTGAACCTCTCTGGGATGTATCCCTCGAGGGCTGAACCCCGCCAGGATGTGGCCCTCTGGGAGGCTCCGTACCCCTCTCTACACCCCTCTTATCTGAACCTCCTTCTAGGCTGCACCCCTCTGAGCTGCCCCCTCCGGGATATAACCCTCCCATCTGTGACCCTCCGAGCTGTGACTCTGGGGGGTGTACTGGTCTGGGCTGCATCTCTGGAGGTCCTGACGGCTGAAAGAAGTAAAGGGAGGTGAGAGGGAGGTCTCTGCCCTCTATGGCCCCGAAACCCTGCCAGACTGGATCAGTGCGGAGGATCCCGCTGCAGACATGGTGACAAAGAGGCCCAGGCCGGCTCGCCCGGGGCAGGAAACGTGCAGCCCGGACGGAAGTCCCCCGATAGGCTTTGGCATGAGGAACCCAAGCAGGTCCGGCGAAGGCACGGGGGGAAGGAGGAGGGGTGCCCTCACAGGGGACGGTGTGGGAGGCCCGGGAGGGCGCATTGCTCCCAAGAACTTGGGGAAAGAGAGAGCATGGGGAGGGAAGAAGGAAAAGGAGAAGAGAGGAGGGTGTTGTTGGAGGACGAGAGGTGACGGTAAAGGCGACGAGAGAGGGGAGCGGGAGAGACAAAGGGAGAAGCGGCAGCTGCCCGCCGCTCCGGCGCTGCCCCGGAGCGCGGACGGAGAGAGGTCCCAGAGTCTCCTCGGTAAACAGCGAGGCCGGCCGTCCCGCACCTCGCCACCCCCTCGCCAGCCGCGGGTATACCAGTGGATATACATCGGCGGCGTCCGCCCGTTCTGACCGGGGGAAGGAGCTTCCCCTCTGGCTGGCGGCGAAGTGCTGGGACGGTGGGCAGGGATCAGGGTGGGGAGGAAGGCGGCGGAGCCGCCTCCAGAGAAAGGGGCACGAGTGGCGAGCAACACCGCGGAGCCCCCCGCCTCGCCGTCAGTCAGTGGTCCCCGGTGGGAGGAGGGCGAGGTGTAGGGAACTGGGACACCCATTTGCCAGGTGACAAGTTTTCCTAAGCCGTTCCTGCGGGATGCAAGAGGGAACTGTGGGCGCACGACATGGCCGGGACGTAGACAGCTTTTCCCGCTGTCCAGCGCTTCTGGCTATTAAATAAAGTTCCCCCCAAACACCTGTCCCCCGGCCCCCTCCCCGCTTTCCCTCTTCGCCCAGCGACTCCATCCCGCTAAAGCGGCGTAGTGCTTGGCTCGGCCCGGTATGGGTGGGCAGGATGCCGACAGCGGCGTGGGGGTCCTGAGTGGGGTCCGGACCGGCCGGGAGCAGAGCACTCCGCCCCGGGACTGGCGAGGCCGCCGGCCTCCCTTGTTGTCCTCCGTGTTTCCCTTCTTCTATTTAGTTATTTATTGTTTTTTTAATTAATGTCGTAGTATTTAATCGCTGCCTGCTAGCAGCAGCTCTCCCTGGGCTGCTCGCACCTGCTGTGTGCGTCGGGAGTATTCGTGCTTCACCCCTGCAGCATCCCCGCAGCTTCCAGAGCACTTGCAGGCACAGCATTTCAGCCGCTGCCCTCAGGGACTTGGGATGCGGCTCACACAGTGCTGCGGACGGCGCAGGAAAGCGGGTGCAGAGGCGCTGCACCTCCACCCGCACCATGAACGCATACGTATAGATCTGTGTGTGTTTGCAGTTTGTTTTCTCATGCTCTTTTCCTGCCCGATAGGACGGGGCAGGCACCGCACAAGGCGGCAGCTACGCGAGACTCCGCCGCCCGGGGTCGGGAAGATCCGCGGGGAGTCAGGCAGCCGAGGGGCCAAAGCTGCCCCTGACGTGCCCCCCCTTCCCCCTCCCCTAGCACTCCGGGAAGGTGTTGGGCGGTGTGGGGGGCTGGGCCGATTCCTCCCCACGTCTCAGCACTGACAGACCCCCCCATTGGGCCCGGCCCCGGGTGGGGGAGGCTGAGCGGGGCCAGCCCCGGGGGGAGAGGCCGGGGTAACTGATGGCTCCGAGGACAGTTCGGTCCGGGGGGGCCGGCCTGGCAGCCGCCCGGACGAGGGGCACCCTCTGCTTCCCAGGCTTACGGGCGGGGCCGGCCGGGCTTGTGCCGTGGGTAGGCAATTTACTCATTTGCCCCGGTGAAAAGAAAAAGCACGAGAAATTCAATTAAAGCAGCTCTGGCAAAAGGAGTTATTTGAGGCATGAATGTCTCCCCTAAAGCTGCAGCAATCATGTGGCATTAGACACTTCCGGAATCCTATAGCCAACTTGAAAAATCCCAGACCCCTTTTTTTCCCTAATTTTTGCTCTGATCTGTAATTTTATCCACATTTGCACTAGTTTGAGCATTCTGGCTCTCCCATCTGAAAGCCTGCAATTACTATATAATTCTTCGCAATTTCACATGTCCTAATATGGACTGTAATTTTTGCGCAAGACAATTTCCTGCTATTTCAAGCATCAACATTGTCAAAGTTGTATGTACATAATAAATGGGAATATCAATGCATAGTTTTTAGCATAACATCTTGACTCCTCGATAATTATATCCGTTCGGAGCCTACGCAGAATTAGCCTGAATTGCATGGTAACTGCTGCTGCTTTAAAATTTTTAAAAATTACTCATAATTTTCCCAAAGATTACCAAGATCTCGAGTGCACAATGTCATCAGCGTAATGAAGAGTAAACATTTATGCTAATAATCTGCAATTTTTTTCATCAGCTATAAAGACAGAGGCTATATAGCAGAAAATTTCAGTCATATTCTGCAAGAGCAGAGCTGCAAAAAGGCTGCTGCGCTCAGAGGCATGTGCATCTCTGGGGGATCTCAATCCACACTTGCACTCTCAGGATATTATTATTGTGCTCGGCTTTCTTTTTTTTTTTTTTTTTTTTTTTTTCTCTCTCTCTCTCCCTCTCCTTTCTTTCTCCCTCCCCGATCTTCTCCCCATCTCTCACAATCTTTCGCTCCTGTAACTTTCGTAGCAAAAAGCCGCGTTCAGTTCTTTGGTTTGTTTTAAAGCAAAGATTTGTGCCCAGAGACTCAGGGAAGGCAGAAGGTAAGGGTGGCGACACAGGCTCCTTTCTCCCGGGGGTAGGTGAGTGCATGGGACGCGACGTGAACGGATGCCCCGCGTGGGCCGGGGGTGGGGGGGGAAGAAACCGTCGGCGGCTCCGCCGGCCCCGTCTCCCAGCAAAACTTCCAGCCGGAGGCGGCGGCGGGAAGAGGGAAGGGAGTGGGGCGGCGGCCCGGGCGGCGGGGACGCGGGGCACTGCCAAGCCGAGCCGTGGCATCCCGCGGGCCGATCCGCGGAGCACTGCGCGAGCAGAGCGGAGCCGGGGCGGAGCGGCAGCACTCGCCGCCCGGGGACTTCTGCGAGGGCCGGGGACTGCCGGGACCAGGGCGCGCTCATTTTCGGTGGTGGTTTCGTGGTGTGAGTTTGTCGTTTCCTTGCAAAGGGGAGAGCTGTGCCCGGTTCCCAGTCGAGAGCTGGGAGCCGGGAAGGGAGGGCACCGTCACGGGGGGGACATGGCACTTTTTCACCGGCGTCAGAGTGGAGGTGGCAAGAGCCGGGCAGGCGGTCGGTAGCGGGGAAACCGGAGCGGGCGGCGGCGGGGATTTCTTGTCCCACTCTGTCAAATGAAGGGAGCAAATTCCGAATGTAAACGGTCTTGGGCTCTGATATTTGATTTTTTTTTCTAGTTCCAGGGGCCGCTCTGTGCTCTGCAATTAGATTGACACATGTACAACATCCCCAGCCATTCGAGGGGGTTCGCAGGGACACTCCAAAGGGATTTTTTTTTTTTTTCTTTTTGGGTGGAAGATATTAAAGAGGTATCTGTTGTTTGGCAATTTTGCGAAGTCTGTCTTCATTACTTCAACATTGTGCATTTGCTAATTTGGAAGCCCCTTCCTATTGACAGCTCTGCTCCATACACCTGCAAGCAATTTGCAGAGCTCCAATATAGGAGAATTGCAGAGATGGCAGCTCGCACCTATTTTATTTTTTTTTTATTCGCTTTTCTCAATGCACAGCAAATTTGGCTTTCAGTGCGTTATCTCTTTTGTTAATGCAAAAAGATTCCCTGGGCGAAAAAATTGCTCATAATTACCAGAGAGATGGGGAAACTGCATTAGAATAAATAAACCTGAAATTACTGTAATTATGTTGTGTTTGATGGGCTCGGCTTGTAATCAAGAAGAGAATACAGTGAAATGATGCTGACCCTCTTGGGTTTGCAGCTGTACGCGCACTTTGGGGTCTTTTTTTGCAGAAAAGAGTCATTTTGATCATCATTAAGCTGTGTGTAACCTATTTCAGAAGTGTTTGAAAATGAGGGGCAGGTTTTTTTTTCCCAACAAGGAAAAAAAAATATATCCCAAAATTGCATTTTGCCATTTACAGGCTCATCCATAAGGTTGTGTTTGCGGGGTGACAATTGTTAAAGGTATAATATTCGAAATCAGGACTTAATCATTGTAATGAGGTATTGTTTCAATATAAGCACCTTTGGATTATTCATAGTTTAATTAATATCCTCATTATGAAAATCTTCGAATCAGATATTTGATGAACTACTTGTCAGCAACAAGGCAGAATTAATTAGGCCTGTATTGAGATTAACATTTTCAAATGTACAATTATAATAGAATCTAACTCAAGACCGCCTCGCTAAGAGAAAACTAATAATTTCTCTATTTGAACTGTTAGCACGACGTTATTGAATTAGGAGAAGCTAATATATATCTTTAGAGATCTCCGGCCTCCTTGACCGCCCCGTTCCTGTCCGGCCAAAGGCGTTTGGTCTCTGGCTGTAGCCGCCGCGGGCGCAGGTCCTGCGCAGGTCCTGGGGCGCTGCGGGGATCCGTTCGGGACTTTGGGCTGCTGGGGACAGGGCTCGAGCTGTGGCACCGCGGGAAATACAGAGCTGGGAAGCATTTTCGGCCCAGACCCAGCACCCCCCGCATCCCTCTGGGCCCGCCACCTGTGCGCATACTGCGCTGCCGCGTATCGGCTGCGCGCCGGCCTCGTGTCGTGGTGAGTGGATGGGTGCGTGCGACGGCGTATTTCAGAAGGGGAGAACATTCCGCCTCCCCGCGTAACCTGCGCGCAGAGTCGCGCACGGCCGGCTGGCCAAGCCCAGGGGCTGTCCCCCGTTCTGCAGCGCTTCATCCCCAGCAGCAGCCGCCGGCTGTGCCCGTCACTGGGCCGCCGCGGGGAGTGGGCGCAGCTGAGTCCGGCGCTGAGACGGCCCCGGCAGCAACGGGACCGCTTTGCCGCCGAGGGGATGCGCATCTCAGGCTGCCGGCCTGGCTCGCCCGCATCCCCCTCTAGAACCTAGACCTGGTCCCGGGTAGCCCCTGGACACGAGCAGCCCCTCCGCGGAGCTGCCGTCGCCTCCCCCCGCTACCCTCCCTGTGACGGCCACCGCCGTCCTGCTGCAGAGCGCCGGAGCTTGGCCCGCTCCCGACCGCGGTACGACTCAGGGAGCACACGCGTCTCTTTTTCCAAACCATAATTTTACTGTCTCAAAGAAACTTTATAACTTATGTACAAAGATTTGTGTGGGTTTTTTTTGTTTTTGTGTGTTTTTTTTTTTTTACCTTTCCTTCCCCAAATACAAAGCAATAAGTTAACATTCTCAATATAAAACTAAACTTTGACATATAGAACACTAAACACAGCCGAGCTCAGTTTATCACATTTTCCGAGTTTCACAAGTAAAATGTCAAGATCTCAGTACACAAAGCATCATGTTTTACAGCCACACGAAACAGAACGGAAATAATAATAATAATAATAATTAAAAAAAGGCTAATTTTGTGCAACATGTTTACAGAACAATAATAATAATAAAGAATAAAATATGTACAGCGAGTAGCTCCTGCACGTCGGTTTGTGCATTTCGACTTCAGGACGGCTTTCCGCGGGGAAGCCCCGCCGGGGCTGCGCGGCGCTGCGCGGGTCCCCCCGCCGCCGCCCTCGGGGCTCTCGTTCCGTTCTCTGCGCCTTGCTTCGCCTCAGCAAAGCGTTCGGCAGCTGCTGCGATTCCACTTCAGAGTACTAAACAATGTGAATTTATTTCCTTTGTTAAATACGCGAGAAATGCAAATCGTTCGGACCAGACTTCTCCATACCAGCGAGGTATAAAAGTTATTGTAAAAGTTAAAAATCGCATCCTTCTCTTGTGGTGATTTTGGGGGTGGGGAGGTGAAGAGGGACCGTGTGTGGGTTTGTTTAAAGTAAACTCTGCGTCCGAGCGGTTGCACTTGGCAAGCCGGATTGTCCGTTTGTTTGAAGCGTTCTCATAGTGGTAATTTAAGTCAATAAATAAAACCCCTGTCTTCCCCTTTTAACAACAACAACAAAAAAAAAATATACAGATGAGTAGTGAAAAGTACAGAAAATGTCGAGGGAAAGAAGCTCTGGAAATTGTACAGCTTCTTTCCTCCTTCCAATAGAAGAGACGCTCAGATCGGGGTAGTAGATAAATGACCTACATTTCAACAGACACAGACAGACAGACAGGACAGAGAGGGATTCTCCCCCCCACAAACATCTTTTGCTGATTGTCCCACAAAGCCGCGGCCGGCGCTCGCTCTGCTCCCAGGCTGTTCTGCGGTGCTCGGGGCCGCTCCGTCAGCTGTCAGCGGTGGGAACCGGCCCGCATCACATCTGTGCTCTCCTGCACCGAGCTGCGGTGCAGCGTCCTAATGGCTGCATGGGCAAGAGACCTCCTGTTTGTTTGCTTGGGTTTCTTTTGTGGTTTTTCCTTCTCTCTTCTCCACTTTTATTATTATTATTATTATTAAATTTTTTCCTTTTTTTCCCCCTTTACTTTACTTTTTAATATATATTTTAAATTTAGTAATAATTTTAATTATTTTCGGGACCGGTAGTGCTTGCGGTAGGGGAAAACGTGTTTATTATAATCACATCAGCTGCGGCTGCTGCATAGCTTCTTGGTGGGCCGAAGGATACCACGACGTGTAGCTGGGGATGTAGGTGCCCGGGGTGCCCGACGAGGCCTTACCGGAGGCGGAGGTGGTATTCCAAACCGGGGGCACCGGTGGAGAGCTGCCCGAGAGGGCCCTGCCATTGCTCAAGGCATTGCTCTCCAGGGCGGCCCCTCCTTGCTTCATCAGCTTCTTGAATTTGGAGCGCTTGTTCTGAAACCAAATCTTCACCTGCGAAGAGGAACGGGGCAGGGATCAGCATCCCTCGGTATACGGTCCAGAACCCTCCACAAACCGCGGGACCCAAGGGACCCCACGCTCAGTGGCCCCCTAGTTTCTCCCCTTAACTCCCCCGTTGCTGCTGTGCCTGTTGCCATTTAGTGATGCCAAACCATCCGGGAAGGCCCCCCACTCGGCCGCGGGCCGAGTGTGACTCTGGGCCCGATTGCCCGCGGCTGTGACCCGTTTGCATCACGCGTGGGGTCTCCCACGACGGTTGTGGGGACAGAGAGAGAACACGGGAGAGGGGGCTGGCTCAGTCAGAGATGTACCTGAGTCTGGGTGAGTCCCAGAGAGGCTGCGAGCTCGGCTCTTTCGGGGAGAGCCAGGTACTGAGTTTGCTGGAACCTCCTGTTCAAAGCCTGTAGCTGCAAACTGGAATAAATAGTCCTGGGTTTGCGGATTTTTTTCCCTTTCCCATTAAAGCGAACTTCCCCTCCTTCTACCACAGTGCTTTTCTCCGATTCGGCCCCTACAAACCACAAACGATGTAGAATAAATAATAACAGTAATAGCAACGATAGTAATAATAGCAGTAACAGCAGCAGCAATAGTAACAATAACAGCAGCAGCACCAACAATAACAATAATGAGGAGAAAGAAAGTGAAGCTCGAATAAAGCTAACAAAGGCTCTGGGCGATTATGGCAGCCCAGGCTTCTTCCCAGAGAAAGTTTGCTATTTTTACAGGCTGCAGTTTAGGTTTAATTACCCTTAATTGCATACATTGTTTATAGCGCTACGCAATAAATAATTACGAAGACTAATACGTGCACATCTGGGTTGATTTCTTTTCCAGCCGGGCATTGTGTGCTCTGTGTACTGCTCCCCTGTGATTCTCAGACACTCCTGACTAATATTTTGTAATTCAATTTAATTTTTCCCCCCAGATAGATTTTTTTTTTTTAATACAAGCACCCTCCCTCCCTCCTTTCCTTCCCTCCCCCCCTCTCCCCCCTCTCCCCAAAGCCGAGTGCACCTACCTGTCTCCTCTAACCGGGTCTGAGTCAGGCTGGAGTTGTTGGGGTAGGACTGCACTGAACTGATGTAGGGGTTGGTCGAGTGGCTGCTGACCGAGTTCACATAGGGGTAGCCCAGCGGTCGGGAGAAGGACGAAGCTGTGCTGTACGAGCTGTCAGGCTGAGAGTGGCCCGCGGAGTGTAAACAGTGCATGGAATAGTGTCCGTGGGACATGGGAGAAGGAGACATTTGCTGGCTGGGCGGCCCAAACTCCATAAAGACAGCCTTCCCTGAGACGGGGCTATTTAGACTCTCTGGCATGGTAGTCATGGTCATTTCTTGTCGCTTGGTCTGTGTGTGTGTTCTCTCTTCAGCTTGCCTTTTTGGGGTCTGTTGTGTTTCTCAGGACAGGAAAGAACCCAATTTAAGCGGAACAGGGTTTTTCACTTTCCATTCATAAGAAAATGGAGTTTGTCTCTTTGAAAAGTCTAAGCATGATGCTGTAGATCTACACAAACTCGCCTAAAAGCTTTGACTCAGCCAAGTCTATGAATATTCATGAGATGGCGGAGCTGATTGGTCCGCTGTCTTGCATAATCGCTTTGGATTGGTCCGAGGCGCTCGGGGCTCGCCCGGACCCCGGTGAGCGCGGAGAGCCGGGCTGGCAGCGTCGCGCGTCCCCGAGCGCCGGCCGCACGCCCCGACGGCACCGGCGGTACCGCTCCCGGCCTGCGTCCCGGCACCGCTCCCGGCCTGCGCCCCGGCACCGCTCCGCCGGCTCCGGGGGGGAGGCGGCCTGCGTTCCCCGCTCCCATCGCCGTCCGCCCGCTCCTGCCGCCGGCGACGGAGGGCGCCGATCCGGAGCTCGGCAGGAGGCAGCGCACCTCCCTCCGTCCCTCTCAGACGGCGCAGACGGCGGGAAGGGGACGGCAGTCTCTCTCGCAGACCGGGGAGAGCTGCCGAGGTGCTGGCCCGCCGCGGGGACCCTGTTCCGTGCCCCGCTCCGGCAGATGGCGGCGGGACCCACAGACAAAGCAGGCGGCCCCCGCCCGTCCGGCCGCGCACACTCCGCGGGCGCGCAGGGGCGTTCCGCTCAGCCCCGCGGGTCCCAGCGCCGCCCGCACCTCCGGAGCACGCCTCCCAGTTCTTACAAGGGGAAAAAAAAACAAAAACCAACAACCCAAAACCTAACGAAGCAAAAATCGCCCTGAACGGGCCAAACGGCGCATTTGAGCTTAAAATGAAAACTTCCGCGTGCGTGAGCGGTAAATGAGGTGGGACTTGGGAGATCCTCCCCAGAAAGCTCACGATGAATCCCAATTTACTTTGTTAGATAATTAGAAAGTGTTGATAATTATTTCTTTCATAATTCAGCGGTGTGACTGTAACAGGAAAATGATCTTGTGAAAGTTCACACGTGCAGATGTATTAGTTACTGATTCATTTGATTAAATGCTAGTCTCAAGTGCTCTGATCCACAGCTGAAGGCGGCCCCATTAGCATAACACTGATGTTTAATTTTCATACGCATAATTAGCCATATATTTAACACTAATAGCAACATGCAGCTTTTCAGCATTAAACAGCCTGGGATTTGATCTGGCCTGGGCTGAACTTTCCCGGTTACACCTAGGCTGTCTAGGGTGCACAGTTACCACGGCACCGCATCTATGTAATCAAGCACATTTTGGCAGCGTGAAAGCACCAATAAAAGTGAACGTTCAAAGCAAATCTGGGCTCTGATGTTAGCGGTATTAGCGCCGGCCCGTTTTACCCCGCCGCTGCCGGCTGGGCCAAGGTCCGCTGCCCCGACGCGACAGGGCTCCCCGCACGGTATTGAGGCTCTGCCGGTCCTTGCAGCAGCCAGAAAGCTTATCACTGTGCAAAACTGACAACTACGAGCCCCTCTGCTCCGACTATTTTTTTCCCCCCCATTTTTTTATTAGTGGCTCCGTCGGTTTTAATTGCCCATTTTCTAACGCCTCTTTTGCTTCCTCTTCTCCCTCTCATTCTCTCTTTTTTTTTTTTTTTTTTTTTTTTTTTTTTTTTTTTTTTGGTGTGTGTGTGCATGTTTTATTTTGCTCGCGGTGCGCAAAGTTTAATTTTCACGAACTCTCCTTGGCTTGGCGCGGGAAGGGGCAGCAGCAGTGAGTCCCTTCAACACGGACTCCTCCGGCAGCCGGCTCTGCCTCCCTGGGGATGTAAGTGACCACTCGAGGCGTCTCGGCGCGGTTGTTGGAGGAGGGGACGGGGTACAGCTCCGGCACCTTTCGCTGGCCTGGACCCCAGCGGCCACGGGGAGCGGCGGGAAGGCTGTTCCGCGCTCGCCGTCTCTGCCGCCACCTCCCCAGGTCGGCCGAGAGCAGCCAGTCCCGGGACCAAACGTCGTCCAGCCGGCCCCGCCGAAACTGGCGGCGGCTCTGCTCACACGCGTCCGAGGAGCGGCTGCCCCGGGCAGTGCGGCTTCTGCCGGATTGCAAGGGCTGCGGGTTTCCCCGCTCCCACGGGGGCGATCGCCCCGTCGGGGCTCTCATTGTGCTCGTTCGGCAAGAAGTGCTGCGTGAAGGGCTTGTGCGAGGCGCCGGCTGTCCTCTCACAGCCGAGGCATCTCTTTCATCTTGTTCATAATTAGGATTACAAACGTGCATCATCAACGCCAGCGGCTGGCCGCCACCGCTCTGCTGCGGCCGGTAAAACCCGTAGTCCCCTCAGAGTTGGGGGGGCGACTTCAGAGCAAACAGCAACTACCAGGAGCTGCCAGCAGCTCTCTTACTCTGGCCTGCAGGGGTGTGGGGAGGGTTCCCTGCTCCAGGCTGCCCCGCTCCCTCTTCACCCCACTCCGTGTTAAGCGTGGGACAGAGGCGGCCGGGCAGGGAACAAGGAGAAGCCGCTTTCTGCTCGCACCGTTCTCGCTAAGCACCTGCGATGCTATCCAGGGGCTCCCGGCGCGGCCCAAACCCCCGGGACGGGCCCCTGTTGTGTCCCCAGATCTGCCCCCAAAACCCCTCAGAGGGGGCAGCACGATGGGGGGTTAGGAAAGGAAATACGTCCCCCCAGGCACTGCTGGGTGTCCCTCGCACCCCGAGGGCGCGGCGTGCTGTTTAACCTCTGTGTCTTTGTAAACTTGTCGGCTGCACCGTTTGTTTTTATATGTTTTAAGGCCTTCCAAGCTCATCTCGGGGAGGACGGAGCTGAGAGGCGGCCCCGCGGTGTTAGCCGCGTTCGGGGGGGGGTTTGCTTTTTGAAAAGATGCTGTTAGAAACTATTAGAGCTGACAGCTCGCTGTACTCGAGTGAAAACAAACAGCAGTGAAGCTGTAAGAAAGCGGCTTAGTTCTGCCCCGCACCACTAAGGGAGTCGGTGCCCTCAGCACGGGACCGCATCTGCCTACAATTAAGGAAAAGTTATTTGTACCAAAACCGCACCGCTGCTGCCGCGGGTCTGGGGCACTTCTGGATGTCACTTGCTTATCTCCAAGGCCATCTCGTATTTCTCAGGACCGGGTCCTGCTCCGATAGCTTCTAATTGCTAAGGCCAGATTCCGCCGGCCCGACGGGATGGTCAGCAACTGACTTGGTATAAATCAAAGCCTCCACCCCGACAGGCCCGGGACAGGACCACAGCCAGCGCAGGGCCGAGCAGAACCCTCAGCTCATGAGGACGATCAGCTCCAAACCGCAGGCAGGCACCGGGAGTCATCCTCCAGACCATAAACTTTTCCATTTCTTTTAAATGCTTAAACTGCAGAATGCCTCTCCCTTAACTAACGTGGGTAGTGATTACCCCAAACTGGTTAGTTCTTCAAGCAGGAAAATTATTGGTGTCCAGAGAAGCACGCATCCCATTTTTAATAATTTTTTGTGCTGTGCAAAGAGAAATTATCCCAGGCAAGAAGGGGGACAGCTGCTGGCATGGCTTGTGGAGGAACAGACTGCTGTCTCCGCCTGACACACCCAGGAAACTTTTTTCCATCCTAGCAGAACCTGGGAAACAACACTGTGCTAATCTCAGAGAAGACAAATTTACTCCATAGGTCAGATATAAAGGGAGAACACTATGTTCTGCTGTCCTCTGAGCTACACTTAAGACCGTGTCATCCAATAAGTGTTTGTCCTACACAGGATTTGGAATAGAGGGGACACACTCTCTGCCCCTCGCTTCAAATAACCTAAATCCTTTGCACTTGCAGGCTGTGCATGGATGCTTCCACGGTCACAAAAAAGCCAAGGGACTTTTATTACTCACGAGGTAACACACAGAAAGGACTACATCCAGTACCGACCCCTTAAGTTCTTTTTCTGTCCCCTGCAGTGACTTATGCAGCACCCATTCCCCACAGAAATTACAGAAAACTCCTCTCTTTCCTGAGTGAAACTGGAACTCCCAGAAGCACAGCGAGTCCCTCCACTCCTTGCTCCATCTTTAGGCTTCTTCCACCAGTTTAGAGAGGACTTCTGCTCCCTCTGAGGTAATCACAATGGTATGTTCAAACTGTGCTGATCTGAAAGGCACATGTAGAAGTTATTAGGGGGAAAACGCATACACCACACCCATAAAAAACACTGTGACTTTTTTTTTTTTTTTTTGCCTGTCAGTGATCAGTTCCAAGGCTTAGTATAGATCAAAAACTAAAATTAGGTACCTTTTATTGTCCACAGAAACTACCGTCCATTTATCCTTCAGAATCTTAAATTCGGGGGATCCTTCCATTATTATGGGCTCTGCAATGATAAAACCAAAATGTATATGCACTACCATGCAGACTGCACAGCAAGCAAGAAAGGGAGAGGGGGTCCCAGCAGGTAGTTCCCCTTCTGCACAGGTCCCTTCCTCCCTGGGCCGCCACTCTCTTGCAACACTAAAAGGTGAACTAAAGAGGAAGACGAAATATCAAGGTAGGAAGTTGCCCATTCCTCTTTTGTAGAAGCAGGGAATTTTAATCAAGCTTTAATTAAGACCCCGTGGATAATAACCAAAGCACTAACCGCACTTAAAAACAGCAGATAGTTTTAAACATTTGAATTTTTAAAACAGGCTTAAAATGTTCATTAAATCAGCAAAACAACAATTTTCTTATTTCCCTCTAATTGCCGCGCCATTTAGCCACACAGCGAGAAAGAGGGCTTTTCCCCCAGCAGCTCTCCATGATTGGTATTTAGCACTTTCAGTCTGCGGGGCGAGGTTCTGACTGGTTCCCGGCGCGGCAGCCCCCAAACCCGAGCAGCAGCTCTGGCAGGCAGCAAATGATATAAGAGCCACCAGGCAGCTCGCTGGCAAACAACAGCTTCGGGGACGCAATTGCATCCTTCTCATCCTCCAGAGCCCGAGTGCGCCGGCTTGCCAAAAATATGCGTCAAATATGTAATTTAATAAGATTTGTAATAAACATTTCATTTCATCTTATCACTTGCAAGCTATTCCAGCCAAGTGGTTCTTAATATGCTTTTTTTAAAATGTTATTTTAATCTGCTTCTTAAGGGGCCAGTGTCGCCGACATCCCTGTATCTGCATGGATATTTCTCTATCCCAGTAAAGAAATGGTATGGATCTGGGCTTCTTTGTGCGTGTTTTTTAAAGAAAAACCATAGCAGAGAGTTACTAACCTATTGTGAACGCCATTCCTTCTTCCATTAACAAATCACTGTCATTGGCTACAAAAGAAAATAAAAATGCGTTTATGGCTGCTGGGATTTTTTTTGTTGCTTGTTTTTGTTTTGTTTGTTTTTTTCCAGTAAACGTAACAAGCACTTGGCTTCAACCCCTTTTTGGCTCGCAGGTCCCTGTGAACCAGAGCACCCGCTGGAAGCGATCCCACCCCGGCAGTAGCAGGACCGCCCCGACGGCAGCTCCTTTCAGGCCGGCTCCGGGGACTTAAACATTTCAGCCGCGATTTTTCATCGCCCCGTCAAAAACTCTCCCGGCCTGGTAGGGGGGTGAGGGGGTTCGGAATCGCAGCACACGGCGGAGGAGGGGGGAGGCGGCCCGTGAGGCCCAGCTGCCCCGACGACTCCGTTAAATGAGCGATTTATCCCCAGAAATACCCGCGCGGCTCTAAGAAAACGAGGCAGGGGCTGCCCGCCAGCTTCCCAGAGTGGAAAGCCCCCCCGGGAGGCAGCGCGGGGGAGGCGGGGCCGCTTACCGTGGTGCCACACCTCGGGGTGCCCGTGGAAGTACGACCCGATGCCGTGGCCGACGAAGGAGGGGCAGACCTGGAAGCCACCCCGCTGTGCCACGTAGCTGTGGGGCAAAGAGTACGCCGTGAAGGAGTGTACTCCGACCACCAGTTCCACCAGTCGGCCCCGGCTTCATCCCCAGTGGTATTACTGCAAGCTCCCCTCCCCGGCCCATAACCAGGTCACCGCATTGCGCCTGCTCCCGCAGACATCGGAGCCGGCACCAGTGAGACATTGTTAGGTTTCAGAGTTAACTTACCTGCCAGCAGAGGCTGGTAGCTCCTGTGCCGGCCCTGCTGTCTGAGCAATAGGACAGAATGCTGTCTGTCTGGTACCCTTTTCTATAAGCCCCATGGGCACATAGAATTTTAAGGTGGGACAGCTAAATGGCAGCCAAGTCCCACAGCTGAGGCCCCAGCGTATCTCCAGCCACAGCCTTCACTGAGTCCTCCCGAGGTGCTGAGCTGCCTGCACCAGGCTTCCTGCAGGAGATGGAGGTCCTGCTGCTGACAGGGAGATTCATAAACCCTACCACTTCCCTTTGGAAATACTGCAAACATTCTGTACTAAAATGTATTACAACCCCAGCAAACATGTTCATGCTAATTAGCGATGAATTTCTAATGAGCCCATCACCACAGCAGCAAAACCAAATCATAACAATTATGACATTTCAGTTCTTCCTGAGAGATTTACCCTGCCCTTCATGGCCTGCCTTGGGGAGCAGCATCTCCAAGAGCTACCTGCAGGGACACAACCCAGCACCTACTCCTACCCATGTTGGGAAAGTCTTATCCTCAGTCCTAAAAATAAGAGGGCCTAGGGAAATGTGGGCTGTCCTCTGGCTGCTAGGCCACCCCATGCCTGCAGGCTTCATTCTCAGGCTCTACCCTTACTCCAGCACTGGTGGAGGCAGTGAGGGAGATGGTGATTTGAAACAGCTCAGCTAGAAGGGCTGCCCACATCCAAAATAGAAATGTGTAGAGATCTGGGGGACATGGAGGTGGATCAGAAGTGACCTCTGTCCCATGCTATTTCTAAAAGCAAACAGGAGCAAGACAGGAAAGTACGTAGCCTGGAAAGATTCCACCTACAACATTAAAAGCTTAATTTGTTTTAAATCAAGGTAGGCACTTAAAAACTTAAAGTTTACCTACAGTTACACACTAACAAATGCTTTCTCAGTCTGACCGCAGGCAAAAAAGTAGAAAAGTTAAGAAACCCAAATGTGTAAACTCTCACAGAAATTGAACTTTGACACAGAAAGATGCGTCCAACCCCATGGGGAGACTAATGCAGGTGCAAAGTGGCCTCAGCTTGCTGCACAGTGATCCCTTTGCACACCAGGCTTCACAGTGCTCACTCCAGTGCCTGTGGGTGACTGCCCCAGAATGTAATGCCAACTGCAACTGAGGGACATAGTTTTCCACCAGAGTGAAATGGCAGTGAGATAGACCAAGTTGGGTCACTGAATGCTGCAGCCTTCAGACCTCAGGAACACATTTTAACAGGATTTGTATAATAACTTTTACCTACCCACCACCCAAAGACCCATTAAACTTCTTTCATTAATTCTGGAGTAGAATGGGAATTTCAAGTTTAGCTGCCCCCAGACTCTTAAGTACTGGCCAAGATGGTTACTGGTAAGGCTAGGAGTTTGTTTATAGTCAAAGTTCAGGCTTTTACCTTAAATATCACCTAACACAGAAAAAAAAATAATGAAGGGTAAGCCTTACTAGCAATGGGAAAGACTTTCTCTGATTTCTATCATGTCACCCTCCTCTGGGTCAGAGACTAGGCCTGCTGACTGTGACAATGCTAAAGGCCAAGGATGAAATACAGGGAAGTGTGAAGAATTAGAAAGCCAAATTACTCATAAACATACACAAACCAAAATGGAATATGTCTGGTGACCAAGCCTAGAGCAATATAGATAATGATTCCCATACGGGTGAAGTGATTCTCTGGAGATGGGAGAAGCCATCCATGCAATGTGATAAGCTTTTATTTCACCTTCTTCTGCAAGTCCTTTTGCAGAAGCCTAAACAATCCCACGGACTAGTCACGATATCCCTGGCCACTGAAAGGGCACGATCAACTTTTGAGATGTTTTTGATACATTCTCTCCCATGAACAGGGGAAATTCTCACCCCAGCTCTCAGGTGGTGACCAGGAGGCTGCCAGTGGCAGCAGCAGCAGCTGTGGGGTGGGCATCAGGCACATGAGGGCTGGGGCACACCAAAGGCATTGTTAAGACAATACTCCATCTTCACACAGTGAAGGAAGTGGTTCTCATGTATTTCAGGGGTGAGTTCTACCACTTGTTTGTCAAGCAGCTTGAAAATTACTCTGTTGGCATCAGTATTACCGTGGTTACTGTGAACAAAATAGGGCATCTTGGAGAATACAGGACTTTGAAAACTACACTGACAGGAGCCTGTGATCCACCTGCCACTCTTCCCACTTAGTATTGTCTACATACAGAGGTTGGGTATTCTTTACATAAAATATTATGTGGCCAAATGAACATGAAATGACATAGAGAAAACCTGTGGTTTAAGTTGCAGGTATGAAACCCAGCCATCTTCACTTTGGTTTTAGTATTTGCATGTGCTTCAGAAGCACCTTATGTGGAATTTCACTCCATAACCACTAGCTTTACTTTGGAGTACTAAAAAACCTCTACTGAGCTTTTACCTCCTTGTGGAGTTAAACCACCCATCATAAAATAAGAAATCTACTAACCCAGCTGCAACTTGCAAAGGTAATCCTGTAAATGTACATTTACATGTTGGCTGTAAAGACTTTGAAACAGCTTTGGGAAGAGTGAATTAAAGTGTTTATCTTGGTCAGCCTCTTTCAGCTAGGATTCCCAGTTTGTGGAATCTGATTAAAACCTGATTAAAAGAACTCAGAATGCCATGAAGAAGAGCATTTCCACACAAGTCTGGCATTTGCTGCTGACAACAGCTCAACATTTTGGTCTCCCAGTCTCACTGCTCAGCTCTGGATCTGTAAGCAGTGGCCTTTCTTTTCAGCTGTCCCTTGAAGGCAACCTTACAGGAGTGCATCCCCAGCTCCATGCACTGCTCCTTGCAGACAGGCAGTGTAAGATCAGGCAGCCAGAGGAGCCCTGATTGCAAGGAGGAAGCCAGTGATGCTGAAGGCAGGAGTCAACACAGCTGAGCTGGGCTGCCTGGCATCTGCCTTGGGAAAGGAGAGCTGCACCACTGTGTGGATGTGCCAGCCAGACAGGTCCCTTCTGCTGCAGGCATGCCTCAGCTGAATCACTTCCAGAGCAAAGGCTGAGGTGGCAGAGCCATGCTGCACCATCAGCATCAAGGAAAAGATAGATTCTTCGGAATAACCATTGCTAAAAATACCCAGTGACAAATTTATCATCCCATTTTATTCTTATATTGCATGCTTGGGCAGAGGTGAATTGGGATGGATTAAAAGCATAATCATTTAATGAGCCCAGTACTTGATTTTATGTTTTGATGCCATGTGTTCCAGCCCAGAGACTGTGGAGTCAAGTACCTGCAGTACTGCTCCTCTTTTGCAGATAGCAAAGCCAGCCAAAGTCTCTGGTGTCAGAATGGACCAGCAGCAGCCCAGCTGGTAAAGGAACATCACTGAGGACCAGGCTGTCCACTTAAGCCCATAGCCAGAGACTTCTGAGTGGTGGCATCATGCTTCTGAGAGTGGACAGAGACAGGACAGTTGGGTGTAGGTTCCTTCCTGAGCATCTTCTTCCCATGTTGCCAGATAACAGCTAGTTCTCTGAAAGGAGGGATGATTGTGGGGACATGCATTGCCATCCTGCCAGCAGCCCAACAGGGAAATTGCCACAGAGCAGCAACAGGCAGGATCGACTCTCTGCAAAGCTCTCCCTGATACTCTGGAGCCCTCCCTGAAAAGAGATCTTGGGTGAATGGGATGAACTCTTCCTGCTAAGAAGCTGAAAAGGAGGTTGAAATAATTTCCTTAGGGGGCTGCCCTGTGCAGATAGCCTCTGGGAGTGTCAACAGGCATCCCAGCGCCAGAAGAAAAACCATCCACCCAGTCTCAGGACTGTAACTTATCCACCCTCTTCCCCCATTTGTTTTGGGTTTTGTTTTGGTTTTTAGGGGGGGAAACCTCAAAACTAACATTTTCTTTTTCCTTTTTCCAAATACTGTCACTTTTTCCACAAGGCAGCTCTGCCCTTACTGAAGAAAAAAAGTGAAAAAAAAATCCCATTTTCAGCACTGGTAACAATTGCCTGTCTGGGCTCTCGGCAGCACAAGGGAAGAATTTGGCTGTGATGAGATGGCACAGACTGCTCTGCTGCCCTGGCTGAGCACCCTGGGGACCTGATCCCCAGCTCAGGATCCCCAGCTCAGGATGCCTTCCCTGCAGTGCCAGCTTCTCTTCCCAGGGATGAAACTTTACCAGCGGTGGTCTTGCAGAGCAGGATGACTTGAGTGGCTGAAGTTGTTAAACAAATCTTACACATCTAAGCAGTGAACATGCTTGGGAAACACTGAAAGCAACAACAGATCTATGAACTGCTTTCTTACATACTGATACGAACACCTTGGGTTTTTTCCAATTAGAAGTAATCATGTTTTTCCTAGATACAGTGTTAGGGAAATGTCCACTGAACAGTGTATTTGCTTTTTATTTTTAAAATACTTGAAAACAGCATAAGCCTAGACTAGATCAGCTAGTGATAAAACATATGTTTTGAACAGTACCATTATCTCATTTGAGAAATTACAAAATTCTACTGAGCAAATACTAAAGTATTTTTCTCTTAAATAGTAATTCTAGACTGAGGGAATGCACAAGTTCTGGGATTCCCTATAATGACAATAAATGTTGAGGTATAATTAGTAATATTTTTGAAAGCCAACAATTGTTTTTTGAAAGAAAGGTACATTTTAGTTTCAAACTGCAACACAAATTACTGTATTTTTCTTACAATAATGCTGAACTTTTATTTGAGGTTCTCTGTTACTGAAAACAGACATGATGGATTGAAATAAAAGATAATTTATTGCAATGCTTACTTTCAAGTGCAGAGAGAAGCAGTGTAATTGTAATTTACAGTAGCTGTCAAGGAAAATCTATCACAGATGACATTAAAATGACTTATTTTGCCTGAGCCACTTATTGTTTAAATGTGCATAATCTGATAGAAACAGATTTTTAAAAAAATCTGCTTTATATTGTTCTAAATTAATATCAAAACATATACTTATGAGTTAAAACATTTTAAACCATTAATACTTTCATCACTACTATTTTTTCCTACCAGTTGGAAATCGGTTTATTTAACAATATTGCATTTATGATTTTTAACTCTCTACCCTCACAACAATTCCACATCCCTAAACTCACTGTCTGGAAAGTAGATTTCAAACTAGATTTGCTTCTGTCTGGAAGCGAAGTGCCAGGAATGGTGGAAGGAAATGGAACATAGGGCCTGATTCTGTTTCCACTAAAGCTGACTGAAGGCTTTGCCACCACCTTCAATATGAACAGGTTAGCAAACATTCCATTTTTTCTAAACAAAGTAAATCACAAATCTATGCAATTTTTTATCTGCAACTTATAGCAGACGGGAGAAGGAACTGCTGGCTGTGGAATACTGTGTCACCTGTCAAGCTTCCATAACAAAGACTATATTAGAATACTGAACACAAATTTAGCCCCGTGACATAATTCTTCTCAAACTTCTTGTAGGAAGGAAATATTCTGATTATTTGTGCCTAAGATACATTCTGCATATCACTTGAGCACCTTTATAGAAGTACAGATCAAAGAAACCTTGACACGTTTCCGTTCTGATGGGACTAAATGTTTTCAGCTTGTAGGTTCTCATTCTCAGATCTTTGTATCTAATGCTCCTGAAACTTAAGGCTTTGAGGATGCATGTATCATACATGTCTCTCTGCATGAAAATGCAAAATGATGAATAACCAGCCACACGGCTTCACCAAAGCAAGGCGATCTTTCAGCAGAGGCAGTGTTAAAGTAGTTCTAAACAAATCAGCACATTTAAATCGGCGACAGGATAAAATCTTGAGAGATAAAGTTAATGACCTGTTATTTCATAGGCAGCTTTGAACAGCTACTAGCTTTGATTAATCTGCTTTTCAAAGGGGGTGCTTACTATATATTTATACTTTGCAAGTAAACTGACCTCGGTACCAACATAGCAAAAATCCAATGTCACATTCAATTCTATTCTTTTTTTTTTTTTTCTTTTTTTTTCTTTTTTTTTTTTTTTTTTAATACAGCCAGAATTAATGTAGTGAATCTGTAATGAAATGCATTATCCTGCATGGAGATTTATCAGATTTTCCAACTGAATGCCATGCTTTGCTAGCACTAGCTGGAGTTCACCTGCATGTTGGTGTGGCGTGTGGCTCTTTTTTGTAAAGAGTTAAGTTGAACACAAAAAAAGGGAACAAAGGTCAGCACCCAGCCGCCACTTGAATGTGAGATTTTTCTTTTTATTCCCCTTGATGTATACTAGGCTCTGTGTTATTAGTCTTAATGATGGAAAATTGTAGTGTTGATACAAATCTTTTTTTCAAAGTAGTAGGCGGGAGCTCCATTTGTTAGTAAGTTTTTTTGTGACTAAAAGCCACGGACAGTACATTTATGTAGCAGTAAAAGGCCTAGATGCTCTTTCCATAGCAGAGCTAATTATTCCTACTGTGACCTTACTGATCTACCCTGTTCCTAGTACATCTCATCTGCACGCCTGTTCCTCTGTGTAGATGGTGTCAGAGAATATGAAAAACCCTATAATGAAACCATTTTCATGATGGAGAAAGGCTACTGGAGTTGCACTTGCTACAAAGAGGCTCAATTATATGAGTAATTGTGATAATTTTCTACATTCATAGCCTTCAATGGGGAAAAAAGAATGAGAGCCACAAAGGAAAATTACTTTAACAAGAAAGTACAGAGAGTAAAAATGGAAGAAGAGACAAAAAAGGGGAAAAAAATAACCAGAAAAAAAGTTTAAAAAATAGATCTGGAGGGAGGAATAGCAAGACAGGGAGAACAACAGAAATGCTCAAAAAGCCTATGTGCAGCTGTGTTGCACAATTAAATTGAATTTTTTTTTCTGCAGTTGATGAATGTGACTACTGCAAATGTGCCTCTGTAGTTAGCTATCATTTGTTGTTCCGTGACAGGAAAAGGATAATTACCTCTCAGAGAGAATCAAAGGCTGACATGCCCTTTAGACACAGCCATGAATGCAGAGCTCGATAGAATGCTTGAATAAGAATCCAGTGTTCTGTGCCCCCTTCTACTCAAGAATAAATTTTGTTAAAATGCAAGAGCACCACCAGTAAATTTGTTGAACCCTAGGTGTTAAAAAATATGAGGTGCATCTATCGACTCATCCCATTTGCAAAAATAAAACTACATTTTGAATTCACTTCTATTATATTCATGGACAGTAAGATAGTGAGATATGCATTAAATTTCTTTTCCCAGTAGGGGTCTGATTCAACATTTCCTATGAAAGAACAGAAAGACACTATCCTTTTTCTCTGGGCTAGTTAGCCTATAATTTAAAACTGTCAAAAACACAATTTTATACAAAGTCTTCAATAAAAGCTTCTCAGATATAACCCAAAGAGGTTTTACTAAAGTTTGATTCAGACTCTGTTACAATATTTTTAAAGCTATAAATACATCTAACTGATATTTTGCTGTTCTCTTTTTTCCTTAAAGTATTTGAAGATTTACAAAGAAAAAAAAAGCACCATCCTTTTAAGGTGACTAAGCCATTCAGCTTTTAAGTAATCAGAATGCATTCAGTAGCATGCTGGAACCATTAATAGTCCAGGGAAGTGTTGCTTAATGAAATCTATACAATATATGTATTTTGGGTTTTTTTAGCAAACATTTTAAAATAATCCATAGGTACCTTCAAAAACCTGCCTGCAGAAGATGAGTCATGAGTGCATTTGTGTGAAGGCTAGAAGAGATGCAAAATAGGGAAAAATCCCTGAATGTGAGCTCTTTTTTTCCCTGTGACGTTAGCATGTGCTACTCTTTGTAAGATCAGAAGCTCTCCAGTTAAATATTTTTGTACATTTAAACAAAGAGACTTATTTATGTTGACTAATTCCTTTGTAACGTTCGTTATTGCTACACAATGAAAACAATGTTTTCTAAACTTCTTACATGGTTAGACAGATGTGGTGTAGTTTCACACACAAATAAAAAAGAAACAAAACCCACAGCAATTACATCTTAATTTAAATCTACCTTATGAATATCTTTGACTCTTTCTACAGCTATATTTGCTGACCCTAGTGTAATTCACTTTAAAAAAAAAAAAATCTTTTACCCAAGGAAAAACATTACAGCTTGGCAGTTCACATACTGATATCAGACTGAAATGATGGTTTTGAATCATAAAACATGTCATCAGCTTTATACCAAACCACCAATAACCTTTGTCCCACTTGCCAGCCCTCCCTTTACTTGTCAATGTAAGGCTTACCTGATTGTGTTTCCAATTACAGAGATGGGAGCCCCTGGTCTGCAAGCTGCAATTGCTTCATCTCTACATTTCCTGGCAATCTCCACTAACTTTTGACCAGATTTATCCACATTGCCCACCAAAAAGGTTTCAGAAGTGTCACCATGGTAGCCATTGTAATACACCTAAACATATGCAGAAATGTAAAGACATTTTCTTGTTTTCCATCCAAAAACAAATCTCCTTAGTTAAATCCATTCTTTCTAGGAATGAGCTTTGCACTGTAATGGACAGAACGCATGTAAGCTGCGTTTGCATTAATGAGACTGGAAAAATGAAACATTGGAGAGAGAAAAAAAAAAACCCATGAACGACTGCAAGGTGCGCAAAGGTTGATAATTAAACATTCAAATGCAAAAGTTGTGCCTCTCTGCCCAGCAGTGCCCCAGAAAATGACTCTGCTCAGCTACAGGGCATAAGCTTAGCAGGGCTGCGTGCAAGAAGATGGTTTGGGGCTGTGCATGGGCTGAAGGGGGCTGAAAGTGGCTGTCAGGTGCCCACCTGCCCTGGCTGCCTGCCCCTGCCCCAGGGACCTGCTGGCACCCACAGGGGATGGGTGTCAAGCCCACGGGTGTCTGGCAGGGAGAGCTGTACCTCTACAGCCAGCATCTCCTGAGTGATCCAGAGGGAGCCCCACTGAAGCACGGACCAAATCTACATCCCACCCCTCCCCTGGCTGCACACCTCACTTTTAAACTACAAGGCATTGACATTGGATTTTATTTCTGATTTCCAGCGATGACTTTTTAAAGAGAACAAACAATGTTCTGGCACCACAAAGTTTCATGTGCTGAAAGTGTGACATCTTGTTGAATTAATTACATGTTTTTTGGTTTTCATTTGTTTTTAATTTTTTGGGGGGATTCTTTTGTGGTTTTTTGTTTGTTTGTTTGTTTTTGACATTTCATAGGTTCTAAACCTCAGATCTCCAGAAATTCTCTGCCAGGCACAGGAAACCCTGGCTCTGCACTATCGAGCTTTGCAATACCATTAAAATGGGGTTTGCAGCTCTGCAGTATGGCAAGCAGGCACATAATTGTGAGACAAAGCCAAATTTCCCTACAGAAAGACAAATTATAATGGTGCACAGATTTGGTCTTCTAAAACACTTCCCCCTCCCCTAAAAAGTGGGCGACTGTCCTTCTAGGACTCTTAAGTCATCAAACTTAAAGCACCAAACTTCTGCCACTGGCCAGCTATTTCTGAAAAACACACTCACATTATTTTTGGTCAATTCCAGACCAAAAAAAAAGCTCAACCTGGCTACAGACAGTTTACCCCAATGCCAGGTTTGTGTTCAGGCTGAGATGTGAAGGAAATGCAGACAGGAGCAAGGGACATTTTAAAGAAAGGTGAGTGCCAGCAAGGGTCCAACCGTGCTGCCACAGCTACAGCAGAGAGGGGCTGCAAAATCCTCCTCTGCACCTTCCTCTGCCAGTCCAATATTTATAATTTAATGCCCATTGGGCAGATTTTAACCTAGATAGTTCATATTTAAACTGAACTACCTTAGGTTTTTTACTAGTTTCTTTTTTTACTAACATTTTCAGCTCTATCAAGTACAATGCACAAAATCCTAGCATAAAACATCATCACCCCAGAAAAGCAAACACAGATTAAAAACACAGGAGAGCATAATACTGATATTATTATTATTATTACTGAAGCCCATCAACTGCAATTATATATTATTGACGTTAATAAACTACAACCACAGCAACTCTAACATACTAATTCCTTAAAGAGCAATGAAAGAAACAAGTTGTAAGAAATTTAACCTGGTAATGGCAGGCCAAAAACTGCACTATGCTGTCCAGTCATGGACAAAGCTTTTGTTTCTACATGAAAATACATTTTATAAGCTACATGATTCAAGGCAATAAAACTTGTATTTAATCTATGAAATTCTAGCATATTAATACTGCAAAAATGGATTGATTTTTTTTTTCAAATAATGTGTAAATAGTGTGAATTTCTTCCACTTAATAACCAGAATATTATTTAATAATGTTATGGAACTCATATAAATTAGTAAACAATTTGTTGTGAAATATTTGCTTTGATTTTTATTATATCGACCTGTGAAACATATCAGTTTTGCTCATTAATGATAAGCTAAAATATAATTAGCAACACTGCAAAATAGTATTTTTTTCCTTAGATATTCTGAAACTGAGAAATTATCAAACACAGCAGAGCTTAGTTATAAGCAATAAAAAAAATCTTTACAGAGATAATCAGCAATTCCCATCTTTGCAGGAATCTTTTTAATTCACTGAAATGTAATTTTTTTTTTCTGAGACAGAAAACAGATTAAAATATATCTTCAAAAAGATCACTAGCATTTAGTCTGACATTATTTGTTAAGCACAACACATTAATATAAAAATGCTTGGTTTAAGTTTATCACATAAAGTATCTGTGATATGAACCTACACCTTTTTGTGGTTTTTTTTTTTTTAAATCTAACCAGTCATTATTATCCTGACAGATAAAAAAAACAAAGAAAAAGAAAAGGAAACCAGATGTTAACTCCTTCACTGTTGCAAACAGATTTAGTCTAGTAAAATGAGCAAAGCTACAACCAGTTCACCAAAGGAAAAATACAGGCAAAAAATATATTTTAAAAACAATAGATCACACTGTGTAAGCCCAGTAGACAGAATTCTACAATTAGAAAGTATGGGCATGGGGAAGAATTCAGTAAGATTGAAAAAAAAAAAAACAGCAAACCCAATTCTGGATACCACGTGAAAACAGCCACTGACCCTATTTGTAATAAAAAAAATATTTTAGAAATATTGAATCTCATGCTCAGATGCAGGTCTGATGGGGATTTCTTCCCTTCTGTATGAAATTTGGGCCCATGAAAAACAGTATCAAGTTACAGAGAGCTTCTTTAATGCTTAAAAAAGCTCATTTTTATGAGATGTTACTCTCTTGTATGTGACATATTATTGCAAAATAACAGTAGAATTCAAAAGATGTCTGTGCTTGTATTAGAAATAAAGTGCACTTTGGGAAAACAAAAAAATGCACAGTAAAAAGAAAATAAGCTTCTGCAAGAGAAAGGTTTTGTTTTGTTTTGTTTTTTTCCTAAATGAAACAAGAATTAGGTTTCACGTTTCTGTACTTGCTCCTAAGCAAATGCAGACAGTGTTTATTTAAATAGCTATAATTGACCATTCTCTGGAAATATTAAGTCACAGCTATATCACACTATTTCTGTTTCTGTGCAAAAGGTTCAGGGCTTTTATACCAGAAATGGAACACAACACTACCTTCAGGGATTTTAATAAATGTAGGGAACACTGCTAGCAAAAGAGTTGCTGTCCAAATAGACTGACATACACAGGCCAATGTAGCCTCTAATGACAGAGTAAGATAATGACAGGCCCCACTCAAAATCAGCAGGAAGAGGAAGATCAATCTTGGCAGAGTGAAGGAAAAATGCTGGCTTTCTTCATGTTAGCTCATCTCATACATATCTATCTTCAGCTGCTGCCCAGTACTGTGGTGCTCTGCATTAACTACACAGTGGATCAATAACAATTACACCTTCTCAAAAACATGACACATAGCAGGATTGGGTTGACATTTCACTTAGGCCAACATTGATCTCAGTGCATCTGATTCCAGTCCTAAATTCAAGTCAGGCCTGGGTCTAGCTGGAATAAACACACCGTTAAAAACAAAAAAGGAAACCAGCTGCTTGTGCCTTGGCTCAGAAGTAAACAGCACATCCATCTGTGCATCCCCCATCTCCAATCCACTATTCTTCCTGTTGCTACTAGTGATTCTAAAGTTGATCAAAGACTATTTTTTATATGAATTACTCACCGTGACATCAATGTTGATAATATCTCCGTCCTGAAGAGGTCGACTGAAAGATAAATAAATAATAAAAAAATAATGGTGACAGACATTTCGCAACAAAGAAAATATAAGAATAAACACCTAATGGCACATTCATAAAAAATCAGGGGTAGATATTTTGTGATGGAGGAAGGCAGAGGCAAACAGAACAACCATTTTTCATGTTCAGTTCTCACTATTTAGAGAACAAGCGCAGCTGAATATAAAATAGTGAGAAACAACTACCAGAAAAAACATACAAACACCTGAAGAATCCACCATTATATTTATTCTTTTTCTCTCACTAGGGTTCATATTTTACTTGGTGAGTAGCTGAATGTATTGCAAATAAAAAAAAAAAAAAAACACACATAAATTCAAATCTGCTTATACCTCACCTTAAACTCATTTTACTGGAGGAAAAAAACCCCAGACTCTACTGAGGATTTTTTTTTACACACACTAAACTCTAACAGCGTTATGCTTTTTTTTTTTTTAACTGTCTAGACAAACGGGTTAATACTTCTTTTTCTACTTCACATACATTTCTATAACATCTATCAGCATAGTGTGGTAACATGATATGCATCTGCAATAGGTTTACAAATGACAGTTAGTTAAGCTGAAGTATGTTCAATATTAAACATGATTTATTAATTTCAGTTTAACATTTTAATTCCTGGTGGTAAAATGTATATTATTGGGGAAATACCTGTCAGGAATACCATGACATACCACGTTGTTTACAGAAGTACAAACAGATTTTGGAAAACCTCCATAGCCCAGAGGTGATGGATAGGCATTCTGTTTGATTATTTCATGATGAACAATGGAATCTATTTCTTCAGTTGTCATGCCAACCTAAAACATCAAAGATAACATTCTGTTAAAAAAGCAAAGATAGTTTCTCATATTTACTGAATGTGATTACAGCCAAGGGTTTCAATGAAAATTTGGATGCCTCAAGTATGCTTCTTTGCTATAAACCACCGAAGTGTCTGATATACTCTATTGATATAATGGACTTTTTTTTTTCTTTTTTTTTTTCTTTTTTTAAGAGAAAAAGCATGCAGTAGAAACGAGAACTTAAAGGTTACTAGAAACCCTAAAATACTGCCTACTCCCTTCCCATTCTTTTTTCCACATTTGCTTTCTCAAAGACATCGGTTTTCTGTGGCATCTTGTTTCAGTAGCTGCTATAGAAATGTTTAGTTTCAATGCTTTCAGTACTTTAAAAAACATTACTTTCCCTTTTTATTTGTAATAGAAAGGATCTCAGTTCTTGTAACTGCCCAGTACCTATAACGTACTTATGTATTTCTTGCAATTGTTTTGTTGCAAGTATTCTTTAATTTAATAAAAGATTTACATATTTGGCTTCATATCTTGAGGACTGCCATAGCCTGGATGATCACAGTGAATCTACAAGGGCTTATCCATAATTTTTGGAAATCTTCATTTTTATGCTTGATGTTTTCTAGATTGATCTTTTTCTAATTATTTTACACATAAAAACCCCAACCCTCTTATATATTCAGCCATTTTCCCAGTATCCATGGAGTGGGAAATGCACACGCCTAAAATAACATTCTTCTTGCTTTTCTTGTAGATCATCTCTGTCTCTAGACTGGTTAGAGATGAAAGTTGAAATTTGCTAGAGAAACCTTTCTCATTGAGAAAAAGTGCCTTTGAGGGTTCCTCTGCAAATTGATTTTGATTTGAATGAGTTTTGAGCCTGTAAAATTCATACTTCATACACAGACGCTACAGCGGCTGTGATTTTGGAGGACTTTTTAGTAACAGGTGGAGTACAGGTGGGCTGCAGTGCAGGAGCCATGATCATCTGTGTGCTGAAATATCCAGTGATGACACAGTGGATACAACAAAGTGTACTTGTGTACTCTGCCAAGCATAAACGCAGGACTACTTGCTCAGCTTGCATCTTGTTCAGCATGAAAATGTAGCTGGGCAGATGAGGAGGGATGAACCCACTCATGACCAGGATTTGGGGTTGCTGGCTGTGCAACCCCTGGCTCTGCAGCACAGCCCTAGCACGGTCTGTTCTGGGTACCTTCAGCTACCAGCTCTGGGTACACACAGCTTTGTTGCTCCCGCCTCTGCTCACCCATCATCTTCAGCCTACAGACAAAGTGAACTGCTATGTACCACACTGGGTCCTGCTTGCCACTGCTCTGCTCAAGGAGTGTGGACACTTTTGGACACTCAGCAGACAGACCTGTGCTCTCTGCATGGTAGGCTTACATGCTGTGAAAACTTCTGCTTTTAGCAGTATCTGCTTTACTTTTAAAGGAGATTCCGCCAGCTGGACAATGTTGGGGACGCCCCTACTGTGCACCTCAACCCTTATTTGGAACGAGACAATGTGATGGTCCCTAACAAAATACTTCTGTGCCATAGAATTTGCTGTTTTGTTTCTGAATCTTTTCCTCAAACCCAGTAAATGCTATCACATATAATACCATGTTGTGTTTTAAAGTCTCACAGGCAGTAAATGGTAATATCAAACCACATTCAACTAAAAAGTTGTCCCTCTGCATCTGTGCATTGTAATGCACCTTTGTTATACTGGGGGATGTTACTGCCATTAGCTAAAACACAGGTGAGTGCTGGTTTGGAGGGCTGCGTGCAAGGTGGGTTCAGAAGACAACAGGAATGGGTGGGTGGGTAGATGGGGCTCTTCTGATAAAATAGGAGAACAAGAGTTTACCTTATGAGAATAGTCTAAAAGAGCTTGGTTTGTTTAGTGTGGTGCACTGAGAGCTGTAATAGGTCCTATTACTGTGTGAAGGGGACAGACTCAAGGAAAGGCAGGAAGCTGGCCATGTGCAGTGTCAGCCTGGAAAGTAGAAGACACTCCCTGTCAATGACAGAGGGATGTGGAGCACCTCCCCAGTCAGGAGAGTCTTGCACACACACTTACTGGTGTAAAACAGAGCTCAGCCCCTGTCTGCAGCTTGACCTGGGCAGCAGTCTGGGCACTGCAACTCCAAATGCTGCCTTGCTCCCAGTCCACAGCTCCTGGCCATGTAGTTCTTGCAATACACATCTTTTTTGCTCCGAAACATTTATTACATATACACAGTATTTTGCTACTATGTATGATTTGGCATATACTACAACCTGCCTCATAAGCTACACTGTGCTGCATACATATGTATCTTGCACGATAACAATCAAACAGAATTAGTGAAACACTGCCCTGATTCATAACCTACATTGCACTCTGATCCTTCAGAAACATGTATATGCCCTTAATTTTACACGAGTAAGTCTTCCTGTACTAGAAAATAACCACACATGAAAAAGTTAACCATGAAGAAGCATATGTAAGATTAAAGCTTTAGGCAGTTTTGTTACTGTCCACGTGAGCTCCAGAATTAAAACTCTGGGAGAGTGTGATGATAGCTGAAAGAAAAATGCATGGTAAACTGATAATTTTTTCCCCTTTTAAGTCAATGGCATTGACCTACAGCCCCCATCTATCTCTGAATCTCATAGCCACTCAACCCATTTCACCCTATCCAGTATGCTATTACATGAAATGCCAAGATAAGGCTGAAAAAGCTCTCCTTCATCTGCAAAACCTTGCAGCAGGCTCCTCCTAGTACATTTTGAGTTGGGAGGTATCCCAAAAAGCATATTGTAGAAACATTGTTGGAAACTATGAGGCTTTATTATCGATGCACTCCGGATAATTGTGTGGGATTTTGCAGATGTTTTTTCCCAACAGCAGCTCTCTAATTCGTGTCACACTAGACCCCATGGGAAAGCAAGGGGCTGAAGGATGGACAGGAAGAGAGGAGGCAGCCCAGCCCTTGAGACTTGCACACATGCAGAGTTGGAATGAAGGACATACAAGGAAGATGGGCCATGAAATGAAAGAAAAAACGTAGTGTGAGCCTTATGAGAAACTGATGTGATTTGGCATCATCCCAACAGAGGGAGATTACAGACTGAGATACTAGGCCTGAGTCAGTAACTCACTCTGAGTGCTCCATGGGTCTAAAATACAGAAATTATGAAACAGGCATATCTTAGACTCAATCAAAACTTCTTCAGGATCTAAATTAAAGTTGGGAAAGTAACATTAAGGAAAGCAACAGCAACAACAAAAAAAACCAAATAAGTGAAAGCATAAAACACACCAAAACCTTTATGGGACTTGTGTAATTGTTACCTTTAAGCCCTTTCCAGCCAGAAGCAGGACATGACGGGCCAATTGACAAGCTTGACGAAGCCCTTGAATCTGATCTTCATTCTTAATTTCTATGTCGTCTCCCCAGTCTGGTACAACGCCTGTCGTCACATAGTCTGGCTTCTTTATGTGCTTGGAGAAAAAGGATTGAAAATGAAGATCAGAAAACTGAGCATGACAATGGGATCATTTTCTCAGATACTGCCTCCTGCTTCATGGCAGCTTGCCCTTTCTGTCGTAGTATCGACCTTCCTAAGCCATCAGGGCAAACCCTCAAGGCTGCCTCAGTATTTCTTCCACTGCCCTTTTGAACTTAACATTGCCTGTTACTACTGACTTATACAGTCTGTTAACCTTCCAGTGCTGAAACTCCAGATATTGCAGCCAATTTACAGCACAGACAGTGGCAAGTTTTGAAACTGTGAGAGAAAGACGTAAAACTCTTCATTTTCTTTTGCAGAGTTGCTCATTTTTAAAAAAATGCATCAAAATACCAGATCTGATGAGACAAACATACAGAATTAGGCACAAAAGTAGAATTGATAAATCCTTAATTTCTTGCTCAGACAAAACTCCTGTGAATAAATCGATGCGATTGTTTTTTTTAATAAGAATCATAGGATTTGTGTTTTAATTTAGAGTTTTTACTTACTAATCTAGTTCACATGCTGCCCATCTACACTATGCAACAGTATCTCAGTTCACCATGTCAAGGAAAGTGCAATAAACTTTTTTTTTGCATAGAAAGTTCTCAGCCCTCACACAGAGGTGAAATTTCTGTTTCACTTTTGGGGTTTTTTTGTTGGTTTTTTTTGTTTGTTTTTTTAATCCACAATAATTTATTGACAACTGCACGAACACAATAAACTAATAATAACAGTAGCACCTTGCACAGAGACAAAAATGCACTTTTTCTTGGAGGGCCCTGGACTGTCTCACTGCCTGGGAAAGGGTAAAGGTGTAAGAGTAAAGAACAGTGCAACCAATTAGCTCTAGAAGGACTTGAAATAGGAAGACTACTGGTATTTAATTTCTACTCTGATAAGAAGTTAAACTATCTTCAGTGAATTCACATCAACAGAACTTCAGATTTACATTTCATTCAAATGAATGGCATATCGACCCTAAAAACCATCCTATTACAGTAATCTGGGACTTCATTTAGAAGAAAAAAAAATACATCTGCTGTATTAGCAACTCTATGCTCAGCAGTACCCTTGCTCTTCCCTTGGAGGGCACTTATATAATAAATGCTGAGACCTGACCCTGCTGACCTGTAAGATCTGTTAAGAGAGAGGTCCAAAGCAGTATACACACAAGTCTACATGCATAATTTTAAACCAATATCTTGAAAAAAACATATTATTTCAATATTATTTCTGGCATACTCTGCATAAAGTAATAACATCACCCTCAAGTTTTCAGAGATGACGAATTGGACTGATTTTTAGGTAGCCTGAGAACTATTATCTGTGAAGAAAACTTTTCAATAGGACAACGTATTCCTCCCTCTTTATCCCAAAAGAAACATGTAACACAGAAAAAAGAGGCTGCAAGTTCTACAAGTTTAAAACCTTTGTAAAAATATATAAAGCATGTAATCTGATGTTCACTCTGCACACAGAGCTTCCAGAGCCTGTTAGGTATAGAAGCCCTGCATCCAGCACCTTTATCTGTTTTCCTGTCTAACAACTTTGTAGTATTTCTGTCCCATGGAAATACTCCATATTTTGCATAAGAAATCTATAATAAAATTAAAAGCAAAATTTAAAAAATACTAACACCCATCCTGAAAATCAGAGTTTAGAAGGGGTACATCGGTTTTCTTGTCTTCTTTTGGCTAAAGATACTAAACAGTTAATCTGTATGCTGTAGTTAAATGAAAAAACAAAGCCAGAAGTGGAACACGTTAAAATTTCATGAAAAAGTTCCTTTTGACTATGAAGTAGATTTTTTTTAAAGAAAAAAAAAATGTTGCAAGGAAAAAACCTCTCAGGCACAGTGAAGATGAACTGAGAACACACAGTGGGGTTGTGAGGCAGCTACCAGCAGGTATTTTACATTCTCTTCCTAAATCTGACATAACCAATTAGCAAAACTTCAACAAAATAAAAATATTTTTATAAACAGCTTTTTATAGTCTTAGGCTGAAAAGGACTGAGGATCATGATGATTCCTACTGACTTTTGGTAGGACCATCTAAAATTGTCCAAAATGAGAGTCTGGATACCGAAGTGATAAGACGATTATAATATTTCAAGTCTATACTACAGTAACTGAACAAACCCCAGCTTTAACCTCCCTAATAACCAGATATGCCACTGTGTTTAACATGGTAGGCAACTGAAAACTTCTCTCACCAGCACTCCTCTCTCAAATAACAGACCAAACAACAGGACAGAGATCCAACACAATGTCCAACACGAATACATTTGATCACGCCTGCAGTCAAACTCTATAATGCCTGAAGAGCAGATTAGGTAAAGAGAACTGCATTACCTTAGGAACTGGGTGAGCTGGAGAAACAGTGGCTGGCCAAACTATACTATAAGCAGTATTTCTTTGTCCCTGAAAAAAGAAGCATCTTCGCTGATGATTGCTTGACTGCCTGTGTGGGTAGGTATGATTGCACGAAGAAAAGATTACGTGGGAGCCAGTCACAGAACCTGTTAACAGATAGGTTAAAAATTGTTAATTTTTTTTTTCTACTACCACATCACAAAACAAAGTATGCTAAAAGATGGGCATTATGTAAAACAAACCATAGAACTCATATAGCAGCCAAGGGTACTGCAAATTGTTCCGATCTCGTACCGTTAAAGAAAGATGATGAACACTGACAAGCCAGGAGAACAAAAAAAACCTCTCCAAACATACTTAGAAGCTTTGGGAAATACTGTTTTGGTTCGATGCATGAAAAAGTAGTGTGGATAAATTCCCCAAAACTTCGAGCCAGGAGTGAGGTTCCAAGTGGCCCCTGCTTGAAGCAGTTTGCACAACCAGAAGCTGCACTGTTCAAGCCCTGGGGAAAAGGTAGGGGACAAGAGCAATAATATTTTCAGCTGTGCTTTTGCAGAATTGGTCACAGATTTGAGCACAACCAAGTTAATGTTGTTGATGTCATTTGCACCGTGGAAGGGGGTTCAATTTGTCCTGCTTATAAGGGCAACAGAACAAACTTCAAGCAATATTTTTCATCTTGGCCAAAGGCAATTGAAGGGATTAAAATATTTGTAATTGACTTAGAATATTCAAATCATATTACCACTTAATTCATGTGGGAATTTGGGATGACAGTTCATCAGAGTATATTCACTGCTCAGACATAGCTGTCAGGCAATGACACATTTAGCTCCCCTCAAAGAAGAAAAAAAAAAAGAAAAAAGGGGGAAAAAGGGTACTGAGACCCAAAGGTTGTCAGAGACAGTAAAGCCAAAATAATGCATCACAAAAGATGGTGCTATCATCAAAACTGGGAAACATACTACATTTAGAAGGATTAGTGACACTGTCCAATTAAAATACAATTACATGTAATGCATATTTCCATTATGCAAACATTCTACAATCTAAACAGAGGGGATTTTTGAAATGTAAGTTTCACAATAATAGTTAATCTGCTTCTGAAAACTGTCATATGTATATAAACACAAGAGCAATCTCTTATGTCAAGTAACCCGTAAGAATAATTACTCTTTAGTAGAAAGTGTTTTTGTTTTAAAAGAAGCAACTAAAGATTTTTATACAACAGAAAATATGAAACTTACCTACTATGTATTTTGTGATTATGTAAAAATTACTTAATTTTTTTGGAAGAGTTCTTTCCATATTTGTGTTTTTATTTTATTGTACCTTCCTTTCCTTTGGATGCATTTATCATATCCAAATGCAGAAATTACCCTTCCACATGCACACTTTGCTTCATAGACAGCTCTTTCACAGCATTTCATGATATACAGGAAAATTTAGTTACACACCTTTTTTTGAGCCCTAGAATGAATGAAATAGGCTTGCTTTAGAAATGTTTCCAACTCTACTTGGGAACTCAGTGCTACATTTAGTTACCAATAACTGAAAGGTCACAGAGACTTTTACTCAATATAAGTAAATTTTTACTGTATTTTAAAAACTGTTGATAAGTAACAGGGCAGAGTTGGAAAGTAAGGCTCAGATCAAGCTGTCAGTATGAGCTAGATATCCTCATGGAATTGCCTACTTCAAGAGAGAAGAGAGTGTGTCCATGGAAGTGGAGCTGCCCAGTTAACAGAGGGCTGTATTAGTTTGGTGGTGTTTAAATGGTAATTTAATCAACAGCCTTACCATCTACTGCTTTCCCAGGGTCTCCTTTCCAATAAAAAAAAATCATTGGCCAACTAAAAAACCAAAAAAAAAACCCCCCCAAAAAAAATTGGGGCCATCAAACCTGCATAATGAATAAGTGCATCCAAAACGCTCTCACCACAGCTGAAGGTATTGCAAATATATTTAAAACCCACACTCACTGATGTGGTCAGATAAAGTACATGTGGACATCAATATGTGAACCTATATTGCAGGTGCTCTCCTTGACACATGGTGTGCTGCCCGGGCACCTTGTTTGCTGTGTAAAAGTTTAATTGGGGAAGAAAAGGTACATGTGTCATTGTCAATTACTCAACCATAAAACTCTGTATGTCCCAAATACACACTCTAAATACATGAAAACCAGTTTATATTCATGGGTGCATGCCTATCGACTATCCTACATCCAGAGGGAATGCCTCTTTATTTGGAACAAAATTTTTATCTCTATTATCCTAAAGATACACTGTAAGTGTTGTCACAAGATAACAGGATAATAAGGTACTGTAGTCTGTTTTTATTCTACTAACTACTCATTATAAACCAGATGCATACAAAAATATCTACTACACGAACAGGTGAAATGAAACAACCAAATAAATATCACCATAGTATAAGACTCCTAAAATACACTGCAAGAATTATAAACACAGAGCAACTAAACCTATATTTGAAACATAAAAACTTACAACAGAAAACATTCATCTACAAAGAAAAAAAAAAATTAAATAAAATGGCATTAAAATATAATGAAGTTACTGTTTTATAATGAAAATCTGGATTCCATCCACACACTTCCTTCCTTAAGAAGGCCTTCCTAATATCTCCACAGCTCCTTTTATTTTTTAAGCTCCCATATTCACAGCTAATTCGACATAGCAACATCATCAATCACTGCAGACAGGAACAACTGGATTTATTCTCCAAGTCTGGCTCAGATATTCCCTCCTCCCCATCCCTTACACCTACCAAACCTTCTCTCGGTGCCGTATTTATTTCTGCAACACCAGCGCTCAACCACATCCTTTTGGTTAAGCTTTCTGTGTGTATTAATTACTATAAGACAGTTAATAAATGCTGGATTTCTACAGCTTCCAGGGGAAACTGCAGCCATCAGAAAAAGCCCAGAGTTTGAAGCCGGGTAGCCTTGCAGCACACCAAGAACACAAAGTTGACCCTTTATGCATTTCTTCTCTCTCCCAACAGCACAGCTACGTCACTTGCCACGAGTAACAGAGTATTTGCTATCAGCTGGAATAAGGGGAATTATTAACAGCATTTACTGAATCACATCAGCAGATATGATGTACTGAGCACAGAAAATTACAGACAACTGCTCCTCTGACTCGACAGTGAATCACGCTGTGCAATCTGTGCGCACGCATGTCCTGCCGGAGCCGCCGGATTCCTCAGCATACCTTCCAGACCTTAATTGGCAATAATAATATAAATATCCTCTGTGAGCCTTTGTGTATCACCAGATGAATTTATCGTGTGTGGAAATTACATTTTCTTTTTCTTTTAAATGAGCCAGCCAAAGGGGCTGAATGCAGAATTCGAGTGTGATGATGGGCAGCAGCATTTTAAGTGACTGATTTTGCAGCACAATGTGCCCTATATTTATTAGCCTTTTACTCTAGGTCTATTTTAATTGTTATCTGCTCATGCATGCGACACTACATAATGAAATGCTCCCATTTCACTTACAGAGCAGAGAGTTTTTTATGTGTATTGCTATTAATGACCCTTAATTAAGTTGATTTTAGTAATTTAAATGTGATTTTCCTCTGGTCAAGAAGTATTTTTAAAGGCAGATGTTGGATATGAACTCTCACACAAGCCCTTTTCTAATGCTTCTTGTTCAACAGTTACTGCAATTTATCAGCTATATTTTCAGCAAATGAGGTGTGGGATAGCCATGCAAAATGCTGATCTACATGATTCATCAAACTGACCCTTACCTATCATTTTTGGGGTATTTATTTATGAAAGACTGCAAATTTCCAAGTAATTAGCAAAAAATGTAACCAAAGGATAAACTTCTTGACAGTTCTAAGCTCCAATAAATACAAGGGTATATCTTAAAAAAACCAAGAAATATATTTAACCTATTTAGAATAATTTAGTCATAATATCAACAGAAGCACAATACCAAAAATATTTAAGTAGGGTTACAAAAATTATCATCCAACTGATTTATGAAATAAAATCAACTTGCTTTTGATAAAGTAAACCTTAATATATATGAACAATTAATGACATAAAAAACATTGCTCAGATAATTTTTTAAAAATACGTGATTTTAGATTTTTTTCTTTAAATTTAAAAATAGAATTACCATGGAGATTTTCTTGGCATTTGAAAGTAAAACACTACTGTATCATAACTTCGCTTCTTGTGCAAATATTAATTTTGCTGAAACTCCAGAGCAATAACATTTAAAGTGAGGTATTAAAGATCACAATGATAATAGTATGGGGAATCTAACCAATGCAACTAGGTAAGAATGTATAGCTTTTTTCAGTTAATTGCTAAATGTTCCCATTTTTCACTCCAAAATAACGGCTGTAAAGATAGATCTTTACTTGTAATCATAATTCTGTCTTAATAAAACACTGACTTTGTAATCTCCATGTTGCAAAGGTACACTCAAGCTTCCAAAATAGGATGGAAAAGATTAAAGGTTCCCTCCAATTCTGTGTAACCTGTGTAGCAGAAGAGCAGCTCACATTTCACAAGCAATAACCTGTGCATTTTCTAAAAAAAAAGGGGAAAAAAAAAAAAAAAAAAAGAACAACATAGGGAAATGCCTGAGGCAGAAGTTGAAACTGATTGGGCAAAGTAGAAGGACAAGAGCCCTTGAAATTAAACAAAGGCAAATTCATTCTGTTGACAGATGTTGATTACATCAAAGCCACGAAAGAACTTTTTCCTGTTTCTTTTTTTTTCCTTTTTTGCAACCAATACCTCTGTGTTTCTGTACATTAAGGATATAACGTATCTTAATCAACATAACCCAACGCGTAATAATTTTTAAATTTGGTAAAAGTATATTGTAACGAGGTCCTAACGACAGCCTTCTCCAAACAACAGAGCATTCACATGGTCATGTCTGCATACCCGTGCTGGTCACGCCATCATCAGCCCCTTACTTCCAGGGGTTAACTGCTCTGGCAGCCAAATAAAATACAGAGAGCGCTGTGTAATTATGGAGACAGTCAAAGGGCAGACTCTATTTTGAAATCTATTTGCACAGACAAGGTCTTCCAATTTCGCTTACAGGAAACAAGCTGGTAAAGGGGGTCTCCTCCTCTCCAGATGCTTTCCACACGTTTTTCCCACATCAGGAAATCGTGGACATGGACACCATGCAGCACTGTTTCCTGGATTGCAGGGCTATGTCATTACAAGGAGAAGAGCAAGCCCATGCTCATGAGAAATATTTCCTCCTAATTGCCCATATTAGGGGAAAAGCAAAACCCACAAGGACTACTGAAAATGTGACTAGCAGCAATTTGTAAACAGGACACAGCTACAGCTGTCATGATGGTACTGGAAAAGAGAAAACAGAAATGAAAGGGTAAAAACACTCTGGTTTTAATAGCATGATTGGGGAAATGAAATATTCATCAGGATAGATGTGACTTCAGTTACAACAGCAACACATTGGCAAAAACCTTGAGAACAGCATGCTCATGACTCTACCCTGACAAACTGAAATAGAGACCTGTATGAGACATTATGTTCAAATCGGCATTATTTTATTTAATTATTGAAATTAACTGGAAATCACTTACAGAAGCTGTGTAGTTAATAAAGGCATTAACAGAATTGCTGTTTCCTTGTTACTCTCCTAAGAGCCAATAAAGAAAGTCAATGGCCAAACGCTGACTCAGTCCAGGGGAGTGGAGTCAGCTCCTCTGCTGATACCACTGGGACTCCTCAGTGACACTCAAAAAAAACAAGTTTGGCCCTTCAGGACCAGTTATGCTCCTTGCTAATTAAAATTTTGTCCTTAATTCACAGAGGGCAATTCGCTAATACAAACGTGTTTTTTAATTGGGTGTGAATTTACAAACTACATGGAAATATGTTCCTGTTTGGCTTTACTTATGACCCAGTCTAGACCAGCACACTGGAACAATGAATTGGTGCCTTCTGCAATAATGCCGTTCTTCTAATTAATTGTTCAGTCAAATCTAGGGCCAGCAAAATAGCTGTTCTACAAGTTGGTAAACTGGGAAACCACAGAGAATCAGAAGCTCTTCTATTTACAGGAAGGATGACAGCCTAAGGGTACTTCATCCCAATAATAACAACATTCAAGTAATGGCGCCCAGGTCACGACAAGCCATGACCCCCCCATAGCCCCTTCAGGAAGCTGGCTGGATGCCACCTTTTATCAGCAGCAACCAACAGTGCAACTTTAACAAACAAGAAGAAAAGAAAAAATTAATTTTATATCCTCAAAACCGCTTTAACCACTTGAACAGTTTTGTTTATATGTATAGAGACATACAGCCACATCAAGCCAGCATAAGAAATAAATTCACTAAGTTCTTGTATCATTAAACAGATATCTCCCATTTTATCATAGGATTAAAAAATTAGAGAGCACAACCTAACTGTATCTGAATTATATCCATTCCTGTACCAAAGGAAACTAATTGTCTGTTACAGAAAACAAGACTGGAATGGCACAGGCTTAACTTTGGGAGCAGGGCAGTGCAGTTCTCCAATAAAGTTATTTCTACTACATATTATCTCTCCAGCAGAATAACACAAATAAAAAATACAAAGTGCTGCCTAAGGTAGCATTGCAGCAAAAAGAAACAAATCAGGTAAAAAAGCTGGACAAAGCAATATTAAGAGTTTCACACACAGTTAATATCAAGGGAGTTTAGGCTCCAGATCACAGCATCTGGCAAGTTTCAACTTCTGTGACTAAGCAGGAGAAACATTCCCCTTATGTTACTGCATTCCTATATTGAGTAAATTAATTTATCACAAAGTGAATAAATTAGAATGAGAAACACATCTTCTCAGGTTTGCATATTTAAAAACATATTTCAATCACTAGCTATCTTTATTTTTTAAAAAAGATCAGAGAAATTACTTCTACTTGAAAGACTGGTTATTGTATTCATTATTTTGATTCTGTAAGGAAGTAACAACTGTTGGAACAAGTTATTCAGTTTGAAAAAATAGCAGTTGTTTCAGATTGAAATAATAAGCTATTCAAATAGTCCTTACACACACTCACAATACCGAATCTTGTTGTTAATATGCACCCACCCACAGCTTTAACATTCATTGAATCCTACTGGGATAAAATCTTTTCAGGTGCTCTATGAAACAACTGTTTTTCAACTGGCATGTTTACGTCCTATATACACGTCTGATACAGCATTAAATGTTAAAAATAAATCCTACTTTAACCTCTTAAATTTCCACCTGAAACGGAAAAAAATGTGTGAATCACCACAAAAAACATTTCCCATAGAAACGCATTCAGCGGGTGAGCAAGCTGCTGAAATAAGAGTAATCTTTGCATGGAAAATTTAGAAGTGTTCCTGAACATTGTATCAGGATTTCCTGCATAGGTTGAGACACAGGAAGAGAATGGGTAGTCTTTTCTTTGCACAAAATATAAGACCCATTGCAATAACTCTTTTCAGTACACCTGCAGCCATATCTCTAAGGATACAAGACGATTCCTGAATTGTAAGCCAGTCTTATCTCAAAATTAAAAAAAAAAAAAAGTGTATACTGCAAGTAATCTTTAAGATGAATACCATAATAAAATAAGATTACATTACTACTTATTTAGTAAAATGAAAGCTAGCAGTGTTTCTTGCCTTCTATTAAATGTTAATTACTTCTATCATCCTGTTTTCACATGAAAACACAAGTTACACGTGGATAGTGAGTCTTTGCTGAGAAAAGGTGTACATGTCCTTTGCTAGAGTGAAGAGTGTGAGGCTGGAAAATTACATTCTATAACCTGGACTTCAAAATTTATGATCAGAGAGGTGTCTGAGTTTACAGCTGTTTCTACTGAACTATTGTGGGGGCAGTTGAAAAAGCTTTGCTTTTTTTTTTTTTTTTTTTTTTCATGAAGAGTCTCTGCACAAGGAAGATATTCCAGTCAAGAACTTGCTGCAGACAACTTGCAGCATCCTTATGAAAACATTTAGTTTTAAACCTGCCAGTCATTAGTATGTGCTACTAGTGCATCACTGAATTAATTATAAGGATAGGTTTATGGATCAAATTTGGAAGAGCAAGATATAATGTTGGGAAGCCATTTTAATTTTTTTTTTAATACCTTTCACTTACCTTCTTGGTTAACATGTACAAAGACCTCTTTCTTATCATAAAATTCCCTGTTTATCAAACACTGATACAGGAAGAAGTTGTTTACATTTTCAGAAGTACCAACATACATCACTTACGACAAAAAAAACCAAAAACAAGCACTCCATAAGAAATGCTCAATCACTGTCAATCATTTGCACTAAAATATACATAAACCAAAGCATGTGGTGTGAACTGTATTAGATTCAACCTGAACAGAGAATTACAACTATAACAAACAAGAAACAAATAATTACAAGTGACTCATAGGCCTATTTACACATCTCACCAAACTGCTGGAAAGGTAGCTGGTAACCATAGAAACCTGACAGCCTACTTTAAAATTTGTATTTAGTTTAAAATGCTGAAAATTATGTTTCTATTGGAAGAAATCCATATTTTTAAAGGCTTCAGTCATTGCTGTCGTACTTAAATAAATGCTTAAAATTGTTTCATCTCTTGGTTATCCAAGTAAAGATTACAGTTTACTCTTTGTAATGTAAAAGGTTAATATATTTTAATACTGCAAATTAATACTTCTAACACTTCTTTAATGATTGAAATTAAATAACAGCATAAAACAAACACTTCTGCACTATTAAATATTTTGCATATCAAATTTTCTAATCTGCATACTAGCAAAACAGACAAACAAAAATTGCTCAAAATAACTCAAATTAACTCAAATTACAATAGCCCTTTCAACTTATATTTCTTTTTCACTTACAATTACAATTTGCACGGCTTAAAATTTAATACCGTGATTGGTACTAATGTCCTATATCTTACTTCACAACCTAAATGACTAAAATATTATTTTTGTAGTTCACTGGCTCTTATACTTAAGCTGTAAGGTTTCAGTTTGTATTTCATTATGCAGATGAGCAATGGATGTCGTCTAACATGATTTAAATGGGTCAACAGTATTTTCCTATTCACATTAATCATCCAGACAGCCACAAAAAAAAAAAAAAAAAAAAAAAAAGAATAGAAAAAAGAGAAAAAAAAAGGCCTTGAAAACTAATCTAGGAAATGTCTTTCTATCACCGACTCTTCCCACTAGTCAGAGACCAGCACACACATGCTCCAGGAGACAGACACCCGGAGAGGGGGGGCCGAGGCTGGGCGCTGCTCCTCTGGCTGGTGCCGGCAGCGCTCCCCGGGCTGACCGCGGCCCCCTGCCAAGAATGATTCCCGTCCTGCGGAGCTCCGTGGGAGCTGTGTGTTGATAAACTGAGCAAATCTGAATCGGCAAAATTCGTTCTTGGCACCGGGACATGCAACTGTGCTGAAAGCGAAGGCGTGCTGCCCACTGATGCTGCGCTGGCAGCCCGGCTGCTCCTGTGTAAAAACACTTGTTGGAAAACCCCCACTAAAGTCAAAGGACACAGGATCAGGCCGTTTATTGCTAATTGTTTACAAAACACATCAAAATTAAGGGCTCTATTTTCAAGCCATGTAATAGTCATCTATGGCCCATTTAATATACGCCATATTGCAAATAAAATGTTAATTTATAAATAAAATAGCACTTCTGTGGAAAGGGAGGCTGTTCCAATAAATCCCAAAGGGAAAGAACAAAAATGCAATGCAGGCAGAGAGTAACATGCACAAAATACAGAATTAGGATAGTAGGGGAAAAAAAAAAAAAAAAAAAAAAAAAAAGCAGCAATCACAACTGCCTGAAGGATGAAAGTACTGCCATGGCACAAAATCTTTATAATGGCAGAGGAAACATTTGATTACATCATGGTGTAACAGGGCTGGTAGAGCCTGCCCGGGAAAACCCATCCTGTTCACATCAGGAGACAACCCAGGGGATGTCTGAGCGTCTCAGAGATGGGATGCACGGGCTACAAAGCCATGGGTAGGCAAGGGGTAGGACTCCTCACCTGCTCCTTCACTGCTGTTTGACATCCAGTGAGGGATGGCTGAGCTTTACAATGATTGCTCTCCACATCCATCCTTATTTAGACACACTGATATCAGCACAGCTTATTTTCCAGTAGTAAACTTAAACCCTTGAAACAGGACAACCTTGAAAGTAGATGTTATTTGCTAAATAGATGTCAGTGATACAGAACACCTAAACATCTCTTCTCCAGAAGCTCTACTGGCCACTCACTTGCCAACACAATCCCAAATTACTGATTTTGAGTTACAAAATAAATAATATGGCTTGGGCACTGGCCTCTGGTTTTCTCTGACAGCCTTCACTGTACCCTCTCTTCGAATCCACAGATGTAAATGAAGGGAGGTAGGAACTGAGTTTCAGCTCCTAAAGTAAACTTATTGACATAAGGCCAAGCAGGACGTTTCCAACCATTCCGACCCCACAGGACTTCATTTGCAACACTCACGCCCTGGATTTCACCAGTACATGATAAACAGCTGGGTACAGCAGGCACCATAACTGGATGCAGCAACTGCTGACTGAGAAGAGCTGAGGCATCTGTGAGCACTGACCTGGTGGCTGATTTACAGTAAACTGAAACAACCACCACAAGTATGACAACTCAGGTTCAGACTTCACTATGACCTTTTCTAGGAGAGATCACTGTGCTTCACGGTGTGACTACCCACGTGCACATCAGTATCTACCACGCTCGTTTCCATGTGCCCTGTCCCATGTAATACACATCAGGAGGAGTTAAGACAACTGACATTCAACATCTGCAAGTTTCCGAAGCACCTTTTTAGAAATGGCCTCAGCCCTGCCCATCTGGCCTCTTGCTTTCCAGTGAGAAAATGTCACATATAGATCCCATGAGATAGCTGGGAGTTAGTTGTAAGGAAGGATCCCTGGGTTTCTCCAGTGCTCCACTGTCAGTATCTCAGCTACTGCTGCAAGAGATTTCCTGGAGGAACTGCAAGCAGCAGATTTCTTGTTGAAACAAAGACAATAAATCACAAATTAGTGCAACTGCTTAATTCCTAGAAAGTGAATCATGCAGTCCAGTTGTACTTCAGGCAGTGCCTCTCACCTCCAAATCTTGACCTTTCTCCCAGTCCCTTCCCCTGATCGATGTTTTTACAGGTGCCACCCATCCAAGACCTCCCTATCACATTGGTGCTCCAAGAATGGGTACAGCAATGCCTCAGTCTGCCACTCCCCATGTAGACAGACTTAAAAAAAATGTAATACTTAATCTCTAAACTATCTTCACCAGGCTATTCAGTCACTTTGTACATTTTATTGGACTACTCATCATTTGATTTTCTAAGACAGGCTGGTCTTTGCAAGAGATTAGGTCTCCAACCCATTTTTCCAGACTGAAAAGGATTTGCACAACTCTTTTCTGCACAGATGGTAAATCTTTAAGAAGCAACGATGTTTTGCTTTCCACCAGATGAAGATAACCTAACTTGCCAGGTAAATATGACAGGCATTTCTTGAGAGCAGGTTTAGCTACCCTGTCTGCAAAGCTGGGCAGCAATACATAAAATTCTCCATGGGAACATCCCACTTAATCAACTACTAATTTTCAATTTCACCCCAGAACTTTTAGGTTTTCTTGCATGATTTATCCAACATCCACCATAACTCTCTTTTTCATTGCTGTTGTAACAGGTTTGAGGTATAAATACAGATTTGCAGCAGTACTGCCCACAGGAGAGGCAGACCAGTGCAGACAGCAACCTAAGCCCACAGCTGAATCTCTCTGCTGCTCTAGGAATCCTGCTGCATGTTTTAATCATGGACAACGTGAAGTCCATTTCAATCCACCTGCATGGCCAACTACACAGTGAAATGATTGTGAATTCTGATTCTCCAGCGCTGGTCACAAGTTTGTAAACATCAGGGCTCCTGATTTCCATTCACTAAGCAAACAGCTATAGAGAAGTCCCTCCTGACCTGGCTGCTGTGGCTGTGATGGGGCAGCCTGCAGAAGCACTGTGCCCGTGGCTCTGCCAAGCCTGCCCACAGTGCAGGGGCTGGCAATCCATCATCACCACTCCTCACACCAGAGGGGACCATAGAGAATTGGTGCCTTTACCCCAGCCACTCCAGCACATTATTTTCAGCTTGCTGAACTTCCAGCTGGCAAATCTCCTGCTAATCTGCTGGCAACGTCCAGCTGGGTCCTGCAGCTGGGGATTCTACTGCAGCAAAAGCTGCCAAAGTTTGTCTGCCAGTGACATCGCTCTGTACCTGATTTTCTCAGTTTTTGCGAAGGAGTTATTTGGACAAAACAGACCCCAGATGAACAAAAGCAAGCCTTTATCAAGCAGGTTTTAGAAACAGCCACTTTTTCTGCAGTCTTCGGGTTGCTCTGAAACTTATGTTTTTCCAGGAAACATTTCTTAGATAATCAGAGTACTCTGCAACTCAAAACACCTAGACAATCTAACAATACCATGCAGAAAACTGCTGGGACTGACCTATACCAGCAAAATGATTCCTACTGGTACAACTTGATCTTTTTGAGGAACCAATTTAAGCTTTCTCAGAAAAGAGCTCTTCTCATGAGTCAACGTTCTGCTGAATTACTAGGGTCTGCCAGAGGGAATAAATCTTTATAAACTCATGCAAGTCCTACTACTTTACTTATTTCTTTATAGAACACACATTTCCTTTAAGTCTCTGTCATAAACCATAAGAAGTATGCTAATAATAATCAGAGCAAAACAACCAGAAATATCTCTAGGAGGTGAGACCTGCCTCATCACCTCACAGGTGTTAGTTCAGGAAGCACACAGCAATGAAATGAAGCCTCCTCACTACCTACCATTTCACCCACAATGCAAGAGTCTGACCTTATACTCAGACCTGCACAAACCACTGTGGGCAATACTTTATCCCAGTGTCAAACCAGGACATCTTTACAGGATGACTGTCCACTTCGCCCAGTAGAGAAGAACCTCTACTGAGCAACTCTAGACGAGTTTACAAGCACATTCAAGACCTACAAGCCCAAGCAGCACCCAAGCGGATCTGCAGTGATGGCACCATCTATTACACAAAGTACCTCATTTTTATGACGTGTGGAAGGAGTTCAGGAGTTCAATTCCATCTTCACCTGTGTCTATCAGAAAATCTGAGATGGAACAGCTGGAATTTATGTGAGAAACAAACAATTCCTTTGCCATTTTCTTTCAATGCTATGCCATGTCTGTTGATTTTCAAAATTTAAAAACTGCATAAGGCAGGACCTAATTTAAGTTTATGTACAACTAAACATGAAACAGATAACCTGAGAAGGTACATGTTCCTTTAGAGAACATCTGATATGCAGTAAGTATTAATGTATACATTCAGATTGTGCTCATTACTGCAATAGTCCTTCATGTTTCAAAAAGACCTTGATCTGAAATTGAAATATAAACAAGTATTTTAACCATAAATACCTGGAAGTAAACAGCTTTAAGATGTGAAAGTTGGGAGACTTTATCCAGCTGGTTAGAGTGGCTGCTTATGTATCATCTAAACTCAAAAGAGAACAGCGTGACTTTGAAAAACACCCATGAAAATTTTCTCAGGCTGCAAGCTACAGAGTGCGCCTGCCAAAAGACCTCTGAGGAGCTCTGAAGAGCCCTTTATTCCCCTTTTCTAAGGCTTCCATGCAGTAGGGCAGTTTGTTGAACACTTGGTTTCCCACATTCTCCTCTTTGTTCAGAAATTAGAAATTAAAAGGAAAGACATCTACTGATTTGGAAAGGACAACAGCTCTGAAAGGAGAATTCCCCAGGGAATAGGTCATTTAATGTAAAAAACAAAATTTACATACTTTGTTTCTATGTCATAAACCATTTCCAGACTATTTACCACTCAAATAATACTTTTAATATGAACTAACTTAAAAGAATTAAAAAAAATAATAATATTCAGACTTTCTCTGCCCAAGAACATCTATAGTAACTACCTCCAAGGAACAGCCAGGTATCACATGGATAAAGCCCTTTGCCATTCAGCTTGTAAATATCACCTTAAGTGATTTCTCATAGATCCTTGTAAAAGCATAGCAACATAATGCAATAAGTAAGCATAATATTCTGACATTTCTTATCATACTAAACTAGCCACATGTTGTATTTTCCTGCCTCTATTGCATGCAATAGACCTTAGCCTGTTGTATACGAATTTTCATGCTTTCTTTCACTCCTAAAATTAAAACACGTGCTATTCTGGTTATGTCACTTTATAGAGTGAAGAGGATTGCACTTAGGTAATTATATATGAGTGTGAATCTTTTAACCATGGGCCACTTGTTTCTTTCATATCTCTAACTCCATGCAGTAAACCAAGACTGGGGCCAAAGTGAGTATTTAACTAGCCAAGCTAGTTAAACAAGATACAGTTGCTTTCAACTTGTGCTTTGAGAAAATCTGGGAATTTGACAGCCCAATCTAAAGACTGTGAAAAGACTTTTTTTTTTTTAGAAAACAAGTTCATTATCAATTTGTTTCAGCTCCTTCCGTGGGAATCTACATCGCAACTAAAGGATGATCAAAAAGCTTGAAGATCACTGAACCGAGAGGTCACCAGGGGAGGTCTGCTCTGAGAAACAGAACGTTGCCCCTTTTATGGATGTTTCTGCCTGTCACACGGGCAGTTCCTCGGGAAGTTATCAGAGAAGCATCCTGAAGAAGAGCCCCATACTGCACAGCCCTGGCCAGCAGTGAGCACCCAGGAGGGGAGACTCCTCAGGGCAGGAGTGCAGGGGAAGCCCAGGTGCAGGAATGACCAGAGTGAGGGACAGGCAGGCAAAGGGTAAAAGGAAACCTCTGCATCAAGGCAAGAGCCACAGAGCAGAAGTGGTGCAAAAACCAGGATCTGTATATAGAGACAACTGTGGAGTTGGATAAAAGGTCAGGAAGAGAGGAGTTCGGGCGGTTCAGACAGAAGAGACTGCAGCACTTGATGAAATGGGAGAAGGTAGAAGATTTGGGAGCCTGACAGACAAAACCTGAGACATATAGAGTGGATTGAGAAGAAACCCTTAATAATGTGGTTTTAAAAGTTCTGAATGGTTCCTCTTAAAAAAATCTTCTGGAGTCTGTTTTCACTCTAGGTAGCACCAAAAAACTGGATTGCTGAACCCAAAATACAAGTGACTTTTCTTAAAAGAAAACTAGAACTTGACTTCATACAGTGCTTTTCATACTTAGTGTGCAACAAATTGCTTTGAATACTGGCAGGCAAACAGCCATTATGCACTCAAGAGCTCATACATAATAATACTTAGCATTTTTATAGTGCTTTTCATCTTCAAGGTGCTTTACAAACAACTCATTAATCTCAACCAATGCACCTGCAAGGTATATAAATATCTTTAGTGTAGGTGTAGAAAGACACAGAAAGTTTAACAGCTTATCCAAGGCCATGCACACCATCAGCCCCAAAATCCCTGGCTCCTAGTCCCATGACTTGAGCCCCATCCTGTGTTGAGATCCGGCCTTCCCTTCAGCCAGGCTGCTGCAGAACTTCTCTCCCTTGTCTCCCGGTGAGGACAGCCTCTTGCTTCGAACGCAGGAAAGCTCCCCAGGACTGTTAGCTCCCACCAGGACCACTGACCCCAGGAAGTGGGAACCGCATAAGGCACAAGGTGAGACCCATGACAGGTTCTCAAACTGATTTGCCAGCAAGCAGCAAACTAAGAAAGCCTCTGTGCTGGCAGAAGCCTCTGCCACTCTGCCTTATTTATTTCACTAACTACTGCCCAGTCTCCAGGGCAGCAGACTCCTACAATTCAGACAACAGAAACCTGAGGCCCCTGGCCTCTGAGTGCAGCCATGATACAAGAAAACATCTTCAGCTTAACTCCTCAGGCATTCTCTAACTATCAAAAATTTGGAATGAGTTTTGCCGGGCAAGAACAGTAACTCTCTCCCTTGCTAGTGACTGGAAAAAAATTCTTGATGTGATTATACCACATGATTATACATTTACCTTTTTGCGGTTTAAAAAGATCTCAGAGGAGTCTTTTTTCATGCTTTTTTAAAAAAACAAACAAACAAAAAAACAAAACAGAAAAAAACACAAAACAAAACCAAACAAATCCCACACAACAAAACCTAAAACAATAAGCCACAACTCAAAAATACCAGGAATGTCAGACCTGGAGCAGACGAGAAGCCTGGAAGATACGAACTGTAATACAATACCTGTACTGTGCTACACCAGACCCTATATTTCCTTACCCAGAGGAAGAAGAATCATGACTTTTTAGTTTTGATATCTCTATTTCAGATGTTTTTTAGTCACTAGTTTTAAGTAAGTAAATCTAGTTCTCTAGCCACTGTAGTTCCTCTCAGGATAAACAGCTCATGTTTAGCAAAAGTAAGCCAGACAAAAAATAGTGGAAGATAAATGTTTCCACACTTTTCTCAAGATACCAGGGAAAAAAACTCTCCCTACAAATAATGGTGTAACATGTCAGTTTGGTAAATATGAACAGCAAAAGATAAATAAATGATGACAAAAATGTATATAGCTAAAAGGGTGATTAACATGTTCTGCCTGCCTGTCCAGTCAACCTGGACATAAAAGCTCGAACAGAAGAAAGAAGCAAAGAAGTTTCTAATTATGCTTCCCAATCTGAATTTTTTAAACTTATAAAATAAAAACTAACAGGATCATGAAGTCCAAAACAACATGGATAAACAGCTCTTGATCTTTAAGTAGAAACTGTATGTTCCTCACATTTAGAAGGACTCTAAGATAATTATTTAATTAGTTTTAAGTGATGCAGGCATACACTTGTATCTGACTGCCAACACCGTTTTTTTACAAAAAAAATTGTCAAATTTACAACTCGTGATCAAAATAAAGGCACATAAGAGTAAACTAAAAATAAAACACACAGGAAATGCAATTATATTCAATTAGACTGAACATGAATGCTCTCTCTGCAATCACAAAAAAATTCTTAAAATATTTTTCAAATTAAAAAAATCCACCATGATAATATTCTGCAGCTAAAATAAGATATGATGTTTATCTAATGCTGCTTTGCTACCATGCAAGAACAAAATAAGCAATTTTGTACACTAAACTCCAGAAGCATAAAAATGATAATGTAGTAAAAAAAACCCCAAAACTACATGATAGCACTAATGCTGCAATATATTTTGTTGTTTTGTGTAATAACTTGTCACTTTATTTGTAAGAAATATTCAAGAAATGTCAAAGTAACTTCTGTTCCTGTCTGTTCTTTAGCTCTTCCCTGCTTCTGTTTTCAATCTAGATTTGAAAAATTATTTTTCTTAGTTACCAATGAACTAAAATCAGATTTTACTAGTGGTGGGGTACACTACCCATCAGTACAAGGGGATACTACATAAAAGCAACAAAGAAATGTAAAAAAAAACCACAGGAGGTGAGGCCTGAACACAGTTTTCTTTCAATTTCCTTGGGAATTGTGGTAATAAACGTCTTGGATTCCCAGGCAGAGGGGATCATGTTCATCAGTTACAGCAGCTCCTCTGGGCCTAAGTCCAGGTAGACTGCGTGTCTAAACTTGATGAAATATAGGCGCCACCAGGTACCAGCAATGGTCAGGAAGACTCCAGAAATGTGTAACTAAAAACTGAAAAATGAAATTAAAACACTGCTGTAGCCAAACAGCCTCTTTCTACAGGATGCAAGTAAGGCAGAGAGCGCATAATGTACAGACTGCTCCTTGTATAATTTTTCTTGCTTTCTCGCATATGTAATATGAAAGTTAGATGAGGCATGTGGGTATATTTTAACAAACACTGGTTTTAAATAGAAATACACAGGAAAGTAACCACTATGAGAAATGCACACAGCTTGAACAGGCACAACATTTAGGAAGAAAAAAAGAAAAAAAAGATTAAAAAAAAAAAAAAAAAAAAAAAAAAAAAGAAAAAAAGCAACTGCCCTGTAACACACTCCCCCTTCCACTTCATTACTTCATAATATTTTCAAATTAAATTTTAATGCTAATAAATATTGCTAGATTGACAGCACTGGGATATGGTGTCTAAAAGCACTGCCTGCTGCCCAAGGCTGGCACATCACCACATCAAACTGACAAAGAGGAGGCAGGGAGCCTGTCTCATCAGAGGTTTCTATTCCAAGTGCTATGGGAATATGCTTGTTTAGAAGCAGGGGAGAAAAAGGGAAGAACAAAACAAGGTGGAAAACTATACAATCCCAAATTGAGAAGGTCATTGTAACTCAGTGTCCTACCAGTTGTTTTAGCATGGAAAATACCTTTTACAGATTGCGTACATGATCGAGCACTACTTTGAAATCCTAGTTTGCAGTGGGCCACCAGAACTGTCACTTTCAACTGCTCAAAACTCCTAAGCTTTTGCTTAAATTCCCTCAGGACTCAACACTGCTGCAACCAGAACATCTGATCTAGTATGTCTGAATATTATAGAAAGGAAAAACATCTTGGATTTCATGAGCTCTGCTGCATCTTTAGCACCAGAACAGATTCAAAACCAGAGCAGCCTGTCTTCAAAGCGACTTCAGCTGGAACCCAGGTCCCTTCAGAATATGAAATGAAAATACCATAACATGATGCTACGGCTGTTCAACTACTGAAAAATAACATGGGTTATTTTTTCTTTTTGTAGCCTTAACTTTACAATCCAACTGTAGAGAACCAAGCAGGAAATGAGGGGAAGCATGTCAGATTGGCTCATTCCGTTTCCCCTGCACAACTAGAGAATACCCACATCACACAATTCCCAAACCTTGCAGGCATATGGTACATTGCTTTTGTCAACACCTTGAATTAAGCTTCTGGTCTAGGTAGGGTAATTCAGTGAAACAGCTTGAGAAGAAAAGAATATGTTATCTAAATGCAGAAAGACACTTCACACACGTCCACTGTCTAATCATGTGTTAGCCTGGTACCTCAGGAGCAGCAGCATTAGGGCAGCCTCAGGACCCGTTTCATTCTGCTGATGCCATGCTGCCACAAGACTCTCCACAAATTATTCCCTCAGCACTACAGTCTCTCCATCCATCAAAGAGTGCTCACAGTTCCAGTCCCTTTCGTCTGCAGTAGCCACCTACACTGCAAGCTCTAGGAAAAAAAACCATGTTATACTATATGCAACTGCAGCAGCAGCTCAATGGGCACCTCTGCAGAGAAGAAAAGACTTTCTATGTATGGGAATGAATGGCTACATGAGTGGGCGAGGGACAGCAAAGCTGTTGATATGGCAGTAAACGCTGAATTTCAGCAACTAACTACCAACTAAACCCACTCAGGTAAAGCCCAGCACCAGTCACACAGATCACTTAAACATAACCACACGTGGAAACGCTGCCACTGTATAAGCCAGGGCCTGTGCCAGCCTGTAAGGCTGTAAGCTGCTGCCAGGACTGAGGATGCCACCCTCCCTCCTGCATCAATTGCCAGCACAACACAGCTTCCATTGTGGGCTTCAGGGAGATCAACAAGTTGATCCAGCTCACACCACAGCTGGACATCTGCAAATGACTTTTCTTCACTTAAAGGCAACCTTAGCTAATGCTGTCTGATTGAGAAACCTAAGCTCACAGAGAAACCACACCCCACCCATCCATCCACAGCCAGAAGTGACTGATCTTGTCAGAACAAAGGGGCTGTGTGCTGCCAACAATACATTACCTCTCCACTGAAAGAAAAGAACAATTAAACACTTTATTGAAAGGGGAATATTATTCCTCTCGTGCCTCAAACCATGAAAGTGCATGTCTCCCCCAGTGTTACTCATTGCTCCATTGTTGAAATGGGAATAATTCTTTGTCTGCCTGATTATTTTCAAGACAGGGATGAAACTACCTCAGAAACATTTGAAAAACGTTAAAAGTGTACTACAATCAAATGGTTTGAACTTCCACCGTGCATCACTTGCAGCTGATAATGCTAATGTCAAATTCTGGAGACACGAGTCTGTCTACAGATTAATGGAAAATGTGAATTAATATTTTCTTCCAGCTAATTGCCCAGCTCATATATTGCACAGTGCAGCCAAGCATCATTTCATCCTGAAAATTCTCTAGTGAAAGTTTTCAACCACTTTTTCTCATCTGCCAAAAAATCACAGAATTACAGGACATCTGAGTAGTCTGGAATACCAGGAAATCTTTAGTCAAGACTCCCTGAAATGATTGTCTGTATATCTACAGTTAATTTTTTTAAAAAACATTACCTTAAAAGTGCTGGAAGTTACCATAGGTGAGGATTAATTTTTTTTTTTGAGTTGTAAATGTCTAAGGTTCTTTTAAATGGTGATAAAGATAGAAAGAGATACTTTTGGCATGCATGCTTTGATTTCAGCAAAAAAGAAAACTATTTTGAGCGCTTCTTTCACTTCCTCTTAAAATACTGAAAAGTTTGTATTTCATGAGTCCATGAGCATTACAAAGGGCTGCAGACTAATCAAATGCAAGGTAAGGACTGTGTGTATCAGAATTACTGCTTAGTAAAAGACTCAGTAAAGTTATGAATAACTCAAGAGACAGGAGTCCTGTATTAGATAGTCATTAATGCCCTATCTAAACCAAATTCACAGAATTTCTTAAGTGTGGTCAAACGTATTATGGCAACTCCTATTCCGATGTGGAAGTGAAAAAAACAGGTTCCCGTTTGGACAGAATGCACAAACTGGCTAAATATCAGTAATGATAAAGATCAACTCTAAATTTATGTAATGGAACTTACACGTTTCTAAAATACAGTTCAGTACCTTCTTTTTCACAGAGGTGTCCCCTGCTTCCCTGAGGACCAGCAAGCACCCACCTAGGGAAGAAATGGATCAGCAATACCAATGGGATACCAGAAGCTGCTGCAAAAAGGCTTCACAGAGATCAAAAGACAGCTGTCTCCCCTTGCAGGTGGTGAATACTACAGCAGTTTTGGATAGATACTATTCAGTAAGGTAAACAATTTGATTTTGTCCATGTTTCTGGAAATTAAAAAGCCATGGAAATGAAGATTTGAAAAGATTCACAGCAGGCACTTTACTTAGTTATTTAACCACCACCCAGCTGGAGACTCCATAGCACACTTCTCTACACTGACATGCAGAGTTCAACATAAAATGGTAATTTAAAAGTTGACTACCAGTTTTACTATCCTAAATGTCAAAGCCATGTCTGACCACAAATAAAAACACTACATAAAATTATATATATGTGCTCTATCTAAAGGATGTAAACCTTATCACTTCATACTGCCTCAGTCAGTTGCTACATTGTCTTCTGTATTAGTCTGCTCTCTGCAGGGTCCAAACTAATATTTCTAGCTTCTACAATGCTTCAGGACAGTTTGATGATTTTCATATAAATACGATTCAGGAGAAGAGTTTATTATTCCTTTTAAATACTCAATTTTGCCTGGACTATGAAGTATGTATAATACTCAACCATGCAAAACTGACAAGAGCCATGAACCAAACTTGTGATCTAGATGGCTGAAATAAGAATTCTCTGTAAAATAAAACAAAAAATTTAAAGATAGAAGTCTGATTTCTATTAAGGTTCAGCATTTCCAGGCAAAATGGGGAGTGTGAGGCTCTGAAGCTATATTACAATAAAATCAAACTCCAGCTATGCCCTCTTGCTTTTTTTTTTTTAAAAAAAAGGGTTTAAAAATATGTTTATGTATCACCCTTTCATTTTACTAATGGAGAGGAAAAGAGTAACATTCTCAGAAAAATTTTGAGAACAAACACTTCTAAATGGCACTGCATCTGCAGAAGAAAAGTGTCTCTCGTCATCATGCTGAGAAAAAAAATTAGGAGGCCAAAACCCCAGCTGGAGCTCAATCTGGCCACTATCATAAGGGAAAACAAAAAAAGTTTTTACAAACACATTAATAATAAAAAGAGAGACAGGGAGAATCTCAATTCCTTATTGGGTGCTGAGGGAAACATTATAACTAATGATGAGGAAAAGGCTGTGATAGTTAATGCCACCTTCGCCCCATCCTCATTAGTCAGACCCCCGGGGTATTCAGCCTAATACAGAAGATACAGCCTGATTCAGAAGATAAGGACAGAGAGCAGAACAACCCAGGAGAAAGTAGTAAGAACCTGCTACACTGATACTCACAAGTCTATGGGGCCGGATGGGATCCACCTGAGAGTACTGAGGGAGTGGCAGAGGAGCTCACCAAACCCCTCTCCATCATTTATCAACAGTCCTGGTTAACAGGGAAGGCCCCAAATGCCTGGAAGTTTACCAGTGTGACACCCACCTACAAGAAGGCCCAGAAGGATGATCTGTGGAACTCCAGGCCTGAGCCTGACCTCGGTATCGGAAAAAATTACGAGCTGTTCATCTGGAGCGTGCTCACATGGCAAGTGCAGGACACTAGGGGATCAGGCCCAGCCAGCATGGGTTCAGGAAGGGCAGGTCCTGCTTGACCAACCTGGTCTTGTTATATGACCAAGTGAGCTGCCTAGTGGGTGAGGGAAAGGCTGTGCACATTGTCTGCCTGGGCTTTAGTAGAGACTTTGACACATCTCCCACAGCATTCTCCTAGAGAACCTGGCAGCTCATGGCACAGACAGGTGAACTCTTTGCTGGGTGAAAAACTGTCTGCATGGCTGGGCCTAGGGAGCTGTAGTGAGTGGAGTTAAATCCAGTTGGCAGCTGGTACCGGTGCTGTTCCCCAGGGCTCAGTTTTGGGGCCAATCTTGTTCAATATCTTCATCAAAGATCTAGATGATTGAGGGCTTCTCATCATGACAATTGAGGGGATTGAGGGCTTCCTCAGCATGTTTGCAGATGACACCAAGTTGGGTGGGAGTGTTGGTGTGCCTGAGGGTAGGAGGGCTCTGCAGAGGGACCTGGACAGGTTGACTCGATGGGCTGAGGCCAGTTGGCTTAATGAGGCCAAGTGTCAGGTCCTGCATTTCCGTCACAACCCCAGGCAATGCTATAGGCTTGGAAGGCTGGCCAGAGGAAAAGGACCTGGGGTGTTGGTCAACACCCAGCTGAATATGAGCCAGCAGTGTGCCCAGGTGGCCAAGAAGGCCACCAGCATCCTGGCTTTTTATCAGGAATGGTGTGGCCAGCAGAAGGGCAGTGACTGTGCACCTGTACATGGCACAGGTGAGGCTGCACCCCAAGCACTGTGTTCAGTTCTGGGTCCCTCACTACAAGAAAGACATTGAGCTGCTGGAGTCAGTTCAGAGAAGGACACCCAAGCTTCTGAAGGGTCTGGAGAACAAGTCCTGTGAGGAGAGGCTGAGGGAATTGGAATGTTTAGTTTGGAGAAGAGGAGGCCGAGAGGAGACCTCATTGCTCTCTACAGGTACCCAGAAGGAGGCTGCAGGTGGGTATTGGCCTCTTCTCTCATGTAAATAATGACAGGACCAGAGGAAATGGCCTGAAGCCAAGGGGAGGTTTAGACTAGATATTAGGAAGAATTTATTTACTGAGAGAGTAGCCAGGCACTGGAACAGGCTGCCCAGGGAGGTTGAAATATCTCCATACTTGGAGGCATTTAAAAACCATGCAGATGAGGCACTTCAGGATGTGCTCTAGTGGGCACAGTGATACAGATATTGATAAATATATTTTAATTAATGGGGGGGGGAATGCTGATAGCTGAACGAGGTGACCTTAGAGGTCTTTTCCAACCATGACAATTCTGTCATCTCTCATGCTGTCATATTGGAGACAGCTACAGATTCCACTTAGGAGCAGTTTCCAGGTTTATTGGTACTCTTTTAGGAGGAGTCTGCATACAACTCCCAGTTTCACAATGGGCTTAACAAGGTGGTGTACAAGCAAATGGACATGGCCTGGCAACACAGTCTACATATCTAAGATGTATCACACAACATCAGTCTACAGTGACTTAACTTTAAAAGTCTGGCCAATAGTATGCCAGGCAGATTATTAGAGAATACTTGTTTGTAATTAAGAGAAAGGGAAGCAAGATCAGGAATCAGGGATACCAGTATTTAACACAGTAAATAATTCATTTTACAAGGGATGTCTTCTCATGAATTATTTTCCTGTGGCTTAATGCCCTGAAACTTTATTACAAGAAATTGGGGGTTTCTACTCCACAGTAATTAACTTTCCTAAAAATAATAAACGAATAAGAGACTACTATGCCTTAAACCATCAAAGCTGTATTTGTAGACTTGTAGCTCTCCGATGTTTCTACTTTATTACCAACCAAGTGTCACAGATGCAATTATTTTAATATCTGAAACTGTCATAATATTTAATTAGACAACAAGCCAACAAATCAGCACACAATCAGCACCATTTATAAGTAGAAGCTGAGACATGACACACTGATTCAGTGTTCTGGATGTTTCTTAGTTTTCTTTTACAAACACACTTAACACACCTCCTGCAAAATTTTTTTCAAATACTCCTCAAGGCGGGGGGGGCAGCTAAAATGCAGTTCAACCCACTGCAAGGTCACTCTGAAATTAAGTGTTTGAGCACACAGAAGTTCACAAAGGTTTGTGCAAGCCAGTCACACAGTAGTGTACCTTCTCCTTCACTTGACAGTGCTGCAGTTCTGACATTAGCAATTCAAATAATTAATAATAAATAATGAATAAATAAATTCCCAATATGGCTACTGAAAACGCACAAAGCATTTCTTAAACTTCCTGCCGTCCTTTATTTGATGTATTTTCTATTCTTTTTTATATAATGAAGATTTTTTTTAGGCTAGCTGAGGTAATTCTGATTTATGGAGGAGGTATTTAACCAGTATACAAACTTTCAAATACCTCTGCTGTTCAAATCTACTTATCTAGAAACAGTTCCACAATAAAGAATTCTCCTTTCATAATTTATAAAAATGTAACACCAGAAATATGAGAAAATATCATAGAAGAGGCTACAAAAAAGTAATTTTCATTCAGTTTGGGCAGGCTAGATTCCCTTAAGTGAAAAGAAATTTAATTGAAATTACATGTCCTCCTGTACTTGCAAAATAAATTATACTGAACTGTCTAATTCAGAAAAAAAAATTGATTTAATTTAATCAGTCTTGTCTCAACTACGACAATTTTGCTTTTTCAACTTCTGGAAATGCATATCCACTAGGGGACCTGAACAAGCTTTGATGTCTGAAAGGATGGTATGAAGGGGTAACAAATTTAAACAGTTTGGCTCTACCCAGCTTTTCCCAGAGTTCAATTGATGCTTAGATTCCAATAGTCCAGTCAAACTGAAATTTCCTTACAGATATGAGCCTTCATCTCTGAAAAAAATCCTGATGTGGCACTTCTGCCCTGCAAAAATTAGGATCAACAGTGAAAAAAGAAGTCCTCTGTATTTCCCAGTGGTTTTTTTTTTGATATAATGACAAAAGTACAGCAGAAGATCAGGATCAAGAACACAAGAAAAGGTATTGAAATTTTGTTATGCCAGGTGTAAAGCATTGTAATATTATGCTGAAAGCACACAGAGCATCCAGTTTAACAGTTAAGATTAAATTAACCTGAGATCACTCTTATCCCCTATTACTACTCTAAGTATTGAACAGTCTTAAAAAAACCTGAACAACACAAGAATTTCAACGAGATCATCATGAGGTACTTCCTAAAGTTCATATATTTAAGATTTTACAGTGAGTGGCAAAAAGAAACACAGAACAGTGTGGCCCAAGAGTTTCCAAACTTACTGAACATGAGACAATAAAACACTGGGACGAAGGAATGAGAAGAAAAAAACATTAAGCCAGTAATACAATACATTCTTCAGCAAAGTAAAGCATGTTGCACAATAGTTCTACAAAGATGATCTGAGGCTTAGAGGACCTCTTCTATGAAGCCAGGCTGAGACAGTTGATGTTGTTCAGCCTGGAGAAGAGAAGAGAAGGCTCCAGGAGGACCTTATAGCAGCCTTCCAGTACCTGAAGGGGGCCCTCTGGAAAGCTGGGGAGGGATTTTTTACAAGGCCATGGATAAGGAGTAATGGTTTTAAGATTGAAGGGGGTAGATTTGGATCAGATATTAGGAAGAAATTCTTTAGTGTGAGGGTGATGAGACATTGGAACAGTATTCTTAGGAAGGCTGTGGATGCCCCCACTCTGGAAGCGCTCAAGGCCAGGTCAGATGGGGCTTGAAGCAACCTGGTCTTGTGGCAAGCGTCCCTGTCCATGCAGCGGGGTTGGAACCAGATGTTCTTTAAGGTCCCTTCCAACCGAAACCATGCTGTGATTCTAGGATTAACAAGTCAGCAGGACACACAGGAGTGATTCACTTCAGAAAGATTTTGTGGTCGGAAAGGTGCTTTCGGGGGGATCTCAGACTGTGAGGCATGGCGGGACCTGAGAAGCCATAACGCACACCGACGGCAGCACGTAGCACGTTCTGCAGCTGCAGGTGTCGGTGAAGGAATGTCAGACTTATGTCAGACTACTTTTCTGTCAAGCACTTGAAACGTAACAGCAAAAACTGTCACAGCAAAAACTGTCACGACAAAATTCGAGCAGAACACCCCAGCAGCGTCACTGCTGGGCCGGCAGCCACTGTCCTACCCCGGCCGAAGCCGGCCCGGTGCCGACCCCGCTCCCGCACAGCGCCGAGGGAACGCGCCATAACAACCCACAGGTTCGACAGATGCGGCCGCTCCTGTGGGGCTCCGATGCGGCTCCCCAGGCCCCGCCGACCCCCGCCCCGCCGCGGACACCGTCCCGTGTCCCGGGCGCTCCGCTAGGGCGGAGGCAGCCCCGGACCTTCTGCTCTTCGATGTAAAAGCAAGCCGGGGCCCCGCAGCGGCGGCCGCAGGTGGGGAGGAAGGAGGGCAAAGCACCGCGCTTGGCCCGAGCCTCATCCCTGCACATGCACGCCCCCCCGCCCCCGCACACACACACACACACACACCTCCCCGCACACACAAACACACGCACGCACGGCGGCGGGCGCTCACCTCCGCTCCGCAGCACGTTGACAGCTCTGGGCGCCGCCATCTTGCCCACGTGAGGCGAGGTCACGTGGCGGCGGGGGGCGGGCAGCCGGGGGGACACCGGGCCGTCCCCCGCACGGCGGCGGCGCCGGGGGAGTCTGGTGGTGTGCGGTGCCGGCAGCTGCGGTTCCGTTCCCCACCCCTCCTTTTCACCCCCCTGCTTTTCGGCGCGGGTCGGGCGAGCGCGTGAGGAGCCCGACCCCGGGGAGCGCGGGCAGCGGGCCCGGCCGGGCAGCGGCACGCCCGGGCGGCTCCTCCGCACCCCCTGCAGCACTCGCAGGGCGCGGCTGCTCAGCCGGCGGCCCCGCGGCCTCGCTGCTCCTCTGGCGGCGGGGTGGGAGCGCCCCCTTCCCGCCCCGCCGAGGCGGAGACCTGCGGGGCTGTGGCAGAGGCGGGAGACACGGCGGGCTCGGCCGCGGGACCCGCGGCACGGGATGTGCAGGCGGCGGCCTTGGGTCAGTGCTGATCCGCAGAGCCGGCAGCCGGGCCTGGGTCTGGGCCTGTCCCGCGGGAGATGCTGGCGATCTTGAAAAAGAGAATGGTGAAGGGACTCAAGCACAGATCCTATGAGGAGAGGCTGAGGGAGCTGGGGCTGTTCAACCTGGAGAAGGGGAGGCTCAGGGGAGACCTCATCACTCTCTACAACTCCCTGAAAGGAGGTTGTAGCCAGGTAGGGGTTGATCTCTTTTCCCAGGCAACCCTCAGAAAGACAAGAGGACACGGTCTCAAGTTGTGCCAGGGGAGGTTTAGGTTGGACATTAGAAAGAATTTCTTTACTGAGAAGGTGATCAAGAATTGGAATGGGCTGCCCCGGGAAGTGGTGGATTCTCCGTCCCTGGAGATACTTAAAAAGAGACTGGATGTGGCACTCAGTGCCATGGTCTGGGAACTGCGGCGGTAGTGGATTAAGGCTTGGACTTGATGATCTTTGAGGTCCCTTCCAACCCAGCCAATTCTATGATTCTATGGAGGTCGTAAAGATTTCTGCCAGAGACCGGGCAGAGAGACGGCACTTCACGAAGCGGGACTCAGAAGAGTTGCCACCATACTTTTCCATGAGTACTGGAGCTACCTCATCATTTATTTCCTCCCCTTTAAGAAGAAAACAAACAGTAACAACAAAAGCAAACAAAAACACAGCAAAGCACAACTTTTTAGTACTTTTGTGAATAAAAAGATGACCTGCTCTTTATGAACTGAGTTTTTGCTGTTGAAAAGGCCTCTGCTGAATCTGAAGGATAAAGCTTGAACCCTGAAACTCAAAAATATTTTTCTAGCTAAAATTGTTTTATCTGGATAGCCAAACTGTATGCATTTAGAAAAGATATAAAAGAGCACACTGTTCAATAAGTCAGAGTCTTTCCAACCGTTTTGTGGTACAGGTATCCCTCTAAAGAAAATCTCATCATCTCAACAGTGTTGGTGTGGTAGGTTTCATCTGCAGTCAAATAAAAAACTAGACTTCTAATGGCCACATAGGATTTTTGTCTTCCACACCATTTTGTTTCCTTGTCTGCTTTTGGCTTGCCTGTATGAATAATTAAACATTTTGAAATTATGTTCTTATGGCTAGTCAGAGCATGAGAAACTTACGGGACATAAATGGAACTGCCCACAGGCAAATTCTAAATCTAAAGGAAACCAAATGAAAGAATGAATGGAAAGCATTAGGGTAGTGGTTGCAAGAGTAGAGGGAAGAACTGAGATACAGAAGTGAAGTATCCTTTATCTCCTCACACACATACGTGGACACACACTGATAACCTGCGGGATGAATAAGCAAATTCTCAAATGAGAGGCTGACTATCTCCACATTTATTTATCTCCAGGTATAGCTATTAGTTTTTAACTTCACATGTACACATAATTTAGATAATAAGAGTCACGGCAGATGGGAATGCTGATGGTATTCTCACTTGTGCTCTGGAAAAAGGCAAAAAATATATTAAGATTTATATTTTACATATTTCTGCCTTGGAGAAGCAAATTCCACAAGTTCTCTGATAAAAAAAATGTGCTGTGATCCTCTTAGTGGTCCTATACAGACATTGCTAGCAAAAGTGCATCACTTACTCAGCCGCTGTGGTGCAACAGGCAACCTATCATACAGCTTATGTCCAGGCCACATGGTAGTTTAGAGATCAATACAATACCTTGCACTGCCTCAAAAAAAACAAACAACAAACCAATCCACTTCTTACAGTGACATTCAGCACCCACTGACATGTTTCATCATTGTTATTCAGTGAGGAGAGAATGATAGGGTTTTAACAGAAGAAAAACAGAGCTAGAAATAAATGGAGAAATAGCACTGCTCAGCTGCCCCTTCACACCTTGTGAGCATCACTCCAGCTGCTCGCTGGTGAGAGGTGTGCACACATTGCATCTGCAGGGCAGAAACACACATTTCCTCACCTCGTTCCTAATTCTGCAACATAGCATGGTCTTTCGGGAGCTTTAATCTCATCCAGTATAATTTTTTCTTATTTTCTATCTCAGCAAGGCTTTAGGAATGCAGACACCCAGCCATTGGTTCTATGACAATGAAATGTCAAGCAATCAAACGCTTTATTGCTGCTTGGCACAAGTAACCAGGTGTATGCTGGAGTGGGTGTGCCTAAAGAGAACATCACACCTCACTCACTATGAGTAATTCACCACCTTTTCCTGAATGGTCAGTGAAGGAGAGAAACAAAGAGCTCTAAGGTACCTTAGTCTCACCTTTCTTTTCTGAGTCAATCAGTATTTCCTACTCAGAGGAGTGAGAGGCCACTGTTAGAGAAAATTAAGTGAACACCTGGCTTTTGTCTGTAGTTGTAAGACCCAAGTTTCATACTGTAACAGCCTGAAAACTAGGTGATGGCATAACAAAATGCAGGAGCTAGAGACACTACTAGTTACGCTGCCAATGTCTTTGTAATTACCTTGTCCTGCAGTGTCAGGTTATTTGTCAGTGCTGGTGGTTGGGATGGACGTATCAGAAATCAAGAGGGCTTCAACTGAATTATAATCAATTACATTCCAAGAGAACGACTGTGTAATTTTCCCAGTGTCTGGATTAATCTTAAGCCTAACAGTCATTATTCAGTAGTGTCTAATTTAGGCTTAGATGCAGGTTTCCTCCTTTTACTAAGAAATATAAAGAACTAGGATGGAGTGTTGCTATGAGCTTTATACCAGTACAATGAGAAACAGAGAGGAGAGACAAGGAGAGACCCTGACACAGCAGACCTGAAAAATCATACTCTGCCAGTCTCTTCCATACTTAAAGTTCTGTCACCAAAAGGAAACACCTCACTTTTTCCTCATGTCTTCCTCAAAAGACATTAAATTGTCTTTTATTTACAGATCCTCTGAAATTAACGTTCAAGATGGACACTGAGGTCTCAAGCTGCCCTGAACTTTATGTTGAGAGGCAGTGGAGAAGTTACTTTTCTTTTTCAACATGTGTGTGCTAATATTCTTCAAGGAGAGTATTTCACATCCCTTCTTACTTAGGTCTGCTCTGTGCTATCAGAGTCAGTGTTCTAAATGTAGAATCTCAACTTTATTCTTCACAAGATACTGCGCAAGCTGATACAAATAAACGATGTGCTAAGGGAGACATAAAGCAAGGCCATTTAAATGCAAACTTGAAAGCAGTCTGTAACAGTCCACAAAACAACGGATTTATGCCTTATATATACATGAAATCTTATATAGAACAATATAAAAATATGCTTCTAGTTTAAGTATTGCAGCTGGATAGTTTTGGAGTCAGTTTTGGGGTTAGACTTTCCTATCTCAGATTGTCTTAAAAGATTATTTAAATCCACAGCAGTTTTTGCTGATGAGGCTGGTGCTGTTTGGGTCCTGCTCTAGTCACAAATAAGTATCCTTTTTCAGCACTGACATTCATCTGATCTACGGTGAGACAGTTTGGAGTCCTGAACCTGCAAAAACCTCCTGTCAGTGATACAGAATATAATCACACAAAGCTACACCAAACAGTTATATCACAGCTCCAGGAAAAGAAAGATGACATATTCACAGTCTCTATCATTGAACTCATTCCAGACGAAGATACATCTTTTCCATGAAACTATGAAAGTTATAAACATGAACATCCCATACAGTTCTGAGGAAGGCATAACTGGAAGACTGACAAGCATCTAAAAAAGCAGCTATTGAACATGAAATATCTCCCTTATTGTCCTGCCATTTAGGAAAAAAAAAAAAAAAAAAAAAAAAAGACCTCAATCTCTTCCCATTGATCTAGATTTCCTTTAGGTTTTTATCTCTTCAGCTCAAACTGTGCGACAACCTTAAATGGAGCACATAGCTCCTGTCTGAGGAATGTTCACAGCATTACATGCTCTTTATTTACTAAAGAATGAAGCTAGTGCTTCTCTTGGAAAAAACCCCAACACTACACAGTACTGTAGTCCTATATAGATTTTTTTGGAAAGGCAAAGAGGGAACTCTGAAACACTTTTCCTGGGGCCTTGTCTTCATCCTGCTGTTACCTGAGAGTCCTTCAGTTTAGGTGTGAGCCTTATATCTATAATGAGCTTTGAAGAGCAGGATAAAGTCTTTTTCCCCTTTCCCTTTGCTTCTGTAGTTTGGGGTATTAAAAATATTTTGAACATGAAAATCTGGAATCTTGTGAGATTAATGATCCTTTTTACACTTGCTTATACCATTATAGTTCTAAAAGGAAGCTCAAATGGAGTCTGTAGTCTCTTTTACTGCAATGCCTGTTACTGGAGGCTGTAGTGCAAGGAACAAAGAACCTGAGTAGTTTTGAGTAGAAACGGGTATTTGCATTATTTTTCTTTTTGCATTGTAAAAAGGATTTGAGTGATAGGGAGGCAAGCCCATTCCTACAATTTTCCTTCCAGAGATATAAGGCAGTATGATGGCAGGCAGCATGCTTTGCCTGAGCAGAGCATGTATCAGTTTGTATTGCTTTGTGTGACAGCCTTCCTTTTATAATGGCTGCACTAAATTTTTAGCCTCACAATTCCAAATACTAACACCAGTGTGGCTAACAGCCTTTTGAAAGTGAAACATTTTAATAGAGAGAATTTAGGGCTGGACTGAAATCTTTCTGATCATTGGAGGAAGAACTAACAGTGTAAAATGGTTGGAAATACTGATGCCAAGGGGAAAAAGTATTCCCCAAGACTTTTATCTTTTTGTGAAAACTGCAACAGATACAGATTTTAATATTTTACCATGCTGTCTTTTTGTTGGCTTCAAGTTCAAATTATCCTAGCAAGCAATGTTTCACAAAGCAGTAACATTTGAAAATAATATTTTTTAGTTTGAAAGCTGAGATTCCAAACTTTTAGGTGACAGGCTTACGAATATAACAGGTATTTCTAGCTCCAACAGTTTGATACTGATGAAATCAGGTCAGAACTGACACTGGGAGAAAAGGTAAAATGAATTTCAAGCCTTCTAGTGTCTGCCAGTCATACAATATGATAAAGGAGAAGCATAAAGAGCAACAAAGTCTCAGTGAGAGACAAAAAGAAATTGAAAAAATGATCTATATAAGCAGAGGCAAATCCTTCGTATAGACATTATGGGCTGCTTACCCTCCTGCTGACATTGCAGAGAGAGACAATAGGTCAGTCTTGAATTGCCTAAACTGCCATATAGCAGCTTTGTGTGTTTGTTCATAGGAGGCACAGGCATTTACTGCCTAAGATGCTGCTTCAGCTACTTAAGACCTTTATTCCCCCTACTACAGCAGTTAAAGTGTCCTTCAAATCCTGCTGCTTCAGGTGGCTTGCTTTCTCAGGTCTCAAGCTATAGGTATTCATTTGTATTTCTTCAGGTTATTAGTTGTTGAGGTAGAAGCTGTTTTCTAGTATCTGCAGTAGGTAACTTGTGATTCAGAATACATGAGAGGGGAGTTTGACCTAGGTTGCTACTCACAAATGGTTTTCAGAGCATGATTTACCTCTTAGGACAAAATCTTGGTTTAGCACCAGTGACAACAGCTTTGCATAGAAAAAAAATTGTCTCTACCAGTTGAACTAAATTCACCATTTTAGATACTCCACTGATGCTGGGACTGGATTTGTAAGCAAGTGATGGAGGGGCAAATCAGCAGCCTCATGCCAGCAGCATCTACAATGATAAAAATCAAATATATTTAGAAAGCCTATTCTGAAAATAAAATTTTAATGCACAAAACTCTTTTAAATGCTGGATGAGTATGTTGTGCAAAGTTTCACTTGACATTTGAGTGAAGTGATTGAAGATTCTGGATTTAATAAAAGTACAGAAAAGAAAGTAAATTCAATCACATAAGCCTGTTATTAGTGTTTGCTCTAAATTCCTGTTAGTATGTAGTAACTCAAAAAAAAGAACAATTGTAGCTTAAGATAAGAAACCTAGGATAACAGATTATATGTTTCAACAAAAATAGTTTTTATCCAGGATTACTTTCGTGTCGTATTGTGCCCAGAACAGGGGAGTGCTCTAAGAGCATTCAGCTGCAGCTATCCTAGTCCTACACTCCTAACATCTAGAGATAAGGAGCTGCTGCTAAGCCTCAGTATTCATTTGTCAGATCAGAAATCCACAAAGTAGGATACCCCTAGTACTTAATTGCAATTCTATAGACAGCTGCTTGTTTGCACAGGTTCTCTTTCAGCACACAAAAACCAGATGATACTAGTGATAGCTATGCTATTTTCTATGCTACACTGAGAAGACTTTGTTTAAATAGAGTAGGAGATCCTTGTTCTTAATTATACTAATACTGGAATAGAAACCAGAATTACAAAAAACTTAAATTTTCATAAACAGGTTTAATATAACTCGCTGAACAGCTGGAGCTGTTGCTGTGTGTACTTCAGACAAGAATCCTGCAGCCCATTTGTAGGTAAACTTTGCAATCATTTTGAAACCCACAGAGCAAAAATACCCAGACTGGCAAGCTGGATAGCTAAGTGTTTAGTAGCAACCACTGAAACCTGTGTTTAATCAACTTAACCATTAATGCTGGTTCAATCAGACTCACTCCAAACACCTCCTGAACTGGGATATGGTCCCCAGACGGTAGGGTCAGTAGAACTATCACTGTTCTCTAGCTGTTAACAGAAAAGATTACTGCCTCTTTCTCTCTGCCAAGGGAAAGGATAGTCCAGACACTTCTTAGACCACTTCAGGCAAAGTCAGCAGGGCTAGTTTAATTTGCTGATGAAGGCTGTTTCAGATAATTGGCTTAATTAACTGTAATGGATTAGGGAGTACTCACATGGTCTTTCCTGGCAGCAGTGCTGCAGAAGCTGTAATCGGCTGTAGGATGGCAGGACTCAAAGTTCCTACATCTCCGAGAGGCTGTTTATTCATAGCTTTGGTGCCAAGAATTAGCAACAAGATAGTTCCTGTAAAGCAGGTCATAAGTTTTACTGTCCACAGGCACATCCCAACAGCTTGAAGTGTTCCCACCCCATACTGGGATGAGAAACACTGCTCAGCCTAAGGCTGCACACTCACCATGAAGGGAAGTAGAGGCACTAGGCCATCTCTTTCAATTAAGTGTCAACATAAAAATGAAAAAAATATTCTCATAGGTAATGAAAAGGTTAATCTGCCCATATCACTGTGTGGGAAAAGTTTAACTATTAATCTAAGGAATGTGAGTTTTTCCTTTTGGCTTACTAGTTTTTTTCATATCCATCCTGCACCATCAATTGAATGTGGCAACCTTCACCACCTCAAGCATACCTTCCATAACATTTTTCAACCCTTTAGGGACATCTATGTAACTTAGGGGTGACAGCAGACAAACCTCCTTTCTGTTCCCATATTAGCTACTAGAGGGATGAAAGGAACAAATGTGCCAGACTCCTCTACCCTTTTATCCCCCCCTACACACCAAGGAAAGTAACTTAAGAAGAGGAAAACAATGCTCAACCTCCCTGAGTGGGCAAACAGTTGATTACATAGTAGGCTTTTTTCTTGTCAGACCTACAGTTTCTTAAAAGGCTTAAGCTTCTTTGTAAGTGGCTTTAGGACTTCCCCAGAAGCATCCCAGACTTCTATGAAGAAACTAAATTTAAGCACAGTTCTGCATTTCAGCTTTTCCTCTTTGGGATAATCACCAACACTTGAACAGAGTTCTGTAGGAAACCCCATTCCAACTCCCCACATCCCACAGCTTACCTTTAAATATTCACAATTAACTTATTCAATAACACTGCTATAAGGAGAGGTCTTTTTAAGACTTGTTATCAATCAGCATAATAGATTTGGATACTACACTAGAAATACATCTTCTGTATCATACAGACAAAATATCCTAGCCAGAAGAATCAAAATTTCTAAAAGTAATCTATTAGAAATTTTAAAAATCCACAGGAGATAATGAACACTTCAAAAATGTTACTACCACCTGATACGTTGTGGGGTAAAAAGCATAGTGTAGAGAACTATCAGTCTGCAAACTCAAGTTTTAAAAGATTGACCTGAGCCCCCTTAGGACAATGAAACAAATTTCAATGTTCTTTTTTCAGATTATGTCTGAAAACAGTTCAGAACAAATCAGTTCTAAAGTCTGACCTGAAGAAAAAATATCTTTTGAGGGAGGAAAGGGTATTTAAGAACTAACCTCCAGTCTGAGAAGTAATGGATAGCAGAATAGAGTCAAAGAACTATAGAAAGGCACTTGGTTCCAGCAGATTTTTGTTTCTGACACTCACAGAAGTGCTTTTGGAGTCCTTACAAAGTATTGGCTGTTTTCCCAACTATGAGGTATTTTCATGAAATCATGAAAATTGATGCTCTGATGGAAAAAAAAAAAAAAGGAGAGAGAAAAAAGAAGCTTAAGGCCCTTTAGAGGCTTCAGTAGAACGTGTGTGATAGCTTATGGCAGCAGAATCCACTTTTAAGAAAGGGTAAAAAGCCTGTACTCAGGAAGTGCCAGCAAGACCACAGAACCAGCCTTGTAACCTGCTCATCTGACACAAAACTGAGGAGAACACAGACCCTACACAGTTCAACAGGATCCAAGTAGAACAGCCCAAGAGGGATCAAGTTAGGAAAAGCTTAAGATGCAATATTTATAATGCTTAATTTATGCATTAACTCGCTCTTAAGTCTATTAAGTCTTATGGCAAAACAGAAAGATAGAAAAAACCCAACATACAATTGAAGTGATATCTGAGAATCTACATTGTTTAATCAGCAATTAAGTGCCCCCAAATCTAAAGTACATTTAAAAATCTACAACACAAAAATAGAAAATATTCAAAAAGCACAGAAACACAATTCAACTTTAATGTGATTAAAACGTCACATGAGATTTTTTTGCAGTTAAGTGGCAATTGAGGATGTGCTTTACAACACTGTATAGAAATTCCCAGGTGTCCTGTACAGGCAGGATCCTCAAGCTTGTGCAAGTCGTTCTAGGACTCTTCGGTAATCTGAAACAAGTTGTTGGAAGCTCTCTTCTAACTGTTCATGTTGCATGTTTAGGTCTATTTGGTTCAACTGATTCGTCAGCTCTTCTGGTCTTAGACACCTTCTCATCTTGGCAAGTTCTCTCTGCTTTTTCTAAGCAATCAAACAAATAGTAGTTTGAACACAACCAATAATAATATGGGATTTAATTAAATTTATTCAATTTCAGTATCTAGGTCTTTAAGATGACCTTAATACAAAGAAAAACAGTAACAGTGTTTGATTCAAGCATCTTTTCTGTGAAAGCCTCACAGCTTCTGTTATGAAATGAACCAGTGAAATGAAATATAGTTTCAGGCTTTCCTTAACCAAACAGGTTAGTTCTAAAGGTAATTTACTACTGAAGATGTATGGCATGGAAAGCTAGACTGTAGAAGACTTAGTTCTGTGCTGACATTAGTCACACTGGTGTTGTATTATGTGGCTGTTCACAGCCAACTATTTTCCCATACTTGACTTACCAAAAATTGTCTCCTGTACACAAAAAAAACATTTCAAACTGTTACAAATTATTCAAAAGTTACCAGGGATTAGCAGGGCTGAAATGCTATAAAATTATTTACACGAAGAAATGTATTTGTAATGCAAGATGAAAAGCTCCCATTGCTGTTTCACATGTGATATTTTTACTTGTTTATAAAACAAGTATTTTGAAGTGGTTTTTTCCTTTCCTCAGATACAGTTTTATACAGCTGATCATTGTTGCTGAACTGCTCAGTTCCTTACTTTCCATTAAAGCAGCACAGCAGTGGAATTTACTAGCAAAAGGGATGACATGAAGAACAAAGACATGATCAAGGAGACATGTCTAGTAGCAGTCCACTAATAAGAATTCTTCAGAAATGGAGAAGCCACTATAAAACTAAAATTTCAAACTGACCCTCTTTGAACTACCTGATGCTCTGTTCAGTAAGATAGCAAATATTTCTTTTATTTGTTGTACTTCTACAGAAAGAAACATACAGCCAGCTATCTGTTACTCCAACCTAGTGGAGTAAAAATCTCAGTATTTTGAGCAACAGCCTCCTTGTTACTGTGAACACTCCAAGGGAAACAGATGTATTACAGGTTTTTTCCTCTAGAGTTTCTGCATACAGTTTTACTTCTGTTACTGTTAGTCAGGAAATAGCTGCAAGATGCAATACCATTTTTAGTCAATTAAGGTAGTAGCAATTTAAAATTATTCTACACCTGTAGAAATGAAGCTATTAAGTGCTTTATATAAAAACATGATACCAACATTAGAGCATGCAGTAATATTCCCCATTCTTTTATTACAAATTGCTTCTTCCCTTCCTCCAAGTATGTATATACACACACACACACACACACACACACACACACACACACACACACACACACACATATATATAGATTAACTGCAGTTGTGACAAGTTTTTGAAAACCACACCATGACAAAAGCTTATTGGATATATTGTTTAAAAGAAGTGTATGAGTAAGCTGTTCACTAGGTAGAACTACCATGAACAAGATGGTTGTATTTCAGAATACAAAACTTATCAGGTAAAGAGTGTTTTTTGCTTTAAGGATTCTTTTGAATCCTCACTGAAATACCTGAAAAATGAAAAATGCAATATTTTGAAGCAGCAAGATTGCATATCTAGCAATACAAGCCCCATTAACTATTAATGCATTTACTGTATGCAAAGACTGAAGTGGAAACAACTGCTAGAAACACTAGAATTGAAGCTGCTTAGGAAATTTTGGTTTTATCCCATAAGACTTCAGTGCTGAGTGAATGAATATAAACCATTTAACAGTCCTGTTAGCTGAGAAATCATGGTCTTATTTGTAGTGGACACTGAGTGAAATTTAGCAAATGAGATAAGACACTCATGAAAGAGAAGAGAAAGTTTTTGATTGAGGTCCTGCCACTCAGCATGACTTGGTGTTATCTGCAGATCAGGCAAGTCTTTAACAGTGCTGTGTTCTCATTTCTGTAGCAGCCCCTCTAAGTCTAACAGGAATACAGTCAAAGCTTTGCTGTTTTGGTGTAAGATGGTAAGTGCTGATTTAGGAAAACTTGTAAGCTAATTAAAGTTCTTCTCATACTTTGTGAAACTTTAGAAAGAGGGTTTCAGTTTGCTTAGCAAGTACTTAACTGAAGAGAGTGTGCAAACTATATCAATAAACCTAGAATAATCTGTGGTCTGTTAGCTCTTAAAATGATGAATGATGCCATGAGCAACTAGGATTTTTTAAAAAATGTATCTGAAAGGATCATCTTATGCAACTGAAGATTCTGAGAAGCCTCCTGAATAGGAAATAAGAACTTAGTACTAAATTTAGTACTTGCTTGAAACTTTACTGCTGAAATAATTTTATATTCCTTTTGCTTAGAGCTCTAAGTTGACATGGCTCAATTACTTCCAGCAAGCTATTTTGTTAAGACCCAGCTAACAAGTGGAACAAGAATCTCAACTGTACATCATCTGCAGTCTAAACTTATTACAGCATTTACCTCTCCAAATTTTTTCCTTGTCTATATAAGGTATTTTAACCTTTTCAAGAAATTGACATTTTTTTCTCCTCAAGCCTAGTTGGGCATAATGCCTCTTGCAGATATAGAACATAAGCTTTGTAGTAACTTTCTGCTGGAACTGGGCAGGAAACATTCAACAGCCAAAAACAGGATCTTCAGCACTGCTATATGTGTCTGTTCTCTTCTTCAGCATCTGTATGTCAGTTGAACACTGCATAACTAATAGTATTTGATTGGCAACATAATTGGCATCAACTACATTTATGGAAATGAAAGTAAAATCAAGTGTAATTAGCTTTGAAATAATAATATTAAAGTCATATACACCTTATAGGGGCCAATCAGTCTTCTTTTAACATCCAACCGATAGCTTCTGGACTGCTCTGCATCACCCATATCTGTTGCACGCAATCGGAGAATTTCATAAACTCTTCTTGTGTGTTGCTAATAAATAAAGAAGAATAAAAAAACCCATGTCTAAATAAAGAGGTCACTCACTAGAACTCAAAGTGAACAAGTACCGAAATAGTTAGAAGACAGAGCCACGAGCAATGCCTCTGTCAAACTTATCCAGTCTCATATGTTAAATTGATAAAAAAAAAAGTCTTGTCTTTCCTTCAAAATCATTTTCTTACAGGCAGCCAGTATCTGATCTCTCCAAGTGCTGCACCAGCTGTAGAGGTGCTTCAAGGACCTGCTGTAAATGAGCAAAGGCCAGGAGCCAGAGCCAAAATGTAGTACAAAGAAGTGAAGCGTTAGACATGGTGACATTAATCAATACTTCACTAAACAATATTTACTTTGCTGATTTGAATGTTCCTCATATACCTACTGTCCTTCTCACAAGGCCTCCTGCAAGTCCTAAATAGAAGAATGAAACAAAAATATTTAAAGTATTCTCTTTAGGGAAAAAAAATGAGAGGATCAGTAAATGGAAAAACTGAAGTGCTTTTGGAACCAGATGTTACTAGTATAGTATCTGGGAAGGAAAAACAAAACAAACCCAACCAAACAAAAAAGCAAACAAAAAACCCCCAAAAAACCAGAACCAACCAAAAAACATTGCTACTATATTACTATTAACTACTGCATCTATAAAAAAAACAGAATTTAAGATGAAATATTCCTTTGCTGAGAAGCAGAACAAAAATAAGTGTTTGCTACAGTAGCAGATGTTTAGGTACTGTTAAAGGAAACCAAACCTAACATCTTTTCAGGTTTAAGGTATCAGACAAAAGGCTGCAGATTTAGCTTCCTTACACAAGCTGTACCATTTCCATGAACATATTTTAATATGGTTTCACACCTATCTCTCAAACCAAGTTTCCATTAAACTGAATTAAAATACATTTTTAATTAAGCAACTCTGCTGTTTCACTACCATACTTGCTAATGAGTTTAATCACTTACTGCAGCGATTACAAGCAAATTTAAATGTTCAACTTAACTATTTAGTTCTCCAAGTGTTTAGAGCTGCCTTAGTAGCAGTTGTTTGCTACTTTAGTGTACTGCATTCCAAACCCAATATTGTTATTTGTATAAATATACTTTAAAGAAATGGAAAGCATGTCAAAATCTATTACATCAGCAGAGCTAGTAGGTAAAAAAAAACCCCAAACCATTTCTCTATGAACAGAAGCTAGGATCTTTGTTCCAGATAAATACTAAGAATCTGTTAAAACCAACAACAATGCTTAGATTCCAAATCTCTACCTCTATGCTTAAATGGTTATTGTACTAGTTTTATAAGAATATGACCAGCTACATCTGTTATGATTTAATACCTTATTTATTTTCAGTTTTTGCTGAGCTTCCATCACCATTTCTTGACTGAAACCTTGCATTAACTTTCCTGGGGAAAAGCAAAGCAAATCTTGACAGAGCTTTACAAGAACAAAGTCTCTTAGCTTCACATAGTTTTCAGATGGATCTTCAGCTAGAAAGATAAAAAAAGCAGGTACTTAGTATCAACATTTTTTTCCTTTATCTCTGGTATGTAATTCCAAATAACTACACAAAAGATACAGTATTCTTCAGTACATAAACAATTGTTCTTACTTGTAAGTACTGCTCTCAAAGTGTTATGTCTCACAACAGACATAAGATCTTGCAGAAAAACCCTTAATATTTTGTGTATGCAGCACTGTATAGTATTATATAAGTATTTCTAAGAGACTGATAATATACCTATCTAATCCAATTTAACTCCTTGAGAAAATTAAATTACTCTAAGTATAAACTCTTCCTTGCATGTTCCATCTATTCTGTATTTAACAGGGTGGTAGAATAACTAGAATGCTATGTAAGAAAAAGCCTGGAGAAACTATCCTATTGTATACAACAAAACTAGCCAAAAGGCACATATTGACTTGCAGTCTTTGTTAGGAAGGAAGACAGGGAAAGGTACAACAACCCAAGGAGAAACTTATCCAAAATTAAAAGGCTGGAAGGACCTTATCAAAAGCCAATCACAACTTCAAGTTACTTCCAGTTTGCTTAAAATGGCAGCGTAATTATCTGAACTGCTCCTTTAGGAAACACAAAGTTGAAAACTATCTTTGGTGAACATCAACATGGTCCCATACGAAACTTTGCTCCCACTTCATGAACTATGCAGAGCAAAACTGCTTACAACATTGTGACATTTTTTTCATTCTTGCTTAATTGCTTAGACAGGCTTACTACAGGTAAGCAGCAGGGTGCTGTTCCCTCCCAACACTGGATTGCTGTGGACTAGAATTGTGGAATTTATATCTTTACAGCCTGTATCTCTGCTGTGTTTTAATTTAGTTTTAAGGACCACTGGAAATAGTGGTCCACAGAGAATTTGTAAATTTGCAGCTTAAGGATGATCAAAATGTACTAAGTTCCCAAGAAGGAGGACTGGGACAGATGGTTAGGCACTGTATATACAGCACTGCACAACCAGCAATTAATTTTTTTTTTTGAGAATGCTTGCACATGATTGGCCCATTGTAGTATGGCGAATCTTATAGCATTTATTCTGCAAAAAAGATTGGAGAAGGTATACTAAAAAGTTAATCCGTTCCTTTCTGCTCAGTTAAAAGACAGACAGGGCAGTTTCTGTACATTCAGTACTATCAGCACTAATTTCACATGTCAGTTAGAATTTTAAGTTATAACCAGAACAAAATATTTGTTGTAAACCTCCAAAGGATTTTTTTTTTTTAAAGCATTATCTCCTTCAAAGAGGTTAAGTAGATTTTCCTCTTTTCAGGAAAGTTAAAGGCTTTACTTCACAATTTTAGATGCTATTTTACCACATATCCTGTCCATATCAAGATTGTCAATCCTGATTTTGCCTCAAAAAGGACAGTATTTTTGTAAAAGCTTTAATTTCCATAACTTGAGAGCCATGTAGAGTATTGCAAGCTTTCTCCTTCTTTATTCCATAAAGAAATTAAAATATATTTTAGTGCACACTTACTGTTAGTACAACCCTGCATTTAAGGCATTGAGCCAGGAACATGTTGCATGATTTTTGTACTACCATGCTGAGATTTTGCTTATCCTCAGCTATAAAAGCCATGTGAAGTTTTGCATTGTTAGAATGAAAAGAAGTAAATGCATGATGTACATGATTTCCTGTTGCATGAACAAAGTTATACTCCCTTAGGTTCTCATGAAGAAGATTAAAATTATGAGGTGAATTGTGTCACTAGGATTATTTTGCAGCAATGTGTTATGAAAGCAAGTGTTCTATGACATTCTAATTAGAATGGGGGGAGGGGGAGTATTTCTAACTGAGATGAGATCTGAGGCAGCACCTAGAAGTCAATGGTCAAGTCATATGTTTGAACTACATTTCTTCCTATATTGTTGAAACCACAGGACAGATGTCATGTTTGTAGACATTTTTAGTGTTGTATTTTTTATGCACATACACCCTTTCCCCCTCTGCCATTTCCTTAATTTTTAGGTTTTGCTGCACACACCTCCAATATCTTAGGTGCCTTCAGCCAGCATGCTCCTGGAGCACAAACTCCCTACAGATTTTTACCATCTCTAAAAGTTTGGCTTGCACACTAATATTAACATGCTATTTTAGTCTGTCATGTCTAATTTTAAATTCTGGCTAATAGGAGTAAGTTGAACAAGGTATCTGACAAAGCTTGATCTCTTGGCAAACTCAGCTGTGTACCTCACAATAAAATGTCTAATTAGCTGGTAATCCGTTCATGCTAGGGACTGAATTTTCCTGGTGTGCTGTTCTCTAAGTAAAGGATTTAAGGAGTCACATTATATACAGTTCTTCTGTAAACCAGGGTACTGTTAATCCTGAACTGAGCCGAAGCTCAGTTTTCAAAAAGCTATTTAATTCTGACAAATGAACATGAAAGTTAGTTTGCAGGCTACCAACTTGCAAATGCTAAGAAGTTGCTTATTAAGCAGGTGAACTGAGTTAAAGATTTAACACAAACCTGTTATATCAAGTACAGCAGGAGAAGACATGTAGTATCTATGAACTGTTTCAAGCAGCTGAGCACCATGGCCTTCTCCTTGGAATGGTGGCAATATCAGCATCTGGCTACAGACAAAGGCATGTATTTTCAGATCAAATGCATGCATTTGCAAACATTACAATGCAAAAGTTTCAAAACGAAATGGTATTTGATTTTAGACTAAAGTACGTGTGCAATCTTAGAATACAATTTTTAACAGTCTTAAAATTGCTAAATATTCAAAACTTGTTTGATATTCCCTCCGCTTCAAGAAGGGAACAATGAAATAAATCAGTGCATAGCCAGCTAATAATGGGGATTTTTTTAAACAAATCAACACCATTATAAACAAGTATTGGGAACTTCAGCAGTTCCCTCTTCTGAAATAAAAGGCAAGGCACGAGTTACGCCGCCAATTACCTTACACGTGGCCGAGTTTTGTCTGGGTACACATAGTAATTATAGACTGTCATGTAGCCTACGGTCGCAAAGAGAGTAGCTCCATCCTTATTATACTTCTCAAATCTGCAGATAAAACAGAAAGCCAAGCAGGTCAATTACAGTCGCGCTCCCATGCAGTGTCCATTTTCTTTTCCATTCTCCAACTGAATTTTCAGTGTCAGCAAGCTACTCTGTGAGGGCCCAATGGGTACACCTGCTATGTTCTGAATGTACAATTCACTTAATTGGTGTGCAGCAACTTGGATAAATCAGGCCTCTTTACAGCACTTCAGTGCACTTGCCTATTATAAAGATGAATAGGTGGCAAGTAAAAGAAAACACAGGCAAAGCTCATTTTACTGTTTAAGCCTACATTCAGGGCTCTAACGGACAACAGCATTTAATTCAGCTCTATTCTCAAGCTTTCCCAAAGCATAATGGAGGAAAACTCAAGCCTCATAAACAATGGTTTTTCTTTCCTGGGAAAAATATCATTATACTGCTCCAATAATTGGCCAGCCACAATTAAAATGCAGGCTTTGTGGAGGTAATAAGGTCCACTGTTGCTTTAGAACTGTACTTACACTAGAAAGTAGTTCCATCTTTCATCATCTACATCAATAAAGCTAGCAGTTTCAATAAACCACATCAAGAACGTCTGAAGCCTTTCATGATATTCTCGAAAGCCTGGACATGTCATGTCAGCCTAGGGAAAAAGCCAGGAGAAGTCAGGTGAAACCCATCACAGATGTAGGAGGAAAAAACATGCAAACCTAATTATATTCTCCAATGCCAAAAGGCGTGTTTATAACTATCAATAATCTGGTAAAATGGTAGTATTTACATATTATAGTTGAAACAGTACTGGAAGTGCCACGCTGCAAAGTTAAAGTTAATTTTGTTGCTCAAAAGCGGCAGTTTAACTTATTTTTCATACCTTGTATATCTGGTATGTTATATCTTCACCAGCTTCCTCATTATGAACAGAATATGTGTGCAGCAGCATTCCAAAGGGCTTGAAATTGACCTCCTTCTCCAGCAGAGACACAAAGTCATCTGTATTTGTGCAAAAACCTGGAGGAATTATTTCTCTAATCTTACTTTCAACATCATCTGCCTGGGGATGAAAGAAGAGGGCAGGATCAGTGAAAGATTAAAACAAGACACCACTGATGTCACTATTGTGCTACAAGAAATTAATGTAAGAGAGATGCTTTTGCCTAATGGTAATCAAGCAAAAAAAGAAAAAAAAAAAAAGGCAAAACCCAAGCTTCCTTATCTTTCACTAGTGACCTCTTATGAAGTAAAGGAGCTGCACTGACAAGATCCAGAAGGGTCACTATCCACCCACTGAAAGTATCAAAAAGCTCACAATTACAGGATAAGTTCATTAGTGTTTTTATGTTTAGACATCATTACATTTGTCCAAGTAAAAGCCAAGACTGTTGGTTCTGAAAGTGAGGCATACTCAGAATCTAAGTATCCAGCAATTCCCCAAGATTATTCCACACAAGCCTTGTGGAAGCCTTTGGGTTCCCAAACAAGAAGCTTACAAGAGGCCGAAGGTGATGTACAACTAAGTGGAGGGAAAGGAACAAAGGCAAAAAAATGGTATGTCCCACATAGGAAAGTGACAACTATATACTCTTGCATTCTTAAGTCTCTCTGCTTGATATGTCCATTTGTAGGGATCAGCTGAAAAACGTATTACAAACTCAGAAGACAACACCCCACATTCTAATACAAGAACATTTTGAAAACAAGGTTTGATATAAAATAATAAATATATAGCTTTAGGATACTGTCAGGACATCTGACCTGTAGTCTAGTATACTGGGGAAAAAAGAATATTCTAAAACCAAAATTAAATTTGGATATTAAAACTAGCCTTTTCAGATAACCGAAGTTAGAGACTATCAGCTGAGCAGACTTCATAATCCTTTTCAGACCCCAAAAAGACCACTTGATTGAATACATTTACTACTTCTTTTTAACCATGAATATTTGATGAAGTTTCACAATAACGTATTACTGCTTCTCACCAGGCAATAAAACTTAATGAATTGGTCTCAACTTAACAAAACCGTACTCCTCAATACAAGCCCTAAAAGCCTGACATTACATTCAACAAAATGAGCTTACATTCAATTCAAACTTTCGTCTGGACAATGAATCCAGGTTTTTACTTAATGGAGTTTGCCGTGAGTTCAGCTGTAATGTTTGTATTGTATCTATTTCCACAAGGACTGACACAAGAACACTTTGTGTTAACTTACTAAGCAGCTCTTTCACACCGTTTACATGCATGATGGGTATTAGTTCAAAACCAAGACCCTTGCTACTTAGCATTCAAAACAGGGAAATTAAGATGCTTAGAACAAAATACACTACAAAAGGCTAATACAACATGCTACTAATTCCTGTCCTTTCAACCATAGTCCCTTAAGTAGAAGCAATGCACCTGCAAATGAATAGCACTTTATCATTCAGTTACATTTTTAGTGTAGAGAAAGATGGACGTAGTTCAGCACAAACAAGTTTTATTCTTAATGGTTTGGTACTACCAACATTTATATTTATATTTGTAGAGAGAGCAATTAAGCAGTTAAAATATAGCTCTACAATACTTGGTGTAAGAACCCAGTTAAAGTGCATGCAATCTTTACATCCATATCATTCTCTAAACAAAGATGATGTATTTATTGGAACCCTTGCTATTTTTCTTAAAAGCAACAATAGTTAAACTTTTTCTTAACACTTGCTGATTTAAGTCCACTACACAAAATCAGCTATTTTTTTTCAGAATCAATGAATTACATAAAGTAGTATTTGTATGGAATGCATTTTAGAAATGCTTTTCCCCCCTCCCAGACTGTCCAAGTGCATTGTTTAAACAGAACTGAATTCTGCACTGCTGACACAGCTATAGGAAACTATAAGAATCTAGAGCAACTTTCATTTTCTATCTGAAAAAGGCATGTAAAAATAAGAAAGAATTAAAACAGTACTTCAAAGCATCAGTTAATTAACTCAGACTATGTGGAAGATACTTAATGCTTGCTTATATAATCTTACTGTGTAGTCAGTATGTAAATTTTCTCCCCTTACATCTGAAAATTTCCTCATCAGTGGTAAGAAGGAAGACAAACTCTCACCTGCTGAAAGTATGAAAAACAAATGCATCCCTGGCAGCTACCACAGAAAAAAATATATTGAATAATAGAAATAATTAAATCATGACAACAGCGGCTTAGCAACTAAAGATAATCCTTCTTAGTTCTATATGACTACTGCAGATTTTCACCTACTCCTCCCAAAATTTCTCTCCCCTTGAAACAGAGCGTGACATAATCAAAGAAAATATATTCTTCTGTTACTTTTAGGGTTAATAAGATCTCCCCTTCCTACAGTGGAAATCCCAGAATCCTCAGTTGAGTGATGGCCTAAGTTTAAGTGATCCAGTTTTCAGTTAATAAGTCCTGGAATACTGGAAATTTGAAATAATCAACAGCATACAGGTCATTTGTTTCATTAATACCTATACTTTTTAATGGAAACATTAATTACTTAGTAAGTATTTTCCAAACGCTTCCCTGAGATGTTTGCAGTCCAAAGAGTTACCAAAACTTGTTTACTGCCCTTCCCTTATGTATTTTTTTTATATTGGTGAGAGATTCCCTTTTATCAGAGCAAGGCACCCATATCTTACCAACTGGCATGGATGAACACAAAGACACAAGTTTCTGTTAAACAAAACAATCCAGTTGACTACCACAGGAGTGCTGAACACAGGCAAAGACACTTAAAATGAAGTGTGCAAAAAATTGAATGAAGCCAGGCAAGAGTTGATGAATTCAGTCCATGGAATTACTGCCTGCAATGTACTGCCTCAATCAGAATCATCTGAAGTAATGAAGGAAATTTAGGAGGAAATTCTTTGCTATGAGAGTGGTCAGGCACTGGCACAGGTTGCTCAGGGATGTTGTGGCTGCCCCCTCCCTGGAAGTGTCAAGGCCAGGTTGCACGAGGCCTTGAGCAGCGTGGTCTCGTGGGAGGTGTCCCTGCCCATGCAGGTGGGTTGGAACTACATGATCTTTAAGGTCCCTTCCAACCCAAACCATTCTATGGTTCTATGATGGGGAATTGGGTATAGCTTGTAACTAAGCTTCTTTTGTAGTAGGACAAAAGGCTGTGTCTTTTTTGCAATTCCACTCTGGATATTTTTAAAATAGCGATTACTCTTGTACTAACAGGCAGTTATAACATTTGTATACTATGTACATACTGTTTCAAAGCAACTTAAAATAATTATAGAAACATCTTTGAAAGCTGAACTTCTCTAGCAACTATATTTATTACTTCCAATGGGAAGCAACAGTGATCAATAGTATTAAAGTATGCCCAAAATGAGAATTATACTTTTTCATTTACTTGTATGTAAAGCAAATGTATTAGATGAACTACAAAGTAAGAGGTTCTTTCCAACCCAAATTATTCTACAATTCTATAAATAGATGTATTTACTGTTTTAGAAGTTAGTGAAATACTTTCTCCCACCCCATCATAAAATGTAAAAAAAAAAAGGGAGATACTAGAACAGCTGCAAATCTCAAAGCAGGAATTTGGAGGTCAATGCTATTTATATTTACACTAGAGGAAAGCTCTCCAGATATCTGAAACAATGAACTCCACCCAAGGGATAAGTTCTGTCTTTTTTCATGAAATGAAGTGTCATCTTGGGTTCAGGACATGATCATACTTTGCTGAGCCTTTCCTACTAACATAGTTTAGATGCATCTTCAGAGAGATATTAAGATGCAAAAACATGACTGGCATTTTGGCTCTTGACATTTCAGGAACTTATCTTTTGCTTTATGTTTGAAAACATCTTAGGGGGGGAATGGTATTGGGGCCAAGATTTCTGTCAGTTCCTAGCAGAGACTGTAGCAACTGCTTTAGCAATAATGGAACCAAACTTAGCATCACAGAATAAAACACTCTGCTGTTGAACAGGCTTGTGTGAGTATTCAAATACAAAATACTAACATGTAAATAATGTTACAGAGCATTAAATCAAATGTCAGATAAATCCTTTGTAGTGGAGTAAATAAATTGTCTTACTCTCACAGAGGTAGAACAGAAAAACTAAATCGTCCAGAATTGTAGAAGTGATAACAGACTGGCCAGAAGCATCAAAACAAATTTCTCACTTGCAACCATTAATGTTAAAGACAAAAACTGCTGTCCATTCTTAAACACCATCTATTCACAAAGACTACATGACATGTATGGCAGCTACTCCACATCTTACATGATCATCCTGAATGAGCCGAGATCAGCAACCAAACAGTTAACTCAGAAAAGTAAATGTTAATATGCATTTAAATTAGCATCCTGCTGTAATGACAGCTTGTGTTTTAATCTCTGAAAATACATTCATATCTTAAGGTGGTAACAAACACAAACGCAAAACAAGGTTATGACAACCTTATATTTTTTCCTACTGAAGCTTATGCACAGCCATATGAGTAGACTATTTGGATGCAGTGTTAGTGATACCAAGGGGAGCACAGGATAAGCTACCACATTCTTCTGATTCAGTCAAAGCCTGCAGGTCCTCTGTAAAGTGTACAGAAGCCTCGCACAGAAACTTCTTTATTTTGTCCCATTTCTGTATCTTAAGCAACTAGAAGACCAATTCAGGACAGAAAACAGGCTTGAAAGAAGCAAGAACTGTGAGCAGTCAGAGACTTGAAGAGTGTGCTTAGGACAAGACAGAAGTTGTTTGCCTTGCTCATACCTACAGAAAAGTGGCTTGGCCTTGTAAAAAGGTGCAATAGCATGGATTTCTGTTGTGACAGGATTAAAAAATTATATTGGTGAAAATATAAAAAATATATTAGCTTATTTGATTTTAACATGATTACTATTCTGCAAACAGTACTTTTCCTCATTTCTTAAAACCTTCTAAGGATTGAGGAGTGTGACCTTTCACTCCTAAGATATGTTGTCCTAGCTTCAAAAGTATTTCAGACACGTCCAGGCGCTAAGCTTCTTGAACTAAGTATAGTCTAACAGAACTTCATGACAAGGAAGGGCAAACCTTTACAATTTTTTTTCCTTTACAATAGACCTTTAAAAATATTTAAATAAATTCCAATTAATTAGAAATTAAGAACTTAAAATACAGTTTGAACTCAAAGATGTTTTTTTTAAAAAAATCTTCTCTCTGACAGTAATTTGAAGCCAGTGCAAATATGCAGCCATTACAAAATGTATTCTGAAGACTCATCAATAACCATAGCAATAGTCCCTTTGGAAAGGAACCAACTCATGATTTTTTCTTTAAGTTAAACTTGCACTTCTTAATGCATCAAAGAAAACTCTGGAAAACAGACTTTTTCTAAATAACTGTACCAGTACTTAAACAAGTATTTAACAAATAAAACTATCATTAAGAAGGTACTTTGCTCTATTTCTAAGATCCATGCACCTTTCTTCAGTCAGCTGAAAGGCTGATCAGTTTAGCTTTTGTGGGATTATCGCAAAAATATTGAGAGCATGTAGGCAGAAGGAGAAAAAAAGCTTTCCTACAAGTATTTTCTACAATCTTAGAAAACCTGTAGGCAAAAAGAAAAAAACAAAACAAACATCCTGCAGGTAATTCTATCTTCTGTGTTACTTTTTTTCCACGTTTCGCATTTTGAGACACAGTTAAGTATCCCACCTCATGAAGAAACCTCCTCTTTCTTCTTAGTGAATTCTCTCCAATATTAAAACCCACCAATGCCAGTCCTCCTCTTGGAGACAGTTAACATGAAAACACAGACTTGCTAACTTGTGGGTTTTTTTGTGGAACTGGCCACGTCTGACTGTACTGTTTGACACGATTTTGATGGCACCACAGTCAAAGGAGGAACAATGGGAAAACATACAAATTAAACTCAAAGCTTTTTTCCACTTAGCAACTAAGGAAGCTTTGTTTCCCTTTATGTAAACCACATTTGGGTGGGCAAATACTAAACCTAGAATTCTTGTCCCAGGTAAACCTTCTTAATATTTTAAGGTCTGGTTGTGTCTTTACCTCCACACAGTCAAACTTCTCATTAACTTTAGACGTGTATTCGATGCGGAAGAGCGTTGAGAGGTTACCAGCAATATAGTACAAGAGGATCTTCAGTCCCTTGTAGCCAAAAGCAACTTCACTGAGGAAGGAAAAAAGAGTAATTAGGAACTCTATGCACAGCAGAACATGCTCATCACAGAGCTTTCATTTAATATGCTTTGAAGTTGATATCATCTTCCCCAGGGATGAAAGCTTCTTAATAGGAAAAGGGAATCAAACAGGATGTGTACTTTCTAGGCAGAATAATGCCCTACACTATTTCTACTGCTTAGTCTGCTCCTCTAGTGGAGAAAGAGAAGATGTTCCTGAGCTCAGTAAGGCAATCTGTGCCCTTAACATAACAGCACAAGAAAGATTATCTGAACAAGCTAATACTGCATTTGTTTTCCAGTGTCTTAAACTCTTTACTATTTATTTACATTAATTGATAAAAAACATTCACTTTGCAGTGTTGCACACCAATCTGGAATCCAGTACTTCCATGTACACTGTATAACACAGATACAAAACCAGTCATAGCAGTAACTGGGTTTGGTGGACAGTTTCTAGTTACCCAATCTAACTAAAAGGAAGTAAATGTAAAAAAAAAACATGTATGTAATACAAAAGACTTTTTTTACACTTGGAATATATAAATTGCCTAAACATAAACACTACAGTGTCTTCAAGTGTAGAAAATGTCTTTTCAAGAAAAAAGCTGAACTGCAAAAATACAGAACCTGTTTCTTTGTAAATGTTTTTTAAAATAAAATCACTTTACTGCATAGTTTTTGGGGTTTTTTTCACCAAGATTCTTCCATGGTAGTAATTTAAACATTTAGTAACTTAAAATTTTAAGTGCAAGTGCCTTGTTAGTTATACTAACAGGTTGGAGGGTTCTCTTATTACTAAAAGCATAATTATGGTCAGTGATGGATACAGTAGATGTGCATTAGTGTAATAATTCCATCACAATTATTATAGGTAGTTCTTCCTACTTGGAGTATTTCAAATGCTTTTCAAAAGAACCAGAAATTAAAACAACTTAACTACTTTGAGAAATCCAGATATATGTACATGGATTTTTTTTAGAGGGTTTTATTTTGATTTTTTTAAACTGAGGACAGATTGTTGAGTATCCCTCTACTGAAAATATGAAATGATGCCTTAAGACCAGGGACAGAGCAGTTAACTTCCCTCCAGTATTAATGAAAGACAGCACACTTGAAAAAAAGACAGAAACAGAGCTTTTATATAGCTTCTGTATCACTGCATGTCTAACTGATTACAAGTGTACATATATATATGCTGAACTCCATACAGTTAACATTCAGTGACCTGGAACAGCCAGTTAAACCAGTGTGCCAAAACCAGCACCTCCAAAAGTCCCATGTAAGAGTAAAAACAAGTTGATACACTGTTGCTTGATATTGGGATTTTTGGTACTTTACTGCGAATGTTATTAACAAGAACTGATAATTCTTTCCCAATCTTAGAAAAATGTAATAAATGCAACACCCACTTAACCAAGTAATTCTGTCTGCAAAGTCAGATATTTCATTCCCTGCTAATCTACCTTAAAAACATCATATTGAATGACTACAGCCTCAAACTCTACAAGCTAGGCACCAAAGCCACTTTTTAACTTTATAATTATACACACAGTCATAAAACTGAAGTATAGCTGTGTCATTTAAAAAATCTGGGTACAGCAGGATTTCTTGGTTTTAAACAATTTGCAAGCAACTTTCCTCTTCCAGACCGTATGCTAATTTGGTTCTGGATACTGTAACTTTTTCCAAGCACCTTTGGACTAGATGATCCTTGAGGTTCCTTTCAACTTGGTATTCTATGGTAACTTACTCATCTCCAAAGACTTGATGGCTGTACTCTGGATTAAATGTGGTGTTCTCATCCTCCAAATCCTCAGGAAAGCGAACTGAAAAAAAACCAACCAAACAAACCCAAAAAAATGACCTTGACCAAGTCAGCAGATTCCATTTGCTTATCTAGAGATAGATAAGCAAGATTAGATAGATTAGATATTCAGGCATTCTTCTGCCAATCACAACTTCAATTACAAACTTATCTACATTGGGCTGGCATTCAAGGGCAACAGACATCTTGACATCTTGATCTGAGGAAATAAAATCATTAAGCAGAATAAAAGGAACTGACACAGATGTATATGCACATATATTTCATGTATCTCCTGAATGTTTCTGTCTTTAACTTCATCTTCAACACTGAGGACCACACCCAGCTGGATACTCCCAGAGAAAGCCAGACCAAAGATGCTGCCAATGCTGCCTTCTCACTCTGCCACTCTTTTTCTTCATGCAGATGGGAACACTTCACTGCAGGGGTTTTCAGAGTGGTGCACAGAAACAAATGTTTGTGTGCATTTATGTCTCTCAAAATTTTGGAGAATTAGCAGTGACACACCCGAAACAGCTGCACCAATACTATACTGGTACTTATACCAATATTACCAAAATAATTACTGGTTTATTTCCCACCCTGACTTGCTACTTTTCCTCAAAGTCTAGTAATAAACAAGCTCTTCTCTGGTAAAGTAAAAATAACTGCTATATTGGCATCTATGCAAGCTCAGTAACTTACCAAACAAGCATTTTATTCATTCTTATGGAGCTGCAGCACTTGCTACACAGCAATTGTGAAAGGAGCTCTGGAGCTCTTCCATCATGAAATGATACATGATTAGTGGATGAAATCATGAGATTAAGGTAGGACTTTCTAGGGAAAATTTTTGAAAACTGAGAAACTTCATTCCCAAATATCATCTCTGTATTTTCAGTTTAAAATATTACCTAAAATTGGAAGAGACTTAAGGATTAACTTTGGCACTGAAGTGATAGTTCAGCCACATTAAGCCACAAGTAACTCAAGACAACCTTTAAACCTTTTTAATGTTGAATGAGTTAATATTGCATGCAATGTTGCAGGAATTAGTAGTGCTATTAAAACTTTTTAAAAAGCTTGTGGAATAGAGAACAGTTCCATTGCTGCTCTACTCAAGTCAAAACAGAGATGAAGAAAAAAGTTTTTCCTGACAATTCGAAAGGTGTTACTCAAAGAGAAAAATGCAAATAGGGAGTGTCCAAGTGACAAATGATAAGTTTGGCTCTCTCAAAAGCAAAAGAGAACGCCTGCTCATATTTTAGTTAAATTCAGAGACCAACAGACCTCAGGCAAAGTAGCAGCATTAAAGAGAAACAAAAACCAAAGAGCAATTATGAGCTGTCACCATGGAAGAAATCAGTATCCTGAACAGGACAGTGTATGGTTACTTTTAACATACATACCCATGTGGGAAATTCATGGTTTTAAAAAGGTGAAAGAAAGTTAGATCTACTCATAAAATAGTTATTTGAAATCATAGTAAGAGGGAGATAAATACTGCTTACAGTGGCTTAAAAATTAAGTGTTTTTGTTATAATGACATTTTAGCTTCCAAAGTATTCAGAACTACTACTGATAATCTGTTCTGTGAAGTGTTTAACAGGATCAATACTTTTATTTTCTTAATGAATATGGCATTTGCACTGCTCAAGGGAGCAAATTGCTAAAGATGAAGAATAAGACACCTGTCTTACTTTTAAAGTTATTACTGCTGCATGCAAATTTTAGATTTAAGCAAGTGCACCAAGAGTCCAATAATTCTGTCTGCATTCTGTGTCCTACTACACCAAATTGTCTATGGAGAGTAACAAACAGTGCTTGAAAGACTGAGATTTTTTTTCTCTAACAATTTTAAACAGTCTTCATAAAAAATGTGTTCTGTAACCCACATGTTGGGGGAAACCACAACAATTTCAGTCCTCTTGCTTTTATTTTTTTCCCTTCAAAGAAAGAGTAAAGAAGGATGTTAAAAAGACAGAGGATTAGATGTTTGTATGTCTATATCCTGGAGAAATTGGTTCTGTTGCTGTGGTCACCATGAAGATACATTTAGGACTGCACCACAGCATAAGGGTTAGAGAAGAAAAGCAAAACTAAAAGACCACAATGAATGCTCCAAATAAAAAAAAGATGCAATTCCTGCACTCTGGTAAGATGCCAATTTTTAAATTGTTGATTACATTTCTACACAGAGACAGGACTGACTTTCCACAGCTGTACTTTAACTGTAGTTGTTTCAGCAGAGCCAGACTGTGAGCTCCTATTCTTGTGTTTGCTTATTTACATCAATGAGTGCATATTAAAACCAGGGTGGATTTAAGTATTGGAAAGTTTAAGATGATACCAATATATTCCAGTAGCAAATACCCAACAGATAAAAAATAACACTACCTAACTTCAGCTGAATTGCTTCATTTGTATTACACTTGTATTCTGCCAGCTTCTTCTCCATAGCAGTAAGTCCTGAAGAAAAAGATTTAAAAAAAACCATTAACATGTACACTCTGTGTCACTATTAATCAAGGAGCGTATTTTAAAAAAGGTTCTCAAAACCAGGAAAACCACAGAGCACAAAATCATCAAAATATTGATCAAATAGGTAAAAAAAGCCAAAAGATGCTACGATATGCAAAATGAATATACATATTTATCCCAAACACTGTTCTTGCACTAGAAAGAAGACTACAGATCTCTCAGTTTCTGTGAAAGAGGAGCACTACAATAAAAATATTTAAGTGTCCTCAAGTGTTCTAAATTGTTCCAATAAAACACATTTGAAAGCTGCAAGTAGAAATTAAGAATTCAGTTTACCTGATATTTCTTCAAAAGAACTTTCTAAGTGACTTCTTCCGGGGCATTTCAAGTGTTTGCATTGGGTCATAAACAAGAGTTCATGAGCTACAGTGGCAAGTATAGCACCAGCAATTACCAGTTCTCTGTCAGAGCAGATGTGAAAGAAAGTAACAAACAAATCACACCTAGTCTGTTTTTCAAATCATAATCCGGTACAGCAGACATGTTTTACCTATCATGGTATTTTTTTTAACGCTGTAAAAATCCAGCCCTTTCATCATTCCAGAAGTCTCAGCAGAAAGTTCTTTCTCTACCTTCAAATAGTCACCTTTAAGTAAAAATAAGCTCGGAGGTCTGATCTTGCCACCCCTCACTAGACCAGCAGGCACGGGAGGTTTACCACAGCTAAGCGTAGGGACAGGTGAGCCCGAGGATGCCCGCAGAGGGGGGGGGAGGCCGGACAGCGGCCCTGCTCTCCACCGACGCCCGAGGTCACCGCGCTCAGCCCTCACCGCTCTCCACCCTCGCCCGCTGGACCCCCCAGGGCCGCCCCAAGCTCACGCTCCACTTCCTTGCCTCACGCCCCGGCCACCGCGCTCCCAGGCGCAGGAGGTACGGAGGCCCTGCCCGAGCCCGTATGAGCCCGGCTGAGGGAACGGCATCGGCCGCAGGCGGGGCCCCGCTCCCCCTCACAGAGAGGCGCAGGCAGCGCCCAGAACGGTTTCCCCAAGGGGCCAAGCCCCCGCCTCCCTCTGTGGCCAGGGCAGCGGGGGAGGGAAGGGGACTGTCAGCCCTCGGTGCGCGTCCGGGCAGCGCAGGCCCAGGCCAGGCCCGGCCCGGCCCGTCCGGTCCCGGGTACTCACCCGCCATTGCAGCGCGCGGCGGCCGAGTCACCGGGGCAGAACGAATCAACCCGCGCGTCCACCCCCCGGAAATGAGCGCAGGCAGAAACTTCCGCTTCCGCCCGCCTTCACGCGGCGGGGAGCCAATAGCCGCACGGCCCGAGGCGCGGGGCCCGCGCGCACGCCCTCCCGCCGCGAGCCTTTCGGAAGCGCCTCCGCGCGCCTTTCGTTTGCATAGCCCCGCCCCCCCCGCGAGCCCCCACCCACGGCGGCACCGCCTCCGCACGGCCGCGCGCATGCGCATGCGCAGCGCTCATGTCGCCGCGGCCTCGCGGCGGCTCCGGCGGCGCTCGGGGCGGTGCGCGCGGGGAGCGGGTCACGGGTTCGCGGGTCACGGGCTCGCGGGTCACGCGCCGGCAGGAGCGGCGTCCCCTCCGGCAGCGGTGCGGTGCGGTGCGGTGCGGTGCGGTGCGGGCCGGCCCGGGGACGACCCGGAGTTAACTCTCTGAAGAGGCCTCAGATACGCACCTGCCCTTCCCGCCTTGCAGCGTGTGAAGAAACCTCCTCTGCTTCCACTCCTTCCTCGCAGCCAGTTCTCATGGCTTAGCGCCACTGCTGCACTGCAGCCGAGAATCGAGCTTTATAGTAATAAAACACCTTCAGCCGTGTGCTGAACCACTTCCTAAAGTCACTGCTGGAAGGACTGTAGAGAAGACTGCAATTTTCTTTCAAGGGGTTGTTTTCTGATGTGCCATTAGTAGTCTGCAGTCTGTGTAAGTAGTGTGCAGTCTGCTGAATAAGCTGGTTTAATGGTCAAATACATACAAAATAGGCAGATTTCTAGCAAAACTGCTGCTGTCAGCTGGCACAGAGGCACTTAAAAAGTGTGTGAATGCCCAAGTAATCTTCAGAAGTTTGTGTTGATGTGCAGCCAAAAAAAAAGTTCTGCTTTCCAAAGAAAATTCGTAGTTTTAAACTTAAGAGATGTACATTTCACGGGTACCATTGTAAGCACTTATATTGTACTTCTGAATTGCTCTGTTATCTGAAGTATGACAGAAGCTGTCCTTTTGTTTTCCAGTGACACGTAATAAGAGATCTTGTTGGGCTGTTGAAATCATAGAATCATAGAATTGGCTGGGTTGGAAGGGACCTCAGAGATCATCAAGTCCAACCCTTGATCCACTCCCGCTGCAGTTCCCAGCCCATGGCACTGAGTGCCACATCCAGTCTCTTTTAAAATATCTCCAGGGACGGAGAATCCACCACTTCCCAGGACAGCCCATTCCAATGTCTGATCACCCTCTCAGTAAAGAAATTCTTTCTAATGTCCAACCTAAATGGTAGAGCAAGACAAAACATGATTATTTGTCAGTTCTGTTTTAATTTCTCCTTGAGGCTGTGGCCTACATGTTCTTAATTTTGAGGTATAAAGCAAGTCAGCACGCTCTACTGCGTGAGTATTACAAGAGCCTGTCAAGAAGCTACTGAATTCTGGCCAGAACTGATTACTTCGTGCTTGTTTCTTTGTTCGAAATATAGGGCTACTACCACTCTGCAGCCGTGCTGCCAGGAATACGAGTTTATGAGCAGCCATCGGTACCAACAGGTACAGATTTGATGATGCTCAAGGGAACGGCTGCAGCTGTCAAACCAGAAATGAGTTTCAGCAGCGTTTTAGGAAGTTCACTGATGCGCTGTGGAGGTGCTACGCTCCCGGTGCTGTCGGTGTGTGGGTGTCACGCCGTCCCCACCGCACTAACGAGGGTAACCGGCATCGCCGGCGGTGGGCGAGGCGGTGAATGCACCCCTGCTGCCACGGGCGCCCGCCGAAGGGTCTGGCCCGGAGCCGGCGGGCAGGAGGTAGGGTCACGGCTGGGATCCGCTCCTGTCGCCCGTGAAGGGCAAAGGTAAGCGGTGCGTCCGCTGAGGGGAGCCCGCCGACAGGAGCGGGTAGGGCCGGGCCGGGCCGCGCCGGGCGGGGCAGGGCAGGGCAGGGCGCTCGTTACCACAGCGCTGCGCTGAGGCGGCGGCTGTTGCGGCGGCGCGGCGGGTGGGTAACGGCGGGCGGCTCCTCCTCCTTCTGGCCGGGCGCAGCATGGCGGTCAAGGTGACTCTCCAACTCCGTCGCTTGTGGCAGGAGGAACGGGCGGACCCCCGCCTGCCCGCGCAGGGCGGCCGGGAGGCAGGCGGGCGGCGGGAGCAGGCAGCCCACTGCTGCGGGAGCCCCGCGGGGGGGGCAGGGAAAGCCATCGGCGGGGGCGGTGATGGCGGGGCGGCCGCGGGAAAGGGGCAGCGCAGTCTCCCCTCCCTCTGCCTCCGCCTCCGGAGGAGAAGCGGCGATGCTGCGGGGGCTCGGGCCGAGGGCCCGGCGGACGCGGGGCGGGCGGGGCCTGGCGGGTGGCAGGCGCGGGGCGGGCGGTGGCGGCTGGGCCCGGCGGGCAGCAGCGGGGATGGCGCCCCGAGGAGCCGGGGCACCGCCTGGCTGGGCAGCCGGAGCCTGACAGCTGTCACCGGCACTTGGAGCCCGGTAGAGTCCCGTAGCAGGCGCGAAGGGTCATGTTTGAGGTTCGATAAGGCCCTGTCGGGTCGATAAGGGACAGCGTATCGCTGCCCTTATCGCTGCGCGCGGAGGTTTTGGGCTACACCCTGTCAGTATCCCCGCTAGCGAAGCTTTAACTTGCTTGTCTTTACAGGTGCAATTAACCAAAAGAGCAGATCCTGCTGAACTACGAAATATTTTTCTGCAGGTAAAAAAGATCTGCCTAATTTTGTTTGATTGACAGACTTTGATTTTTTTACCCTTTTAGCAGTTCTCCACAGCATCATATATGTGTGTCATGCTTGTGGGATGCTTAAAAGTTCACTTTGTTGAAAGGACCATCAGGTGTTGAGAAACTGCTCCTGACATAAATTGTGATTAACTATTTCCAAATGATAGTTTTAAATAATTTTCCAAAGTATTGTCTTATAAAGCAAATAAGTAAGTACTGCTATTTTTAAAGTACACTTTAGCTGGCTTCTGTGGCTGGATGTTTTGTCTTTGGGGTTCATGTATGGTCCTCTTACAGGTGGATGGACAACTGGCAACGATTTTAGAACTTAAAATCTATTTCTTAATACTGATGCAATTCACAATATTATCCCTTTTAAGGCCTTAGACTTAACATAAGTTAAGCCTTTGTTACAGTGAAGCATGATCAGAAAGGAAAATCTAGTCAGTTTTTAAAACAATAAGGTTGAATCAGGCAGATGAAATTCTTCTTGCTGTATGTCAACTATTACACAGAATATTCAAGAAGCTTTCATCTATGAAAAAAAAAATCTTAGTGCTAATACTATAAATAATAAAATCTGCTCTTTCACCTTTAATGTGTATCTTTTGGTCTTATCGTATTATCTAACAGCTTCCACATGTAGACAGATAAGTAGACAGATCTTTTTGTCTGAGGGAGAGAAGTTAAATCCCAACCAGAGTTTTGACACATTTTTGTTTTTCCATGCTGGATTACACTGATAACATTGCTGAAGAGGCAAAACTTAGAACACTGGAGTTGAGTTGTGAAAACCCAGCATTTAGTTTCTAGTAAAAAACCACTTCATTCACAGGTTCCTTTATTGTTGACATGACATTTAGCTCTTGTGGGTAAGAAATACAGTAGAGTATGTCAATTAAATACATATGAAAATACTGTTTTTTAAATCTATAATAATACCATGTTAAAAAGAACATCACACAGCTCTTTTCCAACTTTTTGCAAGGTACTTTTGAAGTCAGTAGAAGTGCTTTCTTCTGCAAAATAAATTGTTTGAAGTCCTTCATTTTGGTCACACAGGGAAAAACTGAGAGGAAGATCATTGTTCAACTATTTTCAAATCTTCTCTCTGACAGTACATGTTTTATTGGCCTCAAAAGCAGGTAGTCTGGTTTTAAAACAGCTTCTTGGTCTTGCATGTCTATCTCGTGATCTTCAAAGAAACATGCAAATTAAGTTGTGGATTGTTTTGTGCTCTGAGAAATGAAAAATACAAAGCTCTTGTCTGCTCACGAGTATCTGAAATTTGCAGTAAAATAGGACAAGACAGACACCTCTGGCATAGAAATGTGTTTCTTTTGGATCATGTTTGATTGTGGCGTTTTTCAACAGGTAGTAAGAAAACTTAGTGGCAAAGTTTAGAGATATCAAAAGAGAACCCCTTCTTTCTAAGATTAAGTGATAGAGTCTTATGAAATACTGTTGGTGTTGCAGGCATCAGGGGTCAGATTTGCTGTGCTTTTTGCTGAGGGTGCTGGCCTGTTCTGTGAGCTTCAGCTAAAGGGCATGCATTCCTTCCTAAATTTGGCTTCCCTTGGAAATGGGCACAGGGGAAGATGTGAACTCTAGGCCTGTTCGTCATCCACCTTATTCATAGAGAGTACTTAAATTTCTTTCTGTCCATGCATATCCTCTTCTGTGATAGGTGTCCTCTGTCCCTCCAGTTTAAGTTTTATATTAATGGATGCTCGATGTGTGCCTCCTAGAATTTCTGAAGCTTGCCATTTCTTTTTTTTTTTAAACTGTTAAAAATCTTTATTTTGGCTTGTGTTAAAAAATACTGCTTTAATTGCTACGTAATCCTGTAACTATGAAATGTGGGCATTGAAATGTGCATCATCAAATAAGTTAACTCTCAGGTGTTTGGTAACTACCGAGGTTAGCAACAGCCATAAAGAACAGAATAGAAGTTCAGTGAAGGATAAAGAGTTATGCAGAACAATTAACAAGTAGTTAGTGTATTTCTTAGTGAGAGTTCATTTTTTTTTCCTAGGCAAGACACAGCCCTCAGGGAATACAGTTGAATGATTCCCTGCCTGCTGCATGCAAGTAGAACCTGTTCCAGCAAGGTGGAGGAAGAAATAAAACCAAATTGCTAATTTTAATACAGGAAGCTTTTTTTCCACCACTTCAGAATGTCCTGAATCTCTTGGACATAGCTTAGCTTAATTAAAAATACGTGTTAAGAGTACTTAGGGTCTCTTTTTGTTTCAGACCTTACTTCTCTTCTGCCCAGATAAAATAATTGGGATAGAAAATTTATTTTAGTTGAAAACTAACCAATTTTTCAAAGAAAGCATTGTATGTGGTAGTGTGGTGCTACCTGGCACTATATTGTGCCCAGTAAGATTTTTGTGTGTTGATGTTGTGTGATGATGTTTAAAAAAAAGTCTCATGCAAATTCCTCAAGACCTGGGGCAGTCTATAAATGTATAATTAACATTTTGTGTTGTATAAAACAGTCTAATTCAAGACTGAGTAAAGACCACGTTTAATTCATGTGTTACGGTTTATATGCAAATTAAGAGATAATTCGCAATTACCTATTTTGTGGTAAAAGATTCTTGACTTTAGTTGTGTGGTGAAAAGGTAACCTGAGGACAAATGTAAAGACATGCTGAAAGGGAATAGCCTCACTACTTTGTCAGGCCTTAATTTGTTGGCTCACTGCCAAACTCTTTCAAAATACCATGACCTTCTCATATGGAGCAAAATGTAGCTGTCAGTTAAGTATTCTTGTCTCAAAATGTTTTTAACAACACTTTCCCCACACAGTTTTCATTTTTTATAACAAAACTCAGATAAATTGGTGTCTGAAGAAAAAAAAAAAGATGTCTAGATTTTGACTCTTCGATGTGCACTGTACTGTCATGCAGTTCGGTTCCATTATTCTTGAAGATACACTCAGTACTCTGCATGTTTAAAGGTCCTTTGTACTCCTTTGCATGTCTTGCAACAGAATTGTCTTTCTTATTGCATTTTTTTAGTAATTTTTGTACATGACTGAGAAGAGATCCTTCTTGGACGATTCAGTGAAGCACATTTTCCTTATATTGTCATGCTAGCAGCAGTGCTGAACTAAAGGATTCCTGTCCTCTGCTTTGTGTTCCCATTTCTGTGGAAATAATCTATTTTAATTCTGGATTAGTTCAATATTCTGGTTTACAGTGCAGCAAACAGCTGTCATCACAGCTATACAGTGGAAGAGGGAGAAGTGATGACATGATGTGAGTGGCGGGTGTTGTGGAAGAGATACAGCAGATGCTTAAGCAGGCATTGAAGGTGATGCATGCCCCTTTATGCTGAAGTGCTGTCCTGGTTGAGTTCTTTGGGTTCTGTACAGCTGAAACAAGCATGAGACATGCAAATTATCCCCTTTGTCGTAATGGAGTTTTACAACTTATCAGGTATCATTGTGTGCAGGTCTTACTGATAATATTCTGATTCCTGTTGATCCCTGGCTGAGTAAAGGCCTGTTTTGTTGCTCTTGCACATAAAGCTGTGTCAAGTGAATCAAGATACTGCAGTACATAGTGGAAAAGTTACAAATTACAGATAAGATAATCAATTGAAGTTTGAATTCAGTAGCATGGATGTTGCACTACAGGTCTAGGGGGGCATTGCCATTTCTTTTTCTACAGAGAATGCTTATATAGTCTTCTCTTAGTGACCAGAACCTAGAAAGATGAATTACATTTTTACAAATGAATTAAAAATTATTACTTTTGTTGCAAACCAAAATTCTGATTAACCAACTGTTTAGTTTTGTAACTTCACTTTCTCAGAATGAACATGGTTCTATGTATATGTTTGAAGATCTGCACCTAAATCAGTGTGTGTATAAATAGACTGAACAACAGAGAGTGAGTGTAAGAGATGGATTTTAATCAATTAAGTAAGCTTGCTTACAGGTTTTTTGAGCAAAAATGTTGAAAGACAAATTCAGTCATCAAATGGTATTGGTCACTGTATGTTAGGGAAAGAGAAATCTTTATGAGATACTTTCCTGTGTTTCCATGTGCAAACATAATTTAACTTTGCAATCTGAAAATATAGGTTTTATTTCTAAGATTACTATCATATCATGAACTACAGGAATTTTTTTCCTGCAACTGTACTGCCATCTTGAAATAAGGTCTGAGGGGTATGAAGTTCCATAGTAGATAGCTTATCACTTGTGAGGCTTTTTACTTCTGCCTCCTAATGTTCTTAGCTTGAAATTGGTATTACCCAGTCTAACGGGACAGTTGAGGGCATGGGATTTATTTAATGCTAAAAAGTTCATTTTTACATTAAAGCTGAGCTATAGAAAAGAACCAGAAAAGTAATCAATAAATGTACCAATACAGATGCTTGGCAGTTGTCTCGATGTACAAATAGTAAAGATGTACTTGGTTATTTTATTTTTAGTTAGTTTTATTAATATTTAAATTTTATAATTCGAAAACTTACCTGTGATTTAATTTCAAATGTTATTATTGGTGAAATAAAAATTCAGACTAAATCATTTGACACAAATCTCTTTTGTCTGTGTGTCAATTATTAAGTAAATGAAAAATACCAGAACCGTTAGTTTCAGAATAGAAATTAATCTGAAAAGTTATCACTTACAAAAAGACAAAAGAAATAATACATATTTTCTAAGCTAATTGTAAGAATGATCAGGAACAATGTGGTAAGAACTTTTCTCTTTCCACAGTGCAGTCACAAATGGGCAGCTACAGTGCTGAAGTTTTTATTACATTCTGCAATTACCCAACAGTTTCTGAAAATACATGATTTTCTCTGTATTGGAGGATCTCAGCCATTATGTGAACACATCTGTTTTGCAGGGTTAGTCTCATTGCTGTGGTCTCCTACTGGTGTAGTAATGCTCTTAGTTTAGTCAAGCCCTTTAGTTTCAGAGCAGTTCTGTGTAGACAGTTGTGCAGCATCTTAAATCGTATTCAGCAGAAATCCTAGTTCAGTAATCACTGATAATTAACATCTAAATTGATTGGTTTTGTTTGTGTGGTTTTGTGTCATATTTTCACTGTAGTATGCCAGTGTCGAGAAAGATGGTGAGCATTTCATGACCCCAGAAGACTTTGTGCAAAAATACCTAGGACTTTATACAGATCCACGTTACAACCCTAAAACCGTGCAGCTGTTGGCTGGAGTGGCAGATCAAACAAAGGATGGGTGAGAATTTTGCTTTCCATTAGAAGCTTGTAATGCAGCTGTAAATGCATGAGTGAACGAGTTTGATAATTTCACCTTCTAAAATACATTATTGATTTTATTACACTTCAGGCTAATTTAGATGGTAAGTATTTTCTCAGGCACAATAGACTATGGAGATAGAGGGGAAAAACAGTATGAAAAAGTGTTCAATCCATTTTTTAAAATTAAGATTTGTTTGAGTTTGAGCAGTTGCTAGAAATGCAGAGGAAGTTGAATTGAAAGTAAGTTTAATGCAGTATGATTGCCTTGGAAAAGTTATTTTCTGTATACCCTGTCCATGATCAGATCTTATGTATAGTCTTCAATACCTGTAATTAAACACGGAAATACAGAAAAACTTTCTTACTTATGTAGTGTGCAATTCAAATCAAACCACTGAGGAGTTTTTTTAAGTGCTGGCCATTAGGAGTGACACTAATGACTCTGAAGGAAGGAGGTGTTTGCCTAATCAAGATAAGGTCACACCACATAAAGCTTTTCCAGCTCTGCTTACAGATAATATTACCTATACTTCAGTTCTCTGAAAATAAGTCCCCTCCACTGAGGCAGTACCCTCTAAACCACCTGTGTTCAAACGAGCCTTTTCTTGTGTTTTATGAAGGTGTCTTAATTTTGGCCTCAGATTGTAGTAGGAAGAATGGACTTTGTTAAAATGAAAAGGTTGAGATGGATCAGAGAAGTCGAGAATGCAGAAGGGAGTAGTAGGTCTTTTGTAGGGAGGAGGGAAAGCTGCTGTTAAGAAAGTATTTGATACATTTGTGAAGATACAGATGTAACTTAAGTTTGAAAATCCTTGGCATCCTTGGATTTCTCAGTCTAAATCTCACCTTTGACATCACTTAAATATTTTATTTTCCTGTGTTCTACTTTTAGAATATTTTAGTAGTTTGCATGGTATCCTGAGAAGCTTTCACAATATCTGTGCTTTACAGATAAAAGTGTATATGCCATGTACATTTTACATTAAACAAATGTAGGATCTCCTGTTTGATGTAATGTTACATGATCTATTTTATAAAACTGCAGAATTTTGCTAATACATTTGAAATATACATACAGTTGATAAATCAAAATAACCTGAAAGTGTGATTTTCTGTGTGTTGAAGCAATAGTCTACTTGCTGACCAACATGTTATCCTGTTTCTCTGAAAGCTGTTGGTTATCTTTTACAGTGTGCATTTCTTCAGAAAATGTTTATAAAAGGATCTTTCTTACATTAAGAAATCAACAATTTTTTTAAATTGGTGCAACAGAACTTTATTCAAAACATCACTTTTTTTTTGTTTTCTCTGTGAATATGATTTTTTTGTTTTGTTTTGTTTTGCTTGCTTATTTAAATCTGAGTAATGTTTGAATTGAGGTAATCCAGTGTGGGTAAGTGTGATTTATCTGCTTCTATGTGGGAAGAGTGGAAATAGGAATTATTACCAAGGGGTCTTTGATATAAAAATTTGAATACCCGTTGATACTTGTCTGAAACTTATTTTTGTAAATGTTTTAATCTGTATTTATCTCTAATCTGTACTTTGTGTGATGAATTTGTTGTACTTGCATCATCAGCGTAATAGAAATATTTATTTATTTGTTTTTACATTCACATTCTTCCTTTTGTAGTGAGCTGTGATATATCAAATTCCAGAGTCTATTAACTGTATCATCTGCACAGAAAGTTTCATCTGTAGCATCAACAATTATTGTAATCTTCAACTGAATTCCAGAATAGTTTACATCTTTCCAAGGACTTAAAGTTACTTTATGAAGTCCAGGGAAGTATCAGTCGTCAAAACTAAATGGCAGCCCAAAGTCACACAGCAAGTAATGGAGAAGCTTTGGGTTGTGGTAGGAAATTCCATTCCTGTATCTGCTATCATATTCTTAGCCTTCCTTGTCCTTCAAATAAATATGCAAAGTGTTTTGGTAACTGCTTTGTCAATAATTATAAAATTTAATTTAGTTTTAAGTTTAGATCTCTTGGAAAAAAAGCATTTTGGAATTGGGTGTCTGTGGGTGTATGTTTAAAAAAAAAGTATTTTTACTTTTTCTTGATACTAACTTGATACTCAACTGTTCCAGAGTATTACTGCCTTCTCCCAGTACAAGACAGGTTTGCTTTAGTAGAACTCTGTAAGGTAGTCCTTAAAACTGATGACTCTTCACTTTCAAAGTGTTTTTTCCTCATTGTTGTAAACGCATGTTCTAAGAAATTAATGTGATGAGGTTTAAATTAGAATTTGGTCTAAGCTGCTTTGTTCATTACAGTGGGTTTTTACTGATGTTGTAGGTAAGCATTTCTGTTTCATCAGACTGCAAGCACTAATTCTGAAATTAGAATACATATCCCTTCTGAATAAGGCACTTATATATTCCTAACTCAATTAACATCAGTTAACATTGCAATTTAAAAATAAAAGTTGTTCTTCTACCTTCAAACCTTCAAAATTTCACAGTAGTCTTTCAAAATTCTTAATTTTAATTGCTTGTTTCTGGCTGCTCTGCTTATCAGGATATCATTCTCCAGAATTGGAAATGTATTCTTCTTATGCTAAGTGCTGAAGAAAGTTATTTTTTCACATAATGGAGAGTTGCAGCAGAGCTATACTTAATTTCTAAAAGCTGTGTGGTGTGGGGAAAAAGAGCAAAACATCCTAGTAGGAAAAAAGGAAAGGTAGAGAAGAATTGTGAACCCATGGCTTGGCTTACTTTATGTGCCTTTGTAGAGTAATGGTACAGAAGATATGAGTGGAAAGGAAATTAAAAAAAAAATGTTACAGATAAAATGAAAGGTGAGTGATTTGTTATTGTTACAGACTCTAATGCAGCAGGTTCACTGAATGATACTCCAGTAGTGATTGGGTGGGAAGCTCCATCATTGCTGTTCAATCCAGCTCCTGTTATCTGCTCTCTAATGGATAACAGAGGATCACAGGGGATATCCATGCTCCTAGACATTGCAAACTGAATATATGGAAAGGAAATTGAATGTGTCTATCTCCTTTTACTGTAGGCACTGTTAAAGTGAGACCTCTGAAGACAACTTCTTTCAGTTTCAGGCTTCTACGAATGAGTTCTACAGGGATCGTCCCTTGATTCTGTCAGTTATAAAGCTTCCTGGTTTGGAATTAATTTCTATGTTAGGTTTATGTTTGTATGTGAAATATATTTTGAAATTATGTTATTTACAATTATTTTAAAGGGCATTCTGTTTCTCTGATACTAAGCCCTTATTTACCAAGATGATCCTTTGGATGAAAATGACTTTGCATTGGAAGAACCGTTCTCACATGTTTGATTTTTTGTCACTAAAGTAACTAATTACTATCATAATTTTGTATTTTCCTTATCTTATGTCCTTTCAAAATCACTACAATTTTTTTTTTGTATTTTCTGTTTAATGCATACATGCAAGAATGTTAACATAAGTAATGTTTAAAGTATCTCAATTCTGCTTTGTTTGGGAAAGACTTGGTAAGCTAATGAATTGAATGTTTTTTAATTATTATTTTTAATTTCTTTTCTTTAGGGAACAGAATTTATATTTGTCCCTCTAGCAGTAAGCAGTATATATTTGAAGTAATCACTGCCAGATAATGGTTTTCTATGAAGAGTACTAAATTCAGATCAATTACAGATGTTTTCTAGAAAAATTTAGCATCTACAGTGCTATTCTGTGTTTTTACAGCATCTGCTAAAATAGTATCCTTATTGTTTTATTAAAAAAATGTGATTAGAGTTCTTATTACCAATGATCGTTCATTTGATGCTAAAACAGATATCCCATCATTTATTTTGATCAACTAACCTCAGGAACTTGTAACTGGATGAGAACATTCTAAGTCATCAAGTTAAGTCCCGTGTATTTACAAGGATGGAAACATACAGTAGTTTTAATAAATAATACTCAAACCTAGGCTCTTGCTTGGAGCATTCTGGAAAGGCCACAGTATATATCTGCTCTAAGCATCTTTATGGATATGTGGTTCTGTTCTTGTGCCAGTGTTATGCTTTATCTCCTGGTCTAGATCTGCTCTTACTGCAGCTGTTCCTACATGCAGCATTAGGATCCTTTCTAAATGTTAGTAGGGGGTTTTTTGGGTTTTTTTTTGTTTGTTTGTTTGTTTTTTTTTTTGTTGTTTTTTTTGTTACTCAGAATAAGCTGAGTTCCACTAGAAAAAGTTATTTATGATTATTCTCACAAGTTATCTGTGCCTGTATTCAGAGTCTGAGTGTGTGTATTGAATGCAAGGACTTGGATTTCTATGCAGCACTACAGAGATCTTGTGAGAACCCTATCTGGGGATACCACTGCTTCCTTATCTTGCACAGAAACAACTTTCCTAATGCATCCTGAGCTGGATTTTTTTTGGTATGGTGACTGTCTTGGATCCGTGGCTCAGAATCTTATGATGTGCTGTTTCCCAAAACTCCTTCCTTCCCTTGGTCATGTCTGACTGTCCTTATGTCCAAATGTTCTTCATTTCTTTCTTGTCTCAAGAATATGACTTTGTGGCTTGAGTTCTATTTGTAGTATTTTTTTCTTCTGTATACTTTGCCTATTTGTTTAAATTTGTTAATTTTTAATGAATGTTGTATATTGTTTTAAGAAAATATATTGTATAGTACACTCCTATAATTTAATTAATACATCTTTTCTTTCTCAGTATAAATTAATGTATAAGTAAGTAATATAATGTAGAACGATACAGCCTTGTACATTCATTGGTGGAAGAATGTCTGTGTTTTTTTCATGCCATAATTTTTAGGTGCTCTCTGCTTACATTTATAATTACAAGGTAATAAATTATAGCTATTCACTGAAATTGGTAATATTTTGTTGTTGATGGTTATGAAGAATTAAGTCCTTTTACAGAGGAAGAAACAGTTGCGTAAAGTATAAGTAACTACTTAAATGTAACAACTGCTTTTTCAGTTTCTAATGTAGAGTCAAATTCTAGATCAGAGTTTTATTTTAATATTTGGATCATACAGTTTTCTAGAGCATCAAACACAAAATAATTATTGGTATTGTGAATAATTTAAAAAATTTATAATCTCTGTATTTTCCTTTGCAGGCTGATTTCCTATCAAGAATTTTTGGCATTTGAATCTGTTTTGTGTACTCCAGATGCAATATTCATTGTTGCTTTTCAGTTATTTGACAAGACTGGAAATGGAGAAGTAACATTTGGTAAGAATATCTAAAGAAAAACAGTTGAAGAAAGTGACTAATAGTATAAATTAAAGTAATGGTTTATCACCATTGGTGATACTGATTTCTTAATAGCTTGCATGAGTAAAACATTTTTTTCTATCAAATGGTACAAGCATAAATACACAGAAACAAAATATAATTTCCTCTGTGTTCTTGAATCAAGATTTTTCATGTTTCTAAAGTATTTAATACAGTACTGTTTTGTTCTTTGTAAGTAAAATACTTCCTAAGTAAAATTCTATTTCATGGACTTCAAACTCCTTCAGTGTGGAGAGATTTTTAAATTATGTTCTGAATCTCCACGTATCTTTGAAGAATTGACACTAGATACAGTAAAAGCTCAATATAGAAATGAAGGAGGTCTGATATTTTTAATTCCTGATTTCATGTTCCTTTTCTTGAGGAGCAAGTCTTACTTTAATGTTAGGAATGTAACTTCCAACTAGATTGTATCTTTAAAAAAATTGCCTTTTTTTTTGTTACTTTTTTTTTTCCTAATCACATACATCACTAAATGGACAAAATTCTGTAGTCTAACTGTACTGTTTCATGATGTTGCTAAATAACTGTTATTAACATTGCAGTTTAAGGAGGACTAGGTTTTCTTTTCAAAACTTCATATGAAAATTAGATAAATCTATGCCAAGAAATTTAATAAAATGGAATGAGAAAGAAATGTTATTTCTATTCAAAAAGAATAAAGCTCTCAATAAAGAAAATACAAACTATGCTTGGATTTGTAAGCATTTACTGTTTGTACAATTTCATTGTTAAGAAATTTGTTGCAAATTGTTGGCAAAAATTATGCAAGGGTACTCATGGAAGCAAACTGCTTAAATTATAATGTCTTAAATTACATTGTTAACTGATGGGTCAAACAGTAATCAATTTGGATACACAACATCTTGAAAATAAAGTCTTTTAGATCTTAAGTGAAGGTGAAATATATCTGAAGGTAAATGCAGTCATTAGGAAGCAGACAAAATACTACAATCAGTGTGACCATGTTAATGATTATGTTTAATAATCTCACAAAGCACTTTGTAGCTCCCATGAACTCACCTAAAATAGCTGGTTCCATAAATAAACAAAAAGTAATTTCAGATTGTATACAGGTTTCTCAGTCCAAGGATTGTTATTTTTATGAGCATCATTATATGAAAGGCTAAAAGAGCAACACAAACAGAAACTATAGAGGTGAAAATTGCACATTTTTTCCGTATCTTTCTCACAGAATATTTTTTTGTAAGACTGATAAATCTTGACTAGGAAACTCTTCAGGAAATTTAAAATTTACTACTGGTTTCATATTTTTACAAAATTAATTATATTGCAACTGTTACCATATTTAATATTACACTGTAACATAATCAGTGGTACATGGGTTTCTGTACAGTTCCCACATTTACTGCTGCTTTTTTTTTTGTTGTTGTTGTTGTTCATAACATGGGCTACTTATTTTTACTTGTCATGCATATTATACAAATTAATGCATGTGGGAAATATATAAATTATGATATGTGCCACGTTCAGATTTGGTAACTGTGAAGTCAATTCCCAAGTCAGTCTTGTGGCCTACAAGAGCTGTTCTGTAAATGAGTCTTGCCCTCTTTTTCACACCACATAAACAAAGGCACAGAGTTTAATTTTATGTAAAAACAGGAGAATATGTAAAATCAGGTCTTATACTTAAAAGTTACAATAAATAATTAAAAATACACTGAAGTTAACACTGAGTAAGCTTAGCTAGTTGATTTGCTATTTAACAAGTCAGCTCTCTTTTATGAGTGTGCAGTGTATCCAGGTTTGGGGAGCATACCCCAGTTAAGATTCTCTAGCTCAGATGCAATGCTTTGTGGATGTGATTGCATTGATTCCAAAGGTAACTCAAGCCAGTAAGTCTTGCCAGAAGTGACTTGGATTTTCTAAGGTTTTTCTGCATCTGGAGCAATGGGTGGAAGTGCTGGAGAGTGAACACAGAATCAACTTGGGTCTGTTAGGCCAGTAACTTGAACCCAACAGTGGCCTTGCTGGACATGAGATCATGTCTCAAAATCATTTGGGTGTGATAATTTTCAATGATCTGTAGAGAATTAAGTATACTAGATGATTTTTAGAGCTGGCTCTGTATTTGAAAGCAAGTTGCTCCAGTCAGGTTTGTATCTCGGACTTGGACCGTACTTGAGCATTTTAGCTTCTTGCAATCCTTTAGCCACAGTCTGCTGCACTTTAGGTTCCAACTCTACAGTGAGGAAACTATCAATTAAATTATATTACAGAAGAACCTCTGTCTTACGAGTTGAGAAATGTTATAGGAGGAGTTTGTGATTCTCTAGAAACTTTTTGGTAGAAATACTTGTCATCCGTGCTATGCTGATCATTGTCTTTGTGCAATGTCATGTGCTAACTGGGGATGCTGAAAGTCTTCTGTCACTTTTCTGTCATCTACTTTCTTACTTTTGGAACATTTTCCCGGGAGTTTTGGACACACAGAAATCCTGTGTGAATGACTTGCATAATTGTGCAGTTAGGATGCTGCAGTGGTTGTAGGTCAGTTGCAAGAACATGAAACTGGACCTGTTTTGTATAAGCAGACTGTACAGCATGGTCAGTACATGTTTCAGCTGTTTCTTGCTGTTAGTGTGCTGTATAAGGAGCAATAACATGGCTCTCTTAAACCCACTGATACACGTGACAGTTTAGTTTCAAGGACTTCTTAATTGTGGAAATATAGAAAAAAAGCATTTCTTTTCCTGATCAAATAGTTGTATGTCTTCATAAATGATTCCTAGGTGAACATTTTATGGGAAATGTGCTGTTGCTGAGCCCTCACAATATTCTTTAACCATAAAATATTTAAAAAGTAACAGCTGAAGCTTGATACTTCACAGTACACAGGAATGAAGTATTTAAAAGCACTCCATAAAATTAATTGCTGTTGTAATGAGGATACTTTGTGGGTCTTTTGGCCTGAATTCAGGTTAAAGCAAACCTGAGTATTAAAACTGATGAGCTATTTGGTTTGCTTCAGTATTGAAGCAGAGGATCCTTATTGTGGTTAAAAGGTGAAGTCTGTGACTGTCACTGAAACTTATCTCAAAAATAGAATGTCTAACTGGAAGCAAAGGATGCTTTGTAATTTATCCCTTTGTCAAACCATACAGTGGTCTGGACTGTGTCACTTTTAACTGGAATGTACAATGTCAAGGCTTTTTCCAGCTGTTCTTCCTTGTAGTATCACCAGAAAGAAAGCCATTTGTGGGTAGACTGGAGAATTTCAGATGCTTTTTTAGTTAAGTACCCGTGCTGGTATGGATAGAAAGACAGACCTAAAGTAATGGAATTTGAAACAATTTTACTGCCTTTATGATTCTTCTGTGTTCAGAATTTTTAGATTATTTTTGAGATAATTGGAAAACATTTATGGAACTGAACATAGGGCTTTTTAAAACAACTTGCATCAATTTAAAATATTTTGCAGGGTATAATAGCCTCTCCTCTAAAGGCACTGGGAAGAATAAGGGGGTTGGATACCTAGTAATGCAGCTCTGTGAAAATACCATGATATTGGTGAATTAGAGTAGTAAATATCAGCGTGATAGTTTCAGTGATACTGAAATCTTGTCCATCTGTTTTCTCAAACAAATTCTAATCTAGAAGAGAAAGTTAAGTTTTCCCTTAATCTTTAATGAGACTTTAATTAATCTTGAATTTCCTTAAAGAGTGTGAGAACACTGGAAAAAGGTGAGTGAGAATAAGAGAAAGGAGTTGAATATATGATATTAAGTTCTTCCCTTTTGAGTGTTACTTTTAGAAAATGCAGTTACTGCTCTCCCATCTTCCCCATTTCCAAAAGAGCAATTGGACTGGAAATTCTAGGGTTTGGACTTAATCTTAAAAGAGTTCTGCTTTATAAAATAGCATTTGCAACCAGAAAGGCTGGAAACCTTTAAAAATGTGAACTGAAAAAACCCCTCATAATCACATGGGTACCAGTCTGAGGATACAAGCAAACCACCTTGGTTTTATTGAGTGTGCTGCTTTCAAGATGTCTTTTGCTTAACACATGCAGATAATGTAGGAAATGTCACCATATGTTATGACACTGTTTTGTCCTTATTTATTTTTTGTTTTGGTATGTTTTGGATTTGCTTTTTTGTTTGGTTTGATTTGTTTGGGGTTTTTTTGTTTGGTTGTTTCTTGTTGCATGGTTCTTTCAGGTTTTAAACACCTGTGAGCTGTGCAGAATAGGAACACCTCATTTATTTTTTTATAATAATTAAAAAAGTGTAGTGTTTAGTTCAAAACCATTGCACAGCAAAAGGGAAAACAAAAGCAGAACCCCACATTAAAACTATAAATAATGACAATTCTGGTGTATGACTCTCACTAGTCTTAACCTTAAACAGCATCACTTATCTTTTTTAAAATAATAGTAGATATACAGTGTGAGTATTTCTAGTTTAGCTTTCTCACTTTTCCTGCCGTGTCACTTTACTCTCATGTCAAAATAATTGCTGTATTAATTACATCTGGATCACTCCTAATATACATCTGTTCCATAAGATGCTACAAAAAATCTTTTGCCTTTAACTGTGATTTTAAAATTTTATGCTTGAAAGTGAAAATAAGTAAAATCTGTTGTTAGAATGATGAAAAATAGTAGCATAAGTTAAAATGCATTATATACGTTAAAGGCTTAAATATATGCAAAAAGGACTGTAGATGACTGGGTAGACAGATTTTAAAAACCCCACCCTCAGATTTTAAAAACCCCACCCTGTTAAATAAACGTTTAGCATTCTTTCTTACTACTTCTAAGTATCAGTTTTACATTTTTATGTCTCTAACAAGCGTGATTGATGTTCCATCACTAGTGAAAGGGAATGGCACTCTGTTAACAGGTTGATGGCTCTGGAATTCTGCAAGTTTTACACTCTGCTTCTTGGGGAGCTGATAAGTCAAAATAATAGGTAATTCCTCAAGGCTTTCTTGAGGTGCTGAGCTCATCCCCACCATGGACCATGAGTAAGACATCATTGTGCTTATAACCTAATGTATTCTTCCTCCTTCTGTGAAATTCAGTATTGCCGAAAAACTTGGGGTTTTTTATGTTTTTTCTGAGCCCAGTAGGTAGTGGTGTTTGATGAAGGTTGAGCCAGTCGTGTATACTGCCTGCAGATAGCTGCTCCAGGCATCTATAATTTGTTTAAAATGACTGGGTGGGGAAATTCCGAAGCAATCTTGAGAGAATGCGTGTCGCCTTGGAGGTAATGTGCTACTGCACTAGAGTAGTGGGTTTATTGTTCCTGGGGCTGATGGCAAGTTGAGTATGTCATCAGGCTGCTGACTTGTAGGCCTATCTGAGAGGAAAATGCATTGCTATAAGCTTGCAAAGAAAGTTATCAGCTCAGTAGGAAAGAACTCCACTGTGGAATGGTGAGCAAAGAGTGGGAGAAAACATTAGTAAATGAGTAACATGTATTGACGGGGAGAATGAAGGCGTTCTGTCAAATGTCATACTGAAATGAAAGGGTTTAAAAATAATTTGCTGTTTGCCCCCTGCAGAATAGCTCTGTTTGAGGTACTTGTAGTTCATCTTAATTTAGAAGCGTTACTGATTTTTCACCGAGGGAGATAAAAAAAAAAGAAAAAACTGCCAGCGTCTGTACCTTAATGTTACCTGTTTCCTTTCCTATCAGTGCTTGGCATCTGCTGTGAAAAAAAATAATATTAAAATAAGATAATTCAAAGTGGTGAAAATGTAGGTGATGATTACCTTATTTATAAATTTGGAAATGTGATTGTCCATTTGTGGCTTCTCATTGCACAAGCTGATAGTTGTGGTGATGGCTCTTTCCTTTAATGTGAGAGAATAGCCAACAAAATTGGATTAAAAGGGTATTGTTGATAGATTGTGAAGAAGGCATTGCTACTCCTGGTAGAAGTAATAAAGAACTTATTTAGAGACATTTGAGAATCCCAAATGGCTTGGAAAATTGTATTTAGAGTTTCAATGGTTTTAACTTTGCCAGTTATTCACAGTGGGTGTAGGGTTTTGTTCCTGTACCCCAAGTGTTTCATAAACAAAGCAAACACGGAGCTGACTAAGCACTAGAGATGAAAGCATATTCTTAAATGATTCTTAAAAGCATATTCTTATAGATGACTATAATACATGCAGTACATTTTACTGGTTTTGTGTGATTTCCTGTGGAAGAAAAATGGGTAAGACACGAGTTTTCAGAGAAGCATAAGGCTACCCTGGGTAACATTTTTTTACAGCTAGCCACTACTGCACTTCTTCAAGTACCAATACCTCCCACTGTTAAATACGAATTTATTAATTCATTTACCAGTTGCTGGCAGGTGCTTAAGAAACTTGACTTGTGATGTGTTGCTTAGTGGGTAAACGTTTAAAGAAAGAAAAATCAACAGCATAGGAAACTGATTCTTGTTTCTTTTAGTAATATACAATTAAGTACTTGAATGAGAATTATTAAATGACCAGGCTCTTGAGTTTCATTAAAAATAATAGCAAGGTATGTCTATATATGCAGGTATGAATATTTGCTTATAAGAAAAATTGAGACTTCTTTTTTAGCCTTCTCCTGAGGTTAAAAGAACCAATCATTGGAAATAATTGGGAATTCAGTCCAAATTTTCAGTCTGCTTCAGTGTGTTCTTTCCTACGTTTTCATTAGGAGACCTCAGCATGTATTGTAAGTCAGTTGTACAGATGTGTAAGTAGTCACTATCTGGCACCCTCTCTGTACAGTAGTCACAGATACAGTTTAGCAGATCCTGTCATGTGTTCTGTTCACAGTTCAGTGCCACTTTTCAGGTTTAACAGTGGACTGCACTGATCTGTTTGTGTTTGCAGTACATTAAGACTCCAGGAGGTTTGGTCAGAAGCTGCAGTGAATCAGTGGTAGGTGAGGAATTTATACTTTCATCTCCTGGTTCCCTCATCTCTAGCAATGATGAAGGCTAGAGAGACAAAACATTTAAAGGAAGTATGGCAGAATAAAATAGTTCAGCACTGTGTGTTGGCTGCTTTATCTAATTTTTTTTAACCATCACCTTTCATATAGATATGTAGTGGACAGTTTTGAGTAGTTGGGGTATTTTTTTTACCCTTTTTTTTTTTTTTTTTTTTTTTTTACCTGATAACTCCTTTAGCCTACCTTGCAGTAGAAACTATGGTTTAGATTGCAATTTTTATGGCTATACTCTATTTTTGGCCTTTAAGTAAGTGTTAAATTACAGTCAAATCACTTACTAGCTACAATTTGCCCTTTGAATGTATAATCCCAAACTAACTGAAGCAGATGTTCTATCCAAGGTGTCCTACTTTGTATGTTCCCGTTCTGAGAAAGATTATTTCTGATTATTACCCTTCTTTTTCTCACTTAAAATCATGTCGTGGTTTTCCTAGAGTTGATCTAGACCTAGTAGAATGGCTGTAGAACTGAAAAGTTGAATGAATCAAGTAGTCTTTAGTATAGAGCAGGCAATACATTTGCTCCAAGTAAACAGCTCCTGATGGAGTTATCAAATTATTAAGTTCTTAATTTAAGTTCATAATAAATTGAAGTTCTTCTGATTGCATCGTCTTCTAGCAGAACTTTTTAAACATCTAAAAGAAGAGGTCTGTTTTCCACACGAAAACCAGGCTTGTTTTGCAGCATGGCAGTGCTGTAGATGAGCATTTTTTTTCAGATGAGGTTTTTGTCTGAATTCAGATAATGTATTTGGCAGTGAGATTTCAGTTGTGCCTTATACATACAGAGAACTCATATTCTGAAATGACATTCATTTAAAAGAAGACATCTCTATCTTCACTTATCTTAAAACATTTTAATAACTGATACTACCAATTATGTTTTATAGGATTTTATTTTTGTACTAAGGTCTTATAAAAAGCTTTTAATAAGGTGCTTTCTGTGGAGTTAATGATATGTTTTAGATGGTATTTCTTATACATATCTTCAATAGACATATTCAGACAGTGTGACTGTAATAATCAAGTTTCAATCAAACCACACTTAATATGACAATCTGCTGCTTCAGATTGTAATACAGGTATTTGTGCTTTTGATAAAGGGCTCAATTTGACGGCGAGCAGAGGTGGAGGACCATTATCAATTTTGTATCAGAATGCAAAATAGCTCTTATTTGTCACATATGAGGGAAATTGCTTCTTAATTAGAACTAAATAAAACTGACTTCGAGGTTTGGTGCGGTAATACCAGAAGTATAATATTGTGCCATAAAATATGTTCTTATACAGGTCTGTAAAGGTTCAGTTAGCAATTATTCTCAACAAACTAGAACACTTCTTAAGAAAAAAGCTGCTTAAAATAATTTGTTTGTGTCCTTCCTGCTGTGTTTGTAGATCTACAGTACCCCAAAGCTCACTTGTTGTTTCTCTTTCTCCCAAAGCAAATGTCAAAGAAATATTTGAACAAACTACTCTTCACCTTCAAATCCCATTCAACTGGGACTGTGAATTCATTCGACTGCATTTTGGACATAACAGGAAGAAGCATCTTAACTATGCAGAGTTCACTCAGTTTCTCCAGGTCAGTTACTAACCTTCCTACAAAGTAGAACTGCACCTTATTTCGACTTCTGATACTACACTAATAACACTATAATTTTTGAGCTTACTCTGGTAGTGATAGTCATTATCTGATACTAATCCTGACAGTTTTGATGAACTGTTACTTCTCTATACCATTTCTGTAAGAAGTGTGTACTTACTGTGCTTTAACTTGAGTACCATCCTGTAAAAGAATGGGGTAATCATATTGTTTATTGAATTAGCCATTTTACTGATTGTTGCTAAATTGGATTGAGGGTCTATTTTTTTCTTTCATAGGAATTAAACAGTAAAACTAATCTCTACCAGAGCAAGATTGCATCCTTAATATAATCAGTTACTATTAACCCTATAACCATATGTTAAAACCATACAGAGGTGTCAGCACCTTTAATTTCTTTCATTTTTAAAAAATGCTATCCTAATAGCCTTTTTTTTCTCTCACTGGCACATGTCCTATCACACAAATATTATGAGTTCAGTCTCAAATGCAGCCAACTTCACAGAAGGCAAATCTGCTTTCTTGAGGTGTTTTACCCTTTAAGGGATCTCACTCCTAGAACTGGACTTTTCTAAGCCAAAAAGTTAAAAACATACTGTGAATTGAACATTATGCTTGAAGGAAGTAAAGGAAGACATCAGCTATAAAGGGTGGAGAAAGACAAAAGTAGGAGAAATGCACATTATAATACATGATAAAGGAATTTGCAGAATTTTAGATAGTTGCACTGAATTTCATAAATCAATATGCAGAATTTTACTTATATTACTTTACCTTATATTTCTCATAATTTTCTCTCTAGTAAATCTGAAGCAAAATAGGTAATGCACTTCCAGAACTGGCCTTGAGTACAGCATAGTTTTGAATGTACTGTCTTAAAATGAGGGAGTCATAGGTATGATTTGGTTATTTGATTATAATCTCTAATTGTCCAGAATAAAAATAGATATATAGGAGATTCTAGAAAAGAACACCTAATCTGGTGGTACTGTGAGGTACTGGAGTTTGGCACAGTCTTTCTGGGATGCAGTCTAAATTGATTTTACTTTCAAGGAATAAACTGTGTTTTTCCTGCATATTTTAAGTGATCCCAGGCATAAATTTGGGACAGAAAAAAAAAATCAGATTGCTAGGGAAAAAAATCTTATGTTGAGAACACAGAGCAAAGTGATAAGTACCTGTTCTTATTTTTATTGTTCCAAGATAGTGTTACAGAAGATACAGTAAGCTCTTATTTTAATCATACTATAAACCCCTCTCTAATACAAGAGGGTAGTATGGATTGTGATATTTCCAATATGTACACAATTTGTGTATCACTGTCCCTCCTTTTACATCAGGTTGGTTTTTTTATTTGGTATAACAGCTTATTGTGGGGCCAGGGACTTGAATCACAGCAGGCTTGTTGCACTGTGGTCTAGAAAACCTTGATCTTAACATTATGAGACTTGAAATTACTGTAAAGGTGATACAAGCTGGATAGTTTGCCCTCTTCTTATTGTCTGTCAGAACATGGTTATTATTTTAGTTGCTTCTAGAGGTCTAAATGACAGCTGAATGTGCTTTATTGTTTGCTTGAATAGAAGGAAACAAGTTTTTCTGGACACAGAATTTACAGCCATCAGTATTATCTTGAGGTTAGGTTACTGCAGTGTGCCTTACATGAAGGTTTCTACAGATTGTATAGGAGTTTTTGATTGCCTGAAATGAGTGACCATTTCTGACATTATGGGAGGTAGCTGTTGGGGGCAATCTAAATCTATATTATATAATTTTTACTGTCCTCCTGTTTATTTTCAAATACTCTTGAATGAGTTAATTTATAATACTCCAGTCATACTTCATCTTGGATGTGTAAGAGATCAGCTTGCTTAGAGTCTTCATGATCAGTTTAAGAAATTTTTCTATCATTTAATTATTTAATAAAGGAACAGATAGCAGGCAGGACATGGGTATGTAAACTTTATTTCTCAGATAATTTTGTGGAAGTGAGTATTTCCTGACAGTGGAACTGAGGCTTTCCTTTTACAAAGGAATGAGTCTGGGGATGGCACCAGTATGCAGACTTCTTGTTTAAGTTGAGCTGTCCTTTAAACTCACGTTGCAGTTGTGCTGTGGCCTATACACACAGATGTATTGATGCATGCTATAAAACTATGAAATCAGTGAGAGAAAGTTACAGAATTTGCTTCTAATCTGCTATTTCTCATTATTCATTCTAGGAGCTGCAGTTAGAACATGCAAGACAAGCGTTTGCATTGAGGGACAAAAATAAAAGTGGTATGATAACTGGACTGGACTTCAATGACATCATGGTTACCCTTCGCTCGCATATGCTAACTCCATTCGTGGAAGAAAATTTAGTTTCAGTAAGTGTAAAGAAAAGTGCCTTGCATTCAGCATTTACTATCTGTAATGTTTTAAAATGTTCTGCTTCTCTCCTATTTCTCTTCTCTTACCTGTTACCTGCTCTTACCTCTCACTGCCCTGGTGCTACAGTTGATCATCTTCACAACAGAGTGGGCAGGGTAAAACATGGCAGCACTCCTTGGCTGCAGTAGTGGACAAGTTTGGCAGTCCAGTTCACATGCTTAAAGTGCTAGAAGCAGTTTGAATTAGTCTACTATGCTTTCCACTGAGGTAGAGCAAACTGGACTTGGCACAGAAAGCATTAATTTAGGACAAAATAATCTAATTTTTATTTCTTGATATATAGCAGATCACAAAAATGGAGGCTACTTACAGTTTTGTCCTTTTATATACTACATTCTTTTCAGATCAGAATTTTGTAACTCAGTATGTAGATTCTAGAGGTAGAATGGTTGCAGCTCTAATGGTCAGGCAAGATCTGTAGGTAAAGTAATGACATAAAAAATATATAGTATAAAAAAGCATATAAGAGTGAGTGTTATCTGAAATACAAGGTAACACCTCTTATCTTACTATTTTACCTATAAATAGTACCCTGCCTAATGAATAAGGCATACCATCTTCCTTAAAATGTATAGCATCTACTAATTTTAGACTTCTAAATAAATGTAATTGCTGTATTTGGTGCAAAGTCAGTGCCTTTATCTGAAGTGGCATTTACATGCATTTCTCTATTAGAAATAGAGAGTACTAGAAGAATATTTAGTGACACATTTAGTATATGTATCAGCTAAAATGAATAATAATCTACTTATGTTATTATTTCCACATGATTTCCTAATGTTAAATTTTACCAAAAAGTAATATACTGTCCCCTCATGTTTCTATTAAATATACCTAAAATTACAGGAATAGAAAAGTGCCTTTACTTCTTTCCTAATTTGTCCAAATAAATATTTCTGTAATTTGTAGTAAGATGTTGCAAAAGGGTTTAAGGGAACTAACTGCATCCATTTAATTTTTAAAGGTAGCTGGTGGAGCCGTTGCACATCAGGTCAGCTTCTCCTATTTCAATGCATTTAATGCCCTGTTGAATAACATGGATCTTGTTAGGAAGATATACAGTAACATAGCAGGTACAAGAAAAGATGTTGAAGTCACAAAAGGTAAAGTATATTTCCTACATTTTATTAATTTTCTAGTTGTGTCCAATTTTTAATCTGGTGCTGCATATGGTTTAAGGCAAGTCAGGTGCTGCAGTAGTATGCAAGGTTAGGACTACTGTGGAAGAGTTTAATGGGTGATTTTCATCTTTGGGTTAGTAAAGATTTTCAGCTCACTCCTTTAGGAAAAGAACTGGGATTCTGGCCTTGGGGATGTGTTGGCCCTGTTAGTTTGAATGGATAACTGCAAGGCAGTGTATAATTGAGGATTTTACCCCTTCGTGGAAGAGATGCATGATTGCTTAGAAAAAGAAAGTGCTTAGAGAAAGAAGGTACCTAGAGAATGTGATAGAATGGATTAAGCTTGAAAATCCATAATCAGTAATCTACATGTTATTTTAACTGTAGTTACTTTATCTGTTATTAAATCTTCACTGGAAAAATGCTAATGATTTATAATTTCTTAGTTCTTTTTTGCCTGAGTGGTTTTATATATAGCTTTTTTTCTGTTAGGACACAGGTAGTCCCTGTGCACATGACAGGTTGCCGTATTTCCAGTGTTGCTGCAGGCATGACTGAGCTGCTTTTAAAGTCATTTTATGACATATTTTACCACCAATTTTATTGCCTGTATAGATGGGACCAACCAAGTCTATGTAAAAAGCATGCATAGTTCTTTTTTTTTTCCCTCCTTCTTTATTTGGCTTATGCTCATATGCTCAGCCTATGCTCATCATTTCATCCTAAAGGAAAGCTTAAATGCCTATCCTCATTCTCCAAATTATGCAAAATCCGTAAATACACCTTGCTTGGATTTGTGTTGTGAAAAAAAGCTACTGTGTTTTCACTGCTCAGACTTGATTACTGTAGCTTGCCAGTTACATCAAGATTATGTCATGTAATTTGGCTAAATAACTACCTAAGCTTTGGGTTAGTTTGAACTAGCAAACAAAGAAATCTGGACATCATGGCAGTAGATGAGTCAGTTGCCCTTAAAGCTGTGAATAATGGACCATTATTCTGTTCTGTTCTGTTCACTTTGCAGACTTCAGAAATACTCAGAAAATCACAAAATGTGGGTGTGCTTTTATTAAGCTTGCTAGTGTGATGATTTTTGTTGTCTTTGGTGAATTCTTATTGTAAATCAGAGTTGTGGAGTCAGACTTGCTCTATGTTGAAAATGCCTGTTTAAAGATAGATGCTCCCCTAAAGAGACCTTTTCCCTTTGCATTATGAAATTTGCTTCGTGATGATAGATTTTGTTTTTATGATATCTAGGTTATTTGTGAACATTTTAGAGGAAATTTGACAAATAACACAATTGCTTTATTCCTCTTTCCCCTTTAAATCCAGAGGAATTTACCCACTCTGCAATCCGATTTGGACAAGTTACACCACTGGAAATAGATATTCTCTACCAACTTGCAGATTTATACAGTGTTACTGGGTAACATAATTAAATTTATAATTTATAAATCGTTATTTTGCTGTTTTCTGTGTGAAAACCAGTAGTTTTCATTTAAGAAGTTGTGTGTTCCATTGCATTTCATTACAGCAATTTATTCAACGTAAAATGACTCTGGGGTATGCATGGGGTTTTAAGTGAATTTTGTACATCAGGCACAAATTATTAATTGTCATATTATAGGTATACATATAAAATAGCAAAATGGATTACATTGGTCCCAAAAGGCTACAACACAATGGTGTTATTAACCAGAAGTACTGATGATGTTTTGTGTGGGTCTTTAACGCAGGTGAAGTCATGGGTAGGAATACCTAGAAATAGTTTAATTCGTGTATTGCATCCCTTGCTACCAGTAATCAAGAGAAGAACACCCTTCTAACTCCAAGAATTCTTTACTGCAGTGTAGCAGACTTCTTAGATGTGCATTCAAGTATGACAGGTGTTTTGTTTCTTTTTTAACTCAGGTTGTATTCTGTGAGGTGTAGCCAGGAATTCTGTATTGAGTATGTTTGATGTTTTATCTATCAGTAATTTACTTTCCTCTGCCTTGTGTCAAGGCGCTTAACTTTGGCAGATATTGAGAGAATAGCACCACTGGCTGAAGGTGCCTTACCTTACAACTTGGCAGAACTCCAGAGGCAGGTAGGTAGAACTGATGTGTACATTAAATTTGTTGAAGTTATGTCAATATTTACATGTACTTGTGTATGAATAATAAGAATAATGCACTTTAAACAGGTTCCTAACAAGGGAATCGTGCTTTGTGGTTACTGTAAGGGCAGACTATTGAATATGTGTCTAAACAAGATAGTAGATGTGATATTGAAGGATGACCCTTTTTAGATACAAGATTAAGATATATATGTATATGATCACTTACTGTTCACTCCTGAAAAGGCTTTTCACTTCACCAAGTAATCTAACTCTAATAACAAAATTATTTTTGATAGTAAAAAATATGAGCATTAAATGTAAGGGTTACAAATGTGTTCTTTTGTGAGAAATTGGATGAAATTGTGGGCTTAACCATTTATCTAAAATGGTAATTGAATTTTACTATACTTGTCAGCTGTCTGACCTAGACAGAAGAAGGGTAATTTGGATTTGTTGGGACTGATGAAAAGCATAGAATTAGGTGAAAAATATTGGAGTGTGCTTTATTTATTGTTATTAGGGGTGGATCTGATAATTCAGTTCTCTTTTGAACAAATTGCTCATGATACAATTGAACAAATTGGAACATGAAGAACAGACCAGACACTCTTGTTGTCATTGGTAATTAGACATATCTGAGCCAATTATTGAAATTAAGTGTTCAAAACCTGCCTAGTGGTAACAGTCTTCCTCTGGATTCCTGGAGGCGAGAATGATGGAATGTGTTGACACAGAAATGTGTATGCAGCATTATCCAGACTATTGAGAAATATTTTTTATTAAGTTTTGTAATTACACTCCTAACAGCTGACTTTGTTTTTAATTGGTGTCTTTGTGGCACTTATCTTTCTGAGCAGACAAAGTACTAACTTCTGTTATTTTATACTTCAGAATTAACTTTGTAGTTTGGCACTGTTGTAAAATGAGCACATTAATAAAAGTTGGACTCATCACTAGAACAGAATATACTCTTTTCACACTCATAATACATTGTATTTTCATCCTATTCTACATTCTGTGTTGAGAGAAGACAGGAGACAGCAAAGTAATTCCATTTTCCTTGTTTTATAAGAAACAATCTTTTACTAGACCTTATACTGGTTGAAACTTATCTTATTTAACTGTATTGATAAAATGAAAACTGTTTCTTTGTGGAAGAGAGAATATCATTCCAGTGAGGTTCAGCTGTCTCCGGAGACGGAAAATAAGTCTGTAATCACTTTTATGTGACTTCAAAATTCCTTATTAAAGAAAAGTCTAAATTCTGTCCTTGGTGGAAATGGTAATTAGTCTGCTTTCAACTGTGTTTACTTTATTGTCAATTTTTTCACTGTGTAAGATTTTCTTATAGCCTAGCAGCTGAATATCCTATAGCGATGACAGCTACAGTAATTTTCTGTTTATAAATATTCATGATCTGAAAGCTATAGCATTAATTACATTCATTTACATATCCATCTGAACACACAAGTAAACTGTAAACTTTGTGGACACTTACATAGTAATGTAAAAATGCCATTTCCTTCACAAATAATTTGATTTTTGACACCCGCTGACGTATTCATTAAGATTAATGTCTCAATGTAATGACTGGATTTTGACGAGATGTCTGTGGAGCTTAGAAGAAAAAAGAATAACCTTCAAGCAACTAAAAGAAAGCAGGTGTGCTAGACTAAGAGTAATTTTTTGAGGAATGAAGAATCAGTCCTGCTTCTAAGGATTTTTTTGGTATTATTACTGCATGTGTCTTCTATTTATAAGGATCAAAAGAAATATCTCTATATTTTAGAATTTATTTATGTGGCTATTTTGTTCTTACTGTCATGTTTCTTTTTTTAGATCAGGAAAATTTAGTGTTCTGAAACTAATGAGGGCATTCAACAGATTTATTGCTTGTATTTGCTTGTAAAGGCAGTATGCTTGATTTCTGCTTTTTTTATGCTGGTCCACATGTGCAGCTTACAGTTTTGATCCTACCCAGACTTTTTCTATTTGGGTACATTGTTGAGGGAGGAAAAGTACTTCTGGAAGGAAATGGTGGCAGCTGTATCTTTTCCTTCTGTGGAAAAACTGTATAAAATGTAATTCATGGGATTTTTTTCAGATGATGATCCTATCTCAAGCTCAGAAGCTTTTGTCCCACATTGCATACATACAGTGTAATGTTTTGCAATAAAGGCAGGTTTTTGCACATCCAGTGTAACACCAGTGCAAACAGAGCAGCTTATGCTGAGGCCCATGCTCTCTTTCTGTGGATATTCCACTTTCCAGAGCTTCAGGAAACTGAATGTTAATTTAGTTCAGTAGCCTTGGTGAGTAAGCTGTGAAATGTCCATGTGACAGTGATAATCTTTGTGGAGAATTCATACTGGAAATTAGAGCAAAGCCCCCTGTCCCAGTCTGAGGTCTGTTTACCTTCCAGCTGTGCTGTCAGGACCACATCTGCTAATGGTACAGAGTGCTTTTAAGAAAAACAGAGTTTGTTTGAGAAACAGGCTTTACTCTCTAGCTTAGTAAGGTATTTAAAAGGCAGTATCTCAGCCACTTACGTAACCCAGAAAAATTTATACTGTTTAATATGCATGATTTACTTGTATTTGGAAGAAAATTTGGCCCATCTTGCATACTTTATAGTGCAAGTTTGTGAACACTTACATCTTAATCAGTTACCTTCTAATAATCTTCTGATAATATAATTTAGTCTCTGCAAATATTTTCTGTGGAGATTTCTATTTATTTAAAACACTTAAGACATTTATAGTAATGTATGTGATCAAAGTGTGTGAGAGCCTCATATCTGTGAATTACCAACTGCCTGAAAAAGTCTTGTGGAGAATACTTCAGGGAATATGTGACTTTTTGCTTACTTGGAAGACATGAAATATCATTTTTATGCTTTGTATTAATGTATATGTAATCTTAAGGTATATTGCGTGCTGATAGATGCTGTCAGTGAGATACTGAATTCCTTTTCAGATATTGAATTTTATTTGAGCCACAAGTGGGTTCCATGCTTCACAAATCCACAAACAAAACGAAAAGTAGCAAAGTTTATTTGAGTTTCTGTCTTTTTCTTGGCCACATTTGTTTCAGTTATACCACAAATATGTAAGGAAGAATGTTTTCTGAAAGGACTATTTGAAAAATATGCTTCATTCATTAGGTGTAATGGAAACTATATAGTAATTTCATTTTTTTTTTTAACCCCTTGATAGCATTAAACTACCAGTTTTTATCAACTTTTTATCAAATTTTTAATCAAAATTTTTATTAAAAATTGGCTTTGTAATGTTATAAATGCCAATTCACTGTCATCTTTGATTTCCCATGCAGTTCTTCAAGCATTCTTCAAGCATTTTTTTTCTTTTCCTCACACAGCAATCTTTTGGAGATTTAGGCAGGCCCATCTGGCTCCAGATAGCTGAGTCAGCTTACAGGTTCACTTTGGGCTCAGTTGCTGGAGGTGAGTAATGTTTCTGTTTTCAAGCTTGGGTTAGCTTGACACTATTGCCAGATCACTTCTGGTTGTGCCGTTCCCTTTCTTTATCATCACTTATATTTTAGTATCCCTTCACAGTCCTCTGAAACTCTGCTCCAGTAGGGAATTTCCTTACTGGTAATTCAGGTTTTTTCTGATTGGTTTTCTTTGTTCTGTGCACCTTGTTTTATGTAACAGTGTAATACATTCTCCGTGATACTTTTTTCTATACCTTCTGTATTGTCCTTTCTCACTTCGAATATATCAACGATCTTACCTTGTAGATTCTTTATGTTTAAATAAATGTTGTAGAAAATAATTGTAAGAGTTATGTACTACACCAGCAGTGATGCTGCAGAAATAAGACTCCAAATGCTTTCTTACAGCTGTTGGTGCTACTGCAGTGTATCCCATAGACCTGGTGAAAACTCGGATGCAGAATCAACGCTCCACGGGTTCAGTCGTAGGAGAGTTGATGTATAAAAACAGCTTTGACTGCTTTAAAAAAGTTTTGCGTTTTGAAGGCTTTTTTGGTCTTTACAGAGGTAAGTGAATAGTAAATATATATCTCAAGTTGGAGATTTTCTGCCTTTTTTAATACCTCAACAGGCAGTTTCTTTTAGGGAAACCAGGCAACTTGATACCGTGTACAATTTCACTTCTGTTTCATAGAGCTGAATATTTATCTTTTATCTTGAGCACTGTTCATCAGAAACAATTGCAGGGTAAAACTGGGCATTTCTTGTTACTGATTTGATCCTTGCTCCTTAGGTTTTATAAAGTCCTAATTTCTGGTTGTGAAATGTGTTGTGGACGTGATTGTTACCTCACAAACCGAGGACTGTAACTTTTAGCTGGAGGTAAACATTGGGAGCAGATTAGCATCTGAGGAATAAAGATCCATCTCACTGCAAATTCTTTCTGTTGAGAGATGAAAGACATTGATTTGGAAACATTCCTGTTAGACTGGATACCAGATCTTATGCCTCATACTTTTGCAGGTAGTGGAACTTGGTTTATGATTTTATTCTGTGAACAAGAAATTGCATCCTGCTGTGTTATTATCTTGTTCTATTTTACTTTTAAATAGCAACAGTGGAATTCATAAAAGTAATTTAAAAAAAAAAAGAAAAATTCTCTTATAAAATGAACATTAAGAATTCAAAGCAACTTCTAATCAGTTTTATCAGTTATATTGGAAGCTATGTTAGATCTTGTTTTAGCTTAGGAGAAAATTTTGAAATGGCTTTTATCACATCAATAAAGTAACTTACACAGAGGGTACATGCTAGCCAGTCATCTGAAACTGATATTTAGTTGATTTCTCTATTTTTTTCTCTTCACATAACTTAATGAAGTGCACAACTTTCATAAAGATTAGTAAGTTATTTATTAATTGGCATATTTTTTAAGTTGAAGCAAAGTCAGTGACTCCTGTGATGGTTGCAGCCTTTTTTTGCACTTTGCAGTGTGTTCTGTTGATTAAGATATTGGACAGTGTTTTTGAAGGATGTGATCTGACAAGTTTTTGAGTGCAATAGTCTGTGGATACTGGCTAAAGAGTTTTTGGTAATTTTACAGGATTTTCCTGTGCAGGCTAGTGGAGGGAGGGATATGTCAGCAGAACTGTTAATGAAATACCTGTGATCTCTGTAAATTCTGTCTTGGTGGTAAATTGTATTTCCTTTTTTGTTGCTAAATCTTTCACAAAAGCAAATACACCTTGGTTTACATTAATGACTTTCTATAGTGCTACTCCATAGTATACCTTGCTTTAGCTGTCAACTCCCCAACCAACATTTTTGCACAGCAGCTTCTAAAACTGGTATTTTGTTATTTTTATTTTTGTTTTCTGACATTACTCAAACCTTTTGAATTAAAGGCTGATTCCATTGATGAGTTACAACCAGTGCTATACAGTTCAGGAAAAATGTGCTTGTTTGAAAGCCTTTAAGCTTGTTAAACTTTTTAAGAGTCTGTTTAATAATTGTCTTTTAAATTGATTAGCATAAGAAATTCCAGTAGTTGTTTCAAAAATGTTAGTTAATGGTCAGCATGTTGCTAAGGTCTTGGACTCATACTAAACTGAGCAACAGAAACATTTGTGGAATTGACTGTAGGTCTGTTACTAGGTTATTATATTACAGAGCTGGGTAATCCTAATTGTGTTGTAATATATAACCATACAATGTAGTAATTTACTACTGTTTACATTAGTTAAGAAGTAGATCTGAATGCACACTGAGAAGTGTGCATTTTTAAATAAAAACTTGTAAATTTTGTTCAATAAAATGATGACACCTCTGAATCCTTCAGAACTAACAAAGTATCTTATAAGGCCCCTCACTAGACCATGCAGGATCTTAGGTTCTCTGTGTGTGCCCAGCAAGTTCATCAGTATAAGAGGGAGTGGGGGCATTGCCTTGTGGTGTTTTCTCAGCCAAGGTGTTTAGGGTTTTTAAAGTGTTGGCAGTTCAGAGCTGAATTTTCTTTCCATGATAGATTAAGAGGTTCGGGTTGAGAGAGCATAATTTTTTTTTTTTTCAACCTTTCTTTGTATTTGATAAACACCTTTCCTCAGCACAGTAAATCTGTAAATCTCACTCAAAATATTATGTTGGAAGAAAACATGATAATGCATCTAGTAACTGCTGTATTTTCTATTTAGGAGTGTTTGCTCTGGCTTCCTTTTAAGGAAGTAATATAAAAATTCTGCAGGCCAAGTACTTTTGATAATTTTGAATATTTTAAATGAATTTTTAGCTATTTTCATTTAGGAGATAGTAGAAAACTGCACCAATACTGTTTTGTTGTTGATACTTGATATAATTAGCATAGGATTTTTTGGCAAACACTGTTGACAAACTGATATTCCCTAACCATGGAATAGTATCAGGAAGTGACTACTTGGAATGAAAATAAACCTTTTAAGTTTTGTAATCTATACATCTGCCAAAATGACTGGGGAGAAAACGGATCTAAAAAGAACAGGTACTGCTACAGTCTGGTATGTAAGGAAGTTAAGACTGCCACCTACTGATTTTTTTCTAAAACCTGTTAGTTCCTGGAAAAGTGTATGTGCTTTTGTCAAATGACAGTTCATTTTGATAGTAGCTATTGTCTAGGAACAAGGGCCTTTACAAAATTGGTTTCTGTCCACTAATGCTTCCTCACGGTGAAATAAAAAACACTTAATAGTAATAGGGATTAAAGAAGTTCATGCTACCATATTGGACTGAACAAGAGAAAATCCTTCATATCCTTAGTTGACTGGAAGCTTCAGAAAACTCAGGTTAGTGACTCAAGGAGAAATTAGTTGATAATTTGTTTATAGTCCTGTATATATCACAGTTACTGTCCTGTTTTAAGAAGTAATTGCCAGCTTTATAGGAAAATTATATTAAGGAGCTAAAAAAGTTAAGTGTCCTCTTCCAAAGAAGACATATCCAAGGTATGTGTTCAGTCCTTACCCTTTTTTTTCTTCAGTACAGCAAGAGTCTTGTCTTGGTTGTTGAAGGCAGATCTGGTCACCTGCTTTATTGCCATTTTCAACAGAAATCTTAATATAGAAGTGTATTGGTATGAATATGCAGTGCTCTAGCAGCATCCCATACATAAATGCCATCCATCTCAAAGGATATCCGATGTACAGAGAGGCATTTCTGTAGAGCTCTTATAAAATACTAGTTTCTGTATTAGGAAGATAATGTTGCCTTATGATGTCTTTGTTTCTATAGGCTTGTTACCACAGCTGATAGGTGTTGCTCCAGAAAAGGCTATTAAGCTAACTGTACGTATCTTTTTTTTTTTTTTCTGGCATCCTTTTGTTTGTTAACATACACAGGATTTATTTCCTAAAATGTGTGAAAGATGACCACTTACAAGCACTCTAATATATATGGTTATGTATGTACTTGAAATGTGTTAATAAGGAGGAAAAATAACTTAAAATTGTGTGTAATGTGTATTGTATCTTTATTAGGTTAATGACTTTGTCAGAGACAAATTTACTAAGAAAGATGGTTCCATTCCATTCCTTGCAGAGGTCCTTGCTGGAGGCTGTGTAAGTATCCTTTCTGTATGCCTTGAAAAAATTGATTCTCAGTCTTGTGCAGTATAGTTGGAATGATACTTAATGGGTGTGCCTGGAATGATACTTACTGGGTGTGCTTTGTTGATTTGAACAGAAGTCTTTTTTTTTTTCTCCAAGTCATGAGAACTAAAGAGGTGTGCTACTGCTGCTTGGAAAGCTTTGCATACTTGTGAGTTGAATTCCCTTATGAGCTTGAACAGCTTCTTTAGGCCCTGTTTCTGACTTGCAGGTTCAGCAGTGGCTTTATTCACAAAAGGCTAAAGCTAGGGTGTCTTTTCTGCCTTTCTGTACTTTTGCTTGGGTTGGCATTCATGGTCAGTTTGGAAAGATACAGGTAATCCTTGAGCATGTATGAACCCAGCATATTTGTGTTTCCTTTGGTGGGGCAGCAGGGAAGGTAGAACAGTTTAAAAATATCTATTTTTGGCTGAAGATTTTAAGAAAATAAAGAAATAGCCTCTTAAACGAGCTCTTCGTGAACTTTTTCTGTTTGACAAAATGTGGAAAACCTGAATCAGTTTACTTTTATCTTTCATGTAAAAGTATGCTTAAATTTTCTGTTTAAATGACTTCATATAAGATGTAGCTACCTTACTTGAGATGCTAACCACATCCACACATAAATAGAGTTCAAAACTGTGTTGTCTCTGAGGGCTGGAGTTTGTTGCATCTCTTATCAATCTATAAGTGGTTTGAAATTATATTTGGTAGATTTTTTTTTTTGTTGTTTTGCACATTGGCTAATTTAACTTGTGGGATTCTCCAACAGCTGTTAAACCTATAAAATGTTTAAGGCTTGTGTTAGGTTTCTTTTGTAGCAGAGAACACTAATAACTTCCAGTTGAGTAGGCTGACAGGCTGGTATAAAACCTCCTCAGCTTACAACAAAACCTGGGGCAGAAAGGTTGTTGACCTCTGCAAACTTTTAATTCAAAGAAGCAGCCCTGAAGGGAGGCTGCTTATAGTTCTGCCTGATTGAATTTGTCAGCCTGGTACATGCTTGAGTCTTCACCTGTCAGTGTACAAAGTATTTTCTGAGAAATGTGAGAAAGCAGCTGTGATGTGTAGCTAGCAAAAAAGTAACCTTTTTCTGGAAAGCTTAATAACACAGAAAGCATACAGGTCATTTCTAATAGAAATTAATATAAATCATTAGTGTTTATCTCTGTGTTGTGGTTAAGTTCATAATTAAAATCCAACATCTGATAATAAGCTTCATTATTTTACATTGCTTTGTACTGAAATGTGTAATATTAAATTCAATCTACATTAGAAGCTTTCCTGCTTGCTGGTAGGTACTCCTTTTTCTAAATATCTCATCTTCCTGTGTGAACATGCAAAAAATGGGGAGAAATCTGAGTTTCAGTTGAGATTTGGATGTTTCTGTGAAACTGAGCAGATTTATAATCTGTCCAGACACAACCCTTTCCTCCAGCTTGACTGTCTTAGCTGCTATTGTCATCTCCTTTTTCAAGATAATATTTACTTCACTCAGTCTGGGAGAATTTTAAACAAAGCTGGCCTTTGTGGGAGAGGAGTTGGCCACAGTTTAAGAACCACAGGGATGTTCATTTCTTTGCAGCCTCCTCTGGATCATCTGATGTCCTACTGGTTGATGACTTTTCTGTCTGTACTGCTGCTCTAGTTCCATTTCAACAATTTCAGTTTCTTGGCAAGCCTGTGAATTTTGTTCTTAAAGTCTGAAAGTATCAGCTGACTGCAGCAGTAGCAAGTTGGTGTGTCAGTCTTTCTGGTCCTCAGTCCCAGCTGTATTCTCTGCTGACTTGCTTGGAAATAATACTGATCTTTGCAGTTCTGGTGTCCATTGTATACTGGTTTTCTACAAAATACTGTAAGACATAACCAACAGCTACATCTGAGGTAGTGCCACAGGTATGCTTGGTCCATTTCTTTGTGCTGGGCCATGCAAGACTTTCTGTTTGGGTGATGCTACCTTTTTGCTCTGATTTTCCCTTATTCTATTCCTTTGCTCTCTGATAGTGTAAAATGATGGGTTAGTGTTTGAGTTTTATACATAACAAAATTATTTTCAGCATCTGGATTTGGGTAACTTGGTTTTTTGTGGCTTGCCTTTGTTGTTTGGCACAGAAATATTTTGTGAAAAGTACACCGTAAATATAGTCTAAATTCAAAACATGCTTTTCACCTGGTTATACCATCAGAAGAAACAGAATTATGCCCATATGTAAGTCTCAGAAATATACTTAGTGCTGTCTCTGACCATCACTTTCCTGTGTTCAGTGTTGAACCTTCTGATTTCCAATAATAATGCACTTTTTAATAATTTCTGGTATGGAACTCTTAGTGGATGAGCAACCCATATTTTCAGGCATTTTGTAGTTTCCAGCAGAGGCCTAAGTGACCTTGGAAGGCCCACCATTTTGTGAGCCAGACAAAAGCACATTGTGCATGCCACAGTCCTCAATCAACCAGGAACAAAAAAAATTTTTTGTGAGGAAGTGGAGGCATCTTGGGTCCAGCAGACCTAGCAAATTCTCCTTCTGGATGGCAGTGCCCTGTCGAAGCCTCCCCATGATGTTACAGTATTAAAACACCCACACATGGGGACAGGTGAAACCTTTGGCATTAGGACAGCAGTGACTCAAGGACCTCCAGAGCTCTTCAGTATCCTCAGCTCTGGAGTGTCTGCAAGAAGTGCTAAGCCATATAGCAGAGAGGCTGCCCACAGGCATGTGCCTCCTCCAGAAATGGGAACTCCAAGAGACTGGGTCTCTTTGCCCAAAATCTGACTTCCCAGGCTCCAGTTATTCTCGGCTCCTTTAAGGTTATGGAAAAAAACTCCCGTTCCCAGTCAGAGGAAACGTCTTTGTTCTGGCAGCCGCATGCAAAGTCCGTAGCTCAGCTGCCCCTCTCTTGGCTTTTTCTTCCTTGCTGCGGGGCAGGGACCTCCCGCAGGCAGCCGGTGCCCTGTGCTCCGGGAAACCTGCCTGCCAGCCAGGCAAATGTCATTGGGAAGTGCAGGGTCTGCTCTCTCAGCGCCCACACAGTCCCAGCTGCTCCCAAGCTGTGGCTGTGTTTGAAATCCTCCGAACAGCTCCGTGGGGCAGCGGTCGGGTCATCCCTGTCAGTGAAAGGGCTCCGGTCCCTGGTGGCTGAAACCGATACCCCGGCTTCCTGCCTTCCCCAGGGGATGCTGCTTTGGTCAGCAGCAGCAGCGCGATCCACACCAAGGCATCTTCAGAGAAAACAGTTTCTTTCCCTACTGTTAATGTTATTAATTGAATTACATTTCATCTTAATTCAGCGATGAACCTGCATTCCTGCCTTTGGAGCTTCCAGCTGCCCTTAGCTTTGAGTTGCAGGGGTAGTGGATGAGGTGCTTTGCTGTATCCCGGCAGCAGCGGGAAGCAGCGAGCAGATCCCTGGTAGGGACAGTGCTTCCCAAAGGGGTTACAGACGTGACACATGTGAGTACATGGTGAAGGGCAGGGTGCTGCAGGGCAGCTCTTGGTCCTCAGCTGGGGAGCGATGCTAACATAGATGTGTAGTGCTGTGTAATTGATTCCTAAGTACTGCTACAGGAGACAAAAGATGCTGTGATTTGCAGCTGTAATCCCTATGAGTTACACAGGAAAAAATTGGGTTCTTCCCATCAGTGCATGGTGTTTAGTATTTTGAATGGACGAGTCCTGTTCCATCAGAAAGATGTTTCCCATTTGTGCTGCAAGGAGGAAAAGGACGTTGGATGCCAGGCAGGAAAGGTCTGAGAACTCTTCTTGGAAGTGTAGGCCACGTGTGTGTTGATGGTTAGGGTGGGGTGTGTGTATGTCTGCACATACATGTAGAGAGATGTCCTAATTTACCACTGATTTAAAAACTCTTGTATGTTTAAATATTCAAAGTAACATTAGTCCAAATATTTTGGTGTATTTGTAAAAATAATTTTTATGTGTACTGATACACACAAACATATATAGGCTTATCAGGCAATAGGAAATGTGTCATATTTGTTTTTTAAAAACTAATTTTGTTAGTGGTTTTATTTAACAAACACAAAAATATGGAAATACATCTTTCAGTACTTTTTCTTCAAAATCCTGAAGGTATTCTACTTCTTTTAATATACTTGAAAGATAAGGTTAGAAGCAGAACTAAACTGCTTTGTCTTGATTTCAACTGCGGATGCATAAAGTTAGGGAGAAATTTATTGGGTAGTAAAAGTGACAGTAAGCTTTCTGTAGGTGCATGAACAGCAATGGCTTTGCCTTGGGGAAGAAGTGCAAGTAATTTTGATGTTTTTAAACCAGACTGTTTTAAGTGACATCTTATTTTAGCTGCTTGTTTGGGTCATAGTTGTGGTCCAGGATGTGGTGGTTTCAAAGAGGAAGGAAGGGCTTGAAATAGGCCTCTCCCCCTCTGTAGCTTTTGCCTCTCGGGTAGAATTGGAAAGGGCAAGAGGTCTCATGTTGCAGGGTCATTTGTGTATTTCCTTCAGCCTTTGGCATGTCATGGGGCGTTTGCTGTGGGATCTCAAACTACATCTTTTCTCTCATAACCTTTGCTGTCAGATTTAGTTCCTTTATTTGCTCCTTGTAGAGTTATTTTACATGACATTAAGGTTAAGTAGAAGCTTTTATTACTGGTATTCTTGATGTGTATGAATAACCTCCATTCAGAAACAAATTTGTCAACCTTTTTTAAAGTGTCTGTTGTAATTTATGTGTGAAGGGAGGTTTTTGTGTGTGGGGGTAAATCTAGATTTAGTGTGCCTTCTCCAAAAGAAATTCAAGGACTGTGATATATACTTCTGTGTGTACACGGGAGCGTGTATTTAACATAGGTAGCTGACAGCTGAAGCAAGGCATTTTGAAAAAGAATGATGATGATTGCCAGTGACTTGCACAGAAGTGTGGAGATTTGTGTTGCAACTCTGCACACTGCCAGTTCATTTTTATTTGGAGATGCTTTGTGTCATTCTCCCCTGCACCTTCTTCTTCTGAGGAGTGCTCTTCCTCTGCTCCCAGGCAGCGCCCTCCTCCACCTCACACTTTCTTCCTCAGATAGATAGGCAACCATTCACTTGAAGCAAGCAAACATTTTTTTAAAAAATGCACAATGAAAAAGTAGGTTTTCTTGTGTTACATGTTCTGTATAAAAATCAATGCTTTTCTTACCTTTCCTTGCAATACACCTAAGGACCTGACACATTTGTGCAGCTCCAGTGAATTCAGTGCTCCTCTTCTCGTGAATCAAATCACTGCTGCACAGAGAAGTTTGCCAAGCTCCAAAGTATGAGAGTATGAAAAGCTGAGACTTGGGTAGAAGTAGATAGTGATATCAGGGAATGTTTAACTGGGCATCTTGACAGCTATGGCTGTTTTTGAGAAAGCTGCCTGTTGAGAAGTTTGTCAGCGCTGTGAATACTCACTGTTCAAAATGTTAATATGATTAAAGAACTTTTCAAGTGGCTTTCTACTGGTTATACAACTGTATGTTAGGGTTTTCCTTATATTTTATTTGTATCGGTACCCCAGTCATCAAGTCATATTTTGGTATAAATATTGTTGCAGTATATAATTCTGTATTAGCTGACTGCAATCCATGACATTGTATATATAACCAGTATTACTACTAAATCATTAAAATGTGTTGTGTTTAGAGTCTTCTCTTTTAATTTCTGTATCAGAAGAGGCCTGTTGCTGATTTTAAAGGTAGGCAGTTGTGCACCAAGGAGAAGAGCATGTTAATTACAGGAAGACTGAATTCAGTGTAGAAAATAGAAATGTTTACGAATTGGCCTATTTGTCTTTCTGTGGTGGGTGTCAGGCAAATAGGAAGAGTTATTTTGGCTGCTCTGCAGGATGTGCTAATTTAGAATATTAAAAATAAAAACTAGAATTTCATATATATATGTAAACAAAGAATGCATATTTAATAGATAGGTAGCATGTATTGTCTAGAAAGACTGAATTTCTAGCTTAGTGCCTAAATTTGAAGTTATTTGGTTTTTTCTTTAATGCATTGTATTATGTAGTAAGAACATTCTGCCTAATATTTTATCTACGAAATTACTTTTTAAAATTATGTAGGGAAACAATAAACATTTGGAAATGGTTTTCTGTTTAATGCAACACAAACAATAAAATCCATTATTGTTTAGTAGAACTTTACAGATGAATGTTTTTAAAGTTTTGTTTAGGTTGGAGCTTTGCCATTTGACAGCCATTTCATCTTGCATGGGTAGGAACGTATGAACTGTGAAGGAAAAATGAGATGAGTTGTAAAGAGTCTGAAGAATAGCTTTGGACACAAGTGGTGTCAGGTAACTGAGAAACTCAGTGCAGAGAAGGAACAGAGGAGATGGGATCAGGCTGGATGGGCTGGGAGTTCCAGTGATCTTCCTGATGGTTGCAGTAAATGTCCACAAAAAAGTAGGCTTTGATTTTCTTTTGGAAGGGTGAAGAAGTGAGGGAATAAAGTGAAGGTTAACAAACTAAACCAGTTATTTGAGTGGAGTGTTAAAGGCAGTAACTACTAAAGTGAGATAATTAAACACAGGGGTTGATCTCCCACTGTTTGGGTTTATGGCTTAGTAAAGCCATACAAATGGTGATTTTAAATATAAGTATTGGATGAAATAATAAACTGAGCTTGCAATAGAAGGATGGCAGTGTGCTCAGTAAAGGTTAGGCACTTACCTGATGCTCAGTCAGTGAAGATTTTGATGTTTCATGCCCCCTATCCTGTAGATACTACCCAGGTGCATGGATTCTCAGAGCTGTTGAGATTTCCAATGCTCTTTTGTCACAAGTCTAGAATAATTCAAGTTAGCAAATTCTAAGCCATGCTTCAGGGCTAATCTCAAGTTTATCCTGCCTGCTGCTGAAGAGAGGAAGATTGTGTTAAAGGCAGAGAGGATTAAGGTTCATTAGTTTGGAATCAATTAGCAAAGAGTACCACATATGCAGTCCAGGAGGTGCTGTAGCAGACAAGTGATTCTTTCCTTCACACAAATGCCCGCAGCATCGCAAAGAGAGTTTATTTCCTGGGCAATTTAGAAGTGGAAAAAGCCTTAATTGCAGATATTCTGCATCTTTTTCCTTCACTAAAATTTGATGGGTTGGAGGAATATATCAGAATTAAGAGAAGTTTTTAAATTGTGGTAGAAATACTATTTAAAGTTGGCTGTATGCAAGTGTTTATATGCCATAAAATTTAAGGAACTAGTTTTAATTTTTAAATGAAAAAAGGTGGTTTAGAAAGAGGGGAAAAAGAAAGTTTAATGAACTTGAGCTGTTTTGTGATGAACCACACACTTCTAGAGAAGTGAATGGTAGTACCTACAGCAAACCAGGGAGAAATCTGAACATGTCATTTTAAGTAGGTTTACATGCTTCAGAAACTGAACTGTCATATTGAATCTCTCTCAAATCTGAAACACAATTCTTTGAAAGTCTTTGGTTAAAGTGTAGAACACGAGGCAGCTCCACAACACTGCTGCTAGGATCCAGAGGGTCTGCACCTTCAGCACTGCTAGCAGAAAATTACCTGCGTGTAAAATCTGCCACGCTCAGCTCAGGGAAAGTTACAACTCCCCTTTCTATCTGGTATCATATTTTGAGGTGTAACTCTTTCATATTTTGAAATGCTACTCTTTTATATTTTGTTTCCATTTAGGATTATTAGAGGCTGCTGAACAAAACTCCAAACACCTTTTCTAATAATTTAAGATTACATCATTACTGCAAATTTCCCTTTAAATAACAGGTATTCTTTATATGTGTTTGATGCTATGGTAGTGGAAGTCTAATCTAATGATTATTGCTTCGTATTTTGTGTAACACCTGATAGACCTTTAAACACAGCCAAGACTACTGAAAAGTGATGTCAAGGAGAAAAGCAAAGACAACCTGAGTGAATAAACCTCTGTGTATTATAAGCATGAAAACGTCAAACTTTATTTTATACAGTTCTATGCTTTCTGATTCAGGGCTTTTAACTTCCAGACAGGTGTTTAATTAAATACCTCTCGCCTACTTGTACATGAGGATATCAGGCAGTGGAGTGAGAAGCACTCAGCACCTTGCAAACATCAACCTGTTGCCACATGCTCTGGTAAAACACTGAACATTCTTTGTCTTTGGGTTTGCAGGCAGGAGCTTCCCAGGTCATCTTCACTAATCCACTGGAGATTGTCAAGATCCGGTTGCAGGTAGCAGGGGAAATCACCACAGGACCCAGAGTCAGTGCCCTCTCTGTTATAAAAGATTTAGGCCTTCTTGGTCTTTATAAGGTACGTATTTCTACTATGAGTGGCTTCATTGTTGTATGTTTTATGCTAAACTTGTACCTTGTAGAAACAAAAACTGTTAAAACCGAAAAAACCTTTTGAACTTAAAACCAATCTCTTCCTGCAGGGCAGCCCCACAGTGGAAAACTGAAGAAAACCCACTTCTATATTAATGGCAGTGGGATACAAAAAAATACTCCCCCATTCTATCCTTTAGGCTTTTATGCCAAGCTGCAGGGAGTCCTGTATTGCAGACCTGCTGGCTTCTGGCACTGATCATTTCATTTGGTGGGGTTTTGTGAAAAGTTTCTTTAGCTTTCCCTGTGTGTTTTCCTTACATTTATTTTGAATCTGGTATCTCTGTTGTTATCTTTGCAGCAGGATATTCTGTTTGTCTTAATAATTTGACATCAGTGAAACAGTAGTGGAGTTTAGTAGGATTCAGATTTTTAAGAAGTTAAGTGGTAGGATTTGTCAATAACGAGTTCCACTTAAAAAAGACCCATACTGTACTGTACTGCAGCAGAATGCCAGTCAACAGATTCCTTCCCTGCAGGTGTACTTACTACCATCATTACAGATCAGGTGTAATGGAGCAGAAGCTATTAGTTTTCTTAAACAAGGAAGAGTATTTCTTCCTGTATCTTCTTCCAGTGCAAGGGGTAATACGTACATTCAGCAGTTACAGCAGCTGTGCACTTACAGAACACTGCTGTACATGATTTGTCCACAGACCTGCAATAATGCTATAAAAACGTGCACATTTATTTTTACAGCTGAAGCTTTTGTTTTGAATCAATAGATGGGATTCGTGACCATTACATTTCCTACAGATCACAGGTGTTCTGGTACATGGGACCAAATCACCATCACTGTTTGCAGTCCTTAAACAACTGATCTTACTAAAAATTCCACTGTTCTTTAGAATTGCATTATCATTTGTGAATAACTGAAAGAACTTTTAGAGCAGGGAGTATCTTCATGAAAATCACTGAAGGGACAAGTTGCTCTTTATGAGGTCTTTGGCTTGAGACATACAAAGTTTGTAATGAGTGCTGTTTGCTACTGTAACTCCTGGGTGAGGAGGCTGCTGGCTTGGAGTATTCTGGTTGAGTATTTCAGCCAGGAGTGGGTGTTTTGTAACGTGCATGCTACTAGGATATGCAAATGAGCTTTTTTTGGACAGATCAGTGTTTATTTGAGCTTTGCGCAGAAGGAGTAATTTTAGTTGGCTCATGACTGAAGTTACTAAAAGAAGATTATATATAGTTTATTACGAGTATTCCACTGTTTCTGCAGTGGTGCAGTGGCTACAAAGGAGGAACTCTCAAATGCCAGGTTGTGGCCAGGAACTACTCCTTGCAGTATTGTCATGGCCCACTAGTTTTCTATGCCTGCATCTTCCCTTGACTAAAAGACTCCCATTTTGCAGCAGTTTCCCTCTTGTGCCTTCCAGTGAAGCTTCTTCAGTCAACCAGATGATGGTCTGATGATCACTGTGAGGTCTTAAAGAGTCCTCACCAAGATTTTAGTAGGGCTTTTGTGGAAATAATGGCATGCAAGGACTTGTCTTTCTGCTTTCATGGTTGGGGGCTCTTGTCAGCAAGATGTAAGGACAGATCTTTGCCACTTTCTTCACCACATTTGGACACATCATATCTAAAAGGTATTTATCCTAAGTACTGATGTCAGGATTGAGGGCTCGTGTATTGCTTACAGAAATGAGATGTGAACCTTGAATCTTCTTCCAGAAACTTACTTTAGATGTGCCTTATTCTTGTTTCAAGTTCAACTCTACATCTGTTTCCTGAGACATTTTGTTATGTACCTGGTAGGTCAAAAGTGTTGGTACCTCCCAGCCTCAGGCTGCCTGCTGGGGGTCAGTTTTTCCATTATTTACAAAATCTATTTGTATGATGTCTCTTTTCTGTGTGACAGGGTGCCAAAGCATGTTTCCTCCGAGACATTCCCTTTTCTGCAATCTACTTCCCAGTTTATGCTCACAGTAAACTGATGCTTGCTGATGAAAATGGCCGTGTGGGAGGCCTTAATCTCCTTGCAGCTGGAGCCATTGCAGGTAATTTTGCAGAATGTTTTCTAGAAGTACTTTTTATTTTTTCTTCTTCCTTTTAGTGAGTAATAGTTAATATTCATTCAGTAGCCCCATATAAAGGAGGAGTACTGTACCATTGTATCTGATTTAATCTAAATTTGATCGCTGTAATCCTTAGTGGGAGGTGATGTAAATTTGATCACTGTTATCCTTAGTGGGAGGTGATGTAATTTTGATGAGAGCTAATTGCATTTGCATAATGTGGATAAACAGAGTAACGCAGCTCAGCAACTTGTACTCAAATTTGATCTGTCTGTCTCAATGGGGTTTTACTTGTTACTGTGCTCTCAGAGTTGAAGGCTAATTTGAATCTTTGATGAACATGAGATAGCATAAAATCTAAGAAGAAAATGGTCTATCTAGTTTTAGATTCCTGAATAACTTCGAGGAAACTTTGTTCAAACATAATTGCTAAAAACAGAGCATTGTTTTGTAAAGTAGCTAAAGTATCATACTCTGAAATTTACAGTATTTTAAGGCTTCTCAAAAATCCTTAGCATAAAGCAAATAAGCAGCTGCTATAAAAAGCTTTTTTTCTAAATGGCAAAACATGTAAAAATACTACACGTGACCTGTAGTGGTGGGTATTTAAAAATGTGGGCACAGCTGGCCAGATTCTGTGCTGATGAGTAGATCACTAGAATGAAAACCAGGTGTTTGCAGCCCCTCCATCATGGTTGGAATATGTGCAGTTCAGAAACATCATTGGGCTGAGCAGACCTTTTTTTACTTGTTCCAGGGATAAGGAATCACTGTAGAGAGGTCAGGCATGAGCTGCCTGTGTGTAAAGGGCAGTTTCCCATATTGGACTTGGTGCAGAGCGTGGCTGCACCTGCTTGGTGCCAGCTGATACATTCCTCATGCCAGAGGGGAGGGAGACACCAGCTAGGAAACCAGATTTGTAGCCCTGTTTATTCTCAAGTAATGCAGAGCTGCCTGATGTTGAAAATTACCTATCTTACAGTATTTATAGAAGCACATATAAACATTATTATTTAACTTGTATCTCGTATAAAGACTTTTTCACAGCTTCTTTGTTTAGTGTTTCTGAGTCACTCATAGTAAGTGATGAACCCTGTTAAAAATATGTGTAGATGTTGCAGGCCTGGTTTTATAGTGTGTAGAGGAATCTTCCTTTTTGAATTGCAAAGCTCAAACTCCCAAGTGCTGGATCTGTTCCTGTTAGGTGTGGGCAGGATGGATCTGCCTGTAAAGGAAAAACTGCATTTGGTTGCTGTTAGTGTCTGCTTGTAGGATTCCATTTTCCTGCAAAAGCTCCTAAATCCATCAGCAACACTTCAGAGCTTATGGTCACCAATGCAAATCAGTGACTTGCTAAACTTTTAATTCAATATTTACCAATTTTAAAACTTCAGCAAAAGACAAAAATGAAAATTTTTAAGACCAAAGATGGTTTGTCTTTTGTGAGGAGGTTGAAATCTTTGCAGTCTTCAGAAGTATCTCAGACAACACAGTTAAAGACTGTGGAGTACATTTCTGAAAACTTTCTCCTTTCCTTTGTCTAGAAAGCCAAGAGTGGTGCCTTGGAAGTGGAAATCTGTTCTTCCATCACTGCTGGCTAATATCATGCTGTTGGTACTAAGCAGACTTGTGAAACACCTTCCTTGTCCTCAGTCTTTTTATGGCTTTGCCTACTGAAGTAGGCAGCATCTGTCCTACAGCACTGTTCAAACAGCAGCACAGATTTATTTTGGTAGAGTAGGTGTTTAAGTGGTAATTCTCTTATTAACAGCTTTAACAAATGGATGTGTAGGATTCAAGTTCCCAAATCAGTCACCTATATAATGGATGAAATATGTTGTAGAGTATTATCAAATAAAGGTTCCACTACTGATTTTTGTCATGGATATCTCTTACTACGTATATATACAGCATACATGTGAATTTAAAAATACCTCTTTTATCTGTCTGAAACTACTGTTAGTAACAGACCTCTAAAAGATGTTGAGAATTGCTGCTGATAGCTTATTTTTTTCTTTTCTATCAGTTATAGCCTTTAGATTTAGAAGAAATTTAAAAGGATCGAGCACAGCCACTTACATTAGCACCAAGTGTTAGACCTTGCATTTTTAGGAACATCTGCTTCTTGCAGCAAATGTTAAAGTTTGCAGTCGTATTTTTCAGTTAGAAGTGTTTCATCTTTTAAGAGATTCTTTGTGCAAATTAAATGTGGTTTTCTTCTAAAAGGTGTGCCTGCTGCTTCTTTGGTAACCCCTGCTGATGTCATCAAGACAAGACTGCAAGTGGCAGCTCGCGCTGGTCAGACAACATACAGCGGAGTCGTTGACTGCTTTAGGAAGATCCTCCATGAGGAAGGCCCCTCGGCTCTGTGGAAGGGAGCTGGAGGTGAGAAACACTCTGAATGCTGCAGCTGACCCCAAATCTGCAAAAGAGCACTCACTTTTGTAAGGACTCAAATCAGAGCAGTATATACGAGGTCTGATTCTGAAAAAACGTAACACCCAGTTAAAATCGTTCAGCTTCTCTCCTGACAAGTGCCTTTCTTTGACACTGTCATTTGTAATATTTAACAGCTCGTGTATTCAGATCTTCACCCCAGTTTGGTGTCACACTGGTCACTTATGAACTTCTGCAGAGATGGTTCAATATCGATTTTGGAGGCCTGTAAGTCAAATGTTTCCCTTTTAGCTTGCACATAAACCCCTGCCCTCTTAAAAAAAAACCAAACAAAACTTACTTTTTTTCATGCACAGGACCACTTTGTGACTTTGGGCACCTGTACTTAAAAGCTTGCAGTATGCAGTAATTCTCCCCCATCCTTATATAACTGAGAGGAATGTGCATGCTGCTTCTAAACAGATGAGAACTATTTAATATTTATTTTAATTAACTTCATGAAATTTTTATTTCCACTGGAGCAAGCTATTTTGTCCATTGTCCCTGGGTCAACGGAACCTGAATGAATTTACAAAGCTATCAGTAAAAATGTAACTTCAGTTTTGGCCTTGATTTCCCATTAAATCACAGTCTGAACTCAATTTTACTTGACCATAGAAGTGCACTAAGGTCACCTTTAGCAGTATTACTGCTCTAGATTTTGTGAAGTTATTCAGGCTTAAGAAAAGACTTTATTTAAAGGCTTTTTTTCCCCTCCCCCCCCATTTCCTTTTTCTTTCAAACAGGAAACCTTCTGGATCAGAAACTACCCCAAAAACTCGCATTTCAGATCTTCCTCCTGTTAACCCTGAGCATATAGGTGGATACAGACTTGCTACAGCTACATTTGCTGGTATAGAAAACAAATTTGGTTTATATCTTCCAAAGTTTCGATCTTCTGTCACCACCTCAGGGCACCCAAGTAGCAGCTGAAGCCTGAAAAGATTTTTGAACCTAAGAAAGTGATGCAGTGGAGAAAGTTCACAAGAGTAGTACTGTATTTTTTCCGGTCAGCTGCATGTTGTCTAGCTGAACTGAGCTTGCAACTCTAATTACTCCTTTCTAATATTAATATATACCTGCATTTATTTGTTTATTTGCACACAAGGAACTGATTGAAGCTGTGGTTCTATGCCTTGTTTTAACCAGTGGCATGAAGCTGTAGCCTAGACTTTGCCTTGCACAGCTTGCATTCAATGTTACTGTACATATTGTACATCTTTGTACAGAGACATCATGGCATCTATACACGTACATTTATATAATGGATATTGCAGTTCAAAATAGTTTGAAATGTACAGAATGTTTTGAAGGAGTTTTGTTAACAATCGTGACAATAAAACATTTAAAAACATGTCAGTTCTATTCTTTGTGTTCATAGAAAAGTTGCCCCGAGTTTTGGGTTTCTCCACACGTTATGGATCACAGATTAAAATTTAAATATTAGATGCACCCATTTAGTGAATGTACAGTACAGAATACAGCCTCTGAAGAAATGCATTTCACTGCTAGTAACAAAGGCATTAAAATGCAATGTGCTACCTTCTAGGTGTAGAAGAACACAGGGATTAAGTGGAGTATTTTATTTTGAAGCACTATGTTGTAACAAGGAGTTCCCTTGAAATACATGGTAATACTAAATGTGTAATAGATCTTGCCTCTATGGTAGCATATTTGAAACACAATGAGATATTTGCCAGTTATTAGCAGACTCAATAACTTTTTCAGGATTTATTACTCAGAGTGGGTTTTTTTCCAGAATGTAAAACCTTTCGTAAAAAAAAAATAGAAGGCATTGTCTTTGATTCTACTTTGTTTTTTCAGAATCTTTCAGTGGTAAAACAAACAAACAAAAAAACCAAGCCCCAAAACCCACAAACAACTTGCTTTTATATACTCATCATAGGAAAAACTGATTGTTTAGGCTTCCTAATGGAATGCTAAGTTAAAGGAGAGGAGAAAGAAAAAACAAAGTATTTCTGGCATAATGTCTGCCAAATGTTTATCTGGTGTAATTTTTAAATGCAAAAAATGTCAGAGGAAATAGTGGAGTTGAGATTTCTACAGTCCCAGAGGAAAAGCAGTTATCCTGCCCATAGAGAGAGGGAGAGGTGGGTGGGTTTCCAGCCTTGCTCACTGAAGGATGACAACCCCTGATCTTTAGTTTTATGTTTCAGGGTTAAACATCCTGGAGCACAGCGTATCCCAGTGGTATAAACTCATCTGAGTTCTGTTATATTCTTGCTCAGGTGACAGCAGGCCAATATGTAAAGTTTTTAGTCAGCTTTTGGAGAAATGGCTTTTCAAAAACTGAACACTACAAACACAGACAAGGCTTCCTTCAGTTCCATCCTCTAAGCAAGATGCAAAATATTTTGGTGCTGAATAATATTTAGTGAGCTAGAGGTTACAATACATTGAGCTGGGGTGTTTGATCAGTATTTTGCAACATGCATATATATAACCCCATTAGAAGGCTTCCTCTTTATCTTGGTTACCTTTTTTTTTCCTGTTTAAAGCATCACCTGTTCTGTACATTCTTTCAGAGCCAGACTTCCCAGGAACTCTCACCTGTATCTATTTTGTTCTGTGCTTTTCTAAACAGATACAAAGCTGTAGGCACCCACTGGTGTTTAGTCACAGTCACAGCTTGTTGACTGACTTGATCAAGGCCTTAGGAGACTTCACACAGCATTTGTATTTCTTCCAGATCCAAAACTGGCCAGTGTGGCTCCCAGGATGATCATTCACACTACCTAGTGCCACTGCTGGTCTTTTACTGTTGCCAGTATGGGTTTTACAACATTTTGAACCTGGATTCAGGTATTTGGTGAGGGGGGGGAGCACAAGCAGGAATGAATACAGAATTGTTCTGTTAAAAATGATTAAAAGGTTGACATTACATAAAACAAATGCCATATGACCTATATGTTCATGCCACAATCCACTGAAAGAAAGCCTTACCTACTGAATTTTTGAAAAAAGTAACTCTGAAGGAAATGTAGCATTAAATATGCAATGATTTCAGTAAACAAACAAGCCCCAAAAAGCAGCAAGACAATGGAACACCCTACTCATGAAGACATCGTGTGCCTGAAATGTAAAAATCATCACATGATGTGCCTGTTCTTTATATACTTTGCATGTTTCTCAACTGAACAGATGTCTGCTGCCATAAGGTTGAGGAAGACATACCAGACAATCATCAAACTGAACAGCATCACTTTGCATTGTCACTTTTGAGAAACACCAATGGAAACCAAAATATGTTTCACTTTTAAACCCAATGAAAAAGAGATTCTCTTGAAGACAGAACTCCTGTTACTGCTGCCTTTGTCATTATGAGCTGCTTGCAGCAGAACTGAGACATGGAGAAGTTGTAAAAAATAAACCAAAAGTCAACCTTAAAACAAAATGAAGAAACAGTAAGAATACTTCTGGACATAAACCTGATTAAGAAATATAAACTGATTCCCTACTTTTAAGCATATAAAACACCTGGCAAAATAAGGTTGTAGCAGGTAGGAATACTAGGAACAAAGCTAGAGCCCTAAGTTAAAGGCCTCAATACTGGTTTAGTGCCTAATGAGTAAGTCAGACTATTTAAACAACAAAAAAACCACCACCACCCCCTGAAAAAGAAAAACTCAAACCAAAAACCTGAACCAAAATTAACAACTCCTGCCCCACCAAACCCAAAACTAGTCTTGACTGAAAATTTCATAATGTCCAAAAAAAGATGTACTCAAAAAATTCAACCTTTAACAGAAGTTCCAACCATTCTAAGCTCTAAGCTTTTTCAATAAGATCTTGTTTCAGTAAGCATGTTATAAAAGCAATGAAAACATACTTCTTTTTACAAAAAATGAGTAGGAAGTCTATAGTCTATAGAATGCAAATCATTATACTGTAGAAATTAAGTAAAAATCTAGTTCCTTATCCTTTGGAAAAGAAAAAATTGAGAACAGTAGTCTTTTTCCTTTGGGCTAACTGCCACAATAGGAAGTAAAAGTCAGGAGTAGAAAACAGCAGCTCCCAGGAACTTTCTACTCTCAAAGTAGTAAGGGGACACAGATTAGGGGTCAGGGCAGCTGACAGGTGCTCATATAATGTTTATTTATGAACCAGTCTCACTTTTTAATGCACCAATTCAAACAGAACAACTTGGTATTAAATAAGTATTTCATTAATTCGGGTCCAAATATAATCAAATAACTTTGTAACTACAGACAAATTTTTATTCACATATTACCCACTAACAGTCTGAGGCTTATCTATATATTAACAATGAAACTTACTTGGAACACGTGCATGCAAATTCATAGGTAATTTGAAGAGTTCAAATTAAAGAATATTTCAGAGATTTACTAGCCAATGAAGGTTAGTTTGTGTATTACAGAAAGTTTAGTTTAGAAACAAAACTTTTAGTTTTCAGAAATAGATACTGTTACAAAGTGGAAATTTCAGCAGCCCAAAGCAAATTTACACCAGGTTAGTGTTTCAGCAAAAGGTAGTTCCTTGCAAATTCAAAATTAACTGTATTAAAGGTTGCACAAATCCAAGAATGTGCTTGTAATTTATATATATAAAAAGTGACAATGCAAGATCTGATTCTCAGTGATCTTAATACACTTCCAAAGTCAAAGTTGAATCCACATACTCCTCCCTTAAGCTGTTTATTTGAACTGACACATTCTTCCACTTTCAAGATCTGCATGAAATCATTCACAAGCCTACCACTGCCTCCTGTTTTTACAGATCTAGGCTGGTATGCGGGTTGCAGCCTCCTCCTCTGCATCAGCTCTGTTGGCGTTGATTTCTGCCAACGTCCGCCCAAAGCGGGTCCACTCGTCGCTGCGAGGAACTGCAATTTGCTGTTGACAGAGAGAATGTTATTTAAACCCAGAGGTGAATAAAAACAGAGCTATTTTTGAACAGCAGAGGGCTTAGGTAACATTCCAAAGAGGTTCTGTAGAAAAGTTTGCCTTCATTTACCGTAACTTTTGAAAGGGTCTGAACATCTAAAGCTCTGACTAAAGAGCTGAATTTGAGAATCCTGTATTCTCAAGCACCTCATGATACTATTGCAGGCTCGAGTGTCCATCTGAGAGACAGCCTCCAAAGGGGAATGCTAATGCCATGTCCTCACCAAGTCAGTTACGTACTACTGCAGTACACATACTTGCAGTAGCAACAGCTTCCCTCTAAGAATGAAGTCAAGGCTGCTTCACTGCAACTTTTTTTGATGAGTACTTGTCAAGCTATGGTCAGAATTCACATGTGCCACAGTTATAAAAAGAAAAACAAAAAACCCATCTCTACAAACAAAGCCATTGATTCTTTCCTCTTATTTCACTGGCCTTACAGCTACGTTTTTACTTTTTTAATGGCTGCCAGATGGCACGGTAGGAAGTTATGCTACAATATCTGAAGTAGACACAAAAAGGAAACACTGATTTGAAAATAAACATTAAACCTCATTCTTCTAAACATGAGAAAAAAGTCAAAAACTAAGTGTAAGTCAAAGAAAGTAAGTGCTAAGTGTAAAAGTCAAAGAAATTGGAGTGTTTTGTAATGTACTTTGCACAATACACAGTATACATACCTCACCCACGTCATATATGACTATTTGTCCCTCTGAATCACCTACAGCAATCTCTCTCCCCGAGTGCGTCCATCTCACACGGTTCAGAGCAGGATTGCCCTCCACAGTAATGCTTGCAGTGGGCACCTGTATCCATTTAAAACACATTGCTCAAAATGCACAAGAATTCTGGAAGTTACAGACTACAGAACACTTGGTGCCTCAGTGTTGTATCAAAAGAAGGGACCAGCATTTCAGCTGAGGCAGAGTATGTAGCTCTCAAAAATGCTGAGTCAAGCAAGTTAAGCTGTCACCAGCAATATGACCAAACAACACATCTTGTCCCTTGGCCAAAGACCAGACAACCTCTATCCCCTGGACAGGAGGCACAGACATGCATTCAGTTAGAGTCCTGGGATCTGAAGAAAGATTATGACAGAGGGGAAGGATGAGACCAGCTGCTTTGGCAGGCCAGCTCTGAAAGCCAGAACCAGGCAATTCCAATTTGAAGCCATAGGCTTATGTTCCTACAGAACTGTTCTTTCTATATGAAGTTTTAAGAAAAATTTAAGTACTGAGTATCTGTCAGGGTTTTCCTCTCACCCACCTTCAACAAGTTTAAGTCTCAGAAAATGTTTATACTATAATCAAGTTTATAGCTCACACCAGAAAACACCAAAAAAACCCAATTCTCCAAGTTCAGAAACAGATTGCAATTTCACTGCAGTATTGCTACAGCAATAGGAACAGCAGCAGTGTGTGATAACAGGGCTGCTCACACTGTTAAACTACAGACTGCAGGGGCCATACTGGGGGGTGGCTCTAAGCACTTTCACACCAGGGATCAGTGTTACACTGACAGATGTGTGGCACCCTTGTGCCAATTTAATTACTGCTGTTACTCATTATGGGAGTCATTTGAGTTACAACCCCACTATTAAAGAATAGTATTGATTACACAGAAACCACTGGAACTAGAGAGTATTTAGGAACAACAATGAAAAAAACCACACCAAACTGCTACAGTAAGCTTTTGACATCATCATCTTCTAAGTTTACAAGCACTTCTCAGCTACATCTGGAAGTTAACCTGATTGCCTCACCTCAGTATCATTGTTGAGATTCCACAGGTCAAGCCTGCCCATCCCATCCACACAGGCAAACAAGGCAGGGTGAGTTGGAGACCACATCACATCATAAACATAATCTGAGTTGTCTTCAAAAGAGTAGAGAGGTTTGTTATTCTGAAAAAAACCCAAACCAACAAACATAACAATGAAATATCCATAGTCTGTACTTCAAAGTTCTGAAGCTAACAGCTAAGGCAAAAGAACTTCAACAGCATTATCAGCAAGAAGTAAAAAGTGATTAATATTTTGACTTTAAAAAAAAAATGCCTCTGCAAGCAGCCAAAAAATAAAAGCTATTATTTAAGGCACGCTTTCTAAAGCATGCAGCCTTTTTGCTGGCTGGTACTACAAAGCAATGAGTAACAAGCCAACTGTGTAAAAGAGAGTAAATTTAATGCATTAGGAATCTTGTAAATCAAGCCAATGATAATTCAGTGACAGCACTTTGTATTATTACTGGGAGATTCTAACTCTGCTTTGTATTCCTTGGGGCATCAGGTTAACATAAAAAAAGTTAAGTATGGTAGTGGCAATGATACATGTGGTAACTGTGAGCCTCATGGAGCTTAACTGCATTCAGTTTTGGTCCTGTCTCTTTATACTCCAAAAAATTGTAGCAAAACATGTGCTTTATGCAGAATATGAAGCAACTGATTTTACAACATGATTTACATTTGATTGCATTGTAATTGTTGCTAACAGCAAAAGGATGAGCAGAATGGATCAGAAGTATACACATGATTGTACAATCTGAGAGCAAAGCTTGATGTTGTTAACCATAGTTTTGCTTGTCAGCTGCCTCCTCTTTGTAGGACTGCTGTTAAAACCTAGAGAGCTACACACGATTTGACTTCAGTTTATTGAAGTTTTTTAAGTAGCTTACATTATAGCACCACCTTGTGTCAAGAACTACAAAAATCCCACTGAACTATTTAAATACCTTGGTTGTCCAAAGCTTTACTGTCCAGTCAAAAGAAGAGGTGACAAAAAGATGTGAGAAGTCTACAGGCCCAACTGCTGCATGGCAGTTGATACCTGTGATTGGTCCCTGGTGTCCTTCAAACATCTCACTGATTCCAGCTTTGCTGTTTTAGAATATATAACACCAAGGTTAATTTATCTGGAAACCATGTATCTGCAGATAGCACTGAAATGCAATTTAAATACAGCCAAGAGAACACTTTGTTGCTTTGTATGGATATTACCCCACTACAAAAGGCTTCATTACGACTGGATCACAGAAGATCAGACTTCATAGGGATTTTAACTTCGACATCTATTTTCTGCTAATCTTAAGTGCCAAAAGATACCACAGGGAGAAGAGACTCATTCAGCAGGTACCAGTCCACCCATTTAACTACACTGGTTTCCAAGCAGTAGCTAAAAATTCCACTCATACAATGAACAAAACCCAGTCCTCAGGAATGAGCATAAAATCCCCTCTGCCTCAAGAGAAGCTGCATGTACTTTCCAGACACCAAGTTCAGACATAAACCAGCAACACTATATCCCAAATAGTCTCCTATCAGGAGTGATAAAAAAGGAGGAAGGAAGAGATGGGAAGCATGTTACACAGAAGTGATACAATTTGGGGTATTTTGGAAGCAAAAAGCTGTGCAGCAAGAGTGATGTGTTTTTGAGATGAAACCTGGACGCTCAATTATATTTAAGAAAGCAATTGATAAGATACAGTCAGACAATTTCAAAATAGATTGAACAGCATGAGAAAAGCCAGACAATTTAAGATTTGTGCGTGAGGCTACTGTACAATTATCTGTAGAACCGATACAAAGTTTGGAATGCTCTGCTACAATTCAAATGAATAAAACTACAGTGACCTATGCTGCCCTCATCAGCACAAACAGCTCCCTGTCACTGCACACAGCACAGCACCATTCAACACTGCAACTTCTGGTTTTAATCAGCTCTTACTCAGGAAGAAGTGCTCTCTGGAATTCATATTCTGTTATTTTGAACTCTTTCAAGACAAAGGAGTAAACACTCAATTTAAATAATTTTAGAATTGTAAAGCATGCAGGGACTCATTCTTTCACTTCTTATTTCCTTTGAATGATTAAAGTTTGTATTTACCTGCCATGACGACATGCAGTGTACACTGAGCCTTCCTCACTGCCAACAACAAAGTTGTTGACATCTCCAACAGGAAACGACATGCAAGTCACTGCCACAGCCTTGGACTGCTTGTGAACCAGCTCCATGCTATCCTGTAGTGAAAAATCCAGCAACTCACTTAAAAAATTTTGAAATATTAAAATCTACAAAGTTTTTCAACAATAAGTATTTCTTCGTGTTTTACTTGGACAGAATTGGGCAGGACTAAAAAAGTTATTTCTTGGTAAAATTGTGTTCACCGCTGACAAAAGTGCAATAAAAATATACAAGAGGATCATCAGACAGTATTTGATTCCACACATGGAGAATTATTTTATCTAGTACTTACCAAGCTACCTGATGTATCAATCTGTGCATGGGGAAAATGTTACTGCTTTTTTAGAATCATTAAATTTCAAAAATATATTAATCTAGAATAGATATTACATCTAAAGCCATCTTACCTGAGGCTGGGAAAGCATGTCCAGACTCCAAGAGCATATTTTCCCATCAGTTGAGATACTGATCAGATTATGAGCATTCTGGGTCCCAACAACATTTACGCAGTATACTGGGTGCTAAGAAATATAAAGCACTATCAGAAAAAGGAATTTCCAAGTAATAACCAATTCTAGCTTAATACACAGGAAAACACACGACTGTTTAACAAAGCATGAAAGATTGATCACAATACAGTACACTTTGATTTTTATGAATAGCCCAGTTCTTCGGTGATAGCATTGGCAAAATATGGACATAAATGTTTAAGCATTATCAATCAGGTGCACTGGACAAGAGCTTCCTAGGGGTTAAACACATCTCGACAGGGAGCAGCCCTTGAAGATATTCCACCTCCTACCGTGTGAGCAGCAGCAGAAAGTGGAGTTCTCTGCACTGGGGTTCTCTTATTGCTGCGATTATCCCACAGCACTATTTGGCCTGAGTATGTGCCACCAACCACCAGATTGGGATGAAATTTTGCAAATGTAGCTGACATCACTGCTGACTGAAAGGAAGAAAACGAAAAAAATTATACAAGGAACTATCACTCAGCGACATTATGTCCAAAACTAAAGAAAATGGGACCAAATACCACATTAAATTCTTTGCCTAGATTCAGAAAGACTATTTCACTGTTCAGTTACCTAAGGGTTCACAAACCTTCTGTGAACCCCCAGTCTTAGTTTTAATTTGTATTCATAAAATTAATTTTTCCTCCTCTTTTCTTTCCTACTTATACACTTGAAATACTCCCAGCATAGTTTGCTAGCAAGGGAAGACCCAGTAATACAGAAGATTTTAATTGGTAATTTTCTCAGAAAATCCATTTTGATACAATAAAGTTGTTTTTGCAATCTGCACTTTGACAGTAATCCGACAACATGAGATTTTGATTCAACTATGTAATTTTTCAGAATTATGGCATTTTGAAAAAAAATCAGCTATCCCAGTCTTGGCATAATGGCAGAGACTTGCATGTTTTTAATCTTTCAGAAAACTATTAGAAAACCTCCAGCTGATGGCATATGTTTCCAGTTTTCATCCTTGCTTCATCTCCTCAGGCCATCTTCATTTTATTCAGTAAATTAAGAGCTCGAGTAGTACACAGTCCCATGCAATCCCCTTACATACAAAGTTTCTTTGTGGTTTAGCCATTAACCAAGAAGTTTTTTTGGTTTTTAAATAAATAAAAACAATGAGTTCTAAACTAAGACTGAATTCTGAACGATGTAAGAAATTCTAAAGCAGCATAATGTTTATAAACTGAAATCTCTAGCTATCAACATCTGTTTGCAAATACATATGGTTAACTTGAAAGCCAGCCAATTAAATCTTTTGTTGACAAGCATAAAGAAGGTACTTGTCCAAGTTCATCAACACATATCCCTAGCCTCCTGAGACAAAATCATACCTGGCAGTGAAAGACATACTCTGGAGTAGTTTTCTTGTACTTCATATTCCATACAAGGGCTACTCCATCAGGCTCATGAGGTGCATCCTCGTTGTTGTTGTAAGAGGCTACAAGTAACTCTGGGTACTGTAAAATAAGTGAAAAAGACTCAATGTGAGCAAGATTACTAGCTAATGGTCTAGACAATCCTAGAATCTTTTTGTTGTTTCACCAAAATAGGGTTAAAATAACACCAAAAACCAAAAGCCACCTTACATTACATAAATCATATATAAATGAGAAATTTTAAGTTAAAAATGTAATTGTTTCCAACTTAGCTCATAAAACAGCATTAATGTACACATTAGTCTTATTTTGTCTTTCATCACAACTTGCTTTTAAGTGTTAAAAACAGTACTTTTAAGCAAGCTTTATTTAGTAAGCTAAAAGTTACCTCTATAAAGTAGTCCATAAGCAACAGATATGCCAGACTTCCTTTATAATACAAACCTCTTGCTACTTTCCACAAAGGACTGACAGCTCTGTTTACTTTATCTGAACTCCAGAGCATGTAGGAACACATTTAGAAATACAATCTGTAACAACTGTATGTATAGAGGGGTTAAATGCATAGAACTAGAATTTACAAAGGTTACTGCTTAATGTAAGCATTATTTTTTTTTACCTGAGATGACCAGTCCAAACAACTGACAACACGATGCTTTGACCAACGTTCATCAAAAAACTGCCTATTTAAGGACAGTTTTGCTCCTGCTTGAATCTCTCTATAAAGGCAATTAGCAGATATTAATCTTAGATCACTTTTTGAATTACAAATATTGCAAACCCACAGTATTCAACATTCACATTACCCTTCTTTGTCTTCTAAGTCTCTTCCACTGTAGTCAAAGAAAATGTTGATTTGCTCAGAAAGGGCTCTTTCAACAATCCTTGTGGAGTGGTCAAAAAAACTTAAAAACTCTTCAGAATGCAAAATCTGTTGTTTTTCCTCTTCAGTAAGTTCATGAGGGGCAGCTGGAAAAGAATTATAAATACGTTCTCTGGGCTGCAGACTTACACCAATTCTTTCCAAGAAAGAAAAACAGAGTATTTATCATGTTAGAAAATTTGTTCCTAATGTGCATAGATTTAAAATACATTTTCACATTTTATATTTTGTTAATTGACTGTAAAATGTAAATAAAAATAATTTCAACTTAATAAAAAGTTAAAAAACCAAGATTGATGCCTTTCTTTACAGCATACTCAATGTCTTGAGATGAACTGTACCTTCTTCCTCTTCCTCCTTCTTTAATGTTTTTTCTTCCTCAGGTTCAACTAATGGTTTTGGTGCAACCACATCATCTTCATCTTCCTCATCTAGGGAAAAACATTATGGTGACACTGTTAATATTTCTAAATAGTCACAGTTACATTACACAGGAACCTCAAATAAGGCTACATAAAATTGTAAAGTTTAGTTTAAAACGGTTGTATTTGTAAAATGCAGTCCCCAGAATAACATTACCTCAAACCAAAAGATCATCGGAACGCTGTCTACACCTAGATTTTAGTTGCACTGAATTATGTAGTTGTGTAAACTGAAAGAAGACAGAGAAGAAATTCTAAAGAATCCAAAGCAGAAGTCTCTTTTGCAAGCATTTATGATTCCATACAAAACCATGTGGTAGGTGGTTGTTCTGTGTAACATACTGACACATTAATGCTGCAGCATAAAGAAAAATCAAATGTCTAAAATAGTCTACAGAGCAGCTGCTTACTTGTGATCCAAAACCATCAGAATCTAATGGGTCTTCACATGGCATGAAGATGGCTTACATTAGCTTTCAGGTTGCTATTCTCAGAGGCAAATTTTGCTAAAGATAATAGCAAGGAGATTACATTTTTTCTGTCATTCTAAATGCAAGTCTCATTATCTGTATCATGTTTGGCAATGAGAACTTTACAGCAAAATGTATTTTCCCTAATTACAATGAACAACATAAAATGTCAGTGTTTGGGAATACTGACAAGGTTTACAGCACTTTCTGTTTATCTACATTTTATTCTTTGAATACCGTAAACCAGAGAATAACTTTAAATTACTTGGTGTTGTAGAATATGCATTTCCTGGCTTTTCTTTGTCTGCTTTCTAGAATAAGCTTCTGAAAAGATTATTTTATTGGTTAAATAGCTATGACATCTGTTTATAAGGGAATGGCAGCAGGAGTCTGCTGCATGCCTCATCACAAGTAATGAGACAGTATTCAACAGGGACTAACTATGCTTGTTTGTTGCAGCCATCTCCCTGACCCATGTTCAGTTATCAAAAAAAAAAAAAAAAAAAAAGTTTTTAAAAAATCCACACACAAAAAAAATAGGAAGGGGAGGGGGGGGAAAAGGGTGGTCAAGGGATGGGAACCAGCTGCCAAGCCATGGTCCCAGCAGCCAGGCCAGCTGACTAGATAGCAACAACCAGATGGTACTGCTAGGATTGTCTCTCTGCTAGGAGGTGGCAATGGGATGGCACAACATTTTTCTGCCTGACTGCTTCCAATCATGTCTTTCCCCAATGGCAAGCCTGTGCAATTACCAGCGCTCCAGGAGGTCTACAGACAAGCCTTTACCCTGCAAACAAAATACAGCTTGTAGGCCATACCAGCTGCCAAACCACACACATAGTGATAGGTTTAAAGAGGTCTGAAAATCTTTCTAACTCCATAGTATAGGCAATAAATATATAACTGTACCTGCAGGAAAGAAAGCTTTAAATGACACTGTATAATGCACACAATAATACAAACTCCAACTTAATCAAAATGATAATGACGTATGCCAATCCTACATTACTTGAAATTGAGCGATTTTTACGTTCTGACAAGTTTACAGAACTAGGATAAATGGCATGAATGATTTCAATATATGCTCATATTTTTGAACCAAATGGTGAAGGTTAAAATCTTTCCTTTCAAGGGCCTCAATCAGCCACAAAGGAAAACAGTAATCACTGTCTTTTCAGCCAGCCCAACCGCATTTGTCAGCCCTTTCTCCGTCAATGCAGCCAGAGCAATCAACCTGCCAAACATTCAGAATGGAAAAACAATCTGAAAATACAGGGTATAATGCACCTGCCAGTGAAAATGGCCATTTCAAGAAAAGCTAGTGATCTCAGTGACCCTGCTGAGGAGGCGGTGGTGCAAAGGGGAAAGAACGCGTAAAAGAATTCTTAGTGATCTCCACTCTCTTGCACATTGACACTTCCTTACAAAGCATGCCAATTACAGCTTTTGTGCTACTTAAAAAAAATGAAAGCTTTTTTGGGCAAAATAATCACGCAGAGAAACAGAAAGACACTGTTCCTTTTTAGATGGATCCACATGTATGGCAGCCCAGTACTCTGAAAACTGTATAAATTGTAGCAATTCTAAAGAATGGCACGCTCTAGGTGTGAACATTGATTAATTAAAAAATGTAATATGAGTTAACACACATGATTTTAGGAACAACAAATACAGAACCACATATTCACATTGCAGCCACTTGGATTAAAATCCCCTCTTGTTCACCCTGCCAGTCAATCTTGCAGATTTACATGATACGTTCAAATTCAGAAATTTGGTTTTGGGTCACCCTGGATACATTATGCTAGCTTTGAACATCCCAAATTAGAAATTTCAGCCCAACCCCCCATTAGTCATACTACACTGATTCTAAGTACCATTTTCAGTGACAGGAGTCAAATTCTTGTCAAATGCAGATGGTCAACCCCTTAGTGCTAAGTGACCTTCTAATCTACATATTTTATTCAAAAGATCATATAGTTGATTGCTCCTGCCTTTTTATGTTTGAAACATAAATGGCATATATTATACAGAGATCTAAATTCCTTCATAGTACTTTCACTGCGTACAGTCAGCTGATATTACTGCATTTAAATGTGGGATACAGCACTTATTTTAATATTCTCAAAGTATCAGACTTGAAATGGAACATGTCATCTCACTGTGATTCATCTGTAACTACATAAATCTAAAACCTTCACTCTAAAGAAAGTGGAGTCGTATGCAAACTTTCTCATTAGGGGATCTGGAGAAAAACAAGACAAAACAAAACCAAACCAAGAACAAACCACCAAATAAAACCCCCACAAGTACAAATTTTTGAGCTCATTATCTAGAACTAGGATGCTTTCTCAAAGTTTACAATAAAAAAGGCAGCATGAAGTTGTTGAAAAAAAGAAATAGAAAATGTTGGTATTAATTACTTTTCTTGTCCTTTCTTTCGCTTAAAATTATTTAATAATAAACCAGGTGCTGGTACTTGCAACAAATTTGCATAGCAGTAATATAATGTCCAAACTCTGAAAGATTGGACATACAATTGCTGAAAAAGTTCAGCACCTGGTAAGTCAAGAACCCATGATACAGTGGGGTACTACATTTATCTCGAGTCATAAATCTGCAAACCTTAAAAGTGTTAGGACTAATTTCACTCTCATCTACTCATTATTGACTGTACCCTCTGGCACTTCAACTGTCAGTAAACCAAATACATTTTTAAAAGGGTGCTATGGTCTAGAAAACTCGCCAGGCCATGAAAACAGGAAATGAGACTGTCACATCAATATATTGATTAATACTAATTAGAATATGCTAAGGTATTAACTCTGTTTCTGAGAGGCAAACAGGGGATGTAAGGTTACAAACTGAGCAGTATAGATTGCATAAAAATAGCAGCTACTTTAATAGTGACAAATTTCTTGTAACTGAATGCTAAAAACAGGTTTAATGCAACACCGAATTTTTACTTTGGATTAACATAAAAATTGTGATGTATTTTGGCAAGACAGAAAAAAAACAGTGCTGTAAATTAGGCTCCACCTAGCAATAACACTATAGAGTGAGTTCCAGTTGTCTGAGTAATCTGTTGCTGCAGAGCAGGTTAATCAAAGTTAAATCATCTGTGAAATGGGTGGCTTTTGTTAAGCTGAATGTCTTCATATCAAGTTTGTCATATTTCACTGTACACTTAAGGCATATATAGAATAATACAAGAGTATATAAAGTCCATTATTTCTTTCTAAAATATTATAATGTAAAAATGCTACATTCACTGTCATAGAATCCAATCCTTTCTACCAACTGTTACTACTCTATGCAAGTCAGAATTAAAAGGATAAAAATGCTTAATATTTCCATTCTGGGAGATTTACAGAATGATAATTCCTCAAAAGAGTGGAGTAAATGCACTAACAGTGCCTGCAGTCAGTTGTGATTGCACACACAGACAAAATAGTACAGCAGCACTAAATAACAAGTATCCTGTTAGCCCAGGAATAGCCTTAATTGTGACAGGTGAGCAGAATCATACTCCCCTATGTGCCTTTCTTTTTTAGGATTAACAACTCCAAGGTGGATCAAGTCCAACCCCTGTCCCTGTGTAGGGCACCCCCAGGATCACACCATGTGCTTGGGAGCATCATCCAAATGCTTCTTGTACAGATAAGAAAAAAAATCAGCACCAATGATAACAGTAAACTGCATGGTGGCCAACATGGAACCTGCTGAACATTAAGACCATAGTTTACACATGAATTCCATCCCTGTTACTGAAACTGCTTTTGCTGTCTCCTAGAAAGAAGCTGAAAAGGGTTGGGAGTGAAGAAATGTGGGAAAGTCAGAATTCCAGAAGAGATATTTTCTGTCTTAGCATAGAGAGGTTACAGTGCCACTAGCACTGAGGTCAGATTCTAATTCTAGCGTCTAGGCCTGCATGCAAACTGGTTCTTCTTTCATTACAAATGGAGGGGATCACTGGCTCAAAACAGCTGCAGCTGAGAAGCCTCAAACACACACTGCCTTGCAAATGCATGTGTGTGGGGGGGTTTACTTCTAATCTGAATATTGTCTAGGATGGTGCAACATGTCTGCCCTATATAGAAGCGTGAACACATGAATTTAGTCTGGCTCCCTTCTCTAACTACAGAATTTTTGTTTTGGATTTTTCCACTACTGAATGTAGACTATTCTATCAACTGAGATGCGTGACCTTTAGCATTTTTAAAGCCAGAACTGCTCAGGTGAAAGCTACTCATTATTTAAATTTTTAACTGTTTGTTACACTGAAACCAGCAACCTCCAAAGGCCAACTCTGAGGACATGAAATCTCCCCTATGTAACTGCCATTTCATTTGCATTTCTATAAATAGTTCCATGACAATTAGCAGCTGGTTTACTTTAACACCAGTTTTCATCTACCTAGTATTTAGAATCATAAAGTCATGAAGTTGGAAAAGACCTCTAAGATCATCAAGTCCAATCAAGCACCCAACACCACCACGCCACTTAAACCGTGTCCTGAAGCATCACGTCCACATCTCTGTTGAACCCCTTCAGGGATGGTGACTTCATCACTTCCCTGGGCAGCCTGTTTCAATGCCTGACCACTCTTTCAGTGACCTATGTGAGGTACACGTACATAAAATAGCAAGGAAGAAAAAGTATTATTTTTAAGGTGGAATGGATCAGGAGGCAACACCTGTATTGAGATTATTTCCAGTAAATACAGAAATAGAGATGACCTGTCTTTGAGCTCTACTAGAGTAAACCTCAACTACAGCCTATCCACAGAGTGTGAAACTAAGATCATACAATCCCAGGCAATTTTCACTGACAGCAAGCAGCAGAAGCAAAAAACTCTTTAAGCACACAAACTATGGACTGTCTTCAGATTCTATGAACCTGTCAGCTGGAAGAAAAACAACTCAAGGATTAGAGAATAAAAGAGGTAAGGGCACCATAGAAATCAAAGCACCAAAACTCAAAATACCTATCTGTGCAGGGATACAAATAAAATGAAGAATAAAAAAGAAATGAAGTGAGAGAAAAAGCATATCCTCTGTTATTCTGGCTCCCTGAATAGTGACATCTGAAAGATCTGGTTTGTGTTCCAAAGCTGCACCAATACCTTGTACAGGGTAGCCAGAGACAAGAAGAAATTTCTCAAGACACAGTATTGTTGCAATTTATGTCCTTTCTTTTCCCTTCTTCTTTGCCCCCTGCTTCAACTCATTGACAGTGTTGTTTACATCTAGTTAAACTTGCCAAAGTGACTTCAAGGCATCAGACTGCATTCTGCATTGCAGTTCTGTATCACTCATATTACACTGAGCACTCCTTATCACCTGCACTACACCTGATACAGACTCAAATATTAAACAAATAATAGATTTTGTTGTGGAACTACCTGAAAAGTAGATCAAGATTATTATGTTCAAATGCAGCTAAAAGGGTTTCAACACTGAAATGCAAATTTATTAGCCAACTATGTTTTCTGTGGAAAAATTTGTTTTCTAATAGAGCAAACAAGTCATGACTCAACGAAAGCATACGTTCAATTGCCAAGATGAGAAACTGCATGGGTTAATAAAAAATTAGTTCTTACAAGCTTTTGTAAGCTCTAAGTATAAAAAAATTAAATTCTTAAAAACCTGAGGGTTTTAATTGCTAAACTAGCTGAAGGACACACAGCTTTCAAGTAAATCATGTGTGGTTTCTTAAATGCCATAACTGCATGACATTATAAACTGCTATTTATCAGTTGTCAGCTAAATTGGATTTGAACATTTACTATGAGTGAGAAAATACCATCTATTAGTAATGAGTAATGTTTAACATGGTGCAGAATGACAGTAACACTGTTAAGGAAGACCTATATAAACTTAATAATAGAATTTATATCAAATGTCTTACAGATCAACCTTCATTGTACCTTACTAAGTTTTAAGATCACAAGTGCTGGTTCTAACTGGGTCAGTTGTCGGCATTATAATTAAAGAAAAACAAACTTGGGTAGTAGTAAGATAACCATTTACCTTCCTTTGGCTGAGTCATAACAGGTGTTTGTGTCTCCTTTGTATATGTAACAATTTCACGAGGAGGAAAGTCAACTTGTGTAATTTTGGCCATTCCAAGTTTAACAGGTCCACGCCTAAACAAAATTAAAAGAGCAATCAGAAAAAAAAATATTTACCTTAAGGAATTGCTTCACATTTTCCCTAGAAGTACACCCAAGTCATCATGTCACAACTCTGCTTAGTTAAACTTAAGTCCAATGGAAACTTCACTCTGAAGATGTCACATGATTTATAACTAATATTTTATTATAATTATTATTTAAAACAAGCAGCTATTTATACATCTGTAAAAAATAAAGATGTGAAAATGTGTATTTGGATTATAGAATAGCATCAATGTTTTGCTCTTTTTGGTTGACAAGGGTACTGCTACATGTATGACATAACCCTGTTTTCAGTGGAACAGATCTGCTCATGAGTCATATTTGTACAGCAATGGTTCTAGGATTTTAAAGCTTAAAACCAGCTTGGCTATTCTGAAGGAAAAAGCACTTCCTTGACCTTTTAAACTTACTGCCTTCTCTAATTTGAAAACTGCTTCTCTAATCTGAAACTCACATGCTGACAAGTGATTTATTCATAATACATTACTCTAGAATACGATACTGAAAACCTCTGAGCTTTCTGACATTAGCTTATGGAAGATCCCATGAACACAGCTATACCCAGTATCAAACTACAATGGATAATGTATTTCAAAAAACCATGCAACATTAATTCAGGTCATTGTAACTTAAGCTAATTTCATTATGTACTGCAGTGATACTTGCAGTAACACTGCAATGATCCAAAATCAATTTTTTCATATCACATTTAGTTATTATTCACCCCACTCCTGAGATAAAAGTGATAAAACCTTTTTAGAGGTGCTAGCTTACTGTTTTTAGATAGTTATTCTAAGTTTTTTATTTTAAGGAAATTAAAGTTTAATTCTGCCAAAGAAAGACTCAAAGAAAAGCATGAATAAGTCTCGTTATTAGAAATTAGGATCTTATATATATTAAATAATATTTTCCATTGCAGACAAACTGCACTAAGTCTAGACATGCACTAAGTCTATTATTTGCAGAACAGTCAACTTGAGGAATAAGCTCTTATTATCCATAAGTACATGAAAGACAGAATATAAGAAATCTATTGCAATACCCCAGATCGGAATCAGAGTGGAGCTGAAGAACTGATGGATCAGTATCCCAATGCAGCGTCCTGATACCCCAGGTTGAACAATCATGCAGCATTAGCAAAAAAGGCCAGAGATTAGTGAAGCAAATACACACTATTGAATGCTAGTTACAGTAAGCTTATAGTTATTTCATTGTTCACAAGAAACAAAGCAATGTCACATCAGTTAAGGGAAATTCAGCAAATGTTCAGTGCAACAACACATGCAGTAAATACAAAAGTTAAGAAGCAAATGTGGAACTAAGAGCTCAAAGAAAAGAATTTCATTATTTTAAAGATTGGAAGTTAAAGATCTGGAAACAAATGTAGCCTTTATGAGAGACAAATTAAAATATACTGACAAGAACCATTAAGCACTTCAAATCCCTTTTTGTTCAAATTTGTTCATGTCATATGAAAACATATTTGTCAATGTAACACAATCTTGCCCAGAGCAGTAAATATGCAGAGGAAACTGTCACACTGGTAAAGGAAATGAGGCAACACATAAGCCTTCTGGTAGAGGGGCGAAAATGCATATCCACTGGGACACAGAACAGCTTGAATTTCCAAGATGTGACACTGCAGTAATTACAGGTTAAGCACTGCCTTGGGCTTAGAAGTACCATCTGATTTAGAGCCAACTCCACTTAAGATACTTAAATCCCTTAGAAATAGTGGGCTTTATATTAATCACACATTTCATAGTCATGTGGAATAACGAACAGAATAGATTAATTTCAAATCCATAGGAAGGGGAAAAAGCAAACAAAAAAACCCTTTCCTCTCCTTTCATTTTCGGTTTTATCCTTTTTCCACAAATTTTCATTTAGCCTACTGTCTGCTATCAGACTTAGTCAGAATTATAGAACAAACTTAAAAGAGAGATTAACAGATGAACATGTAGTTTTTCTGTAGTTCTTAAAGGCTGTTATATATTTTTAATCATGTTTTATATCAAATAATAAAATTAAAGAATAGGCCATAATTTACCATTAGAAGTCAATAAGAGGTAATTTTCCATTTCCAACCAATACACAGTAATATTCTTACAAAGCAGGCACAGAATTCCTAAAGGTAAAGTTGATATCACTACTGTACAGGCAATGCCTCAGAAACTCAAATATGGGTAATCCAATAAAAGAATTATAGTTTAATAATTATAAATGCACTGTCTTCATATTTAGCAAATAATTCTACAAAACTGCTATTGAATCCACAGCAACAGCATAATAAATAAATCTCTAAAACCTTACCATACCTTTTGTGCATTAAAAACCATGTCATTTTTGCCATAAATTTATTTACTTTGAGAATACTTATTCTTAAGGTCTCTGCTATTTTTCTTGACCAAACACATATAAATTTGGAGTTTAATTTGGTGCTGAAACTAAGATAAATATTGTCCATAATGTTGTTCAGTCATGCATTAAATAAATAAATAAATTAAAAGCAAAACAAAACCACCACCATCCCCCAGCCTTCATGTTGCTTCTGCAAAGGATGAGTTAGCTACAGATCTGAAATGCTGCATTAACACAATGCTTGTCAAACAGTATCTCAACTTTCTCAGTAACACTTGAGAAGGACTTCGGGTAGGGGATATGAATTGAAAAGGCTCCAACTTTTGTGGCTGCCTAAGATCTAGCCCTTACTGAGGCCAATTTCCTGCTTTCAAAAGCATTCTTTAAACTTTCCTCAATTGTTTCAGTTGCAATGACGTAAAATACTGTTCATTTCCTGATGTTTGAAATGCCTTAAGGTAACTGTATTCACCTACCAGCTTCAGGGAGCAAAAGTCCCTATTCTTCCACATGTGCCCAAACTTCTCTGTATCCAGGCTTATTCCTAACACTTCCTAGATCTCTAGAGTATTTTCTGCATTTAAGCTAATTCCATGAAGCACCAACCTAACATAAAAGTGAAGCAACTGTTTTAATTTCCAGTCTCGAATTAATATTCTTAACTGAGGACAAGAAAAAACAGTGTCAAACTGTGAAACAAAACTCTTTACTGATTAAAATAAAGCAAGACAGATGGAAGTAACAGTAGGAACACAATTCTGAACACTCCTCTATTAACTAATAAACAAGTAAAGTTACAGGCAAGATTCAGCATCACAGAGAAGACTAAACTAACAAAGGAGATCATCTTCGTATAGTTGCAGCATGACCAGAGAACAAATGGCCACACACCACTAAAAAAGAAGCTATATAATACACAAGTATGAAAGGGTTTGTTTTAATATTAAGCAAGCCCAACTTGGACTTTCTAACATATCTCATATTGATATGAAAGTCACCTGTGAAATGCCAGGTATAACAATAAGGGATACCACACAATCCAACTTTTCATTAACTTCCAGGTTCAAGGGTATGTGTACATTAGGAATGCTGCACAAACCAGGACTAATCCACTAAGACACAGATCTCTGTTTACTGGAGGTGGGGGGAGAATGTTATCCAGTGGTCAGCAAATAAGCAAGGGAACTTTTAAGAGTGACTCTATATAGCCTTCAGTTTAGCTATACATTCATACCTCCATGCCTTCAAGACCACAATCTCCTGCTTCTGTGTCTGGGAAATTGTCAACAAACAGATTTAGTTTTAAAGTTTACAGGTCCATGGCACTACCAAGGCTTAGGATGAGAGTTTTCTCAAGGCTTCATAAGAAAATACATGCATACAACATGATGTTCCTATGTCTAAGAAACATACAACTGGAGAGCACAGTATAGCTATAAGGAGGAGATAAACCCAATACACAACATGACACTCAACTACAGATATATCACCTATGCATCCTGTTCCATGTTCACATAGTGAATATGCTATGCAGAAGATCATACCTGGGCACTTTAAAAAAATAAAGAGTTTGGGTTCCTATCTGCTGCCTGATATACTCTGTTTTAATTTAATGGCTGCTACTTGGAAATAGACATCTCACAACCTTTGTTCCATCCATTAAAATCTTGTAGTATTATCATATTAAGATAGTATAGAGTTATGGATGTATAACCCAAACCCATACAAGATGTTACTGCAGCCTTTAAAAAAGAGGTTTCAAAGCAGTGTAAATTTTTTCTTTCTCCAAAACAACTACTCATATGTGCACAAAGGTAGTTGATAGTTTAAGGTACTTTAGTTTAACTAAATTTCATCCACAATGCACACTCAGTAAATTTTAAGAACATTAATTTAATTTGCTGAGAAAATGTAAATTACCATTATGACTTAGGCAAATACTGCTCTTATTCACAGACTGTGCATGGAAAACAGTAGAAATAGCCTTTGGAAGTAGTGTTTCCTACTTATCACTCCTATTATTATATATCACCCAAAGGCAGAACAACAGACATCATCTACCTGGACCTGTGCAAAGCATTGGACAGTGTCCCACACAACATTCTGATCTCTAAACTGGAACAACATGGATTTGATGGATGGACCACTCATTGGATAAGGAACTGGCTGGATGGTCACACCCAAAGAGTTGTGGTCAGTGGCTCAGCATCCAAATGGAGATGTGTGAGAGGTGTTCCTCAAGGGCCAGTACTCGGTCCAGTGCTGTTTTAACACCTTTGTCAGCGACATGGACAATGGAATCAAATGCACCCTCAGCAAGTTTGCTGCCAACACCAAACTGTGTGGTGAAGTCAACACTCTGGAGGGAAGGGATGGCATCCAAAGGGACAGGCTCGAGAAATGGGCTTGGGCAAACTGCATGAAGTTCAAGAAAGCCAAGTGCAAGGTTCTGCATCCAGGTCACTCTTATACACGAATACAGGCTGGGAGGACAAAGGATTGAGGGCAAGCAACTGTAAGGAGGACTTGAGGGTGTTGTTGGACCAGAAGCTTAATAGAAAGCCAGTTGTGTCCTGGACTGCATCAGAAGAGGTATAGATAGCTGGCTGCAGGAGGCAATTCTCCCCCTCTACTCTGCTCTTGCAAGACCCCACCTGGAGTGCTGTGTCCGATCCTGGAGTCCTCAACGTAAGAAGGACACAGAGCTCCTTGAGTGTGTCCAGAGGAGAACCATAAAAAATGACAGGAGGGCTGGAGCACCACCCCTATGAAGACAGGCTGTGGAAGTTGGGGTTGTTCAGCCTGGAGAAGAGTAGGCTCTGAAGTGACCTTATAGTGGCTTTCCAATATCTTAAGGCAGTCAAGAAAAAAACTGGGGTCAGGCTTTTTGCTCAGGTGTGTAGTCAATGGGTTTAAACTTGAAGAGAGGAGATTTAGGTCAGACATTGGAAAAAAATCTTTCCTGTGAGGGTGGTAAGGCACTGGAACAGCTTGCCCAGGGATGCTGTGGATGCCTCCTCCCTGGAAGTGTTCAAGGCCAGGTTGGATGGGACGTTGAGCAACCTCATTTAGTGAAAAGTGTCCCTGTCCATGGCAGGGGGGTTGGAACTATATGATTTTAAAAGGTCCCTTCCAAACCATGCTATGATTCTATATTTCCACTCTGAATTCCTACTTTAACACAAATATTTATGTGACTCTCTTTAGAGCAGTATTCCTCAAACTGTCATGCAGGAAAAAAAAAATGGTGAAATACATACAGCAGATATTGGAACTGAAAGGAAACTGTGGCTGTACTAACATAGTGCTACGTTTTGGCCAAATGAGAGATTGTGAGTGGTATAGTTGTGTTATAGGGATGGCTGCAGAGTGAAATAATGAGAAATAGTGCTTTGAGCAAGGAAAAAAAAATTAAAATTAGAAACAAGGCAAAGTTTATAGATAGTATCTCTTATCAAATTAGAGGGGAAAAGGTAACATCCTATTATCCATAATACTCTGGTTTAGAAAAAACATGAAAGTTGGATTATTCCAGTTCTCTTGCTCAAGGCATTCATGCTTACAAGAATATTACTATAAAACTTAACTTGGAAGTTTAAGCAGGTCCATCTTGGCAATCTCAAATTAGGAAGTGTAATTGCAGTTCAAATTTTAAAGTAAGGTACTTCTATAAAACAGTCCCTGCACAAAGATTCAGTAACACTGTAACCCTGTACTATTATATTATAGCTGATTAAACTGTTTTCTTCGGAAGATTAATAATTGTTCAGCATACAAGTATTAAGCAAAGGAGTATGACAAGGAAAATGACATACCTTGATCCAACAGCACCATCACCAGAGTCCTGGCTTCCAGCCTCACTTGGAGTACTCACGGATTTGGAAGACGGAGAGGTAGGAGGTGGGACTAAATAGTGAAACAGACAGGTATCCGCTGTTACTACTCGCAGAGGTTGCACAGCTTAGGATGTTTTCAAATTAATTTAACATGTATTAAAAAAAAAAAAGTGATGGCAAACAAAAAAATACATGGATGAAAATGAACAGTAGAAAGAGAGGGGAAAAGACAATGTTAACAATTCATGCTGGACTTTCATGCAATTGTTTGGCTTTTATGCATCTGGAGCTTACAGAAAGACATGGAGGGAAAGACATTAAAGAGAAAATGAATTGAAAAAAATTTTAAAACTGAACTTCTGACAAATGATGGCAGCAATTTTCAAAGGGTAATTTCCACTAAATCATGTTGCTTAAACATAAAAGGAGGATAGTTGTTAATATAGCTGTGAAATCAGTTTCTTAAAAATTAGACACTGAATGCATTCAGCTGGTAAATTTGTTTCAAAAATATATTATGACTGAAGCATGGAACAAAAAAGTGGCTGTCATACAGCTTACTGTTGTTTGGTTTTGGCTTTTTTTTGGTTGGTTAGGTTTTTTTTGGTTTTTTGGGGTTTTTTTTGGTTGGTTGGGATTTGTTTTTTGTTCTTCATGTTTTCTTTCCAAATGACAAACAGTCTAGTCTACTGAAACCTTTTCTTAAAAGTCAGTTCATTTTCAGCATGTAAATGAAGACTGCAGTTACTGTTTTAAAAGCAACACGTTTTTTGGAACTGATACATAATAGTGAATGATATCATGCAATCTGATACAAACACAAAGCTACTTTGATATTTCTTTCACCTTTTACTTTTAGAAACAGCGAAACTAATTTTTAAATGAAACAGGTTTATGCTTAAGAATCAGGGTATGTGTTGAAAGTCCTTACATGCTTCATTTTTGGGCAATATGCAAAAGATTCATAGAACACATTAACTCCTTACCAACCCTTAAAAAGAACCTTTAACCAACTGAACACAAGTCATATATACAATCTGGTATCCACTCTGTCAGGGGTCAGGCAAAGGAAAGTTCTCAATTTAGAATTTGTAGAGAATTTCCTGAAATCACAAATATATTGTGTGTTCTGAAGAATGTTTCCAATGTAAAACAGAGCTATGACTCTGGTTGACAAAAATTCTACCTCAAAATTTACAAAATTACAGTGAATACTTCAATATATTAAAAATTCATTCCTCATACAGGAGTGAATTTCAGAGATCTAGTTATTACTAATAAATTCATACATAGATAGCTACATAAATATGGATGTATTTATGAGTATATATAGTATTTAACTCATTGCCATCTACTAAAGGAAATGCCCACAGGCCTTTGTATTTCTACATTATTTTTGTGCGTTATCAGAAACTATGACATTTTAATGTCACCCTTTCTTATCTAAAGAGGTGGCATTGGAAACCTATCTTGTTACCATTTAGAAAAGTCTATCAGTGTTACTGCAGCCTATGGAGCAGTAAGCTAGAACTGCTTACAAAAGAATTCAGTAGCTTAGTTCTAATGCTGCAGTGCCCTCTCGTGGGGCAAACTGTTTTCAAGAAAGTCCCATTCGTAATGGGAAAACTATTTCATGACCAACAGTCTTATTAAAAGACCAAGTAAAATTCCACCAACCCCAGAAGACGATGGAACTACAATACCCCATTTGTATTGTTCTATGTTTTGATTCAGTCACATAAGGCTTCTTATATATCATGTATGGTATGTATCAAAAGCACAATTACATTGCTAAGGTTCTGTCTCCCCAAGAGATCTACTTCTGGCAGTTAACAGGACAGTAATTGCCTTCGGAATTTTTAACACAATATTCTATGAAGGAATCCAGTCCTAGGCTATGCACCTACACTGACAACATGAGCTCAAGCTATCTGCACACCAAGCTGCGAGTCAGCGACACTTCAGGCACAACCACTGGACGACCATGCTTGGCCAGAATCCAACCAGTAGACAGAGCCTGTCCCTCAGACATGGGGTAGCAAGTAGGACATTTTAGCTTCATTTAGGATCCAGACTAGATCTGGATACCTGAAAGGGACCAGAATTAATTCCCTGCAAATCTATGTGTGTTGAAGGGTGTGGTTAAGTGCAGAATGAACCGACACAGAGTCACGCCCTGGTTTTAACATCAACACCTCAAAGAGTTTTCCACAAAGAGCAATTCTAAGCCTGTGCAGTGACTTCCTTTGAGACTCTCTCCTGCACTTAATAAAAAAAAAAAAACAAGCAACCAAAAAGCCAACCAACCACATGAATTTCTACAAGAGTCATCAGCTCTTAGCAAAGCCTAGCACAAAGTGTTTTAACTCTCAGTCTGCTATACAGAATCCCTAGTAGGTAAGAGCTGATCACATAAAATACTGTGAGCTAGAGCTAACACAGCCCAAACGCAGTCTTTGAGCTGTGAGAACAGTTGAAGCTAGGGAAAATGACTGCTGAGGCTGCTGGAACAGGAGCAGCTAGAACAGTGTTTATTCCACATTCACTTTTGAACACTTAAAGACTATAAAAAAACCAATCATGAAGATGTAGTCACAGATACACTACATCCATTACAAATTTATTATTTTTATTTGCAAACCCAGTCAAAATAGATCCTTGCCATTGAGCCAAACTGAAAAATGTTTTAAACCACTTCAATGTCAGAGCTGGAGACAAAAAATGAAGTTGAATTTCCACCCCTTTTGCTTTCATCTTCCACAGTTATGCGACTATGCAAAGGCAAAAAGAAACAACCAATTTGCCAGCCCATCCAACACTGGCACAGAGATGAGCCATCCTCCTAGATGGTTAAATTTTATACTTAGCCTTGCTATTACTCCCTCCAAGTCAGTCAGATTCTTGAGATAAGGAAAATTAGGGTGTAAAAGATGCATAAAGTAAATAAGCCAACTCTGCACAAAAATATTAGAATTAAAATTTAGCATTATGCATAACAGAAAGGAAAAATACAGAAGAATAATGTGCAGGGAACACAGAAAATAAAAAACCAAACACATTATATTAATATATTTTAACTCAAAGACTCCAAAGAATCCACCAAGTCCAAAATATATTTTTTACAAAACAGTACTAGTAATGTGCATTGAAGCACATCACTTGACACTTATAACAAAGATCATGCAGGACAATCCAGGACAAAACCCAGACACATACATCACAAAAATTAGTGGACAGACAAACACCAAACAAAACTATCAACAGTAAAAAAACCAAACCCAACCTACTAAAAACACCCCTCCAACCTTCCCTCTCCTTCCCCAAAAAACCCTGAGATTTTATCTCAGACTAGTATTAACATTCCTACCAACAGGAGACTCCGGTGTCAACCCCATGCTCTGAAGAAGTGCTTCAGCTTCTCTTCTCTTCTTTTCAAGATCAGATTCTTCCTGCACAGGAAGAACTTCTTTCTTCTGATCAGTCTAAAAATAGTTAAATTATGAAGTTATTGCATATAACACGTATTTAAAATAACAGTTTCATTTATATTCTGAGATCTCGTAGGTTCTTTTATGCTACTGAAATCTATCATCATATAGGTCATATTTGACTCTACCAATTCTGATGGCCCTTTCTGTCGATAAAGTAAATAACAGACAGAAGTCACAAAATTTTGTAACTTTAATACTCTCTTTAAAAGATGCATAAAACATACAAAAAGTGTATTCTCCTTTGTGAGGATGACTGACACTTAAGATCAAGAAAAAGAGTATTACGTATCTGTATAAACATATTTTAAGGACATAATATCATTTTGATTTTGAAGTGATAGCAACTGTATCAAAGAGAACACTGTAGGGTGTTGAAGGACAGTATGACACTTTTCTTATAAGAAAGTACTAGCACACTGCTAGACAGAGCACATGGTAAAGTGTGCAGCAACGAAGAAAATATCAGCAAGATATAAAAGCAATTGTGTGTGCATTTTATGCTATTAAAAAAAATAAATCAACAAACTGCTTAGTGAGAAAACTCTTTTAGACTTTGGGCTTCACAAAAAAAAGAAATAGAAAGTTTTAAAAACACTTCCAGTAACTTTAAGTTTACAGGGCATTTAAGTAGTTTTCTTTAAGTTGTGTTATTATCCATTGGGTTCCATGCAAAAAAAGATCAAAAATTACATCCCCATAATTTAAAACTAATGCAAACTCTACTGTGAAAGATGCTGAACACTAGACATCTTTCCATATTTACTTAACTGCTCAATTACTGGGATATAATTTATAGCTTAAGGTGTTCAAAACTCACTTCACTGGCAAGTGATTACTTCTGTAAATATACACTGATGATTAAAAATTCAAGTCTTTAACAGAAGCAGCACAGTCTAGACTAAGCTGTCCCTCTGCCATGATTGAAGACTAATTGCTTCTCAGAAGGCTGAACATCATGATTCTAATCCACTGCACAATTCCTTTTAAATAATCAATTCCCAAATTTTAAAGCAAGTTCTCAGCTGATAAGCTACTGCATCACACGTGGAATCTCAGGTAAAGGCTTTACATTGTTACAAAACCAGCAGAACATAATTTGAGATATTTCCTCCAGTCTCAAGTCATGTAGCTGGCACCTGCCCAGTTTTCAGTCACGGTAACTTAGAACTACAAGATCACAACCAATACACAGAGAAGTCTTGAAAAAGTATTCCAAAACATTCCAGCAAAAGTTTCACTTATGAGATGTAATCTGCACTCAGGAGAAACACAGCAATACATACTTCAGCACAGAGAAATCCAGAAGACTGTTAACAAATGAAGTCTAACACAGAAATAGCATATACATCCTAAATGCTGCTCTGATTTTAAAATTCAGGACAAAGATGTGTCCAAGAGTTGAAGAAAGTAGCACACTGGCTGCATAATAATAATACAGGCAGGTATGGACATCCTCAGAACTGCACTTCAAAAACCAGTTCTCTAAATAACATCATCTCAACTCATTAGGCAGAGCTTTTGTGCAGCACTTCAGTGGTTTTGTTAACAATGTAAACAGGTAGTTTTAGAAATCCAAACTTTAGCAAGTGTAGTATTTAAAGAAAAAAGGAAAATCTAACTTACTATATGGATAACTGTAAAGAAAACAGGAGGGTTTTGCTCTTATCAGAAAATGAAAGTGCTCCATTTGCATCAGGAACCAATCATTAAACAGACACTCCCAGAATAACACGTGGTAAATGACTAAGTGAACCTACCCTTAAATTTTGGGCAAGCTACATATGCAAAAAGTCCCATTTCAAAGACAAAATTATTTCTTACTTCTTTTTTCTTTCTTTCTTCCTCCTTTCTTTTCTTCTCCTCTCTGATTTGAGCTAATCTTTGCTTCTTGCGCTCCAACTCCGCCTTCAGTTCACTTTTGTCAGACATGGCTGAAACACTGATCAACAGAAATTCACTTGGTTTTTGTTTTAAGCTGGCAGCTTTCCTTTAAGTAAGCTATCATTAAAAAAAGCCCAACACTAGCTTACTATAACCAGAACTGTGAAGAATCTTAAATTAAGAATTAAAAAAAAAAACCAAAACCACGTTCCTATTTCCACATTTCTTTCACTTAACATCCTTGATAGCAACAGTATTGATTTAAACCAAACAGACAGAACTATTACATGGTGACAGCATCCATTCCTAAGGCAGTTCCAATGCTGTTTGAAGGAAACATTAAGCACCAAAGTTGCAGCCACCTGAATTTGGTATAGGATTCTCACATCTGAAGAGCCAATTTTGCTGAGAACAGCAAGAACATTGGCATGCATAACTTAGCCATATGTGTGCTATACATCCTTCTACATAAAGTTTTGGTATTCCAAATGCAGATTTACTAGAAGATTTGGTAGCATTACTATAAATTGCAGGGCAAAATAAAAACAAGTGTGATGCTTAAAAAACAGGTAAGACACATGCATTATCATTTTTCCCCAAGAACTTTCAGTACATTACTAAGAAATCGGTGAATCTTCCAGAGACAAAAATTTTGCAATAGTTTTGCTACATAACTAACTCAATTAAATACAGACAATACGGTCAACAACAAACAAGAGGTGAAAAAAAAAATCAAATTCAGAACAAAGATTAGAACAGAGGTATAAATAGTTGTGTGAATGGACTGAGTGAATAAAAGTTTGATTTTATTGTTTTTAAGTTAATCTAAGTCAGTAAAGAAAGTGCAAAAGTGTTTTTACATCAGAGGAGGGGCCTGTAAATGCTTTTACACTAAACCTGATAACAAAAATACCAGATTCAGCATTAGTAAAACATCTACTCATTACCTGAAAAGTAAGAATACCTGCAAGTCTTTGCATTACACATTTAAGCATGTAAAAGGATGTCAAATTACACAATCCTCACATATATGCCCCAATATATTTAGTAGTATGTATTCTGGGGTAAGTGTATGCATTCCTCTGTATCACCTACAAATATTTAAGGGCTAATAAATCAATTAAAAAATCTTCTGCGAACATTTTCAAATAGAATCCCCGTGTTGCTTTGAAACAGCCCTGTGAAGACGCGCTGTCACCACACCACAGATTCCCGCTCCCACCCATCTTTCTAATGCCATGGCAGGAAAGCAAAACCGCACAAACAGAACCATCCCTGAGGAGAGGAGCTCCCACACCGCCCCTCCATGAGATGCCAGCGGTACCAACCAGGCTCCCACCCGAATCCCACACGGCCCGTATGGAGAGGGAGCCTGGCGGCACACTCCGCCCTGACGAGACTTACCACACCCTGAGGCCCAGGGGCCGGCAGACAGCTCTGCCTCTCACTGCCTCTCCCTCAGCCCACCCCTAGCCTCTCCCCTCCATTGCAGGCCAAGCACCGGCACGGGCCGCCCCCGGCCCCACCCTGCTGCCACCCGACGGGGCGAGGCCGAAAGAACGGGGGTCCCCACCAAGAACCAGAGGCGCCAAACCGGGAGGGGCAGCGGCCCCATGGGCAGGGCGGCCGCCCCGGAACCCCCGCGCACCTGGCAGCGGCTCCTCCGGCTCCGGCCGCCCCTCGGTCCCCGCGCCCCGCTCCGCTTCCGCCGCTTCACAAAGGCGCCGCAGCTGACGGGCAGCGGGTTACGGCGGCCGCGGAGGCTCAAACCGGGATGCGCAGGAACTCACAGCGCTGCGGAAGGATGCGGAGGCCTGAGCTGTGCTGTACTGCGATGCGCAGACGCAAACCCTCCTCTCGTTCGCACGGTCAGGAGGCGCGACCTTCAGGGAATTGACACAGGGAACGCCCGTGCAGCGGCGCGGAAACAAGGCGCTTCCAGGGCCTGGCACAGAATCCCTCCCGGGGAGCGCTGCTGAGGGGCCTTTGAGAACATCCAAGCCCAAGATGCAGCGCGCCCCGCTGGGCGGGACTCGCCCTGGCGTGAGTGGGGCGCGGCCGCGCATGGGATGATGGGAGCTGTAGTCTTTCGGGAGACGCGGGGGCGGGAGCCGGGGAGCGAGCGCCACCGCGCGCCAGGGGGCGGGCACGCGGGCTCCGCTGCGGTTGGGCGGTCCCGGCGGCTCCGCGGCTCGCGCGGCGACGGGAGCGCGAGGGCAGCGTCCGTGACCCGCGGGTCTGGCGCCGCCGCGCAGGGAAGGCAGCGGGGAAGGCCCTGAGGAGAAGGAGGCCCGGGCCGCCTCTGCGGGACTGCGCTTCCTCCTCGGGTTTGCCTTGCCGTGGGGTGTGGCTGGCGCCGGTCACCGCCGAGCCGGCCCCGAAACGAGTCAGCCCGGTGCGGACGCGAACCGAACCGCGTGATTCTAATTGTAGGCCAGGCGGGCTGGTAGCCATCACACGCCAGTAGCCCGAGGATAAAAATGTATCAAAGCCTCATCTGCTGTCAGCCTCAGGCCAGGGACAAAACTGCGCGCACTAAATGCGCTTTGCGTCAGCAAGCAGAACCCCGGTGCCGGGTCGGGTCGGGTCGGGCCGGGCCTGTGTGTGACCCCACAGCTGCCCTGGGCTTGCTGTGAGGGGCAGGGTCGTGCCAAACCCAAACGGCATCAGTGAGCCTCGTGTGGGAATGAAGGTACGCAGTGCGTTTTGGTGCTTCTGGTAGTAAGGGACTTTGCTGCTCCCCGGTCGTCCTTAAATTAGTAGGGCCACTTGCATCCTCTGGAAGCCTGCCAGGTGTTTGTGCCTTTCTCTCCTAACTGCTGAGCTAGTGCTACTGCCAATTGTGTCAGTGAAGTGCTTAATTCCTCAGAGTGCTGATCTTCCAAAACTTTATTAAAGCAGAATTACCATGGATAACTCATACAGTTCAAGTGCAACATGTATTCACAAGACTCCATGAAATGAAGTCCTGAGAGGCAGTAACTCACAGCTCCAGAGAGGGTTAGAGTCTGCTATTACAAATTGGAATAATTTCTTTAAAATGACTGGATTGTGTCTGGTGAGTATATCTTCTGAAATCTGTCCTGCTGATGAGCACTGGAAAAAAATGGCATTTGCAGTCAAGCTCTGTCAGGCTGCAATCCTGTTGTGAATCATAAACTGAGCAGATTAGTTGGTACTTTGCTGGGATGGCTCGCAGGAGAACTCCAATTGTTGCAGGAATCAGTGTTATTTACTACTCTGTAGTCTCTGTAGCCTTAAGAAAAATTAGAAAAACTGTCTGTTGTCTAGATGGCTTCTGATCATTGAATAACCCTCGTGCTTTCATAAGACTTTGGGTGTTACCATTCAGAAAAACTATAAATGAAACTGTCAAAGAAAATTGTACGATGTACAAGAGAAGGGGATGCATTTTTCTTCAGAGATGGACATATGAGGATGGTAGTAATGAACTTCCCTGAATAGGTGTCATCTTTGAATTTATTTGCCAGAATTTTCTAATATCACAACAATGCATGCACCTGAGAACAGGAATATGTATTTTATTTCTGTAGTTTACATATGCCATAAAGTATTTTGTATTTGAAGCTTTCCAGTAATCATTTTCAAGTTTACATTTAAAAATGGATGTAGGAGACAGATATTTCACATTTTAAAATAAATTGGCCAATTGATTTTTGGTAGTAGATCTTTAGCACAGAGGTATGTTTTTTGGTCATAAACCTACATATATAATCAGATCATGTCACTGGTTTTTTGCATTATTCTATCATTTTAGAGCACAGTAACCACAATAGCTAATTTTTGCAACACTGACGTTCTCCTTTTTCTTTGTAAATGATACCTGTAGTTTTCAGATAGCTCCATCTGGGTTAGTGTAGCAGTGACACAAAAACTGATAATGCTATCTCTATACAAATACATCTGTGATTTTTGCTGCAGTCATTGATCTCACAAGTCATGGCATTTTTCATTTAAATAATCTGGTTTGTTTTTTCATCATCTGGAAAGCTCATGTGGTATATGACGGGAGGACAGGTTTGAAGAATCATGCTGGTTGTACAAGTGGGTGTTTTTTCTAGCCTCAGGTGACAGTTTCCTTCAGTATAGTGAAGCCCAATTTTATAATGGTTTGTAAGAATGTGGAGAAGTGACACAGTGAGGTGTACCCTTTCTGTATCTAGGACTGGGACAACAGCTTGTAGGGGATTTTATGCATCCATCCTGTGCACTGGGTCTAGGGGTAAACATGGTTTGGTTAAACTGTGAACATCAGCTTTAAAAGTGATTGTGTTCCCACGTAAGCAAAATTAGTATATTACTGAGAGGTCATTTTGAGACATGTAAAGGAATGATAAAGATAAATAAGGTCTCTGCTGCAGATGGGCAGGGATTCAGAATAAGCATAAGATTCAGAAGAGCCTTTTGTTTTTTGAAGAACGTAAGACTTTTGTGCAGCTTCAATCAGAAGAAGGGTTGGTAGCAAAGGCAAGGGTGCCTTCACCTTGCTTTGTCACCTCGTATTGTCACTGGAGAACTGATTTGCTCTGGGGCACGAGCACATGATCCGTGCTGGAGAGGGTGGTTCTCTCTTCAGGTTACTGCCACTGCTGCACTATCCTCCTCTCCAGTAATACAGGACTGGGAAAAGGCAGCTGGCTTGCCTTTTTTCATTAAGGGTCCATTTTAATTTTTGTTTTTCCTCATATCTCAGGCAAATTAAAAGTCCATCTTGCAGACTTACTGGCATTGAAATAATCAGGAAGATCTCATTCCATAATACAACGATACAACTTTTCTGTTATCATTGTATGGTCTGTTCTTTTCCCTTAGCAGCTTTGCTGTGTTGCTTACACAGGTTTCTCTCTGTCTTTCTCCCCCCTTTTGTGTTCCTGCTAGATGGACACATTTTTTCTGTCGTGTCAAAATAAGGTGATGGCAAATGATGGGTCCTCTCTGAGATGAGAACACTTTTGCAATCGGGTAACCTTTGGAACAAAACATACACTAGTGAATGGTCCAGCACTTAAGAGTGATTCACTACTAAGCATTATAGAAAATTGGTTTACCAGTTGAAAAATTCCAAGGCAAGTTCTCCTTCCTCAGTGTGGTCTGTGTATGGTACTCTCAATTTTTTCAATTATGTGGTTAAGAAGAGAGGAGATAATGGAAGCTTCTTAAGGGATCCTGTAATGCACCAAACCTGCACTAGTTCTAATGGTTTTGACAGGGTATGAAAACTGCCAAGAGATCAGGCAAAAGGAACTATTTTCAGATATGTTGTGTGTCAGGCTATATTCTACCCTTGGTTTGTCATTAATCTTTAACCTTTATGGAAGTTTTGTGTATTTGTAAAAGGGAGAACGTTTGTTAAGATGATAACAGCATTCCTTTTGTCTGTATTATGTTAGCATTATAAACAAAAATGATAATTGGATAAAAAAGGAGAAAAAGTATTCATTTAATTTCAGGGATTTTTTTAAACTTTTCATTCAGGGTTAAATTATTTTTCTGTGTGGAAGTAAAAGGAAGATCTTACATAATTCTACAGTGTATTTTAGACTAGAATTAATATGAACAAAGGCACATTAAAATACTAAATTTTACAAAAAATTAATGCACTTTTCATCCAATGACATGATTGTCTCATTGTAGGAATGTTAAACACTCAGCTGTGTAAAATACTTAATACTCATTTACAAATGAAATAGTTAAAGACCTATTGGCAAGACCACGGCTATTCTTAGGTTTTGGTTCCCTGTTCTTACCCCCTAAAGTAATATTTTTTCTTCTGTAACTGTTAACATTTGTAACACTTAATTTTTTGTGTTTTCACATTCTTTTGAGAATTACTTCATTCACTGACTCACAGTATCAGTTGTTTTTGCTCAGTTAAGTCTGGTGCCATGGAGTCATTTTACATTTTACATCAATGTAAGCAAAGATAGAGTTTGTTCCTTTTTTGGGTCTTTTGCAAGAAGCTTGTTAATGTGTTAAAAGCAGGTCTGAAATATTACCTGGAATTAAACTGTAGAACAAATGCATATACATAATTTTTAATACGAAAATTTTCTTAGAATATCTCCTACTTTTAAACTTAAATCTTTTCTTGTAATGAAAGTTGCAATGCAGTAGATATTTGGAAATATACTTATTAATAACAGTACCCAAGGTTCCAGGCCATTTACCTGAGCAGAAAGGAGATGGTAGTAAATATCCTGTAACAATTACTGCAGCCATCTGGTTTGTAGTGAGCACCCTGCTGCAACGTATCACAGGCAGCAGAGCAAATGTAGTGTGATGGGACAAGGTAACAGGGATGTGTTCCATGTCCCAAACAAATTATAGAGACTTGGTCCAAACTGGAAGTAGCTCTTCTCTGGCTGAATATTTACCAGAGTATAATACAAATTAGTCTCCCTTGTTCACAGAGGTAATGTGCTAACAGTGCTTTTAAAGCCTTATATAATTTGGAATGTTTGTAAGGAGGTTTCCTGTGGATCTTGCAATGGTTTCAATAAAGAAAACTTATATTTTGAAAATAAGTTAGCTGTCAATGAAGACTGTTGCCACTAAATTGTATTTAAATTAAATTCAGATTTCTGTTGCATTTCAAAAATGTTAAAAGCAGTCACTGAGTACCTGCAAAATTTGTGTGCATTCCTATGAAAAAAACCCACACATAATGTTAGTAAACATGATTTAGATAGCTAAAACCATCTGCTTGCTGATTCAGGGCTAAAAAACCATGATTTCCTTTGTTTTATTTTTATATTGGTTTTCTAGACAAAAACATCATATTGTCTTGATCTGCTTTTTTTTTTTTTTTATTAAATTTTATCTTATTTGCATGAACAAAACTTGACTGCATCAATAGCCTGTTATCCAATCTATTTGACAGGTGTTGCAGATTACATTTGCTTGCAAAATAGCCTGATTTTTGAAAGCAGTTGAACAAAAATCATCTGTTTAGGTTTGAATGGTATATAATTTAGTTCTCTTTATTACGTTAGTGCATTTGTATTAAAACAGAAGAAGAGAAAAAGCTTCAAAACACCTTCTGCAAGGCTTGAAAATGGAATTAATCTCTGAACTTGGATAGACTGAAGTAAGCATACATGTTTCCCATAGTGTGGGATTTTAAGACTCAAGAAAACCATAAGACACATACTTTATAATGTTAGAAATTTAAACAGCTTCAGCTTTCAGTTTTTTCAAGGCTGAGGGAAAGATACCATTTCCTGCAAATAAGATATATTTTTCTGCTATGTATAAGTGGATATTCTGCTGCTGGCAAATTTGTATTCAATAAATAATTTTAACTGTAGGTGTCATCATCCAGGTCTTGATGGCTCTCTGTTCAGGTTTCCGTGGAGTCAAATCAGTCATTTCTGCCAGAAAAAGTTTTATAAGATATAGGCCTATTTGTCTCACAGAAACCAGTTTGTTGTTATGTTTTGTTTTGTTAAATTCGCTATATTCTATCTCTATATTTTTAACAGATCAGGCAGCTTTTAGATGTTAAAGTACACAGATTCTGCTGAAGCAGGTTAGACTAGATCTCTGGATGTCCTTTCCAGGTCCCTGTTACTATGGTGCTGTGAGTACAAGAAGGAAAAAATAAACCCTGATGTAATTCTGCTCATGCAACATCTTGTGGAACAGCTATCTGGAATCTCATGCAGCTTTAGTAGTTTATCATAAAAATCTGCAAGAAAATAAACAATTTGAAAAATTTAAATATTTAACTGCATTATGCTTGCAGGAAAACATTTTTATAAAATTTGTTAGATGTCATTATACTAAAATATTAAATATATGCTTGTAGCTGGGGAATTCCATTTATTTTACAGGACATAGAATATGTTCAGATATTCTTCTTGAAAAAAAAATCTATATTTATGAGTTGGCAGTTTTTGTTCCGTATTAGGTGTATGAAGCAGGGTCTAATCTATAAAATATACTCTTATAATAGTATGACCAAAAATTAACAATATTATTTTTGTTGGTATTGTGTATGTTAGCAAGCTCCAACACATACATATGTAGGAGAAAAATGTACTTACAACTGTTCTTAAAGTCAGGGGAAGTGTGTGATATTTAAGCAATACTCTCATCAGTCAGGAAAATTATTTTTCATTTCACTATAATTAGAAAGTATTGTATCTTTTCTGCCATCTCTTACCTTAAAGGTGGCTGCAGTTCAGGAGTGAAGAAAAAATCCATTATAGATGCTGACTTAATTCATTGTAAATGTCCACAGGCAGCAGTTACTGAACAGCTTTTGTGATATGTTTACAGTAGCCATTCAGAGGTCAAGATGAAGTAAAAAATACAGATCCGTTAGATTTTCTATTTTTATGTTTGTCATTTTAATGCTTAATGATAAATCAACCATTTTGTAGAATTTCTTTCTCTGAGAGGAAAGTACTTGGAACAATTAATCATAAAAGGAACCATTTTTCCAGCTCTTGTCCTTGCTCTGGAGTTGTAGGAGTAAGTGATTTAAGTCCTGCTTTCTTTCACCATGGTATCAAAGGAGGAAAAGTAGTGTTTTGCCACCAGCAGTTTTTTCCACTGATTCCTAGGCTACAGACATATCTTTATTTTCTCTTAGTATCAGCTGCTGATGTGCCAGTCATTTTCATTTCAATGACAATATTTCTTACAGGGAAAGCTATGTTAGTGGATATTTGAAAGGAAACTTTTTGAATATCAGGCACCATATATAATTTTGAGTGTTATTAAAATCATGCATGGCATAGATCAGAACTTCTTTACTGACAAAGAAATCAACAACTGAATCATACCTGCATGATTTCTAACCTTTTACTCCTGCCACATTTTATAAGCTGGCAGAGTTACCCTCATGACACAGGCAAGAGTTTTATTACCCACAGTTTTACAGGGCTTAACTCAAAATCAGTCACAGGTGTTGTGACAGTTAAAAATTGCCCTTCCAGCTCCTAGTTCCATAATCAACTGAGGAGAACATATCGGTTTTCTTAAATATCAAATAATATTTTATAAGTAAACATTTTAAATTACCGCAGATTTTAAATTTGTGAAGTTACAGGATAACCTCTGCAGGGTGGAAATTTCTATGGGTTGTTGTTTGAACTCCTGAAATGTACGAAAACAAAATTCATATTTATTTCTGGGAAAGCAAATTACTTTTCAGAGGAAAGGATCAACACTATCAAGTGGATATGGTATGTTAATAATAGGAGGTGGGACAGTGAGGGTAGAACTAATGGGACACTTACGGTTCAAGGAATTTGGCACTTTTCATTTATGTTGGAAAAAATGTAAATGGTGTCACCCTTGCCTCCTAGTCAGACAGACATCACTAAGTGATATCACTGACATTTAAAATGACTGGAATGTTATTTCCTTCTGTTAATTTTCTTTTGGAAATCTTACAGTATCATCACAAATGAAACAATATCCACTCATAATGGTTCAAGAAACAAAGATCTGTAGTCTCAATACTGGATTATTGCCCTTCTATCTCAAAGCTAATTGAAATCCAAGATGTTTGTATCAAAGCTGTAATGAGACACCGACAAATACCTTTCTGCCCCACTGGAAATGTAATCTTTCCATTGAACATTTCGTCCTGGTAAATTCCATCTTCAGTAGGAATGGGCATTTTGCATTTGAATCAAGGTCACTACTTTGGATCAGGTGATACGGTGTGAGCTCTGATTGCCTTTAGATGAAATTGATCCTTTGCTGTGTTGAGCATAAGGCTGTGATTTTTTTACACCCAATTATCTTATTATTTAATCTAGATAAATTTGGAATTCTAACGGTACTGCCACTTTTTGATCTTTCCATAAAGCAATGCAAAAGTTCTCGTAATAGCCTGTTATTCCTAGATAGTAATATTCTGTTCCATTTCTTTACTAAAAAAAATCAGTGCTTTATTTATTTATAATGTATTTGACAATTTGATAGAACTGAATATTTTATAACATGTTCCTTACTTTTGCAGTGGTAAAGCAATAGTTCTATGTATAATTACTCAAACTTGTTTAAGTAAGCATAATTATGTCTGAGTACCTAGAAACTAAACCATTTATTCAATGTTTTGGACGTTTTACTAAGCCTTTGACTTCAGTGAAGAGAGGCAATATAAAACTCAATGGCAGTTGCATTGTGTTTACTTATCTTCAATGAAAATTTTCATTATCTTTCTTTACAACTATGCTTTGGCTTTTTTTTTTTTTTTTTTTTTTTTTTTTAATAATATGAGGTAAGCTAAACTGAGGATATGTACGAAGCCACTATTTTTTCCTCTTCTGTTTTGATATGAATATATGCTCCTAGCATTTTCACTTCACATCAAGTGTGTAGATTACTTGTGCAAAAAAAATTGGGAGGACATTTCTTCCAATGGAAGGAATAATGTGAAAGGTATAAATATCAGCAAGTCTCTGCAGGTATGAACCTGTTCTTATTTAAATTGATGGAAATATCACCACTGACTGCAGTGAATGCAGAATCAAGTCCTCAACTCTTTCTGAAAATCAATTAGATGTGCCCTTAATAGGTTTACATGCCTTTGAAAAACCTATCTCTAAATTACTGTTGGAAAACAATCAATTAGATATTGTATTTAATGTTATTAAAATAAATTCCACAATATTATGTAAAATGAAAGGTAGATATTGGAGTTGGTGTTATTAATGTAAATCCTATAGTATTGTATAAAATGGAAGAAAATGCTTTAATTTACTGGCTTTTTCTTTAGTCAAAAAGATGAAGCTGTATCTGAAACACATTAGGACTCAATAGAATGCTGGTGTAACTCAGTGTATTTGAATTGTTTCTGTACTGTGAAGAAAAGTGCTGGTACTGGGAAGCTGAGAGTTGAGAAATTGCTGTTAGGCATTGGACTGAAATACATTCTAAATGGATTTTTTATATGGTCCTGTAGCAATTGAAAATTCTGATTCAGTGTCTACTAAGAAAATGTTGGAAATGCTTTTAGAAATTTCTTACCCAATAATAATATTGTCAGTTCAGTAATACCAGATAACCCAAAAATAATGATTAAGGAAGACTAAGAAATTTTTACAGTAAAAATTGTGGCTTATTCTGATTTGGATTTATTTTGAATCTTGCATTTTTCACAGGAGATTCAGTGATGGCTGAAGAGTACATGACACAAGTTGGCAGGTGATATGGCTCACGGTATGCATAAAGGTAGTTTTTCAGTCTCTCCCATCTTAATCTGCTGTCTTTCAGGCTCAATAATCTGTTTCTTTAAAATGCATTGTTGTTAAATGTCATATTGACCATGAGGTCATTTAACATTGTATTTTCCTAGGGAATAGAATATTCTTTTGAAATCTTAGCTAGTTATGTAGATTTTATAGTTTTAAAACTATATTAACATCTGCTTAATGTAATTAGCATACATTTTAATTGAGATACTATAATACAGTATATTTATGATTATATGAATTAAAATTCTGCAATGTAGGTAGTATATAGACATGCATGGAGTATGTATGTTGATTTACACAAAATTAATATTAAAATATGTTGAGGTTATTATTAGTTTTATTTAATAAATTCAGACACTGAGTCAAAAGTCCAAAGATGCTTTAAATACCTTATGACATCATCAGAACCAGATAGAAGATAGGCTTTGGGAGGAATTTCAAACCAAAGAATTTTTGAAAGTGTTATTTCAGGAGTTATTATATGTTGTTTATAAATAGGAGCTGAAAAAATAACAGATTTGAAATAAGGAACTGTTGTAATTGGTAAATATTTAATAAAAACAGCTGTATGTGTGAAAGCCTGATTCTCAAAAATTATGGAATGCATTATTTGCAATGGTAAAAATGTGACTGTTGGTCTGAGAAAAAGCATGTGCAGTATTAGCCTAGAAGCTAATGTTTTAAGAAGTTATTTCAAGCTAATGAAAAGAAGGTCATAGATTTAAAACGCCATTTCAGCCATGTAAGTGTAATAAAATCAGCTAATGCAGGGGTGCTTTCTTGCAATAATAAATAAGCAGATGGCTGATACGGAATACAGCAATGTATCCAAGTGAGTAAACAGCAAATGAAGGATTATCCCTAGTTGTGAAGAATCCATTCCAGCAAGAAATTACTGCTGCATCTGAAATCTGTAGGACTCCTTAGAGAGCTAAAAGAGAATCTCGTCTGTATGCCACAGATCTCTGTGCTGAACTGTAGTGCACAAAAGTACATGTTCCCCAGATTTCCCTTTTTAAAGGACTTATTTCACAGTACTAATCAGACTTTGGTGTTATGAATTTTTAGAAGTATGGGTAGGTTCTCTATGCTGTTACTTGACATTTGAATGCAAGAGAGATGTTCTGATTTTCTCTATATTCTAAAATAAGAATAAATGTTGTGATATTCTAAAATGGCTTGAAAAGAAAATAGCAGGTTCTACACTGCTGCCAAATCTGAAAGGTTGCAATAGTAAAAGTAACAACAGGAAAAGAGGAAGAATAAGCATTTAAGGAGAAATACTTTATTCCATGTCTATAGTGAAGTGGAAATAGATTATCCAAAGCAAATGGCAGGACAGCCAAATCTGAGAAACTGAGTGTCAGTAAGCTGGGGAAGTGTGGAGGAACAAATTTCTGAGGCCGCAGAATAAAGGTGTTAGGTATAAATTGGAACTGATTTTGTACTTAAGGGTCTGCCAAAATGATGGTACTAGATCTGATGCACGGATATCTTGCATGTATGGCATATTTCTCAGACAAATTCCAGAGCACCATGATAGGCCACTCTAGAGCAAAGAAATTATTGGTGGTTAATGAATTGAACTGATAAAAAATTTCTGTAGAGCATTGTTAATATGATCTAGAAAATGGAAGAACTACTGAACAAAATTATTACAAATTGGATACTTTTAGCAATATTATTAACTGTGGGACAGAGCCAATGTTAATAATGTATGTATAATTCCTGCCACACAACAGCTTTTGGACTTGAAGCCTTGAGCCTAGCAATATAGAAAATATATATTTAACAGTTGGCAAAGAGATAGGACATAAGTGAGGATAAAATAATGAAATTTTTATTTCTCCCAAAGCGACACCGATTTTTGGTGACCAAGAGATGTTATGTGTTGTGGTTTAATTTTGTAGCTAAAATGAACACCAACAACCATACAGACTTCAACATTCAAGTATGGATATTGGGCAGTTCTAAAAAAACGTCCTAGCACATTTGAGATAGACACATGTAAATTGACACATGCAAACTCAACAGTACTCTTAAAAATTGTGGTCAGACAACACATCTGTCTTTCACTTGGACACCTGCTTTGTTTTGAAAAGATTCACATTTTATGAGATTTTGTCTCTGGACTTGAGAGGTAATGTGATCTGTATAATCAGTATTACAGAAGACTTTAAAATTTTACTGTTTGGGTTTTTTTAAGGTTTTTGTATTTCTCCTGCCACATACTCAGATAGCAGGCTCACTGTAGTGTTTTATACTTCTCATATGATCTGTAAATCTGTGATGCACATTTTTTTAATTTTAGAAGCACAGTGTTACAGTTCTGCCCTAAACGCTGACTGACTTCACCAATGCAAAAAGTGTTTCATCCAAGTCATCCCTTTCTTATCTTTTGTATGTAAGTCTTGCTTTCTCTGAAAAAGTATTTTTAACTAAATAAACTCCTAATTAAAACTTAATTCAGTTTTAATTGAACAAGTGTAGATCCCTTTTACAGAATCCCCCAGGTTACTTTAATAGATGTCTTTTCATTTAGGATACGGTGTACATAAATGTTTCTTTAATTGAGTCTCCTGGCTAAAGTGGGCCTCACTGTGGGCATCCATTCTCACTCGTATTCCTTTCTTAATTGGGATGGCTGCTTGGATGGTTATGTGAAGAAATGCATCAATATTCTAGCACAGGTCACCACATAATCTTGGTGACACATTACCAAGATGGAGGAGGCAGTTATGAGTCAGAAGCAAAAGGCAAGAAGTCATGGAAGTTCTTTCATATGTGCTGGTTCTTATCTTACCTTTATTGCACAACAGAATATTTTGGTTCAACTTTAACCAACTTTATCAGATTTCTCACTGAGTGAACCCATAGAAGACATGAGTTAGGACTGCTCTGTTAATTCTGCAAGCCTTTGCAACTTGATTCTTTTAAATACTGTGTCCAGCTGCATCAAGGTGGTAGATTAAGGCTTATAATATACAAAACTGTCCTGAAGAATCAAGATACTTTAGAAGAATATTTCAGCAGCCAGAACTGTGCAGAAGATAAGTTGAGATATAGTTAAATATTTTTGCCAGCCTTTAATGAAAAACACTGTTGTAAAACTTACTACAACAGCTAGGAAACATAAACACATATTCAAGTCAATGGAAACTAATTAGATAATCTTTCTGACATCAAATTCAATGTGATTTGATTATATATCCAGAAAGGAAGCTTCATGTTTATGAAAGATGGATTTCCAGTAACATAGTAATGAACTGTAGCACATCTTTGCCAGTGCTTTTTGACCCAGTAAAACATTAACAGATTTTTCATTTTGTTTATGCTATAGCAATTGGCTGCAAATGTGTGATAACACTGTAATAAGCAATATTGACTTGTGGAATGGTATGGAAAATCTGATCCAGAAAATGTGTTTATATCAAGTAAAGCAGAAATATTAATAATTTCATCTTAGGGGTGGTGTGCAGACACTTTTACTGTAGAAATGTAGGCATATTCCCCTTAGAACTTCAGTCATAGATCTCAGTGAAGTCGATACTTTGGGTCTTATCTACTGTATTCAGTGAAAAGCTTTCCTATTATTTTGTTTATATTACTGACATAAATGGGGGTCCTAGTCAGGAACAAGGGCTGTACAATGGGGTATACAAGTGAAAAGAAAAAAGATGTTTTTTCACTGATAGATCCTATAATCCAAGTATAAAATAGTTTGGACAGAGGTAGATGGTTTTGTATTAAAAAAAAACAAGGAGATATTGGTTACTGCCATAGTGAATGTATCAGTGCCTGAAGTACTGTCAAGTTTTGATAAATGTCACGGAGCAAGACAGTTTTATGGGAAGAGCTCTGGAGATCAGGCAGAACTGTATCCCAACAACTTAGACAACTGATGATAAATCTATGAATAAGAAACATTTAAATAATGGCAAATGTTTGTATTCTGGCTGGTTTTTTAATGTTTACTGCAAATAGAATACATGGATGAATCGTCTCAAACTGGCAGAAGGTAACCTGTGCTACACTAAAAACACCTGAGGGGCAGTTGTGCAGAGTAACACTTGGAAACTTGGCTTTTACCATGTCTCATGCAGTAATTTTCCAGTGTTGGGACATTGTTGGATGAATGTCAGTTGGATCTTACTCTACTCTTAAGTCATAAAGAAAGAACAGCTTCCCTCTGTTTAGAAGAACAGTCAGTTCCATCAGCACAAACACAATGATTGCAAGTAGAGTTGCACTGCTAATTGACTTGTATGAAAAAAGAATGCATTTAATGTTCAATTTCTCAGTCAAGCTTGAGGTAAATAGTTGGGGCAAGATCTGCAGTTTAACTTTGAACGTGATCACTCAAGCTTCTCATAATCCATTGCTTACACAATACTGCAGCTGGATAAAATTACTTACGATGTGGGCAAGAACTGTAAGCAGGGGTAAGAGGGGAAGCAGTGGAATCTTCCAAATCAGTTTGTTAATATTGTATGGTTATAGACAGTAGTGGAGCATGGCATTCTGAACTAGGAGCTTTCTTTAGTAGTTTCACCTGAAAGTCTAAGAAGACAGTTGGCCAGAACAGTCTGTGAACGCCTGTCTCCACAGAAGCTGATGGAAGAACTGTAGCCAAGTGTGGATTCTACAGTTTATACACTGTAGTGTGTGTATGTATGTATCTCCATACACTCAAACATAATACAGTAGTCAAGTTATTCATACATGCCTACACACTCAGTAGTCAAGGCACTTCCTTTACAGAAAAAACTTCTGTCTGCAGAATTGCACCATTTGTAAACTATTCATGTAATATCTGTTGGTCAGGAGGTTACACATTGAAGACAAGACTTTGTGCTTCTGGGAGGAGGAATACACATCTGTAGTTATGAAAGCAGCTACCTGTTCCTCTCTACAGCTGCTTATGCAGTTGGAGATGATTTGTTAGACCATTATTAGCTGTGTAATTTAATAGTCCAAAACAAAAGGCAAATTGATATTTGGCAATAATAATAGATTTAGCACTTTCTATGCTTCTAGATAATTTTTTTAAGGTGTTAGAAGTTAATCCATGAATTTTGATCATGACAAGCTTTAGGCTTGTGTTTACTTTCCAGGCCTTTTTTACCCACTATGAAACAACACATAATAATATTCTTGGAAATATCTTTGTGGTACATACTTATTTATATTTTATATTAAGTATAGGAGCAACATGTTTATCATTTTGCAAGAAAAGCTCAATAGCACCACATTTCTAGCTAGTTTCTAGATAGTTTCCTGGTTTATATGTAGTTATATATACTGTTTCCTTTTCACTGGCACTTTTTTTCTTTCCTTTCAGAAGGGCTCTCCTGGTTATATTGCTAACTGTAATCATGACTGGTTGGTTGCTTTTAAAAACACCCATTTCTACAGGTTTCTGTGTTGGGTGGAAATAGTATCTCATGTTTTGTCTTCCTGATGAATCTGATTAATTGTCTTTCATCTTCATGTCACCTGCCTGACTTGTGCTGCAAGTGTAGGAAAGAATTGAGTCAAAGTAGTCCTTTAATTGCTGGTAGTTTTGTCCCAGTCCTACACTGAACCATACAAATAAATGAAATGGCCAAAAAAACTACTGGAAAGACTGTGACCTGTTGCCCTATTACAAAAGCTAGTTCTATTACAAATCTTGACAAAAGTGAAAAAAACCCACCTTTATTTTTCAGGTGAAATTGTGAAAAAATATGTGAGCCCATATAACTCACAGAAGTCCTAAAACCACCTTTGTCAGGTATAGGATAGTTTTTTATATTGCATTTTGCATGAATAAATGTGAACTTGCTCTGGCTCTGCACTGAAACTGCTGAACTCTGTTGGAACATAATGAATATGGTGACAGTTTGAGCTAGCAGTTACAAGCTCAAGCTTTCTGAAGTATTATAGGAATTAGTGATTAAAGGCCTACAACCTGTGATTTGTAGGACATCTGAATAGTTCACAGGAGCAGATTTCAGTCCCTCTGAACTTCCTGGTAAGACCTCTTGCTCTGAATTTCATTGTTAGCAATCTCATTAGCCAACCACAGAAAACAGACAAGGGAAAGAAGAAGAAGGCACCTGTTGTTCCCCACAGTGCTCTTCTTGCCATGAAAGAGAAATCAGAGTAAAATGTGACAAAGCAGGAGATAGTAAGAAATAAATAAGAGGCTCTGAATCCGAGAAGATCCATGTTACCACTCCATTCTGAAAGGGGAGAAAAATGTAAAACCCCAAACCAAGTCTCAATTTACTATGTTTTGAAAAGAAAATCCTTGGTTCTGGAAGATAACAACAGATCAATGCTAATGAGTCTGCCATAATCCTCATCATAATTTTCAAGCTATGTGTTATGTTTCTTTTCAAAATAATCTGTATTCAGGGGAGTCTCAGCAGAATGGAGGGATCACGAAGACCTTGTGTAATACCAATTGCTCAGATAAACATCTAAACATCAGGGAGCTTGTCTGTGCACCCCAAATGAAAGGTTTGATAAAATATATGTTCAAGAAACAGCGACATTAAAGGGAACCCTAAGCATGTACCAAAATACAAAGCAATAATTATCACTGGCCCTAAAATAATGCTTTTTTCAAGAAATGCCCGTTGAAAATTTTGTGGGTGATGACAGAGTATCTTAGGTATGCAATTTTCTAGGAGCAGAACCAGTATTGCAGTAGGCACAACTTAAAGAATCACTTCTCTGTAATAACTATGTTTAATGAGATAATAATAAGTTGGCAACCAACAAGATACAAAACCATAAAATCAGTCATTCTGGTTAGATTATTTGGTTTTCAAATTAGGATTAACTGTTGTCTGTGCAACCCACTGAATGGAAAGGGAGCGATAGAACTTACTAATTTTTCAGTTATATGCATCTAGTTCAGGAACTCCAGAATATTTACCTCAGTAATATGATACTGTCTTCCAATTACTGCATTTAAACTTTTCAACCAAGTAGATAATATTTATTTATGATTTATTTAATTACTGAGTAAAGTATGGGATTTAATTTCCTTTATTCAGTGTATAAAATTTAATTAGAAAAAATACAAAAATTTAGTTAAATGATCTGTAATAATTATATTTGAAAACCTATGCCCTCTCACTGCTAAACTCCCTCAAACTGCCTTCTGCTCTCAGTATTTGTTGTATGCTTACTGTGGAGTCTTGCTTTGCTAGTGAAGTTCCCTGTGTTATGATGTAAACATTTCCCTATCTCAAACCATTGCATTTTTCAGAGGTACTATAGGTTAACAAAATTCAACAGTATGACAATTGGCTGTAAATTATTTCATAGTGCACGTCTGCCTTATAAGTAAAAATCTTAACCTCTTTTTTAACATTCTGAGTGTGTAATCCATAATCAAAGAATGCACAAAAGACAGACAATGAACTGCTAAAATAACTGTAATGATGTATAAGTCTACAGTTGCCCTTTTCTCTCTGCTGAAGGACTCCGCATATAAGGCAAATCTCCACCTGGCAAATTCTGATGTCATTTTTTTTTAATTACATGGGTATTACCAGATCCAATATATGAAAACACTATATTGCTTCCATTATAGTTAAACATTTGCATTAAACACAAATGTTATTTGCTTATCTGTGTTCCCGGCTTCAGGCCAGTATCTCGTCTGCTTATTAGTTGCAGTGTAATCTAAAATAGAGGCTGAATAAAATAAATGACCAAGAATATAGCTTCAGATAATACTGTCCATGTGCCCTACTCTGTCTTTCCCTTTTCTGTTTCTCCCTAGGGGAGAAGTAGTTTTTTTCCATATGGCAAATCCAGTTCCTGTCCACAGCAATCACGTAACTCTTGACATCAGTCTCACAGCAGAATAAAAAGTCAAATCAGCAGGAAAGTTCCCCATAAGAGCAACAGGTAGTCCCAGCAGAGAAAAAAACCAAAAAACAAAACACCTTCTCAATCTGTTCCATTTATTTTCTTTCAATAAGAGCTCTACTCATTAGAAACACTCAGGTTGTCTTGTAATTTTTAAGATAATATGCCTTCAAAGAGTAACAAGTCATCATTCAGCAAGCTTGCCAGCCTTTCAAAGCCTTTTATTGCAGAGGTGCATAAACAAAGAGGTGAATAAACAAACCTATAAAGAGAACAAATTGAAGTTTCTGCTTTCCCTAATGTTTTGCATAGAGGCTTCTCTTAAAATGGGCCAGACCTCAAATTATAAATTTAAAATAACCAAAAATTTTTGGATGCACATGGTGGGATGCATTTCTATATTTTACATACAGACTGACTCTAAAGCCACAAAAAAAGATTTTTAATTGAAATTTCAAAATGTTGGATGAAACCCAGCCCCAAGATATCCTTTCTTATTACAGTCCTACATATTAAAAAATATTACTAATAATTTGATTCTGGGTATTTTAAATTTTTAGAGGTAGGCAAAGGAAAACTAATTATAATACAAATACCTGTCATATAAATATAAACAAAATAGAAGTAAAAGTGTAGTTTGTTATATCACTGGAATTCACACATACTGGACTAATGTACATAATGTCTTGGTATGCAGTTACTACGTTCTATGAGAGCTTACTTCAGTGTGAATTAGTTCTTTAAGGAATTAAAAGGAACTGTCATATTTATACTAAAATTACTTGTCCTCCCCCAAATGAGAGAATTATTACCAGGCTTAAAAAGCAGGCAGAGAAAACATGCTCCAAAATACACAGATTCTATCAGCTGGAGCAGGGCTTCTGCAAATACAGAGTTCAGAATAAAATGTCATTAGAAGAACTGGAGAAGGCGGCTTGGAATAAAAAAAAAAATCTATTTACTGAATAGAGCACATGTAACTTGAGCTTGGAAAACTTAGTGTTATTAAGTGCAAAATAATGCAATTTGTAGGAAAGACGGGGAGAAACATTTTAAGTCTTCACATTACAGATTTGTAATCAGCTCTTAATTTAGAAAGGAGACTGGGAATTGGTGTGAAGAGCTCAAACCAAGTGTAGATTCCCTGGAAGAGTTTCCTATATTAATTTCTGCATTAGTACCTGAGAAACAATTGAAAATTAAGAAGAGGCTCAAATAGAGCATGCAGAACTCCCTGAAGACTGGTGTTGGCTTACAAAAGAAAAAATCAAAGTGATCACTCTGTTTAATTCTGTGCCAGAATATTTGACCTTACTGTAAAAACAAGTAGAGAATGCAGGGACAGAGACTGGAGTAATATTGAACTCTAGTCCACTAAAACTCTGGTAGCAATTCTTACATAAAGATACCTACCCCTGTTTCTTTCTAATTCTTGCTACTTTTGTATCTTGTATATGAGTTTATTCTTAAACTTTTGTGCTCTTAGATTGACTTTGTAATGTCTTTTAACCAACTTTGTAATCACAGAGAGATTACAAACACAAGTTTAAGTCTGAGGTAGAGCACAGTAAAGAACGATTTCCAACATCAGAGATGACGAAATACTGTATTTTAAGTGGGCCCTTTAAAAGAGTATTAAACTATTTTATATTTTTATAAATAATTTATTCTTTATAAAGAATTAAAAATTAAATATAATTTATTCTTTGTAAATATATTATTCTTTTTTAATAATACTATGTAATTTTATTTTAAGACAGATGACTTATCACACTGTGTCATCTAAAGCAATGATGCACTAGGCCATTTTGGTAGTTCTTGCCACCTAGTTGGATTAGTGCTTGTATATACATACAAGAAGGATCATGTGCTACAAAAGTATTTGAAAATCTGCTTGCTAATCACACTATTTAAAGATGTCCTGCAGACTTCCAGTACTGCTAGATGAAAGGTTTTTTTATGGACTAAAATGCTAGTGAAAATTTAAATTAAAACTGCAAGCATTTTCAAAACTTTTATCTGTTTTCTGGTAGCTCTGTTTATAGCTGTTGCTTGAGTTGGCAATAGGCAAAAGATGGAATTTGAGAGCCGATGAGTAATCAGTGCACATGGCCATGGACTCAGTTGTAAACTCAAGCCCCAGGCTAACACATGTTGCTTGGTACTCTGATGCCCACATCTGGCAAACGTATGTGAAATTCGTATCAGTTGTTTCTGCTTCACAGATTCCTGGTATTGTCATAGTTGGAAAAGGCCTCTAAGATAACTTCTAATAGTGAGCTCTGACCTTCTTTTAGAGTCCTGTTAAGTATACAATAGTAACTGGGTTTTCTTAAATGTTACCTCCTCTCTTCTGTTGCCACATTGCTTGGAATGGTTGTCATCCACTTGGTTGATCTGAACTTCAGTCTCTTCCTGCGTGGACCCTTCCGAACTGCTCACTAGTGTTAAGAGTTCAAAAGCAGTGATCCCACCATAACATGATGCAAAAATCTTTACAGAAGTTACAAAGGTTCCATCAAATACTTTAAAAAGAGCTTTTATTGAATTTTTAAAAAACTGAAAAAATACGGACTATTTTACCAGAACTTTCCCCCCAAAATTCATCCTACAGTAGGCAGCTGATACAAGTTACCAGCAAGAAGGAGTTGCAGGTTTGAATACAGCAAATTTTCTGCTATACTGATGAGTGCAACAATATTTTTTCTGTTTTAAAAAAAAAACTAAAAACCCAATAGCACTTTTTTAAAAAAAGTATTTTTTACTCCATCACCGTGATGATGATGTTGGAGAGTTTTAGCCAACAGTTGTGTGATATTCAGTTTATGCTTTACACGTTTAGAAGAGTTTCCAATCAATCTAACTAAGCTCAAGCACATACTAATTTTAATTCTTGCTTGTTACAGATATGTTGATATTGATGGTTTTGCCATTTGTAGCACTTCATGATCGATAACATATTGATGAGTAACTTGATGTGCAGATGCTGAATCTGGGTCACAGGATTCCAGAGGGTCAAAACCTTTGCTCTGTGTTCAATTTGGCTGTTATTTATTTGAGGGTATTTGGATCTAACAGCTCATTATGTGACCATCATACATCAGAATTTATGATATTCTCTTTTTTGCAATGGCAGTCTCATAACAGAATAGCTTTGGGTTTTTTTCCCATATAACAAATGCTGTGAGGAATTTCTATTCTGATCAGATGGTGAAATACAGATCTTTTTCTTTATACAGTGAATTCCTTCGCTTTTGTTGTATACTGATTATCCCTCTAACACTACAGAGTACATAAATTTCATCAGGAAGATCAAGGATCAAGAATACTTGGAATTAAGAAATATTTAACAACTTTAGTATAACTATCCTCATGTGTTCAAAAAAGTAATCAAAATAATTTGATCATTTGCAAATTTAGAAAGTTGTACTTTATTACTGTAAGAAAAATCTGTACTCAGTAGTATCATAAGCATGAAAAATAGTTTTTATTAACATACAAAAATTAATAAGGAAAATAGAAATTGTAATTAAACATATACTTTCGTGTATTAAAAAGTATTACAAGTAAAAAAATCAATAAGGTAATTCTTCAAGTTCTTGTGAACAGTTAGAAACAGGAGAAGGAATTTTCTGAAATAGAAGCAAAGAAAGTCTTCTGAAATAGAAAACATTTGGCAATATATTTTGATTTCTCAATAAAATATCCATGTAAACAGGTAATAAAAAATAAACCCCCAACCTACTTGTATATGAATATAACTAAATCAGAGGAAAGCAGGGGGCTTTGGCAGTGTAGCAGTATTATTACTCTGTATATTTGCTTTACATAGTTGATCGCTGGCCTGCCTCATCAAGTTTGAGGTTTTGTTTTCTGGCTGCCTCACTGCTGATCCCCAGATGAGATTTCTCTGCGTTGCTGCCATCTGTCATTGTGGATTCTGCTTCTGTGCCTTCAGGAGGCTCTCCCAAGGGCCGCAGAGCTTCCGCATTCGCCTCCGGTGGGCGCTTCCAGTGGGGCCTGCTTGCCATCCACAAAACAAGGGCACCAAATATGACAAGCAGAAGACCAAGACAGTTGACAAAAGTTGCCTCTGGTGGGGATGCACTGTATGCAGGGTCTTGCCTTTGAAGGGGAAGACAGAGGACAGTTGTTTTAAAGGCAATCCTCATCTAAAACCATCAGTCTCCTGCTAGGTAGGAGGTCTTTTTAAAACAGAACAAAACAGTGTCCCAGTACTAGATGGTTATCATTCTGTGCAACTGGAAGTACTGTTTGCAATCAGTAATCTCAATTAAAAAGTGGGGGGAAAATACTTACAATGAAAATATAAGCTTTTCTGTGATTCCCATGAGAGCTGTTGCAATCACTGTTGCGAAGATGGTGAGACCCGAATAAACGTGTATTGGCATCAGAGCTGCTCGGAGAGGAACTGGAGCAAAAGGGAGCAGAAAGACAGCAAAACCCAAGACAAGCTAAACACAAAACAGATTCATTGTTAAAGCTTTATGGGAAACAAGCTGCACATCTCAAAAAGAATAAAAATCATCCTAAAAATTCCATTTTGAGGTGTCGTCAGGTACAAATTTGAAAATTATTGGAATTTTTATTTTTGACTGTGTTTCCCTTCAAAACCAGAGTTAGATTAGCACCTGGGAAGCAACATGAAATATCTTATAAATAAAATCAGTGTCCAAACTTACTAGCAATGCTAAAACTGCAACCAAATTAATCTTCAATGTCACTAGTTCAGCAATATATTAAAGGTGTGACCAGCTATATTTTTAGTGTGTGAAGTTCATGAGAATTCAGGAGACACGAGTAACTTCCCTCTTCCATTAATTTTGTGATCATCATGTCACATGGTTGCAGTCACAGGCTTGCTGTCATATTGAGGTTGCATCCTTTAGTTTGTTCTACCATTACTTAGCCCTACTCCTATATAAGAAATAGTGCCAGAATTTGTATTTCATCTTGCTTTAACTTCCAGGCTTAGTCTTTGTTTTTCTTTCAAAACTGGATTAAAGAGCCTTGTATTTTCTCCCAGGGAAGCTTTTTAATACACCAAAATCTAGTCATCTCTTAATCTTCTTTGGATCTATTAAACAGTTGGAGCTTTTTAAATCTTTCACTGGAAGACAGTTTTCCATCTGTCACATTACTTTTCCAGATTTTCTTTTTTTTTAAAAAAATCTTTAGCGTTTCATAGTAGTTTCACTAATGCTACATATGGAGGTAAAGATAATTTACTTCTGTTGTCACAGCATTGTGAGAACTCATTTTGAACTTCATATAGTCTTTGAGTATTTTTTTCCGTAGACATTGCTTTCCAAGAGGCACTTTCCATTTGGCATTTCTGCCCTCTTTATGTCTTATATTTATGTCTTTGTCCTATACTGTATTGACATACATTTGGCTTAAATACAATATATTTACACTGTTGTTCCTGTAGGTCGTGTATTGTGTGAGCATCCGCCCTCAATAATTTTTCAGTTCTGAGACTGATGAGCCATTTCTGGCAAATGTCCCATGTCTTCTCTGTGAACAGAGATATTACTTTATGAATATTTTTGAATAGTAGTTCTCAATCCCTTAACAAACATCAGTCTCTGACTGGAGACTTACATCCCAGTTTGGCAGAAGTAACACTACAGAGTTCTGCTGATGAGACAGAATGGCATCAAGTGCCATTGATCATGTTTATATTAGCAAGATGAAAAGAATTAAGATCTCATTCACAATTCTTTATTTAAACCTTTAGAAAAAAATGCTGATAATCAGTATAGTAGCAGCAGAGATTTCCCTGAAATAACTGCATTATTAGGACAAGGAAAATCTTAACATTGTTCCTTCTTGTTCATTAGCTGTTGTTCAAATATAAAGAATATATGCAACAATGCTACAATATGCTTGGTTTTTTTCTAAGCATTAAGAACACTATTTCAATACTATTTCCTGTGCCTCCCAGCCTGAGCAGTGAAGGATAAAAGTCCAGCATCCGAATTCCTCATCTGGGGATTTTCTGTGCTTCTTTACCAGGAAATCAAGTCTTATTTTTTATTTTCAGTGTTTTGACAATGAATTACAATTTGAAAGACCAAAATGCATTTCTATAGTGTAATAACATGATCTAGAGAATTGAGAGTGTATATGCAGAAATACCACATCTGTAGGTGTACACTAAAAACCAGGGCATGCCTGCTCTTCTTCTATGCCAAATGCAAAATGTACCTACGTACATTTTGGATATTAAAACTCTAATTATCTGCCAATAGGAGCAGTTCAGAGCGTGCACATGAACATTATCAAAGTTTTAGTGATTCAGGGAAACTGGTTAGCTAGTAATAGCTCATTCAGATGACAGATTCTTTAGGTCTGCACTGCTCCCTGCTATGTTTGTTCTGCTAATAAATAGAAGTCATGAGGCCAAGAAGCGCCTCCTTACAATTATGATCACTGGGAAAAAAAAAAGTAAAACCATTACTACACTTGAGACTTCCTTAATAAAAGCTCTAGCTGTATTTAAATATGCTGCTAACAAACCAAATCACTCGCTTTAGCTTCAGCAGTTTATGGAGATTAAAAACATACTACTGTGTAAATGAGTAGTAAATAAACTGGCATTATCCCAGAAAATTTAAAAAAATTGCTTTTAAATAATTTTTTCTGTGAAATCAAGGATTGATTATTTGCAGCTTTACATGCTTATTTGCCAAAACACAGAATGTCAATAAAATGGGTATCCCAGTAGTTAAGAGTGTATTGAAGAGGGCCTGTTGTCCCTGAATTACCAAACACATTCTTCAAATTTACAACCTGTTTATAAATACACTTAGGTTCTGACCTGGAGAGAGTAAAATATAACAGCAGCCAGTCCAATCCAGCTGTGCAGACTGTACATATTAGGAATGTTCCTGGCATTGTGGAAATCAAACACGGCTACCATAGAAACGATAGCAAGAATCATAGCTATGGTATTTAATCCAGCATGTATGAACTTCATTAGGAGTTTGCTGCACTTCCAGGTCCAGGGCAACCTGTACACAATAATAGCTGAAGAAAGAACAGAAACAAGATTTTATGCCTTATAGTATAACTTCTCTTAAGAGTTTAATAAACAAGCAGCATTCACATAGTTCCGTTGTAAATTACAGGAAAATCCAACCTTTAATCTTCTTAAAAATTCTATTAAAAGGCTTTTTCTCCTAAACATAGCATAGCCTATGCCAAATACACAACTGAGGCTTAAATATAGCTTTTAGGGAGATTTCTTCCTAATTAAAAAGCCAAGCCAACAAACAAACAAAAACAAAAAAACCCAAATCAAACAACTTAAGCATGTTTTTTTAAAAAAATAGTAAACAACTTGGTGTCTTTTCCTCATTCCTTAAATTGATCTGCATAGGATTTTTATTTTTCTGCTAGTGGTCAGGTTGCAGAAGTAGATCTCAATTCTTCTATCCAGAAAACCACCTATTGATGAAGCGTGTAATATTATTTTAAAGTATTCTTTTTGCCAACTTTGGGTAATGCTTTTCTCTAATAACATTGATACATATATGACTATCTATTGCACTGATAACAGCAGCACTACTTTAAATGGGAAAATGCTACTCAGCATAAGGGAATCATAATCTCACTCTTAAGGGACAAAAGAATTGGGCAACTATGACTTCCATCACTCTTAGATGAATGTAAGGTTTTTGCCTGTATTTGCTTTATTAACTCCAGCAGACACTGTTTTGTCCAATATGAGCAAAACAGCAATATCTTGTGTTCTAACTCCAGATGGTCCACAAGAATAACAGCCAAGAGCAGCTTCTTGCTATGCTCTTTGCTCAAGGTCCCCACTGCTCCTTCCCTGCCACAGCTGTCCTGCAGGTCCTTTCCATAGGGGGCACACATGGGCCAGATAAGACCACTGAAGCCCCATGTACATCTGATTAAAAAATAGGTAATAATTCTGGATGTTTTGACAGCATGTAAGTATATTCAGGTAACTGGGGACAAGTATTTGTGAGGACACCTGATCACTTAATAAAGGCTGCTGCCCACATCCATAATGTCTTGCCTAAGCAAAAAGGCTGAGCTCCATTAACCTTATTCATCACATCCTGATACAAGATTTCTGCTTATGAAATTACATTCAAATCTTAGCTATACTTAAATGAAAGAACATGTACAGTTTTAAAAAAAATTTCCTGTTCCAAACATTAAGAAATAGTGTGAACCACACACACACAAAAAAGTATTACCTGATAAATTCAGAGAGTAAAAATTTATTTCTCATGTGCCTTACTCATTACTTCTCTGTAACCCTAGCTAAAAAGCTAAAAATGCAAAAAGCATAGTTTGCAGAAAATAAATAGGATATTCATTCTGTATGTTGTGATGAATGAGAATAATAAATGACAAATTAACTTCCACGTTTTGTTTACACTTTTTTTTTTTTTTTTTCACTTGGATGCATGCCAGGAAATACAGTACTGCACTAAATATTCACAAAGAAAACACTGTTCACAAGTGAAATTTCCAGACCATGATCAGATTTTAAATCAGGGTGTGCTTTTACATACTCTGTGAAAATATAATACTGGAATGAAAGCGTCCCTTTGAATACTTCACTATATGCCATGCTTAGGTAGTTCTTAGCTTTCTACTTTTGAGAATAACGATAGTAAATCCTACAAAATCAGGAAGATAGAAGCCTGAATTTTAGGACAGTTTGACTGTAATCCATCTATATGGTGCATATCTGATCCAGCACACCAAGCTTATTATCACCTCTAACAGTTCCCCAAAAGTTACATCATAGACTTCTGTCTTGTTAATATTGAAATAATTGCCTGCACTGGACTATAATTAGTTAACCTAGTACTAATGATTGTGATTTCTAATTCTGTAAAGCAGGTATGCCAGAAAGTCCCAAATGAGCCTCAACATCCCATGAGGATATTCCCAATAAACCCTCCTTGCTCTATCTTAAAATATGGCCCACAGTAGTAAGAACGGGCCAATAATTTCTCCAAGTGCAGCAGAGCACTGGATTCTCTAAGTCTTACAGTAAACTTGCTTTGTGTAGAACCTGGTCTAAGTTTTCAGTCTTTGAGGATCAAGTGCATGCTAAAGTTTTTATACAACATATTTAATAGGTGCATCTAGGATGCTGCCATCTAGGTGATTTAACTTCCTAAATCACTATCAAACTCCCTAGTCACTTGTCCACATGGTCTCAGATCTCTCTCTGGGCCATGACTTTTGCAGGCTCTTCCCCATGAAAAATGTGATAGAAAAGCAAGGAATAACAGCCCTGTGATTTGGACATTTGTTAACAATACCATCAATTAGAGAGCTGCTTCTTCACGAGTTGCCTGCAATAAGACACTGACAGCTCAGCAGTAATTTCCTTTTCCAATTCTGGAAAATTCAGCAGCCCATTGTATGTTAGAAACTGCAGGGATTAGCTATTTTTCCTTTGAAGATACATTTGGTTATGTTTGAGGCAGAGATTATTATGTTTGTGAGATAACTCAGAGCAAGCCTTATCTTTAGCTGAGATTTCAACATGAAAGACTATGCTTACTTAAAAATAAGAGTTGCTGTCCTTCTCCTTGCTCTTGCACTCAGTCCACTACCTCCCATCTCCCATCCATGGCACTTCTGGGATTCTTTGTGCAGGCAATCCAACTTTTTATTCTGGCAAAAAAGTCCTTTGGAGCCTGCCTTGTGTCTACAGTCATTGTTTAATATTTCCATTTTTAAAACAAGACAATTCCCAGTTATTTAACTCATTCATTCACACCAGTATTCCTTCAAGCCTTTCTTAAAACTAGCTTTTTCTTCATTTTTTCCCTATCTTAATTTTTTTAAAAAGTTGCTGTACTGATATACACACAGACTTTTATTGCCTGCGTTTGTGTCTAGTCTGTGTCTAGTGCAATTACTGTGCACTGACAGTGTTTTGTCAGGTATCATTTACCTATGGGTGCTGTGGATTTTAAGTGTTGCTATTTATTTCCGACAGCTTTTCCATTTGCTTGACGAGATAAATGTAACATTTTTATCAGGGCACATTTACTGCCCAATATACACATTATTATAGTCATCCTGTTTACCTCCTACTGACCAACAATAAAACATTCTATCCTATGTTTAGACTTCAATGAACTCAAGAAACAGTTGATTTGGTTATTATTTCAAGTCCTCCAAACAAATTTAAGTAAGATATTAATTAGCTTTCTACTTTGAACCACTTTAAGACTTCTTTTTCTTGTATATGTGCAAAGAGATACCCTATTCCCCAGTCTCATCTAAATTATTTTTAATTCAGTGGCAGAATTTTGTCAGTCAGATTTGAATCAGATTCCCAGGGGTATCCTACCTGTTCATATTTCATCTGTTTTACTGTACTACTCCTTCAGTCTCCAACTTTCTTGTTATATAATAGGATTTCCTCCCCAAATAATACTCTATTATCAATTAATTCTTGGTATATGTTCCATTTTTTTCACTATGGTGAACTTCCATTGACTTTACATATATCCTTATCTACTCCAGATGTGAGGCAACATCTTTACTCTGTGACACAGGGAAAAACTGAGTTTCAGAGGAAAAAAAAGCAAATTAGTAGGAAAAAGCTGCAGAAACTTCCCCCTATTTTCCTCAAAAAGTCTGCGCTTATAAAAAAAGCGGTGGTTCAATCACAGTAAGTGGTATAGATCTCACTGAAGTCATGCCAGGTGTTTCTCATTGCTTATTTATAGCCTGGAGTTACACTTCCAATTGAGCAATATTATGTAAAACAACTTCAAAATGTTGTATATTGCTCAATAGCAATTTGTAACTTGAAGACACAATGCTGAGAACACACCCTAGTCCCACTGAAAAAATGAAATGTACAATGTATCTTGAAATCACAACATTCCCTTCAAAGCCAGGACTAGACAGCCACCCACTCCTCCTGAGTCTTCCAACCTCTGGCTGGCTGGGCTCCTGCTGAAGAGGGAGCAGACATGTGGTGCAGACCTGTGCCACTGGAATGAATGTCCGGATGTGCTGGACAAGTTTTCTGGCTGGATGACTGCAATGTATCATTCAGTGGTGAAGCAAATGTAAATAAGGTTATTAAAAATGAAATTCTAAGTTTGTCTACACAAAATTTGAGTTTATCTTCTATTAGAAGGAAAAAATACTCCTACCTACATCTATACTGTAAGTCTCCAGAGGCTCTTCATTACTTAAGAACAGTAAAATCTTCCCCGTGTCCTCTCCCCACAAAAGTCAGTGTTAACACTGCTTGAGAATTTCTACTGTTCCTTGCAGTATTTGCCCTTCCTGTAGATGTTACTCTTAGTTAATATTTCACTTACCTCTCTTCATGTTGAAACTAGCCAGAATTTTGTCACTGAATTTATAAAAAATTACTTTTGGAAGCGGTTATCTGTCAAATTTCCCCATTAGTTCTAATGCCATGAGCATAAACTGGCACTCACAAATTTCAGGATTTTTAAGTGCCCTTATTTTTGCAATATTTAGCTCTGGTTTAATTATATTCACAGGCCAGATAAGCATCTCTTTGATGCTCTATAATCATTTGCTTATTAAAGTTTACTGAGAGCGTTGTGTTTTACTTTCCTGAACAGACACTGTTTGTCAATGGCAGTGTGTCTAATTTAGTTGTTACCTTGGAATTAACCAGTTATGCTAGCAGCAAAAACCCTGCTCAGACTCCAGTATTACTGTTGGCTTCAATGAACAACTTTCTCACTTAAGACCTAACATTCTTTGTGTGGGATGGAAAAAAGCATACTGTTCATACTCATGTGTAATGGGAAACATTTAAATGTCAGTCCAAGGCTGTACTCTGTGCAAGCAAAGTTCATACACTTTATAAAAAAAAAAAAAAAAGCAAACCAAAAAAACCCCAGACCAACCCACCAGTGACTCATAATATTGTATGTTATTGAAGAAACAAAATAGATAATGAATTTAAGAGACGTATTTTACAAAATAATTTATATGAAGTCTGTGCTGACGAATTGCATTTTATGATGCTTATGATGCTGCATTTTCTCTGGCACGAACTCTGTACCTGGATCTAGCTTTAGTGGTACTGAACTTTTTTCTGATGGGACATGGGAGAGAGCCAAAAGAGAGGGAGCCAAAAGAGGGAAACTTTCCTAGGGTAGCACTTCTGGCACTTCGGTTCTGAACTTGCATCAGTTCAGGCTGACAAGGAAAACACATCTCGCAAGCATTACTCCAAGTGAAAGGCAATCTCAGGCCAGGGTAAACAAGTGCTTGCGGAAACAAAACAAAACAAACAAACAAAACAAAACAAAACAAAACAAAACAAAACAAAACCGTATAGAGCAGTTTCGCCTTATTACAAAAGACTCTTTGTCCCCTTTTCGGGGAGTGCTGCCTTTCTTTAATGGCTCCGGCCGTGCCCAAGGGCTGCTGCGCTACCGCTGTCACCCGCTTAGGGCAGCGGCCGTCCCGCCAGCTGCGCTCCGCGCGTCCCTCCACCCCGGCCCCCCTTCCCCGGCTCCAGGCAGCCCCTGCTCCCCCGCAGCTCCCCGCCCCGCCCCGACCCCCTCCGTGCCAGCCCCGGGCCGGGGCCCCCGACGCACCGATGCCCTGGATGAAGACGAATCCCGTGATGATGAGGACGGGGTGCCAGTTGAACTCCCCCGCGCTGCCGTCCCAGCTCAGCCCTTCGCGGTAGCGAAAGACCCAGACGAGGGAGAAGACAACGGACACGAAGCCGACCAGCAGCGCCGAGACCAGCAGCGCCAAGAAACGCCCGTAGTCCTCCATCTTCCGCGCTCCGTGCGCGGCAGCCAGCACCGCGCAGAGGGGCCGGGCGGGCGAGCAGGGGCGGGAGCGGGATCGGGAGTGGGAGCGGGATCTGGGCGGCACCCCCGGTGCCTGCCTTCGGACCTGCCGCATCGCCAGCAGGGTGCTGCCATTTGGCGCTGTTTAGGTTTTGTGTTTGCTCTGGTTTTGGTTTTTTAAGTAATTTTCCGAAGCTTGCCTGGAGTTGCTTTCGCTCTTATTAGAAAAGGAGCTTCTGTTTCAGCCCGTCTCATGCCAGGGCGCCGACCCCACAGCTCCGCCCGCTCCTCCCGGCACTGGAGCGGGGGGGGGAGGTTCTGTCCGTGGGTGTTGTACACGTGGTTTAAGTGGTGAGAGGGGACACCGATGGGCGACGGGAATTTACAGACCTGCCATAAAGATAACCGAGCACAGCCATAAGTGCTGTCAGATAACGAAGGAATGTTACTGTGGTAAGAGGCAGACAGCGTACAGAAGAAAATGCAGTTGGAGCTTACTTTGAGACCCTGCTGGGCTGTACTTGCACTACACTTTCTGACATGATCGTCCCTTTTACTTCCCATTGCATTCATTAAGTTCTCTAAATGTAAAACAGATACTAATGATTTTTATATGGCCTCTGGCCTAAGGATGCAGGAGTATTTGAGCATTGTTATGTTGAGTAGCATCAAATACATCCAACATCTACTAAGAAAGGGAGTGTGCAAACCGTAAGACAATTCAAACAGGTATGGAAAGGCTTAGTGCAGGAAAGCTAGAGAGGAAGGCAGAAGAAAACAACAGAATTGTCAAAGAGACAACAGGCAGCACTAGCCAAAAATGTAACTTGTTACATTAGACCAGTTTTGTCAAATTGTGTATTCGGTCGCTTTTTCCTTTGCTGTAGAACATTCAGTTGACTCTGAAGCCTGGCATTGTAGTAGAAATATATTAATATATACCCAAACATATATTCAGCACTACTTTTCTAGTATTTGATTAGCCTACTTTTGAAATATGTATAGTACCAAAATACATATGAAATAGAAGTTCATTACCTGATTGAGAGGAAAAAAACCCTATTCACTGTCTAGTCTTTGAGCTATCTGGTATCTCATGCTCAAATTTAGGCTTAAAAATTAATGGAAACCATTTTATGTAACTAGGAATAACTTCAGCAGAGATTCTGCAATTCAAACCCACTCCTTACTTATTAAAGTGTTGGAAACATCTACATGGAGACGTGAAGACCAAGCCAGATTGGAGTTAAATGCAAATATAATTCTTCACTATTCTTACTAATTTCATAAAATTAGAATTTGGTGTGACCTGGTCTCATGATTTAAGTGGTTGCTCATTCTAGTCACATCATCAACTAGAACATTGATTTTGTTAAGTTTCACAAGTCACAGCATCTGGATTAAGTGAAGAGGTGAGCCCCAAATCATCCAATGGATGTACTTACGCCTGAATATCCAAGGATTCCAGATTGTCCCCAGCTCATCAGGCAAGCAGGTCATCTCAATATTATGTTCATGAAAAATTTTCTTGGGTTTTCTGTTATTGCTTCAATGCAGTGAATATTTCTATTCTTCCCTTGCAAGCCCCCATATTATTAAACCACAAATCTGCCTCCTTATGCACAAAAAATGTCATGTGGCTTAAATAGCATATTTATACATGATCAGTTTTGGGGTATTTTTACCTGTTGAAAGTATATTTTTATCAATTTTTCTGGAATCCTTTACTCCTTTCCTTTTTTAAAAAAATAAGTATTGTCATATTTTCAAAAGTTTAGTGTTTAATTAAAGACTATTGTAAAACCTTAAGATTTATGTTGAAATGGTACAGATTGCAAAGCATCAGCTTCGTTTCAGTTTCAGCATCCAGTTTTGGGACCCTCAGGATAAGAAGGGTGTGAAGGTATTGCAGCAAGGCCAAAGGAAGGCCACAGAGGTGATCAGAGGACTGGAGCACCTCTCCTGGGGCTGAGAGATTTGGGGATGTTCAGCGTAGGGAAGGCTCTATGGAAACCTCATAGCGGCCTTCCAGTACCTGAAAGGGACCTACAGGAAAGCTGGGGAGGGACTTCTTACAAGGTCATGGAGTGGCAGGACAAGGGGTAGTGGTTTTGAACTGGAAGAGGGTAGATTTAAATTGGACATTAGGAAGAAATTATTTACTGTGAGGGTGGTGAGACACTGGAACTGGAACAGGAACAGGGTTGCCTAGAGAAGCCGTGGATGATTCCCTTGATGAAGTGTTCAGGTCCAGGCTGGATGTGGCTTTCAGCAACCTGGTCTAGCTGGAGGTGTCTCTGCCCGTAAAGGGGGGTTGGAATTAGATGATCTGTAAGGTCTTTTCCAGCCCATATCATTCTATGATTCTGTGAAAAAAAGGATTAATAGGCCCCCAAATGTGTACATTCTTTCCAGTCACTCAGGCTGGTATCTTTTATATTTATATCTTTTGTATCTGTACAACCTACACACTAGCATAAAATAAATATTTATTTTAATCTACCTTCTATGACCTAAAACTCCAAAGTGCAAAATACTTCTAGTTTCCCTTGATTTCCACAAACTTTGATTACATTCAGTCACTCTGTCAGTCCCATATAGGAACCTTGTACACAACTGGATTTTACTTATGCCTAAAACTGTATCTCTCCAAAGGCCTTAATGAACTCCTGTAGATCAAACTTGTGTAGCTTGCTAAAGCAGCCACAAGAGCAAATGCAGAATTTCATTTAACTTAAAATTGAAACCCAGTTTTGCCAGCTAACCATGAACAAATTGCTTTTTGAAATAGAACTGAAGAAATATGAAAGCTGAAACAGTATTAAATAAACCAAGCCTGACCAAAGTGCAAAATAAATTGTTAGACAAAGTGAAATGTACTGTATGGAACATGTGTAGTGCAGAAGAGGTTTCAGTCAGCACAGTTAGTAACTCCTGCCTGTGTTTTTCCTTGTTTCCTGTTCTTGCACCTCTTTTTGCCCCACTCGAACAAGCTGTCAAATTGGTATGGAAGCAGAAGCAATCTTTAACTCTGCTGCTGTAACTCAGGCTGGGAGCTTGGCATGGCACAGCTGTCATGGTTCAGGTGCAGCAGGTAACAAAGGACCAAAGGCCTCTCTCCCCATGCCCCCACTTCGGGATGGGGAAGAGGAAATACACGTAAAACCTTGTAGGTCAAGACAAGGACTAGGAGGGCTTCACTCATTGATTCAGGTCATGGGCAAAATAGACTCAACTTGTGGAAAAAAAAATCAATTTAATTTATCACTAATCAAATCCAAACAAGTCAAAGAGAAGAAAAAAACCAGCTTAAATACCTTATCCCACCCTTCCCTTCTTCCTGGGCCCAAATTACTTTGTTCCCAGTATTTCTACCTCCTTCCCCTCAAGCAGCACAGGGGAACAGGGAGTGGGGTTTACAGCCAGTTCACCACACATTATTTCTGCTGCTCCTTCCTCCTCATGGAGAAGGATTCCTCACAGTCTTCCCCCAGTCCAACATAGGATCCCTCCCACAGGAGAGAGTCCTTCATGAACCCCTCCAACATGAGTTCCTCCTACCAGGGCAGTTCCTTAGGAGCAAAGTGCTCTGGAATCTTGGCCTGCTTTGGACCCCCTGGCATGGGGTCCTCCAAGCTGCAGGTCCACTTCTGCTCCATGTGCTGCTCCACCATGCCCTTCCATGGGCTACAGTGGGACGGCCTGCTATCTAACCATGGGGTGCAGGGGAACCTCTGCTCAGGTGTCTTCTCCCTCTCCTCCCTTACCAACACTGTCATCTGTGCTCTGGCATTGCTCTCACCTCACTAGGTCAAATAAGACCTAGAACAGCAGATAAAGAATCACAGGTTATTCTGAAGATTCTAAGCAACACACCATGTCACCACAGGTCATTGTTTTGTGCTTTTGATTTAACTTCCTAAACTTGGTGACCAGAGGTGTAGTTAGAATAAAGTTAGAATGTCTTTTACTACTTACAACTTTATCTCTGTTTTTCCATTCTGGACAAGTAATTGAAGATTCACCAAAGTGCTCCTTCTTTCCCCACTCAAGGCAAGCATAAGGTATATGTACCCCCAGCTTACTAAATGAGTTAAGCTATAACAACCAAAGCAGTTCTTAGCAAGTGCATCATTGTAACTCTTAATTCTGCTAATATACCCATTTCCTTTTCTTCTTTTTTTCCCTTTTCTTTTTTCTTTTTTTTTTTGCAGTTCATTTTAATGTCTTATTAAACAAAGCAAGCAGTTTGACTACTTTAAATTTACTTAAACATTAGAATGCATTGACAGAAAATTCTTCTGGAACTCCTGAAGGTTATTTTTAGTCATAATTTTGTAACTTCAGTAAAGCAGAAATAAATACTAAAGTTACAGTTGCATAAATGCCAAGTCTAGCAAGCAGAAAGCTTCGAGTGGGCCTCTCTGAAAATCTAGGATTGCAAAACAGCAGCAAAACAAGGATGTGCCTTTAAATAGCTCTAATTTTAAGTACTGGAATTCATATTTCCTTCTCTTAGTAGTAATAACTATTTAGTCTGCCTATCAGGAAAGACACCTGCAATTCACATTGATATGTAGAAACTTCTCAAACAGTGCTAGATGACAATTACTATACGTTTACCCATTCTTCTAAAGTAACATTTTTGCAGGAAATGTCTGAATTCTTTGTTCTAGCAAAGAAATAGTTAAATTTCTCCAGAAAAGGTTCAGATATGTCATGCAATTATTATTAGCGAGGCTGCCACAGACGTATCATCAGATAATGGTACAGACAGATCAATTCACACACCTCCCAGAAAAGAAATGTTCTTTAAATGTTTTTTACTGGTGACTGTAGCACTACTTGGCTGTTATGAAAGAACTGTCACTGTTCTAAGAAGTCTTGTGTGGCTCAGCCTCAGAAAAACAAATTGTGATTACTTTTCCCGCTGTTTTGCTCATGTTATTTAGGTTTTGTACATTCTGGCAAGAGTAGAAAGCTTGTATCAACCAACCTTAAGTCAAACCCAACATGAATTCAGTAGTCCATGACCTTTTTACTTACTAGACAAACATTTTCCCTTTTGCAGGCACAGTACTTTAAGCAACTAACAGCAGTTCCTTATAACTGTAAGAGAACATGAAGTCTGCATGGCACCCTCTGTGGGTGTCCTTTCTAGCAGGTACTCCTAATAGCAATTAACTGGGAAGCAAATTGATTTGTTCATTAGCTGTTCCAGCATGTGGGATAGCTGTTGCAGTTCCATAAGGGAAAAAAAAATTGCTGATGAGTTTTTGTCAGCCTTCAAGTACTCTTGAGTAATATAAATGGTATTTTTTCAATAACTACAGGAAAATAAAATACAAAACGAGAGTGAGCAAGAAACGGTACTGTTAAAAGAAAAAAAAAGAATAGCCAGAAAAAAATAATAAAGAAACATTTCTCCACACTGAACATGCAAAGTTTGAGTGGCTACCTGATGAGGCATGTTAGAAAAAGTGGCTAAGGTCCCTTCAACTCTGTGTTTAAAATACACATTTTGTAGTCTTTACCTAATAGTTCATATACATATATATATACACTTACATTTATATATATATGTATATACATAAATTCTTTTTTTCCCTGGGCATCTAGGGCTAGTGAAAATACACAATAAATAGGGGAACTCAGGATTTTCCACAAGTAATTCCTTATTCCAGCTTTGTAAAACAGAAAAATATAAGTAAATAAGCTTCCTGATCACAAAACAGTTAGCTACTGCCTATGAAAACTGAAGAACATTTTTGTCTTCTCTACTTTATTCATAATTTCTCAATTTATAAATGGGAAGTGAACTACATTCGAAGAAGTTACTTCTGGTTTTTTTCAAAGCAGTTTTGTTTCTCCTTTCTTGTACTAATGTACTACTACACTTTGATGCTTACAGAGTTAATTACGCTGGGCATGTGCACAAGAACTTTTTCCTCTGCCATGGAAACCACACGAGTTTCCTCAGAATTTTCTCTTCTCTACAAGTACTATTATTCTTTAGGATACTGAATTATTCAGGTTGTATAAGAGATTTCCAAGTACCTAATTCACATTCTGTAAAAGAGAAGTGCTCTAGAATCATCACAAATGGACATCAAGCTGTCGGCCTACAGGCCAGATCTAATGCATTTATCCACATTTTATATCAATTTGCTAATGCACAATAGTACAGCCTTGCCAACAAGTTACCAAAAAATGCTTACATACAGAATTGCCTGGCAATACTACCTTCTTCTGGTGGATGGGTTTCTTTCAAAATTTCAACTTGAGATATTTTGCTATTGATGTTGGTGGGTTGCCACCAAGCATGCAGGTATTTGTGTTTGGTTCAGATAGATGGTTACTTGTAACAGAGTCAGAAACTACTAGTTTGTGGTCAAAATTTTCCTCCAATTTAACTTAAGTGTATTTTAGAACTTTCTGGTACACAGGTACAGAGGGCAACACTGCTGTTCACAACTTGAAAAGCACAACCTGCCAGCATTTAATAATTCTGCTTCTCTGGTGTGTCCCAGCCTGTTCATAAGTAGTGCTGTGAATATTCTCATAGAAGTCTTCAGGGCAAGTCATTCTGGAGTCTTTATTCTTAAAGAGCTTTCAAGGTGCTTTAAATTAAACACAAACATCTCTCCAGTTTCTGAATAAAAATATCTATGTGGGATCTTCCAGGGTGGAACATCTGCCATTATCCTTAGGTGCAGCAACACACTGTGTATTTAGTTTTTAGAACTTACAGAATTTATTAGAATGATTTTAGAATTTCTTACATAAAGCCCATAATGTTCTTCATCAAAGTCTTGGCCACATTTTTCAACAGATGGATACCAGAGTACAACTGTTGATTTAGCAGAGTATCACATGTCTGCAGTCACTTAAAAGCAAGTCACTGCAAACTATAGCAAACTCTTGAAAGCCTCAGCTGATCTTCATGAACAGTACTTGCTCTATTTAATAAACAATAAAGCTTGTATGCTTTGCTCTGGGAGGAACTGCTTGAATAATCAAAACAGAAATGAACATAAAATATCAGTATCTGCATAAGAGTTGAATCTTCTGCCCGAAGTATAGGTTTGTATTAGTTTCTACCCTCATATATTACTTCTATAGTAACAGAAAACAGCTAGGTGCTATTTCATGGATACTAAGTGAAAACTTAGTGAAGGGTGGGAGTATTGCTGCAGTTCTTCATTTCTACTGTTGTTGCATTACCTTTTTAGATCTCCTTTTTCTGTTCTTTTTCCTTCTGAAAGAAACCGTGGACAGTTGATTGCACTTTCTGAGTTACACTTTCTATAAAAACACAATAATTTTCATAATTCTAGAGCTCTTCACTGTTTTATCAGCTACACTGATTTACACTTCATTAGTAAAACCCACAGTGAAAAGCAATATTTGGATTTAGAATTATTACACTCACTATAATGGGGGTGGTAACAAGAAATTGGATGTTGGTCATTCCTCCAAGACTTACTTTCCTGAGCCCATCTTTGGCTTCCATTTGGAATCATTCTTTATCACAAGAAGTCTGTTTTGTTGCTGTAGGTGTTATTCAATACAGAATTGAAAGTTGCTTTCTGTAGAATCTGAATATACCACATGCAACTCCCCTGCATCAGACAGACTGCACGCAGTGATCAGTCTGACTATCTGCTGGCTTTGGCTGAGACTGAAAAACTCCTGGCCTTCAACCCAGGGAGAACCAGAGAACTACTTGGTTTTAATATATTTTTATATATAAAAAAAGATAGATACAGAAGGGAATAAAAAATTGGAATTTAATACTTCTTTACAAACCAAAACAAACACAACCAGAAAACCTGAGTGATTTTGTATCTCATACAAAACCAACAGAAGGTTTTTGTTGTGGTTTATTGGTAACTCAATTTTCATACTCATATAAAATTCATCCTGTAGAGTTTTTCATACTTTGCTTAATGAATAGTCTGTATTAAAGTTGCATAGGTAAAACTACATCAGACAGACCACAGCAGATGGTAGGTGAACAGTAAGTCCACATTTTTATCTTGATGTCCAGTATTTCATTCTGACTGCTGAAGATAAACAATAAATGCTGCATCTAGCATTAATGATGGAATGGTAAATACATGAAAAAACATTATGGACTACAGACAAGTGTACAATGTTACAGAGAAAAAAGAAATAAAACTTCATGTACCAATACAAAAAGTTAAGTTTAAATCCTGCCTGAAAAACAGCAGTTGACAAGCTTGTATGTATCAAGTCCTTAAATAACATCCAAATTAAAGTCTCTGTAGTCATTTCTATCTTAAAATTCAAAAATTCTCCCTCCTTTTTTACAGAACACTCTTGGGTTTTTTATTTCTTGAACATTCATTATCTTCTGCAGTATCACAGACCATTTGGTAAACATAACAACTGAACCTCCTGTTAGGCTTCTGTTCTATATGTAATACAAGGTCCTTGTCAAAGTAAACTTCATGACTGTGAGTCTGAAATGAGAAAAAAGAAAAAATTATGAGTGCAATCTCCACTTCCATGACTTGCTAATACCAGTACCATTTTCTTTGGAGAACAAGAAATATTTGCCAACAGTAACCTCCATGATCAGACAGGCATTTTGTGTGGATACCCACAGACTGCCCTTTCAAATAAAGGGGAGACTTTTAAAATTTTGAGAGGTTTCCCACATGCCTACTTCAGGAATCTAATTGCAACTCAGAGTATCTGAGTTAGGATCCTAAGTTGCTTACACAGTCAAATATAAAAGAGGTGTCAAAGTTGTATGTCTACCCAGACTTGGACTGTATGAACATTCCTTTTCTCCAAATACACACACCATGAGGTCCATGCTTAATTCTATACATGAACAGTTCAAGTGAAGCTAGTGAGAGTACTTCTAAGTTGTTAAAGTAACTAGCCAGAGAGTGGGTATTCAAGTTGGTAAGTACAGAAATACCTAAGGACAACCCCTTCCCCAAACCAAAACCCCACCAACAAATTAATCAACCAAGAAAAAGAATCTTAATTTCATGGATGGAGATCTTCAAGTAATTAAAGCTCTCAGAGTGTTGTTCACCTTCAGAAATTTACAGATAAGTCCCACTGTTTGATGGAATATTCACAGTTCTTGAGTTAAGAATATTATTTTGTACAAATCTCATACACAGCACAACACTATATATGGGCATGGGGAAGTTTAAGCATAAACAAAGGACATTAATTCTTCTCACCACATCCCAGGACTCCAGTAATGGAATACTCTTTAGTAGAATCCCATGTTCATTACAGTGGAAGTCAAGGTGTGCTTTTCCATCAGCTCCTATTTGAGTAACTGCCACAGTGGATAACAAATCCAATTCATCTTCATAGTCCACAATTTTGAATGTCTTAGGAAAAACAAAAGCTCAAGTTTACAAATCAAACATAAATTCATACTCCACTCTACCTAAATTGCATGGCTCTTTTCCTTTCAGGTTAAAGCACAATTGGAAAAATTCTAGTTCTTAAGTCTTCTTAAGAAAACTTTGCCAGCCTAACACCAAGCAGGCACCTTCCCCAACACAAACTGTCAAATGAATTTCAGCAAAATTCTTTAAGATAAGAGAGAAGAAAGTGATGTTCTGAAGAATCCCAATGTGCAAGTAGATGTATTTTATATATACCATACGGGAATAGAAAGAAATACTTTGAAAGTGACCAAAGAAACATACCTAAACCCCATGTCCTCTCTTGAAGCAGACCTGTTAGAGACAGTATAGCTTAAAGCCATTACTGGTCTTGAGAGGGTGGGTACCTTAGGGTGTTCTGTTTAGAGTTCTCATACTTCACATAGTGACAAGGAAGAACTGAGACAAAAAATATGAAGGCTGTGAACTGCCTTAAATTGCATCTATTGCACTGTTATGAACCTGGAAACCTCTTTAAATTCAAATCATTCTTTCTCTTCCATAATAGAAAAGTATCTACTAGAATTACAAATAAAGTGTAAGAGCAAGAGAAGCAAGAGAAAAAATAGTGTGAAGACTATTTTTCATTATGTTAAAAAAGCCAAAACAACAAAACAGAAAAAAGGATAGAAACAAACTGCAGACTTTAATCATTAGATTGAGACTGTCCTGTATTTTTACCACAGTAAAAATCTGTTTCATCAGAAAAAAACCCAGATACGACTGCTGGAAACTGATGAGTTTTAACAGTTATGTTTACATCAGATATAGCTCCAGATCTAGCTAGAGAGCTAAAAAATATTCATAACCACTTGAAGACTCAATACGAAGTCATGTGGTGTTTTCACTCTCAAGAAGGAGTCACTTAAAGGAAAAGTATTAAATACCTAATCTTGCAATCAAATCAAAGTAACTGGGAGAGAAAAATATAGCTTGCAGATCCTGTATCAAAGACTAGAGGAACCTAAAGCAGAGAAAAAAGTGTTTCTTCCATTTCATCAAACCCTTTATGAGAATTGTTTAAAGGAAATGCCTGAATAGAGACAAGAGTAATGCTTTGTCACATTAATATCTCAGTTCTGTGCCACTGCACTCACATGGCATTATGATAGTATCATTGGGCATAGTATCAGTTGTAAAAAGAGAGAGACTTCCCAAAGTACCTCCTTTCTCCTTCTGCACCAAGGAGAAAAGATGACAGACACAGAAGGGAAATTAAGTAACTGGACATTACAAAGCCAAAGACAGACACAGAAGAGGAATAATGAACTCAAAGATTAACACAGCTACTGATTGCAGCCACTGCACCCTGAAACAAAAATTACTCCTGGCTAAATAAACAAACTACAAAGTGCTCTTACTCAATACATCAGTTACCTCTTGTTCTGGGTCATCATCCAGCAAGTTAACACGGTTTTTCACCACTCGACCAGAAGCTGTTACAGTTACAGCATTGCTGACCTTTGAAGAAAAAGAAAAAAGTGACTCTAAAATTTCGGAGCATTTCCGTTTCTTCCTCTCTATTTGACAATGCATCTTTTTCATATCTTTTGCTTTCTGACCCTGTTTTAATCTCTTGGATTGTTTTACTCGTAAGCTATGTATGGCCCTAGTGCTATCTCTTTATGAGAGTTCATGAACTTGGTGGCTTTAGTTGACATATTACTGATGCTTACTTATGTTTAGAGGTTTTCAGAACTGTAGAGGTGGAAAAGGTTCTCAGCTACCATAATTTGTAGAAAAGAAGTGACTGAAGCCAGGGTGCTGGAATGATATTCAAGACAGCTAAGTCATCACCAATTTGTTTCCTAAACTCTTATTTCCAGAGGATGGGGGAGGGTAGCACCTTAAACCACTGCAGCTGATTCCAGTGGGCATCTTTAACACCAAAAACATTCAAAACTGTGGTGTCAGTATCTTAATGAAATCAAAAGAAAAAAGCACAGAACACACAGAATTACAACTTGAATTTCTTTGCACTTATTGCAACAGAAGTGATCTATACAAACTCTATAAAAACCATGCATGGCAAGTCATTAGAGACAAAGCTTAGCCCTTCTGAATTCAATGGAAGTGCTATTCCTGAGTTAATGTAGACTTTTAACACAAAAACTTTTCTCTTGCAGAAGCTTCAAAATTAGTATTATTGATTTCCAGGGACTTGACATTACTTATAAAATATAAACCCTTCCTTTATGTAAGACATGATTTTGTATGCTGAAGCAAAATGACAGTTCCAGGACCAGCCAAAAGATTTTCTTCCCACATGTGCTCTTTAACCTTTTTTACATTTATATCATCTTTGTGATTTTATATCACAATAGATTTCATGAAACAATTAATGTGATTTAACAGCTCATTTCTACCAGGAGTTTCTGGTGATCCCCTCACCACTTGGTTCTACACTTCTGACTCAGTTCTATTCTGTTCTGTTCTGTTCCAGCTCCAGTTCAGCTCAACAACAAAGCAGAAATGTGCCCACCTTTTCTGCTGGGTTATGATTTCAGTGCACTGATTTCTCTTACCAGTGGTCAGATGAATGACAAACCTGTCACAAGGCAGTGACAGATATGAATGGCCAGGAAAACAAACAAACATTTGGAAGCAATGTATTCTCTTTGTTGACTTATAAAAACTTAGCCCTAAATTACTAGAAACTTCAAACATTTCTAGCATTTGTACAATGAACTTACCTGAGCACCAGAGGTACTCATACTTATCACTTGGTGGCACCTTCCTTTGAAGGATATCTGCCACCATCTTGTAAGTATGTTTACTACCAGCAATACATGGTTATACAGCACACCATTAAATAATGCTGAAAACTAAAGAAAAGGCTAGAGGTTTCAGACAGCTATCCTGAAAGTGTTATTATTTCCAAATTCTTATTCATTCAGTTTCAAGTCCAATGAAGACATGGAATGTCTTTCAATAAACCTTGAATTATGCCCATAAATCAAAGTGATTACTCACATATGCAAACCCCCTGTGTATTGCTTAAAATCACACATTGTGATCTTGACACTGAACTCACAGAGTTTTCTCTGTTGGCCACAATCGTAAAATCTTCTGCAATCTCCATCTGATCTGTATTGTTTTTAACTTCCTTAAACTTCAAAACTCTATAAAATAAACAGAAATTACAAAATAACTAATATATTCTAGTCCTCCTACTACAACACATATATATTTTTTTTAAAATCAGGTAAATGAAAACATCAGAAATAACCAAAACTGAAGTTATTTTTGTAAATTATGTTTATCAGTGAAATTTTAGCACAGTGGTCCTTGAACAATTTCATAAACCCAGTGTTTTCTGCCAGAGCCCACATCCACCATGTAGAAATCAGCAAATGTTTCTACTATAACTACTGATTCTGAGAAATTAATACATTTTACAGTTTCTAGGGCCTGAATCATAGATGCATGGAATGATTTGGGCTGGAAGGGATCTCCAAGATCATCTAGTTCCCACTCTTCCACATGGGCAGGGATACCTCTCTCTAGACCAGGTTGCTCAAAGCCCCATCAAATGGGCTCATCATTGTTTTGGTCTACAGACTGTTGAAGTGCTGCACTTATGCAGTTCTGAAACTTTGCAACTTTTCCTCTAATGATAGTAAGATTTGAGAAAAAAAGCTCATACTTTACCAAATTTGGTCCCACGTGGATTATTCTACCTGACATATCTGGGTGGAAATATATCCAATCAGGTTCCAGTGAACAGCATTTCATGTCCTGTATGCCATTTTTTGCCTGAAGTAGGAAGGAAAAGCTCAGAATATTTGTATTTTTAAAGTCTCACAAATCTAATTAAAAACTAAAATAATGGGCCCATCTCCACATATCCCTAAGGTCTGTAAGTATTGCTCATAATCATGACCAGAAAGGATGGCAGTAGAACAATAATAATAATAGTGATAATAAAAAACCCCACTGGCTCCAATTCTCAAGATATTCCATGAAGCAGTTTCAGCTTTTTAAATATTTAATAACCAATGACTATATACCATGGCTATACATGGTCCTATCTCTCTTGAAACCAATCAAAATTAAGACTTGGCCTACACTCTGCAAACACTTCAACAGTTCCAGCAATTTGAATGTCAGACATGAGATGTATCTAAAACATGAGAAAAGCACTGGCACAAACTTTGACTTGAGCTTCAAACCTCAGGCTCAGCCTCCTGTATGCAAATATTTGTGTAGCATGTAAACCTGGGATAGGGTGTCATTTCAGCTGTAAAGGAGGTCAAAATTTTGTCAGTAGCTTTTTCTTGTTAAATTTAGCTGACCCTGATCATCAAAATTTTCAAATATATGAACCCACATAGAAAAAATAGGTGAGGAAAAATTGTACAAGTCTCTTGGAATCAAAATTGATCTTCAGCTACAGTTGTGAAAGATCTGTTTTGAAAATGATAGGAAGGGGATCACTGAGTTGATGAGGCTAGTAGAAGAGATGAGGATATTTACAGGTGAGAAGTGCTTTAATGAAGAACCCTGAGCTAACAGAAGTATTACAGTATTACAGAAGTAGCTTCAAGTCATGTTCAGATCAAAAATAAAAGCTGAGGTGAAGAGCTCACAAAAAAGAATGTATGGTGAAGAGTACATAAACAAAAATAATCAGGAACATTGGATTAAACCAAGTAATAAAATCTTTCTAGGCAGAGAGAGACACGGTACAAATCAGGGATAAACTACAAACATAAGGGAAACTTATTCTGTAATTTCTTAAAATAAATTCTTAATTTCTAATTCAGAAGAAAACATTTTGCATGACTCCAGGAGATAGCAGATATAACACTGTGGGGTGATCCCTGTGAGAGCACCACACTGGAAGAATATTGTTACTTTGAGCACTACTTGGAAGAGATGAATACAAACAAGATCCACATTCATTTCAGAGAAGCTGCTATGTGAATATATTACCAAAGCATTGTCTTTCAGAGAACAAATATGGAAGACTCCTCTATGCTTTTTCTTGTTAGGTGTGATGATATAATGCCAAGGGTAACCTCCAATTTGAAATGCATTCTCCAGGGAAGATGCTTCAAATAGCAAAGGTGGGGTATCTGCAAATATTCAGTAATGTTCAGTAAAAAATATTCAGTAACTAATATTCACCATTAGTCCCAGCACAATAACAATAATTCCATTGATCTTTATAATTCTAAATACCAATAAAGCTACTAATTCTTCAGAACTTTTGATGACTTGTGGAAATGCAATGGCTGTGATGCTTTTTCTAGCACCAGCTATGCTACGTCACTTAGTATCCAGGCACGTATCTGCGATTCTCTGTGGAAGGCTACTGCCTTCCCAGATCTTCATGCTGAACTGCTTTGCTGATACATTTGACTTACTTCATTCCAAATGAGCTGGATAAACAGAGATGTAGTAAAGAATTAATCCAGCTCATCTGAATGAGAGGTTATACACATGAACAGAGTATATAAAAGGGTCACTCTTCTCCTGGGGAGAATAGTGCTAAGTAGCTGGAAACAGGATAGTAGCAGGAATATCAAATAATGGAATTAAATTTGAAGAGATACTTGAATTAGAATGTTGTTCCTCCTTTTGCATAATACAACAAAATAGTGTGGACCACAATGAAGGAAGCTGTAGCTGAGTTCATAAAAATCTAGGAATTTTTGTAATTAATGGCAAATGGTATCTAGCTTTCCCTTCAGTTCAGCTGGGATAAATTACACAGATGTGATATGCCATTCTTCTTTTTAATAAATGAGGGAAGCTTCTTTGAATGATATGAACTGAATGGAGCTTTAAAACTTCTACCAACTATTCTACCAACAATAAAAGCAATTTCTACAGTTGCTATAACTGAATCAATTCTAGGTTCAAGATAATCTCTTTCTAACAGTACAGAGAATTGCTGAGTGAGGGAAGGGGAGGAAGAGACAAAACGTGGACAAAATCTGCAATTACAAGGACCATTTAAACAGGCAGAATATAAAACCCTATGCTGAATAACCACAAAGAGAACAAGGTTCTTATCTGGATTTATGTGCCCCAAAGGTGTTAATTCTGTCCTGTTCTTATCTTGAGCTGTCTAGGTAACTATCCAGATCCCAGCCAATATGCTAAGGTGACACACAACATCAGAAATTATGTTTACATAATGCTTTTCTCTTTTTCTTTCATTCATGTTTCCAAGAACTTATCCATTTAGATTGAAAGGTATTAGGTCATTCCCCATGGAAACAGAATCTTTCCTAAGCTGGAAAATGTCTGTCTTCTACTTATTTTTGGAATAACACATAGGAAATTGGATATTCTGTGTAACATGTAACAATGTAGAGCTTATAAAACCCAATACATCTGCTTTTTTTCTCTACAAATTGTAGAGAATATTGAAAATGGAGGCATAAACTGAAGACCATCTGATACTAAAATGTCAGAAAATTAAAGATGAGTGAAGAAAATTTCATATTTTACCCTATCAACTTTTTCTCTTTAAATAAAACATAGATAGCAAGGCCCCTCAAAAATTCTGGTAGATGGACTTAACGACAAATTTAAACGCTTTTCAATAATATATCAGTCCTAAGCCATGCAGACTGCTGGTAAAATATGCTTTCTTTTTAACTCGATTTGGCAAAAATTTGCAAATTTATAGCCACCTAAACCACTGTGATAGCTCCCTCCTTCCTGCTATGTGTCACTTGCTCTTGTTGCTCAACACCTCCTTTTTTCATTGTTTCTAAGTCCTTTCCTTAGCATTGCCTGCATTCAAGCTCCAGTACAGCTTCTTTGTCCACTTCCTTAAACACTCCAGCCTCATCTAAACAAAAAGACATAAAGTGTTCCTGGCAGCACTAACAAGTATTTCTTCCAAATGTAAAAAAAAAAAAAAATTAAAAAATCTGATCAAAGTATCATAGAAAATTAGCTTCCTCTGTGTTTTTTTAATTAACTACTGTATCTCCTCATATTAAATCCAACTACAGTTTTAAGTTCTGGACCTTTCAGAAAGTGACACAAATGAAGACTTGTAGGTGTGTTTCTTCTACTGTGACCAAAATCAAGTTCCTTACCAGTCAATAGCTGTAAATGACTTGCTAAGAACATTGCAGTCTATAGGTCTGGATCTCTATACACTTCCTCTTGGGTACGTAACACACCATAAAAACAGCACCACAATAACTGCCATCCCTTCAGGCAATTTCCATAGGGAGGCTATGACTAAATAAGTAGGAAAATCGCACATAGTTAAGTTATAGTAAATACAAGCTTGAACTCTGAAACTGTTAAAATCTCAGTCACTGAAGCATCCCATGACATTGAGCAGTCAGTCTGCCATCTCATTCTTAAAAAAACAAAACAGCTCAAAACCACAGGAATGCAACTATCTGCAAAAGAGCAGCTATAGCAAATGTTTGTCATCAGTTCCAAACTCCCTAACCACAAATTCCTGGATATGATACAAGACCAAAAATGCTTTCTTTGGTACTCTGGTTTTAAATCTCAAAGCTAAAAACTGCAGTGATCTCTAAGACATGAGAACAAACCTGGTACAGGCTTCCTATTGAAGCTCACACATTATGTTTTCCACAGAGCCCCTAACATTAAATTGTTCTGCATACTGAGACAGAGCTGAAAACAAGAAGAAATTTCCCTCTGCAGAACCTGAGACATCAATTCTAGCAGTCTATCACTTCGTATTGGTAAAATACTGCATTATAACTGAGCCTTCACTAAGGAAGTCTGTATTTTATCTTTGTGTCTTTCATCAGGTTTATGTAAATCTGGCTTGGTTTGCCTGTTATTATCTGATCCTGTTTGCAAACAGAAAGATCAAAAGCATTTTTGAAGTGGACAGTCACCTGTAAAAGCTATTTAATGCAGAAACATTTAAAATTAAAGAAATAAAAGTATGCGTTATTCGGTGTCGGTGAAACCTCCTTTTTTTTTAAGTACCTCAATTATCAACTTTTAAAAATGTATTTTTGAAGTTAAAAAAAAAAAAACATGTCAACATCTGAGGTGTTGGGCTTTCGTTAAGATTCCTAGCAACAAATTCTAATCTCAAATGCATCAACAGAAATGATTATTTGGTTTCAGAGAAATTACAGGCAGAAAGTACATTAAGCAGAACATTCATAAGTTAATGATTTGAGACACATTAATTGCTTTTAGTAGTTAATTTGTTCTCTCTTCAGAAATAAATTTTATTGAAACTGGCACCTTTCTGACAATTTAAGGATTACCAAAATGCAGCTCAGACAAATTGTATTCTGTTTCCTTGAATTCCTTCTGCAAGTTAGATTAAATGTTTTCACATCTTTTTCTTGCTGGGTGTTATTTATACTGTTTCTGGGTGTTAAGAACAGCTGTCCTAGCCTTTCCCCTTTCTCAAGGGCTGTCAGAAATAAGGAATGGGTTTCCACTTCATGCATTGCTTATAAGGTTTTTCAAATAGCTTAGTTGCTGTGCTAGTTTATTAGGTATGTCCTATGCAATTAATTCATGTAAATAGAAGTAAAGCAAAGCACATTTTTACTGTAACAAAAACCAAAATGTACAGCTACACCACAATATAGATACAGTAATGTTTTTTTTGATTGTGAAATAAGTCAGAATTAATCCACCAGCCAAGATAATACAAAGATCATAAATACCTGTTATTTTAATGTTACATGGGAGCCCAAATGGGTATTTTCCTACAACTCCCACTTGACCATTCCAGTTGAATTCCTGTCCCAAATGAAATGGTTGTTCCATGAACTAAAATAACATAAAATAATTTAGTTTTATTGATGTGTACTTACTTACTGTTTAGTTTTACTGCTGTTTAGTTACTACTGCATTCTTTATCTTGCTAGATACTGCTTAAAGTCTTATTTTTTAATTAATGTTTTATTATTGATTGGAATAACACAGTTCAGAGGCTCAAGTCTCACACAGTTCCGTTTCTGATCAAACAATATCCCAAGCCCATCAGTTTCAAGCCTTAACATTCATGTGTAACTACAGGCAAGGTGTCTAAAGCAGAGCACAATTTGTTCTAGCATTTACATAGCTCCTCTCTGTCATAAGTGCCTGTCTGACTGTGTACCTGATGTGGGTAGAATTTTCTGATAGTGTCCCTATTTTCATCTTTCAAATGTAAATAGATTTAGGCAAGAACTCTACCCTTTGTGTGGCATCACATGAATATTTATGATTTGATGCCTCAAAACAGCATGTGCTGTATGAAAAATTCCACATTTCATTACCTGTTCAGAGATGGCCTGGAAGTTATAGAGCCTGACCAGACCCATGCTATGCATTACAATCAGGATGCCATTAGAAACAGCAACATCTGTCACACTGTTACCAAATATCTGAAAAGAGAAGAAAAATATTCCATTAGAGAAGAATTGAGAAATAATGCAAAATACTGACAATAAATCATTGATTTTGCAATCACTTTAATTTTTTTCCTTATTTTTATTCTGACCAAGCCCTATGATCAGTGAAATCCTATGTTCATGAGGTTTTTTGTAATTCATCTGTTCTACTGAGTTGTTCAATACTCTATACTGCAGTAACACCTGAGGTTAAATAAGTCATATTCTGCAAGCAGATTGATTCTCTAATCAGTTCTCAGTACTTCTTCATATTGTGTTACCCAGTTATTATAATAAATGGATATATTCTATTACCCAGCATTCCACAGGAATGTCAGCAAAGCTATCAACTCAGTCTAAAAGTACTGATTTCAGATCTTCCTTCTTCATCTCCAGTGTAAACTACTAGTCTATTCATGGCTCTATGACTGTGTACAGCTGTAATACAACTACATCATCCAGCTGTCAGAGAGTATAGGATCTTCTCTGAATCCAAACTAGACAGATACATGAGAAGCTGACTTACCCCTTTTAACAATTATGCAGTACTCATTTGTGCCACCACTTAACACATCTCCAATGAGAAGACACCAACAAGCTAATTCTTAGTATTTAATGAAGTATTTAATGAGAAGTTTGTAGTTTTCTTAAATAGATATGCTTGGAAATGCAGTTTTAATCTCTTTAATCTGAATCACTAAATGAAAAAGCAATTAAACCAGGGTTAAAGCAGGATTAAAAAACAATTAAGAAAACCCCAAACAAACAAAAACCTACCAACCCCAAAAGTTCTAATACTCCTAAATCATAGCACTATCAATGATCCTGTGATCAGTTTGGTCCGAAAACATACATTCATTCCTGAGACCTTGCTTTTTATTTAGTCTTATGGCTCTTTCTCAATACATTTGTTATCTTGGGTCCCACTGTCTTCCAGAAACAAACTCTAAGTCTTCCAACCCTAAACTCTCCTTTCTATCCTTGAAACCTTAGCTGGACTGAACTCAGAATTTATAGTGGTGTACGATCTCGGTCAAGCCGATGCATTGGATGTATTCTGCAGTCCTGAACAGTAACCCTAAGCCTAACTCTAATCTAACATTCCCACTGATCTTTATCAGGTTTGGCACTGCATTCACTGGTTGCTTCCTTTGCTGGGTGTATTCTCAAACTGCAAAATCTGCCCTGATGTTATTCCTCTCTGTAACAACTGCTCTGATGAGTATGCAGTACATTCCCAACTGAAGAAGCACTCTTTCAGATGTTTTGCCTACTATTAGCATGATGAATCTGCATGCCATTCTTGAATAGACTGAGAATTATTTTGACACTGGTTACACCTGTTTTTTCCAGTCCTAAATATTGATTTTGAACAGAGCAGTACACAGTGTCCATAAGCTTTCATAGGCCCAAATGAAATATGTTTAACCCCACTCCTTCCCTTGCCAGCCCAATCTCAATTACAACCTCAACCCAGCCCAGCACCAGCTAAAACCCACTAATACCCTGGATACCCCAAAGAAGACTGTATCTTGGAGAGCTTTGAAGGCAGGGTTTGCATATTTGTACTGTTCCATTTTTAAGTTGTATTCAGAGGTCTATAGGCTTAAAACAGGCATGTTTTTTTCCTGTTTTTTCACAAGAACAGTAAAACTTGCCATCTGGCTTCAGGTTTCCTAATATCACAAACTGACCTCAAAAAAGTTGTTTCCTCCTGACTAATAAAGCAAGACATGTATTTACATTTTGTCACTCAATTATCAATGATAATATGAATTTTAAATTTTTGCATTGAGTAGGTCAGAGACACATCTGTTTTTCTTTAAAAAGGTGAAAAGAAGTCTACAAACACTTCAGGATTCCCTGATTCTTAGGACAGCTGTAAGTAAAGGCTCAAGTCCTTCTACATGTCAAAGAGTAACCCAATAGCAGAATGCATTTATATTTTCTCTTCTGGTAATTCAAATTAAGAATCTTCTCCAAAATACCCCCATTAGACACAAGAAGAACATTACTGCTAAGTAATGTTTCAGGGCACTACACTTTCATAAACTGTAGAGTATGACTTGTGAAATTCTGGGACAACAGCCTAAGCCTTGCCTCTCATGCAACTGTAGTACAAATCATGATTTACATGAATGAACACAGGAATTAACTTACCTTTTTGTTTATTTCTAGCATTCCAATGAATGAAAGAGGCAAAACTTGGAATACAGCAATATAGAACAATACAGACTGTTGGATACCTGCCTGGAAAGGAATAACAATACTGAACATAGTTATACTTGAGGCATATATTAATGGTAGAACATCTTTATCTTCTACCATAATAAGAATGCAAAATGTCCTCGTAAATTATTCTGATCATTTCTGTGAAAAATTAAGAATGACAGATTTTTTCAACAAATTTACCTGTCGTGCTGCTGCAGGGAGCTTATTCTGAGCTGACTTTACAACCATTACCTCTTGAGGAGTATCCCAGCTCAGATACCTATTTGTGAGAAGAAAGGCCTATCTTAGTAATTTAAAAATCATTTAACAATAAAAATATTATTTCACACAAAATATAATCTACTGTAACTAGGCAGATCCCTGACTCCAGACAAACTGTTCAGTATCTGATTCAGGAGAGCTGCCTAAGATGTTTGCTGTTTGCAATAATGCAAACATCTTAGGCAGCTCTCCTGAATCAGATATGGCCTCTTCCATAGTGGATTGTGAGAAAAACTCTGAAAGTATGACCATTCACTGTCTTAATTTTTCTGCTTTCCTCCACAAATAACTGCTTCCTTACTCTTCAGCCTAAAGGAAATAATTTCTTGTGAGAACTGAAAAAAAGATTTAGTTTAGTAGCAGCAGTAACTGCTCTGCTTTTACAGAACAAAATGGCTATGTTATGGAAAGGATGTTTGCAAGTTAAACACAGTTTATATTTTAAATGTGTTTTCCTTATACTTTATGAAATTTGTTTTACAGCTCTTAAACAGCCTTTCCTGGTATGTTGCTACTGCAATACTGAAGGCTGTAAAGTTGTCAGAGAAAAGCCAATAGCAGCCTAGTTTTTTGTGACTTTTGTGGAACTTGATATTTGATACCAAATTGGAGACAATAATACTTAAGCTGCTAAAATTCTATAGATGGAACAGTATTCTAGCTAACTGCTAGACTAACAAATCTGAAATCAGGCACAGGGTAGTACTAAAATAAATATGATTCTCTTTCTCCAGAACAGTACTTGTTATAGGTTGCTAATGATATAAAGAGTAGTCAATGCTTAATACCTGAATTTGCAATAGGAATCAGCAAGGTATATTTTTTCCAGCATTTCTCCACTATCAGCAGAGAGACGTAGAAGCCAGTTCTGCACTGTCAAGACTATCAGGGAAGATTTATAGTCTGACGGATTTGGCAGCATTTCCCCCTACATAATACAAGGTTATTAGAGAAAAGTTTGTACCAGGAGGATACATTTTGACACAGTAACAAGAAAACAAAAGTCAATACACATTCCTCAAAAACTAAAGGTAGAAAGCTGCCTGCTAATCACATCAGGATCTCTAAGCTCATGTCTGTACTTAACAGTCAGCTGACTATCACATAAATAATCTGTTGTCAGACTTTTTTCTTTCTAGAAAAGAAACCTTTTGAAATGTCTTTGCCTTGTACAAATGAAGTATAACTACTTATCTGTCTCATTGATACCAGTCTTGAGAAGAGTATTGTTTAAATACTGCAGAATAGCATTCAGTGGTAACTCAAGAGCAGCTGCTACGAATGGCATTTGCACTGCTTTATTTTTAGGCACCTCAGGGATGGAGCTAATATTACTAAGCTCTGTGGACAGTGGAAAACTCCTCGAGGATGAAGGAAATTACATAATCTACCAACTAGAAAGAGCCAAAGAGCTTCTGGGTACAGCTGCTCTATGGGATAATCCATTTATCTGGGTTTTTTTTTTCTGTTAACAAATCTGGTAAAAACTAAACCTCCTACCTACTGCCCTTGCTAATTTAAAATCAAAGAAAAAAATTAAACAGAATTTATGTTTTAAGGAATTAAGAGTTAGTTGTGTTAGCATAAAGGCATTGTTTATAAAATTTTACATGAAATCAGACAAAAAAACATTTAAATGTGCTATGGAGAAATTCAGAGTATACCTGCACGTTTAAGCACACGCCGCAAACCTTAAAAGACCTAACTCCATAAAAACATTCAGGAAAATAATTTCACAGGTAAACAATACTCTGTTTCCCTGAAAGATTTTAATTTGTTTTTTTACACAACAATGCTGAATTAAAAAGTTATCTTACCAGTGGACATTCCAATAATAAAGCATCTTCTATTTTTTCTGACTTAGAAGTCTTCATCTTTTGATAAAGCACTCTCGGCTCTTGTGCAATGCTGGAGGAAAAAAATTGCTAATCATTAGTCTACTATATAAACTACTTTCTATCAACAACTAATTTCATACAGTTTTATAAACCTCGCTTTCTGTTTAGGCAGGTCAGAAATTTAAACATCTTAATTTTACTTTATAAATATAACCTTTAATTGCTCTCAAAATAAGGCTGAAATAAACAATAGTTAGGATAACAATATTTAAAAGCTAACCTCTACATTTTGTGGTTTGGTGTTGTGTTTTTTTGTTTTAATTAACAAACTTAATACTCACATTCTTACTTTAGTGATACAGATAAGTATATTCCATCTAATAATGATCATCCAGGAATCTTCTCCTCAAGCTCTGCCAGCACTGCCTTTCATAATATAAAGGCGAGGCATCACAGATACCTTTTTTAAAAATCCTGCTACTAGAACAAAAACTTTGGAGTTTTCCCCTGAGGGAGAGGATGAGACAAAGATAAACCTGAAAGCTGCTAAACAGGTTAACCCAGTACTGGAAAGCATGTAGACAATGTAGGAAGAAAACGTCCCTAAGTAGATTTAAATCGCTGCTGTGATCGATTAATTTAATTACCGTGGTTTACACTGACAGAGTTGTCTTTTATGTATCATTACGACACTGTGTCAAAACTGTTCTGGCCACAACTTACTCAGCAACGCAGTTCTCCAAGTCCCTGCTATCCCCCTCACAAGAGAGAACGGGAAGGACAAGGCCTGATACAGACAGGACCTTCCCTCCTCCACACTGCCCTGTGCTGCCCCCTGAGCTCTCCCTCTGCAGCTGATCACCGAACAGGGCAGCACATCAGATCAGAGAACTGATCTGCAAAATACATTAATCAAAACCAGCTCTGCACACTGCACTTTTTAATGAACAGAAATTTACTGCTTTAATGCAGAATGTATAGAGATAGCACCAAGCTTGTTACATAGGCTCATTTTTCACATATTCCTTAGCATGCTACTAGTAACCAGAAGGCAAACAACTAACATTCATTTGGCTTTTTAGTAAAAAATTTTAAAACGCTGATAATCCTCCATTCTTCTTAAAGTGCTCTGAAAGCTGAAGTAACAGCACCAGTAAGATCAGGTTTTCCTCTATCAGAGCAGGATCACATAAAGATGTATCAGCTTCTAAGTGTAATTTAAAAAAGATACAGGCTCCTAGGTTTGTTTGAAAGTAAATTCGGGGGTGTTTGGATGTAAGTAAATTGACAGGGGCTGTTTGGATGAGTGATGTTAGCAACATGTCTAAAACAGAATCAGTGTTAAAAGTGCAAGCCAGGATAACCTTTAATTGTAAATTTATTACCTACTAATACAGCACTGGTAATTGTCTAAGTAAATTCTTCCTCTTTCATACGCAATAGGAGATGCAGAATGAGTTGTCCAGACATTCCTGAATGTAGTGCTTTCCTGAAACAGACAGTGGGTGTTACAGCCATGGCTTTTGTAACAAACCTTACTTTCATACATAAGGGCAAATCTTCTTTGTCATTTATTGAGAAACAACTTAAAAGCACCTTTTTTTAGGGAAACTGCCTTTAAAAAAAATGACAAACCAAATTAAAAGATCTTTCATTAGTTATTGTGGACAGCATGGGTAATGCATATTTTGTCATCAGCTTGCCTCTATTAAACTGGCAACTAATCTTTAATGGCAACTTTAAAAATAAGGATAAAACTTGTGTGTAAATACACACATTACTCATTTATATGTAATTAATTGAATTTACTTAGCATCTGTATCCATTCTGCTATTGATGTTTTGTGTGAAAGGTAGAAAAATGTGTTTTACAGTTACTTGACAAAGCTTGCCTGAAATGTTAATTGAATAAACTTCTCATGTAAATTTTCTTGTGTGCATGACAGACATCAGGAGCTCTCCATCATTAACAAAATTTCCAGTCTTCCAAAAAGAAGTATTTATGTAAGTCAGATTACTAATCTTAATTTCAATAAACAATGGATATAGCTGTGTAAGTGGACAGTTTAGCTGACATCCAATAAGTAGGCTTTCAGTGTAACACACTTAGCAGTAGCTGCCACATATTCACTTTCAGTGCATTTCTATCCACTACTGAATGGGACCAGTTATAGTTTTGATTTTTAAAAAATCAAGTTTGCTTTAGTCTGTAATTGGTTTAATTCCTATTTTTTCCTTAACATAATTTTCACTGATACTTTCAGGGTATGTGTACCTGAAGTCCTCCACTGTTTATCTGATTTTGTTATGAGAACCTGATTCAGATTTAACATTGATGCTCCCTACAACGCTATGAATATTGGTATTAAGTACTAAGCCAAATTAGAGAATAAAAAAGTTGTATGTCATAAAAGGCTATTTCTAACATGATCATTAGATTTGCAAGTGCTTCTGCAGTTTTTCCACTGCAGAGCCCTCTCTATGCTTCTAGGACCGAGCCTTAGGAAATAAATCTAACCGATTCTAACTTCTTTCAAGAAAACTGCTGCATTCTTCTCCCCAAACTAATTAGCGTGACCCAGGGACCCCTCAAACACCTGGGCTGAGGAGGGATGCTCAGAGCACCCCGGTTAAAAGCCACACCACAGGCAGGGGTTCAGCCAGCGCCGGAGAGCACCGCTATTACCTGGCACATTATCTTTCTGAGGAGTCCCAGGTTTTGTCTGTGGGCGACACCAGCATCTCTGGTATAAAAACCCTGAGCCCTGCGGGTGAGCAGGCGGCAGATGTGAGCCCCGGGCGCCCGGGAGGCGGCCCTCCTCCCGCCGGCGGCCTGCGGGCACATTCCTCGGCCTCGGGGCAGGCTCGGCTCTCTCCCCCGTTTCCGGGTCGCTCTTGGCGTGGCGAGCAGCCTCGCAGGGCCCAGGCCCCCGCCTGGTTTCTCTCGCTCCCCGCCCCGCTCGGCAAGAGGTGAAGAGAAGCCGGAAAAGGCCCAAGCACGACCTCACTCGACGACTCCCGAGAGGCGTAAAGGGAACTGCGCCGACGGGGCTCAACCGCGGCCCCGCCTCCCCGGGGCGGGACATGGGCCGCCGCCTCTACGGATCCCCGTTACCACGGGGACAATGGCTCCGCACCGCCACCGCCTGCCCCCCGCCGGGTACTGTAGTTTCCCGGGGCGGAGCTCAGCGGCGCTCCCGGACTACATCTCCCGCCATGCCTCGTAGCTGCTCCCTCTGGCGCTGCGGCTGCCGCCCGGGTGCCGGCGCTCCCTGGGCGGTAGCGGGGCCGTTCGCTCGGTACGGGCGCTGCTGCGCCGTTACCGCGGGTGAAACGCCGCTCGGAGGGGCCGCGGGGCAGGAGGAGGGGTGCTGCGCAGAGGTCGGTGAGAGCCGCTGGCAGTGGTTGCCCGCTGAGCCGCCCCTGCCCCGGGAGCTGCGCCCCAGGCCGGGCTCCTCTGAAGGGACTGGAGTGAGCGCGGTGCACGTGTAAACGGCAGCTATTTACCCTTTGCCTTTTTTTAAAAAATAAAGGCAGGAGAATTTTGCTAGCAGTAGTTCTGTAAAAAAACAAACAAACTATAAATGGGAACTTACCTTCTTTAATTCAATTGTTTCCTGCTGGAGAGCAAAGCCCCCGGAGCCGGGCGGGAGGGCAGTGTGCCGGTACATTCGCCGGTGGTGCTGGGGACCCCTGGGCTGGGAGCAGTGTACCCGGATTTGAGTGTCTTTGTGTGGATTTGAAAGGCTTTGTTTAAAAGTCCAGGGCCAATAGCAACTTCTTGAGATTTATGAGACTTCGTTTTTATATTTTTAGACCTGTCCCAAAAGTTGTAACCATCAACAAGTCCTTGCCAGCTGAGCAGCTGAACTCTGGAAGAACTCTTCCTTGCCAGCTCAAATGCGGTAATGTGGAAGTTGCTGACCTTTTATGTTTCCAAGTCTCTCTCTTCCTCCCTCTCTCTCTTCCTCCCTCTCTCTCTTCCTCCCTCTCTCTCTTCCTCCCTCTCTCTCTTCCTCCCTCTCTCTCTTCCTCCCTCTCTCTCTTCCTCCCTCTCTCTCTTCCTCCCTCTCTCTCTTCCTCCCTCTCTCTTTACCATGATATAAACTGTTTCCTCTTGACTTTTTAAGAGGCCAGCTGGTAGGTGGTGTAAGAACAGGCTCTTCTTACTCAATATTTCTATTGAGTGGTTAACATAGTATCTGGTAGAGTTAATTTGTTTTTATCTGTTGTTGCTTTTTAATCAGAATTGATTGTTCTCTACAGGAGTCAGAATAAATCACAGTTTTTTCTTGTTTTGTTCCCCCCCCCCCCCCCCCCCTTGGTAGTCAGTACTCTGCAGTAGGTTTACAGAAGCTGCTATGTGCTGTCAGGGAAGCCTTCATCATTTCTGGTGATGATGCATGAGAGGGAAGAACAGTTGAGAGTTTTAGATCTGCTGAGTTTGAAAAGTTGTGAAATAGTCTATTGTTTCAAATGTGTGCAATTTTTTAAAGTATATAATTGAAAGACTTAATCATGAAACCCCAAGAGGGCATATTTAGTCACTTGGTAGAATAGAATAGCATTAAGCATTCAATTAATGAACAAGTCTGGTTGACAGTAAAGACCTGCCCCACCTCCCCTTGATTGAAATTTAAAAAAATATTTTGTGTATTTTTTTAAGAATAAGCACTGGTAATTCACAGTTATACCACCTCTGCTGCCATTATCTTGAAGAATTTTTCACTTTATGTCCATGATTGCCACTTTCACCAGTTTACTACCCTTTACAGGAGAGCATTGGGTATTAGTTACCAAATATTGTGTAGGTAAGCTAAGTGCCAAGCAGAAGTAGTAATTGTATGAAGTTCATTGTTTCCAGAATACTGTTCTGTCTAGAAATGTAACATAAGCTCCATGTCCTCTTCCTAATGTAGACTTCTTGGTTTTTTTCTTTATAATGGAGACTCTACAAGTAGTCTTAGCAATTGGAGATGAAAGAGAAGTCTGTAGGTTTGTAGTTTTAGGCAAGTCAGTTATCAGAATGTTTGCATCCAGTAAGTTCATTGAAGTAGGTTCTTTGGAAAAATGACATTGTTTCCGTTTTGGTTTTTGTTATTAGTTTTTTTTTGTCTGACACGTCTTTCAGAAATTATATCTCTCAAGGGTTTTGCTCATCAGTGAAGAGGTTTACATATGTTTTGGTGTGTAATTGACAATTTAAAAAATAAGATTGCAACAGTTCCTCTCTGTCTCTAGGTTTCCTTTGTGGATGTGACTGCACAGGCATTTTAATGCCAACATCAATTAGAAATGTATTATTTCAGGTCCAGCTGGCAGTTCTGTGTGTCCACTTTCAAAAAGGTGTCCTAAAGGCCTTCTGTTAGATTGCTTGAGGAGGAGTTTAAAGGCTGATATCTTAGTTTCTTGACTACACTGGGAATCTGATTTGTAGTTGTAATGATGACAAAATTCTACAGGTTAAAAGGCAGTGCTCCACAGGGAAAAAAATCTTTCATGTTGTTTTTGAGTATGGTTACCAAGTGTGTTGTTTCTTTAAAGCTTTTTCTGAAGAACAGTTATGCTCCCACAGATTATAGGTGTTTTTAATGCAGTTCAGTTTCATGATAATATCCTTAAAGATGAAGTGGATTACTTTGATTAATAATCAAACTTAAAGCCTTCCTTGCCTTGAACAAGGAAATTACACCTAGTTCCTTCAGACAACAACATTTCTTGCTGTCATGGCTTCGGGATATGATCATCTTATCTGACAGAGGGAAAGGGCGTTTGCCTGCTTCGTTCACAAAATGATTTAGAGAAGCAGTTGAGCAATGGCTTGCTTCTGAAAATATAATTTAGATTTCTAAGTAATGTACATGCTTTTTGAACTTTAGGAGCCAGGTTGCCCATTAATCTCATGATCCATGGATCACTCTCTCAGGGATATAGATGCATGTCTCCAAGGAGTTTGTTCACATTTAACACTGGATGCAACAGTAAACTTAGCTCCCCCACCAACCCCACTATCTTTGCATTTTCTTGATGTTTCAGAATTTAACAACTAAAATTGTGCAATTATTACTCAAAGGATCACATTGTCATAAAAAGAGCTGCATCTTTGGATTTTACTGATGCAAGATCAGCTTAGTCATCTGACGATAGTTCCCATCTGTGCATCTTTTCATATTCTTACTGAGATATTTACAAAGCCAGGAAAAATTCTATGAGTAGCCTAGCAGCTGAATCATTGTATTTTATGTTGAATATCAATGCTGGAACAGGAAATGAAGATACTATCTCGGGTCTTTTTGAATGATTGAAGGAGGAAGAGGATTTGTAAACAGTTTGCAGCATAATCATGGAGTCTTTATCTAGGCATTTCTATAATTTAATAATAATAATTTTATATCAGATTGTGGTTTGGGGTTTGGGCAGATTTTCTATTTGTTTTTGTTTTCAAGAACATTGCCTTTATATGTAAATTATGTATTTTGCAGAAATTTAATGGTGTGTTGTTAATTTTCATGCATCATAATTATTTAATATTATTCCATATGTTAATAGTTCTGCATTATGTTATGAAAAATACATGCATATTTTTAAAAATAAAGCATGACCAGTTTGTAGTAATTAGAGCATGAATTGGAATTCTTTTAAAACATTTTAAAAAACAAATGGTGTCATAATAAACTCACTAGCATTAGAAGAGGTTTAATTTTTTAATGGACTGAATGCTGCATGTTCACTGTATGGTGATGCCCTACTGCCCAGTAAAATTGCAGTCCAAGCATCCGGAATCAAAGTTTTTATTGGCATTGCCAGCCAAAAGGCAAACTTGATGTTACTTAATTTTTGACAAATTAAGAAAATAATTTTTTCCTCTCTTTGTTTTTTCTTACTCTAGGCTTAAAACAAATAAACAATATTGTTTTAAAAGCATGACTTATTGAAAAGCACACCTTGAACGAGGACTTGTTCATTTAATTGAAGTGATTGATTTGCCAGGCTTTGTACTGATGTGTACAAATTAATCTTTTTTTATTCACCGTACAAGCCTTGTGATCAAATAATACTGTTTTCCTCAAGATAACAGTATTCATTTTGTAATTAATTTGCACAGGGTGTTTTCTAATAATCTCTGTATTTAGATTGTGCCTCTTCTTTTGTAACTACATTTTGTATTTCCAGTGCATTCAATTTGTATGTGTTGTTTATACAGAAGAAGCAATAAAAAAAAAAAAGTAAAGAAGGGCAGGAAAAATGGGATTAAGAACAATTTTGAAGTTGTATGCAGAGCACTTCAAGGGAAAAAAGAAGAAAGGCACATCAGGGTATAAGCAGTAGTAGGTAGATTCATTTTACTCATCTCCTAGCATATGCAAAAAATAACAAGAGTCCAACAAGACAAAATGCTGGTACTAGCTATGCACACTTTTTATCTTTCATTATTAATACTGTATGAACAGATTCCAAGTAAAGTATAATGTAGCAATATAAAAAGGGAATTATACATGTAATAGAAAAATCTCAAGCACGTTAATAATTTGCATGAATAGCAATTTAACATTTAAAACCAAAGAGGGCATTAAACAGGGATTAGGAGAACATGACGGAAGTTTTGGAAGGCTCTCTGGTGCGTGAAGTTTAGACTTGGCAAAAATTAAAATCTTTAATTTCCTATCTAAAAGTGTAAAACCACCATCACAGTTTTAGAATGAAATTATGAAATCTTTTGAAGACGATTACCTAGTGAGTGGGGTGAAAAGTGTCAATCTCAGTGCCAGTATGTACCCACTAGAACAAGTGGTTTGTTCACCAGTCACTTGCTTACCTTCTCAAAGGTACAATGTTAAAGGTACAATGTTTTTTTTTCCTCTGCCTGATAGGGCTTTGAAATGATACCAAATAATACATAAGTGGTTTCATTCCAGTAGCCTACTTAGGGATTATTTGGGCTTTCAGTACACTGAAGGGATGTTGCTATTTCCTAAAAAGCATTTAAATGTATGTTACAGTAAAAGATCATTACCGAAGTTGAAATTGGGGCTTTATTATTTGGCCAGTTTCTCATGTAAGTGACATAAACAGTTAAGTTACAACAAAAGTGTAATTTGAGTTAATTGTGTTTCAGGTCTCTGAACAAAATGAATTTCATTAGAAGTCTTTCTGCTTTCTGTCTGAGGAAAAGCAAGATGCAACAGAGGCACCAAAGTAGTAGACGACCAGCTGTTCCACTTGGGTCACGAATTTTAACTGATCCTTCTAAGGTTTTTGAGCATAACATGTGGTGAGGTGTTTCTTCAAAGCTGATTTTCATATATTTTTGCGTGTTATTTACTATGATGACTAAGGGTGTGTGTATATGTAACAATGGACTGCCAGAATAGGGGTTGAAAGGAAGCTCTAGAGGGAACTTGAGACTGTCCTAAGTAACCTGGCAGTTAAGATTTATCAGGGATCTGTGTGAAAAGCTGCTGAACAAGTAGTGGAAAAAAAGGCAGAATATTTGATACATCAATAATAAGTTAGGAGACAGAAAGTGGGTAAGTAGTCCATGTTGTAATGGCACAAAGCTACAAGTTAGGTAAAATATTGCATACAGGATAGCACTGCATTCTAAAATTGACACCGTTTCAAAAAGAGAATGTAAATCATTTGTATTCTAAATGTGTACTGAAGATATTACAGATAGTTAAGTAGAGTTTTCTATACAGTGCACAATTGTAAAAAATTAATCTTAACATAAATAAGTGATAAAAAAGCAGAGAAAGCAATAACATGTTAGGGTTAATGTTAAATGTTAACATGTAATACGTTAACAAGAATAAGGATTGCTCCAATTTGTAGCAGTACATATCCATTTCTGAAAGAGATTTTTGTGATTAATGGGGGCTCAGAAAAGACTGAGCATGCCAGTCAACACAGTGGGGAAACTTAGATTGAAAAGGCTTGGATTTTTCGAGATAAATGGAAAAACATAACTGATGGAGGAAGAATGAGGACAGAAGAATATCTATCTAGAAAGTAAAAGTAAAAAAGTAAAATATCTACCCAAGATACTTGTAAGACCAGAAATTTTTATTCCTGTAGTGCAAAACTGAACAACTAGAAATATTTGATGAAAAGTGAGGGATTTAGAAGCTATTCAAGAACTTATTTTCTACATAATTTTAAAATAGAGTTTTGAACTCTGCCATGCACCATTTTTGAGAGCAAGGATTTAGCAAAATTAGAAAAATGACTGGATGGGGCTCATGATTACCTATGGGTAATATAACATAGGAGAAACAGATGGCAAGTTTCAGGGCTTAAGTTTACTTTGTAAAAGTAGTGTGCAGTTCTTATACCTTTGTCAGAGGTGTCCCTGCAGGCAACTGCCAGAGAAGTTATTGGACAGCCTGTTGTTCTGAAATGAAGTTTCCAGCTTGCTAGGTTTTTAAAGTGTATATATATATTTTTTTTTTTAAGAAGTCCATTTTATTTGTTAATGGGTCCATTTTAGTTTTTAATGTAAATTATTTTAAGTTTCTCTAGTAAAATTCTGAGTAATTAAAAGGTCTCTAGGTGAGAAGGTGTCACAGGAGATTGTCTGAACTAGTATTTTCATTACACTTTTTAGTCTCTCAATTTGAATTTAATTCATTAGGTAAGATATGCAAATAGGTCTGTCACCTACTGTTTTCTAAATTAGATGTCCCTAAGCCATGGTCCCCAACATGTCTCAAGGCCAGATCTGGACTTCTCTATACTTCTGGAAGTTCCTTGGTCAAGGAGGCTTTTTTTTTTTTAAGAGTATAAAGTTTATTTCCGTGTTTCATGAATCTGTATGCAGTGAAGTTGTTAAACATTTTCCAAACTTGGTACTGCTTGGTAGAAAAATCCTTTACTTACATGAGTACTGATTCAATTGTAGGCTATATAGTCTAGGTAGGAAAAAGTATTAAGAAGAAGGCTATGCCTATCCTTTTCTGCAACACTGTACTTCAACAAAACTCAGTTTTGTTTCATTTTTAAAATATCCTTCCCCATAACTGATAATGTGTAACTTTGGTCTTTCATACTATCATTCAGTGGTAGTCTTAATAGAGTGATCAAGCTATAATCCTTGGATCTGAAACTGGCTGAATCAGCAGGGTTCTCACTAGGGAGATAAAGGAGATCAGGATGAGTGGTGGTTGAGCTAAATAGATCATGCAGTGTGAGCATCAGATACATCTGCCCTAGCATTGATGTATGCATATTTATGTCCTTTTGTTTCCCACTCATAATCTTTGGTACTTCATGAAGTGGCATCCTTCTTTTTGCCTGTGTGTGAATTGGGAGGGAGCCAAGAGCTGCTGCCATTGCTGCTAGGAATGCTAAGCAAATTAAATTTGGGAATTAATGCTTTAGATATTTGCTGTGGTGCTTTTCTGTCATTCCAAGAGAGAAGAAATGAATGATGCCAAGTATTGGAACAGAAAATATCTGCTTCTGTTCAAGTTAGTAATTGGCATAGTTTTCACGTTTTAGTTTTCTGAAATAATTGAAAGCCGTATTAGCAAACAAGTTAAGGGAAAAGGGGTGAGTTGAATAAGCTGAACTGAAAGTAGGATTGCTTGATGTCATGTCAGGCCTACTCATGTTAATGGTTCCTGGTGTGGTTAAAATGGAAAGCTTGCTTTGCTGTTGTCAATGTTCAGCTTAAAACATTTCTGCATTTAAACATTCGATACTTGGAATTCTGTATCTGTGTTCCTGGCAACTTGTATTGCTGAAGCCCCTGCCTTATTTGAAGCATGCAAACTATGTAAATAGTTAGCATAAGAACAATGCTATATCCTCTCTTGCAGATTTTGATCAAGAAATGCTACTGCAGTACTATTGTTTGGAGTCTTCCATGTAGAAATTTCTAGGAAAGGGCATAAAGATCTTTCTTCAGCTTTATAAATTTCCAAGGATGGACAAAAGGAAAAAAAATTGTTTATGGAGGACTTTAGGCACATCTAGTATTGTGTGCAGAGCTCTTAAGGGGACTGACAGATGTTGGTGGATTAAATCCACACAGAAATAGATTAAAATTTATTGGCTATAGCATGTATCAAAGTAAGTCATACAGTTAGCCCTTCTGGCAGATAGTGTTGCCATCTGAATAGTCCTTGGCTTCAGCTTGCTGGAATAGGAAAGGTCAAAAACAGTGAGGGAAGCAAGTCTTTCCAAGAGGATGGCTGCCTAGTAATACTTTGGTCTTTCAGTTTTATTCTACTCCAGTTTGTCTGTCAGAGCCTTGACACTGCACAGGAACATTTGGTATATGAACAAATACAGGAAGGGGAGAGGCAACCTGCTGGGGACAATAATGAGAAATATTTCAGTAGAGATGCGGAAATCAAGTCAGAGGCAAGCAGACAAATACATACCAATTAGTCTCCCACAATTAACAAAGAGGAACTGTGAAGGTCTAAGAATTAAATTACCTATGTCACCAAGCATGGAACAGGAAGATGCTGGTTAGCTTTTAGGGACAATTAACTGTTTTCAAGTTGATACCTTGTTCCTTTTCCCATAATATCCAATGGAATTTTAGTCATAGGCTTTCAGTTAATGGGTATCAGTAGAATTAGGATCAAACATATTACTTGAATTATATTGTCTAATTTAATCTGGTTTCTAAAACGGTTTAGACTGGACAATTTGGAAGAGCACTTGATTTGTTTTTAAAAGCTACCAGCAGCACATTTATGGATGCTTCTTATTGTAGTCAGATCCAAACACAAATCTGCAGGGAAGGCAGTTTAGTCATCAGGGTTAGATTTTGGCTTGGTTCTGTGACCATTTAATAGATTAATATAACAATTAGTGAACCACTTCACACAAATATAGATAGTACAGACCCTGGAACCACTGCAGCGCTGCTTGCCTTTTCTTAGGAATGTCTCATTCTTTTTTTTTTAATTTTTTTTTTGTCTCAGTTCCCTAAATAAGTAAAATTCTCTTCATCAATTTCACCTGTTCCACTTAAATAGGTGGATTATGCTTCTGGTTTCAGGAATAGCTAATTCCTTTGCTGAGTGGCCTCTGTTCCTCATTATAAACATCAGTAATATGAGAAGTTTCTTTCATCAGGGTGTTTGTTGATAGGTCTATTTATCCAGCTGAACACAGTTCTAATGGGACACTCAAAATATGTACCTAAAAACACACTCAATTTGCAAGATGTATGTTAATCTTATTATTAAGAAAAAAATGCATACTACTTCAGTGTCTTGGCAGTTGTAAGATTTTCCTAATAATTTCATGTTGAGTTTTACTTAATTAGTAATTAATTTTTATCTTTCATACACTGAAACTTAGTTTTAAACCGTCAGTGTCCTCCTGGTCATTGTCTTGTATTCAAAAAGAAAATGTATTTGAATCAGTTTAGCTACTTTGTGACTGTTTTCCCTAGGAAAAAAACTTTATGGAAAATCCTATTCAAAGGGTAGTTTTTCAACTGGCTTTTGCAGGGACCACATGCAGTGGTCACAAGAAGAAGAGGAGAGCGCCAAGGAGAAAGCAGCAGAAAACTCACTTGTGAAAGTCCAGTTGGAAATCCAAGGTAACAAATTATTAATGGCTTAAAATTTCCTGTTTCAGTGAAATTTATTAAAGTATTTAAAGATACTTTAAAATCCAGGAATACTTTTTATTTCTGCATTCTCTTGTCTAAATTTGTTGGATTTTTTTTTTATTTTTTTTATTATTATTACCTCAAAAGTTTGTCTCAAAGTATTTTTCTAGTACAGTTACTTATTTGAGCAATTCACTATTGGGAAGGGAGGGGGCTGTAGGCTCTATGTAAAACAAGTAGATCAATATAGTGCAGTTGTAAGTTCTGGTTCCTTTTGCACTTCTTCAGAATAAAATGCCTACTACCCAGGACTGTTACTTCATCAAAGGGAGTGAATTTGCAGCCAGCTACGGTGCTGGGGGTGAAAGTTCCCATGTGCAGTATTAAAATACTTTTTAATGATTTGTGTTGTGTTTAGAGAGCTAGTGTTTGTATGTTGCACCATATTTCAGTTCAGTGCCATGAAAGTTGCACTGGTCCCAGCTGGTCCCAGCTTGCTGCCTTGGCCAGGCTGAACTGGGAATGCTACAGGAATCCAGTGTGTTCACTTGGTGTGGAAGGTGTTTTAGTACATCATGCAGAGTCTGCTCTGTAAATGATTAAGGAATGTCATGCATGTCTTCAGAGAGGAAACTGAATCTCCATTTCTGAGGTATGGTTATATCTCTGGGTTCAAACTGGCAAACTAGTCCCTAGGGTAAATTATAAGGTGGTTATGTATGGTAAAGCTGGCATATTAACTTGATAGTAGCATTGGATTTTTAATTTGCTCCTTTTTTAGAAATATATTATGAAAACAATTACTTGGATATCCTGGGCCTCTATTTACTTAGTATGTTTTGAGCATGTCAAATTAAATACTGCCATTTTGATCATGTGCTCAGTTTCATTGATGTAACTAGGGCATATGTTGGGGTTTATTTGAATCACCTGTGAATGTGTCTTGAACTGTGTGCTCTTCCTCACTTTGAATGCTCTGGGATTGTCATCCTGCCCTTCTCTGTTACCTATCACATTTTTTATCTGAGTACAGGAATTCAATGTTTGCTTTTTAAAAATGACATCCAATATGTGGCTTGTATACAAAGTTGAAAAAGAGATCATAATTGAAAAGTAAGCTATGTAACCATGTGGCTTTCATCCTTCATCTGCAATGATTTAGAATTTAGTTTATGCTGGTGAGAAATGGAATAATCAGGTGTTTCTTTATTACCAAGAATCTAAGGATATTTCCTATCAATGCCTCTCTGTTCAGAACTCAAATAGGTGAGCATTGCTGGTAGTGTTTCTTCAGAAAGCTTCACCTTCATTCTTTGAAGGGAAGAACATTTTAGCCTCTTTGTGTAAACAATGAACTAGACTGAAGGTAACAAGCAGGTTATTTTGGAGCCTCAGAAACAACAGTAAGGGGAAAAAAGACAATACAGATTTCACCAGTACTATTGTATCACTAAAATAGAATTGCTCTGGTGACCCTTGTTAAACTGAATGAGCTCATACTACCTTCAGGGATTTGATTACTTATGAGCATGTCCTTTAATGTCTATTAGCAGTGTCCATGCCATTCTCAAGCATGTTTGCTAGTGTATGAAAGATTCTTCTAAGGAGAGAAATCAGGTGACTAAGTAAGGGATTTTTTTTTTCTTGAGCGGTTATGCTTATTAGTTTTGTAATTTTTACATGCTTAGGAAAATTTAGTAGTTAGGCTACTTAAATATACAAGATGAAACAAAAATTTAATAATGATAACAATAATGATAGTGATAATTAGGATGATAATAATAATAATAATATTATGCATGTGTGGTTATTACACACTGGTGCAGGAGTGACCAGTTAAAGAATGGAAAGTCTAGTGGTCTTCATTTGAACATATGTAATACCATACTAATAAAATTTCATAGTCTGACTTTAGTCATTGCTTTCATTTAATTCTGAAATCTGGAAAACTGGATTGGAATTTAAGTACAAGTGTTATCCACAGACTAATGAAAAAGTAGTGACCATAACAAGGGATTATAATGATTTAAGAACCTTTTGAGTAGAAGGCTGCTTTTTTTATACTGAAGCTGAGCAATCTATGAGTGTGCAGTTGATACTCTTGCAGTCTGGTATATGTGACCTCAATCATCTCTGCATGTACATTATAAAACAAGTCTCTACAATTATTCTGCATGGCTAGGTCTTGCCCTTTAGTAATACAATTGGGTATATTAAATGTTAAATTTTGAAAAAATGATGCAGATTTCTAGGACAAGGCATTCTGCCACCTCCTTGCCACTTCCCACTGCCTGTCTGTGACTCTAATGATTATTCTCAGCTTTATTTATCTATGAAAAGCTGTAGCAATTTAGGAAATAATATGTTAGATATTAAAGTGAGAGTAGCAGGAGAAATGCACCATAAATGTACTCTGTGCATTTATATTAAAAGAACAATGGGTCAGTGTAGGTGAGTAGGGACAAAATAAAAAAGGCAACACCTAACATCACGTACACTTAGCAAGAGACATCAAGGGTAACAAGAAACAGTTCTGTAAATGCTTTGAGAATGAGGGGGTGGGGAACAAGAAAAAGATTTGGTTTGGTATTTAGGAGGGATAAGGAAGGGAAAACTATTAACAAAAGAGACATTGAAAAAGCTGTAATTCTTATCTTTTTATCAGCCTTCCTTTGAAAGGGTTAGCTGCAGTCCAGTGGCCAGCACAATTAGTGCTGATGAGAAGGAGAAAAGATCTTGTTCTCATACTGAAAAGAACAGGTTACAAAGTACATCCATAGAGTACATGGATGACTGGAAAAGCAGAAAAGAGCATATTTGCTTTTTTAACAAGGGAGGTGGGAAAGAGAAGAGTCAGAGAATTAGTTTCAATTCCTGGAAAAATACTGGAAGAGATAATCCAGAGCTTGCAGACACTGGGTTTGGAAGAACAAGGACATGAATACTGGCCAACAAATATTTTTCAATAATAAATCATGTAAAATCGAGCTAATTTCCTTCTTGGAGAAGGTTACAAACCCTGGGGATAAGGAAAAAACAGCAGACATCATGAAATTTATCCTTAGTAAGGCTTCTGACTTGCTTTACTTGACATTTTCATAAGCAAGTTAGGCAAGTGAGAGCTGATGAAACTGCTGTTGGGTGAATGATGCCTAGAGAGATCCTCTCAGAGTAAAAGGCTGTGCTGGGCAGAAAAGTTTTTTGTTCAGTGTCAAGTTATACTTGGTGTTTTTATTAGTGATCCCAGGAAATGGGGGACTTGAAGATGATTTAAGTGAAGAGATGTTTCAAGTATGGTGAAGAGCAAGATTAGAATTCAGAAAGATCTGGACAAGTAATATGAAAAAATGGTCTTAAAGATACAATTCTGCTAGAAGTGCATGCAGAATACTTTGCTTCAAAATAATTCCTTGAAAAAAATACTGGGCTCTGGAACAATTGGCTAGGTAGTCATTTTGCAGAAGATCTGAGGGTTGTGGTGAATCACTAGCTGAATCAGCAGTGTCATACTGTTACAAAATGGCAAGCTGGGAGTTATAAACAGGATTACAGCCTGTAAGCCTCATAAAATATTCCTTTTGCTCTGCATTGATAATGCCTTTACCAGAATACAGTACCAAAAAGTAGTAAATCAATTGTAGAGGATCTAGCGAAGAAAAATGAAAATTATCAGAACTCTCAAATCATGACTTCCATGGGAAAAAGAAAAGTTAGGTTTAGACAACCTAGAAAAGAGATTGTTTATGGGAGACGTAATAAAAGATTTCAAATAAGTAAATAGGTGTAGCAAAGAGAAGAGAGTAATCTTTGCTTTATCTGCTTGGTTAATGGGGCAAGAATTACTGGACTTAAATTACAGTAAGAAAATCTCAGGTTAAGTAATGGAAAATGTTTCTAACTGTACAGATGATGAAAGATTAATATATTACTGAAGAAAGTTGTCAAGCCTATATGTGGTGTTTTAAGAATAAGTTGCACAGATCTCTGTGGAGAAGAAGGGTATGAATTTCCTGACTGGATGAAATCCCTTTTAGTTCTAATCTTTGACATTGTAACACTGATTTAGAATGTTTTGTGAATTAAAAGTTAATGAAAAAGTGTACTGTAAGACTCTGAAGTGTTTTGCAAGTAAGAAAACTAGTATGTTGCTTCTGATTGTACTGTTCTTTTCTGTCAAAACTGTATTGTTAAATGTTTAAGAGTGAATTACTGTCCATAGGCTATGCAGTAGCCTCCAGTTCATGGAATATATTTCTAATTGATGGATTTTTTGGCAATGACCAGCTGCAAACAAATTTACTATTGTTCATGGAGTTTCAGAAATCATGACATTAAATTCAATTTAGTATTTCTTAAATAAGAAAAACATGGAGAACATTTAATTGAAAAAGTGCATTGCTTTTATAATTTGAGACATGAAAGCTTGTCTAAGAAACTTATGATTGCATATTTTGGTAATGTTCTATGATGTCACTACATTAAAAAGAAAAGAATAAAAGATGGTGCAGAAAGCCTGTCTGTCCCATTTTAAGTGACATAAAATCTAATTAACCCCTCATGTGAATTACTTTGAGCAGAGATTAAGGTAAGACCCAAAATCCATATGTTTTTATTTAAATGTGTATAGTGTGTAAAACTACAGATATTTAAACTATAAATTTAGAGTCCAAATTCCAAATTTACTTTACAGTACTTTGCAGCTAAGCTCATGTTCACTAAGTTCTCATTTTCTTTTAATTTCAGATAAATATGAGAGAGAAGCCAGTAGATACTGGAATGAATTTTACAAGACTCATAAAAATAACTTTTTCAAGGATCGCAATTGGCTGTTTCTGGAGTTTCCAGAAATTCTTCCAGAAAAAAGGAGAGAAGAGTTGAAAACACAAGAAAGATCTTCAGAACACACAAAAATAAATAGTACCAACAGCTTTTCATGCAAAAATGAAGTGTTTGAGATGAAAAATTATGGAGGTGGTTCTACTTCTGTACAAGGATATGTATATAATAAAAAACAAGCAAAATCTCCTACTGACAATCCTCAGGGTAAAAACTGTGGAGAAGAACTTGGCGGGCTAGGATCCTTCCCTGGTTGTGATGCTACTTACAGGATTTTAGAGGTAATATACTGCAAATGTCCTACCCATCCATGTAATTGCTCAGAAGTTTAATAACAACATTTAGAAAGTATCAAGAAAGAAGACATTTAAGATTCAACTTACTACCTTCATTTATGGCAAAAACTTTCAGAAAAATCTACGATCAGGGATTTGTTTTCCCTTTGAAGTTTCTTTGAACTCAGAATTTAGCTAGCTTGTCAGACTTCATTTTCACTGAAAATTTGGTTTCTAGTTTCCTAAGGAGGATTCTGTCTTAAAGTGCAAGTACTTGATACATTCTTGGCAAGTGGTGATAATGGACAAGGGTATTGCATTTAGCTATGCAGTTTGGGAAGTGGATTCTCTCTTAACTTTAGAAAGATACTGAGGAGAAACATGATCACAGAAGTAATTAGAGAATTGTGGTATGAGCTGTTTGTACTTCTTCTTTCCAACATACCTTAACTAACTGAAGTAAAAAATTTTAAAAATACCAGGTTTTATTTGCTCATTTATTTTAACTTTTTGTTTCTTCTCTGATTTTAGGTTGGTTGTGGTGCTGGAAACAGTGTCTTTCCTATTTTGAAAGTTCTATGGTATGTAGTGTTGGATTTTCAACTATGAAAAGCTCTGTTTTCATCTTCTTCGTTTATTTCAAATGCTGGTACTAGACCAGTGCTGTAGGAAGTGTTGAGTGGACTGTTTTACAGCCCTTGAATTTTCATTGCTTGCAGACACAGCTCATGTTGGTTGCACCAGTACAAGATAGTCCTCATACTGGTCGGTCAGTCTTGGTCTTGGGGGAACCATATTTGCTGACAAGGTTTGTCTACAGGTGCATCCCAACTGTTTTCTTGTAGCTAATCTCAGGCAGGTGAAATATTCTTTTGTCTAGTATGTCACCATAAGGCTACCAGATATATCTGCAAAAGGACAAATTCAGAGACAGTAGATAATGGCATGTAATCTACTGGTAAGAGGCTGTACTATTTCTGAATTTGGCTGGTATACTTTATCATATTCCTTCAGGTTTTAGTGTCAAGGAAGGCACAAGTCCTGTATTGCATTGCTTAATTCCCCGAAACATCTTAATCCACTTTGGTTCTGGTTCTAGGAAAAGCTGTTACAACAGCCTGCCTTCTCTTCCATGTAGGCAGAAAGGTTTTCTTGGAAAGACTGTGTATGTTTCAAGGTTTGAAATAGGTTTCTTTTTATTCATGCCATCCAGAGCATGAGTGCTGCAGAGTTCATTATTCTATAAAGGAATTCTGATTGCTAGCATCCCCATTATAGAAAAAAAAGCTCCATTTTGCAGATATTGGAACAGAGAGCAGGAATTTAGTGATGCACCAGGGTCTTACATGAATCCTATTAGTTTTAGCAATGCATCTTCATCCCACAGCAAATGCTTTGCTTTAGACAGCATGTAAGGAAAGGGCAGCCCTGTTTCATATGACAAAATTTGGAAGATAACACTATATAGGCAAGAGATACCATGTAGCTGTGTTAAAAAGATGAGACAAACTGTTGTTTTTTTTCTCACAGGAGGCATTAGTCATAGGTTGGCATTTCTGAAGTGAAAATCCACTTCTTAGGTATTTTAACTGAAGATCTCCATTCTTATGCAAATCTTTCAGTCAGTCACATTGGTTGGTACACTGAAGAACTCACGTTTGACATGTATATGACCTGATGGAAACATATAGTTTAGCAGGCCTGGCTTTATAGTTTGGTTTTACTTTGAATTTAATAATATAAAAATTGCTTTTTGTATGCGTATAAAAAGAAGCCAGCATGAAGTATGAGTGTTCCCTGGCTACAAAAATTTTCCACTTAGATTTGTGGAACATAAATTTTAAACACCTTCCCATTCCCCTCCTTAAAATTCAAGTTACAATACAATACAATGCATTATGAAATCACAATCCAGATAAAGCTTTGCCTTTGTTTTAAGTTGCCTTTCTACATAGCTCCTTTTCTGCTCTAAAGTTGAAATAACATCCTAACAAGTCAATTAGGAAATCAGCTTAACCTTTCCCAAGGGACTGGCTGGGTCCAACGCCTGGCTGCTTGTCCTCATCCATGGTAAATATCTAAACTTAACTCTTATGGTGGGCACAGAGCTGAGATTTTGCTCAGCAGCAAGAATGGAATATATTTTGGTTCACAAGGAAACCCTGTTGACCCCTCAGAGAGATGTCACTAACTCAGTTCTCTGTATTGTGAGATCTTATAGGCACTGCCAGAGCTTGATTCCCTTTCTAAAGAAACCATCTGTCCAAAATATCAAATATTTTTGAGAGATTCGTTGATCATGAGTTCACCATGAGGTCATTCCTCAGTAGGTTTTGAGGGGCTTGCTTAATTTCTCATAAATGAATTTTTTGGACATGAAAAAAACTTCTCCCTTGAGTTACTAGCATCTGCTGAATGGTATGAGGAAATTTGCACCTGGTGTAGTCTTGGATGGGAAAGGAAGGGAAAACAGCGCTACAGGAAATTCTTATTCATCTTGGGTTACAAAACAAAGGGAATAAGGGAGTGAAACAACCATTTCTGCTTAATCTAATCAAAAGCATAGTGAGGTGGTACATGGGAATCCAAATATCCGCAGAACTGTGGATGACTTTTGTAACACCCCACCCCTACCCAAATCATGTTGCTAATTAAACTCCACACATGAGCTAATGATAAAAACTTAATGCAGTGCTTCAGTAAGAAAGCATGACCTATTAATGTACATTTATATAATACAACACCAGGACATTGTCATCAATTCTGACAGCCCTCTGTGACCCTCTTTCTTTTCCTTTTCACTTCCTGCCTGACAAGGCTATCATTCTGCTTTTTATACTAACTGCCTGTTGGTGTTCTTGTGAATTTATCTGCCCTATTGGTTCATTACAACCTATGTGGCTTTCCATGTGCTAGACATTAATAAGGCATGCTTGATCAAACCTGTGGAGAACCCCAAAGGGCCCTCTGTAGTTCCATGAACACTGATGTAGACTTTCATCTTTTACATTAATAATTTTTTTACTGATGTTGCTTTTGTTTTCCTAGCAAAACACCTGGAACCTTTCTATACTGTTGTGATTTTGCTTCAGGAGCAGTGGAGCTGGTAAAGGTAATTCATATGCTCACTTTAGAGTACCTTATAAGCTTGTAATTCAGGAGGCTGCCAGGAAGCCCTCTTCATGAAAAATAATGTGATGGCTTTGACAACTTCTAACTGAAGTTTTCAGTATTCCAAAGAACAAAGTCTTACTCTGTGCAGAGAGGAATGAATACCATCAGTGAGCTTGCTTCTCAGCTTGAGTAAGATACCAGACAGAATAGGCTTTTATATGAGATGTTTTACAATGCTGAATAATTGAAGAAAAAAGGTTTCTTGAGTCACAGTACACGTATTAACTACTACTGTTCTCTCTGTGCCTCTTTTCGTCTTTTTCCTGACAGTCACATTCGTCCTACAATTCAGCCTGGTGTTCTGCCTTTGTTCATGATGTGTGTGATGATGCTTTACCCTATCCTTTTCCAGATGAGATCTTGGATGTCGTTCTCCTTGTCTTTGTGCTCTCTACTATTCATCCTGACAGGTAAATGAAGACTAGAGGGCATAGCAAATGGGTTAAATCTCTTTCATCAGCGGAGGTTTTCAAGAATAGCAAAAGATGATAAATCTTTAATTTATTATTTAGTAAGCTATGATATATATAAAACAAGGTGTTTTAAATGCTGTGTTCCATTTTCAAGCTTCAAGAGGAAAGCTGGTCAGGCTAATTCATTAGGGAGCTTCCTGTCTCTGTCAAAATAGAAGGGGTATGTTGTAACTAAATACATCCCTATTAAAAGTGACAGTAATTCAAGAAATAACAATCCAAAATGCTAGTCTACTGGAAAGAAATAATTTTTAGTGATCAAAACCAAAAATTAATGATTTAACACCCTAAAATATGTTGATAAGGACTTAGATTACTGATTTAGCCACACACAAGTGCTTGCATACAGGCCTTTAAAACCAAAATTGTTCCAGAATTTTTGGAACTTGTTTGTATTAAGAAAACTTGATCTAATTTTCAGACATAGTGCTATGTTGAGTGCTCTTAGCCTTGTTACTAATGCTTCTCAGTGTCTAATGAACCAAACTTTATATTTGTTAAGGTTGACTGATTGTGAAAATGCCCTTTTTTTTAATGGGAAAAATTCAGAAGAGAGCATATAAGTTAAACTGCTTTGACCCTTCCTTAAGCAATATGAAGGGAATGCTCTATGTGTGGTGATACATTTATTACTTTAAGAATGTAATTAAAATGGGCTTGAGAAACAGAACAGTATTTGCCTAAGTCTGAGAACTGTTTCCCTTCCTAAGTTATTAATGATTAGTTTTACAGAAAAATCTTTCCTATATAGGATGTTGCTCCTTCCTGTTTGCTCAGAGACAAGCAGATGAGTCATGCAAAGCCTGGGTCCAGATTTAGAAAAAAACAATTCAAGCAGGAGTTGTCAGATCTCTGTAACTGTGGTGACGCTGTCAGGAAGAAGTTGTACAGTGGAGAAGATGCATTCATTCAGTCACTTTGCCTGGAGAAGCAGTAATCAAATGTTCTGTCAGAATTTCTGTGGAATTTTCCCTACTAGTCATTTGAGAATATGTTTGGGTTTTGTTTGGGTTTTTGTGGTTTTTGGTTTTGTTTGGGGTTCTTTTGTGGGTTGTTTTTGGTTTTTTGATTTCTCCCCATGTCAGCGTGTGAAGGCTGATGTGGATGCTTTTGTGTCTATGTGTATGTATAAACAAAAATAAAAATTTCCATGTAATTATCTGTTCTGTAAGACCCACTTCTCAAAAATTTATTTGTCATTACTGTCACGTTGTAGAATTAAAATGTCTGCATAAAGGAAAATGTAATCCAGATCCATCTTGCTCAGGGCACATTTTTTCTGGAAACTTTGAAAGTGGGAAATTAGGAAGAAAACCAACAGAGTGATGATGCAGAAATTGGGTATTATGGAGACCCAGAAAATATACATGAGTGACACGTTTGTATTCAGGACAGTTTTCACTTGTGATTTCTCTTTGGTTTTATTGTGTTTAGTTTTTTATAATTGTTACTCCTGTACCCCATTTTAAACACACTTCAGTTGTGCTAGAAATCTCTTTGAAATCTGGTTAGAGAATTTGAAAGGTATTAAACTTTCTTCTAGATAAGTAATTCATGTGCTGTAGTCCTATGGGATGAGATTTCTTACTTTGTGTGCATTTACATTTTCTTTATGTGCACAAAATGTATGTATTCTTTCTATAGGCAAAGTCTGTAATTCTGGGAGCATCTCCATGTCTTGGGCAGCCTCCTCTTCTTAGGTGGGGCTGTCTTTTCTGCCTGTGGCACTGTGGTTGGTTGCCTGTGTTAAGTAGGAGCAAAGAGGTTACAACTTTTAAAGGACTTGGCTTCCTCTGAGGGAATTCTGTGGGTTTGTTTTTTTTTTTCTTGTTTGTCTGGAGAAATGATACCATTTTATACTGAACTATCTCCTAATTCTGTCCCTTAAAAATCAAGGCAAGATCAAGGCAAAAATCAAGGTGCATGAGAACCAAGTTGAATCTTGACATTCTTGGGGCAAGGGGTTAAGGCCACCTGAGCGAGTGGGTTGATGTAAGGATGTTCTGTTATTACACAGTAATGGTATGCTGATTTTGTATAGTTAAGGAGGATTTGGTTTTCTTTAGCTCTTTTCAGATACAGCACTCTGCCTTTCCATTTATTTGGCATTCAGTCTGGCTCCACATCTTCTACATGATTTGTCTACTTCCTTGTGGGAGGAAGGGTTGAATTAGGCAAGTTGACTTTTCTGCTTTGCAGCCTGCCATGTGCAGACTGCCTTTTGATGTCTTTCATGAATGTGGCCCAAGTCCTTCAGTTTGCTCTGAAAGGGTGAGGCAAACCCCACCCCGTTATTCATTAGTAGCATATATTGCCAGGTAATGCAAACATATTTATAAGAAGCTCTGAGGTAAGCTTAAAAAGTGAGAATGAAGATGCTCTGGCCTAGTGAAGAGTAAAAAGTACTCTGTATAGGATTATTCCTATCATACATGCAGCATGCTGGTGTAATCTTTATAAGGAAGAGCTGATGTAAGATACCTCCAAGAGTCACAAACTTGTAAGCATTTTGGATAATGCAGACTTTCCTCCTCTACCTAGTAATATCCAGTTGGAGTTGTGCCAGATTCCTCTCCTGAGGTACTGTTCAGATTCTTTGCATCCTCAGCCATCAGGTGTGGAGATACTGATTCTGTGTGTATGATCAGTACCTCCATAAAGCCATGGAGGCAGCTTTCACTTGCCTTTCCAGGCCCTTGGCTTTGCTATGTACAGCAAGAAGGTTCAGTCTAGCTCACATGTACACATAGCTTACTCTTCTCTCATTGTTTATCATATATCTGCATTTCCCATATGACCCATATACTAAAACCCCATTCTATTTAACCACTGAAATTCTGTTGAAATGAGGGAAAAGGACTAATTTTCTTTTTCTGGTTTGTGTTCTCAGTTCCTTTTAAATTTTTGGTTTAGAAGCTTTTTTGTCAAGAGTTCTTCCTGCTTGCTGCTGCCTGACCTTTTACAGTAAATATAGACATATCTTCTCATTTTAATTTCAGAAATCTATATATATTCCAGGCACCAAAAAACCCCTTCAAATATGATTGCAAACTTCACCAGTATATCTATTTTCTTAGGATGCAAGGGGTCGTAAATAGGTTGGCTAAACTACTGAAACCTGGAGGAATGTTGTTATTTCGAGACTATGGAAGATACGATACAACTCAACTTCGTTTTAAAAAAGGTAATTTTTGAGTGCTTTTGTAGTTTACTGTTTGTTTTAACTTTCTGGAAAAAAATCATGTGTCTTTTCTCATTACCACTTTAATTTCTTAGGTCATTGCTTGTCTGAAAATTTTTATGTACGAGGAGATGGAACCAGAGTGTATTTCTTTACCAAAGGTATGAAATGGCATAGTTTTATAGAAAGGGTTAAGTGTCTCTCTAGATGATTTTGGTTATAAATCTCATCTTAAAACAGAAATGTAAATAAAGTATCATTAGTGCTTTTTTTTTTTTCTTTTCTTTTTTCCCAAAGCCAAAAGCTAACTGTTATAAGAAAACAATTCCCTTTATGTGTACACTTGTTGCATCCAGAGTTCTGCAAGACTGATATTTCAGACATCACTGGAAATTCTTTGTCTAAGCATATTGTGTCCAATGATATGCTCTAATTCAGTTGTTGAAATATATGCTTGATTTATTTATTGAAATTGTGAAAAATGTGTGTAGAAGAACAGTTGGTGCTCTGATAATCTTTTTCTTCTGTGTTAGTGAATAGTGAAGCAATAGAGATAGATCAGGATTTATCCCAGCTTGAGTAATTTTAAAAATGAGAATGAGGGTCTGGGTCATGTATGAGAAATCACTTGAATTCAAAGAGCCTTCTCATTTTTTTAAATGTATTGCTTTTCACTTATTCATGTCAAAGAGGCTAAAAGTTTTCCAGTGGTGACTGACAAGAAGGAGACAATGACATTGGCATAAATGTGTGGCTTGTAATTTGACAGTGAAATAGCTTCATCTTTATAATATCTGAACAGTGACTAAATGGCATGCATTTGTTTTCAAGCCTGGACCCTCTAAACAAGGGAATCTGTGAATGCCATAAGTAATATTCAGTGTGATTTGGGCCTCAACATAATATTTTTTACTATAATATAAAAACAAGAGCTGTGAAAATTAATTTTGAGCAAAAGACTTCTTAAGGGCAGTTTCCTTGATCTTTTAAATTACAAAACAGATTTAGATTATTTTTCGTTGAACTGCAAGTTCATATTTACTACATTCTCAAAATGCTTTTTTTTTTTTTTTTTAATTGCAATGATTCTTCATATGAGAAAATAGATGAGGTATGGAACATGTTCAACTTGGCTGGATTAACTGAAGTACAGAATTTAGTTGATCGGCGATTACAAGTAAACAGGAAGAAAAAAGTGAAAATGCATCGAGTTTGGATACAAAGCAAGTTCCAAAAACCATTGCTGCTACCTCTGAATAATACTGAAGAAGGTACTGAAAGGCACCCGTAATAGATAATTGTGCCAGGAACTCCAGAAACTGAAGCAAATTTGAGTACGTATCTTTGCTATAGTCTTGTGTTAGCCACTGAAAGGAAGAAATATATCAAACTGAAAACCTTTCTCTGATTTTCTTTTTAAATGTCTGTGTGAAAATGATCTGAAAAAAAAAACAACAAAAAAGCAGCATTTCCAACTTGTGCTTTATAAACAATAAATGCACATTAATCTAGCCATAACTTTGACTAGGCATTATTTTACTCCCTTGAATATGAATGGTCAGTAAACCTAAACATGTATCTTGGTCCTGTTGAAATTTACAACATGTAAAAAGTTTTGGACTGAAGCATACCTGTTTCAAAGATATAGAGAAATAGAGTATCTGTTCTTGCTATCACTACAAGCTGTGCTGTGTTAATAATGAAGACATCATCTCTGTCTTGGTTTGCATATAAGTTATAATTTCATACTAACTACATGTGATATGCATAGATATCAGGTTACTCACTGATTGGTGTCTTCCACTGTAACTGACTTATTCCTCTAAAATCTCCATTTTCCAACTACACGTTAAGCAGAAACGTGCCAAACTGAAATGTAACAACATGGTGACACATACATTATATTTAAAGTTCTGTTGAGAGCTAAACATCATGTAGAAAAGAATTATCAAAATGGCAAAACAGGGATGAAACCAATTTTCTTGATAAATACAAACATCATTTTTATGGGATGTCAGAGGCACTAAAGAGAGGAGCAAAACGAGTAGTTCAGAGTATATTCTATTTGTTTTGTTATGGTGTAATGTCACCAGATTAAATGGGATCTGCATGGCTGTAGAGGTATTTTGTTGTTTACAGAGAGAAGTTGTTTCTTTAGGGCTTGAGTCTTAGAAAAATGACTGGTTTTGTATTGATTCTGTGAAGACACTGTAAAGGGACAGGACTACACTACTATGCCAAGTGCTCTGAAGAAGAAAACCAAACCACTATTTTCAGATGCAGTCTATGATACAGAGGCTGCTGAGATAGCATTCAAAGATGTCCCTTCTGCTCTTTAAATGTAATTTTACAATCTCTCAGCCAAAAGGAGGGGAGAGGGCCAGAAACAGGTGAATGAATAAAATAAATCTCTTAATGCAACAAGGATGTAGAATTCATGTAATCTATAACATACATGCAGTTTTGAGTGCTATTAATATGGTGACATTCTCAAAGTCTCTTGTTTTAGTGTGAAGGATGCACAGCTGAAACACCCCCTCCCCTTTTTATTTTTTTCCCAAGTTGTTAGCTGGTAAGCCAACTAGAACTGATTGAAATTTAGATGCTAAGTATCCTCCTCCTCTTTGACAAGATGAAGGGACCTACTTAACATCAATAAGTCTAGATCTGTTTCAAGAATGAGATCTAATAAGGGGTCTTTGAAGGTAGGATCTGATCCCACATTTCTGGTGTATTTTCAGTTCCCACTAGGGTAAGATACTGTTTTATGTCTATCAATTAATTGGCTTAGGAAGCTTGGGTTAGCAATGGCATTGTTGAAACCTGCAGTAAAACCTGTGGTTTAAACCAAAGGTTAGAATATAGCTGTATTTCTTCCAGCCCTAGGCCTTAAGACACTGCAGCGTCTGCATGAGGAATGTCAATAAATATCTATGTATATTTTATTTAAGTTGCTACCCTTTGCATAGTTCTTAGTCTACTATAAAGCATGTTCAGTTGTAGAATTTTCCAGGGGGGTTATGGTGATGATAAGCTCTTGAGCATCATGCAGTCTTATTCATGTGTAGATTTTTCCATATGTAGAGACTAATAATATGTTTGCTTTGGCTCTGATACATACATGTTGGTTCTGGCAAGATTTTAATATGCTAAGTTGTTAGTTTAATGAAAATGTGACATCAGAAGAAATCAAACCTTGAATTTTCATATGGCCTTGAGCAAAATTGGCTGTTTCTCTTCTACACCTTTCAGCTCAAGTGTTGGCCTCCTCTTTCAGAGTAATGGTGCCTGTTTCAGAAGTAATAAGATCAAGTTAGTGTAGAATACCCAGTGTAAAGTGAACAGGAACTCGTCTGAACAATTCTAAGATTGATGGAAGGGGAAATGGAAAAAGACATTGCTCCCAATATGAACTTTTGAATCCGAGTAGGACTTTATTTTGGCTTTGTGACATTGCAGTTTTCAGAAAACTTAATCAAGGACATGTTTTAAAAATATTTTCGGATTATTTGTGTTAGTTTGGAAAACTAATATTACAAAATTGGCAAAAAAATGGCAAGTAGAACTACTGAAATAGAAGAAAGGAAAGATGCACAGACTAGAAAATGCATTTTAAACGCATTTTTAATAAATAGCTTATTGTCAATTTCTAAGGGAAAGAAAAACTAAGGTATTGCAAACAATGTGTCCAGTATAGGAAAATATTGTAATTTGAATTTTTCAAATCTGACATTAGTTCTTTTACCAGGTATGTACCTAAAATATTTAATGATATAAATTTATAGAAATCTACATTACAAAAATAGTAAACATTGTGATTTTTAACTGCTCAAAAGCTGAACACTTTTTTTCTTGATTCAGCATGACTTTCTATTCTGTAAAGCAGACTTGGATAAAAATGGCAATTAGAAAAAAAAATTGGGTTAGAATTAGGCTTTGGCTTCATTGGTTTTGGCTTGCTTTATCACTAGTGTGATCTTTTTTTCCCCATCTCCGTTGGTGTAGCATTATATTTATGTATAGGGATACATGAGAATAGGACTTACTGGTTTACACCTTGCTTAGTTTGTAATCAAGTACGAGGCAGCTATAAAATAAATAAACTGACCAACTTCTTTTCTACACTAATTCTGAAGGATCTAGTAAATAGCAGTTAGCTCATGTAAAAAATGTTGTGTTTTTTTTCCAGCAAAACCAAGGCAAGTGCTGTGCCACTGAACCTGAAGAGGACAACCAAAATTCAGGGTGGATGGGAAGACAGCAGGAATTCCTGTTACACTGGGAAAAAGTTTCTTGTATTGAGAACTCCTGTGTTTCTGTTTTGTCTTTTGCTTGTGACTGGTCTAATCTGCAGATTCTCCTCTTTAATAATGACTACAAATTTGTAACCAACCATCCTGAAATTTATATTAAACACCAGTGGAAATCACTTAGTTTTGCTGCTTCATTTTGATTTGTGATGTGATCTTCATTCACTATTTGGGTGTGCTCTTTGATGTGTTGACATATGCCTCATTTCCCCTTTCTCCTGATACATAGTAGACAATTAAGGCGTTTCCGCAGGAGTTTCCACATATGCAGACATTTGCAGTCATGTTTGCTGGCTGGGTTATTTCTAGGATCGAAGCAAGATTTTTATTTCCTTCTGTACAGAACAGATTGCTTTTTCTTTTTGTGTGAATGCAATGAATCGTATAGATGCTAAATTAATAGTGGTATATTGGCTGTATTTTTTTATGATTTTACGTAAAATATTCCTTAGGGTGTGCTGTTGTAATGGCAGTGATAAAAGTAGACAGTTCCTAAATAAAGCATTTCTTCTTCATAATGGATGGTTGAATAACCTCAGAAATAAACCATATATGTTTAGTATAAAAATATTAAGCATTGTAATTCTTAGTACAGGACACTTCTCTGTATCTGTAAACTTCTCTCCATGTTTGGAACAAAAGTTGGACATGAGGGAGGTTTGGGGGTTTTTTAATGTCAGTTATGTGCCAGTTACCCTTGTCTTTAGAGTAAGCCAGAAATTAGACAAGTTGAATTGTGCTAAATGCCAGTACAGTCAGCATATACTCAGTAACAACTCCATGGGTTGCTGTGGGCACCCTTATCAGGTTCTTTGCCTGCTGGTCCAGGTATATAGGTCATGCCTGGAGTCAGCTTTGAGCTGAGAAGGGAACTTCCCTGCCCAGTCACCATCCTCCCCCCTTTGCTAGTACCAAGCAACTAAAAGAAGAACTTGCCTGACTGCGGAGCAAGAGCCAAACAGGCAGGATGGGATAAAGATAAAGATGCAACTTAAATGCAGAAAAGAGAAGGAATGAATGTTTCCCCTGGGAAATGGGGTAAGAAGGACACCTGGATGGACTGAAAGCGAGAAGAATGAGATGCAGAATGGAACAAGAAACTGGGAATATAACACCATGGACATCATACTGGCAGATGAGTAACAAGAAGCAATGTGGCAGGGTGGCAATGTTTGGCCTAGGAATGAGTGAAATGGAAGCAACAAGGAGAAAAAGGGACTGCTCTGTCATAGAAATAGGTGAAACCTGGGTAAAAAAGAAATTGGGGTAAAGATTGGAGGAAGAAAGAATGATCTTCAAAGTGTGTTTTTCCCAAGTGATACTGTATTTTCACATCTTAGTGGAATATGATAGGCTTTGACTTTCATCCATATGTGCACAATGTATTTCAGTTTCTTACAAAGATGGAATGTTTAATTTGTTGTGGTTTATGTGTACTAAGCATGTGTTTGCAACAGTACAGGAAAGTTTACCATACACCTGCTTTTCCTTTTTCCTCAGGGAAAAAAGTTTTTACCTTCTTTCAGGTAGAACTCAACAGTGACAGAAGCTATACTACTAGCATTCCGTGGAGCAAATACAAAAGAATAACAGAAGTGTCTGCATCCTGATTGTATTCAGTCAAGGTAAGACAATTAAATTTACTCCACATGTTCTGATGCAAACCCATTTAAATCAAGACCATATTTCCAGATTATCACCTAGAAGTGCCTTTCCAATCTCAGTTTCTCTTGCACTTGCATCTGTTCAATAGAATTTAAATGATTTTGTATAAACCACAAATGCAACTTAAAAGGAAAATAGAATAATCTTTAGGCTTTAGCTTGGATCACAGCAGCTTAGGGAAGGACTGTGTTTATTATTTAAAACATGGCTGCAGAAACCTAGAGGCTGAAAATTTAGGTAATTTGAGGTATAATGTACATCATTAAGAATATTAATCCAAATATCTGTGTTATGAAGCTCCATATACTTAATGTTAGCCAAAGGTATCTTGTCAGTTGTTACTGTGAAAAAGGAGTTAGCAACATGAAAGTCCCATTTCAGGGGATGTTTTATTGCTCAGGTGACAGTTTTGAAGGGAACATGAAAGTTCAAGAAAGCAAGTGAGTTAGTTTAATGATATCTAAAATCCACTAATGACATACAGTTTAATAAATGCTCAAAGAATAATCTGAGTATATGAACATTGATACTAACTGAAATTTTAAGTTCATTAAAAACACATACTGGAGTATGCTTGCTCGTTCTAGAAACGACCAAAATATTAAAATTTATAAATACTGTGTAAGAATAGAATGCTGTATAGTTATTAATGTGATGTAAAAATAGAATGCTATATAGCTACTGCATTCACAAGTCTTCTCTGTAGTGCTTCCTGTTCAGCTAGGAAAATGATGCAGTAGAAAGAGATGATGAAAATTTCTAGAGACATTAAAATCTTCCTCTGAAGGCAGGTCAGGGAAATACAGACAATGTGAGGATGGCATATAACATTATGTTTTAATATCTAGAAGCTCTAGCTTATCCCTTTGCATGATGGAAAAAGCAAGGTGAATTAGTGAAGTTGGCAGGCAACAAACCTACATGGATAAATACATCTAGTGTGCCTTGTAAAAGCACACGGCATCACAGTGTTCACAAGACTAAAAGTTATCAAAAATGGATTATAATAGATTTTTCCATTTTTGTGAAAAGGAAAAATCTGCATATTTACTGCTTAAGATTTTTACTGTTTAAGATGCTTACTGTTTAACAATCCTACAACCTTTCTCATTACCTTTTGTGCGATCTAAAGTTCCTCAGCAGTAGAGTTGAAGAATAAACCTGAATACAAAATGGATGTAGTAGGCACAGTTTACTGAATTAGGAAAACATAGAGAGGGAAAAAAATAAAAAAAGAGGACATACTAATTGGCATGACAACGTGTAGTCCTGTAGCAAGCATACAGCAGTTAGTATTTTATATAGAGTGACAAATTCAGTACAGTGCCTGAGAGAGACATCAGTCTTGCCACACTTCCCTGTCACTCACTTGTATACTACTGTAAATTGGCATTTGAAAAAGCCAAAAGCCAAAGAATAAAAGTAATTGGTTTGCTAAAAGAGCATACAATTGATTAATTATGCTTGGGTTGGACTGGCTGTATTGGAGGGTTTCATTGCAGGGCCAACATTCATTTTATTCTTCCTTTAGTGTCAGGCACACTCTAGCCTCCATTTCCTCCCAAATAACAAGTGCTCTTTAAATGGAGGAGCTGCGTTTTTGAACTTGAATAAAAGGGTTGTTGTGCAGCACAGGATTTAGCAGATGGGCTCAGATAATCGGAACCTACCAGTACTCTTCTATTCTACGCTAGGAAAAGCTTTGCCATTTTTAGTGGTTCTGTTTGCTGCATACACTGTTGAGCACAGCAGTCAGATGTCATTCTGAGGAATCGGGCAGCTCAGTTTGCAATGACATTGATTACGCTCAAGAGTGAGAGGATGAGAAAGAGTGGTGGGTGGAGAAGTGAAAAGACGGTGTGAGGCACTTCAAGGGGGAGGTTTGCACTCCAGCACTTGCACGTGGGTGACAATCCCTCTGAGAAACAGTTTTTACTCTGAAGTGGAGCAGAGTTGAATCTTCCACGCATGTTTAATCTCCATCCCTGCAAGCTACCAGTACAGCCTGTAGTTAAATGTACATTTACTTTAAATGAAGAGAAAATAACAGTAGCAAGAAGCTGCATCTTTAGAACGGAGCTGTGATTTCACAGAGAGAGATACTGGCATTTTAATCCTTGGCATAAATGGGTGTAATTCTTAGTAAGAATGCTAAGTCTGTTTACACAAGGGGCTGAGCTAAACCCAGAGATGACACACAGTGCTGTTCAAAATCCATCATTTAATCCTTTTTAAATTTTTGTGATCTAACAACCCAAGATGTTTGTGTTAATAAAAGATGGTGTGACAAAGCTGTGATTGTCACTGAGCATGACTTGCTTTGAGACAAAAATTATGACAAACACACTCATAATTTTATTTTAGATAAACATTTCATCTTGTTATTCAAGAGCAAATTTTAGTGAGTAGAATAAACACTTGGTGATAGTTACCAAACTGCGAAACACGGTCTATTTTTTTAAAGTGGAAACAATAGCTGCTACATTATACAAAGAGAGAAGAACAAATCACACAAGCAAAAAGTCCACATTTTATTTTACTGAAGTTTGCAAGGAATCAATGTAATCAACAGAAACCTTGGTTTAATTTCTTCTGATTTTGTATGTATTCATTTTAATAACAATTGAAAGCAGGTAAAAAGGGAAACTGCATCGTACACAATGCCAAGCATGGAAGTATTATTATATCACTTTGCATATTTAAAAGACTACTAAACCACACTCTTTTTTTTCTTGCATCAAATGGCTTGAAGCAGAGTATCAGAAACAGTAAATATTTATTTTACTTTGAAAAAATTAATGTTAATAAAAGGCCTCAGGGTTAAATCTGAAAGAAAAAAAAAGTCTTTGAATCTTTGACCCAGATTCCCAATGTCATTTATGTGAATGCAAGTCAAGAAGATGCTTAAATTAAATCTATGGAGTTGCTTCAAGATACAGACTGCTTTCTTGTTTGCAATTAGAATCCAGATTAACTGGTGCCTAATATTCCTTGTAAAAACAAAAATGTGGACATGGTAGTACATAAATATTCTGTCAGTAAGAACATCTACATTAATCTTTTAGAAACTGAATTAAAAATCAATTTCACAGAGCAAATAGTTTTGTTCACTACTCTTTGGTTAAGGGCTGCAAATTTGTTTGGGTTTAAGGTACTCACATATCTGTGTTTATATTTCAGTGTAGCAAATTCAGAATTTTTTATCCTCCAACATTCTTTAATGAGTTGTAAGAATTACGGAACTTTACAACCAACCAGATAAACATGGTTGATTAAGATAAGAGATATACTGTAAAATACTTGACATGTTTGGTTTTGCTGTGATTCTCTCAAATACTTGAGAAAGTACCTGTGAGAATGTATGCCTATTCTGAAACTTAACAGCCTTCTGAAGTCCAAAATAACAAAATCGTTGAAGGTAAGACTGAAAAGAACAGTAAGGGAAAAAATGGCTTTTCAAATGTGTTGTCAGGAAATGAAAACATGTATTTGTTTTCCTGTGTATTTTAAATGTAATAGAAATTGTGTTATTCCATTTCCAAAACACTGCATATTGGTATGTGTTTCTAATGAAATACCAAAAAAGCAGTATAATTTAAACTTACATTATGCTTTGGGCTTCCCTTTTTTCACAGTTGTTTATTCTCCTTTTCCTAAATTAGTCCATCTTAATAAGAAAGAAAACAAACACAGTAACACTCTTTAAAACCACAAATTATTGATGACAATGCAGGCAAATTTTAAATGAGTGCTGTTTCCAGTACATTTTTTCCTGCCATGTGTGAGATCAAGAATCATAGAATCATGGAATGGTTTGGGTTGGAAAGAACCTCAAGGATCACCTAGTTCCAGCCCCCAGCCATGGGCAGGGACACCTCCCACTAGACCAGGTTGCTCAAAGCCCCATCCAACCTGGCCTTGAACACTTATACAGAGGGGGCAGCCACAACTTCCTTGAGTTGCCTCTTCCAGTGTCTCACCACCCTCAAAATAAAGAATTTCTTTCTAATCTAAATCTTCCCTCTTCAAGTTTGAATCCATTTCCCCTTGTCCTCTCACTACACCCCCATGTACAAGCCCTACCCCAGCTTTCTTGTAGGCCTCCTGCAGATATTGGGAGGTTGCTACAAGGTCACCTCAGAGCCTCCTCTTCTCCAGGCTGAACAACCCCAACTTCCACAGCCTGTCTTCATAGGGGAGGTGCTCCAGCCCTCTGATCATTTTTGTGGCTCTCCTCTGGACATGTTCTGGGAGCTGGGTCAGTTTTATCTGCTCCGTTACTGTTTTTCACTAGAGGTATGCTCTACGTATGATTGTGATATTTCATACTTTTTTGTGCTCTTGTTTCCAAGAAACCTCACTTTCTTAGTTTAATTAGTAAAGCTTTTGAAGATTATCGAGTGTAACGTACATAGGTATTACTTACATTTTTTTTACATTATCTAAGTATTACTATTTATATTCATAAAGTGAATAAATTAAAATTTAACATAAATCTCTGCACGTGACTACAGGAACATAGAAATCTTTAGGCCTCTTGGTTTTCATCCTTAGCTTACTAGGCCAGGTCAGCAATGAACATGCAAACTTTCCCCAGGGGAGCCTAGAGCAACCTTCTTTATCTCTCTGAGAGTGCTGCCAAATACTCCTCTGCTCCCTGATATTTTTTTTTTAAAGCACAACAAAACTGTTATTGCCAAAGAGAAGCCTAAAGGGCTTAGATTATGTACATACCTACCTTTGTGTGTGTGTATAAAAATAAAATGAGAGCATAGAAAACATCAGCAGGCTGGGAGGTAGAGAAAGAGAAATTGGCTGGCATCCAATTAAAGAAAAGTCCAGGCATGAGGAAAAAGAGAAATTATTTTAAGAGGCATTTAATGTAAGGTAAAAGATCAAGGTTGTATCCTTACAAGTTCTTCCTAAAACCAATAGTAGTATGTGATGGGAAGTTAAAGAAAAGTTATTAATGGACTTCAAGTTTTTGGTCTGGAAAAGTATACAAGCCATAACTTTCATGTTTGGACTTTCTAAGGACTTTTATACAAAGGTCCTGCTGGGGATCCACATTCTTCTGCAGTCAATATGGGAGTTGAATCATCAGGAAAGTTGGCCATTTGATTTTTAGGTTTCTAAATATAGAGGTGAACACTTAAACCCTAGTCTGGGAGCAGTGGACACTTTAGTGACCTGAATTATTTAATTCTTAACAGTGCTCATATCAGAAATGAATCTGTTCCTGTATTACACCTGCTTCTGAAAATCATAGTTCCCCTGACAAACAAAAACAGGTTAATTGGGATTAAAACATTATAAATACAGAAGAGTGGCAAGTTTCAGGCTCTGCTAAGTGTCAAAACTATCTCAGGATAGACTGTGCTCTATGCAGAGGAGGTGGAACAAGAGACTTCGGGGGAGGGAACAGTTTCACTTGAGGAAGGAAGTTTAGGTTAAGTTTTAGAAGGGAAGAATTTTAACTCTTCAACTGAGTTCTTGTGTTCAGCGGGTAAGGAGTGTGAGTGTGTGGGTGTCTGCCTGGAAGTTGTCAGTTCTCTGAATAGATATTATCAGAGCAGATTTGTACCTCTGCAGTTGGTATACTATAGATTCAGTACATGAGCTGATGGGGATTGTTTTATTTCTGATGAACCTCTGCACACCTTGGCCTGTTTGTTTAGAAACTTTGTTAAAATAGGACATTATTTGATATTCAAAATGCTGTGAAACACTGAGTTACAAAAAGGCATTTTCACTTTCCCTGCAGATACCTCTGTATAACCCGGTATCACATAGCAGTAGTTCCTGCTTATAAAAGCCAGGTTTTACCCTGTTGATTTAGTTTTTTATTTTGACAATATTCTGTGCTTTCTGCTTAAATCCAAGTTGAATTGGTGCTTGCTGAGGGCTTCCCCACCAGGAAAGGAAGGGCAGAGAAGGGGGAGAAGCTGTCAGGTCAGCAGCCATTGTCAGCCTGGCTGAGGGCAGACATTGCCCCCAGTGCTGATGCCCTCTCTGCCCTGCACTGATGCCCTCTCAGCTTGGCACTGAGGTGCCCTGATGGGCTCCTGCTTCCCCCTGGGCAGATCTGCTGCTCCAGAGCTTGGACAGCAGAGGTGCCATCTCCCTGCACTGCTACCATGGTCCTCCAGGAAAGTGAATCCTTGAGCAAACTGTGCTGACAGGTACTGCTCTGGCTCTGCTTTAAGTGAAGCAAATGCTTCATTATTTAGATTTACTGCAGTCCAGGTAGGCAGAACTCTTGGTAGTTTTTTAATGAAGGGAAGGATATTTAGCAAGTGGACAGCAGCTGAGGAAAGACTGTTTTGAGGTAAAATATTTTCTATAAATTTTGTATCAAATTTTCATGCTGAGTACCCACAGTATGTTACAAGAACTATTTTTTTAGGTGAAATAGCTGGGAACAGTACTTCTTAACAGGGTGAAAAAACATTTAGCTTTTTTAAGTGGCAAAGCACTAGCTATTGCATCCAACATACAGTGCTTTTGTGAAGTGGCAGTTCACATGCAGCTGATTGGTTAGCAAAAAAAAAAAAAGTCATAATACTACAAAATGCAGGCTTCAAAATGAGACTGTGCCCTCATTTCCTATGACAACTCAAAGCTTGCAAAGTTTGAGGTTTGAAAAGTTAGTCAGCCGTGTGTGTTACAAAACCACGAGTTAGCAACTTATGTTAAAATTGGAAATTTGTAATTTTTATTTGCTTCTAGCTCAAAACCATTATCTTTTTCAGTTTACTTCCAGCTGGTATAAGACCAAGACAGACAATTTTACAGTGAAAGTGGGTAAAACTTGACAGTATTGACTTGACAGTATTACAGCAGGATGATGAGAAGAATCTGTTTCTGATTAAACTAGGGTGGAGTACTACACTGATGCTTATTTTAAAAGGTACCATGACAAGCCTGTCCCTTAGAAGCCTTCTTGTCTGGTGCTCTGCAACACCTTCTAAGTTCTTGGAGTTTCTCATCAGCACATAGTTGAAGTCAAGGTATCTGGGCTCCAGAACATAAATGCCTAGTACATGACTTGCAAGTGCATTTCTGCTGCTTGTAATAGATACAAAGAAAGTGAGAAAGTCCTCTTTTACTCCACTAGGAGGAAAACCAGCAAATGCTACATTATCCAGCCCTTCATGTGGAACTTTTGAACATATTCTTTGGAGACAACTCAGTGCTACTTTCAGTAATGCTGAAGGTGTTGATTTGTGACTACTTAATTTTTGATTACTAGTTTTTATTATAGTTCTCTTTAATCTTGGTGCTGTTTTTGCACAGGATCAAAATCAGAATGTAATGTCTGTTTTTCTTAATTGAACTTCTTAGTGTTATTTGTCTCTTTTACATTTTACAACACTCAAAACACTACCTATTTCATATGTGCTACCATTAATATATAATGGATGAGACCTTGCGACAATTAAAAAAAACAGAATGCAGCTAAGAGAGAGAGAGATAAGAAATCTTAGTGATTGTCTAAAATATAGCTATGATTACAGCTTAAAATCAAACATTGTGTGACCTGTATTTAAATCTTGTATGAAAATAAAATGCAAAGAATTTCCTGTATCCACAGAACTGCTAATCCTCTCCAGTGGAATTGACCTACCTGTGTCTATTAGAGTGACATATACCAGTAGGTAGCAGTAATTCCCAGCAGTATCATTTGGGTTTTGTTTTCTTGTGGAAGTCAGTGCTATTTTAATTCTGTTTTTTCTTCATCTGAAAGCTTCAGTCGTCTGAAGATGCTGCTATATGAGTTTCTATTAAATTTCCATTAAAAAAGCGAATTTTTTATATAAGATACTTGTGGCTTTCTCTAATGAATGGGCCAATCCCACAAAGGGCCCACAACAGCTTCCTAGTCAGTGGCTAGTATTACACAGCATTTAATTTGTGCACAATTACAGTCCCTCTTGTGAGGAGCATCTCTAATATGACGTTTTTGGTATAATTTAGTAGGTCTCTTTCCCATTATTCCAGAGACCCTTGCTCAAAATTGGCATAACAAAAATTATTCTGACAGAAACCACTTAGAAGTTTTGCCACCAACTTCACTCAAGATCTCATAATGGGATTTCCTAGTCATATCTGCAACTATTACGAATAACTATCCAGGTAGATCTGCTGGCACTTTGATCAGTTTAATATCAAATATTGTTGGGCTGCTTTTTCTAGGACCTTTTTGATATTTGTGGTTTTACTTTTACAGCCAGGAAAATGTGGGCTCCATTGGTAAAATGAAAAGGAAAGAGAAAATCCTGCAGCTTGGGTATGTCTGTGTATTGCTTCATTGTCAGTTATTTTAAAATAAGTTTTTCAGGTCTTCTCAGAAGCGCTTCAGTAAAAGATTAATGTTGGTGTTCAGCAATCACAGGACAGAAGCAGTCCAGAGTCTGTGTTCGGTCCTTATAGAAAAGAGATGCAATAGAAGCAGCAGGATGACAGTACAAAGAATTTTGAAAAAGGAAGCTAAGCTGTTCTGTGTCTTCATTTACTAGGCAGGGAGAGGGAACTGAAGAGTAACCTTTAAGGAACTCAAATCGCACCTGAATAATTTGCATTTAGAAAGGATGTTCCTTTCGTGTTCAATTGGTTTATTGAATCTGTGTTAGATTCCTGTAAATGCTGCACAGCTTTTGCATCTCCAGTACTTTGCATAAATGAAAGACTAACCTTTGGAATCTGGCTTGGCTGTATTACTTTTATGCTTAGTCTAATAGAGGTGATGAAAGTCATTGAACTGAATGGCACAAATTCCCTTGGTCCTTTAGAAGCAGCTTTAACAACAGTCTAGCTTGGATGTTCAGAGTGACAGGAATTAACATCATTCCTATATTTAGGAACATACTTCTGCTTGAAACAAAGTCATGCTTCAGTAATCTTCTATGAGGGCCATGTGATGCCAAAGGACGAAAAGCTGAATATACTTTTGATTCCTGGGAGAAATTAAAAAGAAGGCAAGTGCTTGGAGTGGTTAGCAAGCCTGCCTTCATTTGGATTCTGCTGACCTGCCATAAAGAAACTTGAAACAAAGCTGATGATACTGAACAAAATATTTTTTGTAATGAGTGTTTTAAGGAGCTGTGGAGTTGGTGTGAATGTGGTCTGAGCTAATTTTTTCCCTTTAGTGTACAGTATATATTGTCTGTAAATTCTTTCTGCAGATTGTGGTCATGAGAAGTTTTGCCTTGGGGTCAGACAGAAAACTGTATCAGAACTGTAAGAGAAATCTCACTGTGTATGTGGAACCTCTATATAGTATGTCTGTTTCTGTCCCTTTCTGTTTCAACATTTTTGTGTAGATCTATCAGGTACCTTTTGCAAAGTCTTTATGAACAAGGTAATTTTGGGATTTGTTTAATGCTAAAGCAAAATCATACTGAAATCAGACATTATTCTAATTTGTGAATTATGTTTGGGAAGTGCTGTGTAGAAAATTACCCATGATCACTAACAGGGATTAGAAATTTAATATTGTATTTATTATACCCAGCATTAGTGAAGTAAGATTTAAAGTATTTAAGCATTTCTGAGTTTATTCATAGTAATAACTACGTGCTTGTATTAAGGCAGGGTGACAGTTTTGATCCTGAAAACCAGGAAAAAGATGATGTCTTTGTGGACACTCACACTGTCGTTATGGGAAATTGGCAATAACAGCAAAATTGCTCTTTTGAGCCAGAATCCATCATCTCCTGAGTTATCCTGAATGTGTGCTCCCCTCCAATACTGGCATCCTGGAACCCAGACAGACTTCCACTGCTCTGAAGCATCCATTTCTAAAAGGATTACCATTACCCTTTACTGAAAGTAGAAGGGCTGGAGTTTGGAAGAGTTACAGTTTAACAGTACTGAAAAGTGAAAGCAATTATAAAAGAGAATTCATAACTTTTTTTTTCCAAAAAATCTATGTGGACTTTGCTTTCACTTTGTTGAATCCCACCCCAAGAAACTATCCAGTAAAGTCTGTCATGGCTGAGCATCAGGAGAACCATGGAAAAGCACCATCATAGGGGACCACTAAAGCCCACATAAGCCCAAAGGATTCTCAAACAACCTGGATATTTAGTACCTGTCACATCAGGAAAAGGGGCCTGGCTGCAGTCTTGGGGTTCAGTTCAGCTGCTTAACTGTAATTAGTTGTGAGGCTACCTAAGAAACTGTCCAGTACTGGTGAATGATAATCTCATTTCAGTCATTGTTGGCTCATGGTTGGGTTAGAGAGAGGGCAGTAAGGTAACCTGTAGCAGTAACCTGGATGCTCTCAGACTCACAGCAAGCACAGAGCAATGCTGCAGGTTCTGAGAGGTGGAGACTACTACCCATTTGTCTTCTGTTCCTTGCTCTGCCTGTTCTAAGAATAATAATGTGTTCTGCTCTGTTTTCTCTAGGCACTCCAAGAATGAGCTTTGGGGTATTTAAAAGATCTACTAGAACTACTAGAGCTCAGAAAGAAAGCCTGGGTCATCTAGAACAATGGGTCTTTCCACAGCAATAGCAAAGCTTCACAGTGTGAGAACAGAGTTTACTTTGGAAATGAATCAGCTCTGTCTCAGAAGCTACAGAAGAGGAGCATTTCTTTAAAGTTGTATGCTCCAACATACATACCCAGCTTTGTGTGCCTGTGTGTGTAAAACAAAATAAAAATTCTGAACCAAAGCAAGCTGACTTGTTCCTTCCCAGCTCCATGCAGACAAAATAGTCAGAGGACAATATAGAGATACATAAAAAATAGAAACTAATGTGCAGTAATGCCTTGCTGCTACTTAATTTGCTTCTAAGTAGTTTTATGGATAAATATGTACAATTGACCATGAATTATCCTTTGCCCCTTAAGATCTAAAAATTTGATTTGGAACAAGTCTTACAGGGTATTTTATAACTTATTGGATTATTTTTTTTTATCTTTTTAATAGCTCGGCATATGAATTTGAGTGTACTGTGGTACTATCATCAAAAAGATGGTCAAAACAGTGACTAGAATAAGTGAAAGGGAGATAGAACTGGCTCAAAATTTGTATGGAACAAAGAAGTTACATTTATTATCCAAAGTGTAACTCACACTGCTAACATGGGTAGGTTTCATAAAAATTGTGGTGGAATATGTCCTCTGATGAAGGACCATTATTAATGGGAAGCAGGTAGTCTCCATTTAAAATAAAAAGCTAGGCACAGTTATATTAGTTGTTGGCATGCAAACAGCTAAAGGAACCCTTTATGTTATTAGGCACTTACCCTTACTGTATGAAGTGACACTGTCTGACAGGAAAACTGGGTAGGACTTCCTGTGAACAAAATGCAAATTGTATTCAAGTTTGTCTGTGTGAGTCTTATGGCTGATTTTAGTTCTTTAGGTTAAGGTATTTTGGCAATGAAACAAGTGTTTTGGCTGTTTCTGAGTTCTGTGAGCTTTGTTAAGTATGTGAATAATCAACACACTTGATATATTTGATAGCAAACTATGTTCCCTTTGCTTCCCTAGGACCCTTAAACTTTGAATTCCATCATCTGAGACAGGCACTGCTTTCAGTGTTGTTTCTATGACAGCTGAATATCAATAGTGAACCTACCTTGGGAAGGCAGAAAATAAGATGCATTGTCTTTTAGTGGCCAGGTTTGATAGATTATGCTCTTCATGTGGCAGCATTGAGTTTTACATAAGATTTTCAAAAATGAGAATAAGTTTTCCCTAGAGAGACAATAAGGAGTAAAGGATTAGAACATCTCTACAAACAATAACTCCTAATGTGAAATTCTGTCTTTATTTATAGCAATGAGAGCTTTGCCAGTGACTTTGGCAAGATGGCAACTTGACCCCTAAGGTTCAGCTGTGCTTTCCTAGGAAAACCAATGTATAAAACACAGCCTCTGCCAGCACATCATCAATGCAATAACATAGAGAGAGGGTAACATAGAATGACATTGATAGCCAGTAATAGCTGCTGTGAGCATCCTGTCGAGCAGTATATTAATGTTAGTTGTTAGCTTTCCAGGGTTTGTGTAAGATTATTTTCTCTGTACATGATCGAGGTATATTCAGGATGAGTTAGGATTCCTTTTGAAACTGTTTTTAGCATTTGATTTTTTAAATTTTTCTGAAACTCCTTAAAGAATGTCAGATGTGTTAAAGCTTCTGTGATTTTTTTATTCATAAAGCTCACCACTTGTAACTAAGTTATTTAAGCCCTTCAAGGCACTGTTTTATTTTTCAGCTCTCTTTTCTAGTTCTATCTAGTTCTGTGTTAGCTCCTTATCCTCAGGTCTTGCCTTTTGTAAAGTAGGGATTGTTGTGCACGCATTTCTGGGAGGCATCTTGAAAAAGACTCTTGATTTGGATCCCAGTCTTCACTGAACCACTGCTCAGCAGGTGATTTGCTGTGGACACCAGCAACATTATAGAAGATTTTTGGCTAGAATGTTGCCTACAAGTCATAGATTGAAGACTCTTTCTCCCTATCTTCCAGGTAAGAATAACACTCATTTTGATAGGGCTATTTAGATGTCAGCTAAGAAAATAACTCCTTGATGTGTTTGCATGAGAATGAACACTGTAGATAAAATTATATTGCGTAATAGTTTTCTGCAGGTTCCCAGATGCTTGTTAGAGTAGTCCAAAATTTAATGCAGCCTCTCCCTGTGAAATTGGATCTTTGTTTTTTTACTTCTGATGGCTTCTCTCAGCTTGATTAATGACATGGAAGCACTTGTTCTTTGTCTGAATAGTGTCTGGGTGCCTCTTGCCAGTGCAATGGAGATCAGCTTTTGCTGAGCTTATTCATGTGTGCAGCAATAGCAGCCACAGTGGGTGCCTCAGTGCACTCTGGTTTGTCTTCTCCCAAATGAAGGAGGCTTTGACACATCAGTCAGTTTTTCCCTGCCTATTTTTGCTTGCACACTTAAAATGTGCAATTTGCTTGTACACTTAAACCTGACTGTCAGATCAGGTGATATCTTGTAGTTTTAAGATCAGCAGTGGCTGTTGTCTATGCTAAGGAAATCTTCTGTCCCTGTAAATGGTAAAACAAAACTCATACTAAAGCTGTCCCTGGATTTTCTTCACAGTGATCTCCCTGAGAAACTGGAGCTCTCATGATTGCATGAAAACTCTTGAAGGAGTGTGTGTATGTAGCAGAGAGTGCTTAAGGGAAAAAAAAAAGGTTTTATTGAATAATTTCAAAAAAATGAAGTGAAAGAAATTTGATGTGTATCAAAAAACAAGGAAGTAGAACAGTGGTGTGAGCTGACAGAGTCTTTTTAGAATAATTAAGTACTAGATGTTTACACAGGTCTGGGCAAAGTTCTGCAGTGTGGTATTTGATGTCACCATCCTGAGATACTCAGCTTGGCACAGTGAGACCACTTTATTGCTTCATTTCTTGTTAGTGTGTTTCAGGCTACATGCTGAGTATCTCCATTTTTATACTACATGCAGTAGATTAAATTTGCCTTACAGATTCAAGTTCTCCCTTAATCAGTGTTGCAGAAGATGCAGTTTTGATCTTTTTCTCTAATTTATGCACTATAATACTAGATTAAACCTGGTATACATGTTATACATGTGTCAGACCAGACTGAAAGCATTCAGTTAGAGACACTTCATTACCACAATGGGGCCAACAAACTGGAGACAAGCGAAAAAAAGGGGGATTGAAATAAGACATAGACAGGAAGTAGAGGATATCTCAAAATAATATGGAAGCCTTAAGTTGCACATCTATCCAGACAGCAACAGAACATCCTCAAAATATGCTACATTATCTGCACATTGATGCTGACTTTTACAAATACACAGCAAATATGGATTGTTTGTGAAAAGAGCAGCTGTGGGTCAAGATGTAACTTAACAGAGACAACAACTCTGCAAATATAAATATTTCTTATTAGTGGACAATAACTGCTTCCTATGAAAGCTGGAAAGAACGATGACTCCAACCCTCTTCATATTTATTGGAGAATGACAAAGCTAATAAAAGAATGCAGTAAAAAGTACCTTCTGCCTTCTAGAAAAATCAGCAAAGCTAACATTGCCAGACCATAATGAAGAATATTCAGTGTGCTGAGAGTTACTGGGCTGCAGATCCACCACTGAAAACCACCAGTGCTTGATAATGAACCAAAGAGTGAAAAGAACAAAATGAAAAATCCTGCATTGACTGAAGGATATGCATAATTCTTTTCCATCTCTTGTAGTTTCTGTGATTCTTAATACTTCTATGAAACACTGCTGGACTGCTACAGAACAAATTACAAGCAAGACATGAATCTGTCTGGTTTTAATATCTGCTGTTGCTTCCTGCTTTAGTGTTGCAGTTTGAGCCCTTAACTTATAACCTTCTGTGTTTTGTTTATTTATTTAGCCATTGATTACACCCCAGAAGATGTGATGCACATGAACTACAAAATCCCTGTTTGTTGTGGTTCTAATACACATTGTGCCTTCTGAAAGCTGCAATTGAAGAGAAAGGGAGGAAGCCTAATAGGCTTGACACCATCTTTTGTCTGTGTTTCAGCAGGAGGAGAGGGAAAGATGTCTAGCAGTTGTCCTATCACATGCACATACACACATAAGCATTTTTATTTGTTTATCCAATCTCTTGGATGTTTTTTCAATGCCTGTCTTAACCCTTGCAAGAGCAGCTGGTGTCCCTTGTGTTGAGAAGAAAATGGGACTATGTGGAAAGATGGATTTCTGTTAACACACAGGGGGTTTTAACTATACCTAAAGACTAACTGAGGTGCAGGACTGTGGGAATTCTGGCTTTTTCTATAAGCTCACATATTGCATTCTTACTTCCCCTGCCTCTCTACTTTTCCGCTGCTTCTCCGAAGGGGCCAAATGAAAGCACCGTAACGTTGTTGAGTATATTCTGTGGTTCTTGCAGATGAATTAGGTGAGCAGCTGCTGGGAACAGTCTGGGAATACAATTTGTTGAAAAACAGAGCTGAGATACAAACCAATTCCTTTATGATGCCGTTCATTCTATGTGCAGAATTATACCAGAGGGGTGGAAAGATGGGAAAGCCTGAAATACAATTTCAGTTTCAGCTGGTTTAAAAATAAGTAATTCTACATATATTGCACCCACAAAATTATGTATTTATAGATACAAACTTTTGCTTTGTAGATAGCAACTGCACAGCTGGTTGTATACCTATGTCTTTTTGCATGCATAAGAACTTATTTTGCAGGCACAGTCATTGTACTTTTTTCTCAATATTTCCTAAACAGTCGTGCTAATTCTTACATTCTGTAGTTCTTCTGTTTTCTGCGTGCTTTAAATGAAGTTGGGGAGGGGAGAAAAGGCCTATGTTTTGCCATGCAGGACAATCAAAAATCCAATCCAGAAAATTAAAAGGGAATCATTGGCCTGTGTCAGTGTTCCTGCAACATCCTCCCGCTCACATTTCTGCATTGTAAAAATCTGGCATGCAATTCTGTGTTAAAACTGGAAATTAAAGCTTATTTCTTCAATTGCCTTATGAATGTGAAACACCAACTGAGGCAATGGGCATTTTTGCTTTCCTGTCTTGCTACTTCAGTAAATTCCTTCTCAGATCCTTTTCATCTAGCAGCATCTGGGTAACTCACAAATAATTAAACACACCTGTCTAGGGAAACAGGATAGCCACACATAAGAATGACACTGATCTTGGATAAATTACTATTTAGTGTATTTCTGATAATTCATGCCATTTTGGAAAGGTTGATCAGATTTTTTGATGAGGATCCCATATTTTGAACCAAGTGTCAGGGGTTTACCAACTTTGTTTCCTTTTATCCCACTGCAGACTGGTGGCAGGAATTGGATTCTTTTCTTGACTGGTTGGCTGGAACACATGAAAACCCTCTTATGATATGTATATTTTGTAAAATACAAGCTTGCTCTGAAAATTGAGCTATTTCAGAGTTCCAGGAAAGTAATTTTAAATAAATATTTTAAAAGGTCATTCTGGAAGAGAATTTTTTCATGCTTAGGTAATCAGAAGAGGCCTTCTTGGTAGTTACGAAAAACAGAAAAAAGACAGATGTATTTCTTTAAATTAACTGTTAGAAATCATCTCAAAGTTTAATAGTCATGAAGACTTCAACATCATGATGTCTTTGTTTCTTTAAAAGTGATTGCACTATCTGCCAGGATAAAAGTGTCGTCAGACCAGCTGTAACTATAGCTTCACATTTTGTGCCTCTGTGCACGAGCGTAGCTTGATATTATCTGAGCACTGGTAACACTGATACCTGAGGCTACCATGGATAAACACAGCAGGTTTCTGATCACACTATCTCAAGCACTGGAGAAAAGCTCTCGTGGTTTATGATACCATCATAAGCCTGAGGTGCTGCCACAACATCAGTCAGAGTTTTTTTCTGAGAATTGTTTTTCTGTCTGTCACACACTGCTTTTGTTTCTTGTTGAAAATAATAGATTCTTTTACCTTTAGGTAAATCCAGATTAAATATAAGAATTAAGATAAAAATATCTTTTACTACCCTTTTAAAAAAATTCAAAATCTCAATTTGACATCTTAATGGTTATAAAATGCATGTTTTGGAGAGCAAGAAGTGTATTTTAAGAAATAATGCAATTAATAATATTTTCTTTTAGTTAAATTTAATACCACACTGATTTTTTTGCCATGTGGTTGATCATATCACTCAATATGACTCTATCATAATTATTCAAGGAATATAGAATTAAAAGAAGATTTTGTAAAGATATATATGTACAAGTTGGCTAAAAAATGCTAATTGGATTTACCATTATAAAAATCTGGTGTTTATTTATGTGGTTTGGGTTTTTTTTGGCACATTTGTGTTTTAAAATTGCTGAAGCTAGTATTATTTATTTTCCATTTTCCTAATTATGTATTCTTTTACATGAGGTTTGTTTTATTCTACTAAGGCCTGGTCTGCCTGCAACAGTTGTACTGCCTAACCTATAGCAACCAAGTCAAAAGAAACAGGTTTTCTAGTATTGAAATCACTTCAGGAAAGAAAAAAATAAAAAAGGAGGGGGTCAGAAAAAGACCTTAAAAGGTCATCCAGTCCATCCCCGTTCTGAGGCAGGAAATGGGTAACTAGGTCAACCCTGACAGATGTTTGTGTAGGCTGCTGTTAAAAACCACAAATGAAAGGGATTCCATAACTTGCATAAACCTATTCCATCTAATCTAGACTTTAAATGGCAAAGATTGTTGTTGCTGCTGTTGTTGTTTCATATGGTTTTTTGTTTTTTTTTCATTTTGTCTACCCTGCTGAAAATTAAGCAATTAGTTGTTATAATTTAGGTGGGCAGAAGGAAGTGTTGATCATGGCTTTCTTTTATGCTGCCTTTTAAAATATGCGTTTTCCCCCCAGTTTTCTTTTTCTGAGGAAGCCAAGCCTCATTCCTTCAACCTTTCCTTGTAAGTCATATTTTCAAAATAATTTATCATTCTCATTGATTTCATTTCAACTCCATCCAAATTGTTGAAATTGTTCTTGGAGTGCATTGCCCAAAATTGCACAGAATGCTCCAGCTGAGGCCTCAGCAGCACCGCAGATTGCAAAATAATAAGGTCCTGCATCTCACACACTGCACACTTCCTAATACATCCTGGAATGTAAAATGCCTTTCTGCAACATCATCATGTTGGTGACTCACATTTAGCTTGAAATCCATTTGAACTCTCCTGTCTGTTTCTCTGATTCTGTTGCCTTGTTAAAGCCTCATCCAGTTACACTGCTACACTCTGTTTTGTTTGTGTGATGGGTAGGACTCCCTTGCTCTCCACAATGTGAGCTTGTTGTAGTTTCTTTAATTGTATTGGTATTTTGAATTTTGAACTGTTTTCCTGTGTGTTTGTAACCCTCTTCTAGATTTTATGCACATTTTGCAATTTTACAAGTTTATTCCCTATTCTATTATCCAAGCTGTTCAATGAAAGATGGAACAGAATAGGATGAATGAGAAATCCCTGAAGGATGTTATCACGGTGCCATTCTGCTTTGTCAGGAAACTGTTAATAAATATACTTTAGAAGAAATATTTAACTATTTGTGTTGCCTACTGTTACTTATGTTCATGTTTTGTATTGCAGGCAAAATTAGAGAGGACTCAACTAAAAGATTTGTTAAATTGTGTATATCACATTTACAGCTTCCTTCTTATTCAGCAGGCCTGCTGCACTTTCTCAGAAGGAAATTAGAGAGGTTTGACATTAAAATGATCCTAAGATTACATTTTAACATCTTATTGCTTAATTGTTTTCTGTTGTATTATCTTCGTGCCTGTACATTGTCTAATAACCTATGATAATATCCCTCAGAGATGGATGAAGTGTTTATGAAAGATCAATTGAACTCTTAATCCTAAGGCAGGCAGTATTTTCAACCTCTCTAGTCTTTTAGGACCTCCCTTGTACTACATGAATTCTTAAACTCCACCAAAACCACCAAAAAAAACAAAACCAAAACCCACAAAACCCAAAAAACCCCAAAAAACTAATCAACCAAAAAAACAACCACCAAAAAAACCCCACAACCAAAAAACAAACCCCCCCCCCAAAAAAACCCCAAACAAACCACAACATAGAATCATCACAAAGAGATTATTTTATATTTTTAACAGCTCCAGGATAAATTTTAGCACATTTTTCCTATGGAAACTCAGTTCATATGATCACACTGATCAGTCAGATCACACCATGCCATTTGAACTTGTTGCTCACTTTTGAGCTGAACTGGACCAAGGAGGGGTGGTCTCAAAGGTACCACATTTCTACAGTTTTTGTGAAAATGAGCAGGTAAATAGAATCCTCTGTGGCAACAAGGAATTCAGTGTAAATGAAACCATGATACCAGGCACTGGAAAACTCACAGAGGAATGTTATGAATATTCCAGCCATAAATTTGAGTCAAAGCTTTCGCTCTGGGCTAATCCAAACAAGAGACACAAGGCTACAGGGAGGCAGGCTTTATCCACTGTTTTCTGACTACATGGCTTTTTAAGTCAGCAGGACTAGAAACTGGCATGTTTTAATATCACTTAACCCATTCCCTCCTTTTTTCTGCTCTGTGCTTCTCGGACATTTGGTAAAATTAATTGCTTTGCATTCCTGATGCTAGGATTTTTGTATATATGTTAGGCAAAAAAGAGTAGTGATTATTTTAGTCTTCTTTGTGTCACATTATTTGGTACCTTTTTTGTTAAATGCTTGATTTGAACCTTCCTTTGTTTCCCTTTGTTTCTGTGTGTGTGCTTATGTGTGTGTGTAACCTTTTACTGGCTTTTAGGTAATATCCTTGTTAACTCATTTTGCCTCTTAGCCTTCCAAATCTGTTCCCTGTGTGAGTGTGCTATTCTTTTAAACTCGTTTTTATTCATCTATTCTTGTTTCTCGTTTTGTGCGTTTTCTTGTTGGTTTTTAGTTAACCAAATAGCTCCTGGCAAAGTCTTGCTGCTCTCAGTGCTTTTCTGCATCAGGGTAGTTTGCTCTTGTGCCTTTAATACACTTCTTTCAGTAACTGTTGGCTCTTCTATGCTCCCATTTCTTTCTGCATCTCTTCCAAAAGATGTATCCACCCATTCATTCCCCAAAGCCAACTAAAATCTGCTTTTGGAAGACCATTCTCTTTCTGCCACTCCCTGCTTTGGCATCGTCAATTTTATTGTTGTGGTCAGTTTTGTCTGTCTAACTTCCACCTTGGTCTTAATCAGGAAGTATTAACTGATAAACAAAATAATATGCAAAGCAGCCTTCCCTCTCTTCCCAACTGTCTGAAATCACAAGTAGTTGTGTGTGTGTGTGGGGGGGGGGGTTGTGTGTGTGCTGTTACCTTTTTCCTAGAGGGATAGGATGCTGTGTATGTGCTGTTACCTTTTTCCTAGAGGGATAGGATGCATCTGTGTGAGACCAGGGACAGGACACTGGACTAGGTGGGTGTCAGAGGAGCTGAAGCAAAGCAGCTCTCCTATTCCCAGCACAGGGCACTGCAGCATGAGGCAACAGAGCAGCTCACCTGAAGCGGGAAGGCAACAGAGACAGGGAATCTGTAAGCTGTAATACTGGCATTTTAATATCTAGCATTTCAGCCTTATTGTTGATGCTATTTGGACATAATTTGAAGGCCTTATTCAACTATTACAAAAAAACCCCAGCCCTAAACTGGTATGACTTCTGCCTGAGAAAGCATCAAGACATTCCCCATTGCTATTAGAAACCACATCCAGACACGGCTCTCTGCAAATACTGTCTGTCTCTAATGGCTTGAAATCAAAGGCAACAAAATAAGCTCCAGGTGAGACAGCTACTTCAGGGAAGAAGATATGAGGTGTAAAGAGTGAGACAGAAGTATGTAAGGTGTGTGGAAAAGCATGAGCTTAAAAAAATCGAGAGGAAGCCTGGCAGAGAAGAGGGGCCTGTTTATTGAGAGCAGCGTTCTAAAAGGAATAGTCTCAGTGTAGGAAAAAATTGCAGGGAACAGCAGACAAGTAGATTGCAAGGGACATGGGAAGAAAAGCAGCAGAATGAAATGAAAACAGGCAGGTGGGGAAAAGAAAGTGAATCCAAAGTAGCATCCATCAGGATGGGATTTTTCATTTCTTCACCAGGGAACATTTAAATACAAATTATTTCTTATTAAAATGCCATATACAAGAAGGGAATGTAAAACTGTCCTTAATTCTGAAGGGAATGTAGCTAATAACCTTAGCTAGAGAGATGGGAGACCATTTCTATGGTAAAAAATACCCCACAGTTTCATTTTTGTGTTTGGTTTGACAGGGAGCTGTTTGCAGGCTCCTTAGAGATTTGGTGTACAAATAATCATAGCAGAGGTGGATTACTGGCTGTGACCTGATGGTGATGATTTCAAAGCTATGATAAAATGGAGTTTATGACAATTACATGGATGATAAAAATAGATGTGTGCTTACATTGTGTGTATGTCTATTTCTCAAATAGAGGCTTAATAGGATACCATTTTTTTTCATTTTGGCTTCTCTGAATCTTGATGTGCCAGGATATTTAGGGAATATTTCTTTGCTTGTGTATTATTTATGCATGTTTTTGTTACCTTGCAACTCAGAGTTGCTAGCAAGTGCTATGTTAAAAATATTATAAAGCATGTAGTATAGTATATGGCTCATGGAGACAGCTGTAATTCAGTGTGCCTCAGCATTGATTTAATCAAGGTCTAAATAACTTTTCCCATAAAGATATTCTAAATCAGTTTTAGAGAACTCTAAACAAACTTGAAAATTAATATTAATACAATTGTAACAATTCTATTTGCTCATAAATAGACATGCTATGTAAGAATCAGGTGCAGGAGCTGAGATGGGGCTCTAACTTGCTGTCACAGTCACTTGGCATTTTATCTTGTAGTCGTGCCAAGACTGCATTTTCATTTTTCTGAGCTACAAGACCAAGACTTGAAGATTCTAGTTGTCATTCCAGCCCAGACTGGCCTGGAGCACATTGGTCTGATACAGGGAGGGTCCATCCATGTGCTCAGATATGTCAGGAAAAGGAAGGACGAAGTGTTTGAACTACGAACTTCCACCATTCACCAAGAAGACAGCCTTTTCTTCTCCCCAGTTATGTTTTCCCAGCATATTTCACCTAAGCTAGAAATGTCATAAACACATAATTTTCATGATGAAATAATTTAGGTGTTTTCTACTCATGCTGTTGTACCAGTATGTCTATGTAGTTACAAAAATATTTTTTCACTGTGATAGTTAAATCAGATTGTATGCTGATGTGTTACAGGGCATATGTATGCTCTTCTATACATGCAGTAGGTGAGTGCATGTATGGGTATGTATATATTTGTATAAACTTAATATATATTGGCAAATACAAAGCATGGCATACTGTAATAGCTGATGCTTTAAGAAAATACAGCTATGGGTCTGTTACCCAAGGTGTTAGAATGACAAGAAACTAACGAAAAATCTGAAGCCTTCTTAACAAACAGAGCCTCAGCTTCACTGGCATTGCAAATAACTGAGGCTAAATCAAAGGACTTGAATATTGCTTACAAAAGGAATTGCTTGCTTGGGGAAAGGGTAGAAACAAGGCGGGGTTTCTCTACTGTCTGTCAAGTCAGATAAGATGGAAGAAGGTTACTTATTAAATATTTCTGATTAAATAGATGAAAAGGTAAAAAGAAGAGACATATGACCCTTGTTAGGCGTATTTTAAAACTTTTAATCAGAAGAAGCAAGTGAAGGCAATAGGTACCAAAAACATTCAAAGTAAAGACACTAATGATCTCTGATTCCTGACATTTTCCTGATCTCTAGTTGGTACTGATTTCAGTTCAGAAGCATATGGTTTAACACTTTTCCGGGGATGATGTAATTTATTGTACTTCTGGAAACTCTTGACTTTCATTCCCAGAAGATCAAGCCTGCTGTCTTCTACCTTTCCTTCTGATTGTCCCATGAATTTGAGGCCTTTCTTCTAATTATTTACTTTTCTAATCTATCTAATTTATATAATTTCTATCTAATTTACTAAATAAAGAAATGGTCTTATTTAGAACCTGGATGTAAACATGTATTATTCATACAACCTGATTTCTGCTTGCATGAAACCTAAGCCAGAGACTATCAAATTGATTTTGGTGGGGAAAAGAGAAGATGCACCCAGTAATTAAGGACATGTATGGTTTGATGTTGAAAGAGTGCATATTTTTCATGAGGACACATAAATATATCTGATGCCTGTGTGTGCAATGAAGATGAGAGTCTCAGAACAGGGAAGAAACAATAATCTCTCTTGTCCCACAACCATGGCATGTTCTTCCTCAAAGAATACCAGGGATAAACTCTGGATTTTACCACACATAATGTTTGAAATTATTTGTTCAGTAAAGGATGTATGTAAAAGTTTTGAAATTGGTATTTAATCTGAATGCACGGTTATCTTTATAGATGCAATGCAGATGTCTCCAGAAATTAGCTCCTGCTGTAATCTTATTTTCAGTATGCAGACCATCAATTATTTTCATTAAGCCCTTTCCTTCAATACTTCTCTTAGTTTTCTGAAGATTTGGGGGTAGATTGTGATAAAAGTTTCTTGCATGAATAATTTCAATAGCTCTCACAATTTTAATGTTTTCAGGATTTTTGATGCTTGGCTGTTTTATCTTTGGAATAATGAAGTTTCATTATGCTTTGTTCTTCAGGTGTCCTTTATTCGAGGGTTACTGCTGTGATAAACCATGATAACTTCTATTTGACACACTCGTGAAAAATAGCACATAAGCATTTCACTCTTATCCATTTTGATCTGACTTTTGAGGTCCTCTTCCTTAACAGTTAGCAAAACAAAATGAGCTTCCTTGGGCTTTGCCTGGAGTCCAGTTTTCCCTCATAGGTAGGTGGATGGCACTTTCTACACTGTTATACAGTGCAATCCCAGTGAAAGGGGATTTCCCCATATCTGCTACCTCAGGTTGTGCCTGACTTTAATCATATAGTGTCTACAAGGAAAACCTTGACAGCTGACTGTTTCACTCCTGAAAACTAGAAGGCAAAGAAAAATATCTAATATTTATTACTTTTCAAAAAAGAATGAGAAATACTTATTCAGTACTATTTGAGTTGGATTTAGTTTTTTAATTTTGAGTTGGTGACTCTGCGCTCACTGCTCACCAACTTGAGAGAGGTCTGGCCACTGGACCATAAAGTCTTACTGCAAAATGAAGGCAGCACATTCAAGGAAAATTATTACATACAGTTATGATTCTATGTAATAAGGGAAATCTTGTAGGATACGTTTGGAAATTTCTAAAAGATATTCATGTTTTTGTTCTCTCCTGCTGTGATACTATTAAACTGCTCACACTGAAGAAATGTGGCTTTACAAATAAAGGGATACCTTAAAATCAGTGTCAGCTCCAACATATTCAGAAAGTAGGTTTTCTAGATAATGCAGAGGGGAAATATAACAGCTCCATGTATTTAATAAAGGTATATAGATTGTCTCATACAGAGATGATCTATGTAATTCACACTTTGGTTTCAACCTCTATCAGCAGCTCATACAAACAGGAGATTATAGCTCTGCTGTATTACAAAGAGTAGACCCAACCCATGTTTTGCAGCAGGTACCCATCTCTGCCAAGCAGGCAGCTGGTGCTTTGTTTAATGAGTGCTATAGTGGGGCATCCTGCAGTATGTGCTCTCTCACTACTGGTCCCTCAGTGAGGTGCCTTCTAACACCTAATGAGATCTCTCTATGATCTGATTATTTTTCATAGTATTAATTTATGACAGTTTAAAAGACATCTCGGTGTTTTTATAATTTAAATGGCACGTCTGATAGAAGTAATGAATGGAATCTTCCTCTTTGTAGCTTGTTCCCCTAATCAAAGCGACTGATGCTTTAATTAGATAAGGAGTCCCAATTTTATCAGTGGAATGGCTTGTAAGCAACAGTTTGTAAGCAAACGTGGCAAATAGAATGCTCATTTATGCATGTTTTGTAGTAGCAGGAGTTTGTATTATATGGATGCAAATGAGTATGAACACAGACTGACTTTCTTTAACTTACTGTTTCTTACTTGGCAGATTTTAAAACCAGAATGATGCAGCAGGAGATACTCATCAGGAAATGAGGTACACACTCACTGATGCTATAGCATGGATTGTGGGATTATGATTTGTTTTTAACCTTGCATGAAGTTTCTATGCCAGCTGCTAAGTATTAATACTGCAGCGACAGTGAACTAGCACTGGTTTACTTCATGTATTTCATTTATTTCAGTACTAGCAATTTCTTGGTGTAATTTGCTCAGGTAAAGCCTTAGAAGTATTCTCTAGTCCTTTAAAACAAGTAAGTCTTGGTTGAAGTATCACTTCTTTTTGCCAAAAAAAAGAAAATGTATAGTTGTTACTAAATATATATCTTGGAACAGAATTATTAAGCAAGTAAACATACTAATTTTTACTTCAAGTTAATACCAAATTGCTAAGAAACTTGAAGCTATGCTGTGTGCTTGTGGGAGGTGAAGACTTAGGTAATTTGACAGATGTCACTTTAAAAAGAAGAGACAGAATTGGTACTATCTGTGTTGTGCACAGCTCTGCAACCCAACATTAGTAATCTATTCCTGCCATTCTCAGAGGGGAAAGTAGGCTAGTGCATGCCCAGGATGTCTCCACGCAGCAACCACAAAATGAGTGCCATGCCTGGCAGATGAACGTAATTCTTAATGTATGTGGAATGTAGTGTACCATCTGCAAACTATGATATTTTTAAAGTAATCGAAGTAATTTTCATACTGAAGTTGCACTCTGAAATTAAAAGGCTTTGCTCTAGAACTGACTTTGCCGTGTTTCTCACATTCTCAGTGAGAGCTGTATCATGGAGTCTTAACATAGACTTCTTACGCTAAGGAAGATGTCCTTAACTTCCTTCTTAAGGAAGGGAAACCTGAAAATTTGGATTAAATTCCACTATGTCTGCACTTGAGTCTAACGCAGGGTAGAGGGGTACGTTTTGAAAGCTGCACAAGTCAGGGCTCACGGCCGGCAGGAAGCCTCAGCCTGTTGAGAGAGTCAGGTAGAGAGGTTGTGGGGCCTGGCACATGGCTCCTGCCCGAGTTCCACATGGCTCCTGATCGGAGCTGATGCTTTGCAGCGAGGTAGGTTACGGCTTCTCTCGGGTCCCCCCCTACTTGCCCATACCGCCACACCGTCCTGTCCGGGAAAAGAAAAGAAAACACTTGAAACCCGGCAGATCCGGCAGCCCCTGGACGAAAAGATGCAAAAACGACGTTCAACTGGACCGCGTTGGGCAGCGTCCCCCGTTCAGCCCCGCTCTCCCTGCCCGTACTTACCGCAGCAGCGGGGTGGTGCCGGCTGGCTCCGCTCCCGCCCCCGCGACGGCCGCTGCGCCTTCCCCCGCGCCCCGCCATGGTGGCGGGGCGCGGGGGAAGGCGCAGCGCCCTTTGCGGGGGCTCCTGCGCGGGCCGCCCAAGAGACCCGGGACGGAGGAAAGCGCCGCGGCCTCGGCGGAGCCCCCTGCGGCCACGCCAGGGCGGAGGGCTGCCCGCGGCGCGGAAGGTGCGTGTCTGGGGGCGTGGAGGGCGGGGGGTCAGCCGGCGGGCGGCTGCGGGCTGGATCCGGGAGCTGCCATGGAGGCGGCGGCCGTCCGGTGCGGTCAGGCGGCGGGGCCGCGGGGCAGGTGCGTAGACGGGGGCCTCTGCTCGCCGCCCCTGGGCGGCTCCGGCTCGGCTGGGCGCCGGCGGAGCGCGGCGCTCGCTCGGCTCCGCGATCGTGTTTGCGCATGACCCCTCCCCGCCTGCGCCCTCCCCTCCCCTCCCCGGCGGCAGCGGCGGCGGTGGGGAAGGTTAGCCTCAGACACAGGCGGCTGCTCGGCGGCGGCGGCCGCGGCGACGCAGTGCAGAGGTGCGGGCAGGTTGCGCCGGCCCCGTGCCCCGTCTCTCCCGCGCCCCGCCTGCTTCCAGAGCTCGCTCCCCGCCGGCGGCCTCCCCGCGCCGGTGTCGGGCCGGCCCCCCGGCCATGAGCGCGGCGCTGGGTGTCCCCCCGCCGCGCCGCCTCCCCCGCCGCCCCCGGCGGCTGCCGGGCTCCAGGAAAGTAGCTTGATGAGTGTCCAAAGTAGCAGTGGAAGTTTGGAGGGGCCGCCATCTTGGTCCCGGCTCTCCACGTCCCCACCGAGTCTGCAAGGCTGCTCGGCGGCGGCGGCCTCCCAGCTCCACGGCGCGCCGCCCTGCAAGCCGCCTAAGGAAGGTAACCACCGCGCCGCGGGGCTGCGCGGGGGGCCCGGCCCTCGGGGAGGGGCCCGCAGCTGCCGCCGGAGGCCGGTCCCGGGCTGGCGGGGAGCGGCGGCGGGGACGGGCTGGTGCCCCCGGCGGTGGCGGCGGTGCGGGGTCAGCGCTGGGCCCGGCGGCGGCGAGGGGAGCCTCGGGCGAGCAGGGCCCCGCCGCCCGCGCCTCTCGCCGCCGCTCATCAGCGCGGCGCCGCCTCGTTGTTCCCCCCCGGCCGCCGGGCCGCGGAGGGGGATCGGCCGCGCTCCCTCCGCTGCCGGGCCGTCCGCCCGCCGCCGCCCCTCGCGTCTCCTCCCGCGGCGGCTCTCCTCGGGCGGCCGCGCTCCGCGTCCTCCCCCGAATCGGTTCCCGTCCACCAGCGGCGAAGTAAAAGTGCTGCGCCGGAGGATGCGGCCGTTGTTGCTGGATGGAGGGAGTCGGGCACTTTTGGCATCATGGAGGTGGGGAGGAAAGGGGCCGAGACCGCCGGGTTCGTCCCCGTGGGGAAGGCGCCCTCGGGGGCGTTCGGTTTTACAGCCAGAAGTGACAGGGCGCCTTGCGGCCACCACGGAATGACTGCAACTTTCTCCTGTCCTCCATCACGCCTTAGATGATAATATTTTTCTCCTCCCTCCCCTGCTCCTCCCCTCTTGTGTTACACCGACAGCGACAGCAGGGTGTTGTGGGTGTTTGCAGGGAATATCTGTATGAAGGTTATGAGCAAACAAGTCCCTTCGCTGTTCCCTTTCGGGTATTGTCTGATTTTCCTCCCTGCGTTGAAATGTATTGCCACAAGATGTAGCAGTTATACAGCTAGTGGATTGCTCGATGCTTTTAGCTAAAATAACTACTTGCTGAACGCCGGTTAGTGGCGAAGGAGAACTTTTGTACGGGAATAGTTGCATACTGATCAGTTGTATAATTTTACTTGATTTGCCCCAGTTTAATGAGTGCTATGTAGCGTTTCATGTAGCGTCTACAAAATGTCATCACTCAAGCAGGAAAGTTGTTAACTTAAAATAGAAATAATTGTCAAAATGGAGAATCTTTGTTTTTCAAGTCTTCCTGTAGCTGCTTGGTTGCCTTTTTTTTTTTTTTTTTTTTTTTTTTTATGGTAAGTGATGTAAGGACTTGGTAACAGGGATTCAACATCCTGAAAACATATAATGCAGTCTGTGTGTCTCCATTTTCCACGCCCATAGTTGTCAGAGTTATATCACTCTCTGTCACTTTTGCACACGCTCCTGCAGGTAGATTGACATGAAATGCTCTAGAAAATACCTGGAAAGGAATTATGGCATACGTTAAAGATGCTGAGTAAAGTAGCAGGCATTTTGTACTCGTCTTCTCTGGGAAACAGGCTCATAGAAAAACAACAACTACAGGCCAAATATATAGTTTAAGTTTATCAAGAGTAGGATTATTTAGTGTTGCAACACTTTTTATGAATATGCAGGCATATAATATCCACAGAGTGCGAACGTGAGGTATTTTTGGATGCATTTCAGATACCCAGCATACAAGTCTGAAGTGGTTATTGCAGCACATCTTCTTTATCTATTTATTTTAAAGAAAAAATGTGTCCCTTGAATGCCTCTATTTTGACATGAAAAAACGTTTTTATGAAATGAACTTTTAATGCTAGAATGATGCTGCTTTCTACTTTTTTTATTCTTACAACTCATACTGTTGGATTTTTCTGGGTACAGTAATTAGCACTCTCCAACACAAATTCTGGGGTTACAGAGTAATCAAACCCCTGGCATACGGTTGGTACTATAATGTACTGTATTTGCGTGGTGTTCCTGGGTCATGATAATTGTGTGTCCTCACTAGGTAGTTCTCTTTGAAAATCAGATAAATTGCCAGCTGTGCTTGAGCTTATATTTTGTATTCATGCTCATGGGATGTTTGCAGCACACTTCACATACATACATTTTACAGTGAAGTACCTTGCCTGAAAACAGTAGGCCCTGAAAAACAAGCACGTGGCTAAGTTCTTAGACATTGGCTTACATATGTAAGAGAATGGTGTCGGTCCCAACTATTAAGCATGCAGTATTTGCAGTGCAGTGTGTTTATAGGAGTTTGTGTTCATTGATTCTGAGCTTGTGATACCTTGTGATATTAACAGAGGTTATGAGCAACCTCTGAGCACTGCGTGAGGCTGCTGGCTTGCACTGGATCACAGCTATGTTGCTGCTAATGCCTGGTCCAGTTTGGAGTTGGTAATATTTCTAGATGTGGAGCATCCAGTGCTTGGGCTGAGCTTGCGGCCTGGCCTGGCCTGGCCTTTTGGTTAGAGGATTCAAATCCCTTTGGTTTGCTTCTGTGGCAGTTATGCCCATGCTGGATGCACAGGAGCCCACCACGTGTGCTGTGGTTTGTCTGGCCTTACCTGTGGGTCACTGTGAAAGTTTGGCATGAGCCCACATTTCTCTAATGGGCTTCTAAAGTTTCTCATTTATTAAGAATAGAACCCCCCAGCACTCTGGCTTAGCAAGTCCTAAAAATATTCTCTGAATCTCTTAAGATGGAGAAAGCAAAAAGAAAAGCTCTGGCATATATAAATATTGCAAAAGGTCATTAAAAGTTGCAATGCCTGATCAGTATCAGAAAGTGACTGCTTGGGAAACGCAGTTGAAGTTAAAGAAAATAGTTAATCTTTTTGAAATGCATTACAACGTTGTAGGGACATCTTTCATTGGATATTATATTTTCCTTGATTTACAGGGAGGGATGCTGTGGCTTAGCTGTATCGGTTTATGTTTTAGAAAGTTTTGAAGGACTGGTGTCAACTTGAATATAATTGCATTGGTACTCTTTTATTGTACCAGAACTGTATCTTGTTTGCATTTCAGCATAGCTTGTAAATGTCTGTAGTTCTGTCAGCTGTTTTATATGCCAGTAACTTCTGTGTGGGATGTGTGGTCACTTATTCAAGAGCTCTGCAGTAGATGCTATCAGGAATTTAGGAGGACTGTTATGCAGTATTATTTTACATACAGTATGTAATTGTGTGGCTAAATCTTGTGCCACAGCTCACATAATTGCAGTCATGCAATTTCATGTTTGAAATTTCTTTACTTTTGACTTCTTAATGCCTGTAACTAAAAAGACCAAAGCGTGTAAGTGGAAAGTACTGTTTTCTGAATGGAGGATGTTCAGGCTGTCGCTGACAGGAGAGGTTTTGGAAGATCTGTATGCGTGTGAGTACCTTCTCTTTTGAGGTTGGGGACAGTGCTACAGTGTCTGGTAGTCAAGCATCATGCTTTGCAAGTTATTTTTTGTGTGTATTGCTGGCTTTGAACGCTTTACTAAAAGCAGAACAGAATGATAAATACAAATTTGCATTACCACTTTAGGAATGTGAATTTCAATTTTCAAATTTGAGCCAAAATTAACATAGGATGACAAAATGGTGAATAAACTCATGACATACATTTGACATTCTTTGAAGTAAAATTTTTGGTGGCTGTTTTTTAAAGATTTGATAAATATATAATATTTGTATTCACTGCTACCTAAATTCTGATGGTAGTTGTCCATCTGAGTATAAAGGTACAGTTTATTTCTCCCTTATGTTTCAAGTCTAGAAAATGTTTCTAACTGCTGCACTACGGCATGTGTGCTATGTACAGTCTGTTGGTTCACAGACATGAAAGCTACCTGATCTTACTAGAACTTCCAGGGTTGTTTTTCTATGCTGTTTGTCTGTAGTGTAAAAACTCAGCTGCTTTATTTGCTTAACCAGTAAGTTTTCAGTAAGTTATTTATCATTCAACTGTAGATTGAGAATTTAATGGATTTGTCCAGCTTATGTGGTGCAGGGAAGAAGGGGAACACTTTGCTTTTAAATACGATGGTGTGTTTTTACTTACGATGAGCACAGCAATCATAAAAGATTATTTAGGCTGCCTGTAGCATGAGCAGGTGCTGTGTGAGACTTTGTTGTTCTACTGCTATGTACAGATTGTAGCTTATGATATTGTTGGTTTTGTTGTAGATGTGTTTCTCATAGTGAGCTGACACCTGTGTCAAATTGTTACGAGATTTTGTAGTATGCCCAAATGAGAAATAGGAGAAGATTGTTTTGTTTTGTTTTTTTTTTTAAAGGCAAGTACTGCAGAGAATAGAGCAAATTAGTACTTTGGTGATTGCTTTGCTTTAACTCTGCTTTACCTTGCCTAGAATGGAATTTCCCATTAACCTATTCCATTGTAAATGGAGAGAGAATCAATATCTTTAAGAACAGGCTGTATTTATTTGTTATTATCTCCATTCATATTATCTCCATCCCTGCTATTTATGTCATTCTTTTTTTTCCCCCTTTACATTTTTTTCTTATTTATTTTTTTATTTCAGTAAGTAAATTTTAATTTTTTTTCAGCAAGCTGAAGTGAATTTGCTTCTTAGCAATAACACTGGTTCTTTGGACGTCCTGAAAGGCTGGTAATCATAAATAATGGCACTGCTGGGACTACAGGGAAAGGCTACTGTAGATATTTGCATCATGGTCAAAGTTAAATCTGTATAAGTTTGGTAGCTGGAGAATGGAGATTATGGAAGCATTATAGGCTTAAATAATGCTTTATGCTTTCGATGTTCATGATACAAAGGTATGTTTTGAAGTAATACTTGCTTCCAATCCAAATTACCCCCATACCAAATTTCTTGCTCCTGTGCTGAATTTTTACACAAGAAAATGTTGGGGTTGAAGTTAGTGAAGAGCATTTCCTGAACTGTAGCTCTCCCTAAAACATAAAAGCACACAAGGAGATGAAGAAAAGCTTTGTCTTTATGAACTTTATAAGCCTCTTTTTGTTTGGCTTGATGTGTTTGATCTGTAAAAGGAAAAGTGAAATAAGATTTGCTGAATCAGTGAGTGGAGGTGAAGGTGGGCAGAGGAGGAAGAGGTTGAGGGTTTCTGTTGAGAATGCCCGTGCTCCAGTTGTGATCGTTGGGGAGCAGTTAAACAGAAGCTGGTCACCACGATGTAACCCAGTTTCTTGGATGGGCTTCCGAGTGGAAAGCTTCTTGAGGTTGCTGGAGATAACAAGAGACAAGTACTGCACATTGTATTCAGTACTTAAGGATTGAGTTTTGCAGCAGTAGAGAAGGGTTAGTGAGCATCAGAAGGTATGTTTGATCTTACATTTCTCTTTTTCTTTGCTCCATGCTTACGGACATACTGTTTGGGATAGGAACTAAGGGTCTGCTTCCTTCTCAGGCACTGCATCTCTGGAGGTCTTACTCCTTTAATTCTGAGTGAAGCACTGGGATATGCCAGGAGGAAAATCCTGGCAGCCAGCCTTTCCCTGGGGAGGATGTGATAGGTAGTGGGAATGTGAATCCTTGTAAGCTTTAATTGACCTCAGGCAAACTTAGTAACAGAAGAGGGGAGCAGAAAGACTTAAGTGAGTTCGGCCATGCTGAAGATTCATGGGGGAAGGCTGGGGCTGTGTGAGCCTTTGGAGATGGGTCTGTGCTGGAGGGATTGAGTGAAATCACACTGATTATATTACTAATTTTAATCATGACTTAAATCAGCAAGCAGGAAATCCTGATTAAATAATTGTTTTTAATTTTATTTTGCATTTGTGCTAAATTATTTTTCCTAAAGAAAAGTTGATTCTAATTGGTCTAATTTGATCATGCCTCTTGCTAGGCAGGAGGGTGGTATGCATCTATATGCATTTATTTAAGTAGTCATGCAGCTTAAATTCTTAGTGTTTAAGAAACATAATTCCCCATGCTGTAGACAGCTTTTAGCCAACTGTATTAGCTAAGTAAAATGAATCCTAATTGTGCTAGATACAGAAGAAGAAACAAATATATCCAAATATGTTCTGCATTTAAACAAGATTAAGTAGAATTAATTGTCTGTAGCTTGTGAAATGAGTCAGTTATTTCTGGTCCCAGCACCTTGTGAGATTCAGAGTTAAGAGTGCAAATCCAGTCACCATTCCTTCTTGTTCGTCATCTGGAAAAGAAAGCCAGGCTCTCCTGCTTTCTGAGTTCTCAGTTGCTTTTTAGCAGTTCTGAGTGAACCAACTGTTGGAGTGGTTGGACAGACAAAAATGGCAGAAGGCAGTTGCTGGCCAAAGTTGATTGACTCCTTAAGAGCTCCAGGTCAGGCAGCTTGATGTGGTGGCTTCCAGTGATGTGGTGCTTGGCTGCCAGCAGAGCATTGAAGTTTATATCATTTGAATGTATTTTTCCCTCATATGAATTTAATGTATTATAAACTTTAAGCCTCATCATAGATTCTTAATAACTCTAAATTTAGCTTAACTGTTTAGCACTAGAGAGTATTTTTAAAATACACAAATAAGAACAATTACCCACCCTGTGCTCAAAAGGCCTCTTTAGCTTTAGCTGGAGAGGCTCTGAGGCAAACAAGTGTCCTCCAAGGATTTGGAGGGAAAGGTGGGAGTTGTTGGATGATTACACAATTGTGACGGGAATCTGGTCGCTTAGGAATGGGAAACTTAATTTACTGGAGCTTTTACATGAAACTGAATGTCAGGGAGAAGACTGATACTCCCTGGGACCGCCTCTGCTTGTTGAGAGGTGGCAGCAGGAGTATTAAGCAATGTATCTTGCCTTATCCTATCTGCAGTTTTAAGTGGGTGGAAACTTAAAGGCCATGGTGCTTTCTTCATAATGTCCATAAGAACAAAGCACTCTGCACTTTTAAAGATATGAAGATGGTAGGAAACTCCAGAGTGGCTTTTACAGGAAATGAAGCCTGACTGTAATTACTTGGAAATTGGCGAGTACCGGATTCACTGGCTTCGGGCTTCTAATACAGCTGTACCCATACAAGAAAAGGAAGAAAAGTAACTTTTTTTGAGGAATATCAGGAAATCTTGATGCTTTTAGAAAAGTGCATTGTATCATGTCACTTACATGCAACCTTGTAGATACTGAACTAATTTTATGATTGTACCTTGGGGTCAAATAATATATATGATTTAAGCACTATGTCCTGCAGCTGTAGCTTCTGGTGGATTGCAAAATGTATATTTTTAAATATTTTTTTTTTAATGCAAGTAATAGAACCTCTGAACTATAGGCGTAAGGGTGACAAGTTGGAAAGTAATGCTAAATATACAAATGAATATTTAAGTTGCTCTTCATAACTCCTGTAAGTCTGAAAGAATATAGTTTTGATCCTGGTCATCTTGGTGAGTCTGTTGTGATGTCCTTGGGATCAAGCAGATTTAGCAGCTGAGGTTTCCCATTTCTCTTCACCACTGAACTCTTGGAGCTCCTGATTCTATGGAGACAAACTCAGATGATGATAGAAGTAGCATTTCTGGTACTTTTTCTTCCACTCCTGTGGCCTACACTCATCAGGCATGTACACAGCATACTTATTTGTTGTTTGTGCTGCATTCTCATAGGTCCCGTGGTTTTGTTCTAAATTTTGAAGCTGTACTACAGCCAATGTTTTTTTTTCCTTTGGTGCCTTGATACTTTCTTTCTAGCTATTCGGGGCCTAAGGGCCCCAAGGTTTCAGTCGTTGCTATTTCTTAGCGTATTCCTACTAAAAGTGATGAAAGAAGTAGTGTCCTTTAAAAAGTTGATATTTTCATTATAAAGAAATTGAAAATAAGACCCACACATTATTAATGGTATTCTCTTTAACATCAACAGTAAGGTTAAATTGATATAGACAGAATTAAAATATGTTTATTTGTTTACACAGGACAACTGTTTGGTTGACACTTGTATCTTTCAGCAAGCTTTATATTTTTCCAAGTGGTATCATTGTGAAGAGTAGCTGTAATTGGGCATAAAAGATTGACTTTGAAATAGCTTTGGGTTTTTTTCTTTTACAAATAATATCCTAGTTCATGCAGGAAAACATTTCACAGGTATTTTGCTGGAGGTCTTAATTTATTGGCAAATTCTTTCAGTCTTGATGGGTAATGATCTGTTTTCAACAGTTCTGTTAAGTTGTATTGAAAGATGTACCAGAAGTTTTGCAACTTTTCTTTTTGTGTTATCTTTTCATAACTTTCCTCTCAGCTGTCTTTTGCCTTCTTTTTAAATAAGAGCTCTTGTCTGAAAAGGAGTGGCAGAAATATTTGATGACAATTAAACCTGCATTTGATGCCCTTTGAATGAGATTTTATAGTCTGTAGAAGATGATCACACTTTGTCTTCAGATCTGGTATTTAGAACATACTCTGGTCAACATCATATGCAGTTCATTGAAGGAACACATTTCTTTTCCTTTATGTTCAGCGTTATGCATACTGCTGTATGATGTTCATTCTTCAGGATAATTTTTGTTGGAATAATCACATTAAAATGCCACATATGTCAATGTCAGTCATAGCTTATTTGTAATACCTTGTTTTCTATAGGGACCGATAAATTTTAAGATCATTCTGAAGACCATAAAATTACAACTTGGGTTTTCTGATCATCTGGTCCTTTCTTGCTGCATCAAGGTTTTATCTATTTATTTTTGGTGGACACAGTGTTTCTTCTCCATGCTTCATTATAGCTAAGGTATATCTGGGAACCTGTCCTGCTTCCCTTTCCCAGCTTTTTATACCCCAGTGTGTTCCCTTCAGCAGCCAGGGGAAAACTTAGATTGTGATGAGAAGAGTGGTGGTGGTCCAGGTGGTGTAATTATCTTCATAAGGTAATTTTTTTTGCTTTAGTTGTGGTGATACAGATTATTAAGGGGAGTTTTATTGTTATTAGTCACTGGTGGTTTTGTTTCTTTTACAAGTCAGTTGTTCCCTGAGCCAGCTGTTGTTTGGGGCTGGTTGCTGTGTCTTTGAGGATTTAGAAACTTTTTGCTTATTAGAGTTACATTTTAGTTTCAGTACTGTTGACAGTACTGAACTATGGTAAAAGGCTATCTTCCAAGCTTTCTACAAGCTTTAACTTTGAATAAAGCGGAGTAATTGTTTTTGTAGTCCCTTTGCATTTAGTATTATGAAGGGCCATTTTGATATTGGAATTTTGATATTTTAAAGATACTATAGGATACAAGTAGAAGCAATTCATGGGGATGCAGAGTTAGTACTTTTAAATGAGATACAAGAAGCAGGTTTTGCTATGTGTGTTTTAGTCTCAGCATGTATCACTTTTTGTGAAGTTCATTGCCTATTTAATTTACCTCTACTTGTATGATCAGGTGGCGTATTACCTCTTTCTAATTTAATTGTATTAATGATTGTGATACTAATAATGCCTAAGAGGGGTAACACCAGTATTCAAACCACAAAAGGCAAATGTCATGGTCTTTGCTTCTTATTTCTCTTTTTTTTTTTTTTTTTTTCTTTTTTCAGTTCCTAGCTTTGTATATGCAGTCATGTCTAGAATGCCTGCATGGTTAGTATTAAGGAAGAGGAAATTTTATGTATCAAGTATGCACACACATCTATATATGTCCCTGCCCATGCAGCAGGGGAGTTGGAACTAGATGATCTTTAAGGTCCCTTCCAATCCTAACTGTTCTAGAAGTCTATATACACAAAATATGTGTGTGATGATGAGCTGTCTCACTGGTCATTAGGAATACTGATGTTGTTGTTAGGGTCCCCCACACCTCATAGCACTCTCATAATCAAGCTTATTAAAAAAATCAGCTACTACTTAATTCCTATTTTCTCTTATTACATAGTGCTTAACAATTTCTCTCATTTTTTCAAATGTCATTTTTTAAACCTGCTGATGAATATTGCAGGTAATACGGAGTTTGACTGTTAAATTTTTAAATCGTGGATTTTGCCATCTCTTCGGTTTTAGCTTTATATATTGCTGGTTAATTTTAAACAGAAGAGTAAGAACATGCAGAGTTCACAAAAAAGTCTGGTTGTGTATTGAAGTATATATTAATATTATATTTCTTGTATTTTTCTCCTGAGTTGTTATACTTGAACATATATCTTGATTTGGCAATGAAATATTCCAGTTATGCAGCAAAATAATTTCCAGTAAATGACCTTAATAGTGATGTTTCTATTTTTTTTCCTCCTGTGTCCTGTGATTGAAAGCTGACCTGATTTGTTCTACTGGCTAAATCACAACGTGCTGTTCTCTCTGAGCCTTGCACTTGTTTTTCTCTCCTAGAGAAGTGCAAACAACAGGCACCAATCTCTGCCAGTGTCTGACACCACCTTCCTGCTGTTTTCCTTAAATCTTTTTTTCCAAGTTTATTTGAACAAAAAAAAAACAAACCAAAAGCCTCCTTTTTTTTTTTTTTTTTTTCTTGTGGTTTTGAAATTCCATCTTTCTAAGGGAAATGAGTGATGGGGCAGCAGTACCAGTGACCAGAAGTTGCACATTGGGGTGGTGTGTTGCCATCCAAATGGCTCTTTGGGTGGGGTTTGCTCTCTCCTAGACCAGGTCTCTGAACCTTGCTTCTTCCCACTGCTGGTTTTCTTTCCTCACTGGTGCTGGGCCACGAGGGAGACCTCCAGTCTCATCCCACTCTTCCACTTCCATTCTGGTTCTCTAAACTGTTGTTTTCCCTCTATAATTGTGGTCCCCCTGCTCGGCCTTCGTTTGTGCACACTGTTGATTTTGCTGCAAGGCAAGTAATATTTTCTGGAGGGAGCAGGTAGTGAGGTAGAAGCAGGAACCTTCTGCACATTGGGGCATCGACTGCCTGCTCTCAGCCAGAGGTAGGTTGGCGACACACTTTTGCAAGGGTGTATCTGGGAGTCTCTCCTGCCCTGTCCTGGCATGGGGCCTCTCATGCTGGGGAGGCAGCAATGGTGTTGAGTGCTTCCTGTGGTTAGTTCGCAGCCACAGGTGCCTCTGTCAAGAAAGGATGGAGAGGAATGTTGGTTTACCTTGGGTGTCAAAATTCTGCTTGACCACCAGTTACCACTTGAGATGAGGTCAAATTTGGTATGCCTGCCTTTTCTAACTGGTGGAGGAAAGCCTAGCCTGGTTCAGCATCCTCTGGGTCCTTTATAGATGCATTGGCAGATTTATTCTGATTAAAAAAAAATATTCAACTTGGTCAGTTTGGTGTTGTTTTACCCCCAAAGTCAGGAGTGTGGAAGCAGTCATGTTAAATACATGTGTTAAATGCATCTCAGTGTGTCAACTATTGAGGTCTCCTGCTACCTCTGTGTAGCACTTGCTGTTCTTTCGCTCTGCATTTATGTTACAAAATTTTATTCACATGATCACAGAATTTGTTCCATGAAGTCTCATCTTTGCTTAGCCTGCAAGATGGGCAGTTCTCAGGAAGAGAGAGAAGAGTTCAAAATAAGAAGAATGCTGTCTTTCTTTTAAAACTTGAATGAAAGTGATATTATAGCAGAAAAGAAAGCTGGTTTAAAATTAGGCAGTGTGTGCTGGGTAGGAGAAATGGATATAATGCAGATCTCTTTAATGATAATGCTGAGCAACACTAAAACTGAATTTTTGACAAATGATTACATAGGATGTTTCTTTGTGAGCTGGGTGGTGCTCCAGTTTTTACAGTGTTCAGTACACAGAGTTGCATCTGAATTTAATGTAAATGGTTGGTACCAACAGGCTTTGTAGCTCTGTTGCAAGAAGAATGAGTACACAGGTTAAATTTTTTTTTCCTCGTAGCCCTAAACTTGCTTTTTCACTGATTCATGTTTGTTTTCATACAGGTCTCATTTTTTCCCTATCTGTACAAGGGGAGCAGCGCTGGGAAAATGTGGTTGTAGTCACTAACACGTCAGCTTTGTGTGTGTGTGTGTGATATCTATTTTGAGCCATATTCTGTGAGGCTCTTTGAGGAAATGAGTTTCTTCCCCTATTCAGTGAAGCTGGGATTGTCAGTTTAGAGGCTGCTGGTTGAGTTGTAAATTAAAGAGAACTTCCACAAAAACCCAAGGAATGGTATCAGGTTGTCTGATTCTTTGAGGACCACGTAGCTTCTAGGCAGGGTGTCTACAGAAGAAAAGCAGTGAGCCATCTGACACGTTGTATGGCCCTGCTCAGCACAGAGGGCAGGGTGCTCATTGCAGGAGTTGGTGGTGTGGTGGTTCCTCATGGATCCTGTGATTCTACAATCTGAGTTTTTTCATGTAAGTGTTCTTTGTTTCAATTTTTAGTATTTCCTATGCTTTGTGTGCCAGACAGTTATTTTGGAAGGAAGAAACCGACAGTATTATTCGAGGTTAATAATTTTTTTTTCATAAAATGCTATAGTTCAAGAACCAAAATAGTTCATGATTCTTGTGGTTATAGTTAGAGGGGAATTGGCTGTCCCAGTTTAATCTTAGAGGTGTAATAAGTTTTTTTGCATGTTTGACATTAAACTGTGGCCTCTTATGTAAGTGTATGGGGGTTGAAGTTATAGTCAACCATCATGTTGTGAGTGAGATATATTCACATATTTTGAAAGACTTAGTATTTTTTTATTCAATTTCTCACTTGCAGTGTGTAATGGTGAGAACAATATAGGTTAGGAGTGATGTACCAAGATCCAGGGAACACAGCACTTCCCTTGGCCTTGATGCACTGGGGGGATTTTGAAGATCATGAGGGCAGAAATGGCAGTAGGAGCTTCGGAAGTAAGGAGATTAGGAAGTTCAGGGAATTAACAACTGAAACACACTCCTATTGACACAAATAGTTTTCAAATGCCAAATGACTAGTATTGTAACTCAGAAAAATAATACACATTTATTCCACAAAATTAGTGTTTTTTGGGGGGGGCTGCCTTTCTATCCTATAGGCAATTTCCAGGGAAATTTCTCTGAGGAAAAGGTGCACAATTTATAGTTGTTCCTTTGTGGTTTACTTCTGAGGAGTGAGGGTAAGAACCAAACACTCTGGGAAGAGGAATTGCTCGCTCTCTTCCTGCGTGGTGGTTGACCTCTGCTTTCAACTTCCTTTTCAGTCCTTTCTTAGATAGCAGAAACTACTGTTTATTTTTGATACGTGGAAAAGGCCTCTGCCATTTTAAATTCTTGCAGAACAGCCATTTCGTATACTCGAGTATTTAGAGCTCCCAGTTCATTTCCTTGCAACTGAATGCAGCAAATGAAATTTCTGTATTTCTGTAGGTAGATGTTTCTTCTTCAGTACTGCTCTAGGCTTTTAGTGCTTTTCAGCACAGAAATAGATAGATGGAAAGTAGAGAGCTTTTGTTCAAAGTGCAATGCACTTTTGAGAATATCATAAAACTGGTGTTACCTTGTGTGTGACTCGTTAGTCTGCATTGCCAACAAGTGACCCACAAACTTGCAGTGTGCTTCTCTCTGCTTGCTACCTCTTCCCTAAGGGTTAAGGCAGCATCTGGTTTTTCAGCAAATGAAGCCTAAATGGGCAGATTCTGCTTCTCTCTTTCTGTTTGGATACCTTTTACGGAGCTGTCTGGAAGCAACAGTATTTGCTACAGATTCCTCTGAGTGGAGATGAGAATAGAGCTGGTAGAGGTAGGCAGGCAGCACATCACATGCATGTGTGCAGCCCAGGCTGCATTGTTGTTTTTTTTTTTTCTCTCTTGACATGATGTTGTGTTGGGAAGCAGGTGTTTGCTGCCTAGGAAGACAGTCTTCTAGTGTTCCTGCCATAGATGTCTTGTGTGGTTTGGCCAAGACATTAGGTGTTTTCCGTGAAATATAAATGGGCTTTTCTACCTTACAGCAGGGGTTGTAAGCATAGACTTCCTTTCTCTGTATTGTATATTTGTTTATTGATTGTAGTAGTAGTACAGCATGAACAGCAATACTGATACTGCCCTATGAGACACTAACAAGGACTTTTTTTCTTCTGATCGACTGAGTAGTCAAATCCAGTAGACTAAAGGAACCTGAAAGGTTGCTATCGTATTTCTTGTCTTCTAACTTGGTAGTGTACAATCATAAAGCAATGCACTTGGTGTGGTGTTTCCTTAGCCAGAACATTGTTCTTAACTTTGAAGAAAGAAAAGTTACTGCTTTTGAGTTTACAGCTGTGTCACAGATCTTCCCTTTTCAGGACAAAGCTGCGTGGACCCTAGATGTGATTGTTTAGGGCTTTACAGGAGACTTCAGAATGTTAGTATCACATTTATGCATGCACGGACTAAAGTGGTCAGAAATGACAAGAAGCATCAGGAGGATGTGTTAGTTGGCTATCCAGTTGTTTCCAGAACTGAGTTACCTTGACCAAAACTTTATTAAAAGCACTTTAAATGAGTGCTTTGTATTTCTGATTATTCTTTCACCGTAGCAGATGTTCAAATCAGATGCTGTCATTAAAAAAGTTTTACTGAAGATGTGTTCAGTTTTCAGTATCTTTGTTCTAAATGGACTAAGTGCTCAGAGTAGTACTTTAGGTGGTGAGAATCAACTAGTCAATAGATGTGCTCTTGGGTATTGCTGTCTTTAGCTGTGGAGAGTCCAAAATAGTCAGTGAAGACTAGGTTAACAAACCTACTTGTTTCTTTGAAATGTTATGGTTCTGCCACTTTGCCATTATATAGTTTGAAGTTGGTGGTGTTGAAAAGCCGTGAAAACCTTTAGAATCATAGAATTATTAAGTTTGGAAAGGCCCTCTAAGATCATCAAGTCCCAATCTTCTGCCAAATCAGAACCTACTCTTGTATTGCTGTTGATAGTTGAGAATAATCTAGAGAAAAACCACGAGTAATACAGGCTTTTAAAAAAGAAGAAAATACAACACTTGGGATTACACAGTGACAAGTTTCAAAGGAATGGATGGATACCATTCCTTGTAAAAAACAATTTCAGGATCTCACCATCTAGTTTCTGTATGTTCAGGGTGTTGACGGCTTTGTCAGGCTCATTCTGCATATGGTGGTGTAGCCAGCAACTGAGGCAATCTGGTTTTAGTAGCTTGGTTATTATTTAACATCTTAGTTGTGTGAGTTCAGAATAAGTCTTTTTAACTACAACATTTACAGTATTATTAACTGATAGTACTTTTCTGTGAAGTATTTTTGTAGTGGCTTTTCAGTTTTATTGATAATAGGAGGGGCGTTTTGCACTTCTAGGTTTCGACTGAGGAAGTACTCTGATCTCACCTAACTCAGTATTTTTTTAAGACCATAGAAAGGATTACTGGACATGGAAAGGGATTTGACATGTGGGGAATTCTTCTTCCAAGTGGTTTGTTTTGCTCTTGGGCTCTGCAGATATTTCTGTTACTATGCCCATGAACTGGTCTGTTGAATTTAGTTTTTGTCTAGTTGAGGTGTGTGTAAGAGAAAACATGGCCATGCCAGTGTCCAAATTGTAGCCTATTTACTGGTGTTGATGGGTCGTGATTCCAAGATTAACAGCTTTCAGGACACAAATAATAAACTGCATGTTCCTTTTTTTGTCATTTTTTTTTCTTCATCACACTAAATGTTGTTCAACAGACTCAGGAAGGACCTTGTCGTGGTTCTGTTGCTCATAGCAGTACTTGCTATGCTAACGCTTCCTGTACATGGTACACATGAAGTTTTAGTATCTGTTTGAGAAATGGATTGATAGATGCCATGTTGAATGTTCTATGCTATATCTTGTACTCTCATTATTAATTATTCTATGCTTTCCCACTCCTGTCATTACTATGAAAAAAAACACTGCAAAAACAGTGACATAATTTCTGGGTAAAGATGGGAAAAGTATTGATCTGTGAAGATTTCCTTCAGGAAAAGAAAAGTCTGGCTAAAACCCTGCCTGTTTCATGAATAATGAGCAGAATTGGAATGAGACACATCATGTCACTGTTTCAGTGAATACCACAAAAAAAGCTTCAGTAGGTTTCAGACCATCACCACCATTAATTGGTAGACTTCAGACTTGAAAGCTGTCATAGACATCCATGTTATAGTTTCTCAGGTTTGGGATATAATTTTTAAGGTACTCAGTCAGATGTTTTTTTCTTTCTTGTCAGGTCTTTCTGTTGCTTATGTTTGTGTTTATCTTTCTTAGATACTGCAATTGTTCTTAGGTACTGTGCTGCATTGCAAACAGGTTGCCTTTACACCTGTGCAATAGGTTTTTTTTTTGTCTGTGGCATTGAAAGAAAATGCAGTCACTGATGTGCAATGTATGTGGAATATGCTGTCACTCAGAAATAAGAACTCTTGAATACTTCAAGGGGAGCAGTGCGTGGCTCTTGAGTCATGTGTGGCTTTCAGGAAATTCAGTTGTACTTCCAAGTAGTAGGAGTGGTACAGGGACATCACTGGCTTGCTTTGGACATCATTGTGTGCCTTGTTCAGCCCCAGTTACAATAGAACAGATCCTTGGGGAGCTATTGTCCTCTCTGTTTAATGAATTTCTCCCCGAACTCCGAATGAGCCATTCTGTGTTGCCAGGCTTGTGGCACATACCCATGTGCATGAGTATGTGTGTATTTTGTAGGTTTGTGGCCAAATAAAGGCATTGGCAGGCAACTATCGTGGTAGCCTCTGCTGCCTACAGCCACCTGATGAGGCACATCAAGGGATCCTTGGAGTAGGGTGCTTAGCTGAAAGGTAGAGGGAATTAAATACTCTTCAGTTGTTACCCACAAATGTCTCCTAGCCCATCTGGAGTTGGCCCAGGTGGTTTATTCATAAGTCTGTCTTCAAGGTGTTAGCAGAGGTTCCCTTAGGAACATGTTTCTCTGTAATTCACTCTTCCTTTCCAGGCTGTTGACCAGACAATTGAAGTCCAAAAACTGGCAGCACAGATGAAATCTAGATAACATTACAGGTTTTTTAGTGTTAAAGAATTGAGTTCTGTTGTAGAATGATTTGCAGAAAGTTACTTATCCAGTAGCTGAAGTTTTCTTTGTTTAGGTCAAGTTTCTGGACTGATGAACTACTGGGAAAAGTGAAATAAACAACATTCAAACAGCATTTTAAAAAACTTAACTACAGTAATTAAAAAAACCTTTGAAAAATACTTCCAAAAAGAAATAGACTGCATCTTAGGTAAAGAAAGGACACAGAAAATACTTCCCTGTTATTTCAGCACCAGAAGAACTTATGTTGAATGATAGAGTCCAGGTAACCCAACATCCTATCCAAAATTCACTTCCTTGTCAGCTCTTTAGTTCATGGGAAATAATAGGTCAGAAGTTGTTCTGTTGTGCTTTTTCTTTTTCTGTCCATCAGAAAAAAAACTTACTTCCCTTTTTATTTTAACTAATTTGCATCCAGCAATCCTATATTCATGTCTGCCTGCTAATTATCCAGCTTTTGCTCTCCTTTCTTTCACTCCCCAGCTTCCTGTAAGCAGTAGTCACTTTTCACTTGCCTGCATCCCTCTGCCCATTCTTTTGAACAAAGTCTTTCTCATTTTAAGAGGATCACTTTCTGAAATAAATCTCTCTTTAGGTTATGTCATGCTTTTTGACAGTAACGAGCTCTGTGTTATTTTCCCCACTACCCTCCCAGGGGGAGATGAAGAAAGGAATAAAAGAGAGAGACTTCAAGGTTGGAAGAAAAAACTCACATAGGTTTAATGATGTAGTAATAGCAAACTACAAATGTATGTACAAATATGGAAAGATGGAGTTCTCCCTCCTCAGTTGGTAATTACTTACCAATGGGAGAAGTCCCACACTGGACTGGGCAGTAGTTGGGGTGCCCAAGTCCAGGGTCTCAGTGACAGTTCTCAGCAGCCTTAGAGCACCTGGCTGGTCCTTCTTGGGAAGGCAGAGGGTGACCTGGTGAATGGTGGTGTTCTCCAGTGAGGGGATGAGGAACAGCAGCAGACAGGCCTTGCCCGAGCCAGAGAAGCCACCTGGGGCTCTTGGGAGCCATTTTATACTGAGCACCATGGGAAGGAACACTGTGATTGGTCCGTTTGGGTCACCTGACCCATCCTCTCCTCCCATTGGCTCAGCTGCTCACTGTTACAACCACCATGGTAACGGGATGCTGGTGGGTACCAGGCAGGGCTCTTCTATCTGCTCCTCTCAAACCAGGATGGGTTATTAGAAAAAGGGTTTTGAGCTCAGTTAGGCACCCTAGCAGTTGTATGGAGTATGGTTTTTTTTTAGGAAACAGAAGTGCCTGAGTGCTTTAGGAAGCAGAGTGCCAGAAGTGCCTGAGAAATACTGGTTTTATGCTTTTTTTAAGTGTTGTCTGCTTTAGTGTTACTGGCTCAGGTGCTGAGAAATGTTGCATTTTCACTGTACATTTAAAATGACTCTTGATTAATTAAATGGATTCTGTTATTTCCTGACCCTGGGTTTAGATATGCCTCTCTCTCGTTAGGAATTTCTTAACACTTAAGTTCTTTAAAAAATGCTAGTTTAACTTGAACTACAGGATATATTTCCCCCCTTTTCTGTTGCATCTACTGTGGCTTTTTCACTTCAGCTACAGTGAAGTATTTCAAACTTGAATGCAGTACCCTGAACTTTTTCATACTACCTGTTGTTTGGAGGTTATAGAACCAATGAAGTCCCCTATAAAGTAAGTTAATCCCATTCATTGGAAAGCCAGCGATTTATAGCATTTCTAAACTTGCAGGTTAAGCTCTGTTATGTTCAGTCTGTAGCTGTTGTTTCTGTTAAGTATTTTGGAAGAGCTGGAAAGCTGGGACCTCGGTAAACAGTGTGCTCTTGGCTTTCGTTGTGTTGTTAGAAGGTAAGTATAGTTTTGGGATTTTTATAGTTTGCTTTACTTAAAGTCTCAAAGATCTTATACTGCTGTCTGCCCTGTTGAATACGGATTTAGGTTGAGTGGGACCTTCCCTGACTTCTGAGGCCACAGTACTGTGTGTGACCTCGGGATTGTGATTCACGTTGGAGGGTAATGCTCCCAGAAGTTTCTGTGGCTTTGCTGTTATCTTGGCATTGAACTCTTATCAAATTACTGCTGCTCAGCTTTCTGCCAGCGTACTAGCACCTCAACTTGTTTTCTTAGCACATTAGTAGTTTTCAAGGCTGTTTCCAATTCTGTGATTTCCCAAACATACTGTGGAAGAAAGACTATTCAAAACATGTTTTAGCAACAAAGGTCAGCTTTGTGGGGATTTTTTCAATTAATTTCTCAGTCTCACAGCATAAATGTTCTGTTTTAAATGAGATAGGTGTCATTTTTTCTAATTCAAAAATCAAGAAATTTATATCTACTCCTGTCATGGTGTAACCCCAGCCAGCAACTAACCACCACAACAACCACCACTGCCCTTGGAAGGCAGGTGTTCCACCATTTCTTGGATAGCAGGGCTCTATCACACTTTGGAAGACAAACACTGTCACTTCAAATGTTCCCCGCATTCCTCCTTTTTCCTCCAGCTTTATGTACTGAACATGACATTATATGGTATTATATGACCCCTTTGGTCCGTCCTGGCCATGTTCCTTCCCACCTGCTTGTGCACCCACACACTAGCAAGGCATGGGAAGTTGGAAAGTTCTTGATTTCTTAACAACTGCTAAAACCATAAATAGATAGTCAACATTCTTCTGAATCTCAAACATAGCACTGTTATAGCTACTAAGAAGAAAATAAGCTCTGTCCCATCCGAAACCAGGACAGCTTCATGGAGTTTGATCTCCCACTGTGTTTTGGTTTGCCATGCTTTTTCACTTTATCAGATGTGTGTTTTAAACGCATGTTCCTTCACTGACAGCTTGTTCTGGGTTGCTTTATTCCTCATTGGCTTTATAAGTTATTGAAGCATATATAAAATATAAGTTGTAATAAATAGGAAGTTTTACTATTGATAGGATGGGACCTTGAACAACGTGGCAGTGATTTGCTAGCATTTACCTAAGCACAAAATAGTTTGTTACCAAATAGGTTGTTTTCTTGGAGGCAGAAATGTTAGCTTTGTTAGAATGAAAAAGGTCTTTCTGGTTGGTTCTGAAAAGTCCAGAGTTTCAGAAGGAAATAAGAGAAGAATGAAGTTGCATGGTTTGATTTGTTGCTTTTATTCCAAATAAGAGTAAAAGGAAATATATGTGAATGCAGACAAAATGCATCTTTATGTTGGTGAAAGAAGAAAAGGAAAGTAGTTATGTGTTTTGTTTTGGTTTTTTTTTATAGTTTGTTTTGCACTTGATATTTAAAACTTTGCTTTTATCTGCTGATACATATGTATTCTAGAATGAAAAGAGCTGTCATACTCAACTGTTATGAATTTAAATTATTAGAGCATTAACATAGTGGGTTAAATGAATATTTAGGATATATCAAATTAAAATAAACAGTTGAGGACTTTAGGGGTTACATTGAGATGCTGTTAAACAGTGTTTTCTGTACTTGGAATAGTTGCCATGCCTAAAAATTAGTGCTCATAATTTTAAATTTTTTTTGATACCTTTAAAGGAATAGTGTTTTGTTTTTTTTTTTCTTTAAGTGAGGGGGGAGAATAAAGATGCTCTCCGGGCTGATTTTCTTGCAGTTTGAAATGTATACCCTTTCTTGTCCTTTCTTTTCCCACCCCTTGTCTTTTCAGCTGGATATTAGTTAGATTTGATGCTAAAGGATGCTATGGAGAGACTACATGGTGGTAATATTATCAACATTAGTGTGAAGTGTTACTAAAAAATTACTGAATGTAATTCTTGTACCGTATGTGTTAACATAAAATCTGAGTGACTACTGGGAGCACATCAGGAAATTCAACTTGTATTTGGGCTACTGTTGAACTATCATCTGCTCTTCTATAGCCAGAAGATGTATTTTACTTTGGCATTAAAAGTTATATGCCTATAAGTCTGTTAAAGAAATCAAATCAAACCATATGCCTTTCACTTAAGACAAAGGTGGTTTGTGCTGGCCTTGAATTCAGGAGAACTGGACCTCTGTAATCTGGAGGGTGGTTCTAAGTAGAATCTGGCTTCTGCATAATGAACTTTATTTTCAGTGTGGAAAGCTGGCAATGTGTAAAGTTGTGATCTTTCTTCATCTCAAGCTGTAATTGATTGCCAGATAACAAGAGTCCATTCAGAGTAATAAGAGAGTCAAAGATAAAGATTGTCTTGGAGCTTGATTCCATTTTTAGCAGAAAAGAAAACCATGTCTGATGTGTCAGCCTTTGTCTTTGGGTCTGCAACACTGCTCTGTAGTCTACCAGTGTTTGAGATAGAGGTCATACTACATGTGTATCCCAGAAGATTGTTTTAGGAGGTAAAGTCTTGCAGTTATAACTCTGATAAATGTTTTCTCCTGAAGTGTCAATTTTACTGAGGTATGAGCAAATATTTGATTAAATAACTACCTTTTGCAAGTATTTGTATATTTGGAGGTGTGGGGCCTTGGGATACGGATGTAGTTGGATTTTATTATTTTCTGATTACCATGTCTGAAAAATTCAAAATACCATGGATAATCCTCTGATTCCTTACATCTGTTTTGCTCAAGTAGAATATGGTCTAAATGATTATACTGAATGCCATGAAGAAGCTTTTATAAATTGCTTCTCTGAATTTATAACTTTGACTTTTGACATAACTCATTGCTTAACAAATTCTCAAATGAGTTTGGAGTTCTTTTCAAAAGACTTCTGGCAGAAAGTATCATTTTCAAGTCAAGGAGTCTGTATGGAAGATACCACCACTGCCAAAAAATGAAACAGCTAGATAGTGTTGGTAACATTTTTAAGAGATACTAGAAGCAGCATTCCAAAACCTGTGGCAGCTAGAAGAAATAAAGTCTTTTTTGGGGCTTGTTGTAAGTTTTGGATAATCTTCCAGGAGTTCTCTTTGGAACATAGTAAAAGTTTGAATGGCAGTGGGTGGTATCAATATCAGTCTTTCATTTAGCATAATTGTAAATTTGCTGTAAGTACTTGTGTAATGTGATTTTGTGATTCGAGTTAATAAGTTGGCTTTCAGGGGTAGGAATGAAGTTAGTTCAATTTGGAAGTCTGGGTATCTTTTCAAAACTAAATTATGTTCATCATGTGGGCAGCGAGGTGTTCCGTGAGCAGAAGCATTAATGAAGTCTGGTATTTTTAAAAAAAAATGTAATTTTTGCCCTTTACATCAAATTCTTAAGAGCTTACTGTACTTTTTAAAAGTAGGCAACTTGTGCTGAGAACTGAGGAACTGTACAGAACTAAATGTTCTTGAAAAAACATTTGTGTGTCTGTGAGTGAGTGGTGTATTTTAAATTACAGTATGTATGAGGAAGGGAAGTTAATTAGAACTTCCTGGGCATTACTCTGTGTTGAAAGAACATTTGAATCAACCTTTTCTGTCTTCTCCTACAGATCACAAGGACAGCAGGGTGTGTGTTGCTTTTTGGTTCTGGATATTTAATAACAATGAGAGAAAGGAAAAACCCCAACCATAACAACAAAAAAAGACTCCAGCAGAAATAATAAGAGAATACAGTGTGCTCATTAACATGTGTAGGCTCTAAAATTAAAATAGAAAAGGAGAAAAAAAGGAAGATTTTGTTTTATATGGGCTGTGGCCTACCCATCCACCTACTAAATTACTATTCTGATTGGTGAGGTACCCCAGGGGTGCTAATGTATTTAGTGCATTAGTATCTACATACAGTATGTGTAACCTGCAATAGCAGTTTTACTCTGCAGCATTTCAGATGACCCTTAGCTATGCACAGTGATTATTGCTTTCCCATATTTCATAAAACGAACAATATGGGATATGGTGGTATCTGTTCTGGTAATATACACATGGTTTGTACTGGATAGAATTATGTTGGCCATTTTAAGTAAGCTCCAAAGTTTTCTGAGTAGTGACTATCAAGTAGGTTAGTAAATCAAATTATTTGTAGTCCTGCTTCATTACCTGAGTTACTTTGGCAAAGTGAAAATGGTAATTTCAGAGTAGCATATACTTAAACACTTTACTGTTATGAAGCAAAATAGTAATTTAACCTTGTCTGACAAATCTTGTGTGATTAGTTGGTTATGCTTTTTCAGAGCAGTACTTTCCCATTAAGGTACAGATAAGATACATGCTAGGAAAGGCATGCTGTAAACATCTGGGTTTTGTTTGCTTTTTTTTTGTTTTCAATTAAAAAAAATACCTTTTTGCACAGTATGTAAATGTAAGGAATATCTTTTGTGCATATGAGAAGTGTGCAATTTGTCTTCAGAACTCTTGGAAGAGGTACACATGCACATTTTAGGAAGCAAGTGTTTGAAGAGCATTCTGTGTTTTTGAGCATTGTGCATACTTGTAGTGAAACAGTCTTTACCACAGACAGCTTACAATCTAAAATATGTAGAAATTGGAGGAATTTTTACCTGGCAAGTTCTGAAGTGGTTTTACTACTGATAAGCCAGCTGCAGGTTCAAAGTGAGTAATTCCCTTGCCTTGCTGGAAGAGACTTCCAGCTCTGTATGTGGCTGCATTTGGGTAACCCACCTCCAGAAACAAAGTGTGGTTTTTCTCAAGCTGCCGCTTGTGGTTTGATTTTTCAAGTCTCTGCCAACAACCCATTTCCCAAATGTCTCCTTCCCAACTGTTTTTCTCTTGATGTGGTTTTCTTCCATGGGGCTCTGTGGTAAAGGAGCAGTGACCCCACGCTCGCCATCATCTGCCTTCCCGTGGGAGCAAGGGCAGTTTGCATTAGCACAGCAGAGCCAGTGCTTTCCCTGCCTGAAGGGTTAGCTGCATGGCCAGGAGTGGCCAAAATGTGTGGTACAAAAAGGTCTATCTAGTTCTTGAGTGTTTGCAAGAAGATTTGTGAGATAGCTGGGAGTTGCTTGAGGAACTCTCATGTCATATTAATGGTGAGGGAAGCTATGCTGATGCCTTGCTTATCAGGATGCTTAGTTGATGGATAGAAGTTTAAAGGAGCACTTGAACTGCAAACTGTAGTTTTCATGGAAAGGGAATTCCAAAAGCTTTTTTTCGTAGCACTGTTTGAATATACTCCTTGGAGTCCTTTCTGAACTGCTGCGCTGTCCTGTGGGACTGAAAAGCATAAATGTGTTGTGAATTAGTTGGAAAAAAAAAAAAAAAAGGAAGCTATATCACTTAATGTGGTACTTGAGGGGTATGCTATTAAAATAATGCATGAAGACTTTGGCATTTATTATCTTACTTAAAATGAAACAGCTGAAATATTTCCAGTTGAAGATAAACAGAATGTTCAGGTAGTTGAAAAGATAAAAACAAAGAACTCAGTTTCTGTAAATGTGGAAGACTAAGTCATCTTTCAGACACATTAAATGGCTGTAAGTGATTTAAATACAAACTAGAAAGCTGCACATCATGTTGCAGTCTACCCATGTAGGCTGAGCTCATCAGAAACTCCTCTTGTTCTCCATTTCCTTCCACCTTCCTTTCCCTGCTGATGCCAGCAGCATGGCTTAACCCTGCTGAGCAGGGCTCTGCCCGAGACACCACCTGTGCCAGGTCTCTGTTACTCTTGGCTTCTTTCGGTATTGCTGATCCTGCTCCTTGCTTTACTGCCCTTTGAACCTTTCATTCCCTTGCATGTGTTGGGGACAGTGATCTACCTTCTGATTTTCCTGTTTTTTCCTATGATTCTGAATTTTTTTGTCTTGGATATTGGCATGTTGATAGCCTGAACAATTTAAATAGTATGGGGAAACAAGGGGATTGCCAAATTGGGAAGTTTTATGCTTGAAACTGTTTTGATCCAATCAGCTAGTTTTTAATCTATAAATAACTGCCTGCTTGGCATGTCATATGGTGCAGACTCTTACATGCCACTTAACATGTTATTCTTTGCACCAGAATTGACGGGGCTATTCTGACATGGAGAACTTGCCCCAGATTTTCTGGAATTTATTGAGTGCATTTCTTATAAATCCTTTCTTTTTATAGGCCAGTGATTTGTTTGGCTTATTTTTAAAATATTAGGGAGTACAATTAATTAATTTTTCTTTTTTAGGAGCAATGGATGAGCTTCACAGCCTGGACCCAAGAAGACAAGAATTGTTAGAGGCAAGATTTACAGGAGTAGTAAGTGGCAGCACTGGGAGTACTGGAAGTTGCAGTGTTGGAGCTAAAGTAAGTTCTAAGAGCAGTCATCCAGGTCCGCTGTCTTTGAAATTTATTTCATGCTTTCTCACTTGTGTATTGCCCATGTGTTTTACTTGCAAAAGTACTGTGTTGGAAGAGGCTCTCAGGAGAATCCTTGTTAGTCTGTTATTTTGCTTTGAGATAGAATTGTTTATCCTGAACCTGTCTATGACATGGACATCATATTTTCTGAAAAACACCGAAGAATGGGCTTATGCAGACTCTTTTCTGGTTTTGCTCTAGTGCACATGTGACCAGAAATGGAAGTTTTTTCCCAGTATTTAAGTGTAGTTGTTGCTTCTGCAGATGGCCAGCTATGTAGAGCTCGGCTTGAAATAGACACAGGGAGCTCAATATGACCTCTGTTTTTAAGATGAGACTTGTTTGAAGACTATGATATCTAGATTAACAAAGCCAAATTCAGCTTTTCCAGACATTGATATAAACTCCAACTACTTCCATCATGGATTTTTGACAGTGTGTCTGTTATTATCTAAACTGGGATTCAGCGTTGGAGGAAAAACCTTGTGAGCATGGCATAGCAGAGTTTAGTTACCTTCCTTGTGTCACATGCTACCCTTCAGTTGATATATCTCCAAAATAAATTTCCCTCTATTACAAATACTGTTCAATTTACTAACTTAAACTTCCAAGACTGATCTCTGCAATACTGTTGCTTAGCCAGGGGTACTCCTTTTGTGTAGCTGAATAGTTTTCACCTATTGTAGTGCTTAATAAACTGATGTTAAAAGATACCCTAATTTTTTTAGGCACATTTCCCCCACGACCAAAATACTTCTGAATTCTGTTTCCAAAGTGTTTGCAGTACCCTTGTGTTTGAAGTATTGTACACAGGCTTGGTTAGTATTTTTAACTTCCTGTTCCACATTTAATTACTAGTCTATATTACAGGACAAAATACTACCTGATAGCAGATGATGAAACATCTGGACATGTGTGGTGTATTGATGACAAGGTATAAAGAATTTAAGTGAGTGCATAGATATCTTGCATCATACCTTCTTAATTTGTTGAGTAACATGAAGGTAACTTTCACAAAGCTGTAAAAAAGGTGACCTAACATTTCTGTTACAACCATCTTAATGAAGGAGTGAGTTAAATGTCCAGGGGAAGGAATCAGGTTGGATAGATACAGTTTGGTTGATGCACTGTTGTTTTTTCTTTTTTTTTTTTTTAGTGCCTTCTAATTGTGACTGCAAAAATATATACTTGACATATTTTACAATTAAAATTAGATAGAAAGAAAGTCAATAACTTTAGCCCATCTTTGTTTCTTCCGTGGGTTCTCTAGTACTACTTCTGTAATTTATTAGCTTATTGTGACTGCTCAGGTAATTGCTTATAATTCAAATTACTATATATCCTTTTTCATTACTGGATTTGTAGTTCTTTTGTCTCCATTTAACTTTCAGTGTATTTATTGACCCTCCTATTAGTTTTTGATACATTTATGTTGGTCCCTTCCCTTATTACTAGTCTTTCTTCCTCAGAATCTGTCTACTGCTGTGTGTGTAATACATTTTCTTCTAAAGTCATTATCAAGTTTCTTGGGGTTCCTGTTTTTTTAAACTGTGATCCCTGTGAGTCGCTGCTTACCATTTCCATAAACCTCTTCAAGTCTTTTTTTGTTGCCTGTTATTCAGCTGATTTTGCTTTTAGCCAAATTACATTCCACTTCCAGGTTCTCAGTTTGTTCATCCCAATTAGCCAGGGACAAAAAGAAAATTAAAAGAGCTAATTTCCTTTTTCACTCTACCATGTAAACCATAAATTTCTTGTCCCTGACATATTCCAAGATCTGTTTGAACAGATAGATTTATCTCGTCCAGTTGTTTCCCAAATGGATAGCTGGATAAAGTATTGGATTTTTTTAAAGCTACCAAATGCTTTCATAATTGTTTGAAGAAGACAGTATGACCATTGTCTTCTGATTGATGCAAAACCTCGTTTAAGGCACTGTTCTTCTTATCTATGAACAGAAGTATTCCATAAATTATATTCAGAATACAGTGCTGTATCTCTCCTTTTTCCTGCCTAGTTTTAATTTGTTTTGTTTTGGGAGGCACAGATGTAGAGGGGATTAACCCTATCTCGTCCTGTGATTTATCCCACCATCAAAAAAAAAAAAACAAACCAAAAAAAAACCCCAAAAAACCCCCAAAATTGCCATTTTACAATGGCAATTATGTCAGGTTTTTTTGGGTTTTTTTTTTTTTTTTTCTGTCTAGGAATTAAACTGAGATGAATTCTTACTGATTGGGACTACTGCTTTGAAAACCTACCCATGTTAGTGGCTTGCTGAAGAGTTTTTTCCCTTTTGGGGCAGGAAAAAGCCCATATCCTCTTCAAGCCTTTTCAGTAAGCAATGGTAGAAATATAAATATAGGTTACTGAGGTTATTGTCTTAGCTGGCTTTGATACTGAGGCATCGGAAGGAATATCTATGTGTACAGGCATTTCTGTGCTAGAAACTGCCTTGGGCAGGAAGCACACATGGAAATTTTGTGGGCTTCTCCCTAAATTTAAGTTTAGAGAAGTTCTAGTTATTGAGAAGATGTCACAGAGCAGTACTGTCCTGCAAACTGATGCAGTGTTGGAATTTTGTGCTTTGAAACAAGCTGAGTGTTTGCCTTAGAACTATCTGGTTTACTTCAAAGTATTTGTTATGCCTTCCTATATGAAAGAGAATAATCCAGTGGCATAAATTTGTTTTTTTCTTTTAATAAAAAGAAGCTCAACTGACGTTGGAATTTTTTGCTATGTGGACATGGAACAGACTCTTTTAATAAAATGTCTTTGTTGCCATTCTGTGTTCAAAAGATGTCTGAATAAATCAGCCTTAGAAAATTTCAAAATAAGTATTGTAACTTGAGACTATTACATAATTTTTTTTTTTTTTCCTTTTGCTAGTCTAAATTTGGTACTTTGGGGGAAATGGTTTGTTTTAAGAATGTAGAACAATATTGTCAGTAGGTTGATATTTTCTTGCATTTAATTGATTAAAAAAGAAATAATTTCATCAGTAGCCCAGTATCTGCTTTGGAGAAAATTAAACCTCTTTCTTTGAAAAATTAAATTTTTTAGTAGTCTCCAGTATATTCAGCAATATTGGCTTTTATAAGCCCATTCTGTAGAATCTTTTGGTAGCAGTTTTCATTGGATATTCTGCTATTCCCAAATAAGAGTGAAATGATTTTGATTGTTCTTGTGCTTTACTTTGCTTAAAAGGTAGAGTAAAAGTAAAAGCAAGGTAAAAAATTGAAAAGACAGAATTTACTCTGCCTTGTCAAAACATCCATCTGTCAAACTTCTTATCCCCCTTGTAAGTCACAAGTGCTCTGTATTCAGTTTTTCATTGCAAGCATTAAATTTTATTACTGCTACTTGTTATAACTGAGCGATAATAAAGGATTAGCTGTTTTATAGACATGTATGTAATGTTTAGTATTTTATTTGTTTTGGCAGGCCTCAACAAATAACGAAAGTTCAAATCACAGTTTTGGAAGCTTGGGATCTTTAAGTGATAAAGAATCAGAGGTAAGTATATGGGGCAGATTCATTATTACCTCAGTTTTAATGCTTACAAGCCATAATATTATATTCCACTTAATGTTTTATTTTATACAGAAGCTTTTACAGCACAATTCAAAATGCACAGCTACACAGGAAAAAGCATACCTTACTAAAATGCTACTCTCTCGGAGGAGAGGACATGACTTCTTAAAATTTATTTGGACTTTTGGTCATGAAACTTGTTGCTTCTGCTTCTTTATTATCTTGTGTAGTCATGCTATGTGGATACATGCAGCTTTTGGAACTGAAACTGCTTAAAACAGTTTGGTGTCTTTTGTGTAGTAAGTAGTAAGGTTTTCCTCAGCCCAGATACACTTAGACAGGTCTTAGACTGCATCTTAGAAAATACTCAAGAAACAAGTTTGCTGTGTTTTCTTTCAAAATTTGCATTTACTCCAAGGTCAGACAGTATCTGTTGTCTGCATTTGTAAAACCTGCAGTTGTCACTAAATATTTTCTTACGTAGTACCACTTCATAATCCAAAAAAGATTCATATTCTTACCAGGTTTTAATGTGCAGAATGCAGACTTCCCTGGAGTAGATTTTCCTCTTAGTGACCAGCATTGACATAATTGCAGTAATGCAGCCCTTATAACTTACTTGTTTTGGGGTTGGTGAGTCCCTCTGATGATTTTGCCTGTGTTTGACACAGATTCTATCAATGAGATTATACCCATTGTAAGCAAGAGAATTTAGCCAAGGCTAGACCTGTGTTTGAGTATGTGTCATGCTGGAGGGAGAGGAGTATGGAACGTGCTTTCGACCTTACTTTCACATATTAAAAGCTTTATTTTGGGACCTAATTGTTCATTCAGCCACTTACTGTGAGACGCTGTCTGATGTTTGCTTCTTGTGTACTTAGATGGATTTAGTTGGTTCCCAAGTCTTGATACCTTATAAATAAACCTTTGGTATGTATGATTTAATGCTTTCCTTTGAAAGGCTGTGTCTTCTTTCCCTTGCCTTTCCTAGCTGGCTTCTGCCTGTTATTTTTACTAATGGCTTTTCCTGGAAATACCTGGGGCAGTGTTGCAGTGATGCAATTCTGATATGGGTGTGGGAATGGATGTGTGCTGCAGCATTATGATGCATTATAGCAATTCCTTGACATAAAAATGTGTCTATGAGTAGTCAAGTGATCTCAGAACACTGACCATACATGTAATAACTTGTTTCGTGTAGTAAAATGTTATTTCAGAATTGTATGCAAGAGATACAGAGGCAAGGATTTTCCAAGGCATTTGAGTTTGAAAGTTCAGTCCATATATTCAGTCTGTACAGTGTTTTAACCTCAAGCCATGCTTCTGAATAGGGACAGTTTGGGTTTTGTTTTTGTGGTTTGGTTGTTTGGTGGGGTTTTTTTGTTTGGTTTTTTTTGGGGGTTGGTGGTTTTTTTGTTGGTGTGTTGTGTTGTTTTGGTTTTAATTGATTACTATTTGGTTGTTGGTTGTTGGTTTTTTGTTTGTTTTGGTTTTAAAATGTTCTAAAACTTGGATTCTTAAATGGAAATAGATTTTTTTTCTAAAAAGTCCCTGTACAAATCCCCAGTGCATAGTGCTCCAGGTTTTTTCTGTATTTCTGAAAGAAGAGTCGTAATGACATTGAATTATGAAATACGATTTCTTGACCCATTTTCAGAAGTTGTAATTGTAACAGCAAATATGTTAACTTTTTAGATTTTTGTTCTTAAGATAACATCTGGTTACTTATATGCTGTAATTCTGTAAAAAGTACTCTTCAGCTGTTAATACTGCTAAAGGTTGTTGGGTTTTTGTGTTTTTTGTTTTGATGTTTTTTTATTTGTTTTTTGTTTTTTTATGGCAAGGTTTCATAATATTAAGGAATTCTTGCTGTTGGTAGTGTAGAAACACAAAAACATTCTCATATGGGAAGCAGTGCCATAGTTTGATGTTGTGAGAGAACCATTGTATTACAATAGGTATTGAGAGGAAAAGAAAGTAGGAGTGCAGGACTCAGATTCATTGAAATTAATTTCTAGCAAAGACACCACCTTCTGATCAAATAGTGAGATACATTCGTGTCATCATTCTCTGCTTTCATCACTAAGTGGCACATTAGAAGAAAGAAAAAGAATATCTCCAGTGCACAGTTTTCAAAACAAGGCAGGCTTTGCACACACACACACACACACACACACACACACACACACACACACACAAGCTTTTGTGATGTGAATTTTTTACTATTTGCACAAAGGATTGCAAAAAATTGGAACATTAGTGTTTTGGTTTTTTTTGTCTGATGAGTGTATGAAGAGAGGCCACTATCTGAATAAAAGTTTTAATTAGGACTTTACTAAGATAAACTTTGATTTGCAAAAATAACTTGAAATCAGGTTTTATTCTAGATGCACTTAAGTAGTTTAAGATAAACAATAGCTGGATGTGTGGTCTTAATACCAAGATGTGTATTCAAGTTTATTTTTAAATTTATACATTATTATATGCTTTGTTGCTGTCGTACCTGGGTCTTAATTTGAGTGTGTACTACTACTTGTAGTTGAGGTAAATCCTAAATTGGCTAACTCAGGTTGTGAACATGTTCTGGTAGTCTTCCAATATTTTGCCCTTTCTTACCACTTATCATTCAGGCAGATGAGTCCTCCTTGTTTTGGTTAGAAAGATATTGTTTTATTTCTAACTAGTGTGTTCTGTAGATAACAAATTCTTTACAGGAGGACAGTGACTTTATTTTTCCTGTTTGATCAGTTATTTAAATGTTTTGCTCGGCTTGCTTGTAGCTCTTTAGTTACTGCAGTTCCAAATAATACAGAGTCCTCATTATAAATGTAATGTCAGAAGTAACTAAGGGTTTGATCTAATTGGGATTTACAGTGTGTTGTGGAGGAAAACAGCACTGCTGTATTTGTTTGCTGTATTTGTAAAGCTTTGGGGAGAGGGTAGGGTTTACAAGAAAATAATTGTGAAAAACTATCAGCTCATTCATTATGCAACTAAATGATAACTATTAAGCATACTGGAGATTCAAGTGTCAAGAGACAAAAAATAAAACCTGATTTTATTACACGTTTTAAAATTTTTTTCCTCTATAAAAATAACTTCCTCTGCATACTGTTCTGCAATAATGGTAGAAAACTTAACAATAAATAAAATATATAAAAATACTGAGGGTTTTTTTAAAGGAGATTAGGTAGTTGAGAATTGGTGTTTAGAAGTATTAAATTTCTAAAAGAGGATGTGAAAAGTCAAAATTTAAAACTTCAAGTGTGAAGAGGAGATTCAAGGGAAGGACATTAAAGTTGAGGGGTAAACAAGGATCAAGACTGTGATGATCAAGACCAGGCTCTGTTAATATGCCAGACCATGGGCAGCTTTACTATAGCTTTATAGTCTAACTTTGCATAACATCAGAACTGTTTTGTCTTGCTTATGAAATAGTGGGATTTTAATCTGAATCTTAACTATATGTAAATCCCTTTGAAGTGACTGAAAGAGGCTTCAGTCTTCGTTTATCAGGAGGATACTCCACAGCCCCATTAGTCCTCAGTGTCTTGTAATTTCTATGATTCCATTCATTAGAAAGGATTTTGGAGAACATTTTCTAGTGATTGATGTACGATGTACATTACCATGTGAATTTTGTACTTAGAAAAGGTGAACATGACCTTGTTGGGTAGCCTCGTTAATAACCTCATTAGTGTGCTAATACTTTTTAGTTTGGAAGGTTAAATTTAACGCTGAATGAAATCAGAAGAGCTTAAGGAAATAGACATTTATGATTTATGTGCGTTTTGGTTTGAAAACTATAAACCTTTTTAAATGTCTGGGGTTTAAATATGAGACATCAGTCATTGCAGTTGGTAACTAATTTTGGTGGGGCAAATAAATGCTTAGTCATTAATTAGCTTTCAAACAGCTGGGGATTTTTTTCATATGGTAGGTGAAACTGACTGCATTAGAACCAAAACTGCAAAATTGAAAGCTGGAAAACAAGTATCACATGAAAATGCTTTTTAAAATAGTTTCAATTTAGTTTTGTGGAAAGATACTCCCAGGTAAACTGGTAGGATTAAGGTAATTGCAAATTATTCAAGTAATAATTTGAAGCTACACTTTCTGCTTTTAGAATCATACAGTTTTAACAATTTCCAGGAGTCTGTGTTGTACAGGCTGTTAATATGTGATAGCAGTGTAAATGATCCACATTTGGACTGGAAGAGTTAAAATAAAATGTAAAATTTGAAAGTTATTTGTAGCCTGATAACAGTTAACAATTATAAAACTTCCAAAGATGTTTTTTATGAGATAAAACATATAAAAATATATAGCATAGATACGGAAGACCTTCCTTGTCTTGACTATTCTTTTATAGACTGATCATTTTCTATGTATCACAGGTAACATGAAGTGGTTCTTTGCCCAAGAAAAATTATTCTAGGGTATTTGTAGACAATTTATATTTTATGATATCCACTTGAAGATTTTGAAACTGAAACATGCTTGAAATGCTTTTAGTGATGGGTTGATATTTTAATTTTTATATCATTAGCTGTGTTGAGAAAGAATACTTGGAGCACACAGTAACAAAAACAGTGAAATGATAAAAAGATGGTATGAAAAATTGGCAACATCACTGATCTCAAATTTAGTCAAGAGATATTAAGGATCATTGATTTCTTAATTGTAAAATAAGAGTTCATGTAATGGCTTCTGTGCTTTCCCCAGCAACTGGTATGAGGCTGCTTGAAGGCTGAGTACACACACAGCTGGAGCATCTTCCTTGAACCAAGCAGCACATAGAATTTAACTTAAAATGGGGAGGCTAACTGGTGTTTGAATCCTCAGACCAGGGAGAGCAAATATAATTTAGAAATGCTTCTTATCACAGCTCTTTCTTGTTATACGTGCTGATTGTAGTTTCTAGGCAAGCACATATAATATTCCTGGAATGAAATGGGGATGACAAAAATTTTTTAAGTGGATGGAGGCTCAAATTTTGACCAACTGCTTTGTTGTTGGGTTTTTTTGTTTGTTTGTTTGGGTTTTGCCTTGTTGTTGTTTGGTTTTTTTGTTTTGTTTTTTAATCCTAGATAGATTATAGAAATTTACAGTTTACATTAGTTTTGAGATGACTTCTGCAAAATGCATGGCATTGTTTGCTTCCTGTGGAAGCACTAGAATTTTGTGTTGGACTGTGGTGATATGTAGAAAACACCATCAAGAATGGTAATCAATACTTATTTCACTTAACTATTCAGCTTTAAACACCCACTGAAGATCTGGGTAAAATGTAGCCATAAGTGAAACCAAATTGGGTGTTCGTAAACCCCAAAATGAATTAAAAGATATAATTGCATAACAGTTAATGTGTAGATTTGCCTTTTGGGGAATTATTTAAGAGCTATTTATTTCTTAAATATTTTTTCAAGCTTATATTTATCTGATTGACTCAATTTTTAAGTATAACCTGAAATTACATCCCTGTTAAATTGTGAAATCATGCTTTATGAGTAATGGTTTAAGTTTATTTCACAAAAATAAAGCAATAACATAAATATAGAGAGCTTCTGTTGGATCATATTCTTTTTGTTACTTGTAGACGCCAGAGAAGAAACAGTCAGAACCTTCCAGAGGAAGAAAAAGAAAAGCAGACACTCAGAGTGAGAGCAGCCAAGGTAAGCAAAAATTTAAATGAAATATTAAAGTTATTACATGTCATTAGTCCAGTTATAATGCACAAAGTTTAGCCTGTTAGCCTTAAAAGTTCTGCATTTTTGCTTGTATTTTGCACAAGACAGGTGTTGGGTTTTGGATCCTCCCTCCCTGCTCATTTGTCACTGGGAGGGTTAGACAAGTAAAACCTGAACTGAGCTGGTAACTCTCTGTAAGAATTGTGTGATACTGCATGTGTAACTTGCAGCTGTGACAAAACCCTCTATACTTTTTAAGAATTGTAGCAACTTCTTTCATCCAAAATACCTTTATGGTTTGTATTTCTTTTCAGTATTATAATGGGGAAAGCGGATTACAGAACATAGTATCTAGATTGCCTCTTTTTTATGTATATTTAAAAATTGAATTGTATTCTTTCTTATATGGATTATTTTACAGTGTAGCTATCTAGAGAAATGGAGATGAGGCTGATTTTTAAACTTAATGTTTATGTATCATAGTTTTTGTCACGTCTCTCTTTAGAGAGACTTTTGGGGAAACATGGTAGAAATTTAGCTTCAAGACAAAAACTTCATCAAAAGAGGAGAGGAAACAGTTTTGACAACATCTGTATTAGCTTCTTTTTTTGATTCCTAACAGACCTAGGAAGTGACACTTCAGATAGCCTTGAATGGGCTTCAGTTTCTGGAAGTCTTAGTGATACAACATTCAATGATTATGTAGTTTGACTAAAATTAATTTCTTTGTAAGTGTTGCTTCGTAGAGATGTGTTTTGTTCAAAGAACTTGAATGAGATTTCCTGTTTCCATTGTTCTCATAGCCTGTCAAATTTATGAAGGTTTTGGCATAGACAGCATGATCATAATGTCTAATAATTACTGTTTTACTGTGAGCAGCAGTGAAAATGAATAGTCTGCACTGCAGTATTCTCAAGGAATTGCCCTAGGAAGTTGCAGCTTATTGGAGTGGTACAGTGCAGTTGTAAGACTGCAAGTACTGCTGTTGTGTTGAAAAGATGAACAAGATATCTCTTTCTTGTATATTGCATGCCTAAGTTTTTTACTTGTTAACATGCAAAATAATACATGGATGATGAAGAAAAGTGTTGTTTAGAACATGGAGGTAATTGGAAGGTGGCATAAAATCAGTGTAAATCTATTCATAATTGGCTGTCCCAAAATAATTTTGTTTTTTCAGTGCAGAGTTCTGCAACATATATTTTATTGTAAAATAGATTTTTCCATGCTGAAAAGCAATGCAATCTGTCTCATTTATCTGGATGTAAGCAAATTTTAATTTTATGAAGTTACACATGGGATTAAGCTTGAAGACCGAAGTCACTAGCAGAATCATAGGACAGGTAAAGAACTGGCAGAGGCCAGTAGCAGTGGTATGCCACAGTAGCCTGGCAACTACTGGAGGAGCTAGCTGTGTGCTCTTCTAGGTCTGAATTATTTTATCTAAATATTTTTGTCAAAAGGCTTGTTACAAAAAAGGGTGCCAGATGTTTGTGTTTCTTCATGGTATTTCTTATTGGCACAACCTAATGTAGCACTGCAAATATAGAGGAATATTAGACTTGGAAGTATTCTTCAGGGCTGAAGCAATAGGAAAGCTTGAAAATCTTTGCTAAAAAGTTCAAACTTGTATTTTGTACCTATGGGAAATGATCTAATTTGTTTCAAAACTTCCCCTATAAAGAAAAAAGCTTTGAAGAATGGTCCATTTGCAGTGTGTCTCCTAACAAGTAGTTCGACTTGTACAGGAAACAAGTACAGTGTTAATATTTACCAGTCATTTTAAGGCCAAATAGAAAAAAAGCACATGTGCCATCAGATAAGCCATTGATGCAGTCTCTAGATTGCCACATATGGGTCACATTGACACCAACATTAAGTCTCAATACTGATTAAAATACTCTACTCTCATTCTGCTCTATCTATCTCCCTATTTAACCCTGTGAGTTAGCTGATTCATAATCAGGTTCCAGGAATGGAAATAACCTGTTCTCTTCCCTGCCAACATTTATTGGCATGTATGAAAATCCTTGGCCTGAACAATAGAGCACAATAACTCACCTGGAGTGTATAATTTTATCCGACTTGGTCAATTTGATATTTTTAGAGCGAACTTTGAGGTAGTGCTTGAAAAGGGCAGGCATTTTCAGGTAAAGGTTTGATCTGTAGCATGAGAGATGAATTTCCTGTTGTGTAGAGGTGATCTAGGTTTACTGCAGAGTCTGCCCTAATCTGGTTTAGGAATTGAAGTGTGACTTAATTTCTGATTTGTCAATGAATGGAATATGCAAATCGGGTTTTTTTTTGCCAATTCCTTAATGAGCTACATAGGGAGATCACATATTAGCACATCAAAGAAAACCAATTAGCAAGTGGTAAGATTTGCTATAATTACTGTATAGGTAAAACTCAAAGACAAATCTACAAGTAATTTATTTAATCAGTTCTAATGTAATGATGTGTTTGTTTCAGGAAAGAATATTGGGGGACGTGGTCACAAGATTAGTGACTACTTTGAGGTAAGGCTTCTGTGTGTTTGTAAAATATACTTAAGCTTTAAAATTTACAGCTGGTTTTGGATGTTACAGAAGTTTTGCTTGTAATGGACAGGCATCTTGAGAGGATACTCTTTTTTTTTTCTTTATGTAAGTTTTATGAGTATTAAACTTTGAAGTCGAGATGCAGAGGTCTCTTGGTGCAGCCTGAGCTAATATACAAAAACCATTTTCTTTCAGACTCTTCTTTAAATGGCCAGAGGCTACGCTGAATTTTTTTTTTAAAGTAATCCAATCTGATTTGCAAATTCTGTGTACAGATGAGCTGTATCATTCAGTAGTTGTATAATGTATTTTGATAAGAAGATTAACTAATTGGAGGGCCATATCTTCTCTCCAGTATCAAGGTGGAAACGGCTCCAGTCCAGTGCGAGGCGTACCTCCTGCAATCCGATCTCCTCAGAATTCACATTCCGCTCCTTCTTCTGTAAGTCTGTGACCTTTGTAACTGCTGGAGATACTTTGAACAGAATTGGAGGAGCTTTCAAAGGAAGAACTCATGGGAAGGAGTTAATTCTTTCAGCTATGGAAAAAAAAGGATCAAATTAAATATTAAAATGAATTTTCTGTTAAGGCTAGGACTTTTTCTCTAAAGCATGATTTTTAAATACAAAGTAATTATGTAAAATGTTGAAGTGTTTAAATGTTCTAATGACATATATTCACAAGCCTCATACAGAGAATGGGAGGATTTTTTTTCTTACTTGTGACGAAATTGAACCCTTAACTTGGAACTTCAAAAGCGCAGTTTTTGACGAGTCAAACTACAAGTTTTCAAATAACTGACACCTAGTTTGCCTGTATCCTTTTTAAATTCTCTTTGTTAGTGATGCTAATTGATTTTCTCCTCATATGCACAATTTCAGTGTTAGGTCTACCATGTGTGATTGTAAATGGCCAAACAGAATCTGCTAGTTGCAGAGAGGATTTGTTTTCTCTGCTGGTAGAGACCTCAGCTTTTATTCCACGTAATTTCAACTTCAGGCATCCTCTTATTCTTTCTAACCATATGGAATGTAATTCAGATTATGAAATTTGGCTTGAAAACCATCTCATTCACACAAACTCTAGTGGGTTTGGGGAAGTTTCATTAACAACATTTGTGTTCAGATCTGTGCTACCTTCCCCTTTCTGGTTTTCCCATGAGAAATAACCACTCCAAAAATAACCCTCATTATTTTTGAGATTTGAAAGCTTAGAAAAGTAAGTCTGTGTAAAAGTGATGTTGCCTTATGTCAGTCTTGTATTGTCTTCAACCTTTCAGTCTGTTTCCCAAATCTGACAATCTTAGTGTTCTCAGAGAATAAATTGTATTCTTTCTCAAGTGCAAGTGATATGTAACAGCAATGTGATAACTCTCAACGCAGTGCTCCAAGTAGTATCTTCTGTAACAACGATACCATATTTCTCTAATCCATAGGATTTTCCTTCCAAGAGTTGTTGTAAACAGGGCTATGTTCATAATTGAACATTACAGTTTCATCTAAAATCCTTTGTCTTTATGCATTCCAGGTTCGACAGAATAGTCCTTCTCCTACTTCATTAGCTTTCGGGGACCACCCTATCACACAACCAAAGCAGTTATCTTTTAAAATCACTCAGGTAATTATTTTTGAGAAGATCTATCCTCTATCCTTTCAGACTGTAGAAAAACCTGGTATGTTTATGTTTGTGTTTCAGTCTGTTTTAAAATCTCAGAGGCTTTCAAAAACTTCCCTTTTTGCAATCCACTGAAGCATTTTTTTTTTTAACTGAAGCAGTGTGTAATTTAAATACCTCTGATTAGCTTTGTGTTCTGTCCTTGCTGTGCTTCCGGTGTTGCACTCATGGGTAGTTAGGTGACTACTGGTAGTTAGTTCTTACTCATGGGTAGTTAGGTGACTGTGTAGTTGGTAGGATTTTGCTTAAGATGAGCTCTGGTGTCATCTTATATGTAGAGGCTGCCTTTTCAGTGCCAGCTGCTGTTGTGATGTTGCTTTTAAAATGACACTGGGGAAGAAAAATGAGGTGATAATCAAAATTATCAATATATAGCTCTGTCATGACTTCTAAAAGCCAAAAGTTTTATTCTCTCTGCCATTTCTGATGTGATCTGTTTTGTCTTTCACAAGTCCAGATCAAGGCTACTTCATCTGCTAACTAAATACAGAGACTTGAAAATAATTAACTGACATTTACATTCTTGCCCTTTTTTATATAGTTTCTGTGAACAAAACTTTTCAATTAGTGGTTAAATCTTTTAACCCTGTTAGTGGTTTGTACCAACAGTGAACAGTTGTCCTCATGAAGGTGGAGTGAAGTTTTGAATAGAGCCTTCCAATTCACTTTCAAAATACATGAAAATAGGATGTACTGGTCTTGCTGAATCTTTTAAAATAGTATATTTCTCTATGCAACAGCCTAAAGAAATAAAGGAGTACTTAAGAATTTACTTAAGTAAATTTTAAAGGAAAGGATAAACATTTCAAAATGTTTTTGTTCTTTTTAGACTGATCTCACAATGCTGAAACTAGCTGCACTAGAAAGTAATAAAAATCAAGACTTGGAAAAGAAAGAAGGTCGTATAGATGACTTACTCAGGGTAAGTGTTAGCCTGGTGTAGAGATATTTTTTCAGATAAACAGACAGTGATTTGGGGGTATGAATCTTAAATGTGAATTTAAATGTAATCCTTCTTTTCAAAATTTACCCTGGGATTATGTAAATTGAAAGGTGGAAGGTGTTAATTTTTGTAGGTTTTTTTTTATAACTAATAAGGTTTATTAGTTATGCTGTACTTTACTCCACAACCTGTTTTTAGAAAAAAAATCTTACTGCTTTTTCTCTGGAGAGGTAATATGTAGAAATATGAAATAGAAAGAATAGTATTCACAAGTTGTAGTCTGCTCAGTGTTTATATGTAATGCAAGAGCAATTTGTGCAATCATACAGTATAAAATAGTATGTGTAGACTGTTATAACAGGTGTTGAACAGCCCCAAACAAATTCAGGTAAATAACAGTGCTATGGTGTTTTTTAAAGGTAGTAAGTTAAATATAATTGGAATGTAAGAACCTTGTTAAACTTTCTACTCAAGTGATTGAAACTTTTAGCATTGTGAAATTTTTGTTTCCTTTTGAATTAAAATTTTTAGGGTTTTACATTATTTCAGCAATCAGAGATCCAAAGCTAAAATTAAACTTCCAGTTTAACACTGTAGGACTGGAAAAGGGATTGGTACAATGTTTTTATATATTATTTATATGCTGAATGCTCCGTAATACAGAATGCATCTAATTGTAAAGGAAATAAAAATGGAAGTAAGGCATCGGTCTCCAGGTTGGGATACGTCTGTGAAATTAGATTTTTTCCTCTCTATATGAATTCAAATATGTAGGTTTATGCATGTTGCTTTCTTAAGTCATGTGAAAGTAGCAACCTTTATCTTCTGTGACAGCTGATTAAAAATAATGTTTTTATGTATCTTTGAATATTTTGTATGTATTTATTAGGCTAACTGTGATCTTAGAAGACAAATAGATGAACAACAAAAGCTACTTGAAAAATATAAAGAAAGATTAAACAAATGTATTTCAATGAGCAAGAAGCTTCTAATTGAAAAGGTAAGCTTACTGCTTTTAAAATCTGTGATAGAAACTGTGGGGGTGCTGTAGAACTCCATTACAATTCCTTCATTTTTACTTTAACTTTTTCAGACTGGTCTCTGATGCTGAAACTTCATATGCATGGATTCTATCTGGCACTAAATGTTTTTAAAATCCTGAATAGGAAAAATAAAATGTTAACCCTTTGTCAAATTGTGGAAAGTACTCCTTTTTTATTTTAAGGGAAATTTCCCATTATGAGTAATTCAGATATAGCAAAGCATAAAAGAATGTAGTATGTGGCAAATTATCTGTACAGACATTGAGAATAATATTGAAGTGGATGAAAAAAATTCTGAATATAATCTGTTGTGGAGAGGAAATGGATAGAATCACTTTGTGAGACACATAAGTGGCTGAGATAATTTTTGATATAAAATGCTAAAATGCTATGTTAGTGCCAAATTAATGGAAGCAAGGAAAAGAAGGTGACTGTTGACCTTCATCCTACTATGAAAGAAATAAGTATTTCAATTTTAATGCAAATTATATTTAAACCAGCAGCAGCTTCTTCAAAGACATGGACACATTATTTCTCTCCCTGTTCTTAGAGCACCTTTACTAAAAAAATAATAAATAAATAAGTCTTAGAAGTGAATACAGAGTCAGTTTATTACCAATTAGGATACAAAAAAAGTTTAAGGTAAATATCCAAGATACCCACATGCAGTGCATTCCCATGTAGAGTGAGCTCAGTCAGTTTGGTACAAGTAGTGATATAGATGCTCTGTCAAGGGAGTCTCCAGGCTAAGTGTAGTAGGTGCACTTTTTCTGGTATCTAAGCAGGCTCAGCTAGTATAATAGACATGTACAGAAATAATCTTAATTAAATGCCTGTATGATGCTGATAGTCTTATCAGTTTTGCTGTGTTTACAAAGAAAATATTTTCTTAATTATGAACAATAAACTTAAATGAAGACTGAATGGATCTTAGATTACTTTTTTGTGCACAAATCAGTTAGTACTACTCATTCTGACAACTGCAGGTGTTTGAGTTCTGCAGAAATTAGTCTAAATGGGGTTAAATAGTAAAAGGTATTCTCATCTGCTCTCCTTTTATCCCTCTATTAGAAGACTGTTGGGAGGAAAAAAACCATTTTTTTCCTGAGATTTTTAACATTGTAGTATTACTAAATATAAGGTTTTTTCTGTTTTCTTAGAGCACACAGGAAAAGCTGGCAAGCAGAGAGAAGAGCATGCAAGACAGATTACGCCTGGGGCATTTTACAACAGTTCGTCATGGTGCTTCATTTACTGAGCAGTGGACAGATGGCTTTGCATTTCAAAATCTTGTGAAGTTAGTCAATGCTGAGTTCTTAAAATTCTCACTAATTGTTAGTTCCCTCTAGTGGTTTTTTTTTATTACTAAGGTTCTAGGATTGGAGCAGCTTTTCGTATGTTGAGTTTTACTTTGCCTTTTGAAGCCTGAGAGTATAGTGCAGAACTCCCTTAATCAATGGAGAGTACACAAAGGCTGTGTCTTTGAGAGACAGTTTGGTTTCACTGGATTTTGACTGTCCTTAGAAAAGCATGAATGTACTAAATGAGCAGCACATAATTATTCAGCTCAGCTGGTAGAAAGATCTCTAAAACTATTACAGTGACTTTCCAAGCAGCAAACCCTGTATCAGTCACTGGGGCAGATGAGGTCTGTGAAATCCTCGTTGGCCACATAGGTGCTGCCTGCACATCCATCACTGCAGCAGCTTTTTCAGGCATCCAGCTGCTTAGTGCCCTGAAGGAGAAGTGACAAATTTGGTGGCCCCACCTAGGGTCTGGTGCAAGTGGATGGGGGAAAGCTGCTGCAACAGGTATTTTAGCAGTGATGGGGCCAAGGAAAAGGGTTCTGTGCAGTGCTTTAAGGATGTTCTCTGGTAATGAGTCTGAGTCAGCCTTTGGAGATCCATGTATGTATGTATGCATAAAAATAATGCACCAACATTTTAATTTTTGAAGGGCAATATGTAATTTTACATTTATATGATTGCCTGGGGCATTTTTTGTAGAACAATCTTTAAAATAATCTTTATATGTGTTTTACATAAAAGCTGTAATTGTTTGCCATGCAACCAAAACGAAAACTTACTGGGGAACAGTTATTTAAAATTCAGTATTTGACCTATAAAAATCAAGTACTCTCTATTAACTGTTAGATATCTTTTGATGATTTAAAAGAAGGTATCCACTAGCTCAGATATGTTTTTCTTGTTTTTCTAGAAATGCATAGTACTTTCCAAACCAAACCAAAAAAGTCCCCAAACAAACAAAAAAAAAAATTAAAAAGTAAATTGTGTCAAAACTTAAAAAATTTTTCCTACCTTGTGAAGAACAGGTTTTTTTTTTTTGTAGACAACATTTTCACGTATACAATGAAGTTTTTAAAAATGTCTTAATGTTTTATCAGTTAAAAAGATAGTTCTCTAAAAATGCAAAATAATGAAACTTTAACAAAGCTTTTTTTGGGGGTTTGCAGGCAGCAAGAATGGGTGAATCAACAAAGGGAAGACATTGAAAGGCAAAGAAAGCTCCTGGCCAAGAGAAAGCCTCCAACTACAAATAACTCTCAGGCACCATCTGCCAATTCTGAACCCAAGCAGAGGAAAAATAAAGCTGTGAATGGGGCAGAAAACGATCCCTTTGTTAGACCCAATTTACCACAGCTGTAAGTTTAACATTTCAATCACTCTTTTACATAAATTCTCAGATATTGTCTGTGTGAGTTCTATTCAAATAACAGCATAAAAAGACACTCAGTATATTCAGCAGCTATATTCTCACTGAGGACTTGCTGATGTTAGGGAAATTTGCACCACTGCCTATGTAGATGTCATACAATTGCCCGTTTTTATTTTTGGTAAAAATCAGTAGAGAAAGGCATGCTCTGTGTTTATGCAATGTTCCTTCTGTTTTCCTTATCTACAGGGGTTCTTATTCTGGTTTCTGACTCTTGTAATGTCGCTCATACCTATTGAATTTTCTTGATCCTTATTGGTTTAGGAGCCTCTCCTTTAGTTAGACATCTTTTTTTTTTTTTTTTTTTTTTTTGGTGTAGCAATCTTTAGCTGACAAGAAAAGCTTTTTTCAGCCTTTTCAGCTTTTTTCAGTGTTTGAAGATGTGTCTAAAACCAAACAGAAAAAAAAACACTTTTATTTTCTCTCCTTCTAAATGCTGGATCCTGAGAGCATCTATAAGTTGTCAGTCCCATTTCACATATCGACAATGTTGAAATTATTTGTAATTTAAACATAAAAGTTGGGAGCTATCAAAGAATTCCCCATTATTCAGGTCACATTTTTCTCTGCAGACAGAAGTGGTGCAATTCAAGACATAGACAGATGTGTTCTTGACATTAAATTTGGGTCTTTTAAGAAGTTGCTGCTTTGAGATACTGGTTATTGCCCTCGATGCCAAGAGGCTGCAGCTGATAGTGTATCTGTTCCTAGTCAGCTTAAATAAAAAGTTAAGAACTAGGGTTGAAAAGACTAACAAATTAATATGGGTTGCTTTGCAGAAGCAGGCTACATGTGCTAAACATGGTCATTTGTCACCTCTCACTTCTGGAGGTAGTATCTTACACCTCTGGGAGTAGGGGGTAAAGGCAGCTGCATGTGTTTTGCATAATGCATTATTTTTTTAAGTTCCTATTGTGAAACTGGTTGGCTGTGTCAAAAATACCATGAAAATATGGTAGTAAGGCTGGTGATGTAAGCAAATCTTTATTGTTGTTACTCATTTCTTTTGGTAGAGAGGTGAGAAGTCATTGCTCAGATAGATTCATTAGTAATACTTTGTGCCTATGTGTTTTCTTGGAACACAATTAATACTTCTGAATAGTGTGGTAAAGATTACCATAGTATTAAAAATACCTTTTTGTTTGAATGCAGTTCATCTTGTTACTAAAAATAACATTCAAGTAGTGGAAAAAACCTGGAAAATGACAGAACTTTTTATTTGCCAGCTTTTGGCCGTGTCTTGATTCATGTTAAATTTCCATAATATTATTGCTGCTTTAGGAAGTGATAAAATATATATTTGGGAAAAAAAATACAGAAAATGTTCTAATTATCAAGTAGGTCAAACTGAATTTCTGATAATAGACTTCTGAATATTTTCTTGTGTTATGCAGATATAAATAATTTCCAAATGACTAAAAACTTCAAATTTTCATTTCATTTGGCTTAACCAGTTAAATGTTAAATGGCACATTAAAATACTTACTGTTATATAATGTGGAATATTATTGCTATTACAGATAATACGGAGTTGCCAAGAGAACAACCAGAATTGCACTTTTGTATCTAATGCTAGCTTAAATGTAAGATGTTATTGAACAAAAATGTTTTGCCTTTAAGTATACGTCTTTGGTCAATGTATAATCTAGATACAAGTTGCCTATAGGATAAGCTTGTAAGTTTTGTTTCAAACCTTTGAAAAGGTCTGTAATGTCCCCCGAGATCAAAGAATCATTAAGTTGCATCATACTTTTAGGCCTTAACTGGAAAGGATTTTAAAAATGTTTATGGTTAGGTTTCATTACAGTTTTTTAAGTAGTATTATGTGTTGATGCCTCTCTGCTTCTCAGTACAGAATTAAATAATGTTTTGTGTGTCTTGGTAGCACAATTACTAATTGTGCACTTCCACGTCAGGGTAAATTTGTCCTCTGCTGTGCATGATCCCTCACTTCACATTGTGCCTATCACTGTTCCTGTGTGACTTTGCAAGTAATGATCTCAATTACTATAGCCAAATGCAAAAGGTTTTGTTTATACGAGGCAGGCAGAAATGCAAAGCTGCTCAAGATTAATGAACTAAACCAGTAGTAAATTAGTACAACATACATGCAAGTGAACAACCAATTGTGGGGTTTTTAAGCAAAGAATGTAACAAAGATCTCACTATCAGTTGTTAGCAACAAGTATCTCTCCTGCGGTGTTATTTGCTTTAGAAAATGTCTACAGCTGCAGGTATTGACAAGACAAAACAATCTGTAGCTTTGTAGGAAGCAGTACAATTGAAACCCTTTCTGAAAACAGGTGTTAACTTTTGAAATGTATTTAAGGTGTTGCCTGAGGTGTTCCTGCTCTTAAAAAGAACACTCTCTGATTCGAATTGATAATTTTTGCACCGAAGTTATTAGTATAGAAGTGGCCATCTGCCAGGTCTGTGAGCCAATGGTGGGTTTAGTGTTCAAGTTACATGGGACAGATGAATCTAAACACTGTCCTGGTTTTCCACCATCCTTTCCCTTTTTGTGGCCTGAACTAGTCGATCTTCTACTGAGCTAAGTAATTTTACTAGACCTACAAGAAAATAATAAATTGGAATTTACTTAAAGAAAAAATGTCATTTAAAGTAAAGGTTGCTTTCTTAGCTGTAGAAAAATCTGTTTGAGAACTTTATTCCAAATTCTTTGGACACTTGAGAGATTATGATACTAGTCCCTGCTTCTTGGAAGCAGCTTCTGTTTCACTAGGCAGTTATTTTTGGGAGCAATGTTTTATTTTGTTTAGATGGCATAGTCCTTCCTGGGCAGCCTCAGCTTTGTCAGTTGCATTCACTTGCCAGTCACCTCTTCCTCTGCTTCCCAGTTCCTCCATGGGAGTCTGCAGGCATCCATGTCCCTGCATGCAGCTTGGAATAGGAGAGCAGAGGGAGCTGGCAGAGTTTGTTACTGTAGCAGAATAAATGCATCATTTAGAGGGAGCATTCTGTTCTGTATGGAACAAATAAAAATATTTTCAGAAACTTTTTTTGGGCTGAACTGCCAACAATGTGCCTGGTTCACAGGACAAGTAAAGACAGCTCCTTTCCCGAGGCAGTCTCTTTCTAAGGCAGACATGGAAACAATAGATGAAAAGACATCATGGAAGGCTTTGACTTGGTCAGTGTCTGCTTGTCCTTGTAGAAATTCGAGGAACTAGAGTGAGAATAAGGTTGGACCAAAAAAAGGAGCACTTAAGAAATTGTTACTAAACAATTGTACTGGATGTGTTTGGCTGCTGGTGGCATGGCCACATTCTAATGTGCCTGCGTATCCAGGACAGAGAAGGTGGGAGGAGAGATGATTGTAAATGTGCCAGGCTCCGTTGTCATGAAAACCAAGGAGCACTTGACCATTTTTTTTTTTTTTTTCTCTTCTCTGGCCCCCCTAGTAAGAGTAGTTTTGATCACAGAAGGTTTTGTCAGAACATGTGAGAAAGAAGTGCAAAGAGGGTTGGTTATGTCTATCTGTGCATACTGTCAAAGCCCTTGAAATGTGGCTATGAAAGCATTGTTAAATGACTGGAAGGCCTATTTTTGCTAATTTAAAAAAGGAAAAGTTTAAAGTGGTGATAATCAAGCCTTTCAGAACAGGTAAGCTGTCTGCTTTGTCCCACAACAAGTAAAGGTGACACACCATGGTCCTACAAGTCACAGGAAAATTACACCACATACACAGATTATGTCCAGTACTTTTATGAGAATGTAAGAAATTCCTTGGATGTGGGTATTTCATTTGGCAATGGGCAGTTAAAATACAGCATTTGTTGCTTAGCAATTCTTCTGCAGTGCTCCTTAGTCTCCAGCCTGGCTATCCAACCTGAGTTCCTTTAGTGGATGGCAGCAGCCTGTTTCTGGCCAACTTCTCTCCTTAGTGCTCCTCAACCTTGCTTTCTCTGCATGTGATGAGAGATATGTGTCTCAGGGTGATGGAGGAGCAACCCCTTTGCAGGATGAGATGGTGCCTGATTTGTGAATTCTGTTCTGAAGTGGTGGGATGGTGGATGGATCCAGGTGGGAAGAGATGGGCTGATGCAGTCTCTAGGCTGGATGTTCTCAGCCTGTGCAGCACACAGTCGTGCCTGAAGCCAGAAAGCAGGCAGCATGCACAGTCATTGTTTTACTGCTATTTTTTGTGTGCTATTTTAACATGAAGTACAGTAATTTTATAGATAAAAAGTAATGAACTCCTAGTTCCAAACTGAGAAAAAGTAAATGTTTCTGAATATGAGGGAATGAAGTTTTGCTCTTGTAAATAAATGAACAAAATCCAAAGTGACTCCGTCTGTGTACAGTTAGCATTTTATATGCCTTCCTTCAAAATGTAGTGGTCAGTAATGACAGTTTCAAATTGCTGCGAATCATGCTGTGCCTCTAGTAGAGTTAGATTTGTAAGGAAACAGAAGAAAATGGAAAACAGTCATTTACTGGGATATAGCATGGAAACATGGAAAAAGTTACTTTGAATCTTAATGTTTTCAATATGACCTCTAACTTGTACTCTTTGCTCAAGAGGGCTATTTACGAACTTTTTGGAAGGCAGTACTTGCTAAAGCTGTCTAGGCACTTTGTCATAGCTCTGATAGCTGAGGTTTTATAAAAAGGACCAGATTTCCTACACTTTGTTGGATTTTCAGGGGATTGCATAGTGGTTGCTGAAAACTCTGGAAGGTCATGTTATAAACTTGATATTTTCAGTGTGTTTTACTTGTGGTTCAGCTTTGTTAATCTACCAAAATACTCTTCTTCCTGAGAAAGAGAAACTTTACTATCTGTATTTCTGGGAATGCACAAACATATAATTTATACTGCAGACAGGAATCTGGAGAGAATAGTATTCAAGGTGGTGTAGTTCAGCATTGATCCTTTGCCTTTTAAATTTAAGAACTTAATCCATATTATCATTCACTGCTTGAATATAAGTATGGAAAAGTCAGGGATGCTGCTGTGAGTTGTCTGGCCTTGATGCTCTCTCTGAAAGGCACTGCTGGTGTATTAGAGCTCTGTTTCCTTAGGTTTCTTGCTGTTGTTTGGACTATACAGAGAATGCATTGCCAGGTTTCCTACCTACTGAGACACCCTATTTCACTTTTGCTTTAATGCCTTTTCTTTTAAGATGTAAGTTGTCCAGAGGAGATTCTACCAATAGAAGACTGTAAACATTCAGTCTCAAAATTGTTCTTAGGGATTTGTGTGAATTGTTTCAAGGAAACTCTTTCTTCTTCCCCAGCCCCTGTTCTCCTTCGTCATATGCCTATGGTTTCTTCTCTAGAATTTGAAGTCTCTTTGGTTTCTTTTCTTTGGTGGTTTGTCTTCTCTGTCTTCTTTTCTTCATTTGTCAGATAGACTCTGCATGCAGTCAGTTTGTGGGTTTCTTAGTTCCTAATTCATATGGACAGTCTAGATCCTCTGAATGATAACTCACTTTGTGTCCTAGCAAGTCCAGAGGCAGCAAGGGACCACTGAACAAGTTGGAGCCAGATCTTTTCTCAAAGGAAGATGAAAAGAGAGCAAGCAAAAGAGTCACAAGCCTATTCAAAACTGAACTTGTGTTCTCATGCAAAATGTAGTGTTAATGAACTTGGAATGTATGGGTTTGCACTGTTCTTTAAATAACAGCTTAAAAATCCAGTATTTTCAATCTGTTTGGTTTCTGGATCCTCCCTCCTCTCGTTTGTTAAGTGTTAGAGCTGAGAATCAAGCAGTTGAGTAGCATCAGCTATAATACTGGGACAGTGATATCATTCAGGATGCATCCTGGTAATCTTAATCTGAGAGAACAGAAATGTTTCAATGGTAGAAGCAGTTAATACTGCAGAATACCAGACACAAATGCATTCTTTAAGTATGTTTTGGCCCTGAAATTCTAAATCAAGATGTTCAGATGGTTCAAAATGTAGTCCTAGTATTGTGGTAGTAAATAATTAACAGAAGAAACTGTATTTGCTGTAGTACTTAAGTAAGAATACTATTGATTTGTTTACCATCATGTAAAAGCTGTAATCACATGGTTGTTTTGATTTCTTTCAGCTTGACTCTAGCAGAGTATCATGAACAGGAAGAAATTTTCAAACTTCGATTAGGACATCTCAAAAAGGTGTGTATATGGTCTGGTATTCTAGGACAGTTTTTTGACCATACCCAAAACGATAAAAGCGAGTACTTCCACTATAAGGAGAGGGCTTGTGAGCTATTTGGTTAGAAAATGTAACATTAAAAGTGCTGTCCAATGTTATGCCTAATAGTGTTTTTCCTTTATTTATTTATTTATTTTGTGCAACTAACCATAAATACTGGGAGTTCAGGGGAGTAGTAGTGAGTACTTCCAGTACTTCCACTGTACTAATTCCTTGAATCCTTCTGATAGAGGTAACAGTGATGATGCTGCCAATACTGCTTTTGTTTTAGAGCTGAGAAAGCAGAGTCAGCTAAGTTTGATATATGGGGTTTTTATGTTCACTTCTGACCTTTATAAAAGTCCAATTTACAAAAGCACCACATTTCTGAATTAATATATATTAATACAACGTTTTGATCAGGTACAGTATCCACTTCAGTTGTTGTCAGCATACTGCCTGTCACAAAAGACAATATAATTTTTCTGCTTTTATGAAAAATATTTCTTCTGTGTCTCCAATTATTTTTGCAGTCAGATATTCTACTTGGTTTTTGACTTTTAAAAAAGTAGCACTTTTTCTTGAAGCCTATAATTCTAATAAATCTGTGTAATGAGATAGTTATGGTATTAATGAACAACTGCTTATTCAAGCAAAGCTTTTTAGGAATAATTTGTGAAAAGGCAGTTGAAGCAGCCAGAAATATCTCAACAAGTGTGAAAGGAAAGTACCTTGTTCTGTTGAACAGATGTATTTGAGATGTTCAATCAGAACAGGCCGTTGTGTTTTACCCCTTGAAATGTTGCAAGAATCTATTTCTGCCCTGTAATCTTCAAATGTACGTTACCTGTTATAAATTCTGCTATAATATAAACTGAACTGGGCCCCTTGAGAACACTGCTCTTTTTTTAAAGAATATAACAAGAAAGTACTTGCATTTGTGGTAGGGAATCTGCATATAAACTTGTTTGCACTGGAGGAGTTCAAACTTCATAGTTCTTTATTGTTAGTGCTTTAGAAACAGCACCAGCTTCACATGAAATTCTGTTAGGAAATTCTGCAGGTTTTTTCCATGCTTTAGCTTTCTTGAAGTCTAATAGAAATTTCAAGTGACATGTGAAGGAAGCTGTTATAAGTTTGTTCAATACCTGAATTTTGTATTCACCTTGAGCATCAGTGCTGGGGTACTCCGTGTGAGAGGGAACTTCCTTGGCTGATGTCAGAGGGGAAACAAACGTTATTTCTTAGCAAATCATGTTTTAATATATCTGACAATAGTAATAAAAATGCATACTTGCGTTTTCATTCTTACATGAAATACAGATTTTGTTTTTAACTAAGAAAAACAATTTTGTTATCTTCTTATTACGTGGCTCTGCTTTTTCCTCAGTGCTTCTTTTTGGGTTACCTTTTTTTCTTCTTTCTTTCTGCATGTGCTCTTTTGCTATCTGCTTCTCTTCCTTTTCATTCTCCAGATGCTTTCCTGGTGCTCTTATTTTTGGTGCCCTGTACATGCTGCCACCACCAGTTTTCTTTTCCTTCTGCTCACCAGGAAATTCTTTTCCAGCTAGCAGCTTTGGTCCTGGAGAGAGGCTCTTGTTTTCTCACTTCCTTTTATATAGCAGTGACCTGAGGCAGCTAAGCTGGTTCATTCTTGCTTAAAGGTATTCACAGCCTGAGTGTCCTAAATAACAGCTGGAAACAATGCAACCAGCCAGTTCTCTTTGGACTAACATTGGCCTATGAACCACATTTTGAGAACCGCTGAATTGCATAATATATGAACAAAAAAGCCCAAAAGAGGCATAACTGATGGATTATTTTTTTTGTCAGCCTTTGGGAAGAACATGGACAATTGTGTGTGTTTAAGTGTGTGGCCTTTTGCAGGGGGAGAAGGGCTAGAATTCTTTAGAAAGGACTGTTGGGTTATGAGGAATATAATTTCAGGGTATTTAACAGAGAACTGCAAGGATCAACCTAAATATTAATTAAAAAAAAAAATTAACATTGTATAAACAGGAGAAAAAATGCACAACTCTAAACATTATTTGTTAGGAAAAACAAATAGTGCACCCAGATATGCTAGCAGCTTAGTGTTCTTTAGTCCAGCTTTTAAATTACTAGGAATTTGTTTTGATTTTTGTTTTTTTCTGAATTTAGGTTCACTAAGTGCCTTGTTTTGTGATAAGAGTTTTTTTTCCTTAAGTTATGGAAAGGGATTCAGGGTACCCACAGAAATCATCTGGTCCAGACTCCTCGACATGGTGGAAATGTGGTCATTTAATGTGTGCTTTCAATTACATAAATACAATTGTTGCTTCAGGATGTGGTTCTATGATATACAGTGTTTGGAAATACCATTTTTTACAGCATTTTCTCTTCCCTCTGCTAACTTCTGCCATCATCCCCTTGTACTGTGACTCATTGCACTGTTGCTTTTACCAGCACCACCATTTTGTGCAGTCCCAATATAAACTAGATTGGAGAACTGATCTAGTTTCTTTGAAAACACAAATACCTATCTCTTTCTGAGGCTTCACATTTTTTTTTTTTTATTTTTTTTTTTCTATAAGGATTGGTTAGTTTTCCAGTTTAGTTCACCATGTGGCTGTACAGGAGACTGTTAGAGAAGATGTGGGACACTGCTTCCACTGGCACTGCTACTAAAAATATGTTTGAAATGCGAGGTTTTCTTTCTCAGCTAGAATAATACCATAATTATGGGCTTTCTGGTATGAACTAATTTTGTCTCCCTTTTATTCATACTTGTGAGGTCTAGAGGTACTAACTCTGAAATTGATGCAGCCCTTCCTGCGGTGTCTTTCCATGAGTATGTTTTTCACTTTGAGTATAGATGCATAGGTCTTCACAAATCAGGCATTCTTAATTCTTTACTTTTTTAAGGAATCTGAATAAACTAATTTTGTGGTCTCTAATAAGGAGCAAAAAGATGAGAGAATTTTAAGTGTAATTAGTTAGGAAGTGTGCTCATATCTGACAAGCTTCTTTTGAAGTTACTCTCAAAATCTTAAGCAATACACATTCTGCATTTGTAATTCTAAGAAGATACAAATGGAGAAATCTTTCTAAATTAGCTTGATTTTGGTGTCTTACATCAACACCTTAAGAATGCCTCAGCTGTAACGATTTGCTCTTTTATTCTTTTTTTGGTATGCACTTCAGCTTCAAAACATTTAAAACTTCTTAATTTGTCGGTTTGTACAAAATCTCTTAACTGCACGTATCTCGGGTTTTTTCTTCTTTGTACATCAATTTCAGACTGCTTCCCAGATAATTTATCTTTCTGGCTTTAGTACAAAACCCAGCTACCTCTCATTTCAAATAGCTTCCCTACAGTGCAGAACAAAACTGTGAACATACCATTACCTGTGGGTTCATGGACAGAAAGGTTCCTTGAAACAGGTTTTTGCCTTATCTTTCCGAATATTTCTGGCTTTAAGAGAGAAGCAATGTTTTATTCTAGTTCAGCAGGGTTTTGTAATGTAATGTTCCTCCATCACCACTAGTATTGATGCAGAGGTAAAAATATCCTTTTCAAATGGGGAGTAAATGAGCTTTTATATTTCATTCTTTTCATTTGCAGGAGGAAGCTGAAATACAAGCAGAACTTGAACGTTTGGAAAGAGTTAGGAATCTTCACATTAGAGAACTGAAAAGAATAAATAATGAAGATAATTCACAGTAAGAGACGGTCTTAATTTTGCACATCTTTTTTTAAAATAATGCTCTAAAATAAAAAGTAACCTACAGGAGAGAGGTTTGTTCATAAATGTTTCTTTGATATCTTTGTTTCTGCATATATTTTAAATACCAACTTATTTAAACTTTTGAAAAAATCAAATTACTTATAATTTGGCAAACTTGTTAGTGCTTTTATTGAATATGCAAGCAATAAGATATCTACCCAGCTTATAATGGCAGGAGAGCTAAAAATTGCTAGGCTGTGTTACTAGGCTAAAAAAAAAAATACTTGTAAGAGAAGCTAATGCAGTTCACTTAGCTGACAATAATGCACGAAAATGGTGGGGAGATTGATGCAACAGCAGCAATTTATTCTTGCACTGTAATTTCAGTCCTACTAGGTACAGGTACCTAGTAGGAATAAGACAAATAAGACAAATGCAAAGTCTTTTGCATTATATTAAATGTTACTCTGTATGTCAGCTTGCATGGCAACATATTATAATGTTAAGTGGTTATTTAATATTGGCTATTACTGTGGAGATTTGAAAGTCACCATTACATAACAAAAATAAGTGTCTTCTCCATGACAGCAAGTACAGGCACTAACACTACAGTTTCACCAGCGCTTTAATTTGCCACTGATGCTTGAAATGAACTGATTCTGCCTATCCCAAACTACTTCTTTATGCCCATGCCATGTTTCCTTTCACACTCAGTGTCTTTACTGATCAGATGCTGGAAATCGATCCACCTTAAAACCAGCTCCTGTGGCTTCTTTTTTTCTGGATTAATTTTAACACTGTAACAATTTCCGGTTGTAGTTCTTTGCCCCAGTTGCAAAAATGCTCATACTGTCATGAGGAGAGGGCAGTGAAAGGGTGGGATGAGCAGCTGGGAAGAAGATTAGGACTGGCATTCTTTCTTTCTGCGATAGTAAATTGCAGAATTTACTAATTTAAGAAATAGTAGCCTTAAGATGTCAGAATTTTATTTTATTTTTTACTTTTCAGACACAATAGAATTATACATGCACTAAGACTTGTAAATCTTAAAACAATGGGATGTGAACTTGTACTTTGTTTTAGTGGTCCCCATACCTACCCTGGAGGAGTGCGGAAAATTTTTGTTACCATGTAGCTAATTGATAGCTGAAGTGGTCCTGTTTTGCATAATGGCTGTTGATGCTTACAATTCAAAGGCAGAATATTTTCTTTTAAAAATAAATGTCTTACAACAATAACCAAGCAGGTCTGTGCAGATTAATCTTCAGTGTTTGCATTAGAATACTGGAAAAAAAAAAACAACCCAAAAACAACACCCAGGAGATCATTCAACAAGGAAGGGATAAATGCCAGAGGAAAATGGCAAGCTTTGTCTGTATAACTTTTGTGTATGTGAGCAACAAACATTCAAATTATAAATCTGGTGGGAAAGAGAGTAACAAGACTCAGACAAGCAGACATGCAGCTTTACTGCCCATTTTCTGCAGTCATTGTTGACACATTTTACTGTACAGAATGAAAGGCTGTAAACTGTGTGCTCGTGATTTTGTGGGAGTTTAGACTTGAGCATTTACCAAGTGGCCAAGCTGCAGCTTACACTCACAGTACAGAAGACAGAAGCAATGGAGAAGGTCTGTAGTTAGGTCTGTAGCCCCTTTCCTAATGTGTTTTGGCAAACTGACTGTTTGATTAAGGGAGGAGGTTCTGAAGTGAAATAGTGTGGGTCCTGATAGAGAGCCTGTTAGGTTTTCAGCTTCCAGCTGTTGTGCAGAGCTGAGCCCTCTCTCTTGTTCTAGCAGCATTCCCATCTATATCCCTGTACCCGTGTATGCCCTTCCTGTGCATCCTAAATATTAGGTGGACTGCACACTCACCTGTTTGGGGTTCCAGCCTTGACAGTGGAAAGTAGGAAATATTGCACTGGGATAACAGGAGGAGTTGAGAGTGCAGGGTAGGGCTGCTTTGTCTAGGTTTAGAGCCCCACTGAGCCATGAGGAGCCACACAGAGTAGTAAAAGCACAAATGGACCAGGAAGGTGGTAAAGTTCTTAAGATCAGACTTACTGGAGGCATACATATAATTGAAGGACCAAGAAAATATGAATATAAATTTGTTGAGTGGTTTTAAAGAGTTAGGCTACTGGTTACATGACAGCAATCACTTAATGATGCCACTTTTAAGTTTATTTCATTTACACTGAGTGCTTTACTTACTGTTAATGATTTTAAAAAATTGTTTTACCATTGAAATATGTATTTTCATAGTGAAGGAAGCTTTGTATTTAAAAGGGGCACAGGAAGCAAGAATATGGAACTTCCTTCAAATACTTGACTACCTATGACCATACTCCAAAATTGTAGAGAACATGGAAGGATGGGAATGACAATTTGCAGATTAGCCCTACAGTCTTCCTAAAAGTTTTCTATGGAGTATAGTTGGAAAGTGGCCCTAGATTTGTGAGTATAGTTATCTCGTCATTGCACTAGAATGTGATGAGTAAGTGTTCTCCCTTTCCCCTAGTTGGATGCAATGATATAGTTTTGTCTTCTGTACAATTCAGGAGAGTGTTTGGAAGGTTTTCTTCTTGCTTTTGATTAGGGTGCAAGCAATATTTGGTCCTTGGATGTGTTTTCCCCATATTGCTGTTTATTTATTGACATCTCAGTGTTAGATAAAATCCATTTTGTTAAAAAGAGACAGGTACATAAAACATGTCTGGTCACATTTCATGTGAAATTGGAAGTATATCCTCATTTGTTTCAGAAAGCTGATGTTTGAGACTTCTTTAAAATTTGGCACAGGGAGAGAGCCCTTGTGTTTAAATTTAAGGGTGCTTTTTTGATCAATATTTTCCTCACAAAACCAGAGAAAAATAACACAAATTTACTGATTTAACAGTGGTGGTATGATAGCATTTTGTACCTTTAATAGTCAAAAGGTAGTGAAATTGGCCATTTTGTATAGTTGTGCCATGAAGTTACACATAATGTGATACTGTTCAGCTATTAGATAGTAAAAAGAAAGCTCCATTTGAGACATAATACTAACAACTTTATATTTTAGACTCTATTTGTATACCTTGCTTTTTTTTTTTCTTTCAAGATTTAAAGATCACCCCACGTTGAATGAACGGTATTTGTTACTCCATTTACTTGGCCGAGGTGGCTTCAGTGAAGTGTACAAGGTAGAGTGTGTTGCATCTGCTAAATCTTAATGTTTGGGCTACATTCACTTATGCATTGAATTTTGGGAGGGAGGGAATCTTAATAAGCATAAGGATTGTAACATGGTTGACTGGTTGAGCACACTTTGATTAATCTGTGGTGCGGGGGCAGCACGTCAATAGCCTTGTGAATTACATGCCAATTTTTTCCTGTTTATTGGGTGTTACTTTTCTCATCTTTGGTTGTAACTTTCCCATATTTATGGGTTTCATTTTTAGGCCTTTGACCTTTATGAACAAAGATACGCTGCTGTGAAGATTCACCAGCTTAACAAAAGCTGGAGGGATGAAAAGAAAGAAAACTACCACAAGTAAATATTAATGACTTATGACTCATGTTAAATCAAATAGCATTTTATTGATTGTAGGTTAATGTATCCATCTTCCTTTAGACATGCCTGCAGAGAGTATAGAATACACAAAGAACTGGATCACCCCCGGATAGTTAAACTATATGACTACTTCTCCCTGGATACAGATACGTAAGTACATAAAATGATATGTTTTCTAGACTTTGGCAAGAACTTTAGTGCTTTACATTAGATAAACAGAAACTAAGAGTATTTGAGCTAACATGACGCTTTCTTGCTTACAGCCAAAGCATTAAGGGGTTTTTCTTTAAGTTTTTTTTTTCAAAAAGCCTCCAGGATGTCCTGAGGGTGAAGGGGGCATGCAGTGCTGTAATGTAATGCAGAGCAAGGGCTACTGCAGGGTGGCTCTGAAAGGCTTCTGTAGCTTAGACAAGTTTCGAAGACTAAAGGACAGGAGGAGCATTCTTGATCTAAGTTAGCCCATGGTCACTGGGCTGCACCTCTTTTCATGAGATCATGTCACATCTTAAGGGATGGTGAGTATATTTTTTAATTTAGAAACATGCCTACATAAATAGGGTTTTTAAACTTACCCTCTCGTTAGTATGGATGCATTTTCTCTTTTAGTGAATATAAATACTCCAATTGATGTCATGTTTCTTAAACTAACAGTTATGCCATGTATTTATGAACAATTTAATTCATACAGTTTAATCAGCCAGCCGTTATTAAATTCACCAGTATCGAACTGGGTTGTCATATCTCTGTTACAGATTGTGCAGCTTGATACATTATTTAATTTTCTCTGAATTCTGTCCTAGGTTTTGCACGGTGTTAGAATACTGTGAAGGCAATGACTTGGATTTCTATCTGAAGCAACATAAATTGATGTCAGAGAAGGAAGCTAGGTCCATTGTAATGCAAATAGTAAATGCACTACGGTATCTCAATGAGATCAAGCCCCCTATTATACACTATGATCTTAAACCAGGTAAATGAGGAGTGATACAAATGAAAATGTAACTTATTTTTTCAGTCCTTTATTTTGTTTGTAATTCATGACTGCAGATATAACAATTACCTTCTGTATGCCAGGCTTATTGTAAACAACTGAAAAAAGTGCAGACTTTTCTTCCCAGTTTTACTGCCAAAATCATTTGCCTTTTCTTTGGAAAAATGTTTATCATAGCTTTTAGAGTTTATATTATTTTGATTTGAATTTGTAGGAAAAATGCATACAGCAGATAGATATATTCATTGGCATTTAGCAATATAAACAGATAAGATCATTAATTGGCTCAGACCTATCTGATCATTGTGGGATGCTGAGGTGTAAGTAAGTTTTCTCTTCCATACTTCTTAGCCTGTAAAGGATTAAAATAGGTAATTAATTGCTTTCAGTATCCTGGCATCAACACTTCAAAACAAAACTTTACAGAAATTTTCTTTATAATGAATAATGAGCATTGTCATAAACGATGTATCCTATTTTGAATCCATGGCCTTTTTTTTACCACCACCTGCATGAATGATGCTTGCATTCTTCTTGTAGCATCATCTGCTGTTCTTCCAAGCATGGGTTCTGTAGTGCAACTCTTGTGCCAGCCTGTTAGCTTGCTGCTTTGTAATTAATTGTTCATACAGATTTCTCTCATATTATGGAATTGTACAGAATGTATTCTGAGTCTCAATTGGTTTTGTTCTGAGAGGAACGTCATCACGTAACTTTTCAATCAATAAATTTCTTTACAAATTTACAACTTTAAAACAGAGAGTAAGTTTTGTAGTACTGCAGCAATTTCTTGGCTCAGTTTTGTGGCATTTGTAAGCCCTGAATCCTGTAGTGTAGGATTTATTCTGGACACAAATATCTGAAATTTCATTGTAACTGGTATACTGCTATGTCTTGGTGTTTCCTCTCTACATTTTTGTGTGTCTTCACTGTCCAGACAGCTCCCAGCTGAGGGAGCCATTTCAGATGCTGATGAGAACATGGAGAGTTCCTGAGACTGCATTAAGATGTGTCATAGTCAATTTACTCCAGACTTGGGGATATAAAGATGATGTAAAGTTGTCACTTACCCATCAAGAAGTCAGGTGTTCCTGAAAAATGAACCTGGTTTTGGAATTAAAGCACTCTGTTAGCTGTTCTGAGGTTTGGTTGTTTTTTTTCCTCCCCCGTATAGGTAATATCCTTCTTGTAGATGGAACAGCATGTGGAGAAATAAAAATTACTGATTTTGGCCTTTCCAAGATAATGGATGATGATAGCTATGGTGTGGATGGAATGGATTTAACTTCACAGGGAGCAGGAACTTACTGGTAATGCCAGGTTTGATATTACTGTTTAGATTCTGGGTTATTGTTCATAAAGTCTATTTTGTGAAAGAGATAGGATGAAAAATATTAACATGAAGGGAAAATAAACATTTTTTTAAATGAATGTTGATATTCCCAAATGTTAGAATGGTAACATAACAAGTAAGATAAAGAGTGTGAATGGTTTTATTATATATATAAAAATAAGTGTGAAGATGATCACTGTGATTTAGAAGCATGGTTTCCTGAAGAAGCAGGTGTTTAATTTTTGGCTGCAGGTGGCTGAAGATGTTTGGCACAGCTATGATGATTAAGTGTGGGTGTTTAGTCCTTGGAAATCTTAGAGCAGGGATTACCAGCAGGTAATGTCCTTAGAACAAGAGAGTATTTACTCTTCCATCCTAAAGGTTAATGACAGCTTGGCAGCTGTGATTTGTTTTCTGTGTGCACTTGCATGCTTGTCCAAAAAACTGAAGTTTTGTAGCTTCCTACTGAACAGGAATGACAATTAGCATTTCCTGACTTACAGCAAAGCTGTAGAATTTGCTCTCTAAAAATGCAGGTTTTTCATGACACAGTAGCTCTTTGAGCCTGGGGGCATGGGATCTGTGTCAGGGTGGGTAGAATAGAAAGCCTATATTGGCCAGGTTATTACTTGTAAGTTCAGTTTTCTTTTTCTCCTCATTCTGCCTGTAGCACAATCGGAGTCAGAAGCTGAGACCTAACTCTAAACAGGGAAGCCAGGGTCGTTCCCATTTGTTTTCTGGCTTTTCCCACATTTGGAAGTTGCATATAATAAAGTTACTACCTTTTCATTCAGAATTTTTGGTAAAGAAAACAAGCACATGAAAGTCAGTTATTCAAGTTGAAGAAGTGTTAGTCTTTTGCTACTCATTTCTAATGCTTTGCCTATTTAAACACCAATGAAAATAATTTATTGTAGGAATATATGAAAAAAAATGTTGGCCTTTGCATTTTGCTGAGGAAAAAAGTCCCTCTTGTGGAGAGCCACAAAGATGATCTAGGGGCTGGATGGAGCACCTCTGCTACAAAGAGGGGATGAGAAAGCTGGGATTATTCAGCCTGAATAATACCTTATAGCTGCCTTCCAACACCTGAAGGGAGCCTGCAGGAAGGCTGGAGAGGGACTTCCCGTAAGAGTGTCTAGCAGTAGGACAAGAGGAAATGGTTTTAAAATGGAGGAGAATAGGTTCAGACAGGATCTTAAGAAGAAGTTCTTCAGTACAAGGGTAGTGAGACTCTGGAACAGACTGCCCAGAGAAGCTGTGGATGCTCCCTCCCTGGAGGTGTTCAAGCACAGGCTGGCTGAGGCTTTGAGCAACCCTGTCTAGATGAGAGTTGTTCTGCCCATGGCAGGGAGGTTGGAGTAGAAGATATGAAAGGTCCCTTCCAACCTAAGCCATTCTGTGATTCTGTGATTTCATCTAGAATGCCACAGGCACTGGTGGGGCTATAAACTAAGAGATCAAAAAGGTCTGTGACGAGTATAGGTTCATGATGAATCTCTGTGTTTCTAATTTACACTTTGTCTGAGCCCAAAATCTTCATTAAGGAGGGAAATATACTGAGGGAGTTTGAGGTGGGGGCTGAGTCTGTGTTGGGCAGGTGGCACAATTTAATTGTCAGCAGCACAGTGCTGTAAGGGATTTCCTCAGCCAGTGGGTCCTGTTACCTGCCTTTCCAGGCAGTTAGGTCACATAATCTCTTTGGTAAACTTCCAGATGAGAGGTTTGTATTAAATTTAGTTAGTGTTTTGTCCCCTGTAATCTGATTTGAAGTGTGTTCCATAACCTCAGTTCTCTGATCATTAGAAACCTAATCTTCTAATTTACAGACCGTGTTTATTTGTGGCCAGTTCATACTTGTTTGTTCCTGTGCCAGCACTGTCCTCCCTGAAGTGGTACTTCCTGGTACACTTGCTTCTTGGTATTTTTTATAGCCTTTAGGGTTTTTTTCCTTGAAATGAAGGCTCTCCATTCTTCAGAGCATTTTAGTAGTTTTCTTTGCACTTGAATCACTTTAAGCTCATTTTTTCTTGAATGTTGTAATTAGAATTGTACACGAGTATTCCAGAAGAGATACTGTGTGATACTTTGGGATACTGTGTGAAATTCATACTTGTGTTGCATTCTTGCATTTTGACTTAATTTTTCTGCTTATTTTGATTTCCACAAATACGTCTTCAAAATTTATTCTAAGCCTTATGGGCTGTTTATGGAAGAATGTTTGGTCTGTACATGCTCTAGTAGCTTTAATGCCTCTTTCCATTTTGTATATTATACTGAGTAATACCTAGCTATCCACATATTGATATGTTTGGGTATATTTGGGAAGCTTGGTGGGTTTTTTGTATTGTTTTGCTGTGTTGTGTTGGTTTGGTTTGGATGTTTGGGGTTTTTTGTGTGTTTTTTTGTAGTGTGTTTCATTTTGGTTTTTTAAAGGAGGTTCCATTTCACCAGTTGTTTTGCAATTCAGAAATAGCAGAGGAACTTCCTCAATTTTGGGTTCTTTGGCTTCCTGTAGATTATAGAAATGGAAATAGCCATCACCTTTGTCTACCATATATCCCTCAGGTTCATGTCGTTGTTATAACTAAAAATTTAGGTAAAGGGTCTTTAAGTCATACCTACATTATCCTTGATTCCTAACCAGACCTTGCTGTAAAATGCACTCTGTATGGTTTTCATCTTTTCTTGCTTTGGTAGAAAGAGAAGGTTCATAATTAACCCATGATCCCCCACCTTCCCCTGAAAAAAGAAAGGTGATAATTAATGATTTAGATAAAGATTGTTAGTATTCATGCTTATATGAAATAGACCCACTGACTGACTGACTATACAAAAAACTAATGGCAGTTTTGATGGGTGTGCAAGATGTGGGAATGCAGATTGTAAAGGCACTGTACAGCTGTCAAAAGATCAAAAGATCAGAGATGTGTACATGAAGTTTTTGTATAATTAGAATTTGAATAAGTTTTAGCCATGCAGCTACTTCCAGACACTGAGGTGCATGTTTTGTTTTCCAGGTACTTGCCTCCAGAGTGTTTTGTAGTTGGCAAAGAGCCACCAAAGATTTCTAATAAGGTTGATGTATGGTCAGTTGGAGTAATCTTTTTTCAATGCCTTTATGGTAGAAAGGTAAGAGGAAAGTTGTCTGAAAATCTTAAAGTTTTAGTGTTAATGCCTGTTTCCAGTAGACTGTGGCTTATAGTCATAAAGATGTAAATCTACATGTAAAGTTACTTATGTTACTTTTTGGTGGTGTGCATTGATATTGCAAGAAATGTAGAAAATCTTGACTGAAACTTTTGTTTAGGGAATGGTTAGTAGTTTGTATCACTACTGCAAGGCCTTATCATAGCATAAATATTTATGAAATAAAGTAATTGGATAACTCTCATGAAGAAAACCATGTGTTTATTTTTCAGCCATTTGGTCACAATCAGTCACAGCAAGATATCCTACAAGAAAATACAATATTAAAAGCTACCGAAGTTCAGTTCCCTGTCAAACCTGTTGTAAGCAATGAAGCCAAGGTAACTTTGCATATGATCTCTGAGTACCAGTTAGCAACATTCATTATAAAGGATTCAGCTATAAAACTGCTGTCAGCTTAAGAATGCTGTGAGATGTGGTAACTAAAGGTGTAGGAAAACATAATGGAGAACTAGTATTTTGATTTTTTTTATTAAACAAACTTATTCTGGGACTTCTCAAAGTCATACTCTTCAAAGTGAGGCTATGTATAAATTCCAGGAATTTGCAAGTTGTTCTAAAGTAGGCTGCCTCAAAATTTGTCCACTTTGCTTTTTCCCAGAGGACCATTTGTGAAATACTGATAAGACTAACAAACTCTTTCTGAAAATATTGAATGTTATTCTGTGCAGCCTTGTGCAGACTACCAAATACCTGGAGGATATATCTGCTAATGCTCTTCCCCTTGAAAGGTCATAGGACTCTGTATTTACACAGAGCTGAGATTAGAAGCATAATTTCTTAGGAATCTGTTAAGATACATTGATGCTTGTTCAGGAACTAAGTTGCCAGCATAGTTGATCTTCCACAAAAGTGTGGATGGCAATATTTCCTTCATTTAAAAATCCTATTTTGAAACATCTGTATCCAAGCTATCAATATCTATAGCATATCTAGCAAACTCTTCTCCATAGACCATCTATTCAGAAACAGATCAAGGTGCTTTCCCTAATGATTGTAGATGAGAGCATCCATAACAAATCCAATTCTGTCAATGTGGAAGAAAGCTTAATATATGTGTTATTTTTTTGTAAAACTGTCCTAATTTTTAGAAAATGTATTTGTGACCAGATGCAGTAGAGATAGTCTCATTGAAAAAACTGCCAGGAGAGTAGAATGTCTGTTCAAGTTTCAGCAACTAATTAAACATACTGAGATCTGGGACACACACAAAAAAAAACCCACCAGAAAGTTAAGATTTAGCCTCTAAAGGCTATAAGGAAAGGAAACCTATTTACCTATTTCTAGGAGGTGTAGCTTCTGAAGAAAATAAAATGTTGATGTAAAAATGAAAATTTGGTTTAGAAATTGTACTTTGTCCTAGGTTGTTTTTTTTTGAGCTGGGTTTTTTTTTGCTGTTTTTGTTTGGGGTTTTTTTTCAGCGCCATTTGGAAAAATTGTGTCCCTTTAGTGCAGGTGACAAAATATGCATCACGTAACTGGTAACATTACGTGCTGATAGTTTTTAAGCTTGTGTTTTAACTTTGTATTTCTTTGTCATCAGTAGTTTTATATAGAGGACGTCAGGAAAGAGCAGACAGTTCAGCATGGAGCACTGGCACCTTGTTTTACATTCTTTGCATATTCTGTGTTCTGTTTGTTTGAAAGACTAAAATAAATTTTCATTGTTTTCTACTCTTACACTGTCACGATAGCTGTAAGAGAGTGGGAGAAATTACTCTCTGGTGGAATTGCTATAAAACAATTTCAGACTAACTTGTAAATTCAGACCATTTATGATGACTTTGTAGAATCCAAACTGTCATTCGGATTTATAGGCCTGGCAGTAGGAGAAGAACAGCTTGTAAACTGAAATTCTGATTTGGAAAACATGGAGATGAAATAAAAGATGGAACCTGAAATGACATTGTTAGTTAGTTTTCAGACTGTAACTGTCCTTTGATCATCCTCTGCTTTTTCCTGTTTTGTGCAATGTTCTCCTTTGCATCACAGCAATGTGTCTGCTGTGCCACAGAAGCATGAAGTAGTTTACAAACACTTTAGACACAAACTGTTACTCTGAGGATCTTGAAAAGAACTCTTAACAATTAATTTTTTATGAAGAATTATATTAAAATCCATAATGTCCAGGAACATGTGAATGTATATTAACAGGTGTGCACGATTTTTATTTTATTCCTTGTTCATGCTGGATATGTAAATGATAGAAGTAAATTCTAGCAGGGTTCTTTGGAACTTGTATCACAGATTTCTTCCTTTAATCTCTAGTTTTTAATTGGAGCAAAGAACAAACAGCTGAACAGATTTATCAAAGAAAAGATATGTAATTCTTTTAAATTAAGCTCTAAATTAAGTAATGATGTACTAATCAGTTCTGTAGCAATAATAAGGATTTTCTATGATTAATATTGAAGCCCAGGCTCTCAGGAGACCAAGTGTTCTGTATTTGGTAGACATATAAGACTTGAGAGAAACTTCCAGTGTAGAATGATTGTCATGCATTTTATGGACCTAAACATAGGACAGCATAATGTCTCAAGAGCAGTCCTTGAAGCTAGATATAGAATTTTTTAATTGATGAGGAATTTTTAAGCAGGTGGGATTGATTTGTTTTGTTTTGGGTTTTGTTTTTGGTTTTTTCCTGGGAAAGGAGTTCCAGCTAGGTAGTGGTTTCTTAAACAGTCTGTTAGTTATTTCGTGCCTACTGAACATGACAACCACTGTTGTCAAATTTCAGATTTTGTTCTATCCAGTTATGGCACACATGGTAATGCCTGCTCTGAAAGCTCTACTGAGCCATAGAATTTTTGTTCCTGCATCTTCCATCTATTCTTCATCTACCACACAGCTGAATGGTGTCAGAAGTTCTGTGGAGCTCCTTTTGATGTTTTCAGTCCTCTGATACTTGCTTCTAGTTTTTAGTGAGCTGTCCAGGGATAACACAGGCAGAATTCTAATTGTGTGAGGTGCTAATGCTTTACTTGTAAATATAGTTGCTAAAGATGGAAATCCCTATTTGAAGTGTGATTATTTGAAGGCAGTTAGTTGCTTGGTTTTTGGTTTTTTACCTGATGCGATGTTGCACTGTTTCATTGGAATCAGTAGTGAAATACTACACTGTCATTTGAACTTGGTTATATAAGAACAAAAATTTGTTCAGGAACTAGTTTATCCAGGAGGACATGCATAGTTACTTGTAAACAGACATAATTATTTGGAACGGTGTTGTCACTTTTTGCATTTCTTTTCTAGGCCTTTATTAGACGCTGTTTAGCATACCGAAAAGAGGATAGATTTGATGTCCACCAGCTGGCTAATGATCCTTATCTTCTCCCTCACATGAGGAGATCAAACTCTTCAGGAAACTTGCATATGACTGGGCTAGCAGCATCCCCTACACCACCTACTTCAAACATTATTTCATACTGAAATTTCTTCAGCCGAGGAATGGCGTGAGACCTTTGTGTAGGTTCCAGATGCAGACTTGAGCTTGAAAGCATTTGAGTGTCTTTACACAGGATAAGTTTGATAACTGTGTTTTCAGACTGAAGTCCTCCTACATAGTGTCATTTGTATGATTGGAACGGATCATGGACTGTGAATAAATAATATACCCTTCTGAAAAATACCTTTAAATGTTGAAGGACGACACTACCTGTTACACACTAACAGGTATACTGTGTTTAAGACAGAAGAAAAGGTTTTTAGTTTTTTCTGGGGAACATTGTAAATAATCTTTTTAATACTTAAAGTACATTTGGTTGATACTGGAAAGTTCTAACATGAAGGGTAGTTTTTCATTATTTAAATAAAAAAGGGTAGTGAGCAAATTTGAAAACACACAAAAAATACTGTGCCTGCTTATAAACTAAATAAACTGCCATCTTTCCAAGTCACTGATCTTTTGAAACCAAAGTAAGGAGTGTGAGACAGTAGAAGATACGTTCTGTATCAGATTCCTCAGATAAAATTTGGCAACTCAGGCTCAAACCTCCAAAAATACGGTGGTGTTTCACTGAATTTAGATTGGAAGGGGGATATGGAATTCCTGGTACTTATTTCTCAAGTAGATTGCTAATTTTGAAATCCGCTCAATTTTCTGAAAATACTATATTTGCTGTGGTATTGAAACTTGTGAAACCTAGTTGTGAAACTTTCCAGGCTTTGATAAAAGCAAGCAACAGTATGAAACCAAATGCAAACAGGTCATGTATAATGTTCTATGCAGGAATAATGATAAATTCCCTTCTTGCTCTATTGTAAATTGTTGTACAGATGTCACATTTTCAGTTAAATTTCAGCAACTTATTCCTGTACAAATGTTTAAAGTATGGCTTTTTCTAATTGGATATTGTATTTTTTTTAAGTCTCCCTCAAGGCGCTTCTAATTGCTGCTAAATGACGTTGCTTTTACTTTTGCGAAAGAATCAAATGACCTCCTTAAGGTGCAAGTCAACTGTATGTTATAGAGAGATTAACAGTAGGTAATTCATTAACAATCGAGGCATGTAAACCAGATCTATGTTGGCAATACACAGTTCTTTAAGTCAGTTTACTGCGTTCTCAACCTGCAGAACGCGTTGATACTAGATGTAGAAGATGCTCATGGTTATTCTCTATTTCTGGAAGTTCCTATCAACAAGGAAATGTTTCTTGTGGCTTGTACAGATATTTTAAAATGTGAAACATTTTCTAACTGCCTTGTATGGTAGAAACTTACTTTTCAGAGCAGTGTATCTCTCTCCCGTTCACTATTCTTTTAACTATCCTGTTCTTGATGCTGAATACCTATTCGTAATTTTGTCCATTTTGCAGGAAAAGGAGGCTGTATTACCACAGGTTTTCATTTAGTATTGTACAGTTAAACTGTTGCTCTTGTTTCTGATGTTGCAAGCCATTTTGTTTTCATTGTACATAAAGAAACATTAACTGTCTCTTTAAGATGCTGCTGAAATTGTAGAGAATGTAGCCAAAACAGTAATAAACAATGACAGTTGAAATTTCAAGGATTTCATTGCATGTTTTTTCATTTTGAGGAAAGGCAAGTCAGCTAAGCATTATCACTGAGCTACACTTGGGCATTTAAAGGAAACTTCATTTAATTACAAATTAAAAGCCAATAATAAAATAATTAATTTTAATAACACTGGAGGTTAAAGGAGAGGATTCCATAAAGCTTAAAACATCTATTTTAATGAAGTAAGCAGAACAGTTCTCTGAATAGCCCTCACAGAAACAACTTTTCTATGTTTTAACGGGTTCTTCTAGAATTCTTTACCTTTGGAATAAAATTTGTACATACAATAACACTAGACTCAGATAGTGACTGTTTCTGCCTTACACTACACCAAAGTATTAGGTCTGCATCCTTTTCACCCTCTGCAGCACAGGACCACCGAGTCGTGTTCAAGGAGAATGTGCCATAGCTGATGCGGGCTCACTTCAGATGTCATTCCTTCTTATTCTCAACGTTTCAATATCAGAAGCTTAATCAATTGTTTTGCTTAAGGAAAATAAGAAGGATTGTGTTAACAGTATTTTTATTTATCTGGAATATATTGTGGTTACCCCTAGTAAAGGGAAGTCTTGGAAATATGTTAGAGAACCATGTAAGTAACTGGAAATTTCACAGCTATCTAAAAATAAGGTTTATGCACTGCACTAATTACATACAAACTTGTTTTCCTCATTGTTATAGTATGGGAAAAGGCGTTGTGGCTGAAAACAGGACACTAACTCCAGCTTTACAAATGCACATTCCTGAAATCCAAGCACTTTTAGACAAGGTTCCATATAGATACCTGAAGGAAAAGGAGAGTCACCATCTCATCCTTTGAATCAAAGTTGCGAGATTCTTACCTCTAATACACCCAGCTGTGTTTGTGTTAGCATCGTACAGTGCTGTTAAAAGTTTTGTATCCTCACATGGATTCATTAAGTGGTTGCAAGAAGACATCCGGGTGTGTTTGGTGCCTGATACTCAGCAACTTGGGCTTGGGCTTGAGTCTTGAGGCAGAGCCCAGAAGTCTGAATTACTGCTACTTGTGAAGGAATGCTGATCCACTCTCAGGTAATTCATGCAGAGCTTGTCCAATCTGTATTTCATACACATTTTACAAATTTTATTACGTGCCATCCATTGCTAGATTTCCTGAGGTGTCTTCAGGTTTAGCAACAGGTAGACAAAAGGAAGCTAAACTTCATCAGGCAGTTTTTAAAGAACCTTGGAAACAAGTCTTCCTGTAATTTCATAAATATTTTTAAATTTCTGCATTTACTGGAAGATGCTAAAATACCACATTACTGTAGAATTTTAAAACACCCATGTATGGAACAAGTGACAGTAAGAGGAGTTCTACCCTTTTAACTGTGGTTATGGTGCTACAGGTCATATGCAGCCGGAGTTAGCAATGGTTGGCTTGTTTCTTCAAAACAACCATGTTCTTGCATTATTTTATTTTTTTATTATTTTGTTTTGTTTTATTTATGTTTGCACTGAAATTTCTCAGATTTCAGCATGGAATGTTATGCACCCTTAGCTTGGTGTATGCTGGTTGGTAGATACTATTTTCATGGAGGCAGGTAATACTTTTTTCTAAAAAGTGCTTTTAACACTCGGGAGGCCTGAAAGGACATTACTGGCCAGCTGCCCGAGTGCTGTTGGCCGTGCACACTGTGGCTATGAGCAAACCCCTGCATAATTACAGAGACTTTCTAAAGCCCACAAAGCCGCCAACCCTCTCGATACGCGAGTCACGGCTGCCGGAGCTACCGAGCCCCTGCCCTGGGCTGCTCTGTGTTGCTGGGACCCCTCTGGCAGCCAGGAGCTGCCCATGATGGCCTCCATGGGTGACTGACCTAGGTATGTTTTAAACGGAGCAAGCCCTGGAAAGGAAGGCATGCCCTGAGATGTGAAGTACACTGGGTGCTCCTGCACCAGTTTTGACATCATCCTGAAGGAGAAGAAACCAGAAGTGAGGTGGGGCTGCCAGCCCAGCTGGGCCTTCCTACCCCATCCCACAGCTCTCCTGGCCAGGCAGGACATGGCACATCTATTCTGGGGAGTGGATGCAGCACTGCTGCTCCGGTCTTTCTCTGGATTCGAGTTCCTCTGGCGCTGGAGCTGCTCCTGTGCCTGTGCAGCTGAGGAGCCCCGGCGGGGCAGGGGTGGCAACCACCGCTGTCACGGTCGCCATGCAGAGGGCTGGAGTGGTGAGGGACACTGCTGGAGGGAATCGGGCCACTGGGAAGGATGAGAGGGGTCCCTGGGACATTTATTTCTCTTCAAAGAGCCCTCAGGACTTCTGGTCTCCTCCAGAAGTGGGAGACTGTGTTGGGAAGGAGGCCTGGGGAGCCCGGCCTCTTGGGGGGCCCAGGCAGGGTTGTCAGGGCAGGATCGGCCTCAAAACTTGGAGGTGGAGTGGTAAGAGAGTCTTCTGATTTTGGTGTTTATAACACTGCAATCTCACAATTGCTGATGTATTTTTTAAAAATTTTACTTCTACATGTCAACTGCTGTCAAAAGGAGGGCCCTGGTTTTGCAGGTGAGGGGCACCAGGCAGCATGGACTGACAGTGTTTCACCATCATCATCTCACAGTGTGTGGGCCACCTCTGTCTGCCACCATGTCACCTGGGCCAGGGCACTGTCATCTCCACAGTCCCAGCATGATCCTCCCATGGGCTTCAGGTTGTAAGTATCATAGAATCATAGAATTGGCTGGGTTGGAAGGGACCTCAGAGATCATCAAGTCCAACCCTGAACCTCTCCTGAAGCCTGGAACGTATCCGGCCCCAGGCATCCATGGACTGTAGAGTTGTGTTTGTAGGAAAGGTAAGACTGAAAGTCTTTTCAGAGGGATAATGAATTATCCAGCAATTTCATGTCTCTGTGACCGCAGATTGATTAAAGGGTTCTACTAAGATAAACAGAGCTCCCCCTGAGTCACCAACCTGGTGGCCTGGTATTACATACCCCCTACCTGAAAATGGTGTGTTTCCAGATTTTCTTTCTACAAACATAATAGGCTTTGCTTGGCCCTCAATGCTTACTATGCAAGGACACCTGAAAAACTCTTTGGTCTCTTCTAGTTTCCAACTTTGGCTCAAGTTTACTTATATCCTGACAAATTTGTCCACCTTAGTCTTAAAGATGCCCATCAGTGGAGGCTGCAAAACTTACCTAAGCAATCTGCTCCAGTGTTTCCTAGCATCTGGTCTTGCTGATTATTAAGCCTATTCTTTCCAGTCCTATGCACTATGGCATAAAGAATCCTTCCCTGACATTTATGTAGTGCATAAGTCTTGCTTTGTTGCAGCCTCCTTGTATTTAATTTTTAACTTTGTGCATGCTCCTTGAGTGTCCTTTGGTGTAAAAATTATTATCTTCTGAACAAGTGAGATTCTTGAGGCTTATTTCAGATACTCAACTCCTAAAAAAAATGTTAGGAAAATTCTTGCTGTTGAAGAAATTAATATTTTTTCTATTTTACTCTAAGGAATTGTCACATCGCAATCTTTTCATTGTGCTATGTTTCCCAAGCCAGTAAATTTCTGTTTGTAAATCAAAGGAATGCTTTCCCTAGAAATCTCATTTTGTATCTAGTGTCTCTAGACCTAATCAGGTATCATTAAAAAATTACATGATGTTTGAATTTCAGAATGCCCTTGTGCAAATCCACGGGTATCTCTTTCTGTGCATCATTAACACACACAGAGGGACCTCCTGTTAAAAAAAAAATGGTAGAGATCAAAACCACATTTGCTTTAACCTCAGAGGATGTGCTACCATCATCTCAACTAGCAAAGTAAGGTGTTTTTTTCCTCTTGTGTGGAAGCTATGTTGTGGCATTCATCAGGTAGCAACTCTGCAGCAAATGGAACAAATGTTTCCTGGGAAGAGAATGCCATGGCCTCAGCCCTGAGCCTGGTGCTGGTTCTGTTGTACTTCCAATGTAAAGAACATAACCAGTCCCTGGACATCACCCTTGTGTTTGCTGTTAATCTTGGGAAACCTGTTTATGCATAGACAGGGTTAAAGTCAGTTTTGAAGGTGGCCTGAGGTTGTGACTTTCTCATATTTTTAGTATTGATGTTTGCATAATTGCTCCCTTCAGCAAGACTGGAAGGATAGGATGGTCCTTAGCAGGGTCACCGACTCCAGTAAGGTCCAGGACCATCTGTTGCTCAGATGTGGCAGTACTTAGAAGTGCCTGTCAGTATCTTGCTGAATCAATACCCTAGTTTATTTTTGATGCTGAAATTCTGGAATATTTATAGTTCAGGACAGAAGAAAATGCATCTTTGTACACTGTCAAACAGCTGCTTCTAGGTATTGTTCACTAACAGAGAACTATTAATAGTTCTTTTAAAAATATTAACAGTAGGATGGTTTATGGAAGTGTATTATGTTAACTACATTGTCTGTGTGTACAAGCATGGAGGGGTTACTGATTCTAACTAAAGGGATAAAAGTGCCACATGTATCTAGCAGTTCATGGCTTGTCTATAATATATACAAAGATGGTATTTCTGATTGTACTACTTCTAGGTAGGATCTGACAATATGTGTCTCCTACTCCCCAGATACCTTTTACCCTAAATTTATATATTATCTGTACACCTTTCATTGCAATGGAATATCTGGAACTTGGGCTAATAGAAAAGGAGACCCTTTGGTGCTTAAATGTGCAATTGACTCTGTTTTTTATTTTGGTTGGATTTTTGTTGGGGGCAATGTTGACAGTTGGATGCAGTGATCTGAGAGTTCTTTTCCAACCATTACAATTCTGTGAGTGTGTGATTAATGGAGGGTGCAAGCTGAAAACTGGCAGTGACTTGAGGTGACAGTGTGTATGTCTCCAGTTGCTCAGTGGTGCTTAGGCAGTGGTACCATTTCTGTGCACATTTGAGCACTCTGGGAAGTGATGCTCAGGGATGGAAGTCAGGCCATGAAACAGAAGCTGCTGCTTTTCCTCAGGACCATGTTCCATAATCTTAATTTTGTTCAGTTTGGGTTTTTTGTGTTTGTTGTTTCTTTTTGTTTGTTTGTTTGTTTTTTATACAAGTGAAGACCAGAGCATCTTTCTTCTTTTTCCATGCACTACAGCCTTTCCCCAGGCTTCCTGAGCCTTCGCTGCTCTGTCATCCCACGAGGGAGTTAGAAGTCTTTAGTTCAAAAGAAGCTGTAATGTTGCAGTCTGCTGTCCTCTGCTGCTGCACTTGGGTGTAACCAGGGCAGCAGGGGGTCATGTTATGGTGACTCTATGTTTAAGTAGTGTCTGTACCCTCCTCATGGCTTTCCTTCCTGCCCAACCATGCTGACATGTGTGATCCCAATAATCAGCCTTGTTCCCTCTACCCTTGTGAAAGCTGTGCATAGGCCTTTTTCCTCCTGGGGGAGGAGAGACAAGTATCTGATTTTTCACAGTTGAAAACTGTGCTATAGTTTGACCCACTGCTTCTTATTTGGACTCAAGTAAGAGACAGCTTTTCTAAGGTCTCAGACATATATGGAGATCCAAGTGTCTCTTCCAACTCTCAGGCACTGTCTTTGTAACTTCTAGTACAGCTGGGCTCGTGCTGTGTCCTGGGTGCTCCAGCACCACAGAATATGGCTGCATGATGTACAGAGGACATGTTCCTGAAACATGCAGTAGTTAGCAACTGGATGGATAGCAAAGGTTCCTGTAAGTCAGTGTAATAGAAAGGTGTTGTATGCAGGGCCTTGAAGAATGCTCTCTGACACACATGGATGGATTTTGCAGCATGAGCACTTTCCTGTTCATATTCCAGTACTGCTTCCAGTAAAGAGTTTGCAATGATATGAATGTAAAACAGAAGAAGAGAGAGTTTATCATGTCTTAACCTGTTGGGACATCCTCATGACTTTAACAGTCCTGGAAGGAAAGCTGGAAAAGGAAATTGACTCCCTGCTAGCATGGATGAGAGCTCTGGGGGACAGAACACAGAGAACTGTGTTGCTTTGTGCATGCATGAGGAGATTTAGTAGATCATCATCTATCAGCAATTTCCACTATAAACAGAATGAACAGCAAGGACTTGAAGCATTCAAAGAAGTAAAACATGCTCCCAGATTTCTACCTCATCTTCTCTTAAGCTGGGCATGACAGAGAAAACAGGACCTGCCAAATGGAGCCGACTTAAGAGAGGACATTCAGTTCCTTTCCTTCTCTGTCCCTTTAAACAGACACAGGAAGAGTTATTGCATAGCTTTGTACATTTGCATATAGAAAACTTTCTTCATGACAAAAATAATCACCTTAACTAGTGCACAATTTTTTTTTTTTCAGGCTTGCAGCTGTGGCTCAGTGGCAGCAGGCAGAGCTCTTATCACCACCTTGAGCACTGGAATATCTTCCCTGCATGCCCTTCTCTTGCAAAGCCAGGTAAGTGAAGTATCAGTTGACAAACTAGACATGAGCACTCGCCCATAGAGAATCTGGGGCATCTCAGTCCATTGGTGAAATGTCAATTCATGTAATCTATGTGACACCACAAAATCCTCTCATTGCTTGTAGAGTTACATAAGGATATATCAAATGATGAGCCTGATCTCATAAATTGTCTTCTTAGAGCTGTCAGATGTCAGGACAGTTTTATTACTGTGCCAGATCACATTCCAATCTAACAAATTAGCATATCATAAAGGTTATTGTCCTTTCACCTAATTAACAAAACTTGTACAGATAAAACAGACTTACTCCTCTCTCATCCTTTATAATCTGTCAGAATTCATGTGTTTTTAATGAACTGTATCCTTTTCCACTTATATTAATTCCTTAATATACTGGTAAAATTAAAACCTTAGTAAGTAAGTAGTAGCTTAAACAGAAAATGGTCCTAATGGTGAAAACCATAAAGCTTGTTTTTTTTTTCTCCTTATCTCAGAGACTACTAAGAGGCTTCAGCCGAATTACGTTGAAATAGCTTTTCTATTTTGGAGGATGCTTTGATGTGCTCTATTAACATCAGGCAGCAATGCTAAGGCCTCTTTTTGTTATTCAGTGAGTCAGGTTGTGGTTTTCTCCTTTTGAGCTTTGCAAATGTTTACTTAGGTTGCAAAGGATTTTGCTAGTTTTGTCCTAAGGAGCAACACAGATGGGGCACAGAGATGATGGAGAAAAGCCAGTATGAGCCATTCCTATTTGAAACTGGGGAAAAGCACACAGGGGTCAGCTAAGCAAGGCCCCACAAGGATGGTGTGCTCACTTCAGCTGTGCTCACTTGTATAACTTGCTCTGTGGCCAGGACACTGTCAAGCTCAGCCACTACACACTTACTGGATATAAGGTCAGTTGCTATAATAGCTTGTGGCAAAGTTTTCCATTGTGTTCCATATTCAGATGGTAGTAGTGCCTGAACCATCACAACCTTACAAGCAGCACTTTGCTGCTCAAAAATCATCCTTGGCCCAAAATCAGGCAGGTACATCAAAACTTAGCTAGCCCCTGGTGATCTGCCTCAGACACACTCGCTAGCAGTCCAGGGGAGAAGGAAGGACACGGTTTCCCAGTGCCCACTAGATGGCAAAGCAAGTTCCTGTATTCCAGAGGCTCAACTAGAGTTGCACCTCCAGTTCAATTCACCTGTCTGCACCTCACACTGGCCTGATAGAGCTTGGGCATCAGAGCATTATCAGAGCAGCAGATGCTGTAACTGAGTGGTCAGGACTGCTCATCCCTCTGGGATTTTGGACCAGGGTTTCTCTGTCTCCTGTAGGCAGAGAATTTAAATAATAATTACTCATTTTCCTAGAAATTGGAACAGGGTGTCAGAATTTGCAAGCATTTGGCTGTATTTGACTACATATCAATTCAATAAATACTAAAAGTACTGCTTTTATAGCTTGTGTAAAGCAGGGAGGATTAGATTGTAAAAAAGGGTGAAAGAATGGTTACCAGTTCCTACAGACAATCTGAACTGGAACAAGAGTCTTGAAATAAGAATTGATGCTTCCACAGAGAAGTCTGAGTTCTGTTTGGAGTTCACAGGAGTATGGGGTTGTAGTGTCTGGGGAAAGGCCTCTGAAAGAACTTAACTCTGGCAGTTCTGAATTTTGTCTCCTTGGCTTTTGTGTTTAAGCCCTGGCCTGTTATTAGGAAACTCTGGACTTTTAGCTGTTCCAGTACTACATGATGAATCTATAAAATGCATTGATTGATACCTAATAGTTTGAAGCAAGATTCACAGAACCATATTCCTAATTGGAAAAGGCTGGAAATATTGTAAGCTAGCTCTTCTTCTCTTCACTCTGAATTTTGTTCTTATCATTGACATTCTTGTAATTTGAAATGACACAGTCACAGCTTAGAAGCCTTTAAAAGTGTCATTTCATCATTTTAAAGCCACATATTTCCTTGTGATGATCACTGATTATTATTTCTAACATGTTATTCATAGGACATTGTACTGATAAAGGTGAATTAATGATAGGAGGTAGTTCTAATTTTTAATATGGTGAAATATTGATAGCTACTACAATATATAATCTGCAAGAGAGTTTTTGACTTGAAAATATAACAGTTACTAATCCAAATGGCATGGCTGATGTTCTTTAGGACAATTAAATATCCTTTTACTATTAAGGATTTTATTGTATTTTTGATCCAAGACAAATACTTAATGTGAAAATTATCTGAATGTTTCACATAGATTTATTCTATTAGGCTGTGGTTGTACATTAGCACTTTCTGTCTTGATAATTAAAGATATTGGTTTGCTCTCATTTTTGTATCTGGAGGGGAAAATGTTATTTTATAGCTACTGGATGAAAGTCACAAAAGGTGTGAGAGCTATGTTGGTCTTGGTCCAGGGTTTAATACCACTGAGTTTTACATTCCTAGCTGAGATGTGGGTTTTGCCATCAGTGTGAGCTGACCCAGGGATTACCCCTGAGCCCTTCACACCTGCAGCCTCCAGACCAACAACCATTCAGCTGTGTGCTTGGTCTCACCAGCTGGTGGGCCTGGGTGAAAATGCAGTGCTCTTTTTGACTGGGTTACCTCTCAGCCAGGACCAAGAGCTGACCCAAGGCCCCAGGCAACCACATGGATGCAGGCACTAGTGCTGGGAAGAGGATTTGAGCTCCAGTGGGCATGGGGAGCAGGGGGAGAGACACTTCTGGAAGTGGCAGCATCTTAGCTCGGTGCAGGGTAGGGTTTTGCTTTCAGCTCAAGCTGCATCACTGCCTGGCTCTGCTCCCTCTAGAGTCCCTGGAGAAAAAGGGGCTTCCCCAGAGGCAGACTCACCCTCATGGCTGTGCTGTGATGTGCTAGCTTTCCCTCAGGAGGATCACCTCTCTTAATGGGGGTCACTGGCTGGCTACCCTATCAGTATTCTGAAATTTTCATTGTGTGGACATCTTGCCAGAGATTTTCTCTCCTTCCCTCCACAGTTGCACAAATAACTTCCTTCTCCTGGCATGATCCAACAGTGTGCTGTATCCAGCTGAAACAACAGGGGGAAATTCAGACACAATGCAATATAGCAACTGGAATTTGTTTGTCATAAACCCCAAGGGCATGTTCTCATCAAACCAACGAGTTGTATCCAGCAGTTATGTTGTTCTGTGTTTGCATTACACCCCTCCAAACTGCCAGAGATTAGACAGTGCTTTCAGTGTTGTCTGTGGGTCTCTACTTGGTTTGTCAGGGAGGAAACTTTTCAGCCAGGGCTTGGAACAAAGAGACTTCCTCCACAAGACAGCTATTAATCCTGCCCTGGTGGGTGGCACATTAGTTCATTTACTTACCAAAATCAGTTGTATTAAGAGGGCAAAGGAGTGAGGAGAGATTACCTCTCACCTGATTGACAGCAGACAGCAGAGATACCATGCAGCAGCAGGCAAAGCCACCAGTAGATGTAAGAAACATCCCCCTGTGAGTCAACACATCACTTCCCCTAGGGCCTCAGGTAGCTGGTTAGTTTGGTGGGTTTTTTTGTGCGAGTACTTGACCAAGCCAATGCTTTATTTTAGCATATGAGGGGGACCTAGCACACAGTACTGCACAGATTAGGAAGAACAAACATTTCCAAGAAACAGCAACAATCTACCACAGTGATCTGGGTGCTACCAGCATTTAAGCACTCAGCGTCATGCCTACATAATTATCTCTGAAGAGTGGGAGTTATACAAACCCACCATCTTTTTTAGTGTTCCCTGACTAAGCTAATGTAGGAAGAACCTGGTGTTTTAATTATCCCATGTCCCACGGGCATGAAAGTGATTATTCCTGTAGGTCCTGATGAATACAAGTGTCTAAAGCTCCTATTTAATACTGCATCTGTGTTCACCATCATTTGGACACCCAAATCTGAAGCTACACTGAGTATAAGATGTCTTTATGCACTGTGACTAAGAAATTGCATTTTTTCTTGGCAGATATGTACTAATTCAGTGCAATAAACTTGTAGTTTTGAGGACAGTAAAATTCTCACTCAATCAATAGTCTTTTTATGTGGTTAGATTAATTAATAGTATTTCTGAGTCAAACAAACCACTGATAAAGGATCTGCAAAGACTGGTGGCGTGCTAGGCAACATGTTTGCACTCACTGTGCTGTTTTAATATGCTGATTATATTTTGGAAAACTTTTTCTTCTTAGATGAGGCTTCTTGACACTAAATTTCTAACCAGACATGGAAGGGAGAAAGGGTGTTTGCTTCTCCCCACTGAACTGCCCCATTCTCTCCTTTTAGCACTGGCTGGTGCAGAAATGCTTGTTTAAGCCCCACCTTACTCCAAGTGCAGAGACTCCCTCATTGATTTTTCAGACAGGTACATTGTACATGGTCTTAGGAGTAAGCTGCCTCTGCATGAGCAGACAATGGGCTCTGGAGGTATTTTCTCCAGGGAGTGAGGGAGTGTGTTTCCTCTCTTTCTCAGCTGAACCCCTTGGTAGAAAACCCAGATTTAGGGGGGCTTTCTAGAAGCCTGCTGAAATCGACTACTGAGTGGGGTAGCCAAGTGATTAGAAATATTTGTTGCCAGGTAGGTATTGATAATCTGGCAAGGAGATTAAAGCTACGCCTCAAAGAGGGACGGATTGGGTCAAGTGCTGGGGAGATAAGACTCAAATCCTTGTAAACTTTGATGTTTTGCATTTAAAGAGATAGGCAAATAGACTAATTGATAGGCAGACACGTACATTAATACATACACACATGCCCATTGAATGTACACTGCCTCTGCCTTGTTAAGAGTGTAGAACCCTGTAGCAGGGTCTCTCTCTCACACAGACAGCACAGGAAGCTGAGAAGACAACTAAGACCTCTGGACTCTCAGCGCAATGCAAGTTTCAAGCATAAGCCATTGCTTAACCAACATTTTTCACTTCTAAGGGGTGAATTGTCAGCATCTTTATTTATGGCTCAAGCAGACAAGTCCTTAAAACCGTTGATCTTATAGACGAGAGAATTTATACATATGGAGGGGATTACAACAGTGGAAGCAAACAGAAGCAAACACTTGCCCTTGTGGATTCTTATGAACTATATTTAGAATTTAAATCCAAGCATAATTAAACAGTGCTAATGAGACAGAGGGACTTATCTTCCTTTGGCATATAATTGGTATCACTGAGCTCCTCATTCATTTTTTCCTGGTTTTAAAGCCTCCTTGTTCCAGTGAGATTTGATGGTAAAAGTTACCCTGCAGAGAGAGAGTATTTGGCCTGGAGCTTAAAGTCAGCTGGAAATCTTTGATGGGATGCAGCTTTCTTGATAACATCAATAACTGACAGCAAAGACACCTGTGAATGTGTAGCCAACAACAGCCAAGCAAGGCACTCTGCTTCCCACTGTACCCTTGAAAAAAATGTCATTTCACACAGTGATACAAAGAGTGGCATGGGGAAGAGAAACTCACCCCTTTCTTTCAGTGAAGGGAGCAGAGCACGGTCAGAGTTTTGATAGCCATAAGTAAATAATCCACCACTATCCACTGAGGTTTTTAATTTCTTCTCAAAAGACTCATTTTCATCATCATCTGGGTGACATACTGCAGCAGGCCAGGGTGGAAGTTGGTAATGATCTTGCTCAGCCTTAGAAGCACTGAGCCAGTAGCCAGAGCAGCAGCTTGTGTTACAGCTCTGCTCAAGCAGCTGATTTTATTGTTGGGCAGCTGAAAACAGCTGCTGGCAGTGCAAGGGCTGGACTTTCTGTCTGACCCAGTCAAAGCCAGTAGAGAATTCTGTGCAACAGGCAAAGTTGAATTTACTGAAGGTCTGTTCTGCTTTTCAGTTGTGTCTTTTGTTGAACTCATGCTCCTTTTTATTATGTCCTACTGGCTCAAATGGAAGCACATTTTTTGAGGGTTTAGCCCACATCTGTTGCTGCAAACTGCAGCAAAATCATCTGTTTCCTAAGAGTTGGCACAATAACAACTATGATTCTGTACATTTAAGTGCTGCTGTGAGTGCCAGGGTGCTTGTGCTTACTGGTTGACAAATTTGCTCAGAAGCATCAGTCCCTTAAGACTTCACTGTGCTTCACAGCCTGGTGGCAGTGTGTGCATCCAGCTGGAATCTGTTCTCAGTGACTGCCTGTAGAATAAAGATTCTCCAGACCCTCCCCTCTCCAAAGTGACCACTGCTAACTAAATGCCCATCCACCCACTGAGCCAAACAAGTTCCAAGAGGAGCACTACAGTCTATGTGAGCTGCCTCTGCTGGATATGAAGAGGATAGAAGATGGATCCCACAAAACAGCAAATGTTTTTCATCTAGCTTCAGTAATTCAGCACAGGCTTATTCTTTGGGTTGCTGAACCCAAGACTTTGTTTTGTCTTTTTCTGGAAAGGGATTTGAATATTCCCCTGCTAAGACTCTTATGCAGATTAATCTGAGACATAGGAATTATTACAAGCGTTTGATCTAAAGCTCCCTTTGCTCAGTTTCACAAGACCACTCTGACTAAATAATGTCCAGTATCTACTCTTCACTCTTTTTGAGGCTGTCTCTTTTGACCACTTTGGGCTCTGTTTCTGTTTCAGGAGGTGAGATTTGCAGCCATCCTTCCCCTTCATCACTGACTAGCTGAGCTATTTGATCAGCTGCTGGTTACTCATTCATAGTCAATAATGCTCGTTTTAACTTTCCAGTGTAACAAGATTACTTGTTCTGCATCCCCAAAAATATCTTTATCTGCTTGTATATTTCACAGCATGGACTGCCCACTGCTGCTTTTTCACACTAATAATCCAAGTCCTCAAACACTTAACACTGTCTCGTGGCTGAGCAGCAATGAGATATACCATTGGTAACCAGAAGAACTGAAAGTAGCAGCACTTGTGGGCAGTCCAGAGCCATGACCAAATGTCCCTTTAGATCAGCTAAAAAGGCTCCCTTTTTCAAAAGAAAGATTTCTCCCTAACTGAGCTGTGAAACTGAGGTCACAACTGGCTAATACCATGAAAAATCTCTTGGGTCTCAAAATATTAGTGACTGAAATCTTACCATTTTTGAAAATTCTATTACTGCCTTCTGCTGCCTTAAACATAAATTTCAATTATATTCCTTTTTAATCATTTTAACTTAACTGCTAGGGAGTCCCACTGTCAGGATTAAACAGCTGTTAAGTTTTCTGCCAGAGTTGGGTGAAGTAATAATTGCCAGATCTGCCTCATTGGCTTCCATGTGATCTGGAAAGATGCCATATGCCCAGTGCTTGGAGACTGCTGCAAACAGGAGGCTGAGGGCATTATTTATTAATCAATTTAAATACTTCCTTTCAGAAAGCACATTTCTAGTCTTCATAAAAAAAGATATGTACAGAACTCACCAAATACCCTCCTCTAGTGAAGTGTATCTGCTATTTAAACAGATACACAGACTCTACACTTGAAAGTGAACTGTGGTCATGAGCTGTTCTCAACCTCATGATCAGTCACAGAGGTTGTTCAAGTTCAGCCCCATGGGCTTTCTACTACTCTTAATCTTTTTGAAGTGTTCTTGAAGAGAGTGAGGTGCCTCTCCTCCATCAGGCAACAGGTGTGAGTTCGAGCTGCTTGTTGCTAACCTGGCTCTGAAGAATGGCTGCTGTGCCTTCACAGTGACAGGATGTGGTGTCTCGGTTGTCAGGCACAGCACAATGTCTGCTGATGGCTTTTTCCCACCACCTGACTCATGATCCTCCCTGAGGCCAGCCCATCTCTCCCACTGAAGCCACAGAGCTCGGAGGTGAAGCACAGGCTGTGGCTGAAGTGGGGTGACCAGGGTGTGCTGAGCACACCAGGCAGTGGATGTGGGTACTGACTTCTGTGCTTTTCTTCTTAGAAGGTTCAAGAATTAGCTCAAAAAGCACAGTCACTCCCTGTGGAAGAAAGGCAAATGAGGAGTCCTGGAAAAGAGGTAATAGAAGGATCCCTCTGCTCTGTGGCATAGCCAAGCAAAGTGCCAACTGCAGTGATTAGTAAGGAGAAAGCCATCTGGCTTCTCTCCTTTAACAGGTCTCTTTCAACATCTCTCTTCCTTTACACCACAAGAAATCTCCCTGTATTTTCAGCAAACCTTTCTAGCCTTTCTGAACGATACTACAAGACCCCGTGTGGAAATGACCTGGGGAGTAAGGCAAGGAGAGACAAAAGGGAGGTAGATGCTACAGTGGACAAGAATCTAAGATGCCTTCAGGACTTATCCTGAAATATATCTCTAGTGAGGGACATGGCAGCAGCCACTGAGGCAACAAGTCTCTTAGAGAAAGGGCTGGTAATGTGCTTATTGAGAGGTGCTGTAGGGCTGTTAGAGGCAGAAGTTTGTATGCTGAAAGGTAAGCAATGTGAGGACAGGATTTAAGATTGAAACAAAAACTTCTGCCTGTTGGTAAGAGCCTCTGGAGCAGACAATGCTTAATCTGAACCCCAGCAATGTGAGTCTGCCAGGTAAGGATGCATGAGTATGTCTCTGTATAAGTGATCTATGGCAGCTTTCAAGGAGCATTTGAAAAATGTTCCTCAAAGTTCTCAAATTCCTCAAAGTTTTCCTTCTCTGTTATGATGTGTAGGTTTAGATTAAAATTATTCAGAAGCACAGTGCAATCCACAGGAACATTATTTTTGTTACTTTTGTTATATTTGGAAATGAAAATGGTCAAGAAGTGGGTTGGGAACAGAACGTTCCTCTTTTTGTTATTGAACAGTTAGTGCCCAGAGAGCAAGTGCGGGTGCTTTTTTTGTTGGTTGGTTGGTCTCTTCTCTGAATAGGTGTCACTGGTAAGATGGGTAAGAAATCTGCTTTGAATAAAAATGCAACCTGGAAACAAGGTAATTGTTTTACAATTTCAGCCATTTCCAGTCCTCACCATGTTACTTGGCAATACACAGACTTCCAGTTGTTTTCTATTTTCTTAGCAGTTGCAGTTGCTCTCTAAAAGAATTTTACTCCAGGACTGTTTATATGTACAAAACCATCAGTCATTATCAGGCTTCTGAGCTTGAGTAAAGTAGTGTCACTGCCTGGGATCATCCCTCCCTGTTTCATGTGAACATAAACTCACCTGAGGGCACCATGAAGTAGATTTTTGTAGCTTTCCTTACAGTTCTAGCTTTTAGTTAGTTACTGGTGCCTAGTAACTGTTAATACTGAGTTGCTGATCACAAAGATTTCAGCTTTTGTTTCCAAGGTTCTCATGTTTCTTAAATAAGTTGCACTATTTCTCTGATCAAGCTTCAGCTCCCAGATTCTTTCTTTAAAGTGTTTAAGCACTGATGGTATCTGCCAACCCGAGTGTGTGGTATATGCACAGCTCCAAGCCCATACAATGGGCTTAGAAACACCAGGACTGGAGGTTTGAAATCTTCAGCTTGTTTTTTAAACAAGACTATTTTGAAGACTCAAGAAACAGAATTTCAAGAGAAATCAGCTCAAAGGATAAGGTAGCAAGATGGTCACTGTGAAGGCTTAGCTACTGAACTGTCTGTATGCTCTTGTGCCAGTGCAAAGACCTGGAAGCTATTTCTCTTACCAAGTGAAAATGTACTCATGGTGGCTGAAGATTTGTTATTTGTGTCTATTGTACATTTAGGAGCGTGAACACTGAAATGAGATGTCTGCCAGCAGAGGATGTTAGCTGGTAAAACTGTGAGGGCTGGGAAGTGATGTCTTCAGGGAGCAGGATCTGAGCAGTGTTATAACTTCACTTCTGTCCAGCCAAGTAACCCTCAAGTGACTCCCCCTTACATACAGCACCCCTCATCAAAGATCATGCTAACAGCTCTGCATTGTTTTTGCAGGATCTTCTTACACAACCAGCAAGCCCATGTCTACTATAAGGTTTGTGGTTTAAGTTCATCACCCCCAGGCTGGTTGTAGCAGGTAGCCCAGGGAATTTGTGGATATTCCTCCCTGGGGGTGTTCAAGGCCAAGTTGGATGCAGCTCTGAGCAGCCTGGTGCCCATGAGAGAGGAGTAGGATCTACATGATCTTTAAGGTCCCTTCCAACCTAAACCATTCTATGTTTCCATGTTTCCTTTCCCTTCTGTTGGGGTTTCCCAGTTCACCTAACCTGCAAGGGACATGAACAAAATATGTGAATATGCAATGACTTGCTGGCAGAGTAAACATCTCAGACAAGAGAACTGTTACTGAAATGGGCTGTTTCGTTGACAGAAGTGGCTTTCACTGTTGCTATGGGTTGCCCAAGGTGAGCCTGACCTCTGTGGTCTCTGAAGCTCTCTCTTGTGGGTGGAGAGAGCTGAGCAATGCTGGAAGGCAGCTTTTAAGATGGATTAACTGTGAGCCCAACACAGGGAACTCTTCAGAGAGTAAAAATAGTACATTGCACAACTAAAGATGAAATATACCTTTTGATGCCATAGGATAAAAACTCCCAAGGCTGAGAATACAATTATTTCATAGGGCTATAGTCAGCCTGTCACTGTGCAGAGTAATAATGTTTGCCGTGCCCTCTTAGGGAAAAACTCTGCCTTTCCAGGGCAGGCGTGTGGCTGATGGACAGAAATGAAACTGCACTTTCCCACTGTGAGTAAAGAAACAAAACCCTGCACCCCTCCTAACCCTTTGCAGCCAGAGCAGTTCTCCTTATGCCAGGTCTATGGCCTTTGAACTTAAGTTTTAATGCAGTTTCAAGTATGTCACAGCACAAACCCATCACTTTGGTACTAGCTTGCAACTGAAATAATGTGCAAAGGCTGTTCCTAAGAAACAGCAGTCACCAAGTGAAATTCTGACTTGCTGGCTGCACCCTGGCAACGTAATGTATTCCAAAGGCCTAAGGATAAACATGAACTGAGGCTTTTGGAAAAGGATGTGTTTGTTCCGTGCTTGGCTTACTACCTCTACAGCCACCATCCACAAATCTCTTAGATATTCTGTAAAATGGCAGAGTACTACATTTTAACTCTTTTGTCAGAGCTAAATGAAGTTTTCTGCTTGATTAGAGCAGTGGGTTGTTGGGCTGGGTTTTTTTTTTGAGATTGTTTCTTGCACTTTAATCATGTCACTTTAAACTGTGCTAGGATATATGTTGGCTCCCCAGTATATAACAGCCAAAGTTTCCACCACAGATGTTACAGGCAAACCAGTTTAAATATATTTTTCTTTTGCTTTCCCAGCAAAAGTTACTACTAGAATGTACAGCCCAGTGCAAGAGACTGTGCTGTGAAAATACGTATTAAATCACTGGCATTACTGTAAAGAATATTCAATCTAAGACTGTGAAACTCAAGTTAGTTATGAACTACAAACACAAATTAAAGACTTTTGCAGTCTGATTCTTCCCTGTCATTGTGGGATTCAAACCTGAGACAAATTCTAGGTGTCTTTAAGTTCCAGTGATGAACCAAAGAATCTGAGCTTGGTGCCAGTGAGGCCTCCATGGTCAGGAGTGGTGATGAACACATTTACCTGACTTGTTCAGACAAAGCCTGTGTATAATTGAGGAAGACAAGGCACCATGATCAAACACCACTGATCCTTATCATGCCTCCTTCAACTTAATTCCATAATCAGCACTTGCATCACTGAGAGGTTGGAAATATTACCCAGGCCTCTACATCAGCATTTCTGTCTCTCAAACAAGTTGCTGCCTGTAAGGATCTGCTTTCTGCAAGGCAAACGTTAACCCTATCCATGGGTTAGCTTGCTTAACTCAGCAAACTGCAAGCAAAACTCTGGGATTTGGAAATGGCTTAAGTTCCACCCATTTCTGCCTTCAAATCAGTTGGTTTTACAGCAGTTATCTGCGATTTCTTTAAACACCATCATTCAGCATCCAGCTGGGATCCATTTGACTACAGTTGCCACTGAGACGGGGCGGGAGGGGTGGGAACCAACAAACCACCCTCACTGCTGAGCCTCATCTTGTAAATTCGCCAAAAAGAAACTATTGCCCGCCATCTCGTGGCCCTGCGCAGCTATTTCCTGGGAACAAACGCTGCAGCTCCAATTGCGACAGGGAGGGTTCACGTTGGACGGGACTGCCTGAGAAGATGGCTGTCCGGGGCTCAGACAGAGCCCACCCAGGCTATCAAACATTCCCCCTTATCGCTCTGTCCCCGCCCTGACCTTGCAGCCTGAGGAGCTTCCAGCTGCGACCTGCGCCTCTGCAGTGGGTGCTCACGGTTTCTCCGGCAAAGCTGCAGAGACGGCCCAGTCCTCCCCACAAAGGTCCCAATGTTCCCTGATCACCACTGCCCCCAGAGCAGCCTCCGGTGAGGCAGGAAAGCGCTTCCATCACTTCTCAGTATGTCACGCACAGGCTACGCGTGCCCAATTATATGCCAGGCTGGGGATGTTCGTCTCCTGTCTGCTGCTGGCACTTCCTAAAGAACTTCACATCGATATTTAAAATACAGCTAATGCACCTATTGGGAACCGTTCGTTAAAGGACACACTTGAACCCATGGAAAAAAAATTACATTGGCTGTCAGTCCTTTGGCATAGCCTGGCACCCCCACCCACCCCCCTTACACTCCTTTTTTGGGAAAAGCAAGTCATTAAGAGACCCTTACCAGAAGTGATTAAGGTACAATTTCATTACACCCAGTTGAGGGAAATAAAAAACAGGGAAAAGTGCAATAGCATGGCTTCAACATCCTTGCTATTGTTTTAAATGGCATGGTTTTCCCTTCTCAATGTTTATAGCTTTTTAGCTGGGATATTATAGTTTAAAATGGGCATCACATACCCAAATTTGAAGTTGTTATCTTCAGCAGAACTGCTGATGGCCACACTGAAACGCTGCTCTCATACCTATCAAGAGGCTGGATCCATAATGCTGGCAACAAGAGACCTTAAAATAGCTACCAAAAGTGCTTAACTTCAGACTAAGTATCTTATTTTGGCTGCTACTACACCTACAAAAAATTACAGCACGCTGTTGAAAAGCACAGAAACATCCCAGCTAACTTAGGACATTACTTCAAAGGACACAGTGTCACACTGCAAGAACAAAAAAACCAGAACAAAACTACCCCAGGATTCCAGCTTCAGGTATCTGACTACAGTCAGTAATTGCTCTAAATTTGTTATTTAACGAAAGATTTATTTGTACTGTTCTTGTACTGGATCAGGGCAATAAAAACCACAAGGACTCCAGCTGTGAAAGTGTCTAACAAAGTTACAGGAAAGACTGTGAGGTTTTGTGAAGTCTCTATTTTAACACTTTCTCTGTATACAGCAAAGAAAAGAGAGAACATCCTTCCTCTAATGCCTAGGTTTAATTTGGAGGTATGTGACACTGGATTTACAAAGGCAAATCAAAATTTAATTCTGAGAAACAGCTCCCTATGTAACATAGCAGAGGGATTCCACACTCCAAGCAGCTGAGAAAAGAAACTATGGAAAAAAATATTTGGGGTTTGCCTTTAAATATGCAGTAGGGGGCAGAGGAAAGATAAATACTTAAGAAGTGTTAAAGATGAGACAGGACAACAGGTGTCAAATAACGTCTCAAAGAATTTGTTCAAGTGGAAGCTTTGTGATCAGCAGTTAGATGCAACTACTATTCTAAACAGTGATCAGGAAGAGTACACTGCTGAAAGGAATTATGTACCTGTTGAGACAGACCTCAGCTCCAGCCTGCTGATGATACAGCTGAAGTTTGCACAGGCTTGTAGCATATGTGCTTACAGGACACCCCAATGGTATGGAAGGTCTGAAGTAGCACAGAGGAGCTTTCCACAGTAAGCTTGTAGCTGATACCAAGGAACAAAGGCTACTACCTGGAGTACAGTGGACATATTAGTTTATACAAGTATATTATCTACAACTTTCATCCTGAAAAGAATTTTTTTTAAAATATGAATCATATACAGGCAGATTTCATGGCTTATTGCTGCAACAGAAACCACTAGTGATGATCCTGTGTGCCATCAAGAAGTCTGACATTCCCTCCTGGATCTTTTCCTCTTGAGAGGAGCCCTTTTGTGGACCTGTGCAACACAGAGCTGAGCTAAAACCAGTTAAAGCAGAATTTAAGCAGGAAACAAATAGATGTGCTATTTCATCACACAAAGGATAAAATTCCAGGAATTTATTGCTGTATGTATGCGTTATCCATTAATTTGTCTTACAGTAGTAATGAAGTGCCAAATTGTGTGCTACATTTAACATTTCCTGTATTCCCTCCAAATGCCATTTTACAGTGGGTGTATGAAACAACGCAGCAGCAGTCACAAAACATGGCTTGAGCATCTCTCAAGAGCTTAAAAAATAAAGATTTGTGTACAAGCTGAATAACAAGATGTCTGTTAATAGGTCACTCAGCAACTTTAACAGAAATATCCTCAGGTGGAAATTTTTCAGAGTTAAAAACATTCTCATCCCCACTGTAGTAACAAGATGCTTGCAAAGAACAAGAACTATGGTACGTAAATGTCACACGCAAGAACCGCTTCATTTCTATCAGAAGCAAAAATTGCTAATTATAAGCAAGGACTGGCCTAGCAGGCTAAGGCTGTCAGCCTATATTAAAAACATAAACCTCCAAGTTTGGCAGTGGAATTCTATTTACCACCTTGACAGGTTTCTTTTGGTTACGCACAAGTACTCTTCCTCCCCTCCCACCACACACTCTCTATAAATCCCCCTTTCTTTTTGTTATACCTCCATATTATTTACAGGACTCCTAAAGATTAAGTACAAACTAGTATGAAATTAATGATAGCTTGCTCTTCAAATATGTATCCCATGGCTAAATAAATACCGAGCCAATTCAACAGAGTGATCTGGAGTTATGATTCAGAAACTTGAGTATCTGTGACTCCAGATGCTTTCTCATTAACTGTAGAGGATTCACTTGATCTGTCAACAATAGTTGCCTTAGAACCTGGGGTAGTGCTATCCAAGGGGAGCAGAGAGGTCTGTTCTACATTTGCAGTAGTGCCAGGTTTGACGGGAAGGCTTCCAGCCTGAGTAACGGAGGGAAGCAAATCTGTAGGGACTGTAGATGCATCTGTGACCAAAGGAAGTACAGGACCACATTTGGGTGGCATTGATAGAGGTGTCATTCCCATTAGATTCAGAGGTGGCAAGGCGGGAAGGGGTGGCAAACCTAAAGACAAAGAAAAAAAAAAAAATGGCAGTGAGCTGCTGTGTACCACAGACAGATCTGCAGAGAGTCACTGTTCACGTAAAATTTTTTTCCTTCTCTCATCTATTTACTCTTGGAGAGAAGGAAGCTTCTTGAGTTGAGTGTGTGATAGATGTGCAGCACTGACTCAGCAGGCTAGCTCCAAGACTGAACAGAACTGAACACTGAGAATCAACTCAGGTTTGCTTCTACCTCCCCAGAGGACTATTTAATGCATTAATACTGATGATTTTTCTGGCATTGACTGAAACTGCCAGAAACAAGAACAAGAACCTTATTCCATGTAAGCTTCCAATTTCTTTTTGTTTGCTCCTCACATACCTTCAGCATTTTGTTTTTTTTTTTCAAAACCATAAATCTAGTATTAGTTCATACTTTTGGCATTCAATCAGGGTGCTTTGATCTCCTCATCTAGCATACAAGGAGACACCTCATATTGTCTTCTACCCATATAACTATATACTTTCATTCTTGGAAAAAACTCCTTTGAGATCATAAATCAGGTCATGTAAGATGAAACAACTACATACAGGCACAAGCTTAGGATTAGTTTTATTCCTTGACAGTAGTGCCTACATTAGGTAGGCTACTACCATCTCAAGCAAATATTTATCTTCTTCAGGATATCCACCAGATGGCTCCAATTGAGAGTGCTGAGGACTGTCAAGGAGAAACTCACTGTTACAGTGTTTCAGAAGAACATACCAGGCTGTATGATTTCTGGAACCACCTGTGATGCGGGTAAATTAAGTTTGGACAGATCCATCAGGTTGGGAAGCCCTGCTGGTAATGGCATCAAACCTAAGAGAAGAGTGAAAAAGTTACAGCTAAGAACTTCAAATCTTTTTTTTCCTAATTGTTTCTGAAATGCCACTGGTCATTTTAAGCTATTTTATATGCTTTACATATTGATCACCATTTTTACATATAAGAATACCAGCTCCCTTGAGAGTTTCAGCTTTGAAGTTGCACAGTGAAAACAGACAGCTATTGCAGGAAGTCCAGGCTAGCAAAAACATAATCCCAACCTTTCATATTTTTAGAATGTTATTTCAAGGAATCAGTTTGTGTTCTGAGTTCAGCTCTTAACAAAGGTAGTTATTTCACCACAGGACTGCACCGAAAGCCTCTATTCCTAATTTGAATGGCAGAAGGCAGGATTAAAGATATATTCCTGATCTCTAATATGAGTTACTCTACTCCTAGTGTTTCCTACTCAGCTAGCAATTACAGCTAGACACAACAACATAAAGAAAAGGCAAGAAGAAGTAACTTTCAGAGTCAGGAAGGAATGAAAATATAAGAGAAACATAAAGAACACAACATGTGCTCTTCCATCATTGTGCTTGCTACGGAACACCTTTCTGATCCTGAATTTCCAGTCTTAAAAAAGCTGCATTTTTGGGACAAGGACTATTTCTACTTTGTGTTTAGCTCAGAGAAGGTTAATTCTGAGATAAGCTGTTGATACTACAATAATAAGACAGAGGGAAGTCTTAAAGCAAGATCACTATACAGAGATTTTATTTAATCAAAACTACCTTCACCTATCTGTGAATTCATCAGCCACAAAGGCTGACACAATCAGAGCTTTCAGCTCAGCTACAAGCAACTTCAGTTTGAACTTTTAAAATCTGAAAAAAGCTAAACTTCACAAAAATTCACTCCAATTTTAAAGCTTACAATTTCACTAGTATGGCCAGGAAAACTGCAAGAAATATTCATAGAATCATAGAATCATAGAATCATAGAATTAGCTGGGTTGGAAGGGACCTCAGAGATCATCAAGTCCAACCCAATATTCTAATAGCTTTCAAAAAAGCAACGATACTGTTCAGAGAACAGGATGAAAGGAAAATGCATATTTGCAGATTTTGGAGAAGAGGTGGATAGGGAGCTAGGGAAGGAGAGAACATTAACAGAAGCTGAACTTCTTAGGAATTCATTATTTTACCTAAGCAGTACCAGATAAAGTCCTCTGCTCCTGTATGCACACATTTAGCTACTACACACTTTTTTTACTACCCACTTTTTCTATGTCAGTAAGCACCTCCAAGCTTTACTTAAAATTTTTGGATGCATCTTTATCTACTCACCTCATAGCATACAAAACAAAATGCAGCTCCTTCAGTGTTTTGGAATGCATGAGGAGTCCAGTGCACCTATCACATGGCAAAATGCTATACAATCTTTATCTCACCCACCATGAAAAATTCTGGAATATTAGTGCTTGAAATGTTGATAATTATTGGGAAATAATGCACACCATGTTGTATACAGATTCTTACTGTTGTTATACCAGTTTGAATTACTAAATAACTCAGAAACAGGAATTGCAACATAACGTTCTACATTGTTAACCCTCTATTTATACTAGGAAGAATTACCAAGCTGAGTATTAAAATATTAAAAAGGAATTTACTAAGAGGGATGTTTTATGGGTGAAAGGAATGCAGAAATAGGCAAGATGTGCCTTCCCAGATCTTTCTTACATCATGACTTCCAACTGCAAAGGACAAAGGGGAAACCGTGAAGCTATTTGCAAAAGTATTTTTCAGATACAGTTCATGAAGCACGGAAAGTAACAAATGTTGCAAAAAGCACAACTAATACCTTCCTGAGAAATCCTGAATGACATCTCTATTGTGCAGGGGGCATAAAAGGTAAACCCTGTAAACCTGTAAACTTTGTTGCCAAGTCAGACCTCTGTGCTACAGGCATGTTGTGAAGGTACTCTAAAAAACATTCTGACATTGTAGAGATTGTATAGAGATTTCAACTGGAAAAGATGTATGATGTTATACCCCTCAACAGACAACTCTCTTCCCTTGCTCCCTTAAGACTTTTGTTTCAGGAATGTTTTAAGAAACTGTACCTACTCACCTGGTAATGTAGTTGCTGGGTTAACCGGTGGCATAGAGGTAAGGGACAGACTACCTTGTGGTGGTAATAATGGGACTGTTGGAACACCTGGTAGAGTATGCAGGAAAACAGCATCAATTTTAAGCATATAGCACTTCAGTTCCTTCCTCAAGGAGTAAAAATAAATAATTGCTTAAAGGAGAATTATTATTTGCCTAAGCCATAAAATGTTGAAGAAGTAAAATAATATACTAAATAATACACATTGTATTTCTGATATAAACCATCTGCAATCATTTTGTGAGCAAGTATGGCATGATTACAGTCCTACAGCCTTCTCTCTTCTTCCTTCTATTAAATTTATTGAAACATTTGTGAATGCAAAAAAGTCAGAAATGCCAGGCATTTCAGAAGTCCATTACTTCCAAACCAACCTGTGGTGAGAACACTGCTGACAGTAGTTGAGGGTAAACTAATAGAAAGTCCCAAAAGATTCTGCTCAATGCCTGCTGTCCCAGGGGGCAAGGTGGCTGAGGGATTAACTGATGACAGCTGCACCTTATTGGAAGGAACAAAAATAGGGTTACATCATTAAGGTTTGTTCCCACAAGAACCAATATAAGCAGAAAAGCAAGACAATATCATAATCCTTTTTAACTAAGTCAAAGAAGAGATGACAGCTTACCTCTGTGAAGCCATCTTTGAGGGGACTGAGAGAGGCACTCGGCAACTGTCCTGGGAGAGAAATTTTCTTTCCCTCTTCAAATGGGCGTGTAGGTATCCTATGCAAATATCCATAACCAATACCACATCCTAGGCTTTTAAAATAGGAACATACAGAAGTCAGGGAAATGGCGTTACAAGCAGGGACTCCACAGCAAGCCATGCATGAATGATTCAAGATGCCAGCAAGTTTCAAGGTAAGTTTTGTACAACTGTCCCTTCCCCCCTACAACGGAGAAATAATCACTACAAGACAACTGAAAGAACTGTAGCTTTTAGCAATAAGCATTTAGCACAAAGTAAATTTCATTATTATTTAAACCAAGCAGCTGCATCAGGTATAAAGCTTGTCATTACTTGCAGTCCTCTGTGCTGGCTACTATGCAATACCTTAAGAATATGTTACAGCCTAGTGACTACTTGAAGTCTAAGGCAGAAAGCAATTGTTGCACTTTGTGTGGTTTTGCAGGAGCTAATTTACTGTGTAAATACACCACCCCTCACCTGCTTATTGAATAAATCTGAATTTCAAGTAAATATATAATTTATTACAGCACAAATGACTTGGATATAACAACACTCTTTTCCTGTCTTTGTTGAAAATCCAAGCAAGCAGCTTTTAGTCCCCCCCTGTAACATACTGTCTCCTTACCTGCCTTCTCCACCCCAGGCAGAATTTGGAGTAATCACCACTTCCCGACAATTATCTGTGTCTGTGTTGTACACAAAAAGTTTTAATGGCTTTGCTTCATGTGTTTCAATAAGGGAAAAGAGATCTTCAGACTGTGAAAGGACAAAGATAAATGAGGGCTTTCTTCTCTTTATTTTATCACTGACATTAGAATTATCATCTTCCTGGCCCTGACTTTCTGTAACAGAACCTGGTAACTGCCACGTGTTCAGCTGTTGCAGCGTTGCCACAAGGACAGCTTTACTAAGTGCTTTGCTAGCACACCCCAGAAGAGCCATGGCACAACCCATATTTCAAATCTGCTATTTGAAATACTAATAGAGTACAAAAATTGATTCTGACCTCACGAAGATATTTAAGAGCAGATCTATTTCCAGAACTGCACTTAGGCACAAAGAAAACACTGCACAGACTCCTTCCTCTTAGCACTAACTTCCATTAGCACTGAACAGAGGCAGAACTGAGGATGATTCAGACTGCCCTGCTACAATTTTTCTAGGTTAAAAAAGGCAAAATCTTATTTTTATATACTTACCTCATTCATGACAGTATCTGCTCCTATGATATAGTCACTATGAGGTCTTAGTCCAGCTAATGCAGCAGGAGAATTTGGTTCCACTTCCTAGTTTTAAGATGGAAAGTTACAAAACTGTCAGGGCTTAGCAAAACAGTTATATGTGCAGTTAACACAAATTTTGAATCAAACAGACAAACCGGTCAAGTTTGCAACAGAATTAATAGAATAGTCACTGAACTGGTAAAACAGCAGCAATATGACAGTATCTTTTGATGTTACAAGGAAATCTTAGTATTGTACAAAATCACTGATTTAAATGCAAGATTTTACAACATACTTATGGACACAGAGTTCTAGTTCAAAAGCAATTAAGAGAAAACAGACCAATTTGGTCTTATGGTTTGTGTACCCCCTTGCAAGTTACTTTTCAGTAAAAAGATAAAAATTGTAACAGTGAGAAAAATACTTGGAAGCCCATACACACCAAAACGTGCCACACGTTTTCATTGGCCCCATCGAAGCTGCAGAAGCGAATGCTGACGCCCAGCAGGCCCTGTCCCCCCCACATGTTGCTGGGGGTCACTGGTGTTTCTCTCAGTTCCAGTGTTTTGCTGCTGTACACCAGCATTTTTACAGGCTTTTCAACATTTGCTTTCAACAGGTCCTTGAGAGTGTCATTGTCTTTATTCTGTGAGTGTTCAAACAAAAGCTTGATTAGTGTTTAACACAACAAGCACCCAGTTCTGTAGCACCACTTTTGTAATTGAAAGGCCCTACAAACACTGTGCATTACCAGAATGTGTCCCTTCAGCTACTTTAAAATAAGCTTCCCATCCCTTCCCAGTTCTGGAATACAACTCTGGCAAAAGCCTAGGATTTTTCAGTTAACAGCTCGTGCTTCCCCAACCAGAGGCTTTCTTGCATCCAGCTGGACTGGTGGAAGAGCTCACCCAAAGCTGTTCTTTTCCACTGCTATGATGGTTCTCTGCCTCACTACACCATTTCTGCCCAGCTAACAGCTATGAAAACAACTCTTTCAGTCAACTTGTTTTGACTGAAATAAGTCAAGTTCTTACACAAGTAGTTTTACAAACAGAACCAGGCAGGCACCAACAAAAGCAGCCAGTGTTGGACTGGCAGGCAGCACGATCTTCTGCTGGTGCAGATGTCTGCAGAGAGCACATCTGTCTGCATCCTTATTCTACAGATGGGTTTGGTTTTTTTTTATTATAACTATAGGGTGAAGGAAATTCATTTCTGCTGCAATTAAGCTTTCTCATTTTAAACTAAAGATAAATATTTTATATATCTTTAAATAAAACCAATGTATTGGTTTACATATAAAAAGATTCTCAACACATTGTTTATATTCAGTTATAAAATGGCAACACACTTACCAATCTTGAACCATTGATGGACACAATAAAATCAAAGAAGGGTTCCAGTCCAGCTCTGTGCCCTGGTGAGTTTTCTTGTACCTAACAAAGTTAATCAAAAGTTTAGGAAAAGTGTACAAATGCTGCTTCTTAGACTAGGATTACAACTTTATTGTGCAAACTATCGGTCTAGAAATTACTGATGTTTGTGTAGAGGGAACCACAAGTCCTCAGGTGTCGCCGATAACGAACTGGGAGCTTAGGCCCAGCTGTGCCCAATAATTAGGGCCTGCCCCAGCCGGAAATGGGCGGGGCTGAAGGGCAAAATAAAAGGCATGCTCCCAGAAGCAGAGTCAGTCAGAAGAGAAGAGATGAAGGTGCCTGAGGAGAGGGATGGCAAGAGAGCTCCGGAGAAGAGCCGTGTCCCCGAGAGAAGTGCTCGCCGCAACATCTGGTGGAGAATGCGGGCAACAACAGCAGCCGTGAATGCTGAGGTAATATAAGAAGCTCTACACGACCACGTTGGTTGTGGGAAGCTCTACAAAGCCAGGCTTAAATGCGGAAGGCGATATAAAGAGCTTCGAAATACGCAACCACGTCAGATGGAGCCACTACGGTGGTGCGGGATGCTCTAGAAAGAGCTCCAAATACGCAACCACGAGTGAAGCTCCACAAGGCCAGGCTTAAATGCTGTAGGCGGCGTGAAGAGCTCGGAGTAAAAGCCCAGCACGGCAAGACAACAGCCCGGAATGGCGAGCCAGGCAGGAGAGAAGAATGAGGCTCGAAAGGCGCAGCGAGTTGGTGCGCGGAACTCAAGCCCGAGGAGTGCGGTCCTGAAACGGAGCCCCCAGGGACACGTGATGAGGTCCTGAAACGGAGCCCCCAGGGACACGCGATAGTGCGGTCCTGAAACGGAGCCCCCAGGGACACGCGATGAGGTCCTGAAACGGAGTCTCCCAGGGACACGCGATGCGGTCCTGAAACGGAGCCCCCAGGGACACGCGACAGTGCGGTCCTGAAACGGGGCCCTAGGGACACGCGATAAGACTGGTGCGCTGAATGCTTGGAGAAGCCTCTGCATGGCCAGGCATCCCGAGGTGGCGAGTACCAGCGAAAACTGAGCTGGTGTTTTAAGAACTCATCTCCTGCTAACAGAGGCTAAAGAGCCCGAATTTTCCCTCCTCAAAAAATAGGCGAAAAAATGTTGAAAAATAATGAAATGTTTAAATGAAATGTTAAATTACTGAAAATGAAATGTTAATGAAATGTTTAAATGAAATGTTAAATTATTGAAAATGAAATGTTAAATTAATTGTAAATTATTGCTATTTTGCAACAAACAACAAAAAGGGGGGAAATGTAGAGGGAACCACAAGTCCTCAGGTGTTGCCGATAATGAACTGGGAGCTTAGGCCCAGCTGTGCCCAATAATTAGGGCCTGCCCCAGCCAGAAATGGGAGGGGCTGAAGGGCAAAATAAAAGGCATGCTCCCAGAAGCAGAGTCAGTCAGAAGAGAAGAGATGAAGACGCCTTAGGAGAGGGACGGCAAGAGAGCTCCGGAGAAGAGCCGTGTTCCCGAGAGAAGGCTCGCCGCAACAATTGTATGATTTTTAAATGTTCAAATATAATCTTTTGGACAAAAAAAAAAAAATCCCTCTAAGGAAAAACAAACAAACAAATTTTAAAAGAACCAATAACTTATACATCATTCAGGAATGACACAACAGTAACCACTCCATGACTTCCTAGGACAGTGGGACAAACACTGCTTAACATCTGCAGCAGATATAGTGTAGATATTTATTTCAATAAAGGAGATCATGGTCAAAGGACATGACAAGGTTATTAAATTTTGAAAAAGTTACTGAAAAGCAGCATCTTTCCACACAAGTGCCAGCATTAGGCCTTGCTTTTATTTTATGCTTACCAGAGGAAAAGGAGTCACACCTGTGTAAGCAGGGGATGGTATCTCATGATTAAACATCACCTGCTGACAGGGTATCTGCACAACCAGTGATTCATTTACAGACACGGCAACTTAAAAAATTGAACTGTTCCACTAAGACAAGGCACTAGATACACAGGGCTCCCAAAAGCTCAAAGTATTCTTTTAATTCCAAGTGGAGCAACTGAGAGACATTTTGCCAGTCTGTTTTTTTTACTATTACCTGTATTGCTGTCATTCAAAACATTACTCCAATATGTCCACCAGATTTTTCCTACAGCCTTTGTAGCACAGAATAACTTTCTTTATTTGTAAGCTGATTAATTTTACCCACTGCCTTTTTCTTTTACGTGCTACATTCATCTTCCAAAAAGATCTAAAAAACACTACACTTTACAGTATGGTTTATTACATTACACGTCGTTCCAGCTGACAGAACTGGTACAAATCTGCTAGTTTGTTCAATACTGGTCTGATTCTGCAGCAATTGAGTTTTCTTAATATGTCTCACCTAGGACAAAATATTCTAATATGGAAAAAACCCCAAGCTTGATAATTATTAAAACTGTCCTCTAAAAGTCTACTTATCTCTGCCCAATACATTCACAAAATCAGAGCTTGAAAAAGACTCCTATTATTTGAGGATAGCTTTCTCTAACAGATGTCAGAAACTTATAACATTAGGTTCACATAACCTAAACATTTATTAAAGAAAAATTAATCTGAAATCAGTGTTTGCAGAGTCATATCACACACATTGATTGCTGTCCAAAATTTGTAAACCAGAAAAAAAGTATAAAACTGACCATTACCCCAAAGCAATGAAAACACCATTTACAACAAATGCCATTGCAGACAAGATACCAACCATGGCAGCCTGGGAAGCCTAATTCTTTCCAAGGCAGCTGGTATTTCAGACATACAAGTCTGTGGATAAATGCCATGACTTTCTACGAGCAGAAAACAATGTGGAAAGGACTATCTGTAAATGTTGTGGAACTGCCACTGCCACAGATTGTTAAATGAAGAAAACCTCTGTCAAGGATGCTGAATGTCAGCAAAGGGCTGCACGACTCTCAGCCACACACAGTGCTGCAGGACTTCAGTCTGTCACCAAGATGACAGCACTCAGGCACTAGGACTGCTGAGCACATAGAATCCACACTGTTTCACTTTTCCTTTACTGACAAGAATAGGGAAAAGGTTTCAAGGTCAAGACACTAATTTTAATCTGCATTACTAAAACGATTTTTCAGTAAATACATAAAAGTTCCTCTTTGCTGAACACCTTTCCCAACACTATCACTCTATGTCACAGTGTATGTTGCACATTACACAAGATAACACTGCTGCTCAGCAACACCATGGGCACAAATTTAAGCCCCAAGTGAGCTCCAGCAAATGGCATAAGCATGGAAACCCTGATTTTCTGTGGCAGGTGAAGGTTTACACCACTTTTGAAAGTCAGACAGCTTATAGTAGTGACCTCACAAACTTCCAGAGGCTTAGCTTCAAGCACTGAATGAACAGACAACTGTTAAGAAGCAAAAGCTCTGAAGTTTAGCACACACACAGAAGAAATGTTTCTCAGTATTTACTTTATTACCAATAAAATGCTGAAAGAAGTGCTTTTGTGGCTCTTCCACCCATTCTGTAGTTGATAGCAATTTCATTATGTGTTGTGTGTAAGCAATTCCTGTTATGTCTGACAGACTATTTTATTTGTCAGGATTTTTAACACCATACACAGTATAACAGCATTGAATTTCCTTAGGAAACACCCAGTTTTCAAGAGAAAAAAATTCATAAGCTTTTTGTAAGAAAAGAAATCCTCTTTCAAAAGAGCATCAAATTTTATGTTAGCACAGAGAATTTAACTCAGACTTTTAAAATCTGACCCCCTTTTAAGTTATCTCTTTATGGCAACATGTTTGCATATCTACTGCAACAGACCTAAGCACGCAAGTAAGAGTTTGGGCACAGCTGTTCAGTATTTTTTAGGGAGAACAGCACAAAACACAGTAGCATACAAATCTCTTGCAGATAAAAATTCTTACATCATCTCTTAGTTGAAGAAATTGTAATTAAAACAGCCTGAACAAACTAGTTTCACATTGCTGAAGTCAGTTACACAGAATTTTGCTTCATCTGTTTTGAGGAACAAATGTGTACTGAGCAACACTGAGTCAGACAGCTACTCCAAGCAGCCACATAATTCAAGGTAAAGAAAACTTAAAGAGGATAAAAACAAACTATGGAGAAAATTTTAAGAGATAAACAGCACTGTATGCTGCCAGCTGGGAAGTACAAGTTAAAAGAAAGATTTATCAGCATCATACCTGAGTCAATGCAAAAGCAGGTATGATAAATAAAATGGATAAAAATGGATTCCCAAGAATTGTTTCCAACAAATGAGAGGTTATCAGGTCTAGCCACCAAGAGGCCAGGGCCACAAAACAGTTTGCCACTTTCTCTCCCTCTTAAAAACAAAACAGGCTACATTTCAATGTCTAGAGAGCAACAGTGCAACCCACAGCAACTTGAACTGTCAAGTATGCATGTGATGAAATTCCTTTCCTTCAACAGTGCTTGAGTCCTGGGGCATTCCTACTTCCTCTTACAAGTACACTGATAATAAAGCTCATAATGAATGCAATATTGCACTGGACATTAACAGGAACAGCCACAAATATAGAAGTAATCTGCAAAAATTACACTAGAAATTAAGGATGGTATTTCCAGCAAGTGTGCTGGCAGCCCCTAACCTCAGCTTCTGCCTGAAGCAAGCAAAGCAAGAGACTCACCAACAGTTCTGTGGAGAGGCAGCGTGTGCAGTCCAAAAGTCCCACTGTAGGAAACCTGTGACTTTCAAGTGCTCATCCCTCTCAATATGCTCATCCCTCTGGAAACTTGTACTTGGCTCCTACCATCATTCTCAACCATGTTACCTCATTTGTTTTACAGCCTTTTGACAAATATTTTTTAATTTCTCTGCCTTACTGAAACAAATTCTTCCAATAATTGAAGAGATTTTCTGACGTTTCTCTAGTTTTCCAACAAATGAAATCTTAAAGAAAACTCATAATATTTACTACAGTTTGGTGTTACCAAATACACCTGACCTTATCTGAATCAGATGTGCAACACTGACAGACTGCTGCCATTCTCCTTTTACCATTCTCATTGATATGAACAAAATACTGAGCTCAGAAAGAAATTCTACTTGAGAAGAAATGAGAAGCAAACAGCAGGACTGCTCAGCCCCAAGTTCAACCAAAGGTCAGACCCTGCAGACAGAGAACCTGTGCCAAGCCCCTCAAAGAGTGCCAGTTGAACAGATTTGTCTTTAATAAACTTCCTGCAGAATGCCCACTGCAAAACTAAAATGTGAAAAACTACAGAGGAAAATCCCAGTCACTTGTATGTCACTTGCATTTCAATATAAACACCCCAAATTACAACTCTGAAACTTCAGAGTTTTTTTCTACTCTGAATCTACACCCTCAACTACACAGAAGCACAGGTCTAATTCCTGGCACACTGGGATCATACTGCAATTTGAGATGTTTGTCCATAAAAAAATAAACAAACTGCTGATAGTTGTGGTATTTGAAGATGGTACCAAGAAGCTAATGCAGTAAAAAAAAGAATCATCAATCTGCTCAAGACAGCAGGCAGGTCCTTTCCTGCATTTAATGTAAACTATCTGAGCTATCTGCTCAGAAATCAATTTTAATGTGCACCCACAAATTACATTTACAAAGACTGGTAAGCAAACACTGCCACATTCCAGTCCATGCAAAAATATTACAACCAAAAGGTGCCTAAGTGAAAACAAAAGGTGCCAGATTTAAGCAAGATTACAAGAAAATTCAGGTAGATTATGCTTCATAAAAGAGATGCATCTCCATTTACTTCAATCAAACAGTATGAACTGATGCATCTAATATACCCAATATTCTAACTGCAGATTACTTAATGATTTTACAACTCTCAAAAGTAAAAAGTGTGTGATGTTTACTCTACGGTACATTAAAAAAAGTCTGCCACTTTTGCCAAGTTGTGAGAATGCTTTTTGAAGGGGAAAAGACAAAATGCATAATGCAAAATGCAAATGTATCAGTAACATTGGATTGTTATATATTAGTAACCTTAATAGGAAGAAACCAAGACCACCACGATTTTAGCCTATATGTAAATTTTAAGAGATGCTTGGATTTGATCAGAACATCAATGCTTGCATTGTAACAGCATTTTTTTAACACTCGAAAAATTATCTCCATTCTTTTTTTCACTGTGGTATTCTACACACCATTGCAGCTCACCACTAGCAAGTCAAACCAAGCAAGGAAGAACTAATTCACATGAGTCGAGGTCTTGTGCTCTTTCACAAGTCTAAAACGTGGGGCTGAGAGCTGCCCTGAGGAGGTCCGATGCCAATACAAACCCAGCCCAGCACGGTGCCTACAACGCGGCTGCGATGCTCTGGTTACAGCGGCAAAGCTGCTGCACCATCACCCAGGGCACCCTGTCCGGGGACACAACTCAGCTATGCTTCTGCTCACTGAACGTGAGACACATGCTACAGGACAGACTTCCAGAAGGCTGCTCACAAGACCCTTAGTGCAGCTTAGCGAAATATTGTGTTGCATACAAAACCAAAATTGTGTGGCCGCTGTGCAAACAAAACCTGTGTAATCCTGAAAACCGGCAACACGGCCTTCAGTGCGAACGCAGCACCGGCAGACGTGGTGTCTGTCACCCCTGGAACCACCGCCAAGAGGTGAAGCAGCTACAGCTCTGATCCCGATGCCACGATCAAGACACAGCCTGGCAGGCCAAGCGTGACCCAGCAAGGCACCTCAACGATTCTGCCGGTTCTCAGGCTGCGGTTTGAGGGTGCGAAGCCGCTAACAGCGCTTCCGAGACGAGGCGAAAGAGAAGGAGCGGGAGCAGCCGCCTGAGCTCCCAGAGGCTGCCCGGAAAGCAGCATCCCCGCCCCCGCACGGGCCCTGCCGGCCCGAAGCCCAGACGGCTTCTCCAGCGGGGGAAGCGGCTCGGAGCCCTCCCGGGCTGCCGCCACGGGCAGGGACAGGGCGCAGGCCACGGGCGGCTCCGCCGGGCTGAACCGAATACCCGGACAGCGGAGCCGAACCCTTCCGGCGGGGCGGCCGGGCAGCCGGCAGCGCGGACCCCGCCGCGGGTTTCACCGTTGACACGAGCCGCGGCGGAGGCCAGGCCACGGGCGCCGGGAGTCCCGGCCGCTGCCCCGGCCCGGGGAGCCCCTCGGGCCGCTGGAGCGCGGACCGGCTGAGGGAGAGGCCTAGGGGCCGCCGCCGGCCTAACTGCGCCGCGGCGCCTCCCCGCCGCCCTTACCCGCAGGACGTGGTAGCCATCGGTGCCCCCGCCGGGGATCTCGACGCTCTGCGAGGAGCCCATGGCGGCGCCGGGCGCTGCTCCCGCACAAAGCGCGGCGCCCCGGGGACGTGGCACTCGCTGCTCCCGCCCGGCTCCGGAGGGGCGGGCGGAGGCCGCGCGCGGGGCACGCCGGGAGGCCTCGGCGCAGCGCCCCCTGCCGGGCACAGCTGCCGAGAGGAGGCGGAAGCCGTACGGCGGCCGCGATGGACCACGTGTCCCCCGCTCGTCTCCGGCGCGGCCGCGCCCCCTGGCGGCAGAGGGCGGCGCTGCACGGGGCGGGGGCAGCGGGGGGGGCGGTGAGGCTGCGGACCCCGGGAGCCTGCGGGATCCCCCATCCCCGCGGGATAACCCATCCCCGCGGAGCTCCCCGGGGTCCCAGGTCACTGCGGAGCACGGGCGGACCCTGCTCCTGTCGGTGCGGGAGAGCCGCTGTCTGGGGAGGTGCATCAGCCGGCGCGGCTGAGGTGCGGGGCTGCTGCCCGGGGAGTGCCGAGAGACGGCGTGAGGGAAAACTCTGAGAGTGCGCCCCGAGTGCGGGAGGCTCCAGACAGAGCTTCTGCACTGCCGGCCTATGCCAACAGTGCCTCCTGGTTCTGGTACTAGGGGTCCGCACAGAGGTGACCTCTTGAAGGAGTGGCGGGCTCGCTGCTGATTTTCAGTGATGCAAAACCAGCGAACTGGAACACACTGTTTAAGGGTGGAAGTGTAACCAGGCACGGAATGGAAATTAAAATTACTGGAAACCATACCGCAGTTCTTTTGGACTCGTTGCCCTTTCTATCATCACGGTGTTTTACTTGGAATGAAAAGCCTCTCCATGCTGTGCTTGGGATTCCCCCCGTGCTGCCTGCAGGCATCGCTGAGCCCCTTCCCCCCCGGCTGCCTCCCTCCCTCTCCCCGGTGTTTCAGCCCGAGCACCCAGCCAGGGTTTGTCCTGCACCCTGCTCAGGCCTGGCCAGCTCTGGACTGTGGCCACACGGGTTCAGTCATGCTTGCATCCCTGCACAGTGTTTCTCCTCATCATCACAAGAAGAAATCTTGTCCAGAGGCAGCAATAGAAATTGAGATGTCAGCACGAACAAAAATGAGCTGTGTTTTACAAGAACTCCTGTGGTCTTAGCACAGTATGAAAAATTTGTTACAGTATACTGTAATGATAAGTATGAGTTCCTAGAATCATAGAATTGGCTGGGTTGGAAGGGTCCTCAGAGATCATCAAGTCCAACCCTTGATAAAGTTGATGAAGTAAGTTGATAGAGTTGATAAAGTAAGTCATATAACAAAGCTAAAAAATATACCAGCTTAAGCAAATCTCATGCTTCCACACAGAGGCCATTTAGATTCATGAGGAAAATTCCAGCTATAGTAATTTTTTTTTTCCCTTCCTATTAGAGTTCCATGACAGACAAGAACATAACAGTGCGACTCAGGAACAGCAGCTGTAGTTCACCACCCCCTATCCAAAGCTTCCTGAAGGATCCATAGCTGGTGGTAAACTACCACCCACAGTCATTCATTGTCCCTCTTCTGGGAGAGTGGCTCCTCTGTGACACCTCTCTTTGTGTTGATAGGTAAGCAGTGTTGATTTTGTGAACTGCTTGTAGGTTGTCTGTGGCCAAGAAGCAGATGCTGGCCAGATTTAGTCCTCCTGGCTGACTGGTTCTGTGATGCCTGCCCCTCCTTTCTTGAGAAAAGAATATGTAGGTTAAAACCTCCTTTAAGAAGACTTCTCTAGTGTATATTCAGTTTCATTGCCTTACTACTTACAAGGGGAAGACCCTTGCATTACTACAGCTGTGATAGGAAAAAAAAAAACAACAAACCACAACTCAAGCAACACTGCAATAGGTTTCTTCTCTCACCAGACAAGGCCCCATAAATTCTAGAGCATGTTTAGACTTCACGGTAAATTTAAGTGACAGTTTTGTTTGGTGAGTGGCTCTGGAGCTAATAAACATTTCATTTATGGCAGGCATTTCCTACTCAGAGTTTATGTTGGATCAGATATGATAATTGTTCATGTGCTTCACCAAAGACACTAAATCCTCACTTCAGTGTGTTGCATATCTCATCCTTAAAAAGTTGTATCTCAGCAGAGGTTACTATAATGACTACTACATCACAGTGAAATACACTGTAGAATACCTCTTAGAAGTATTTTACTATGTCCTTAAACATAGTAAAGATCTGAACTTTGATTTATTTGCAAAAAAAGTGACTGTTAACCCAAACTCAATACTTCTGTAGAATTAACAGTGTTTTGCCATTGAGCCTTAAAGCTGCAATTAGCCAAATTGCACATTGCTGAATTTTTGAGCCTAAATCCAGATTATTCAGTTCCCATTAAGTGGCAAAGGCAAACCACCACACACAAAGCAGAAGGTGAAGAAAGTCCCTGTCACTGGCAGCAAGACTTCTGTGGCTGAATTCTGCTCCTGTGACAACTGAGGGGTGTGTGAGGGGCTGAGGAGGCAGAAGCACCCTGGCAATCTTCAGCAGCTATTGCATCCAGTCATTTGTGAAAGGAACCACGAATTTTACCTGTTCCTACTGCCACTGAAAGAGTGAAGAGCTGCCAAAGGTGGACTACTCTTTGTGTTTCCTAAAAGTGCTAGTGGGGAAAAAAAGTCAGAGAGATTTTGCAGCTCCGTAAGTCTGCTCAGGCATTACATCCTCCCAAGAGTGGGACAGAACCATTGCATTAGTTGTAAGTTTGTTCTGTTCTCAAAGAAGAAAAAAAATATTATTTCCCTCTTCCTCAGGAGATCTGTAAAGGTTTCATGTCTGCATGTGGTAAAGCTAAAATGGGAAGCCATATTTTGTTCTTAGTTATTCAACTCAATCCTTTCAGAGAAATATGAACCTTGCTCCTCTCTGGAGACATAAACTACATGCATTGCTGCAAGACCTGAGGTGCTTTTTCTTAAGAACATTTGCCTTACTGCAGCATCTCAGCTTTCCATCAAAACGCCACCACTGCTTTGGGCCTGTTCCACCTCACTGAAGAGGGATGTTCTCTGCAGATGGCCATTGATTCCCATTAAGGACTGAACTAAAGCAACAGATTTATCTGAGGAAATATCTTTGAACATGGTCTAGGGGTCCATTGTGAAAGGCCAGTCTGTAAAGATAAAGAAACATTTAGAACCCTCTTAGGAGAAAAAGACACTAAACTTCGGTGGGAAATAGGAAACAAGATTGCCTGAAAGCATCACTTAAGACCTAATGACATCAGATTCCATTTGCAGAAATTAACTAACAAATATAACCTACCCATTCCTTTCTGTGTGTATCTCAGCAGCTGCATTTCAAAAGTAATTAAAGTTAATGAGCTGCGCTTTGTGGTAGAATCATGAAAACTTAATTGGCATAATTAGTTGTGAGATAGCAAGTGCATCTTCCTGGATAACAATGTGTCATCATTTGATAAGAATACTAATGAATTTAATAAAATAAATCAGGGCCCTTCCAATATGTTAATAAAATAATGAAATAGCACACATGTGCAAATGATGAATTATTAGTTTGGAGACTGCATACAGTTGTCTGAGTAAGATGGATGAGGAAGTGGCCTTCTTGAAGCAGTCAGCTATGGCTGTTGACTAAAGCCCAGTGTGCAATAAATGAAACCACCACGATGCCCCTTGGAAACATTTTGCAAACATTTTGGGGGTGGGACAGCACCCATCTGCAGACCAGAGCAGGATATACAGTGGCTGAAAGAAAGCAGGCTTTATTTTAAATCTTCCTTAAACCCATCTGTATTGCTGGTATGGGAATAAAGAGGGGCAGAGAAACCCAGGCATATGTAGCAGGGAGGAAGCTGCTGAAATACAGTGGAAAAACAGGCTGTTTGACCCTAATCATTTAGAGGCTAAGACAGGCAGAAAATGATGATTTATTGCAGAGGTGGCCTCAAGCTCAAACACAGACAAATACAGTAGAACAAAAGCTTTTGAGGCATTATTAAGAATCAGTAAGGAGAATAATTTTAATTAATAAGTGCCTTAAGAGTTAAATGAAGTGAATACTGCCAGAGTTATAGGAAGGCCTGCATCTCCACCAGATAAAGTAATAAAGTAAACAATAAAAGGAGATAGTTTTAGGCAGAAATACAGCATCAGTGTCCAGTGACTGAGAAAAGGATGGGTCATAAGATAACTCTTGGTCATAACATCTTTTATACCCTAATATATGCCTCAAAGCCACCTCAAAATATATGACCTCATTCATTCGTGCTCGTACTGTATTGCCCAAGATGAGGAACTGCAGGTCAGAATATCTACTTGTTGAGTCTGGTCTCAACAGAGCAAGACTGGGGTTGGAAGGAGCACTAAAGGGTCTGATATATGTCTCAGAACAACTCATCTCTTAGTGGTGCACAAAGAGATTTTATCACCTATGCAAGCATTGAGGGAACAAACCGTGGCTGCTTGGAAAGCATCCACCTGGCTGTGCACCCTCAATACTAACTTCACATTAGTAGAAGGCATAAAGCACAGATCCCTCAGCTTGCAGAAATAGCTGAAAAAAGCTTGCTGAGATGTAGATGCCTTGCACCCCTCTGTCAGGCTGCAGGAGAATACATGTACGCTCCCTACAGTCCCAGTTTAGGAGCAGCAGATATTTTGGAACTGGGGTTATCTAATACAGAAAAGTAAAGTAGCAATGGTCAGCACACGTGCAAATGTGAGAGGTGTGGGATTGAACCTGTTCTTGACCTGCTGCTGGGAACGGCTGTGAAAAGAGCAAACCATGTCTGAAATGTGAGGAGAAGCAAACAGTGAAGCACTTTGAAAGGCAGCCAAGCACTAGTGAGCCTCAGACCAAATAACCCCCTGAAACTGGGCAGGCTGGGATGAAATACTATGGTCTGATGCTCTAGAAGTTAATTAAATACAGGAGTAATGTGGGACTTCTGTAAAGCTGTTTTTCTGGTCATTAGTTGCTATACAGCTGAAGAGAGAATGAAATGCAAAGAAAGATGGCACTACTATCTTGCCAGGTTGTTCTCAGGAACAGTGAGAATGCAGCAGGGCTGGTTCTCCTCTTGAGCTCCAGGAGGCACAAAAAGTCCCCTCCCTCAGAAAGCCTCATTCTGATGGCTTGGTGGCTTTTACCACTAGAAAAATCCATCAGTTTTCATTGCCTTATCGATGATTTACACTAATGCACGAGGGAGGGGAAGCAGTTTCCATGACATAATTAAGAGTGACTTGTATCCAGCAGGGAAAGAGCTGGAGCTAACAGGGCCTTCAGCTGAAAACTCGATGATATTGTGACACGCGAGAGCTTCCTTATGTCAGTGGGAGGGAAGGGCCACAGTGTCAGCAGGGTCAAACCTAGCACACTGCATCTCTGTAAGGGGAATGTTTAGGTGCCAGAACTACACTCTGTTTTTCCCCCAGAGCTGCCAGCATGGGCACGTATTAGAGATGCAGTCAGTATTGTCATGCTCTGGTTAATATCAGGAACAGTTCCTCTGGCTGCTGTAATTTGCATCGAGGACTGCAGATGCCACCAACAGATCAGAGGGAGGGAGGTTGTGAAGGTAACCTACAGCCCTTATCCCCAGGGAGCTAAAGCCAGAATCAAGGCTTTTACTTCAGAAACTCAGCAAAACTAATTTCTGTGGGTGCTATTAATAGAACAAAAGAAATTAACTAAAGCTTTCACTTCTGTGACTCCTAGAAGTGATTGAATTGGCTGTAATACAGGTTAACTCTGCCTGTCTTCCCAAAGCTGCTGAAGAACAGTTGCTCTGCTTGGGTTAAACACCCATCAACAGTTTTCACACCAATCTGTGAGGGGCAAAGGTTTGGCAGGTACAGGTATTACAGTTGTAGGTTTCTGACAGAATGGCTTTTTGTACAGTTTTTAATTGCATCCTGTGGCCACAATGGTTTCACCTGAGACTGTAAAATTGCAAACAAAACTCCAAAATAGACATCATCTACAACACTCAGAAAATGCGTGCCTGAATATTGCAATGGGCTGAGGGTAATCAATGTCCTCACTTCTCTGCCTGTAGAAGTTATTACTCTAAGCTTGCAGTCCTTGCTCTGGCTTGTTTTCCCATTTCATTATAGCCATCAGACCCTGATTTCTGACCTAAAGAATAGTGTGCAACATTCTTAGTGAGTGTATGACTAAGAGCAGCCATAGTAGAGAGAATAACCCTTATATGCATATATTCATAATAAAAGATGTATTAGTGAATGTTCAAGAGAGGGCACAGAGTTAAAGAAAAATGTCAGAATGTTTCAAAGATTTGCTTGATTATTAACTAGGAAATAACACAATGTACATGAAATCACAGATAATAGGTTTGCTTCACTGTTAAAAAAGAAGCGAAGCCTCTTTAAATTATGCTGGGTTGAAAACAGGGTTCCTAATAGAAACACTGATAGAATCTTAATTATAGAAGCAATTGCACAGACCAAGGTTCCAGCCACCCAATTTAGGAATCAGAATGCAAGGATTTAAGAGGCTTAATAGGCCTGCTACTATTCAGATAGCAGCTGGCTTTGGGAGTACTGTGATTGGGGATGCTGCAGAAGAAGGGTTCATAATGGAGGATAAATGAAGTAATTTCCAACCACTTCATTACATGATACTTACATGCATTGTCAGTCATTTTTGACCCAAGTGGTTAGCCTAAAATCTGTAGTTTTAGAAATTGCTTACAGTATGAGGCTTGGGTGATAGTCAAGGATCTGCTGCTGCAAACCTTTTTATTTACCAAAGACATGTTAAAACCTGTTTTCTTAAACATATTAAATTAAACAAAAGAAATGTTTTTGCTCACAGAATCTTTTCTGCAGTGTTTCTTCGGTGTTCAATACTTTGTACAGTGCTATGTAATACTTCAGCTATAGGGCTATAAAGGGCTTTGAATTATTTTTTCTGAAAATAAGAAGTCAGCTCATTTTGCTTTACCTAGAGTATTTCTAGAGCACTTTATCTAGAGATCAGACTGAAACATAAATTACAGATGTCAGCATGGATAAACAAACAAAAAAAAAAAGCCTACTTGGGAGTTCCCAGCTCAGATTTTATATTTTCAGATAAAACAGCAGTGCAACAGAAAAGCAAATGTACACCATAACTGTAATACCAAACTTCCATTTTCTGCTGAGGGGTGTTTAGAACTGTCATGGTTTAACACTGGCCCGGCAAGTAAACCAATGGCAGATGCTCTCTATTAATCTCTCTCTCCTCCACCATAAGAAAGGAGAGAGAATAAGGGAGAAAGACTTATGGGTTGGAGACTAAACTACACAAGTTTAATGAAACAGTAATGATAAATAGGGAAAATTGCTAAATATATATATATATATACACAAGAAAATGGATACCACATTCCTCCCCCCTTTCCCCCAATAGCTCTCACGTCAACCGAGGCTGCAGGGCAGCTCTGGGGAAGTCCAGGCTGGACTCCTGGAGTCGGCAGCAGTCGGGAACTGGAGGCAGGAACACAGGCAGGCAAACGGACAGGATCCTTCCAGGATGCCAGGTGGAGGAAGGGAAGCAGGAAAGGCAGGAAGGGCAGGCCCATAGAAGCTTCTGCTGGTGGCCTTTTATAGCATTACAGGTAAGACCAATCAGCTGATAAGGGGGTGGTGCCCAGCACTTCTGCTGGTGATCTCAGGTGAGGTCAATCAGCTGGTAAGGGGGTGGCTCGGCCCTCCTGATCCCTCAAATTATACTGAGGATGATGTATATGGGATGGAATACTCTGTTTGAGAAACTTGCTGTTAATTTCAGCAAGTGCAACTACCTACAAGAGACTTAGCAAAAGGCAAGTACAAGACAGAAAATCACCTTTATCCTGGCCCAAACCAGGACAAGAACAGCTGCTGATGAAGACTCTCCTGGATGAAAACATTACTGGAGAAAAGCTTATGGTAAAAAGACCTCTATTTAAAAAAGGATCATATATAAAATCCTTTAGTGTCCCATCCTCACCAGTGCTCCATTTTTTTGTGTCTGGCACAGAGGTTGAAAACATGACCCTTCTTGACAGAAAGTGCAGACCTTATCTATAGGCCTTACAGAGTTATTGCAACTATGCTGAATATTAAGAAAAGGAATTGCACTTCATAGAATCATAGAATTGGCTGGGTTGGAAGGGACCTCAGAGATCATCAAGTTCAACCCTTGATCCACTACCGCTGCAGTTACCAGACCATGGCACTGAGTGCCACATCCAGTCTCTTTTTAAATATCTCCAGGGATGGAGAATCCACCACTTCCCGGGGCAGCCCATTCCAATGTCTGATCACCCTCTCAGTAAAGAAATTCTTTCTAATGTCCAACCTAAACCTCCCCTGGCACAGCTTGAGACCGTGTCCTCTTGTCTTCCTGAGAGTTGCCTGGGAAAAGAGACCAACCCCCACCTGGCTCCAACCTCCTTTCAGGGAGTTGTAGAGAGTGATGAGGTCTCCCCTGAGCCTCCTCTTCTCCAGGCTGAACACCCCCAGCTCCCTCAGCCTCTCCTCATAGGATCTGTGCTCGAATCCCTTCACCAGCCGGGTTGCCCTCCTTTGGACCTGCTCCAGGACCTCGATATCCTTCCTGAACTGAGGGGCCCAGAACTGGACACAGGACTCAAGGTGTGGCCTCACCAGCACTGAGTACAGGGGCAGAATCCCTTTATATCCCTCTCTGCAGTGCTGGGTGCCGCCCTCTTATCAGCTGATTGGGCTCACCTGAGACCACCAGCAGAAGGTTGTGCCATGTCACTTGCCGTGACAGACTTGACCAGGCAGAAGTGCCAGACATATTTCTTTAGCATCAGGGATAAAAGAAATCCCTGTCATGGTTTCATCCTCATTGTTTTTATTTTACAGATTTAGTCTTCATGGACTTGGTTTTCTGTGTACAGGAGCTATTTTAAAAGGCTTAAGAAACAGGAACTGCTCATGTACCAAGGCACAAACACCAGGGCTGCCTCAACCAGAAGCCCTGGCATTTAATTCTCTTATTATTTAATTCCCTGGCATTAATGTCCCTAATACAGAGACTTTCTGAAACTGACCCGTGTATGACAGCTGTTGCATGCTACAGGTGTGCTCTTACTGGGCTGCTAGCACTCTGGTTTGCCTGTGGCAGATTAACAGGGTGAGAGGAGAAAAGTACAAAGGTTCTAGAAGGTTCTTCTTTAAAGAAAGAAGGAACAAATGTTATCATGGGGAATTTGAGATAAGCAGGACAAATACTGCAGTCAGACTCTGACACAGGGATGAGCTGACCCCATAGGTTACAGGTGCTCTTCACAACACTCCCCTGCTGATGGAGCTCCAGCTCACTGACAGCTCTCACACTCATATTCACTGGTCACAGAAGGGCTCCTTCCTTCAGCTTCTGGACAGTTTTAGCCTAAGCACCATCAGCCTCAATACACTGCTAGCTCAGAGAAAGCAGTCTGCTTTAGCCTCAGGAAAGGAACTCTTTAGTCTTTGTTGTATTTGGAGTTGTTTTAATCCCTGGTATGTTTTATGAATGCTTCCACAACTGTGTATTTTTTAAGTTATTTTTAATCCCCCCTTCAGAAAAAAAAACCCAAAACACAACTACCAACATGCAATTCCCACTCTCTTATCATTTCTTGTCCCGAAAAGTCTTTTGTGAGTTATTTTCTTCTGCCTCAGTAGCTGATAACTTATTTTCCTTGAAGCCTCAAGGGGAAGGATTCTTTTATCTTTCACAAGAAGGAAATTTTATTTTTAAGCAAAAGTAGAATCTAGGCTTCTGCTGTTATTTATCACATCACTGAGACAGCAGAATGCCCCTGCTGGGATTTTGTAAACAGATATATATATATGTTTACAAACATATATTTTACAAATATATATTTATTTTGAGATTAGATTTGGAAGTTTGAATACAATCAAACAAACTGGTAACATAACATAATATAATACAGTGGGAGTAGCAATCCCCTGTTCCAGCAATCCTCAAATAACTACCTTAAAACCCTAGCAAGAATTCCACTTGATAGCATTTTGCTGCAGGTAGACTATTTTAAAGCCAGAGGACATTTCTCATAATGGGTTGTAACTGTGTGAAAAAAATAAAACTGGTTCAGAAGACAGAGGAATCTTAGGGTATAATCAGATCCTATGAGCCCAGCCATAAAGCAGTGTCATCCTAGTGCAGTACTCTACCATCCTCCCCCAGAATTTTACCTTGTGTCCTCTTGCATGTGCTGGTGAGCTCCAGCTAGAGCTGGAGCTGAGGTTAATCCCTCCTTTGCTGGCTGTCCGAGTGCTCTTGGCACCATTTCCAAAGAGGAAATGCTGCAGGACTTCTTGAGTGAGACAGCAAAATAAATGAGTTCTAGAAAGTGAAAAGATGTCAGAAGTTACTTCCACAGCTACTTGTATGTGTTAAACTAAACTAAAGCCTAGCTTATGTCAAGATGCACCACCCCTGGACTGGTATTTATTTCATGTGGTTTTCCATTTCACTGAAGGCAGATGGAGCTCACTCAGGTTTCTGCAGTGTCCCATAGGCAGCAGCAGAGGATATCACCTGTGTGCTGAGCTTAACAACCAAAAGAGCAGTTTGTCATCTGAAATCACTGCACTGAAAGCCAAAAGACACAGAACAAAAATGCTTTTCTCTGCTGCTGGCAAGAATGATTCAGTGGTCCTCTCTAATACCACCTGCTAGAATGCCATTCTCAGCAAACACAAAGTCTGGGAGATGGCAAGCTCAGATGTATCCCACTGGGATCTGCTGGAATATGTTTTATTTTGAGTTGAGATTTGCAACTCTCAATGCAATCAACAGGACTGGTGATTTAATGTAATGTACTGCTGGAAAGACCTATCCAGTTTCTGGAGGTGCTCCTTTATGCCTGCAGCCTGTCAGCAGCTCTCCTCTTGCTGTTCTGGGCAGATCACCATTAGAGCCCAGGGGCTTGAGTGCCACGGGAATCAGAGGATCTGCTTGGATGCAGTGACTAGATTTAGGTTACAACACACTGTTATAACTGTGGTGTTACCTGAATTTAAACCATTAGAAGGCTTCTTTTGACTTGTAGGGGCAGTATTTTGCCATGTCTTAGAGACAACAGATGAGCAAAGCATTAATTGGAACTTTTGAAGATATTTCTGGAAGATGTTTTAGCTCTTTTCAGGGAGTCACCACCTACCACGTGTATTTCTCTGAGTGTCTTTTCTTGATGTGGTCTCAAACACTGTGAACTACAGGATGTTTCACGTGGCTTTTAAATCCTATCACAAAGTTGGATGTTGTCCTAAGGGCAGGCACTGCTGGAACAGCAATCTGGGCTGAGAAGCTAAGAAAGAGGCAGCAGAGCAACATCAAGGATAGGAAGAGTTAAATGGCTGAAGAAAACTGAAGGGATATAACAATTTTGGATTTTTCCTACTTAAGTCAGCATGAAGGAGAAAAAATGCTGTCACCACAAAGAGCCTAACAAACAGAAGGACAGAGGAAATTGCTGCAGCCAGGAACAGATTAGGGGAAAGGCAGTTTACCCACTGGTTTTGATGGCAGCCACAGAACTGCTTAAAAAAGGAACAAAGAGTGCTGCAACAGCCAGAAATTGCAGTCTAAGGCCAGAGACAACAGGATCTGAAGGAGTTACAGTCATGGGCCTACCTGGGAGCAATTCTCAGATCCAGGTCTTGATGTGAACTCTCTCCTTGCCCAGATGCCTGTGTGCAGTTTTCCTCCCCTGGGTTTCCCTCCAATTTCCTTCTCTCCAACTACTGCTTCTCTTCAATGACTAATGCAGCCCAGTGGGAAACACAAAATCTACTGACTGGGGAAATACACAAACTTTAGAGCTGTATTTTTTCACATTAAAATATCAACAGCAGCAGGATTATTTCCATTACAAATCTCCATCTTTTATAGGCCAATTTTGTCTGTTAAAATATACAATTTAAGATTTGCAGGCGTTTTCTAGCTTGTTTCAGTTTTACTTTGTTTTTCCTTCTTGCAGCTTCTCTGGTAAAAATGGCTTCTCCCTTTTGCTCAGGCTTTAAAATGTCCCTCATGCAGAGACTTAGATGGGAAAATGAGAACTGGAAAGCAGTAATTTCAAAATCTGTTCTGTGCAGCCAGAATACAAAGTTACACACCTTGGAAAAGTAGTTCTGACTTGTTACAGCTGTTTCTTTCTTTAAAAAAAAAAAAAACAAAAAACCCAAAAAACCCCACAATTCATTGTCCCAACTATCATAATGAGAGACAGTGAAGTCAGAGTGCTTTTAAATCAATTAATGTAACATGGGTAGCAGTTCAGAAAATCCCACTCAGTTCAAAAAAATACAGGTTAGTTTCTAGTTCCCTTAAAAAGTTATGGTTTGCAACACTTCAGCAAAACTGTTGAAACAGATCAAACACCAAAAACTTCAAAAACAGCAACACAATTTTTAAACACTTCCTTACTCAATAACAGTCCCTCATGAAGTATCCAAGCACATCCCTCTTACACACAAATATTTGGAAGGATCTGTTGATCCATTCATTGGAAGGATGGATGAGCAATATGCAATACTGGGAAGATGGATATACAAAGCATTATTTACCTCTATAATTTTGTATATGTCCTGTAAGTGAAGAATAATTTGATGCTGCAAGGCCAGAGATGCACACTCACATAGGAACTATGCTCATTTAGAAGTTATCTAGGTAGACAGATGAATTAGTAGTTCACTATATAAATCCCAAACGGAGGGCACTGTCCCAAGTAAGGGTCATATGTTTGTTGAAGCTCTCTTAATTGTTTTTGCTAAAAGACAAGAGGGGAAGAGGCATTCCTGTTGCAAATTCAAGTCATGTACATTTTCCTGAGTATCCAACCAAGTCTGTGTGGTGTAATCCAGTTATTCCAGTTCTTTCTTTTGGCCACTTTGCCAGCTTAATGGAAATGGCTCTGGACTGAGCTACAGAGCAAGTGAAAGAGTCTTCAAATTCCCCTGAGAATCTCCATTCTACCTCTGGACTGCTTCCAGCACACCAGTAATTGTACAATTATAGCAGCATTATATATAGAAAATCAACATGAGCTCTGAAGTTGTTCAGCAATAGCTAGGCATAATTATTTACATTACAGTCACAGCATTTCTAGGAGGAAAAAAAGCAAACAGCCTAAAATTAGGCTTTGGGGAAGGCAAATTGCAGCAATTACTGGCCTAGTAGCTCTTTCTAAAGTAACGTTGATGTATTCAAAAGGAAGAAATTTTGTTGGGTTTTCTTTCACCTATAGTGCTGGCTCTAGTGCTGCAATTAGTCTGTGTGGACTGACTTAAGAAAGCAGAGAGGGCTGTTGGGTGACTATTACAATTCTCACTGTTAGAAAGAAAGCCAGCTCACAAACTAGCAATCTGTGACTTCTCGTCATATTTGCAAAAAAGCAGGCCTCTTGTATTACGTGTTCCTTGGGAAGACAAGAGAATATGCATAAGTTTTATACTGTATGATGGAGCTGGTAATTAATTCATACCTACAAAATAATAATGTTTCACTAGAACTGAACACAAACAAAATAACTATTTATTGTATGAGGTAATTACAGCAGGGAAATTAAACCTGGTTCTTCTGTAGTGGGTAAAAACCCAGCTTCTTCCTGAAGAATATGTAGAACAACTGAAGATCCAAGATGATGCAAAACTTCATTAAAAAAATACAATATCACTGAAACATAACATAATCACATGCAAATAATATACTTTTTAAAACTGTGACTGAGGTAAGTGAATGCACCGAAGTATTGCAGCAGCATACTCAGCAGCAAAACTGAAATGATGAGTTATTACAAGTTATCATCATCATAGTTACCATGAATCAGTAATGTTTTCCCACAAATAGGAAATCCTGCTGTAACCAAAATAACCATGGTTCTCTCATTCAGCACTGTCACACACAGCCCGTGGAGATCTCTCCCCGTTGCCCAGGGAAGCTCTGCTCCTCGGGATAAGGGACAATGTGCTCTTGTGTTTAGTGACTGCCAGTGCCTGGGGTGTGGCAGGAGAGTGGAAGAGCTGACAGGGAGAGTCAGGAAGGGCCTTTTCTTCAGTGGATGCTTGTAGCCAGACAAGGCAACAGGGAACCATAAAAACTCAAAGTAATGGGAATCACACTCATCAGGTACAATCTAGTGGCCAGTCTGTCCCTGTGCCCACAGCACAAATGTCAGTCTTACCCTGCAGGCAGCCTTTCAGAAAGTAAAGGAAGAGGCTTAATTGAGACTAATGATCTTTTTTTGCTGGGGCCCATGGAAAGTCCCAATTAATAAGGCAATATGTTGAACATTTAATGTCATTTATAACACGTGCAATCTTTAGAAGACATAAAAAACACTGACCAGCATGACACTGAGACACATTGTGCCTTTCTCACTTGCCTCTAGAGACACTGTTACCTTCCCAGTTGAGAGTTAGCATTCAAGTTTTTATTTTTTTTGAAGGCAAATAATCTTGCTTTATACATCAGCACTACCCAAACTCTTGGTGATGTCACACGAGGCAGATGTGGCTTTATATCAGTTCCCATTGTGGTCACAGATGATTGGCTTCTGTACCTCTGAGTTAGAGTAACTGTACTTACATTTGTTGATTTTGTTTCTAGTGACACTTTTCTAGGCTTTCTTGAACCACCAGGCTGATTTTTACTCCATTTTCTATCACCTGCACTGATCTTATGTATTTTTGCTCACACTACTGTGGGACACTGTTACACATAAAATAAAGCCAAAAGTTTTCATGAAGTAATTCCTGCCTCGAACCAGCTGCTCTCAGATGAACTAGATTGGTTTCCTGTTAAAAGGTTTATCATTTAAGAATTCCACATAATAGAGATTTAATAATCCATATACATACACAACATATGCCCATATTTTCAAAGGTAGGGAAAAACTAATTTACTATTTCCTTCATTATATTATTGCTTAATGTTATACTTCAAGAATCTTTTCAGATGTGCTGAAAAGTCCCACACAAAACACAAAATATCATCCAAGACTTCATTTTTACTGATACACACTGATAATGTACATGCTTGTGCCCTTGTGTTTTATGGCAAGAAATACAAATACACACATAAAGTACACTTATTCAGTCTGAAATAATTATATTCAAATTCTGAACAGATTACCTAATAAATAGCAGGTATAAATCAAGATGCATGATAATTTATCTTCAGGTTTTTCTGTTATCAGCATTACTAAAAAAACCTCCACTTTTCCTCAGTAGTGAGATTTATTAAAACAGAGAACCAAAATTTTTTTTCTTTCTTTATCAGGCTACTTAAAACTTTCTGCTTGCATTTTATATTTCATTTAAATGATAATTTTAACTTGTCTTTGTACAGAAGTCTGATTTTTTCCAATGCTTTAATGAAACCCAAACCCTTCTAAGCTGTGCAGCCATCCTTCCTTTTAACCTTTATTTTCAGACAATGCTTATGTGTTCTCATTTCCTCCTCACTAGCTTAGTTGCAGTTGGAGAGTGAATAGTACTCATGATTCATGTATCATCACCCTAAGCATAACCATCACAATTTGCAAATTATAAAACAGTGAAGAAATTCAGGCAGATGTAATTCTGTTAATGGCAATGAGCTGTCCCTAAACTGACTCTCGTTGCAGACCTGAAATGCTATTGAATCATCTGAGTGTAAGTTTAATATTCCTAATACATTTATTTTCCATAATTTTCAATGCTTTACATTGTGGTATTTGCATGCTACACTAATGGACTTATTAAGTTTCTTATTAAGTTTCTTTGAAGCATATATTTTCCTCATGCCTAGTTTGCTGCATAAAATTCTTTAACCTGGAAAGACAACTCACTTTACTTGAAGGATGCTCATCCAATCCTAAAGCAATCAAAATCAAATTTGTTACATACTGTTAAAATCAATGACAGTTCCATGGATAATGCAATGCATAAGGTAGTAATTAATGAGATTTTTTCTGTATCATTAAAAATAATTTTATACTTTTATGAATGTACTCTTACTTTTCAATATATGTGGTAAAAAAAAAATACTAAAAAATATTTTAACTCCTATAATAGAAAGACAAGTTGCTCCAAAACATGGTCTAGAATCCAAACATTTTTAATCACCTTTTTCATGCCATATAGTATGTATCTCAAGTATATATCATGCATAGATAGATAAAGATATATCCATGTGCCAAAAGCTTTGCCACAAAAGTTTTAATTCATACTATATTTACACTGGGAAAAACTTGCATTTTGTAATTTTCATGCTTCACTGAAGTCCAATTAGGAAAAAAATCTGATTTATTTGTATTTCAAGGAAACAGTTCTACTGTAAAAGACTGTGCATTATTATAATGCTTAATACAAAAGTGACTGGACAAAGAACCCAGATCTCACTGACTCTGATAAGAACACTCACAGATCTGCTGCTATGCAAATTTTAACTTCTTTTGCTATCCTGTAGTACTGACTCCACGGGGTATTGCTGTGGGACCATCAGGGCTTCTCATGCCATCTCTGTGTCATTTGTCCAACAAGCACAGAAATGCTGAACTGTGACACTGTTCACACCATTAGACCTGGTCCCATCCTGCAGGTTTTTTTTACATGCTCAGAAGTACTTCTTCAGTCAAGTAGATTTTTGATTGCATAAAAGTGTCCTAGTTCTGCTTGCATTCAGATTTAAATGTGCTTAATAAACAAACACTTAGATCAACCTGTGGCATTGCAAAGAGTGCAAATTTAAGCACATATTTAAGTCTCCCTGGGAGTAGGACCTGCACTGCAAGAAATAAGTTTTATAAATTTATCCACAGATTAAATAGCTGAGCTTTTAGCACAAGGGCTTCATCTTATTCTTTTAGGCATTCCAAAGCTACTGTTTACTTTCTTGGGTCCTCTGTATAATTTGGATGAGGATTTCAGAAAACACACAAAACACCACAGAGAGGTTTCTATATTCTCTATTTTTCAGCATTTCTGCACAGTACTTATGTCTCAACAACCCTATTCAAACTGATGAAGGTTCAGAGCTCGGTGCTCCTCCTCAGCCTGTGTTGGCACACAATTCACAATTAAAACTAAACAGTAGCTTTAGCATTTGCCTTGCTGTTTTTAAGGTGATGGATAATGCTGTATGGCTTTTGTCTCATATTCTTAAGGGAACAAGAGCTCACAAAAATTATATGAGACAAATTAGACTGTTTTAAGATCAACTTTTATTGAAAAATTAAAACTGAATTGCATATCTTCTTTATAACTTTGACATTTCTTAAACCACAAAACAGAGATTCTGTTTAAAAAAATCTCCTTGTAATTGTAACCATTCAAAAAACAGATTATGAACTGTCAATTATGACTTTAAAATCCTGGGTTATTCCCAAGGCCCCTGGTTCCATCTCTCTGTCATGAATGGTATAATCTATCTTCTCTAAAAAGTACCTTTAGTAATACAATCAGAATTTTTCTCATTCAAAATCAACATCTGCTGTTAATTTTTATCCATTGGTCAGTCTTTTCCAAATAAATTACATCAGCAAGTAAGCAGTGCAGCCACATGTTCAGCTAAGATCTCACCTATTGTTTATTTGAGCTGCATTTGCCCATGCAAAATTACAGTGATTGTCTGTGTGATTTTGAAGGCAAAATTGCTAACACAGAGTATACTTGAAACCTCAGAAAAACAAAGTTACTCACCTGGAATCTCAGTGCTTTGAATTAGTCAACACTTCCATATGTTCATACTTCCTGATCTCTGACAATCAATAGCGAATTGATTGAAAAGCAGGAAAATTCCAGGCAAGCTTTTGTCTGAGAAGCTGTAACATATTACTCAGGTGAAAATTACCTACTAAGAAGAAAATACAGATGGGTTTACTCACTGTAACTATTCTGTTAAAATCAGCTAAGTAGTCTGGAAATTAATGAGCCCTGTGCCTGTGGAAACAAGTATGTATAGCAGGGAAACAAGCCACAGGCTGATACTAGAATTAAAAGTGTTGCAAGAATCTAATTGTGGGTATCATCTGTGTCAAAATACAACACTGCAGAAAGGCAAGATAAAATGCAGAGGGTAGGAAGATAAATTTAAACCTCCTGTCTTTCAAGAAAACTCCTCTGTGATAATTGTCTCACTTCCGAAACTGACAGGAAGAGCTCCAGTTATTCTCACCCAGCTACAAACCACCAGTGGTTATAGGTAGAACCTCTGATGCTTTTGACCTCCAAAGCACAAGATGTTCTATTAAATGAAGAAGCAGAAATATTAATAAGCAGAACACTGTATTTGTGCTGCAGAGATCTAGATCTGTTTCTGACTACATCACAGGGCTGTCCAGGGTTTGCTGTATGAATGCCAGTAAGCCATATTATGGTATGTCTAATAGTTTCATAATCAGTTACATCAGGATAATTATCTTGGCCTAGTTTATATGCTTCTAGGAGATTTAACATTTTAAATACAACTATTACTAAAATATTGAGAGGATAATCTGGATACAAAATCCATATGGTTAAATATCAGCGTTAGAAGACTAAGGGTAAATCGCAATCTTCAGTAATACTATTGCTGAAATATCTTGACTAGGGAGGTGAAGGAAGTCAGAAATTCCCACTTAGAAAGTGGTTGAAGAAATCACAAGGACCATAGTGCTGCTTGTGTGGAAGGTGTAAAATCCCCTAGTGCAGCTGGGTCAGCAGTCACACGTCTTTGCATTGTACCTGCTTGTCCATACTGGTTCTCCTAAACAAGAAAGACAGGGAAACTTTTCAGTCTTCTGTAGCTCCTCTTTGTATAAAGTAGAGCTGTGACAGAGACCAGATTCCAGGAAGAAGCCTGTGAGTTGAAATGTGACATGTACTTCAAAACTAACTTCTTTCTGTACGCTAAAAAGGGCTTTCAAGAAGAGGCCCTCCGGTTTTGATGAACAGCAGACACCTATAAAAATGGCATTTGTTGTTAGTGAAGCAGATACTGAAGTCAATGTTCACACTGACTACCTCTGTACCTCAGGCCTCAGGTCATACAGCATGGATGTTTCCACCAAAGAATGTTAAGCATTGAAGACACAGTAACATACCAAGGTTACAATAAGGAAGCCTGAACTTTGGGATCAAGAAGGCAAGAAACCAACTACACTGTCATCAGGAAAATAATACAATGAAAGCAATACTGTAGTGGTGGGATTGGGATTACTGCGGGGTTTCATAGAATAAAAATAACTATGTAGGTAATATTTTGAAGGTCATGCTCATAAATCTAAAGACAGTGACAAATTTGTAATTATTTTTAGATTAAATGGAAATAATTTCAAGAAAGTGTTTTACAAAAGGTTACGGAAGAGGGATAAGCAGCAGTCCTGTGAATAGCTGGGAAGGCTGTGCTAGATATGGCATTTACCATCACAGTTCCTACCTTCTCCCTGCACTGACCCAGCCAAAGACGTGAGACAGCATCCTGTGGAACCTGTGGGATGGAAATACCTCCTGGCTGTAGCTGTCACTACAGTTGTCACTGTAGTTGTCTGGTAGTCACTACAGGGCCAGTGAAGCTGCAAAAACTGCAGAGCATGGCTGCATTTTTCTGATTGTTTCTAAAATAACTTAATTTTATGCCTAATTTCGGAAAAAAAACAAACCAAAACAAAAAATACCAAGAAACCCACACAATAATTACTGAGTTGCATAGAAGATAGCTATGGAATCATGTATGAAAATATTTGAAATTAGCATATTCCACCTATCACCATGACAGAAACTCAGTAGACTGAGGATTATTGAATCTTCATTTTGTTCTGTTACTCTGCTTCCAGTATGGAGTTTTCCACTCAGTAGTATTGATCACTTAATGGTTAAAACTGAACAAGCTGCAGATGACTCTGGTGTCTGTATGTTGAAAAGTCTAGCCAGTTTAGTGTTGTGGCAAGACAGCTGTATTTGAAGATTCTGACATTACTTTTGCTTTTATTTATTTTATAAGCTCCAAACACATAGAGAATTCCATTTCACTAAAAGAATGATGCTGGTTAAAACTCCCACAGAAATGCATTAGACATTCAGGAATTTAGTTAAATTGGTCCTAGAGGTTAGTCCTGAAAACAACTCAAAAACAGGGGCCTTGGTTAGCAACCAATATTCACTAGAAAAGCATCCAGAACACTGAACAAGCATTCTAACAGTACAATAATTAAAACTCAAAATTCTAATAGATCAAAGGGACCTCAATTTGACAGTCTATGCACAGTATTAGAATTCCTTATATTCAGTAAAATTATCTTTAAGTTATTATTTTAAGGGCACTAGGATTTAAATGAAAGTGTCAACTAATATTTGTGTATTTTTTCTTTGGCTCACAAAGACACTAAAATACCATAAACATTATTTAGAACTTCAATGATATATAAATAGGATACATTACAAATGGAAGAAAATACAAGACAACTCTTCAGCATGGTAAATCTCTGCATATAAATAAGCAAATATTTCATATACCTACAATTCAACAGTTATCTTGCTGTAAAACTATTACATTTAAATCCTTTTACACAAAATCATTTAACAATAATATACACAATCTACACAAATTAACCTCTAAAAATACAGCAATAATATACCTGTTACAATGACTCTGCTACTATTCTCCCCAGTGTGACACTGAAGGGGAAATAAAACTATTTTACTCAAAGGTGCTGTTAGAGATTGCTGTTTTGTACATGAGAGAAGCACCAACAATAAGATTTAATGCTGTTATACATTTTATTTAGCTCCTAAGAACCTACATTTTAGAAATGTTTCTATATCTCTATTTTTATCTGGCAGAAAGATCTGTAGCACATTATCCACATCTTTAGTTGTTGAAGGAAAAGTTAATTCTCTTAAAGTGGAAAACATGCTGTGGCTTAGATCTAAGTTTTTAACCACTTTATATATATATATATGTATGTATATATATATAATTATATATATATATTTATTTATACTGTACATATATACTGTCCAAAGTTCTTAATTTGCTATTTTAGTTGTTACTAATTTCCTGCTGACTACAATAAACAAGATCAATGTAAGAGTCAATAGTACTTCAACTTCAAGATAATACATTTTCCCTCAGTAATATGATCTACCAATGCATATAGATTTCAGTAGCCTATAGTTGCTTTGCTTAAGGATGTCTTAGGAGATTGGAACGTACAGAAAGAGGATTTCTTTAAAACACGTCCTGCAGAACTAGGTTAAAATAATAGCCAGTGCTTGAAAACAGTGAATTAGAGAAATAAATAATTCAACAACTGTACTACAGCTCCTGCCCCAATCTCTCTATTTCCTCAATGAGGAAGTCAATGTCAGACTTAGTTGCTGCTGGATTCGAGATGACCATTCGGAAGAAATTGACTTTATCACCCTGAGGCTGATATCCAACCATGGTAGTACCTGACTCCATCATCAATGCTTTGATTTTTGGTGCCACCTTTGCCGATAAAAAAAGAAAAAGAAAAAAAAAAAAAAAAAAAAAAAAAAAAAAAGGAAAAAAAAAAAGAGAGAGAGAGAGAAAAATTAAAATTTTTTAGCCCTTATTTGTATTTCACAACATTTCTTAATTTGGATAAAACAAAATGACAGATCAGAAAGACACTGGGTTTTATAAAAAGATCTGTAACAGAAAAGACTTGAAAAACCAAATCACTAGGACTGGATATTAAAGGAAGATTGGCACCAATAACACCTACCTTTCTGATTAATAAACTATAGCATCCTACAGTATTCACTAATAATTTTATATATTAATTATGTAATTTTTCATTTTGTTGTGCTGAAGATTTTTTAATGAAGAAATGTTTTTTCTCTTTTCATGAAAAACTACTCCAGAACCACATTTTTGAGGGTAACGGATGTTTTCAGGCTGCATATGGTGGGAAACAGCAATGGAATTTTTTCAACAAGATCTATGTCAGAAACAGTATTTTCTGTTAGGAAAGGCCATGGAAACCTTCCAGTAGTTTTGCAGCACTGTGCATTTACCACAATCTCACTTCTTCACTATAAATTACAAGGAATAATGTTCCAACAAACATAACACTTGGTTTGACTGAGCCCAGTTTTTCCAGACCTTGTTTCTCCTGCTCTACTCTCCACCAGCCAAGGTCAGATGTCTGGATCTTTTACTTCTGAAGGATGCTTTATAACGTCCTTTAATATTTAACAAGGGTCAAGTCAGATGTTTCATACTTCTTCCCAGTCTTATCTATCTTCCTCTCTTTTTTTTTTTTTTTTTTTGTGGACAGTTTCATTATCTATCATGTCACTGGATTAACCCAGGAATTTCTACATTTCTACTCTCTTCTGTTCTCTTTCACCAGTGTAATGTAGACATAAAATCCTCTAAGAACTTCCCAAGTCTGCCCATTCTTCTTCTTTCTCAAACAAACAAAACAAACAAAACCCAAACAAAAAAAGTGCAATTCATTTTAACAACTATAAACTAAATTTTTTGTCTCTTGCATGTATTTCATTCCTCTTTGATCTGTCTAAAATGCTACTATAAAATTAATATATTTCAATTCCCTCATCTAAGTAACATGATACTTTTTGAGGTGGTGCCTCTACAATGCCTTCACTTCCCTCTATCATTTCTTCAAATAAATTTATCCCTAAATCCACCAAAGCATATTCATTTTCACTGACATGCATTAATGCATGACAAACAAAGCACATTTAAAATCAAAATAAAGACTTGAGAAGGACTTACAGGTATCCACACCCTCTGCCTGTCTCAGCATTTTCAAATAATTACCCTTTCATTTCTCTTGTTGATATACTGTCCTATATAAACAAGATTGGGAAGTCTTTTTGCTTAGCTACTTTTAAAAGATTCATAACAGTCTTGGGAGCACAGAGGTGACACAAAACAAAGAATAACTGAGTATGTTCTGTGTCTGGTTCTATAGGGGAAATGTGACTTCAGCCCAATATAAATAGGAGATAAACAGGAACAAATATCAAGGTCATAACACCCAGCTGGAGAAATTATGTCCCAGAATTTGGACATGTGTTAACACAGAGAAATATTATTTTTAAGAAACAGAATACTTTGGGTTGAAAGAGTAGACTATGTTTCTGTATCTAACAAAACCAACATACCTTGTGTAACTTTTCTCTTCTCTCATCACAGTCTGGCATGCCCCTGAGACTTGGTGGAATATACCAGAAACATACATTGGTGTGCTCTGGCTGCAAAAATAACCAAACACATACATCAGTAAACAAAATAATACAGATCAATCACAAGCTAAAGGCTAGTCTTAGCATAGTTTAGCAAAAACCCAGAAGACAAAATAGGGTGTTAACTTTTCTAGTTTTGCATGGTAAAACAAACAGACAAACAAAAGGATTACATTACTGCTGGTTACAATGTTTCAGGGTGTTCATGAAGTGCAAATGCTTTTCACATTCATCAGGTTTTATGAGGAACTGTTTCCCAGGATCACAGTAGGAGCAATCCAATTTTCCTTTTCTTAGAAAATGGAGAGACAAAGTCTATTTATTATTCTATCAACCAAGAGCTTATGCAGTGGCATTAGCAATAGAACATCCACCAAAAATAGCAGAATGTCGTTTATGTATGTTATAGTATGGAACCTGGGCAGTGCCAGTTCTATTATGGTAGTCTTTATACCCTAAACTGGCAAGTCCTCTGCAGAAGAAAGGGAGAGGAAATCAGTTTGATATTCATGGTACAAACCCATATGCATTTGGCAAAGAAACTGCCCAGATGCCAGTAGTCATGGAGTTCTTTAGAAAATAAGAGCAATTTTGCATAGCTGGCTTGAAGAACCGTGAGAAGGGTGAAGACTGTTTCCAAAATTTGTCTCCTACACACGGGTTAAATAAAAGAAAACTTACCTCCCCATCAAAAACCATCTCAAATTCTTCTCTGTTTTTAATTTTAGTGTAGAGATATTCTGCCAGCTCCAGGCATTTGTTGATCTGATTTTCAAATCCTACTGTACCCTTTTTTAAAAAGAAAGTAAGTATTAATTATATGGTCATTTTTCCTCGTCTGATGCAATCGACCTTTCAGGTAGGTTTCATTCTGAATTGTTTTCAGTCAGAAAATATTTAGCAGTATTACTTCCTATAATTTCCATAGCTCCTAATATTTTGTTTTCTTAACATTTTTGTAATGTAACCATGCAACCTGATAGAAACGGATTCTATCCAATACCTCAGAGGACTTAGTTCCAATCAATCTGAATCTGTCTCAAGGTCAAACAGGAAGTCAAAGTTATTAGTCTCTGGAGGAATTTAATTTCCAGATATAGAGATCAACTATGCTTTCTAAGCTAAGCAATACCATCCACCAATACTGCTCTGTTTCTTTAGTGAGGGCAGTTTAACAGGTGAGTATAGCAGCACCAGTAGAACCAGCATGCTGGTTTCTACAAAATGTGTTCAGTTGGTATTTAGAAAACCATTCAGTCCATGCTTTAATGGTTTCTGTAGTCAGCACTTGGTAATTAGAACCACAGATCAGACACTTCCAAGTTGCTAACCACAGTCCAATCTAATGTGTCATAAGCAGTTTCATGAGCAGTTTCTGGACTACAGCACCAAAATAACTTATTTTGAAGGAAGAAGCGAGTCTGAACTGAAATGTACTTAGTCAGGTAATCAAACCTATGCTGATTACTAAAGTAATTGTTACAAATATTTTGTGCTGCTTCTTTTTCTCACTCATTTTTAAAAATGAACAATAACAACTCTACAATCTGTTCAGAAGTAAATATATCCAACAGTTCTCTTACTTTCTTCCCTCATCCTTCAATACTTAGGAAATCTGCACAAAAACATCTTTTATAATTACAGGTTATTTCCTATTCCTGTCTACCTCTCATTCAAAGTGAAAACTGTTTTATGACTAGATTTTGCCATAGATTTAATCTCAGTTTTATAAAAAAAGATTAGACTGTGGACGTTCTACCCAACTAAATTCCCATTTTGTCAGTATAATATGAAGAAGAATGGTAATAAGATGATTGCAGATAAAGAAGATGAAAATGAAATTGTTCTCTTGACTACCTGGACCCACATCTTGTGAACACATAATCCTTTATGTAAAGCCATGTTTAAATTTAGCCATCCAGGCATACCACAGGAGTACCAGGGAAGCAATTGCTAAATTATCAATTGGGCTGAGCTTCTTAAGAAGGTGGCTTTGTTTTCAAAGTTGCTTATAAAATCTATGCATTGAAACATGATGTTCAAAGGACCCTTGTAAGTCAAGTACTCTATAGCTACTATAAGTTTTCTGTCATAAAATACATATGTCAGTGTATAGGATTACAACAAAAGATCATTTTGATGTCCTGCCCTCACTGGTTTTACTAGAGGACTTATCCAGTATCTTAGAGCTTTCTTCTAATTTCCAGCTGAATTTGTTGGTGGCTAACACTGTTCTACAATTCAAATTACTCTCTTCTGGCTCCACACTCAGATACCTGTTTCTAGAGATTGTTATTACAAAAACATATATGTTAAAAAAAAAGTATTCCATTACATGAGACTTATAAATTAAATAGATACATTTCTGGGTTTGGGGCTTAACTTTTATTATTTACCTTTGCTTTCCACATCAACCAGAATTTGAAAATGTCTACATGTCGACCACACTGTATTGCCTTATCTCCAGTGTCATAGGATACATCATACTGTTTGTCTTGCTGGAATAGGTAGCCTGCACACATTTGATTGCAGCCTTGGAGTATACCCTGTAATAAAAAAACATGTACTTATATCACTTATATGCATATGAAACCGTATGCATTAATAATATAAAAAAAATTATTTGAAATATACACAGAAGACTTATTTGTAATGGGCTGCAAAAATACTGATCTTTTTTTTGTAAACCTTAGTCACAAAAATAATTTCATAATCTGGTTTTCTTAGAAGTCACTGAATAGTCATGTGGTTTGACATATCCACATACTCCCACCTGAAAAAACTTTCTCAGACTAATCTGGATTCTTAGTTTTTGATACTAACTTCATACACTTCACTTTGTAAGGCTAGGTTCTCACGACTTTTTTTTTTTATTTCCTAAATTACACACTAGAATAGAGCTGTGGTGTCTTGGTGCAGCAGATAGCTACAGAAAGCAAAGAAAAAAGAAGCAATTGGAGGCTTTAAGTTTATCACTAAACAATGGCTATTACTTCCCTCCAAACTATGTCAGTGTTTTGTAAAGGAAAATAAATGCTGCATTGATCACTTTAGAAATGGGTCACTTAGAGCAATGGCAGACCCAGGGCTGGAAACTACAACACCTGCATCATAGTTCTATGCACAGGGACCACTTCTTCAACTAACCTCTTCTAGTAGCAACTGATATGCCAAAAATGAGCAGGTGATAGATTTATTCCTATGCCCAGATTATATCAGATTACATTACTTTTTTTTTTTTTTTTTTTTTTTTTTTTTTTTTAAGAAATCACCTAAAGAAAATACATATTGATTAAAAGAATTAAGACACTGGTCTTGCTTTTATTGATGACAGTGAAGAATCTAGACAAAAGCCCCAAAAATATATATGGTATCATAAAAACAACAGCATGGTTTATTATCTACGCAATTGAAAAACCTTTAAACCACTAAATGAGGTTAAAAAATTGGCTTCTATTTAAGCAATTTAGACTGTGACCAATTACTGGCACCAAGGGTGTAAATTCAGTAGGTCACAGAAACAATAGGCAGATGCTCAGATGAAGTACATTAGCATGGCTCTAGTTTTAATATTAGAACAAGTATGCTCATATTAGAATAAGCAAAGATTCAACAGCTAAAGATCTGAGCCATACTGGCTACAGCTTTAAAAAAAAAACCAACCCAAAACATCACAAACTAAAAGCCTGGAAAATAAGACTCCCTAAAACACAATGTAAATCCATTTATTCCTTGCAAAACAAGTTTTGAAATTGAATGGATTGTGCACTACCCATTTAAAAAGTAAGACTTGATATTGCATATTTTTTTAACCACTTATTAAATATAAGGCAGACCTTCTCCCGGACAAGAATGGCAGAACATTGTAACAACACTCCCATCATCTTATGTGGATTCCAAGTGACTGAGTTGGCTCTGGAAAAGGAAAAAAAAACAACAAAAAAACCCATCACACATTCAGATATATCTGGAAAATAGAAACTTAACATTAAGCAGTCACCTTTCTTTTCTGCTTTCAGTGGGTATATATTGGAGTTCTGACCATGATGATTTCACATGGAGATTATTATTGTTTCAGGTGTCTTCTGCAGCTATACTGCCCATGAATGGAATTTTTTGTGCATTAACATTGTAATATCAGTCTTATTAGTTTATATTATTACCAATACAGGCTAATTAGTTTCAGACTATGCTGATCAGCTGATACAGAATCACAGAATTGCTCAGGCTGCAAAAGACCTTCAAGATCACTGAGTCCAACCTCATCCTTACCTTATTACCCTATATCTGATGACCCATCACTAAACCAGGTCCCCAGGCACCACATCCAGACGATTTTTTAAAATATTCAGGGGTGGATACCCAAACACCTCCCTGGGGAGCCTGTTACAGTGCTTAAATGGAATATCCAACCTAAATCTCCCCTGATGGAATTTGAAGCCATTTCCCCTTGTCCTGTCATCTGTCACCAGTGAGAAGAGACCAACCCCAATACAGTATAATGTAATAACCCCAATATAATAACTTTAGCCCCTGAAGACTCCATTTCTAGAAACAGCACTAATCAAACTAACAAAACCAGTTTGGTTTTGGTATGACTGAGGCAGAGGGTGTCAGAGAATTAGGGGAATAATATGAATTCTAGGAAAATACCATTCTTTACTGAACAGCTGCTGGAAAAAACAGAAAGCAAAGAAAAAGACACTTCACATGCTTATCTGCTTTTCCAGTTAGAGCCACAAGAGGCCTTTCCTGTAACAGCTTGTAAAGCCTGACCATTAAAAGGCTATAAAACCCTACATCACAATCCTACCATTCTGTATGTAAAGCTTAAAACTTTCTACATGTAAGCACAGGGATATGCACAAGATCACCTAATTTACTGGACAAACAGATGACATGTACCACATTTTTAACATACTATCCTAGACAGTTTAATGATGATGTGACAATAAGTGTGCCAACATTGCACATCCACAGACCTCTTCACCCAAATCAATTAATTAATCAATCAATCACCAAATATCTCCTTGATTGAGCATTTCAGAGAAGAAAAAAATGTATAATTATATTTAATGGTATATTTACAATGTGGTTGAAACAAAATTGAAAAGTATTTCCTCTTTTTCTACATTCTGTTCTCAGGCAACACAGACACCATCAGTTCCTCTGGTTTGAGCACCACAATGCTCAATGCTTCACCAAATTCTGAGGATCAGAAGTTCCATAAAAGTTCCAGATACAATTCCAACCTCTGTCTGCACTAGGTTAGACCATAGCACCCCTCAGCCAAAAGGGCAGTGGCAGCCTGTGCTGTATCTGAGGACTTCACCATCCCTCTAAAATCTCCTGCTAAGACAGTGCAAAGAGGAGGTACAGAGCTGAGATTTAGGAGGCAATTGCCTTTTAAAAAACTTCACTAGTAGTTCAGAGGCAGTAGTCAAGAAACAGGAATTTATATAACAGCTCATTTCCTTTTGAGAGCACTATGGTTTCAGCTTAGCACATTTATTTAACATTCAGGGTTCCAAACAAAGACAATTTCAAGTTGTTTTTGTGAGGGGCATTTGGTTTCTTTTACCACAAAAGCATTGCTGTCTCCCCTGCACAGCCAGGCAGAGCCCATCCTACCCCAGGCATTCCCAGCTCCGTGCCATGGCAGCACTCCAGCCCTGGGATGCTCTCATCTCCAGGCAGCAGCAATCTGGCTGGAGCATTAGCAACAGACCCCAGCTGGGGCCTGAGACAGGCAATTACACAGTACACGTGGGCCCTGCCCCATGTCTGAAGATTCACCCAAAAAAAAAAAAAAAAGAAATAATATCATGTTTTGTGGTATGCTACTTTCTGTATTTGCTTAAACTGGCTTAAGATTATGGTATTAATCATCACCTCTGGGCTGACCTCACATCAAGAGTTCCAAACTATGACCAAACCTGTGCAGCTTAAGGAAATTATTTTACAATGCTGACCTTGTACTGTACATGTTGCCATAACATGAGTGGCTTGCAGACTGGATTGGGCAGAGGCTGAAATGATTCTGCCCTGAAGCCACAGGATGGACACATTGCTGTCCCTGCAACAGAAGGCTCCCCAGGGTTTTCCTACCAGCCCTTCTGCACATTATTTTTTATCCTGTTCTTTTCTTCACTTACTGTACAAGATGCCCACCACTAGGAAACCTTGTTTTCCCTAAGGAAGAGCACTGCTCACAGTTCTCATTTCATGTTTTATAGAGTGCCCACTTTCAGTACAGTTGACTCAAGGAAGCATTTGGTACTAATTTGACAGTTCATGGGTAGAGCTTGTTTCACATCCTTTTTGGATGTGAAAGAATCTGCGTTTCTGGTTTTTCATTGCTTTTCTAATTTTTATTCAGATGGGCAGACTTTTATGATAGAGCAGTTTTTAGAGGAGATCTAGAGACAAACATTCCCATGGGGTTACAAACTTAGCATCTTCTACAGAGTACAGCCTTGTCATTGCAGGATCTGTGCCAAAGTCTACACATGAGACTCCTGAGTTTGAATTGTAAGGGCTAGGAGGACAGTCATGCTCTCATTCTGCTGTCACTTCCAGCACAAATGCTTTGCTTTAAATTTGGTTCAATTAACTGTGCAATAAAGGCTGGCCTCTTGTCTCAGTGGGCATCTTGGTAACCTGGGTTTTGTGCCTGGGGGTAACCATTTACTCTTTTCTTCAGTTCACTCTGGCTTCTACAAGAGCTTCCTGCTTGTTTCATATAATCCCTCCACAGCACTAACTCATGGGCACCTGTACCCTGCAACACAGGGAGCATCTGTGCCTCTCTCTTGCCTCCATCTAAATTCCATCAGTCTTCTGTCTGGCACTGTATAACTGTACCAGCTCTGTTCCATCATAATCCTTTTCCCGGCCTTATAGGTCCTGATATTTGATCCTAAATTTGCTGCTAATTCTACTCTCTCTCTGCCATGAGTTCCTCTCTTTGTTGTATACAAATACATATTTATGTATATGCATATATGTAAGCAATACAAAAGCATTTATAAACTTTCATTTACTGAGCACTCGTTTTCAGGTAGAACATACACTAAGTATTTTCTCAGAAGAACTGCAAGCATCTTTCAGGAGAGAAACTCTACAAATTCACACTATGTCATGGCTTCCCATCATGAGTGTTCATGCTCAAACACCTTCTCTGGATTGTTCATTTCTCACTGCTATTCTCAAAGTGCTATATTTCAGAGACTGTCTAGTTCTAAAACCTTGGTTTTTTCCTCCTTCACCCATTCCAGACTTATGATCCTTTCTAAGCTATGCGCATAAAGCAGTTTTCCTTTTCTTTGCCAAATCTTATCCTTGTCCTCCTTCAAATCTGCCAAAAACTTACCTTTCACCCAGTTGCACACCATTGCTGTCTTCTGTAGTATTGTTTCAATCTTCCTAGTGCAAACCCTCTATTTTACTCTTGTTTAATTTTAAACATCCTAAATGCAGCCAATTATTCTCCTCATGAAATTGTGAAGTGTCATGTAGATATGAAGATATCATGTTATGAAGATATTTTAATAATACTACAAAGAAGCACCATTTACTACCTTTCTATTCCATTCAATTTATGGCGATGCTTTCGGGACATTAAGAGACCACCTCCCCAGGCAGCCTGGAAGAGACAGAAAAAGGACAAGACCAATTGTTTTGGGAAAAGTCTAACACATTTTAATTTATTCAGGATCTAGTAATAAATATTTTAATTCAAGACAGGATGTGTATACAAAAACCTTCTTTTGCCTCAATAATAGCACTGTGTCTGGTTACTTACATCAACGTGGAGCCAGAGGTTGTATTTTTCACATATATCTGCAATCTCCTGTATTGGATCAAAGGCTCCATATACTGTTGTTCCTGCAGTTGCATTTACAAAAAGAGGAATATATCCCTACAATAAAAAATACAAATAATAAATGCAAAATCCAATCTCTTGCAGGAAAAAAAAAAATCTATGTGAAAATCATCTTAGAAACATTGCTGTCCCGTTTTGCAGCCTAAAAATGTTTTTCTTCCCATGTGAAAGGCTTATATAGACAACAGTAGAAACCAACAAATTTTATAGGAACAAATTCTGGTTTTATTGTACCGAAATTTACTAGTCAGAAGGAAAATAGTATTATTTTGCCTATTCTCTTTCAGTGAGCAGATTCAAACATTCTAGTAGAACACTAATAGTCAAGTAAAGTTGACTTTCACAACAGCGTAAAGGAAAATTAATTGTGATTTATAAATTGTGATTTAAAGGATTGAAGTTGTTCCTTTAGTCTTAATCTACTAATAAATAGAAAAAAGTAGAACAAAAGCAATAAATGTGGAACTATCAGATCAAAGTGAGACAATTTTGAAACAGATGAAACAAATGTGAACTGCAATTTCATGTAGTACACAAATGTAATGAAGCTAAGAAATAAATAATAATCCTGACTGCTATAACTTTGGTGGGTTTATACGACATAAATAGATTTTTGTCAATTATATTCATACATGAAATAGTAATGAATGCCTCAAAAAAAAAGAAATTACTGGCTACATTTACTAACCCAGTAGCCTTGAAATCTATGGGAACTTTTAGGGCTGACCTTCAATAGGATTTTTGATGGTTTTGGCTAAACTTTAAAGTCTGGATAAAAGTGGGTTTCATTTAATGTTTTCATACTTTTTTTCCAAACGGGAAGTTATTTTTTAAGTCCTAAAAATACAGATGTGGTTCAAGAGTTAAAAATGCTTTGCTTTTAAACAGTAAATGGAAACCTTAGCAAGACATTTAGGTAATTCCCTAAACAATACATTAACGTATAATTCAGCAGTTGAAAATATTGTTATAACATTTATATCATTATAATGATCTCTTTTAATGTTAACCTCAGCCTTCAAATGAAGAGGTAATTTTACAAAGCCAAGCATTTAAACACTAATTTTTAAAAACACAAACCTTTTGTTTTGCTTCCAAAATTTTTGCCTCCAAATCAGCTGGTATTATTTTGCCTCTGTAAGTATTGTAGAAACAGAAACACAAAAAATTAGAGTTCATCTGGAAATACTGGTTACAGTCAAAATAATGTAATAGGATTTTCTCAACAGGCCATTAGCAACTTGACGCAGTGTACTGAACCAGTCCTTAAGCACAATACAACAAATTTAACAGATGAACACATTTAATAGATCAAAACCCAAAACCTTAGCATTTATCTTACCTTTCATCACATTTTATCAAGATCACGTTTTCTGTTCCAAATCCAAGTGCAGCTCCAGCTTTCTTTATCGAGTAGTGACTCTGAAGCAAAACAGATACACATTTAATAGAGCAGTTGTTTAGTGATGAAACATATCCACAACATACAGCAATAAATTAATAATTAGCAGCATAATAAGCTCACGTGTTCTGAGGTGAAAAGGACCAATTTAGGGACTGCAGCCATGCCTTTGGTTTTGACTTCAGGGAAATACTTGTAGCGTGCAGCCATTATGCTGTACATGTTGGAGATAGCTCCTCCTGTGAATGAATAAATTAATTAATAAATTAATAAATAATAAAACATTAATGAGAAAAAAATGTGTACTAAACTAAAGACATACAAGTCTCATTTGCATTATGCAGTGAGAGTGACAATGAACTATGAAAAAATCTTTGAAATGTACAGTCATGTCTGAAGAGCATAGGATCAGACCCTCTAGAAAGCAGGTGGTAAGAATATCTCCCATCCATCATCTCTTCCAATTGCTAACATTTTGTACCGTGTTCCTAAAAGGTTTGGCTTTCACCATGCTGCTTTTGCATGAGAACTTATTGTCAGCAAGAACAACAGGAACTTATCCCAATGTCTGAGACTGAAGAAATGTCACATAGTGGATGGATTTACCCCATCTCATTGTAAATATAGAAACTGATATCTAAAAAGTAGACTGCTACAGCTGGCTAGTTACTCTAAGCTTCCTCATAGTCAGTTAAGGGACAGAGGGAATTTTCAGGCTATGATTCAGCTAATCTGTTTTGATATTTACTTTTGAAGAACACAAATCAAGGGAAAGCACTAATTTCTCCTGGTTTACTGCTAGAAAGAGCCCAGGACAAATAGCTCAGCTCTACAATGAAGACCTCAATATTTAGTAATTTCAATTTCATCCATAAGGTCTAGGACAAATTACTCCTCTCCTATGTCTTAACCCACAAGAAAACTGATAAATATCTGTATCATTCTAGCAGATGGAACTGGAGACTAACCAAGAGTGCATTCCTGCATTTTACACCAGCTGTTCCAAAAGGAGATGGAATTGTCTTTTATCCTCTGAAACAAGATGGTGTCCACCCCACCCTAAACCCAGAAATCTGGAGTTCTGATAGATGCCCATGTTGCCACACATAGGCCCAGGACTTCTACCTGGTTTACCAATCCTTTCTGCCCTTATATCACCTTCATGGGAAGAAACTGTGCTGGTCTTCAGAATCACACTGCTGAATTCAGTCAGATTATGTCCCAAATAATATGTCCCAGAAAGTGACAGGCACTCACAGTCTTTTTTCTAACTGAGCCCAAATCCTCTCTGACCATCAAAGAAGTCAGTACATAACTCTATAGAGATACTGATCAGCAGAAACTGTAGTTCCTCAGCATCTCCAGAAATGAAGGGCAAAAAAGTGTGCCCAGCTATGTACCAGAGCTTGTAGCCAAGTCTTAAAAAGCTGGGTAGCCACAATACATAGCCAAGCTCACAGAGTATCTTTTTCCTCCCCAACATTTTTGTGGGATGCTTAAACAAAGCATGTACGTCAGGTGGCAAATTCCCACTTCCCATTAACTGACACATGGTTTTGTGTTACAGATATTATTGTAATTCAGACAAAGCTTTTTTATTTGTTTCAACTTTTGAGGTTTTAGTCAAACCACCAAAACAAAGGGAAAACTCACCAGGTGAGAATATTCCATCACCATCTTTATTTGACCATCCAATAATCTCTCTCATCTTTCGAAGTGTTATTTGTTCCATGAGGACAAAAACAGGGGCAATTTCATAGGTAAACCTGCAAGAATAAAGTAAACAAAACCAACAAAACATGTTCAAACACAGATTCTAAAAACACAAAAATTCTCAGTCTGTGATTCTTTATGAAAATGCTTACAATTTCTAAAAGTTTTCCTATAAACTGAGCCTTGGATATTGCAATCTTTGCCCACAAGAATGTTCTCAGGAAGACAATTCTGGGAATATCTTTTCTGTCAATAAAAACTGCACTATTAGCTCTTTTGTAACTTTCTCTATAACCAACATAAGACCTAATGCTCACCATCATGGTGCTGCTGGCTGCTGTGCAAGATTGTACTCTAACACCTTTGATTCCAGAAGTGCCAATTTCACACTTGTGTAATAACATATTGCCAGTTTCTTATGAAAATACTGAGCTTCATTGAGTTAAATGCAACCATAATCAGAAGTATTGAGCCAGGGCTTCAAAGTTTAAGTACAATTAATTAGGTGGATTTATTCTGTTGATGATCTCCAAGGACAACTTATTCCTACAATACCAGGTGATCAATAAGTGTCAAGAGTAATTATAAATGATTATTTGCTAATTACCAATTATAAAAAACAAGTCAGCAGCCAACTATTTTTTCCACTTAATGAGGGTAAAGAACACTGCATAGTCTGGTGTGCCCTGATGTCACAGGCAGCTATGTGGATGGAAAGTGACAGCCATACAACCATTTGCAGTGATTGAGGTCCACAGATAAATTGCTATTGCTGTAAGCAAACTCTGCTTGCTGTGTGTGAGGAAAAAAAAAAAAACCAAAAAAAACCGTAGAGGGAGCAGGAAGAAATTAACCAATCAACTCCATAGTCTCCAAAGGAATCTACAATAATATGACACCTTGGCACTTTGGATCTGACTGCTGCACTGATGTCTTCCACTTGAATAATTTCACCAGAATGTATGCATTGTCTCTTTAACAGTAAAATGGCATTTTGAGAATAGTGACAGGGAATTTTAAGGAGACGTGGTACAAAGAAGGGAATGCATGTCTGAAAAGCTTGTCTTTTATTTACAGCTACATTAATCAGTTAAAATAATTTTTTTCTATAATCTTTATGTCCTTAGACCCTCAGAAAAAAATTATTATTTTTTTTCTTTTAAGATTAAACAGCATTTGTGATTTAATTGTTGCAATTGCTATTTTTAGAAGGAAAAATACCACTTATTTTCTTTTATTATCATTAGAAAGGTCAGACACAGGTAGCTGAACACAGATCTGAAGTTTGGGTGCTGCCAATATTTACACAGACAAACATGTGGTGTCTGCAAACAGTGGGGGGTTTAATTTTGTTTTCAAGCCCTGCAAGTCTAGGATAGATTCCACTCTTTATTTAGGCAGAATGACCAACTGAAGTCAACAAGAACTCAGAAGCGTGTAGATCATTGTACCCTACTAAGAGATAACATCAATGGGATTTTTTTCCATCAGTTTAAGCACATTTTCAATTTTATCCTGAGAACACTGATCCCTACATACTTCCCAGAAGACTTGAAAGAGTTGTACAAAAAATATATAATATTAAGCAAGTTTTTATATATAAAACATCAAGTATTCACAAGGAGAATTTTTACTTAAACCCAAGTAAAACAGTATTTATTTACGTTATTATGTGATTATTTTCCAAGTCTTCAAATACTGACAAAGAAATAAAAGACTGCAGATGACTATAAATGATAAGATTAATGCAGCTATTTTAGATGATGGATATGATTTTTTAAAAATTACATCTTGCTAAACTTGTTTTAAACTTAAATGAATTTGAAAAATTCAATTAAACACAAAAATATTTTTGTCTTGGAAGGGACTACCTGACTTCAGAAAAAACACTGATTAGATTTTTCACTGAGTTACAATGTTTACAGGTATTTCTATGAATTAACTAGAACAGCCATGAATCTCAGTTCTTTAATAAACAGACTAATTTTTTTTTTTTTTTTTTTTTTTTTTTTTAATAGTAGCCAGTGCTGGCTTAATTCTGCTCTCATTTGAAGAACCAAGCCTGTCTAGCTGCCTTTTCTCCTGTTGTAAAAGGCATTGCAAGAATAAACATTAAGCATTTTGCATATTTTTTCTATGTTTTATCTTCATAAATGTGTAATACTCAAAATACCAATGTAATTCTCTCATCTCAGAGAGCAGTGGGCATAGAGAGAAATTCCAGATGCTATTATTGCTTTCTAATCTCAGCTGGGTGCTCCGTGGTGAGTGCACACCCTGCACTACAGATCCTTAGAGCTGGATCAGTAATGGTAACTTCTGGAATCTCTACCCTGAAAGTCGTATGTTCAGTGACTGAGCTATCAATAGCACATTGATACATAATTTCCAAGTCAAGGTGGGAAGCTTAAAATGTTTAAATTATAAAAACTAATTTGCAAAAGAAAACATATTTTTAATTGTTCACAAATATTGTTTAAATTGTTTACAGATCAAAAATAAAAAAATAAAAAATGCCAAATGGAAAGCACTCCCTACCATAAACAGTGCTAATGTCACTTGTGTGTTACATGCTTGTGTAGCTGAAATAGGTTGGAACAGTTTCTAGGCAAAGGTCAGAACCTGCTCTTCAGTGCTGGAACACTGCTCAAAACAAATAATACGGTCCCCAGAGCTCACAAAGATTATTTGGCTATTTTTGATAACCTTCTCTGTCAGATCTATGAATCATATTTTACAAATGTCTTGCTTTAACCCTACTTGCAATTACTGTGTTATTTGAAGGCACATCATGTTGACCTTGGTTTGACAACAAAAAAAAAAAAAGAGAGAGAGCACTGTATTTTCTGCATTTTCTAAATGTCATACAAGCAAATAGATACTCGATTTTCATGCTTGCAGAGAAATATTTTTAAGATTTAAAGTATAAATGGGTAAGAAACTAGCTTTACAGAACTAGCTATTTAATAATTCACTTTTTAAACTGAAGACAAAAGCAACCTTATTTAAAAAAGAAAGTTACTTTTTCAGAATTGAATAAGTGAATGCAATGTTCTTAATAGCAATGGCAATATTTTACAATACTATCAGTCTGCCACAGAGCTAATGTCTATTATGTTCTATAAGATGTGCAATGTCACTGATTACAACAGGATAACTAAGGTAGGATAACTGAGTGAGTCAATGGAAAAGGAGCCTGCAAAAAGTGACACTCAGATGTATGTTTTAGTGGCAGAGGAACACTAATCAAGCAAAGCTTTCTTTTAGAAACATAATCAAGTTTGTTTTCACTTTTAACCATGGGTTTGGTGGTGGTGGTGGTGGTGGGTTTTTTTATCACTTTGCAGTACTTGTTTATGATTGAAATAAATGTTGCTGGGTTTTCTTCCCCATTAGCTTTTAAATATGAATGTCTCATACCAATTTTTAGCAAACCGAGAACTAATTGAGAAAACAATTATTACAGAGTAGACTGCCTTTGGCTGAAGCACCTTGTGTATTTTTCCTTACTGCTAATGTCACAAAACAGGCACAGGTCCTAATCTGCACAGAGCCACAAGTAATCAGCTGTACTTAGTGAACCATTTACTCATGGATAGGCCGGTGAAAATATCGTTCGTTTTCCAATCGGCAGATGCATTTCCTGTGTTCTGCCAAATAGCAACAAACTACCCAAAACAGGGGTAGCTTTAGAATGAAAACACATTCACTGCTGGACTAAAACAGAACGGCAGTCAGTTACCTGCATTTTGACAACTATCACAATTTTGAGCACATACAAATCAATATATAAATTAAAAGCTGACTATAAGGTTTTCTAGTTTGGTGAGGTTTGTTTTGTTTTGTCCTTGTATTTTGTGTTCTAGTGTTAATACATGGATAGCTGCATTATTATTCAGTCTACATACAAAGCTTAAAAAAAGTTTTAAAAAAAATCATGCTGAATTAGAATCAGCATTGTTACTTACCATGTGCTCAGAGATATTTGCATTTCTGTTTATTACAAAAGAAAATAAAAGAAAAACTATTCAGCTTTATATAACTATTTAGTATAACTATATGTATATTTAGTATAACTATTTGTATAACTATTTATATAACTATTAAGAAAAATGTGATGCCTTTGTTGAAGACACAGCAACTGGCCTTAGAGAGAAAACTGTACACATCTGCCATGATAGATGGCAGCCCCTCGCAGCACCAGCCACAGAGGCTGACAGGCCCCATCTTACATGTTTGTATTAGCAGTTGATGTCAGCCACTCCCCAGCCAAGCCAATGATGTCCAGGCCCGTGGACAGCTGGTTGAAAAAGCGAGGGTGACCTGGGAAGAGAATCGAGAGCAATTCAGAACGACTCCACCGCTGACTTTCAGGCTTCAGTTCTAAACCGTCCAACTATTCTAACACAAATTATAGTTCTAGATTTACGGAACACTCGCAATGAAGTTTTCACAGCAAGTCCCGCCCAAAGGGAAATCGTTAACCAACATTCACCAATCTCTTGTTACAAAGGTGAAAACAACACTTTTAAGGGAGCTTCTTTGTGGATTCATTAGCGTCTAAATTAAAATAGAAAACCTCAGAGGCGATTAAGCCTGTGAAACACCTCCGGAACCTGCGCTGGTGCTCGGGCTAGCCCACCTCCAGACCCCACCCCTCGCCCCCGACCCCAGCAGTGATGGGCACTGGGGGCGGGGGATGCGATATTTGGCAGTAACAACCTGCAGGTGCTGGGGGCATTTGCATTTGAATGGAGGAATAGAGGAAGTTTCGCCCGCTGGCGAGGAGGCTGGAGGGTTTCGGGAGGGACGTGGAGGAGCCCGTTGCTTCCTGAGCTGCGTGGCCGTGGGGGCGGCCCCCGCGGGAAACGTCCCGGTGCGGTGGGACCTGCAGCAGAGGGGCACTGAGAGCCCCCAGGGGACCCCCGCTCGAGCGTTTCCCCCCCCATGGTTTAAAATCTAGATTTTACCTCATAAATAAAGGCTTTGCTGTCAAGAAGTTAAGCATGTTGCTGTATTTTTAGCCAAAGTTGCTATAATAATTTTCATAAGCGGTAAGTCTGACATCTGGCAGGTCTGCTTTTCTAGCATGAAGAGATGAATTTCCTAACAAATGACGACGGACTTTGAGGGGGTGGGGGAAGTGTCACGATTTAGCCCTTAGCGCCTCTCTCTTGGGAAAGGACACATAGATAACGCACTGGGGACAGCCCAGGCGAGGGGGGGTTCAGCACCCGCAGGGACACTGTCACGTCGCGTTTGACTCAACACTGGGAACATCAGCATCTTTCGACATAGAAGAAAACAATTCCACTTCGAGGGGTGTAGGCGGGAGCCCGCCGGGACTGCCAGGTCTCGGCACAACCTGAAGGGCAGACGAAGGGACCGGGGCTGCTTCCGCCCCGGGGAGCCCAGCGGCTCAGAGTTAAGCCCTGAGATACCACCCTGGCTTCGCTGTTTGCTTTACAAATCAGCACTTCTCTTCCTTGCCATGGCATACGATTTGGGAAGCTGTTTTAAGAGAAATTTCGCTGGTGTCCCAAAGCTGTCAGCGAGTCTACGTGTCCTCGGACTAGGCTACAGATTGAGCCCTGGATGGGTTTAAAGAGAGCTTCGCCGAAGGAGAAAACGGCGCCTGCAATGCCAGAGGGTGTCCCGGGTCCCCACACGGCCCGAGCAGCTCTTCTTTAAAGCTGCACCAGGGACAGCGGGGACTGCTTTGAGTAGAGCTTCTGTCTGGCCGGATCACTGCATCTCAGCTCCCGGGAACAGCTCCTACCAGTTCCACAAGAGCTCCAGAGGATGTGAGGGGAAGAGATGGCTCGACATCCCGGTGCAACCAACACCGGAATAAAGATGCAAACACAGGGACCGCAGCGGCTCCGCCTTTGCTGCTGGCCCTTTATTCAACACATGGCTCTGGGAGTGAAATACGCTACCCTTTGATTAAGGACACAAAATCAAAATATGTGCCTGACACTGTCGAATAACTGAAAACACCATTTAAGTGGGAAAAGACAGCCAGCTACCCACATTTCTTGTCAAGATTTTGCTCCCTGAATGCCCTGGCCAGTTTTTCACTGCTGCATAAGTGAACAGCGCAGAAAGCAGCGCCCTGTCCTTCAGGATCATTGCTCGCAGCTGCCCAGCCAGAGACTGTGAGACAAAAGCTTCCCTCCCTCAGCCGCTTCAGCTCCGGGGGGTACCGCCGCCCCCCACGGCAGCCCCACTCGCCGAGCCCAGCCCAGCCGAGGGGCAGCTCGCCGGGCAGAGCGCTGCAGCCCTGAAAGGCTGGACCAGAAGTGGAGCCAGGAGACACGGGCCCAGCTCCTCTCTCTCTCCACTTCTGACCTGCTTGGGCACTTAGAGCAGTAGGGGCTTGTGGCCAGCCGAGCTTTCTGCTTGCACAGATGTAAAACAATTCAGGCCAAATACCCAAAAAGAGCAGAGAATTTAGTCTAGAGCCTGGCTACAGCTCACACAGTAAATTAAGTTATTTTAAAGGGGAATTTCTATCTGATTCATAAGGGCTGATATCCACAGCATTCCTTTATTGACGATTCCCAGTATTTCAGTCTCTTTTTCATTAAACCTCTGGTGAATATAAAGAAGAAAAACTGCAAATTCAGTGTCATTTATGCCCTCATTTACCTAATGATATTGCTCCCCGGGGATAGAGACAGCTCGCATTTAATCAAGTGAAAGAGATTACGTCTGAAAAACTTGTTTCTGGGCACTACAAACAGCACTGAGCCCTGCTCGCCGGGGACGGGTGGAGCATCAATCAGTAACTGAAGATTCTGAGCGGAGACATTTCCAGCGCCCGCAGACAGCCCCGGAACTGAGCCCCCAGGGAGGCAGAGGCGAGGGCGTGGACAGGGTGCGGGCTTACCTGTGTGGGCTCAAGTCCCCTTCCTTCACCGAGGGTCAGAGAAAAGCCCCGGGAGGGACTATCCAGAGTAGTGTGCGAGAACCTACCTGTCCTAACTCCATACTTCAGAGTGTCCCGGCAGTCTACCAGGATCTGCTCCAGGGACTCGGGGTTGTCCGAGAGTTCCAGGTTGAAGCCTTCCATGCCCTCCAGGAGCTGGTGGGGGTGGTGGAAGTCCAGAACTTTGGTGGATCTGTCAAACGTCTTCCTCACGTAGTTGAGGAGGATGTCCACGACTTCCAGCAGGAACTGCATAGTCTGCTCCTCGCCATTCTTGGCCGGCAGCAAATCTGCGGGACGAAGCAGCTGTCAGCACCTGCTTTAGCAGCCAGGGGCAGAGATGAACAAGCACCGTCCGCCCGCAGCCCTACTATCACCTGGAAGCTGTGGCCCCGGCGCATCCTGGCTTGTAGTGGGGAGAGCGCCCGGACCCGGGTCTCCCCGCTTGCTACCCAAAGAGTGAACCCCACCTCTGCCTCCGGGGGTCCCGGCCCAACTCGCCCCGCGGGAACGGCGGGGGGACCTCCGAGGCACCCCGGCCAAGAGCACGCCCCGGAACACTCACTTCCCCGGGGGTCAAGAGTGCCCCAAAGCCGCACTTATCCTTGTCTTGCGACGACCCCTCACCCCTACGTGAAGGGACTGATTTCTCTTCCCCACCCTCCCAGTCAGTGGCCCCGTGCCAACAACCACAGACCGTTTCATTGCCATTTAACTGAGGAGGAAATAAAATATAAAATTACTTTCCTCCCGGAGGCTGGATATGGAGTGACCCTGGAGGAACCGCTGGAGGTGAGCTCAGAGAATCAGCCCAAAGTAAATAAAATTGCCTTTCAGGAAACTTGTATGCATCACCAGTGCGGCTCTCAGCAAACACACACAAATATGAAGCTTCCTTCAAAAACAACCAAGTGAAGGCACGGGCCAAACGTGTTTCTAAGGAAAGTGAGGGCAGGCTACTAAGGGACGTGCCCGAACTGGAGCAAGCAGAAGCTTTTACCTCTGGCATACAAATTGGAGAAGTCTGTCTCGGTGCGACGAAACCTGGATTCCTTCCCGCTATTCTCGCACGCCAGCAGGCTCTTGGAGGACTGCCTTTCTTTCAGGGAGCTGACAATCCGGCCCTTGTCTTCCATGCTGTTGGTCCTTTGCAGGAACCCTACATTGTTATTGCAAGGTGCACAAGTCAGAGTTTGCTCGCTTCCCAACATATTCAGAAATATCTAAAGCAGCTCTCTACAGAACAGTTCAAACCGGTGTTGGCCCTGGATCTGACTAATGAGGTCAGGAATAAGAGTATTTATGGGGATTATTTGCCTCCAGGAGGGAGAGCTCAAAATGCCATCAACGGCAAAAACCCAGCCATGCAAAAAACAAATTTTCGTCATTTAGTGCAGTGGTAAATTCTTATTAAGTCGATCAGACAGATTCCACTTCAGTAATCAGCCACTGGAAGAGAATTCAGGATGAGTCAATGCTATTTCAGCCTGCAGGCGAAGTTTATGGACCCAGCAGACAGGGGCAATGATGTATGATTAAAATCAGGGCCACTTTCAGCTCTCCTCGTGGTGCTCTCACGCGCAAAAGGCATGAGAACAAGCAGCCATTCTGGGGCAGCGGGTCTGAGAGCGACAGACCTCTAGAGACACCGGTAGCACTCACCAACCCCACCTTCCTGTTATCAGTACGTACCAGCACGTGCTCAGGAGATGAGGATTTTCCACCTGAAAAGATGCTTTGATACTAACGTTAATCATCCCCGGGCTCTCCAGGAGCTCGGCTCTCACTAAAGACACACAGCCCTGCCGCCCGGGACCCGATCTCAACTGCTGGTGCTTTGTGCAACCGCAAAAATTAATCCCCGCGCCTCGAGAATTACGGCGGTGGGCGCCGCGCAGAGCCTGTGGTAACGTCTATTTGAACTAGGAAGGAATAACAATTAAGATTGTGACCCGCTAAAACACGGATAGCGTTGGGCTTTTCGTTAATAACGAAGGCCACAGACAGTGATCTCCCAGGCTGCAACGAGCGTGCCGGTCGTTTGGAATAGACAGCGTGGCAGCGTCGGCCTCCTTTTTTTTTTTTTTTTTTTTTTTTTTTTATTTTTTTTTTTTTTTTTTTTTTTAAAAGCAAGTAACAATTGAAACCAACGCTCGTCGTGGCTGGGGCCAGCGATGAGGGATTTGACGGGGGGGAAAAACAATGCCGTAGCTTCCCTTGTCCTTGTTTCCCTTTATCACCCTCCGCTCTCCGGAGACCCCGCAGAGAACCGGGACTGGGGGCACCTCCAGCCGGGCGCCCACCCGTGCCCTCTGCATCTTGGGCAGACGCCGGGGCTGCACCTCCGTACGGGGAAATGGCGGCGACACTGAGCTCCCGGCACGGTACCTGTGCCTCGGACTCGTTGCCAGCCTGACAGTCTCGTGAGGGCTCCTCAGAGTGGAACCGCGGCCGGCAACCCCTTCGGCATCAATGGAGCACCCAAAGTAGTCTTCAAACAGTGTTGTTCGCAGGCAGGTTTGTCTAGCCCATCCTTTAATTGAGCACTTCCCGTTTTGCTTTTTAAGACTGATTTTATACTAGTTAGTTTCATTCTGTGATAATATTAGGAATACTATAAAAACTATTTAAGGGAATCTCAGTGCATGAGTTAAGAGTAGCCGTCCAGGATCAGTGACGTGTTTAGTGATGCAGTTATTAGCGTTTTGGTTTGGCTTGGTTGTTTTTTGTTTGCTTGCTTGTTTTTAGGGCTTTTTTGTTTTGTTTGTAGTTATTTTACTTTTCTTGTTACTGCTTTTAGGGGTTCTTGCAACAGCTAGTGCCGTTCGTCTGCTCATGAGGTGGCACAGCTGATACAGTCTAGACTGAATTCCGGAACGATCTTTCCCCCGGCCCCGTGGCTTCAATTTGCTTTATGTTTCCGCTTGCCTTTCTTCTAGGCTCCCTGTGGCGTTGCTCAGTGGGAAGAGTTCCATGAGAAGAGACGTCTGCAAGAACAGCCGCCCTCCTCCCTAGAGCCGTGCTCTTCGCCGCACAACCTGCGCTCTTCTCGGCGTGCAGGCAGTCACACATCCCTCGAAGGCTCCGGTGGGAAAGCAGACGGCAGCGCTTCACTAACCGGGAAAGGCTGCAGTTGCCTCCGGTTCGTCTCTCATCGGGCTGAGAAAGCCCAGGGCTTCGCTGAAGGCATTGGCCGAACTAGGGCTATGCGAAGGAGGCGGCGGTGACATCGTGCCGGAGGCACGGAGCTCACCCCTTGCCCAAATGACTTGGCGGCGGTTCTGCCCTAAGGGGGCTCCCCGGCCCCCTTTTTCTCTCCCGCAGCCGGCGGCAGCGAGCGCAGGCGGCGAGGATCAGCTGGGATTGGGGGCAGCCCGACGGCGAAAAGCCATGAAAGAAGGAACCCTCTTCCGTTCGTCAGTAGCTCGTTCGGCTGCGGATTACACGTCGTTCGCCTAAGCCTCTCGGCAGCGCCTCGCGGATTTGGGGCGTCCGGTACATGGTGGAGCCCTCGCTTTGGGGCCGCCGGACCCTCTGGCTCCCCGAGCTCCCACCCCGTCAGGGTGGAGGCTGCTGCGGGTGCCGGGAAGCGTGGCAGTCTGCCCTCGAGGGCTCTTCCACACCCAATGGGAAGCTCATCACCATAGCAGACATTTCATCTGTATCCTGTGCGAAAAGAAGGGTCATTGTAGGAGAGATCCAGCGAGTAGCAGCGAATGAAAGAGCATCCCCGCTACTTTTCCTGTAGCAGCCGAGAGCGCAGCCTTTCCCAGCAGCAGTTATTTCCCGCAGGTGCTCCACGGACAGGTATTTTTATCGGTGTGCTTTTAGAGACAGTTTTTTCAAAGCCGAGCCCAGACAGTCCAAGGAGCCTCTCCGTTCCCGCCGTGACCACGAATCCGACGCGGTATTTCATCAGGCCTTGCAGCAGGCAGGCATATGAAGCCCCCTCGGCTTCGTCGCTCTTCGGGGACCTCAGCTTGCGGGGCGGGGACAGAGCTGTCCTGGCTGCTGCCGTGGCCGTGAGTAGCTGCACGTCGGTGGCGGTTGCGGGAGGTCTTGGTTCCCTCCGCGTCCGGGGGGTCAGCACCGCCTGCCTGAGCTGCCACCATAAATCCCACTGACTCCAGAGATGAGATGAGTGTCTAACTCACACGGCTGCTTCTAAAATCCTACCCTTCTGCGTTGCTCCCTGGGCTGGAGAGTCATCAGCAGGCCGGGGGTAAACAGCTGCAGACACACCTGAGCAATTTTACTACGTCGAGTATTTCCATTAACGCCGAGCGAGTGTTAGCAGGATCGGTCCCAGCAGCGATACTAATTGCCGAGGTGGGAGTGAAAGGTGTAGCGTGCAACTCCAGGCACAGGGGAAAATCTACCAGTGGTTTGCCTGGCGTGACAGTTCATTAAACCACTTTAATATATGTTCTCTTTTTTCAAGTGGATATGTGCAGAGATGAAGAGCATGGGGGTGTGGCAGCGGCAGGGCTCTATACAGGCGGTGGCTTTCAACCAGAAAAGAAAGAAGCTAATCCTTAAATCGGTCCGTTTGAGGAAAAAAAAATGACATATACATCTTGGATACCTAATTACTGGAAATGTCAACACACAGTACACAACACAGGTGGGCGAACGGACAGTTCAATACCTGGCTTCGGTCTGAGATCAACCCTTAATTAAAGTTTGCATTCAAAATTAATCGATTTTCGTGTATTACACAAAGAAAGAGGAGTTCTGAGGCGCTTGATTTATTATAGCTTTGTGCAATACTGGGGTCCGGAATGATGTTCTGTGAAAGGTAAGGACGAGGCGATATCACCTCTAATAGTCAAATGTCAACTTGTTTAGCATGTTTAACTAGGATTCTTGGCAATGCCACCTTCCCCTCTGTCTTTGTGCAGATATTAGATTCAAGTGGGAGAGCTCATGCTCTCCCCAAACCAACAAAACAACGACGAGCAAAAACAGCGGTCGTGTTCGAATCTGATTATTCCTAACCACCGGCACTGTTCGAGGTGTATTTTTCGTGTAATACAGAAAACAGACAGAAAAGGAAACCCGAACACTAAACCCGAGCCAAAAATACAGGAGCCTTGCTTGTTTCGAATTCCCTTCACAAAGCCTCCTTCGCCTTTTTCAAATCCAAAATGGTGGGATCTTTCATTTTCAGTGTATTTGATCTGATTGAGAAAAGCTGCGATGTCCCTCTGTAACCCCGGTAGTCTAGCAACACGGAACAAGCCTAACGGTGCGTTACTTTATCAGTTCTGCTTGCCGGGCTAAATTAAAATGATGATGAAAAAGCCCATCTCTCCAGCCACTGAAGGGACTGGTAGGGAAACGGTCCATTAAACCCAGATCAAGAGCTATTTATAGAACTAAGCGACTACTCAATGTCGCCTGCGGGTACAGAAGAATTCTCTAAAAGACACGGGGCTAAACATTTCGCACCCCGTTTCTTTTTCAGTCCAAACTTTCAGGTAACAAAACGTTTAACAAACGAGCTTCCACTCGGGCAAGTAGGGCAAGACGTTTAAATACATCTTTGTTTTGGAAAGGCCCGTTTCTCCCACGAAATAATCCTCCAATCTCACACCCCCGCCCGCCCCCCAAGAGATAGATGGAGAAAATGGGAAATAATTTATATCCATACGGGCCACGGGCCAAGCTGAAAGATTTTTCCCATCAGAAACTGAAGATTTGACTGTTTGCGAAAGCGGAGGCGCAACTGAGAAGTCTGGAGAAGGGAGACAGCTTGTTATCCGCAAATGAATCTCCTGCTACGATCTGACCGTGCATTTGTTTCCTTTCCCGCATTTCATGTGCCTGTGCCCTGACTGGCTGCCAGCGTTATCTTACCAGCACAGCGAGCTGACGAATTGCTCTTTAATAAGGCTCTCGTTAATCTTTCCCCCCCAAGAGGTCTGTATTTTCTAGTCAGATAAGGTTGAAAAATTTCAGACAGTGAGAGGCGGCCAACTCCCCACCCCCCAAGCCCACCCCCCCGACGGCTCGTTTCTCGCCGCCACCCTCCTGCACAGCCCCGTTTCTGGCTGGAGGGGAGGCGGGGCCCTCAGCCGTGTCTTCGCGGCGGACAACGCCTGGGCCAAGGCAAACCCAAGGCGGGGCGCAGCCGTCGGTGTGCACGGTGGGGCGGGGGAGCCGTGCGGCAAGCAGGGGGCGTCCGAGGCCGCCGCCCGAGGCGGGGCGGGGCCGGTGTGGCTGGGCCGGGGCCGCCCCGGTGCCCACAGCCGCGGGCGGGCCCCAGGCAGGTTGCAGAGAGACAGTGTGTGGGGCGGAGGCGTGGGCGGACTTACCGCATATCTTCAACCCGATCTTCCTGGTGCACCCATGAGCCACGCCGCACCACGAGTCGTAAGCTGGAAGAGAGGGCAGAGACGTTCGTTCCCCTGGGGCAGCGGGTCTCCCCGGCCGCTCCGCCGACACCCCCATGACCCCCCGCACAGCCCCCCACTCCCTCTTCCCGGAGTTCAGGGAGAAACTGCTGCTTCCCGATCCCGGCAGCGCCGGAGCGTGCCGGGTGACAGCAGGGTGACACTCTAGCCCGCCGAGAGGAGAGGGGAAGGCACCTGGGACCCGAATATCTAATAATTTACTGCCAGGGCTCCGGAGACGTGGCAGCTTAAAATAAAGTGGCGTGAAATGGGGTCACAAAAAGAGTTCAGGAACTAATTGAGTGAAAAATAGTATTTGACTACATGATGGGAGTTGAATGGCGCTAAGCCTCGGCCCGACTGACGAGCCTCCGACGGCCGCACCTGGGAAACTCCCGGCACGGCACCCCCGTACCCCGCGTCTCGGCCCGCCCGGCCCCCCCCCCACACCTCTTCGCCCGGCAGCCCTGCACAGCCACGGGGTCACCGCCGCCGGCGCGACAGCTCCGATGGCTGCGACAGGGCTATATCCCAGCCTCTGCAAGCCATGGTTCGGCTGTGCCGTAGCCGGCCCCAGATAAGCCTGGGGGAAGAGAGTACCAAAGCCCGGGCCTTAGCTGAAGGCGGCACCGCCCTTGGCCCTGTGCACTGCCGGGCACCTCTGCCCCCAGACCCGGGGCAGCCACAGGGGCAGCGTGGAACCGTGAGGCGGCCTCTGAAGCGAGACCGCCGTGGGGACCGCCGTGCCCGGCCACCCCTGCCCCCCCCGCCGGGCGGTGGGAGCCCCCCGGGGTGGCCTCCGCGGCAATCACCGCCGTCGGCAGGGAGGGTTGGTGGCCGCTGGGGGTACAGGAAGCCGGGGTGGTGTTGGAGAGTGATAAGGCGACAGAGGGGTCGGGACGTGCGGCGGCTCACCCGGGCGGAGAGGGCAGCGGGCAGGCCCTCGGGGACGGAGAAGCGGGGGAAAAGATTCAGCGCGGCCGGGAGGGCTGAGAAGCCCGGCGCGGGCAGGGCGGGGAGCTGGTGATAGAGGCTGTCTCGTTTTTAGCCGCGTTGCCAGTTAATTAGATTTCTGCGTGTCACACCTCTGCCAAAGGCAGAGCCTGTCATCCCCGCCTGGAACAAGACCCGGTGCCGCCGTTCGCCCCCTCCCCCCGTTCCTTCCAGTTGCAGAGTAATGACAATAATGATTTCTGTGCTCATGCCTCGTAGCCCTTTCAGGGTAAAAGCTATTTCCCGCTTTGCTGTGCCTGACAACCTTTCATTTCTTACTGCTGCTCGCTCTTTGTCTGTTATGCTTTATGGCATCGAGCCTCTTTTTCATTTATTTTCGGTTGGCGACGGTCTGAATTGACTGGCAGGGCTATAAACTGATTCTCTATCCACCTGCAGCAGCCCCTGCTTCCCACTCACACCTCAATAACTCAAGGCGAATTCAGAGCAATTTGGAACACAAGGCTTTGAAAAGCTACAATTAGCATTCAAATTTCGCTTGATTACAGGCTTCAGCGTAGGCTGAAAGGAAGCTACAGCATTAGCATTTATAAAATGTAAGGGGGGGAACAGACTCCCGCTTTAAAACAGTGGGTGTAACAGTAACTTCGCCCTTTATCTGATACATATTCTCCACACCCCTCACAGCATCCCGATTTTTTTTGCCATCTAGGGGTTCAATTTATTGTCTAAATCTCTCAAATGTGTCTGTACGATAAAGGCATCTTAGATGGGCTTTTACTCCCAGCGTTTTAATCGCCATGGACCAACCTCTCCCGCTGCCACCAGGAAGATGGTTTCTTTGTGTGGAGCACTTTCCACACCTTGCTTAACGGCGCGGAACGGATTTATCGTTTCTTTTCGAATTTGATCTTTCTAAGCGTAGGTGGGGAAAGCTTCCAAAATACTTTAAACGAGGAAAATATTAAAACCTACTTGTGGGTCGTAAATTAGTTGGGGTGGGGTCCGGAGCGTCGTTGGAGGACGAGGGAGCGGAGGAAGCCATCCCTTCAGAAAAGCCCCGGAGCCCGGGTTTCCTCCGATATTCCTCTGAGGGGAGGGCAACGAAGAATTTGCTGGAAGGCAGAAAGGGCGGTTTTAGTAATTTGGTCTCCTGGACAACCGCACCGGAGTTCCGTCCCGAGGCCGGCGGGCAGCAGCCTGCAGCCCGGCGTTAGCCACGCAGGTCCCGGGGCGGCGGCAGGACGGGCAGGGGCCGGGAGGGCGGGAGCAGGGAAAATGCCTCGACAGGCTGAAGAGTAAAATCGTCCCTTCGCTGGATGTCGAGTGCTCTACCCCCCCCCCCCCCCCCCGCGCCTGAATGATGGATTTAGCAGAGCATGAAGTCTATCGCAATTATATCGGTGACCGCTGAGCAGGGCAATTACGTGGCTCGCGTCAAATAGAAACGTGCAAAGGGCGCTTCGAAATTACCAGCCCAAACGATTTACAATCCCAAACGGAGCCCACTTCTGTGCGCTATCATCCGAGCCCCAAACATACGCCAGGCTAAGAATTCAGGACAGACTGATAAACCCCCACCACTACAAAGGTGCGTTTTGCCCGGTTCCAATGACACACATGTGTATTCGCACACACGTTTCAGCAAATCGGGACAAGTACGCGCTTCATCACTACCCAGCAGCACAAATGGCAGGAGAAGGCACGTTTGTCTGGGGGAAGGAAGGTGCTGGTCCATCCTTCGCTCCTCGCCAGATGTGCAGATCCTTCCTGACGGACACGGCGCTCCGATAACCCTTACAGGGTCGCTGATCGAGAATTGCCGGGTCAGTGCCCCGCTCGTCTCTTTGTCCCCACGGCTACCTGCGATTTATTTTATTCTCCTTCTACAGAAAATGAAGGTCGCGATAACGAACGAACGCTTTCTTTGTTAGAAGCTTTTTTCAAGTCAATAGCTACTGATTCACTCCCACTGCCGTGTGGCTTTACACCCGCGTGTAAACGCAACGGATCGATTGTTTCAATGAAAACCAGGTATTTCGTGAGTTTTTTGTTTGTAAAAAACAACAACAACAACATCAAAAACCAGAACTAAAAAGACATAAAGCAGAACAGATTCTCTAGACAATGCCTGTAGGTGAAGTAACAGGTTAACGCAATGTCTAAGGCGCTGGCTGTCTCAAAATACTCGTTTTGCCTTTATAGGTACGAGAGCCACCAAAACAGATTTTAGAAAATAAATAAATAAATAAATAAATAAATGCAGACCCTGAAAGAGCTTTGCAAAGGTTTGAAAATAGGAAGCTGTTTAGAGGAGACTTACCGAAGGGGCGTGAGGACACAGTTACTGCCGGAATCCAGGCAGGCAGGGAGACTCCAGCCTGGGAGCGACCCGCCGTTTATAAACTCCACTAGGAACGACGTCGGAATACCAATCGCGCAGCAGAATTTAATGCGAGATGACCTTTTTTTCCAGAAGTGCTCGGATTTGCTTTTTGAAAAGCGTGAATCGCCGGTTGATCTGCTTCGACGCAGGCATGAGTCACAGGGCTGCCGCCACCCCCTCCGCGCCGCTCCGCACGGGGGGCTGGGGACTGCCGGGGCGGCCGGCTGGGGCGGGGAGGGGCGGCCCACCCGGACCCAGCTGCCACCGCCGGCCCGCTTCGCCCCGGAGAGGCGGGAGGGCTACCCAGCAGCGGTGGGGGCAGCTGCATAGACAGGGGGTTCTGCCTTGCGAGGCCCCTCTTGAGTCTCGGAGGCTTTCCCCACCTGCCCTGCCCTGCCTGTCCTGCTCCGCCCTGCTCCGAGGTGGTCGGCTGTGCTAACAGGCGCGGAGCACCTCGCACATCCGTGTACGGTCAGAGGACATTGGGCCGAACCCCAACTCCCAGTGTCTGTGCGGTCCCGGCACACCCCTGCGCACGGTGCGGGCCGAGAGTGAGCCAGCCCGGGTCCGTGTTCAATGTAGCTCAGCAAAGCCACCCCCTTTCTCTGTGCCGAGGGGCTGGGGAGCCCCGCTGGCTCCCTCGGCGGCTGCCGGCAGCGCCCGCCGCCCCGCTCTCCGCCAGAGGGTGGCAGAGGCCCGGGCACCGCCGTTCTTTGTGTCCTCCTGGCCGCGGGGTATCACCTGGATTTCTTTGACCTGCCCTCACCGCTGCCGTTAGATTACGATTTCATACCAGACACCCCTCGGGCTAAAATGAGAAACATCAAGACAACGGTTTGGTTTTTTTTTTCACCCCCAACAACCTCAAATCTGTGTTTCTGCATCCCACCCTCCAAACATGCTTCACCAACACTTCGCGGTGGTGACCACGGTGCTACGTTTCAGCATGTCGCGGTAGCTACGCAGATGCCTAAACCAAACCCTTCTCACAGAAGTGGCACATAAAAGGCTGAGAGGAATCTGCAATGAGACGGGAGGAGGGGAAACCGCTCGATGGAGCCAGAGAATTTAATCCCGTGCAGGGAGTGATGGGCAGCTCAACGAGCAGCAGGGACGTGTCCTTCTTGAAGGACTCGAGGAGAGAGCGAAAACTTACAAGCTCCTTTTTGACAGGAGATCGGTCGACTGACAGCATTAAGTAACCAAGACAATTGCTTTGCTGAGCACACTTACTGTCTAGGAACTGGACACACAACGAAAACACCAGCAGCACAAAAGCCAGCTTTTAAACATAGTTTTAGAGGAATTAACAGCCCTATCTGACATGAGCTTGTGCCATCTATTCCTGGCTGTCGTTTTAAAGGTGGTCTCAACCGATCGGGCAAAATGTTTGCTCAGAGCAGAACATGAGATATAATAATATAACTGTAATTAGTTATCTTTATAAACGTAAAGAAGCATTCATAGGAAGTCAACGAAAGGAGTCAACGAAAGATCAGGCAAGTAACTTTAAACCAGCAGTCACTGCAAGGTGCGACCCGACTGGGTCTGTGCCCGGCAGGCACACAGCGTGTGCGCTCATTCCTTCCCCCCCGGCCTTCCAGAAGTGCGTGTGTCTGCCGTAAATAGACACGCTTTAACATAAATATTTACATCCTCGGAGGCGCTGAGGTTCGTCAGGGTAAGAAACCAGACAATGAAAACCAGCGGGCTTTCCGCGCCACGCTGGAAATGAGTCCTTCTGCCACCTCGGCGCCCCCCGCCCCTCCGCGCCGCTCAGCACCGCGGACAGCGCCCGCACCGCCCCCGCCCGCGGCTCCGGTTCCGCCTGTCCCGGCAAGGTCAGAGGCACAGCCCGGGGAAAAGAGAGGGCTCTGCCTGGGGGGGTCGGCGAGGGCAGCAGCTCCGCACAGCTCAGGCGGGCATGCAACCCGCCTCGCTCCCCGCCGGGCGGGAGAGCACTGAAACCAAAGGCCGCCGAGACCGGCACCGCCCCCGTCCCCTCTAGGTGGTGCTGCATCTCAAGCCCAGACCCTCACAAAGCCGGCCTGCACCGAGCCCGCCCGGCAGCCGCTGCGGTGGCCCCGAGGCCGTGCTGAGGGAGGGTTTTTTCGTCCTGACCCCAGCGGAGACAGGAGAAGCGACAGACGGCAAACCCTGGGGCTTCGCGGGTTCCGTCCCCCTTATTCCTCCCGCTCATCTGCAGGGCGGCTGTACACCACGCCAGGGAACGCTGGGTAACTCGCTTGCAGCGAACCCCCCTAAAAATCCCACCTAACCACTCCAGCTCTGGAGACTTCATTCAGTAGTCGCCTCAGCAGCTGAGACCTTTGAAACACCCTTCCTGTTCATGCCCAGGAGGGGCCACTGACAGAGGAACCGGTGTCAGTGACAGAGTTCAAAGCCTTCCCCTTCAGCTTCACTGCTTGAGCTCTCTGCTCAACCCCTCTTTGCTCCTTTCTCCTCCGTGATTCAGTCCCTTCCCTGTGGCTATTGCTGGAGTGGACTGTAGGCACAGGTTACAGAGAATGTCTTTGGAGGTTGGAGCCCGAGAAGACTTGGCCTTTGCTTTGAACCCAGACATTTACTGAGGATGTGAATCACAAGAAAAACCACTGGCATACAGTATCTGCAAGACAGCAGGACACAGATGTGCAGTTCCCTTGTTGAATTTCCCTAGCTGAAGCTTGTCACCAGAGCATTGGTTAGAGCTCACTTTAAGAAGCCAGATGTTGGTGTCTTTTTTAGCTCAGCTCGATCCATTAACCAGACATACTAAAATATGAATCTTGAGTAGCCTGGGGGGGCACAGGAATAAAGCAATGCAGTAAATACCTTTCAGCAACAAAGACCAGTCCATGATTCTATGGTGGGTTTGAAGAGTCATTGTCCTAGGAGCTGCTTATGAGATTGTAAGTGACAGGAGTGCCACCAGGCTGCACTATAAGGGGTTAACAATGTAACTACCTACCAATGGAAGAGCAAACAGGGGAAAAGCACTCTGTCATATTGTTCCTTGATTTCCTCATATTCTGAACTTCAGTCACATTATATATGCATTTATCTACAGGCAGGGAAGTAAATTCAGGTGATCATTATGATTGTTGTTTTTTCCTCAATGAGAATTCTCTCTCTGTTGCCTTTTAATTCCTGGTTTTGTTTGGATTGTGAATATTTTAGCTAGCTGGGACCAGGCATGCTCTTTCCTTCAAAAATGTATATAACAGTATGTACACTGAACATCTGTGATGTTCCTGAAATTGTGGCTCTAGTTTTTTCATTGTACTTGGCACCTATTTCTTTTCCCAACATTTCCAGGTACACAACTATGTCTCATTTACTTGCATCTTTGATAGAATGTAATTATTTAAATGACAAATGTCCTTAACAAAGAAGAATTGGAAAACTGTTCAAAACTAAATATTTCAGAACTTTCCTATCACCTGCAGTACTGAAAAATACAGATATGACTGATTGTAATCAATAAAATTAACCTACCAAGAAAAATTTGCTCTAATTATTTGCCCCGGCCCAGGAAATTCTACAAAAGGAAATCTGGTAAAGGTTACAGATTTATACTCCTATTCTAGAGAGAACTTCTGCTGTTTTATGGCACTTGACAAGAATATTTTGAAGGTGAGCAATATGTTTGCTTTGGGTTTTATGATCAGTCTGTCACCTATGTGCCCAACTGTCCCATATTTAAGGACCATGTCCCTGATTTGAATTTCAAAGACAGCTCAAGATGACCTGCCAGCTAGAACATTCAGCACTGCTGGGATGAAGGACATTCAGAAAAAGTCTGATCTGAAGCACATTGTTATACATACTTTGTGGCTTCTTGTTTCAGGATGTCCCCTTCCTGATCCATGCTGGCATGTGTTGCTGTCCGTTTTGATCTGCTTCATCTGAAAAACATCCCAAAGAATAATCCACATCCTGAAACAATCACAGCAGCAAATCCCAACCCTCAATAACTTCCCCAATGGAAGCAAATGAAGAACTCCCTTACTTCCAAACCATAACAAAATAAAGCCCAGCGGAAAGGCTTATTTATCTAGGCTGATCAAACAAGGTCACTTAAGTTGGGTAGCTGTGACTGTAGCATGAAAAAAAGGTAATGAAAATGGTAGTACAAGCAGTAAGTCCACTCTCTACCAGTTTCAGGGAATTGCAACTGTTTTCACTACATTTGAAATAAACTTTATTTCCTGCTTTCCATAATACTTCCCAGTACAATGTAAAACTAAGACAGCTAATGCCCGGATCTTCCCCTTGTGATATGCTGTTCTAATTGTTACATCTCTCACTGAATTATATCTTTTTATCCCATAGGAGGGCATCAGTTTACAAGAAGAACAGGAACATTCAGTAATTTCAGTAATGCTGCTACAAGAGATAATGCAGTTTGGCTTTCCAATCTCAGAATTTGGAGAGCTGGACTCTTTTAATACAGGATTTACTTAAATTAAGCATATTTCATAAAGAATCCTCAAGAAACAACGCACACAAGCTTTTCTGATACTTTTAAGAACACTCCTCAAATCATAACTCAGTCTCAGGTATGGGCTTTCCTATGTCTCAAAAGTTTTCAGGACCAAGCTACAGTTTTGAACCAAACTAGGCTTTTCTTTTTTCTTTACCTTCTTTTCTCTGTTGTGGATAAGTCAGGTTTTGCCTTGAAGAGTCTGTCAGTTCACTTGTGATGGTCATCAGTACTAGTAGAATAGTAGGCCTTCTGCAGCATCATACTTGAAACTCTTCACCATTCTGTAATCTTTTTAGCTACAGTATTGCAAAAAGAAATATTTAGCACATCTAATTCAGGTGAAAGTGGTTAAGCAGAAAACCAATACTCAAATTTTACAACAAGGTGCAAACATAGCACAGAAACACGAAGAGGACTATATGAATAGCTACAAAAATGGACAATTGTCACATCAAGAAGTTAACTGAGTTTGACTGAGTAGTTCACATTCTCTAATCTGAGTGGATTTCATTATCACTCTCACATTAAGCTCATCTCTGTTTTGGGGTAATGGAGGAGCTTTAAGCAAACTCATCAGCTGTTACACACCCCTCTCTTTTCAGTATTAGTATAGAACATGATGAGAGTATTGAGGGACAGTTATAAGGAAAAAACACTTCTCCCAGATCAAGAGAAGAAACAAAAAGTGGTTCAAACTGAAGACATGGTCTTCCAGGCAGAAAATCAGATTACAGTTGTCATGTTACAGACACATATTCAGATCTATTTATGTAATAAATTTCTGTCTTCTGCTTTGCCCCTTCAAAACTTTTTTTCAAGTCCACGTTTACCTAGTGCTCTTGACTCCTCTTGCTGACATTTTGATAGCTGCACCAGAAGATGACCACAGAATTGCTGTCATCTTGGGGGGTGTGTGTGTTAGCAACTCAGCACTAGAACAAGAGATAAAGCTTAGCTGTATTCATTAATTCATATTCAGCCATAACAGTTTTGTAAAGTTTATGGACATCAGATAATGAGCAGCACTGCCCTGAACAATGAATCGAGCATAGCCTCTCACTTTATAATCTTAAGAGATATTTAGTGTTTGCAAGGGATTCAAGTAAATGTCTGGGAAGGGATTCAAGAGGATACAATGGATAGTGGTCTGGTTCCTGACAGCTGTGCTCCCTACAGGACAGGTAATATGCTCCTTGCACTCCTCTCCAGCTACAATGAGAATGCCAACCTGAAACTTCCTTCCTCAGCATTCTTCTAACAGTCACCTTTTCTCCTTATAGAAATACTCTATCATTATTAGAATCACTAGGTTGAGCCTCCCTATAGGTTCCTAATTTTGATTAACCAGACAGAATTAGTTTCAGTAAAACTTAGTAGCCCTTCAGAGACTCTTCATATTAGTCCATTTGTCTTTGCTCATGCTTTTCTGTCCAGTTACTCAGTAAGAGCATGAGAGTTCCTCCTGATCTCATTTATGGACACTGCATGAAGATACCAAAATAGCTATGGCATTCATTCAAATTTCAGGGCACCTTAAGCACTCCCCATTCCCAGAGGGCCACTTTCTGAGTACTGTGACATGTACAGCATTTTTTTGTTTTTTATGAGCATGGGACTGTGAAAGCAGCTTCCATACCCATTTTGAAAATAATTTGAAAAACAAACAAACAACCTCACAATTATCCATCTCTACCACTTTGCAGTAATTCTCTATAAGAAACATTAAGAACAAGATTATGCTGGAAATGTTAGGAACTCCAGGAACGACCTTTAGCTTCCATCAGGATAGAGAGGCATTGTACCTTGTCCCAAGATGAAGTACTGGAGCACTGCAAAGCCAGCCCTGCAACACAGGAAAATCTCTTCAAGTTAAAAAAAAAAAAAAAAAAAAAAAAAAAAAAAAAAAAAAAAATCTAAAGATCAATGGTTTCATATCCTTTAAGATAGCGAAAGATAAACAACACAACAGAGAGGTACCACAGCAGCTAAAGGCAATAAGAAACACATGAAAGTTTTCTTATACAGGCACACTCATCCGAGCATGACAGTATTAACCAACTATTCCTCCAAGACTTACAAACTTAGATAGCTTCATTATTACTTGAACATTTATTTTTCATATGAAAAGAACATGCAAAGCATTTATTCAATAACGTTTAGACACATCATTGGTAAAAAAAGAGTTCCTTCCCACACTTCTTTCTCACTTTCTTCTTTATACACAGTAAAGGTTAACTATACCCTTAAAATTATAGCATGAAATGGCTACTATATAGTCTTAGACATTAATATCAGGCCTTAGAATTTCTGTAATGAATATAAATCCTAAATTTTAACACTCATATGTTTAATATATCTTTATTGTACCTTTCCTTCTGCCTACCCCAGAACAGCATATTAGCTAAGATTGATTTTCATGAGTTGACTTCACTGAATGTGATTACACTCAGACTGATTCTCCATCCCCATATAACTTAATCTTTGTGAAATAAAATTCTTCTTATTAAAAATACCCAACTAACTGTACATACAGCTAGAGTTGGGTAAAAACCTTACCTGCAATAGCACAGCTTAATCAAAGTATTTTTAATAATTTTCAAGCAAGAGAGTTGTACTGTCTGTTGAGTTAGATGCATCCCTCTCTACAGGCACACCAGTCAATTATATCCAAACTTTTAGAAACACGGAACTTATTATCTATTTATTTCAGCATTGTAACATGGTTCATTTAGTCCTCGCCATGTGGACACCAACTGATTTGACAAAATACATATGGCAGACATTCCACAAAGATGTCTGCATTAAAAAATGGCAGAAGATTAGCACAAAATGTAAACCATCTTGAGCTTATATATCAAATCTATTCTTGAAATAATGTACTAAAAGGGAATTTGACTCTCAAGAGCATATCTGAATAATTTTAAAGTTTGAAAGCTAGTCCAGAGAAATCAGCATATATATAAAGTATGAAGAATTACTCCCTGTCACTTTTAAAAGCATGCATATGAATTCAGTTAAACAATTGTTTAGATTTAGACCAAGTTGTTCACACTTACAAAAATCTCCAATTAAAAACTATGCAAAAGGAGATGAATGCTGTGGACATTAAAATTAATATTAGTAATTCAGGAATCACAACCTTAAAGAGGTTGATAATTTTCATTCGTTTCAACTTAATTGAGAAGGAAGGTGCTCCACTTCTTTCTGGAAATCAGCTGGCTTACTTTTAGCCATTTCTAGAAACCAGAAAGTTTAGCAAGCCTAATACTGCTGAAATGCTATGTTTCAATTCACAATCTGTATCAGTTTCTACATGATTGGTTGCTCCAGTAGGAAAATATAATTATGGCTGCAAACATCAAGTTCGCACTTGTCACCAAGTTATAGAACAAGGTAATTTCTGCAGCTCTAAGTTTGAAAATATTACAAGGACTACAAAAACTCTAAGATCTGATATTAATGTTAGCAAGGACTACTGAAATCTGTAAGAGAAAATATAACTAAACAATGTAAACCAACTTGCCTTTTGGAAGAATCAAAATCATCAACTGAAATACTGTAGCATCTTCAAACTTATTTTCCCAGGAACTGTCACAATTTTCTTTATTTTCTTCATTTTTGCCATTTGAACAGCATGTACTCTTTGTGCTGCTATCATCACTTTTTTTCTTCATCATCTGCACTCTCCACAGTGGCCAGTTTCTGTGCTTCTTACACGTGATCATTCCATGCTGCACTTCATTTTATATTAAAAAGAAGCAATTAGGACAATTAGTTTCACCTGTTTTCAATTAAACCATTAAATACTGATTAATCCTTTCTAGCAAGAAAGCCCTGTAATGCTTGTGTGGTAGACTGTAGAGTTAAAACTAAAAAGCCACCTTGTAAACTGAAATGTGCTGTGACCACTTTGCACTTGGAATTGGCTCAGCATAGCTCTAAAACCAGCACAGCTGGTCACCAGAAAATCACACATTTATGGGAGAGTGCTCAGATAAATTAAGCCACTGTTTAAGCTTCTTTGTTGTTTCAATTTCCTGTAGCTACTTTGTAGCATCAAAAGAATGGAAGATTTCCCCCCTCCCTTCTCTAACCTCTGCCCCAGGTATCTTTATATCCTAATTGGTACAGATCTAGGAAGTCTTGATCACAAAAGTCATGTAAGCTCATTTTTTTATATGAAGGAAGAAAACATACATCTAAAACAGGCTTGGGAGTAACCAAAGATGGATTAAAGTGATCTTTGTAATTGTTTCCCTCTCATTTTACAGAGTTCAGAGGGACTTCTTGAGGTTAACACCTTTTCATGAAAAAAATCAGCTGACATTTTGGCACAATTCAACTGCCTTGCTCACACGTAACATCTCAGAGCACTGTCCCCTGCCTTTTTGTGAATCTGTCTGGCATAGTTAGAAAACTGATTTCCTTCACCAGTTTTTAGATATTCTCTGCTGGAAGTTTATAGCCCAAGTGCTAAAAGAGTTTTCTTGTGTGTTCCTCTTCCACTTAAGTGCAGGGTGAGCCAGATGAGTTTAAGGTCTTTATCAATGCTTTGGACTAAGCTAGTTGATATTACATTAGATGATTGGAGCCCATTTGATCCATTCTATGTATTCTTATTTTAGAAGATTGTTTATAAATTTGTAAGATCATCTCTGGTTTTTTTCTTCCTGCCTTTATGTAAAATGAGTACTTGCAATTGAACAGTAACAACAAGATAATGTTTAATGTGACATTTTATAGATCAAGGCAGCCTATTAAGATGTAGAAAATCCAGATGCAATAAAAATACTTTCTCAATTACTGGCCTTTTAAACACAAAGTCAGGTTCCTCTTGGTATGATAATGCTCAGTGTTTCTCTATGAAAGGCAAGAATGCCTCTACAATAAACATTGTTGTTGCAATTCTCAAACTTAACCCATCAACACCTTTTCTTTAAGAAGTGGAAAAAACTGCTTGGCCTCAATATTTTGTGGTTCACAGATGAGAACTGCAATCTGACAACATAACATATTACAAATATGTATATGATGAAAAAATAAAGAAAAAACAGAAGTCTTCCACCTATGGTTCATGAAAGTGCAATTACAAAATTTTACATATACATACATGAAAAATGAATATTCATTCAGAGGGGAGTATGCCAGAACAAGACTGGATGGAATTAGAAGAAGGGGGAGAAATCTGATGCATTATACTTAAGAGATAAGCACTCATCCGATGAGTGAAACTTTCTCCATAAAGTCAGATAAAAACAGGTGTCAAGACAGCATACTCAGACCTGAGGGGAAGAAAATAATTTTTTGCACAACTGAGCTGCACAAATACAAGTTCCTTATAACACTTATTATAAATCAACCCATTGTAAATGTCTCAGTTGAACAGTCTCACCCATAAACCACAAGTAATTTGAAGTAAATACCAATTGTGCCTGTATTTTCTTTTATAATCTGGGGAAGAATGATGAATTCTTATTGTTTCACACTTTTGGATAAAATATCCCATAAATATATTGCAATAAATTTTTCCGTAATGGGAGAAAAAAAAAAGCAGCATATAAATATGAGAAATCCCCAAAACTGCATAGTAATTAATCCAACTGATCTCTAATGAGGTCTTACAGCCACAGAAAAATAATGTACCACCAGTTTGTGTGACCTTATATTAAATATTAGTTCTCTACTGAAAAATGGGTCGGATGAAAAACATACATGAAAATGAAGGACAAAATCATTCTAGGCATAATATGGTGCATTAGTAACTCAGCCTTGTAGCCAAAAATTTCTCACTTATAAAGTAACAGAAAGGAACAGTCATTTTTGTTTGCTACCTTTCTCCTTTCCTGCTTTACAAAAAGAAATATTATCTCACAGTTTAACAAGCCATCTATTTTCCAAGCTTTTCAAGGAGTATGAGGAATAATTAATTTTTTATTTGCAATTAATTTCCAGGCAACCCAGATCAAAGCTGAATTCACTGACAAAAAATAATGGTTTACAATAGCAGCAAATTTTAGCTTAAGTTTATTTATGAGTCATTTTGCCCAGTAGACAAAACCATGCAGCTCAAACATTGTTTTCTCTGGCTGCCTGAGATGCTGGTTTTGTCCCTTCTGTTTGTGTTCACCCTAGGCAATGGCACATCATGCTGACTGCAGCTGCCTCATCTATGCCATGGGACATCTACTGTGCAGCAGAAAGACAAGCTGGGATAGGAAATATTTATTATGCAGCACATATTATTAACCTGGAGTTCAAGACTGCAGTTGTCAAGAGAAGAAGGGAGGAGCCACACCGCAAAGGTTGGTGTGGCAACATTTCTTGCTGAGCATTTTCTCCCAATGGCCATCAGCCACCTCTTGTGGGCCAACCATCAACTGACCAACCATTAAAAGAGCTGAATACTACCTAAACTGTTCAGATGATTTAACACCTGTTAAAAAAACCTTCCTGGTAATATTTGCATAGCCTTTATTAACCAAAAATACAGAGCAGGATTAAATAAACAGATATTTTAGAGATTGGCTTTACATGGGAGACACCACTGCTTACCATTTGTTGTTTGAATAAACTGCCTTGTACTAAAAATTGATTTTCCACATAAAGAAAACAAAAAAATTCTCAAAAATTATAAGATTCTAATAAAAATAGTGTTTTTCAGCTTTTGTGAACAAAGCTAGTGAGTTTCCAGTCTGTACCACAGCAAAAAAAGTGCTGTGGTCTGAACATGAGTTCTAAGTAAAGGTTCTTGTGCATGTTTATGTTCCACTTAAATTCAGTTTGTGATACAGAAAGTTCCCACACAGTAAGTATTCATCTGAGGTTGACAGCATCATTCTGTTCTTTGACACACACCCAATTATGGCAATACTGGAAATCATAAGTATTGACACTATATCCCCCAGCAGTTCCATTCACTTTCTTGAGCTTTTTTTATTTACAAGAAAGAAACCAGAAGATAGGCAGATTCAAGTGCTGAAGTTCATGCTACAGCCACAAAATTCAGAGTATAAATCTCACGTCATGCAAAGTTCTCCTTCACCTTTCAAATCTACCCAGCAACTTAAAAAGTCTGATTCACAGGGACATAAGAGAAATAAGATTCTTCAGAGTTCAACAACCACTGTCAGAGATTCTGCATAATGGTGCCCACTCCAGAAGCATAAACTGCTCCTAAATGGCACACACAAACATTTGAAACACCATTTATGTCCAGAAGTATTGGCTGAGTAGTTACCAGCCTCTTCCTGCAGCCCCAGGCAGAGGTGGGAACACCGCTACTTCTGTCACCATAAGGGAGAAAGCAGCAGCACTGAAGGTTCACCTTTTTCTGGACATGTTCCTAGTGCTGCTTTGTAAAATGTTTAACGTCTTTTTCTCACATAGAATGTGAGAAAACTTAAACCCTTGAGCAATGCAAGGTATTAGGGCTCTTGGAAAGAGAGGCAGTAGTCATTATGTGTCACAAATTCACTAAACTGCACATACTGTTGCACACTACACAGAACCTTCATTTTTTTCAGCCCAGAACATGCTTGTCAAGAGCAAGTATTCTTTTCAAGACAACCCATCCGGCTACAAAAAACTGCTTTTTTTCCTCAACTGTAGGTACAGCATGACTTTCATAACTACATAAAGTCAAAATACAAAATTTGAATGTAAAAGTTTGAACAAACATTTATGAAAAGAGTTTAAAATCTGATACATCACAAAAATGATGCCAAGTACAATACGTACGACACTTAACCTGCTTTGCCTTTCAGAATGTGCACTTCACTTTTATTATAATTCTAATTTGGTCCACTGGGTGAATTGCTCCTCTTTTATCCACTAGGCTTGATCAAATCAGTGCAATAGAAGAACTGCTGATGCATGAAATGATAGGTCAGTGTAACCTTGTCATAGAGTAATATCCCTGCAAATCACAGTAAACAAAACAATTTATTTTGTGTGCTCTAGGCATATGTCATAAATTACTAAAATCTAAAGCAGGAACATTTTAACTCCAAATATACTATATTCCTGCATACTAATATATTAATAACTCATTTAAATAAGTTCTGAACACACAGAAAAGGAACAAACACAAATAAATGGTTGTAATGACCATTATCATTCCACTCTTCATCTACCAATAGGCTTTCTCAGATTTATGTAACTAATTTCTTGTTCCTAAAAATGTATAGCATCAAGATGTGTCTTTTGTTGCCTTGCCCATTACAGCTGTTTCTAGAGTAAGTTAATCTAAATAGCAGGAACAGTGCAATTAACACAATTTTTACATTAAGAAGTTCCTTTTTTTTTTTTTTTTTTCCAATTTGTATTTTTTCATTTTTAATTAGTTTAGTACAACAAAGCTAGCAGTATGTGGTTAAAGTTTCCATGTACTTAAAAGATTTGTCTTTGAGATGATTCATGATCATGAAGGAAAATACTTTGTAAGACAAGTGTAAAGGTAGTAAAAAACAGAGCTACCACCACAGTAGTCACATGCTAGGACATCATCCTGTAAATATAGTGGAAATATTAATCTGTGCTTTTATTCTTAGCCGTGTTAGATGTTCTATAAGGATCTCTGCTGTGCATTGCTATTAATACAAAATCTTTGTTTAAAACTTCTCAAATAAGCTACAAATGTTTTCATGAGCACATATTTCTACAGGGTAGGGTTGGTAAACACAGCTTGGAGCTTTCAAAGCTGGTGTTGTGTAATTCTGAGAGTATCTGCTCACACTGTTTTTATGCAGTGACAGTAAAATTAAAAAAAAAAATAGTACTTTTAACTGGACTCTCTAATCTTTAATGGCTTTCTGAATGGGATAACTCTATATAAAGACAAATCATGTGTAGAACTGTGTATCTGTTGTACACTCCCTCCTGAGGAGGGAGGGGTTTATTTTTCTTTCATAAAATATTCTGAGGTAGCTATAGGGATACTTTTCTTAATTAAAAATTGTTTAATTTTGTAAACAAACCCAGAGAAACTATTTTAAACTTTATTGATCAATGAATTGCAAATCCTTATATTACTATTTCATGTAAGACAACAAATGTTTAAAATATCCACGTTATGTATAACTGCATAGTTTAACAAAAAAAAAAAGTGTAAAATAATTCTGAAGTCTGAAATATAGTGTTTATAGTAATATGTGTAACATGGAAAAGAGGTGTTAGAAACAGATGTTGAAAAAAATTCATTTTTCATTTGGGATATAAGAAAGACACACGTGTTTTCATGATCAATCTCTCAAGTACAATACTCTTGTCAGACCAATATTTCATAAAGTGGACATGTCAGCTACACAATCTACACAGTAAAACCAAGAGATTTCACCACAATACCATTATTAATCAGGGCCCACCTGGCCACACTAAAGGCAAGACACAAATATTAATATTTCTTTAAAACATGAACAAAAAAATAACATTTTAGAGATTAAAATATGCTACTTGTGGTCTCATAATTAGCTCAATAACAAACACACTTTACAGTGTTTTAAGAAAAGGCCTGAAAATTAGAAACTCTTTACTCTTTACTGGAAAAATCCCACATTATCTGTAGTCACAAATAGCTCATAAGAAAATACCTCTGGACTGATCACCTCTGGTGTTCCAAAACCATGAAAAATAAATCATAAATAAGTAATGTTTAAAGCAAGTTTTGAGACCGTACCTGTCACAAAATCTAGCACAGTTATTTGAAGGTTCAAATAAGCAGAATCAGCTGATTTTCTTTTAATCTCAGGCTGAAAGGCCCTGTGACGCAGTAGCTATTTGCTAAGAAAGTATTAAGAACATTCAACAAAAAGATCTGCAGCTTCTCTGGGTCAAAAATAGAGCTATCTATCTTGTGGTAAGGATACATGCATTTTCCTATAGCATACAGATCAGAAGCTCAATAACAAAAAGCAGAGTTCCTCAACATGCAGTAGCTGCACAACCTTGAAAGCAACCAGTCAGTGTCTCTGCTCTCTTTACCAGCACTGGCATTTATAAAAGTTTTTCCTTTGCTGCTGTCTCACTTGGAAACAGCCAAAGCAAGCCATATTTTGTTGCTGGGTTTTGGCCTCTCCTCACAGAAGGCACACAGCTGTCAAGGAAGCATAATGTTTTACGTTTGAATTCCACTGAAGGGCCAGACCTTGCTCCCTTGACAGTCAGAGAAAGTTTTTCCTTTGACTTAATTAGTAGCAGAAAGAGGTCTTGAGTGGCAAGTTTCTTCAGTAATGTGTGTTTTTCAATGGAGTAAAGTGACAGGCAAAAAAGACAGAGGCAGTGGCTGAAATTCAGACATCTCATAGACACCCCAGATGCAATCCTACTCACTCCACTAACGATGGATGAGAAAGACCAAAACAACCACAGCAGGGCAGTGTAGGGGATTAGTAGATTAACCTACAGGTGCCTGTAACTATGCCTCTACTAAAGGGTTGGTCCTCATACACATTATAATGCCTGTCTGCCCATAGTGAGCACTAACAGCAATGTAAGCACACACTTAACCTGGTTCCATGGAGATGAATACTTCCTGCATCTCAAGCCCAGAGCCCCAAAACCAGGCAGCACCACAGCACAGCTGCTGCTCTTACCTCTGACTCTTTCACATATTCTGTTACTTTTTTGTACCTTGGGAACCACTGAACCCCAGTACTCTCTCCTGCTCCCACAGGTAGGTTTCTTCTGTTGATTCTTACCAGCTGGGTCTGTCTCAAAGACACATTGCAGGGGCTGGCTCAAAAGCAGGAACAAACAGCTCAGGCAGAGGAAGGGTAGAAAACAAAAAAAAAAAAAAAAAGGGAACAGTAACTAATTAATCTGGCTGAAAGAGCACAGACTCTATGAATGTAGAACCACGTTTTTTGAGACAAATATCCATCACCTGAAGCATACAGAAAACTTGCCAGGTCTTGTATGTTGCCCTGGGAATATGTAGGTAAGACCATAAAAATGTGTTAGGAAATTTATCCCAAGAGAAATGAAGTAACAGAAGGGCTATCACCTTTCAGATGTTAATATAACAATTTTCATCTTTCTGTATGATGCAATAAAGGGACAAGATAAAAGTCAGGACTATCTGCTTGTCAAATCACATTTTATTCTTTAATTTAAATCAGCTTTGATGTTATACAGGCATATAGAAAGGTTTGGAAAGCAGTAAACCCATGTATTTTAACCCCTTTACCTCCAAAGTCTTCTGCTTACGAGAGAAAGGCACTTCGGGGCTGCACGTACCATGCCTCTGCCTTTGGTGGCCTTTCCAGCCCAGGGACAAGTCCTGAGGAACGCAGCTCAGGATGGAAGTGCGGGTGCAGTTCAGACACATACCTGACCCTCAGACACAGCAAAGGCAGGGCCAGAGCTCACCCCGCTGCAGGGGAGGCTGAACAAGCCTCAGCACCGACATAAAAGACAGGAGTCTCGGTACTAAGTGACTCCTCTATTTGAAAAGACGTTGAGGGGCCAGGACCTACAGCTCTGCAAAGAGTTTCAATTTGCCACAGATAGGTCTGAAATACTCCTAAGGTTCCCGCCAGGTTTATTTTCTCCAGCCTCCACAGCTACCACCCGTCCCAGAGCAGAACACCGACCCCCCGAGGGGACCCTGCCCTGACACCGCCCTCACGACACCGCCTCGCACCTGGGGCCATGGCGCGGACGCGCCCAGGAGGCCCCGGCGGGCCCAGGGCTGCCCGGGCTCGGGGCTCGGGTATTGGAGGGCGGGGGTGCCGGGGCCGGGAGGTGACTCTCGGTTCGCCGGGCTGAGCCGGCCTGGGTGTCAGCGGCGGCCTCGGGGCTGCTGTAGGCCGCGGCTGCGCCAGGCCCTCGCAGGGCGGCGGAGCGCGGTACCGGACCGTGCGGCGGGGAATGGCCTGAGGAGGGGGGAAAGGCTCTGTTCCGCACAATTACTCAGTGCTTCGTGGCATACAGGGAAAACTGAAACAGGTATAAAACCACCACGCTCTTTCTTTTCGGTGAGGTTGTAATCCAGCGGCACAGCCAGCCACTGAAAGACTCCAGGGACCCACAAAGCGTGAATCCATCCACAAAGGGACGAGACGAATCAGCAATGGATTGGCCTCTCTGCCACTATCAAACACAACAAATGAAATGTGATTCCAGCTCAGGACGTTTCTGAAGCACTGTTCCCCAGAGGCTGAGAGGCCATGCCAAGGGGAATATCTGTTTAATATATGTGCCTTGGTTTTAATCCACTTTCCTTAAGCATCTGTTACTGGAAAACGGGCTTCAGGGTTAAAGAGACCTTTGGTCTGGCTCATGATAGCTATGCATCTCCATTAGGCTTACCATTTCCCCTGAGAAAAACATTCCAAGCTCCTCTTTCCTGCTTGCTGAAGGAAGCCACGTGTAGCAGGGACTCTTCCTGCATTCTGGCACTCGCTAATGGTTTGGTTGGCTCCCAGGGCACGGGCAGCCTCCTTCAGGTCTCCCACACATGCAGCTCTAAAGGCAGGGAAATGCTCTTAAACAGATGTGGCTGGGATGCTGTTAGGTCTATACTGAGAACACTACAGTGGAGTGGGTAAAAAAGAGGCATGAATCAGAGCCCTCCTAAAAACACCTCTACCACCATGGTGCAGCTTTTGCCAATAAAAACCTAATCACTGAGGCCTGAGAGCTGCAGGTGTCAAGATGTGATCCTAATTACACCATTCTGCTGCCAGGAGCTACAAAAATACGGGCATTAGCTGAGTCAGCCAACATGCCACCTACCCCTGGGTAGATTTTTAGGGCTGGCCCAATCTTTTTTCCTAATGACTTATTTTAAAAGATGTTGATAAAAGTCAAATGTGTGTAAAGTGTGACTTTGCACACATAAATGTTAACATTTATTTATAGAATCCAAACTGTAAAAATCCTTGGTATTAATCATCATTAATATAGCTCTAGATGCATCTCACACTAACAGGCATTAGTGATACAGATTAATTAGGATTAATGGAGGATTGACTTTCTGATCAGTAATTAAAAAAATATTGCACCTTTCTAAATACAAGTACTCCTTTGTGTTAGCAGAGCTGCTGAAGTAAAATCTTTCAGTTTTAAAAATTCTGTTTTTGATACTGGATTGTAACCTGTGCATAAGAAACTTCTATACAAGGAAAAGGAGAACACAAAGTCAGGTTGGCCACTGATGTAAGACCTCATGGCTTAACCAATGAGAAGGACATCTCCTGCAGGCAAAAAATCAGATGAGACTGTTTTATGCTTTTGATTTACCTTTTTGAATAAATGATGATAGATAAAAGTGATATCACTATAAAAAAGTGCTGTGGAATCAGCAGCAAGTCAAGAGGCTTGGTTGCTTTGATTAAGGTTTTTTATGTAGCATTGAGATGGTAGGAACTAAGTCACTTCTGCAGCAAGATTTCACAAGAGAGAGTGCTCTTATTGCTTTTCAGATCAAGAGCAATATATTCAGGACATGTTAAGAATGGTATATTACACAGTCTATTAGTTTTACAGGGGTGAGGCATGCCTAAAATTGGAGGCGATCTTGGTTGGATCCTTTATCTGATTTCATTTTATAAAATAGGCTTTGTTGTATGCTGTGCTTTCCTCTTATACCTTTTAAATAGGAAGGAATATTTTCTAAACTAGAATAACAAATAACACATAACTGGCATATACTCCACAGGCAGAGGCTCTACTGTGATTTAACAGTCTGGCCATGGGAGGAGTATGAGGACTGGAGCACCCTTAAACTATTGCTGTCCAGAAGGAATTGTACAGAGAGGAATAACTCCTTACCCAGAGGCAATGGATAACTGCAGCAGCTTCCTTGAAGGGTGGAGCTCCTTTTCCTAGAGCACCCAGTCAGGTCGGGGAAGACAGAGTCCTGTCCCAGAGCATCCCACCTCATCCAGGACAGCTCATGTCCCTGTAGGGCACACAGTACTGCAACTTTTTCAGGACCTTGTGCAGAAAAGACAAATTCCATGCATTCATACCCCATACTGTCTTGCAGATCTGTACAAAAGCCATGGGGAATCTAAGTCTACATCATCATTCTAATTGTTTTTACCAACATCTGAGTTTTGAATCTTTGATAGTGTGTGTATCTTAATTAGGAGCTGGTTCTCAAGTGTATTGAAAAGCAAGTGAACAAACCAAATAGTTGTATAACTCTAATATACCAAAATATCTAATTGCTGTAGCTTGTTAAAAAGAGGCTAAAACTTATTCTCCTCCTTCTCCTTTCTTGAACATGCTAAATAAGTGGCAGCAGTTCTAATATCTAGATCAGAATAAAAATCTGAGTTTTATAGGTGATACCTGACACCTGTTTTAAATTAAATCTAGGATGAATGAATCAATATAATAAAAAGAAATACGAGGTTCTAATATACTTAGACCCCTTATGAAGAATTATTTTAATGTAACATACTGTTATGCTTCACTGGCTCTTTAATATTTAATATTTTTAAGATGATTAAAACTGTAGTCCTAATGAGGAAAATAACTGAATGGTAAAGCTATGAAATAACTGAATGGTAATTCCCACATTTAAGATGTAGTGATGTCAGTACTGTGTAATTACTGTATTTAGCTTAGGAAACTTCATTTTTCGTGTGTACCAAGGTATTGCAAAATAGCAAAATTATGCACAATAATTTGGTTGGTTTGGGGTTTGTTTGTTTGGGGGTGGCAGCAGGGGAGAGAGAAAACCCCATGAAGGCAATGCAACAGCTGAAACATGAATGCAACTGAAACATCCTACAGGGAACTTTGGGGCTGTACTTCAAACTCACGTGAGCTGTGTGGGGAAAATGGGGGAATGAATCAGCTAAAAGCTTCTAAAAATTCTTGGGGGGCAGAGCAGGAAACTAAGACTCTTGGTGTCAGTGTTTGTTGGCATAAGCAAATGTGGCTCATGAAGAGGAAAGGTTCCCTTGCTGTTTTGTCTTCTCCCTCACTCTCATGATTGATAGACAAGTAATGATCTTCAGATCTGTGAATCTTTTTTTTCCCCTTGTGGGAAAAACTTTCACAAGCCCTTCCTCCAATAAGAAAAAAACCCACTTCCCTTTAGAGTGCCAGGATGCACTGTGTTCAGTGTTGCTCTTTGTTCAAGATCCCATTGGGGTAGCAGAGTTACCCTTCCAGTGTTTATGTGCATAAATTGAGCTGCTTGGGCCAGTTTTAAATAGTGTTACAGAGAACCTACTTCCCCTAACAGGATTGCTTACAGTTCTGCTCTCTCTAACTTAACTATTTGACCACTGAATGTAGCCTTGGTTATAATATTCTGCAAACAGCTTCTAAGTGTCATTACCCAATTTATTCAAGCATTTTATTAAGAAGCTCAGACATAGCCTTAGGTCTCATGTAGGCACATAAGAAGATTTGGTTAATATTTTGGAAAATATGTAAGTGTAATCTTTGCCTGCTTAAAACTATTTATTTCATTTCTTTCAGAGTAAATTAATAGAAAGAAGTCAGTGGAGCTACATTGCTGAAGGATCAGGTGAGCTGAGAAGAATGGTCCTCCTATATCAGGCTACTAAAGTGAACAAGCATAGTTTCATAACCTGTAAAGTAAGAAGATGTCAAGTGTTTGGCTGCTCTTTGCAGGGCTCAACAAAAGCAAAGTACCACCACTATTCTTGTTCAGAAGGAAAGAAAATTATTTAGCTATGAGAGGGAGAAATGGAGCTCCTTTGGGATTAACATACAGTAGCTGAGAACATCTGACATTCTCAGGCTGTGTTATCTTTCCTATCTAATCTCTAATGAGTGAATAGTGTGCATTTTCCTTTCTCTTTCTCACACCTGCATCCTCCACTCGTGGAGAGCTGTCTGAAACAAGGGGGAATGTGGCAACATGACTGACATCTCCTTTCCATACAGATGAGAGATCTGCATGTGGAGATCACAGGCACACCACCTGATCCTGAGTAAAGCACGTGGAATATGACCCCAAGTGAAGATACAGGCTTTGGTCTAATAAAATTTCTTTTAACCTGCTTTGCAGTTAGAGCTTGGTTTGAAAGTGTCCTCTTTGATGGCAGCTTCATGTTAGAAGGAAAATGAGAAAGGTTTTTGAGTAGTATATAGATTAATGCAACTTTGCTTAGACAGTTCAGTACTGCCATAGGGACAGGGGCTTACAGATAACAGGAAGATATTGGTTTTGCAGACAACCTTTAAAAAATACAAGAACAGAGGTACACACTATTGTTTCTGATGAAACTGGTGACATGAGCATTTGTAAACAGAGCATTTAGTGTGTGAAAATTATCACGTTTTATGGCATTTTAATATTATTTTTCATTTTAAAGATATTAAAAGTAATTCCTAAAAGGTGTGGTTTTCTTATTTTTTATTCTTCTCCTTGTGGTTCTTCATTCCTCCCATTCCTCCATACCAAATTCAATGGTGATGTAACACTGAATCCAGGACATGGATGGACTGTCATGGTAAAAGCCTGTGATTCATGGCAACAGGACATTACAAATGTAAGAAAGCTTGCCTTTTACTGTGGGCCAGGTTGTCAGGAAGGACAAGTTACAGTGTTGCCTAAAGTGAGTTACTTGGTCAGTATTGGGTTAGTGGCCACAAAGCCAGTGACAGATGCCCTAGAAAAGGGGGTTTAAGATGAGCTAGATGGAGGTTCCTACCTTAAGGCAAAGATTACATTATATTGTCAGGCCAGAGAGAACAATTAAATCCAAAGTATATAAAGTCTGTGCTCATTTGAGGATGAAGTAAACCAGCCTTTGCTTTGACCACTTGCTGCTGCGGGCACAATTGTGCCAGTCCTGGGGGAGGAATGACAGAGATCTGCATCAGCAGAGGCTCTGCTGCAGGATGCAGCAGGACAGACAGGACAGCACATTTGCTGACTCAGATTCTTTTTTACTCTGGAGGAGAGGAGGCAAAAGTGCAAGAGAGAAAGGGTTGCTATCGTGATGCCCACATTAAAATAGCTTCTAGGATACAACATTTCTGCACTGGAAGACTGTTCCTTGCTTAGGTAGACCTAGAGAGGATCAGATACCATAAACTGGATTATTATGGTAGTTCAACTAGATGGAAGGAAACTGTAGCCTTACTACCACTCCAAGAGAAATGTGAATCTATACAGACTATTAAAAGGTGCACTTAAATTGTCCAGCAAAGAGTGACTCAGTTCATACCTCAGTACAAACTCACAATTTCAGGAGTTCCTGCCCACTAACTTCAGTAGATCACAGCATGGGCTTCACCACACAGTGATGTGTGGAGGACATGGACCCTACGATGCGCTTACCTGCCCTGGAGTGGCTACCTGTGACCTTTCTCAGTGAGAACACAGGGGTTGTACATAGGCTCAGGTGGGGCTCCTGCTAACACGGCCACGCAGTGCTGCAGTCACCAGACCTGGGTCAGGGACCTGCTGGGATTTGGTGTATGTTTAAGTAAACGTGTACTACAGAAAAATTAAGAGATGATGAGAAGAAAAAAAGGCATTGATGAGATTAAAGGTCAAATCTCACTATCCATCGTCTCCTACTGACTTGTCACAGTTACAAGGTCAAAGTACATGTTTTCCTTGGTTTTGATTTTCCACAATGAAACACCTATATGACTTCAAATCAGTTTGGTATAAATATTAACTGGGAATAAAGCCCGTAAGCTTATTTAAAAGACCCTTTTTTGTTACACACACTTCTGCTGATTTTCTCTGATCAAGACTATTTGTTCAATCAGCCCAGGGCCTACTTTTCTATGCTGCACATTAACTCTCACCTGATAGCTGTGAGTCTTGCTGGTCGCTGAACACTTCCAGGTCCTTGGAATCCGTGGCTCGGATGCTGTTTAAATGTGGAGTTACTGAAGTTACCTGCTAGGCAGTCCCTTTGGAGGAAAGCTTTGCTTTCAAGCTCAGTGTTCTCAAAGACTTATGCAACCTGTTTGGTAAGTAAAAAGGTTTGGCAGGAAAATCTAAGAGGTCTCTGGCTGAACCATGTTCCAGAGCTGCAAACCCCACATCTTTACCAAAGGATTCATAAGAACCTCATAAGAAATATAAAATAATTGGAGAAACTAAAAAAGAGAAAAAAGATTCTATAGCAAAATATTAAATCTGACAATAAGGTAGGCATTATACTTTTGCTTCACACTACTCATTACAGGGATAAGCTGGTAAAATCTATTAAATGTTATACGGCCCATATAAAGGACCTATGTAACTGTGCAACTACTTGTTCAGAGGCACAAACTTAGGCTATTTGGGAGCATCTGAGTGGTCTGTTCAGGTCCTATTATATCAGTGAACATTAAAATATATCTTTCATCTAGAAGTTTCAACACATCAGCATTTTATATTCCCTGTTTCTTCAGTATTCAAGACTGATATTAAATATAGGTAAGAATTAACAAACTGAAATAGTTAAGTTGTATTTACTTTAAAACTTAATGCAATCTCTTAAAATCTGCAAATAATTTAAGAATAAATATTACTTTCAAAAATTACATCTACAACTTAGTATGAAGCGAAGAATTACACAGCAATGGTTTTAGGAAGGACATCTTCCAATCTAGTTTAAAAAACCTTCATCTTATTTTTTTCTGAAATACTAGTTGAGGAGGTATGAAACATAACTTTGTAAATTTGTTATTGCAGCGAGAATCTGGTCAGTCAGGACCAAAAAACTAATCCTGCAACCTTCTGTGTCAAAGCCTTATTCAAATCAATATGAAAGCTTTATTGTAATAAAGCTCAAATTTGGATTACATTATTTGACCCTTAACTGAAAATAATTTGAATAACAACATATTAAGTTTGACTTAACATGAGGAACAATCTTAGTTGTATTTTTTTCTAAATATTCTCTACTTGGAAGTTTGTTCAAATATGAAAGTCCTGTTTCAACACAGAAAATATGCTAAATGTCAAGTTTTGAAACCATATTGTGGTAAAGATTAATTAATTTCAATTAATTACAAAATTATTAGTTTATATGATGTGTCTATTATACCAATAATATTTAAGATTTAGAATTTAGAAAGGAATTGACCTTGAACAGCATATGTACTCAAAATGTATAATCAAAAATAATATTAATAATTTAATTTCATGAAATGAACAGCTGTTCTAGTTGATTGGAAACAGCTAAAAGTGTAAAATGTATTTTGTGAATGCAAAATTAAAAGTTAATTTTATTATAGTGTGCAATTTGTCAACTAGAAATAAATTATTGAGATGTAAGCAATGTATTTTTGTAACGCTCTACCCATAAATCAGAAAGGTCACATTTATATTTAAATGCCATACTACTATAAAAGTTTAACGATTTGAATTGAAAAGCTATCATATGATTTAGCTATTTAGAGATGAGTATGAAACAGCTAGGAAGGATATGTCCTCTTTTGCAATGAACTATTTAAAGGCTTTAGAGGGGAATAATGTTTTGTTAAATATTTTTTATATTCTAAACTGTTACTATTACTTACCTTGTGTCATGAATCCGTAATTTTCTTCCTTTTTTTTTTTTTTCCCTAATCTCAGAGATTAAGACTTTCACTAACATCTGACATTGTGGGTTTTCACATAAATGCAGCTCTCTCTCTCATGACAGGTATTTAATTGATTTTTAACCTACAGTCATTATACAGATGTTATATAAGGTACATAGGCTACAACAAGCCATTGCTGCTGCTTTTTTTTTTTTTTTTTTTTGCTTTTTTTTTTTTCTCTTTTATTCTTTTTTTTTTTTAAATACTACTACCCCCTTGACAAGGTGGTGGCACTGTCTGGGCTGTGATCTTTTGCTTAAAAGCTACAGCAGTAGCAGGCTCATGCTTGAGTGAGTGGTAAAACTTTCACTTCTTCTGTACAAGTTGTGTTTTGAGGAATGAGTAAGAACCCAAATGGTCCAGCTAGACCAGGTAACACAGATGCTGTTAAATTCACCTTGTCATCCAACTGGAGAAAAATATTTCCATAGCGATCCAGCTTAGAAATCATTACAACTGTGGTTATTGGGCTACTTTCTACTAATTACATCTGCCCTAGTAGGAACAGTTCTCTAGTTCCCAGTCAGACTCAGTTTGGGTCAGAAACCCTCTAATACATTGCTTCAGCTCATGTTAATACTTCAGTCTTGGCAGATCTTGGCCCTTCCTTAGCAATGAACGCCATTAACGTGTGAGAACATCCAAGTCCACCATCCTCTTGTGTAAGTGGACATTTCATGCTCTGGGGTACTGCCATTTCCCCTCTTCTGCTACCAAGAAAAGCACTTTCCTTTACTCTCCATGTTAATTAGGTCTACTCTGAACATGAAACTGAACTGACTATTAATTAAATTGACTATTTAGTGAAACTATCTTTTAAAACAGGATGTAATGCTACATTTTTAATATAATATAGTATCATAGAAAGAAAGCAGGTTGCTGCTGTATGCCATGAAACATGTTAAAAAGCAGAAACATGTTATTCCTGATGATATATTTAAATTATATCAGTAGTCTCAAAGAGTTTTTTGACTAATGGCTTTTTAGATCAGGTCCACCAGCCCCATTGCTGTGGCTCATTCTGGAACACTAGAAGTATCTTTCACTTAATATCCTTCAACAACATTCTTCTAGAGCCTAAAACTTTGGCAAAATAATGTTAACCAGTAAGATTAAACTTATTTCTCACAAGGCTTTCTATAGTAGAACAGGTTATAGAAGACTCTTCACTTGTAAAGAAAATAACTGTTTGGTTATTCATTTAATAAACTGACCTTATGAATATACTGTGGGAAATTAATTCAGAATCAGAAACAATAAAATACTGCTGAGGAGCTGTACTGTGGTAACTGTCCATTAACTTCTCATTATTTCAGATGTGAGGGTTCTGGTGGGATTGTCTCATCTCATTATTTCCTGAGAGAATAGTTTCTCTGCAGTTTTTGACATACATGCAAACACACCAGTTTTACACATTCTGTCATTAAAACTATTTATCGAGCTGCTGCTTTTCTTGAATCAGAAATCCATGGCAAAGAGTATCTCTGCCATTACAGTTATGCTGAAGCTTGTTTGACAACTGCCACCAGAGGAACCAGTCTGAGGCTGAATGACTCCAGATTAGTGAAGTTTCAATGGAACTTTTCATTTTACTGTCTCATTAGGTAACCAGAAACTAAAGCTGACTTGCCAAAAATGTAAGGAGCAAATAACATATTCTCCATGTTGAAATGCAAAATTTAGCAAATTGCTAATCAGGTTCCTCATGTGTTTGCTCTATAAAAATTTCAGTTTAAAAAAAGAAGAAAAAAGATAGAGAGAACTGGCTACAGTAAAAAAGATTATTTTAAAAGAAGTTCTCCCAAAATGTTGTGTGCCTAAACTCAGACCTACATGATGCCCAGGAAGAAGTAAGAAACCCTAAAAGCTGTCACTGCCTACCAACTACTTTTAAACAGTTTTGTGCCAAACATTTTCACCTTTGCAGGAGAGCGACTGACATTTCATCACACGGGGAGGATAACAAGTGTCTCACCCTTAAATTCTGCAACTTTACAAAAAAATAACATCCAGAAAGCAAGGCCTGGCTGTGCTGTGCCTTGGACAACTTCAGGCTGGGAACGCCTGTCAGGCGCAAGCCCTGTGGCCTGCACCTCCCTCTCTCGTGGCTTTTTGTGTAGGAAACAAAATAATCACAGTAACTTAGAGAAAAACAAACCAACGGGCCAACATTAGCCCGAAGGAGGTAGGGATTGTAAAGTTTACCATGAGCAGCTCCCAGGTCACCGTGCTGAGCCCCGCTTGACGGCGGCGATGAAGCTGGACCCGTCCCGCCGCCTCTCAGCGGGAAATGGCGGGAAGGGCCTGGAGCTCCGGGCGGGGGGAATGCGGGGGGCGATCGAATGAAACCGATGCGGCGAGACCGTCCCTGCGTGACCCCAGTGTTAACGTGTTTATTTCACGCTGCAGTCGCGGGTCGCTTTACAGAAACATCTCATGCTGGAGCCCCGCAGGGGGCCGAGGACGAGGAGGCAAACACTTGTATTCAAACGGAACTATTAAATAACCTGTACACAAACTTCAGTCTTTTCCCCTGAAAGCACCGAGGACCAAGCCTCGGCACGGCCAGACCGCCCCTGCCGCCACCCGTGGGCGCCCACAAGCCCCGACCCCCACGGCGGCTGCCGGGGCAGCCCCGCTCCCGCCCAAATCGCCGCGGCTTCCCCTTGGCTGCGTCCCGGGCCGGCGGGGGCGGGGAAGGTGTCTGTCCCAGGACGAGGGCGCTCGGCGGCGCCCTCGGGACCCTACAAGCGCCCGGACCTAAAGGTCTGCGGCTTCTCCCGGTGCTGACCCCAGCCGAGCCCCCGGTTCGCCGGGCCCGAAGCGAGTTCGAGAGCCGGCCACCCTCTTACCCCAGGGCCGCCCTGCCCCCGGTTGCGGAGCGCCCTCAGTCTGGGTCCGCGGCGCGGCCCAGCTCGGGTGGCTTAGCTCGGCTCGCAGGTGCGGCGGCAGCCGCCGGGCCCGGGCCAGTCCCCCCCCGCAGCCCGGCCGTCACAGGTCGCGCCCGTCCTCCCGCTTGACGCCGTCCGCCGCCGCCTTCAGCTTCTTGTTCTGGTGGGTCTTGACGTGCTTGGCCAGGTGGTCACTGCGCATGAAGCGCTTTCCGCACTCGGGGCATACGAAGCGCTTCTCGCCCGTGTGAGTCCGCAGGTGCCGCTGCAGCTCGTCGGAGCGGGTGAAGCTCTTCCCGCAGAAGAGCCAGTTGCAGACGAAGGGCCGCTCGCCCGTGTGCCAGCGCAGGTGCGCCTTCAGGTGCGAGGTCTTGCCGTACACCTTGCCGCAGCCGGGGATGTGGCAGATGTGCTGCTTCTTCTTGCCCGGCTCCGCCTCCGGGGCGCTGCCCGCGGCCGACTGGCAGTTGGGGCAGCGGCAGCGGCGGCACCTCCTGGCCGTGGCCGCCAGGGGAGACTTGGTCTGCAGCAGGGCGGCGATCTGCGTCTGGTACTGGGCGAAGTCCGAGTGGCCCAGCACCAGGCTCCGCGGGAGCGCCGCGGCCGCGGGGAAGCGGTGGCCGCAGCCGCCCGGGGCGCCGGCCTGCTGGATGCTCCACCAGGGGATGTCCTCGGGCGGCGGATTGGGCGAGAGCTGCCGGCAAGGCTGCGCCGGAGGCAGCAGGTTGGAGTATCCGGGCGGCAGGGCGGCCTGGGCGGCGTAGGGGACGTAGGCGGGGGGGCAGCTGGACGGCAGGGCGGCCATGGAGGAGGGGAGCATCTTGACGGGGGAAAACTCGTAGGGGTAGGAGGGGTCCGCCGGAGGAGTGAGGGGCAGTTCGTGCGCCCCACCGAAAGAGGGCTGCAGGTGGTTTTTCTGAGGGGTCAGCCCCAGGCTGGGGTGCGGCGGCGGCAGCCCCCCCGGGGAGTGCGCCGGCATCTCGCCGCTCCACGGGTGGAAGATCCTGGAGGGGGATCCCAGCGTCGGGTCGTAGGAGACTTGCAGGAAATCCGAAGGCGCTGCGCCCGGCTGTCCGATCCGGCTACAGGTGGCGGCCAGAAGGGCCAGCGGCGAGTGCTTGGCCAAATCTGGGGAGGCGCTGGGGGTGCGGTCCTGCGGGAGCGGGAGGGAAGGAGGGAGGAAGGAGAGCGCGTTACTCGCCGCCCGCCGCCGCCGACCCGCGGGACCGGCCCCGCCGCCCGCGGGAAACTTTCTGCTCCGCCGCCCGCGCCGCCTGCCCGGGCGCTGCCGGGAGCTCCCGCCGCTCCCCACACTGCCGGCAAACTTTCCGAAAACAGCGCCCAGCCCGGCCTGGCCCGCCCGGACACCGGTCCTGTACCGCCCCGCCGCCTGTGCGGGCAGGGGGCGGCCCCCTTCCCGCGCCCCCCCCTCCCGCCCCGCGATGCTGCCTGGAGTTACCGCCGGCCTCCCGGCGGGAGGGGGAAGTCACCGGCCTGAGGATCCCGAGCCCAGCCTCCTCACCCCCGTGGAGGTCCCTACTCGCTTCTCTCGGGTCGCCGCGGGGGTGAAGCACCGGGAGGTGCCGGAGGTCCCCGCGCAAGACGGGTCACAGCCCGTCACGGCCGTGGCCTCCGGGCGCGGGTACTGACCTGGAGGAAAGCCTGGAGCGAGTCGTTCCGGAGGACAGCCACCGCGGCCATGGCTACTGCTCCCGGGGCGAGGGGAAGGCGCCGGGGCACAGCCGAGGCATGGGGACGCCAAAGGGAAGACGAGGAGCTGCCCAGTTTCCTTCTCTCTCCCTCTGTCTCTCTCCTTCCCTCTGATCTCTTCGCCTCTGTGCCTGTTCCACCCCCCCAGCGCTGCGCGATCTCCGCGGACTGTCTGACTGCACCAGGATCACCTCCAAGAATTTGATAAGGACTTTGCTGGGCCGCCAGCCAGTCAGAGGGAAGATTTATGGCTTTGAAGTTTGCCGCTACCCAATCATCAAAGAATAGCGGCTCTTTCAGAAGCGAAAGCAAATCCTTTGAATCCACAAAGCTCCTATGGTGTGTTTGTTGGTCTGGATAAAAGAACTGATTATTAGGGGGGATGGGAAGGGAGGAGATAAAGGCGGGACAATTAATGAAGTAATCACTATGTGGGAAATGTATATACACAAATAATTGGATTTTCTTGATCAAAGGACCCCTTACCGCCTGGAGACCCTCGCATTGGATGTGCAAGACACTGGATCCCCTCCTCCTCTATTTTAAAATTATTTTAAAAATTATTATTATTATTGCAATTAGGATTTGTGGCATAGCCCTGAAGTGACAACATGTCTTTGTTATCACCCAAGAAATCTGCCTCCGGATTCCGCTGATAGTGTTTGATGACTCGAAGTAACATTAGAAGCACAGCGAGTTCACCTGATCGGGGCTGGTCGATCCCAGTCGTAAAACTTCCCTGGAGTAATTGTCGGTGGTTCCTCCCCGCTCCCTCGCTCCGCCCGCCCTTCCCCCGAGGCTGAGGGATATGCCCTCGCTATGACTCCGCAGACAACCGCACGTTTTCCCCTCCTGTAGCTGGGTTTGGTTTCGCTTCGCTCAGCCGGCGCTAACCCTGTGTGTTCCCCGGAGTCCCCACCGGGCCCAGGGGAGGACAGGGGGTGCCACCGACAGCCAGCGCTCCCGCAGAGAGACACCGACAAACCAAGTCGAGAAACCGAACGGGAAAGTTTCCTCTTCCGAAGCGGGAGTCGGGTGTAAAAGACGTAATTTCTTTAAACGAAGACAGTAGTGTTTCTGGAGGCGGGATGAGCCTGCCTGCCCTGGGCCTCTTGGGACCTGGGACGTCGTCACCGGGTCTCTGCCCTCTTCCCGTCACAAAGACAAACTCGGCCTCGAGTGCTCTGCTCCCTTACCCCGCACCTTCGGGCCTGTGTTTATACATAAATGTACTTGTGTGTGTGCGTGAGGAGTCTGACCTGCTTTTCTTTCCACCATGTGCGAGGACATTTCCCCGGTAATCACCACCAGGCACATCTGGGACGCAGCTTAAGGCCACCTCTGCTGCTGCGCGGAGCGATTCGCAGGGCTGGCGGGACTCCGCGCCCCTCTGCGGGTCCGCTCAGCACCGAGCTCCTCCGGGGGTTCTGGAAGCGGCATCCTCTCCTCTCCTCGCCGCTTGACCATCTGCTGCGAGGCCATCGCAAACGTGTAAGCCGGCCTATTTGGCCAGGTACCAAACTGGACGTTCAGCTCCTTTTTTTGGGGGTGGGGATGCCGCTTCGGGCAGATACCAGTAGGCTCTGGTCCTCCGGAGCTGTTTGCCCAGGTAACTCGAACCTCGCCGCAGTCGCTGGGTTCAATTGTATTCACACCGCCACTGAAGTCTCTTTAAACGCCAGCACACAGAGATCTTTATCTGGCTTTCCTGTAGAAACAATCACTGTCCGCTCAAAGACTTCCAAGAGTTGTAGGGCTTGAATTAGATCGGTTTCTTTGAAGGGATTAAAGTGCCAAGTCCTCTCCCACGGGTCCGCATTGAGTCCTGGGGAGAAGTAAAAGCTCGACCTCTTGTAACACTGATCCCCTACGCAGCAGCCACTTCCAGCTCTTCCCCTGTGCCAGGTAACCCCCTCACCAGGTCGGTAACAGGGAGTTAAGGGCCCCTCACCCAGCTTTCATCGCTCACTGATGCACCGAGGCAGGGCTCGCCGCTGCCGCAGGGGCCCGCGACTTGCAGCAGCCCCTGGTAGGGCACGAGGCTGTGGGGTCCCCCCTGTCTGCGGGGCCCAGCACCTCCTTCCTCCCCACACAAACACCCCCAGCACGGCCCATGCACGGCCCGACGGCTGCGCTGCCTCCATGCGGGACATGGAGGGAGAGCCACAGCCAGCCCCGACCGGCAGCACAGCCGGGAGGGCGCGCACAGCCCCGCACACACCCTCCTCCAGCCGCCGGGTGCCCCGGGCTCCAGCCGCGGCACTGGAGCCACATCAGGGCAGGAGCGCGCCCGCCTTCCCCTGTGGCCGGAGCAGCGGCCACGACAGCCGGAGCAGGAGAGGGGGAGGAAGGGGGGCGAGAGCTGGCCCCCGGCCCGCACCTCTGATCCCTAGAGGAGAAACAACCCGTCAGAAAAGTGGAACGACAGCGCTTGCGTCGTCCCTAAACTTCTACATCCCCAAACTTGCGCCAACCCCGTGCTCCTGCGAAGTGCCCGATTTAACTCCTACCTCGATTTGTCTTAATTCGTTTTATCTGATAATTGCCAAGAGAATGATCTGATCAGTACTTATAAACGAAATTAAAGTCCGTCGATAGCTCAGGAGTCACTCAACATCCAGAGGCTTCCCCCAACTTTTAAGATACATTGTGTCTCCAGATATCTCGATGATCCAAAATTATTTGTGATGCTACAAAAGAGTTAGTGAAAAGTTGCGTTAAGTTTCTGTACAGCCGCCACACTACAAATGCCATAAATCTGCATCCAACAAAGCACATTACTTAAAAATCGAGAATAATTTCTCATTTCTGGAGGAAACCAATGGACTGGATAATGAAACGTTGCAGTCATAATTTTCTGTACAAATAATTAGTGTTCAAACTTGGAGCATTTCAGTCTCCTGAAACGTATTCTTAATGAAGTGATGTTCAGAGCTGTCATTAAAAATGCAGGGCTGGAAGATCAAAGTACAATATTTATTTTAGAAATTTGTTTCAGTTATCAGGAGATACAGGTATCAAGGCCAAATGTCAGTTCAGCTACACGAAGCACTGTTTCCATGAGAAATGAGAAATGGGCTGCCGCTGCATCCCAATGTAGAACCAAGAGACAGCAGAAATGAGGAGCAGCGCGGGGGCCGGAGCAGCGCCCAGCGCAGGGGGGGGGGGCGGCTGCCGGCGGAGCCAGCGCGGGGATCGGAGCTCCCCACCGCAACCCCGCTCGGGCCCGCAGACGAAGGGGTCGGATGGTGCCTACCGGGGGGGCTGCAGGGGCCGGAATGGCGCCTGGGACCGCTGGGGAGGCGGCGGCAGCTCCTTCCCGGCCGGGGCCGAAGCGGGCCCTGTTCCCAAGGGGAGCACGGCGGGCTGGCTGGGGTAAGAGCTGGAGCCTGGGGACCTCCAGTCACGGGGCTGAGGCGGAGGGGTTCCGGTTTCCCAGGCCCCGTTGCCTGCTATGAGGAGACCACTGCAGAAAGCACCCTGCAGCCACAGGGCCAGAGGGGTTCAGGTAGTGCTGGGCTGGATGGTAAATGGTGAATTTAAGACAGAAGACAATGCATGAGACATTATCACTATCTGTCACAGACAGGGATCTTCAAAGTCAGGATATTTCAAATTCAGGAGCCCTCAGAGTGACCATCCCGCCCTGCAGGACTCTTTGGATCCTGGTTCAAAATACAGGGAGCAGAGAAAAAAACATACTTGGGAATAAGAGCCTCTTGGGTGCCAGTGGTCTCCTCCATGGTCTCCACTGTGCCTCTGGGCGCTGAGCACCCAAAGACAGCTCACACTGCCACAGCTTCTCATCATCTTCCCAGCCAGGTCATCTCATGACACCTCAAATCCCTCCCAAGATATTGGGGGTCCCCTGCCATAAACCCTCCTAGTCCCTCCTATGATGACCCCAGTCCCTCAGCTCTTCCAGCACAGCTATGAATGACCCTGGGAGTCTGGATGGTTTCTGTCCACCTGCCTGCCCCCAGCTTGGGGATCTGGGGCTGCCTTAAAAAAAATACTGATCTTAAGCAATTGTGAAAAAGAATCAGGAACAAGCATTTTCAAGTGCTGCATTAACAATCAGTCAAGTTCTACATGAGAATGTGGAAGGCTTTAAACTGGAACAGGCTTTAAAATAAGCCTGCTCCAAAAGGCAATGTCTTCATGCCATCCCTCATCCAGAATGCAATTGTGGTTTAAAGGCTTATTAAAGGAAATCTTCCTATTCACAGCTCCAAGAAGTTTCACCAGAAGGTAATTAACCTATGTTATATAGCTCCAAGCATGAGTGGATACATTGCCAGCAGTTATGTGCCATTAATATTATTATTATGTCAGCATATTGACATTTTATGGTAGGTGACAAGACTTGGTTAGTAAGAGGAGCCTCCAATTTGTATTTTTAACATGCTAGTGTATTTGGTTTGTTTATTTGCCTTAGGAGGTTTTTTTATTAAAACTATTTGTTGCTAATCTAAGTTTTTACAGAGTTTGATTTGAACATCAGTAGATGAAAAGAAAGATTAGGAACTGCTACAGCATCTCCTGCATTTTTCTGTGCACAAAGAAAAACACAAAACCCTTGACAAGATCAGCACATGCAAAGGCATATTTTGGATTTAAAGGCTTGCCTCAACATTTCCCAGTCTAGGTATGGATTTCACAAAGATTAATAGAGAATTTCCCAAACTTCTGAAAGCTGAGCTGCCCTTTAAGAAAAGTAGAACACATTTTTATGTCTCACTACAGTTTTACTGCCTGTTGTTAAAGGTTTAAAGATCTTAATGTATTCATCTTCTGCTCCCTCCTTGGCTGGCCCTTTGTGACTCCTCCTCCTGCCTCAGGGAACACTGGTGAACATCTTGGGATGTATTTCCTCCCTTCCTTCCATAGTTTTAAAGAAGTCAGAGTCTTAACTATATCATTATTGGAAGCATTATTCTTGGCTCCACTTGGAATGCCTGGGACATCTTTCACTTCAAAACAATCCTTTCAAACTCTCTGGAAATGTTTCCCTGCCTCTGGCATACACGGGTGCATTTTCTCCACCACTCTAATAGCTAGAAATGGATCTCTACAAACCAGGAAACAAGCCAAGACTCCGGTAAGCAGCAGAGAAGGATCTGCTGTGTGCACTCTGCTTGTCCTCTCTTTTTGGGGAACATTAGGTAAAATAGCCCACATATTTTTGGTGGAATGCATTTGTTGGGGGAAGACTGAATGGGAACCTTTTATTTTATGAGTACAGATGCATATAGTAATTCTTTTCTTGCACCATAATTATTTAATATGGAATGAAAAGGTAATTAAAATTTGTCTCCTTTCAACTACAGAGAGAATATTATCTAAAATGAGGGTCTCATGGTAATTATTTTTAGTTACTTATTTAGTGACAAATTAAACTGTGTCTATGCTGTGTTAAAACTGGGAACAGCACAAAGTTTAGGCAGAAAGATCATTGTTCACTCTACACATAAATAATGGATGATCATGTGGCTGCCACATTGCTATTGATTTGGCTGAATAGATTAATCCAACACTGTAAATATACACCTGCTACTTAATGAACTTGTAATTTTAGAACATTTTGGTACAGAAAATATTAAGTACTTTCTAATGGCAATATTTTTCAGTGTTTCAAGAATTACTTTTGAAATAACCCGTTCTTCAAGGACCACTGAACTATAGTGTAAAAAAATCCATAATCTTTCTTATGAAGTACAAGTACTCAATACAAAGTTTTCAACAACTCCACCTTAACTGGGGGGGAAAAAAAAAGAAAAGAAAAAAAGAGACAGAAAGAAAAGGCCAACAGTGGGATTGTGAGGGTCAAAGCAGGGATACAGATATGGGACATGACTATGGGATTGAAGGTGTGTCATGGGAAGAGATACTGTCTTCACACCAAGGGAAATCATCTGAAGAACCTTTCTACAGATCCCCAATTTATAACGTTTCTAAGGTTGCTTGTTCCACTAATACACACTCATTAGTGAAGGCAGTCAGTGCTTCTTGTGCTTACCAGTTATGACATAGGTAGGTGCCACCCAGCACAGCTTTTCAGATGGACATAGAAAAGCCTGATTTCTTAAATGAGAGAGGATTTAAAAAAAAACAAACCACCAGTTACTTTGCTGCCTCCGCAGGCCCAGTATCCGAAGCAAGATTGGGAAACCTTCAGTTACAACTTTGAAATTGATCTCCCTCCTTAGATGAACATAAAGACTTAGAACACACTGCCCTCGTAGACTGACAAGGCAGACTTTTAGGAATGTAGTGCATGGTATGTTTCTGTGTCACTTCATAGCTTGATGCCTTAAGTGATTCAGAATAATACATAAATAGGTTAATGCATAAATTATGTGAAGTATTCAAATACAAATTTCCCCTTCCAATTCTGAAAATAAAAATACCATCTATAAAGGTATTTCAAATGTATGCAATGGTTGTATTACGCTTTCCATCCTCACAGAGCTGTAGGAATGTGAAATCATTCTCATCATACTCTTACACAGTAAAGTCAGCTTCTTTTCAAAGGGAAAAACTTTGGCCATATTCACAGCTGCTCCAGGCTTGGAAAGAGGAGCTCTTTGCCTCAGTCCTGCATGTAGATCACCAGACTGTGCCTCACAGAGCACTTAAACAAATTCCTCCAATTCAGTTAAAGCCTTGGGACTCCAAAGTGAAGTAGCAAGGACCAGGGAACAACAGCTGAGGCAGGTTCCTCCTGCTGGCCAGCCATGCCAAACCACAGCAAACAATCTGAACCTGGGAATAAATCATATTTTACTTAACTTTTCAATCAGCCCCTACTGCTCAGGGCCAAATAGCTTGGACTGCTTGAGAACCCAGGACAAGAAGGGGAGAAAAGATACTCCCACTAAGACAAAGGTGTCAGAATGGCCATGACTACTGCTCTAGTCCAATGAATAGTATCCTTTTTCTCACATTTCTGGAACCTGTGAAAGGAAACCATCTCTGGTCTGATGACATTCAAATGAGATCAATTTTTTACTTCTCTCTCTCAGTAAATCTCATATTCCTATTTCTCCTACTAAATGCAGGAAGCCCCCGTATTCTACTAGGACTGAGCTGAGAGATTCACATATTACATATGAAAAAGAGATTGGTCCATGGTGAAGGACAGATAATGTAATAAAATGGGAATATAATCTTAGTCTAAATTATCTATTCCTTATACTGGGAATGAGGGAGAGGCTATGGCATGGCAGTGCTGGGACTCCAGCGCCCAAATGATACAGCATTAGCAGATGTGTCACTTTTAACCCAACTAGGTGGCTTCAGGAGAAATCTGATTGACAACCACTGACTGCTTCTCAGGACACTGCACTAAACCACAAGAACCATTATTCAAATTTTTCATCTTAAAATAAGAAAGTCTGAAAAAAACCACCAACCAAAACCATACACCAAGTGTAAAGTCATGCGATGTCTTCAGTGTTGTCGCACTAACTTTGTAATGTGCTGTCATCCTTATTGATGTACTAGTGCATGGGTTCAAAAATAATACCTTTTTTTTCTGTCAAAATTCTTACAGAAGGCAGTGGAAGAGATACCCTTAAAAAAGTGAACCAGGTTCATGATTTGCTACTTTTGTCATTTCTATCACTACACATGGTAAGTACACTTGGAACGTGGAGTGATTCAGAAAGAAACTGCTCTATAGTGGCAATGATTCTCTTTAAAGAGGTATCAGTTGATTTATGACTTTTTCCTGCCTGTTCTCATTTACTTGGCTCTAAATTAAGGACTAGATCCTTTGCATTCTAAGAGTAAAGGAGTGTTTATAAGAGAAGAGAGTAATCAAAATCCCTCTTAAATCAAGTATACATCTACACAGTGAGTTTAGAGGTAGTTCTAGAAATATGTATAGCCTTATCTATTAAAATCTACAGGAAATACTAAAGAGAAAGCATTGCATTTTCATTGTTATCTGGTTTTCCATATTACTATAGTATTCCCTTATCTCAGAACTGAATGTAGGAAGAGACAAAAGGAACTTTCTGCCTCAGCTTTCTGATACCCTGATGACCTCCTCCTGGGAGATCCTGTGTTCTCTGTTAATTTAGATACCATATGCCTCACTGGTCATCAAGTCAGTTGCTGCTCTCTATTTTATAGCCTCACAGGGATTTTGATCAAACTGTCTATAAAACTAATCACTTCCTCTGTTTACTTTCACTCTACAATTCAGAAAAGCCCCAGCTGATCACTATTTTCTTATACAGAGTTACAAATAGCACAATCCAGTCAGCTGTGTTCTTTCCTTTGGTTCATACTGCTCTGCTATCATTTATACACCATCTGCCATGTTCAAAGTACAGCATCAAGAACTGGAAAGCAGAAGAGAAGGGATGTAGGAAAGAGCTACACAGATTCTGAACTAACACTATTGGTTAGATTCCTGGAACTGGGAGGGAGTGGTCTGGAGACCAGGACTTTCTTGCTGCCTTACAGCAGAACTTTATTTCTGCTGACACTCCTGCAGTCTCTTGGTGGATCTGAGCTCCTGTCTGTGTGTATTATAGGTTGGATATGTCTGATCTCCTTTCCTTGTGCAAGCTAGCATTTTGGTGGGGGCCAGAAGCAAAAGGCTGACCCTCTGGGTGGAGAAGCTGAAAAGGTAACCTCTGATTAGACACCACATCAGTGCTGAGACTGACCAGGGAAGTGAAGAACGAATGTGGACTCAGACGCTGCTTCTGGGGTCACTGGTAATGAGAACACCAAGATGAATGGAGCCATTCACTCTGCTCTCAGTGATTGATTGAAGCTGTTTTCATCTCTGTGGGGTGTTCTTTTTTGGCTAAAATAACATTTCACTCAGAAGTCTCCTACACAGGCATATATAGCCTCCTCTGACACTCAGCCCATGTGTACACTCAACCCAGGTAAGGGTAAAAACCTTATGACTCCCTTTTCCCTCCTGCCTCCAGTCAGTAGTGCTGTTATTTTTCATTGTTCACCTTTCTTCATCTTTTTGCAAACCTACCAAGTTTACTAGTGACAAGGTATATAAGGAAGGAGAGTAGTACCTGGATATGTGGGGCATATTCAGGCTATTTTTCCAAGTAACAGGAGCATAGCTGTGGAGCTGAGGAAAAATACAGGAACAGGATCAAGCAAAACCTCGGGACAGCTTTGAGTAAGAAGAGGGTCAAACTGTGCAGTGAGCGTATTGGGAGGAGCTTTAGTCACTATAAGCAAACCATCTTCAAAGCATTTATCTTCACAACTCCTCTATCAAGAAGTAGGATGCTGTTACTGGATTCTTATCAAAGCAAACACAGGGAAACCATATACCTTGTCCTAGCTCACATATTAACCCTACTGAAGAGCAGGAAGTTGGACTGAACAGCCCTACTGAAGAGCAGAGGCACACAGCTAGGGACCCTATCATAAGATGTTCCAACTCATTCACCTTACAAAATCCAAACGCTTTTATAGATCACTTCCAACCCCCTGATTTCATGTCAGTCTCTTCTGACACTTTTATACTGTCTCGTATGAGCTGAGACTGACCTTTCTATGGGAATTATAACCAAGGAATAACACCCAGGCAGCCTCAGGCAGGCAGAGAGGCAGCAACAGGACTATGTGGAGGTATTCAGGAGACAATCCTACGCAAATAGAGCAATAAACCCACATAATAATGCCCACAACACAGATATTTCTGCTTCTCCTGGTGGACACTGATTAGAGCAGATGATAAGTTAAAAAAGAAAAATAAATAATAATTTTTAAAAAGTGCTTAACAACTTTGCTTTACAGAGACAAAATACATATTAGGTGGGTTGTACTGAACAGCCAAGTGTTTTTCAGTAACTCAAACACTGCACATACTTAGCAGAAATAACCAGCTACTTCTAACTTTTACAGTTCATCCTTTCTCTCCTTTAGCAAACTCCTCATCTTCACTACAGGATTCTGTCCAAGGCTCCAGTTTCACTTGCCAGTCATCAAAACAACTGCTCTCCGTGGTGACAACCTCCCCTGCAGGAAGACCTGTGAGCTCTGCCACTGCCACAGCTTCTGAAACTCAGTAGTACCTGCATCTCCTTGATCTGTCACATGGGAGCAGTGAGAAGATCTAACTTGCCTCCACCTCAAGTCATCCCCCTCTCTATTCTGGCTTTCTTCTCCCCTCAGTAAGTATTTTACCAATCTTTTCCAGTGAATGCTTCTATCACTGCATGTGACCAAACACAGTGACAGGAGATCTCTGGCACGTGGCTATCTCCAACCCACTGCCCTTTGCAGAACAGCTGAGCTTCGGCAGCACTGTAAGGTAACACAGATTTCAGGTTTTGATTTTAAAAAAGTTATATCTTTGTAGCCATGATTCTGTTTCCTGGCTATTAAGAATTCTGTGCTCTGGACTGGGACACTGTTTTTGCCCTTACCAGGTCCTTGAGGATCCATGTTAGGCTGTTAGTTCCCTCTAGGAGTCTTACAGGCATCACGATGGGCACACTGACACCTGAAGTCTGGGGGGTTCAAAAGAGAAATGAAAGTTTGGGAGACTTTTCATTCTTGGCAATTCAGAGGACACACAGAAATTTATTTCTATCCAACCCTTCCTGCATGTCCAAAGTTTCAGTCCAGGTTTTGTTGTTGTTATTTACAGCTGTAAACTGATCTAAAAAGAGCTAAATGCAGGCTCACAGGATATTGAGAACAAGCTTGTAATCCTGCCTCTCAGAGTGTTGTGCAAGCTATTGTTAAATACGATTTTCCAGCTACTGATTAATTATTTTGTCAAAAACAAAACCAGTGTGATTTTAATGAGAGGACTCAGATTTAGTCTGGCTGAGCAGATAGATTATGTATTTAATTTTAAATGGGCTGTAAACATCTAAGATCTTTATATATCAAGAAAATAATAGTATCTATATTTAGACAGTTGAGCGAAGCTTGGGGTTTTACAGGATTGAGCTGGAGAAATCAAAGTGATATTTTGATCTCTTGGTATTTTTCTAGTATCTCTTGATCAGCTTAATTTGAAGGTGAAAGCATGCACGTTAGAGACATCCAGAGATACCCATCTCTGTGCAATGGGTCTGAAAAAAATTAATTTCTTGCAACATAATGAACTCCAGAAAAATAAGGGGAAAATAAGTTTGTTTTTTATATATTTATCATTCATACAGAACAATACTCTCCAGATGAAGAATTACAACAATTTTTGCTACAATGTCTTATTACTATGAAGGATAAATGTAACAAAAATATTTATGTCGAGCCATCTAATAGGATATTTATGGAGGTTTGGAGAAATATTTGCTAATTAAGTATACTATTTATCACCCACCTATGGTTTTTATCACCCACCTAGTAGGCTATCTTTCTGGAATTCCAACAATTAGATGTCTAGAATAATGAACAATTATTCCAGAATTTTTTTCTCCTATTCTTCTGCTGGTATGTTCTGTAAACTTGTAACAGCAAAGCTTATTGCCAAAGCTTACAGTAGATTTATAAAAGAAAATGGATTTAATGGCTTTAAAACCTGATTCCTTGCAGTACTGCAGGCCTAGAAAAAAGCAAGTTTTACTCTGAACCATAAAAAAGTTAGCATTTACTTGTGACTTTTGAAAGGGGAACCAGATTCCAAAATACCAATTTCAAAATCAAGGCAATTTCCTATCGAAGAAAAGCTAGAAATTTTATACTTGATACATTTTCTGGTTTTGGTTTTGGAATTCTAGTGACCAGTCCATTTGTAAGTTTGTATTCTAAAAAAACTTACTTGGAATCATGGTTACCATACCACTTACCTTCTAGAGAAACTTCCAAAGCATCTCCAAGTGATTTTCTGCCACAGATATTATATGCATCTTAAGATGCTCTGCAAGATGATTTAATACTTTCTTATAGTACATGATGAGGATAAACTTCAAAATGTACTAGAAGTTGACTCTTACATTAAACCTAATGGTTCATATCTTTTTCCTCTCCTCTCTCAAGTAGCTTCCTCTCCTTCTTTCTAAGTCTCCCTCATCATAGTTTTCTACTCCATCGTCCCAAAGTCCATTAAGTTTTTCATTCATCTTTACGTCCATCCTTTAAAATTCTTCCAAATTTCATGCAGCAATTGGATGCAACAGTGGAAGCTGCAGGGTAAAAAAGGAAGACTTTGCTCTCTCTAGAAACAGCAAATTATGTCCTTTCCCTTTGGTTCTGTGCAGCAGTTGGGAGAAGCAGCAAGGCTGGCACCTTGTCACTGCAGTGTGGCAGAGACAGTGAAGAATCTGCCTCTGATTCTTTTTGACAAAGAAGGAGACAGGAGAGAGAGAACCAGCGACCACCTTGATCCTCAGTCCCCTTCCTGTGTGAGCAGATGACAGTGACATTTCCTGCACGTTGTGGCTGAGTGGAAGAAAAGTTAGGGGTACCTGAAATACTGAACACTTCTGAGAAAATACCTAAGAGCCCTCAGACTATCAGCCATAGCTCGAAAATACCTTATAAAATAAAGTATCCTTTAACCCAGTCAAATCAATACCTGTCATAAACACCACATTTCCTTTGAAAGTCTGTATCAATGTACTTTTAGCTTGTCAGCAACCTTTCCAAGTACTAAGTGCACTTCTCTCATTATCAAAGCAAAGAAATACTTATATCCTCAGGACTTCCATCTGCAAATATATATAAAAATAATTTAAAAATGTAAACTATAAATGAAACAGTGACTGGAATTTATTTCTGAAAATATTGTATTGAGTTTCCAAGAGAGAAAAATTTTTCAAATGACTTATAACTACAGGTTTAATGACTCGTACACTCCTGAATTTTTCTGTTGCACAGGAAATCCAGAGTGTTGTCCCTTTTTGCACGTCACCTCCTATTTTCTTCAGAATTTGCACACATACTCTAAAAATCATTGGGAATTTCCAGCTTTGGTGAAAAAAAGATGCAGATCTAAGTTCAACAAAGGAAGCTGTTTCTAACAATCTCTAGCAAACACAACACAGCTGACAGCTGAACGTTACAAATGGGGCCTCATAAACAGGGCTTAACAATTTTGTTTAAGATCACAAGTTCCTAACCAACACTTGAGCCACAGAAGAATGTCCATTAGCTGCTATAAAAGCAAAACTGGTGGGCCTTTGTCATTCAGTGGAGGGCCTGAAAGGCACAAACAAGCAGACACACCAACACACTGAAGAGTAGTATAAATTCTTCAATGTGAGTTATTTCCACTGTTTTTCCTTCCTCTCAACAATATGAAATCCTGATTCACTTCAGTTGAAAACATTTTTTTTTTCCCCTCTGCATTCAACCACAGTCACATTTCTTTCTGGTTTAGCTTCCACTTGTCTCTTTACTTTGCATCCAGTATGATTTTATAGTGTGAAGAGGAAAAATATTTGTAGTTCAAGCTGTTTTGTCCTGCTGTTGCATTCTTTACTCTTTTTATCTGGTGCATGGCAAGATGCTAACCTTTCTGTGCTATCTTAACTGCAGTGATCTGGGAGCAAAGCAAATGAGATTTAGGAGATCTGTTTCTGTTGTCATTATTAAACTTCATATGCTTTGCTATGTAGGCAACGTGTTTTATTTCTCTTAACTTGAAAGAGGTTTCTGTCTTATTGTTGCAATTTATTAAGGGCAAACAATCTAGGGCTTATAATAGGCCTGTAGGCAGAACAAAGCCCTTGTCAAATGGAAGGGTTGGCTGCTCAGCTGGGTAGCATGTAAATGTGCAAGAAGAACTGTTCTGTTCAAAGACACCAGACATGCTTTTTAAATAAAACATCTCTCATAACTGAGAGTTGCCATTTAAGTGTTGTGTTGGAAATGTTGATTAAAAAAAAAAAAAAAAAAAAAAAGTAACTGAAGAAATAGAGTTGCAGTGTATATTTTGGTAAACTCTCATCATAAGCAAAATCCCATATATCAGGGATAAGGCTTCAGTTAGGGCCTGAACAGTGTATGTTTCTAAAAGGGCAGTTAATTTTAATTTTATAATACCACGTTATGCAAGTCAGGGTAAGTTCATTGATTGCTCTGTTCACTTGGGCAGATCATGTAAATTGATCTTATCCGAGACATATTTTTGGGTTTTCTTTTAATATGAGATCACTCTGCCTGCTACTTTGTCATAGTATCATGTCTCAGGAACTAGACCAGCTCCTCATTCTGCAGCTCATTTAGAATTTCTCATTATGTGCCTCCTTTGCAACAGCTGAAATGAAAATGACAGATAACAACATAACGATAACAACATAATAAGCATTTTTTTTCATGCTGTGGTCCACTTGGGCACAGGCGGTTCTTTTTTTCCCTCTTCAGTTAAAATGGATAATCAGAACAGTACCATCAATAAGATTTTTCACTTTAACTTTTCGTAATGTTTCCAGACTTCACTATTTGGCAAAGATAATTGGGACAGATTTCTTTATTTTTTCCTCTGGCCTAAAACTCAACACCCCCCACTTCCCAAACTGTTACCACCGAAGAGTTTATTAAATGGCTGAAAAAGACAGCTGGTCCCACCATCTGTTAAAAATTTTCAGGGGCCAAATGAAACAGGTTACACCTTTAGCCATGCCAAGTCTTCCAATACCCCCTCCCTCTCACAGCCTGTGGAGGGCTAATCTGAATTTCACGCTCTGATTTTGCTATTGCTAATGTCTGAGCTTCTTATGTGTGCTTCTTGTAGTTGCTTATATTGGTTCTCCAGCAGTAACAAAAGCTCCCTTCTCCTTTCAACCCAGCTCATTTGCAATCAACGGAATCCTGGGTCTGTAGTCTCCATTACAATAAGATACTGTACCTTGAAGGAAACCCACAGAGAACCTAATATCTGACTTTCTGGAGCAACAGAGAAAACCAGGGGTACATTTCTGTTGTTTTGCAGCCACTCTTCTATAAATGCTAATGGAAGTAATTCAGACGTGCCAACAAAGACAGAATCTGCAACACGCTGCAGGTGTGAGGGGGCTGAAACAAAAGGGATGCTAACCCTAATGGTATTTCTTGTCATTAACAATTCTTTGATGTTCATACTTGAGCCTCTCTTTTATCTTGTAGTTTTTTCAGCCATCTTTGTTAACATGCAGTGCAACTAAATCTTTTTTTCCCCCTAACCTTTAAAGACATCTGCAAAATGTTTATGCTAAGTTAGTTTCCATAGCATCTTTCTGTAACACAAGTCAAAGTAAAATGAGATAAAGCTTGTAAGGTTATTATTAAAACATCAGTAAGTTCCTATCATTAAGTGAAAGGAGCAGATCAATAAAAAGAAGCTCTTAATGTTACTTTAATAAGGATGAGTTTCTTGCAACAGGACTAGGGATTAACTTCAGTAACAGAAGTGGTGTTTGTAATACAGCAAGTTGGTTGATAGGAACTATTTTTTTTACTTGAACTAATTAAAAAAAGAATTGCAAATATCAGTAACTTCCTATATTAAAGAGCCTTTCACAATATACTATATCTAAGGACATTCTAATTTTCCAGAAGGGATTTCTCTACCACTAAGTGGGCAATGGCAGTCAGTCAAGGCACTGTAGGTGGAGTTTCTCCACATCCATCTGTCTTTCCACGACTTACAGATGGAAAAACGCTGTGTCTTTTAAAATGTTCAACTCAGTAGGATGACAGTGAAATGAAATGAACAATCAAAGCACAGAAGATGCCAGTCTGAACTACTGCACAGCACTACCAGCAGACCCAGTGCTTTGCTCTCATCCCATCGGTCATGTCCTGTTAGATCACATCCCATTTTATCACAGTCTGTTGCATTATTGTTTCAGCATGATGGAATGTTGAATGAGTAACATAACCAATCGATACCAATTTCCAATTGAAATTCAGCTGTAAATCTGCACTAAGAATGGTGGGGACTGTAATACAAGTTATCAAAACACACAGTTCTAAGAAGCCTTCCATTTTGTTTTACTTTCAAAACTTCATTTCTAAGAGACCAGTTTTAACTAATTAAATCTGTGTCTGCATTAAGCACAGTACTTATCTTTGAATTTGGATGTAAACTTCCCACCACACTAATCCTACGGAAAAAGATAAAGAGTGGATAGAGTCGTGCTTTTTTTTTTTTTACAGCTTGCTTTCATCCTGAGGCATAAAGGCAAACTAGGAACAGTGTAGTTAATGTACTGTCTTGTCCCAAGTTTCAGCTGTTCAGATGGACTCAGCTGCTATTCTTGTTTTTTCTACAACATTCAGCAGTCTTAGTAATGTGTATTGGAATTTGGAAACTTAAAATAGTATCTTAATTTCATAAAGTAATCGATAATCTAAATTATATTTCTTGTCACAGCAATGAGTAAGACACATTCCTTGGGTGACAGATACTACAAAACTAAGTTTCTGTTTCAAAGACTGTGCTATCTCAGGAAGAGCCATTCTGTCATAGAAGCCTTTATATAATCTCTTCTGTTGCGTTGTGTTAATTTGTTGCTTTTAACACAGAGCAGCAGCTAGAGCCAAAAATATTTAATAAACCATGTCACACAATTTTGTCTAAGTACCTCCTCTGCATCCTTCTCCCTTTGCTGGAGGTTGCACCTCCACATTGTCATGTCCCAGCTACAGAGCAATGCCATACTCCAGCACCCTGCTTTCAGAGGATTCCTTCCCCATCCTGGCCTCACCCATCCCCACCAATGCATTACACAGCATGGCACACAAGTTCTGCTCTTCCAGTTTTAGATAGATCTTCATCAGAGAGTTGCCACAATCAGCAGAAAACTTTTGGAAATGTCCCTGAGAGGCCTCCCTCCTCCCTAGCACTGTACTCCAGCTCAATGGACTGCACCTGGTGATATGACTGCCACCAAGAAATCAAGATGAGGCTTTCAAGCCTACTTTTCACTGGTGATGGGTCAGCAACTGGGACTTGGGTCTTTTGAAGAAAAATGCAAACATGTTGATCTACCTAGGTCCCATCTGCATTTGCCAACGATTTTATGAAACACTATTTAAATTATTGAAAAAAATAATCTCTGCAATTTAAAAAAAAAATTGGCCTGCCAAACAAAAGCAAGGAATTTAATCTACTACTGGCCTAATCAATAATATGTAATCTGGCTTCTGGAAACATTACTCCAGGATGTGTTTTTCACTTATCTGCTCCTATGTCCTCTAGCATCATAGCACATGACTAGGACAATAAATACTCCCATGACAACATAATGTGTATTTACTGTTCTGACTGATACTGGATTTATACATATAATAAAATAATTTCCAATAATTCTTGAGGGATCCATTAAGACAAGTCAGGGCACCAGCCTGTGTTTAAAGACACAGCACACCAGCATTAGGAACTGTCAGCCTCCTCCCTTGCCAGTTCCACAAAGGAGGCACAAAGCCTCTCCCTGCATTTGGTATCCTTTAGCTCCAGCCCAGAGAACTGCTCCCTGGCCTGTGGTTTTCACAGCATCCTGAGCCACTAATGTCAGTCAGGGAGTTGTGCTCTGCTGTCAAGCAGAAATACCTTCTGTTAACTAAGCAGCCTGCTACAGTCCCTCTCAGGGTGAACAGGGTTAAAGAAAAGGCCCATTACCAACATGCATTTCTAGTGTTAATCACAAAATTGACACATTTTCTTATATTTTGTTATTAGAGTTAATAAGGATAACTGTATCACATGCCATGTATCGTGCATGTATTTGTACTAAAACTACTGACCTGTTTCTTCTAGGATGATCTGTTTGTGTAATATTGCTTAATTTTAAACTGTATGTACTATCTGTGCTTAGTTAACCAGAAAACACTTCAAAATGCCACAGCTTGCATCTCATTCTATTTTGAAGAGGAAAAAAGAAAAAAAAAAAAGGAGTAAGATTATGGTAGATGTCAGTTATTTACCTCATTGCTAGTTACTTTACAATAAAAAGAGGGAAATAAATTATTCAATTACAGTTTGTTTTTTAATAAATACAAGATTTTTAAATTGGGAATTAAATCCCATTTTACATATATTTCAATTTGTCATAAAATAGCTAGAGCTACTACCTAGACATTTTAACCTCTAGCCATTTGCTCCCACTGCAAAACTATTAATCCCTTCATGAAATCCCATAACTTTTTCTCCAAATTACATATTTCCCTATGTTCACTGAAGAAGAAACTCAGCAACAGACCCAAGTTCTGAAATGTGCAGTTTGGTTGTTTGTCCTCATACATGAAATTAAGCCAAGATCAGTCAATACTGAAAAGAGACCTTGTGTATTAAAACTGCAGGCTTGAGGCATATGTGTATTGCACTAGCAGAGAAAACCACATAGGGAGGGGTATGAAACTCATCCTGTTTTCCTTCTGTTTATTGAGTTCAATATCAAATAAGAACAGACCTAAAGCCACTACCTATCTTCAGTTTCTTATTTACTTGGCATTTTTAAGATGTCCTGTATTTAAAAACATACCTGTTTTGCATGATTATAGAAGATACAAATAAAAAAAAGTTTCTTTGCAATAACGGATGTGGATTGTGACAATGATGGTTTGAGATTATCCAGTCAGGACTATCTTTAAATAAAAGCAAAACAAAAGCTGAAAGGATCCAAATAGAGAAAATAACAACACTAGGAGATTCCTTACAAATCTTTCTGGTGAGCAATCATTTATGTTGCACAGGAGGTATGTAAAAAGTAGTAAAAAGAAACTGAAAGGGTAGGTCCCTTTTACCGTCGGACAGCACAAGTCAGAAGGTCTCCAGCTCAACTAAAAAGGACCATGTTTAAATACATTTATTTTGTTTAAAACTGAAACTAAAAAAATCTACTTTGTGTTTGTGTGTATGTGCTGTACAGTGCTTAGTACCACTGTGTACCAGAAGTCAGGTACTTACTGGAATTAAACCAAAATGAGACAATTGCTTAGAGGCATAAACATTCAGTTATATTGTAATAAACCACAGTAAAATACCATATTACTACAATGATATAGGCATTATGTTAATATCAGCAACTATACTAAATGCCATAAGATAATCAGTATTAGGAAGAAATACTTCCTACTATTAGGAAGAAATCTTGCTTCCAGTAAGATGACTTTGTATTCATGCAGAGTGGGTTACTTTCTGTACCTACCACTGAAAAATCAGACCTAAATTGATTTTCCTTTTGGAAACAAGACAAAGTTTTAGCTTTTCATTATTTATAGCCGTATTTTATAAGTTTCTAAGTAACAACTCCTTGGATAGCCTGACAGGGTCCACGGTGCACAAAAGCCCTTTCCACTACTCTTACAGTGTATGGCTGCTGGAGGTCACAGTGGAGGCAAATTTAAGATGGCTGCAATTTACTTTTGTTCTAAGGTCCCTTTATGTTACTAAAGTGATGTAAATATTTAAGTGAGAAGCGTGTATAAAATTACCAAATGAAAGGGGCTAATCTCCAAAAGCTCCCTGCCCAATTTTTGTTGTTACAGAGAGGTTTTTAAGCTGCCATAACTGAAGGGTAGAACTGAGGTTCTCCTCAGCAAGAACCAGTTTCTAGTGCCATGAAGGTCTACAGAAGAAATCTATTAAAAGCCCTTGTTGAGCTTCATCCTTTCCTTTCCCATCTGCTGAAAAGTGCTTAATACATTACACATTGTATAAGAAATGTTCCTCTTCCTAACAGAAATCAAACTCTTTACTTCTATACAATATTAAGAACAGGATATAGTGTGAGCTATTAAGTAAAATACAATAATATTTCAGGATAATATATGCAAAAAAAAAAAAAAAAAAAAAAAAAGAAAAAATCAGAACAATGCTTCAATGATATCAAAACCAAATGAGAAAATATAAGCAATTCACATTGATGTGCTCCCACTGACCATGGTCACCACATTGACCTGTCTCCCATGCTACTTTTCCATGCACAAATCAATCAAACAATCACATCTATCAATGTGGGAACAGAAGTTCAACTCTTTGGCCAGTTCTAGTATGACTGCCTGGCTCTACAGCAAGCTGAGGATATGGCATACAATAATCTAAAAGCATATATGGACTCTAAAATGAGGATGAGAGAAGGTCACCCCAGGGGGGTTATCTGGTGAGAATAAAAAAAGATTAAAAAAAAAAAAAATCAAAAAACAAATTAGGAAAGAGCAGTAAGTTATGAAATAATAAAATGCACAGACCAGCTTTGTGCACCTTTTTTAGGCCAAAGTAGCAAGAATTACAATTCATTATTCATTGCTAGTAACTTCAGCATAAAATACTCGTGACATTAAACTATTTTTCAAAATTATAAATACAACAAGGAAAATACTGCATTTTGCCCTTTCAATGCAATTAAAGGCTGTTTAAAATCTCTTTGAAGTCCGGTTCTGATGGCTGAGATTGATACAAGCTTAACAATAGGGAAAAAAAAAAAAAAAAAAAAGAAACCTAAGGAATGTACTTAGGGAGTGTTTGCATTTTGCTTGTGCTTTGCTATTTAATGTTCTGAAGCTGCTCTTGTTAACTCAGGCTCCCATTCAGCAAAGCACTTAACCATGTGAAATTTCATTTATTTCAGTGGGAGTGAGGCTTTGGCTTAAGTGTTTCACTGAACTATATATTATTTTTCACTCCTTTATGAAATTAATAGAACTACTCAGAATAATGTGTTACTCAAGGTAAATTGCTGTTTTTCAGTCAGGTGACATAATACCTAGCTGGAAGCCTCACAACCTTAATGAAAAGACAGGTTAACTGTGCATACTAATGCTGTGAATTGCAAGAATAATCAAACTTTATTTTCCCAAACAGTTTTCAAAAAGGAATGGTGAAGTCACAAAGCATCGATATTGCTAGAAATCCACGTGATCTATGCCAGTCTAAGAATAGAATAACTAACTTCACTCTTTTAAAATAATGAAGAATTTATATATTGCACAGGAGAAGAAAAGCTGTATGTTATTTTTTTATGAGGTATCATAACAAGTCCCATTCTTGCTACATTTTCACAAAATCTAAAGAAACTGATCTGCACACACGTATTCATATCAATTGCCATTCATATGTGCACTGCATCTTCTAATATCATTAATTCATCTGCAGCTACTCACCAGTTCTCTGTTAAAGGAGTCCCTAAATTTTAAGGGCTCTAAAGTCCACACCCAAAAATAGAGCAGAGGAGAATGAGAAGTAAACCAAAGGACTTTGGTCTCTGACAGGATTTTAATACTTCTTGACTGAGGGATTGTTCTTCCTGGAACAGCTGAATCCTCTCATCCTCATCTGCCTCACCTGACTTAATTTCTGTGTTTATTAGGAGAGACAAAGCTTTTGCTGAACTATCTATTTCATTAGCCTTTCTCCTTTTAACCTATTCTGGTTTAGGCATGCCCTGACTGCGCTCAGGTCTTATTTCTTATGACATCTTTCCTTGTCCTGTAGTCAAAAAAGATGGTGTCAGTAAACCTTGATCGTAAGAAATTCTGTAGCTTAAGGAACAGGTGTCAACACCACCTCCACGAGGATGAAGGTTTGCTAGTGCAGATCAGGGTAAACCTATTGGAGGGGAGATAAAAACAAGCATCATAGCATGGTTTCTCAAGAAAAATAAAAAAAAAAAAAAAAGAAAAAAAAAAAAAGAGCAAATTTGTAATGCGGTACACACATGAACGTTTTATTTCCAGAAGTCTTTGACAAGAGCTTGTACAGAAAAGAAGCAAAGAATTGTTACAGATCAAAACTGTGGCTCAGAAACAGAGCAAGATGAAATAGCTTCTGTCACAGAAACAGTTACCAGCAAAGCAGCTCGGTGTTTCATAAAGAGTTGCATATTGTTTCATCAAGGATTTGGGAAAGAAGTAAGAAACAAGCCGAAAAATTTGCAGGTGACATTTTTTTTTTACTGCTGCATAAAAGAAGGCTGTGGAAAGGCAGGAATCACTGGAGCACAGAGATACAGGTTAAGGAAGAAATTACATACTTGCGTGGGTAACAAGAATAATGAGTATGATGATGGTTTTGGTCACAAGGGCTATATGAAGCATTGTGTGAAACGTTAGCTGTAAAACTGTTTTGTTTCTCATACTTGAAACAATTCTTCAAGCTGAACTTATGGTAAACTAATACTTTGTCAGAAAAAATTTTACAAGATAAATTGAGACACAATTGTTATTTTAGATAATTTTACTGCATACATTTTTGTCGTGTTAAAAGCCACACACAGTCCAGGAAGTTATAAAGGATAATGTTTAATACCAATCTGATGAAATACAAAACATTTTCACTATGACCCCAAGATCTCTACAGAGATCTTTTAATCCAGTTCAGCTCCTTGATCTTTTTCAGTCATCTCTACCAGCAGTTGTGCCAGCACAACAGAAGGGATGGCACAGGGTGGGAACAGCAGCCAGGGGAGCAGGGAAGAAGGGGTCAGCACTGTGTAACTTGCTGCTAAACAAAAGTGTCTGCTACCAATATCAACACATTCAGGTAGTGCTGCTCACCTTTACTGCAAGTTGCTTATAGAAATACACTAAATGGGACATTTTATAGCTGCAAACCCAGGTCTAAATCAGTGAATGTTACTAGCTGAAAATGTAATTTTAATTCTATAGACACACATGTACAAAGGTAATTGGAAGAAATTACAAGCATGAAAATACTCTTAGCAGTACTAGTCAATAGAGTAAGTGAGGTTCAGCTTTGAGCAAAAGACACACCTCTTGAAGAAGGAGGAGATGGGGAGTTGAGAAAGCTGTTATCTTCAGGCATGAATTCAACAGCTGACAATGACTTGTAATACTCATCTTCTCTGTCAAGCACTTTGATTTGGCTTGAAGGAAAACAAACAACATTCATTAAGTTAAAAATTTAATTCTGTCATTATCTTCAGAAATAGAAATTCACTACCAATGTGAAAATGAAGAGGGACAGTACAAAAAAGGAAAAAAAAGATCGGATGATTTGATGAGAAAGATTACACATCCGAAAGTGTTCACTTTGCCATTGCCTTTTTATGGTTATACTCTGGATGGTTCTCAGGACCAATGGAATGCAACACACTCTTTCAGTTTGTGTGTACAGAATATTTGTATCAAACAGGTATTTCATTTAAGCAATGTGGCTTTTTGGTCTGTATATGTTCTACAAGTACAGCTGATGACACACTATGAATATGAGCTACACATGACCAGTCAGTGAAAAATTTTGGCAATTGTATAGTAGCCAGCCTGGCTTTTGTAAATTGTTTTCAGTAATTTCTACCTATTGCCAGGCAGTAACTGCTCATGTGACACTGAGAACTGACTCAGTTCAGTGGGGAAGGAGAGACCCCCTTTTGGGCAGAGTGGCCTCTCTGTCACCTCTTAAAAAGTTCTTCAGCCCTCCCCCAGGAGGGGGGAGCCAATTGTGAGTGTGCTGCTGCAAACTGGCACAGCTTCTGTCTTTGCTCTAGGTCAGAGAACTCCAGTTTCAACACCTTTAATATGGCACCTTCCAATAGTGCTAAATGCACTTAAAGACATGAAGAAAGCTTTTTTTTTTTTTTTTTCAGTAGTACTCAGAGAGAGCTGGGGAGCATATTTTGTAAGAATTAGTTCTAGTGTCTGCAGACAGCAGTATATACAAGTTTTACATTTGCTTCTGCAGAAAATGTCCAAAGTCAATGCACAGAAATATGTTAATTGTTTATTTTTAGAAACCTCTCTAGAAAGTTTTGCATATTCTGTAATATCACAAAGGACTTCTTCTGTTTACTGTTGCTTAGAACTAAGAAGATAGATATTTACCCAAGTTTTCTTGGCTTCCTCTTGCTCCCTTGATATTCTAGAGTTCCCTGTGGAGAGGGCCAAGAACACACAGTCAAAGCAAAGCAGCAAGTCGTTAATTTTTAATTCAAAGTGATTTTGTGTTGAATGCAAGCAGATGCTGATAATATCAGAAGTCACAGCATAATTTTTTTGATCAAAGGGCTCAAGTGAGCCTGATGAAGCATGCATCTTGCTCGTCTTTGATAAACCACATCAATTATTCACCGTGAAGGCAGACATCCTGACATGAAAGCAACAGATAAAGAGCATAAGCACATGTTCAAGACGAGAGCAGAAGAACGTGGGGGTGGGGCTGGAGGGGCTGAAACAGGTATTAATAACGGAATTATTAACTGGAAACAAAGCCAGTAAAACAGCTTTATTGCCACTTTGAACTCACATTTAACTGGTTATAGTACATGTTGTCCTCAGGGCTATTCAGCATTTTGGGCTGCTGACATCGTCGACGAGGTGTTCTCAGCTTCTGTTCAAGACAGTTTTCTGAACCTAGAGTAAGATAACACCATTTAGTTTTAAGCTGTGCCAGGTGCTGTGAGTGTCTTTAGTGTATTTTAAGGAGTCTTTTCTTCTGTCCTGTTTGGTCCTGGATTTAGTACCAAGTCTGTCCTATCCAAAATAAGCACACAGAAACTTGGAGATCTTGGAGATATTTTTTTTTCTCTTTTGAAACTCAGTTCAAACACAAGTTTTTAAGCAGAACTTCATTTTTATTTTTATAACATTTTTTGATTCTTCTATATGACTATATCACGCAGCTCCTTATTCCTTTCATACTTTATCTTAGTATCTTCTGTTATCTAAGCAGGAAATTAGGTATATTGTGACTAGCTAGGGATATATCATTCAGCAGCAGCAGAACCATTTTTTCTACAGTAGGCAGTAATAAATGCCTTTGACTGATGGGACTTAGTCTATTATCATCTTTTTTATTATATAAAAAAGCTACATTCTTGACATGGACCTCTGTTTAATCAAAGTAATTGGACAGGTTTGGAATTATGCTTCCTTAATATAATTTGTCAAGTAACAGTTAAGTAACAGTTGCTTAAAGTCATCTGGAAAACAGAATTTAAAGATGAAGGAAGTATTTCAGAAGGGGAGGATTCTGAAGAGAAATATTTTTTATTAAGGGAAAAAGATATTATGGTGTGTTGTACACTATTTTATCAGGTGTTTTCTGTCGCATGTTCTTGACATTATCAGAACAACTATATTCAGGATAAATAAGAATCACTAAATTACCAGAAGACACTGTGGAGGGTAAGGAAAGGTCATTTGTTTCCAAATAATTCTCCCAAAGCCTTTTACTTTTCTGATACTTTCCTGTTAAAAACTATTTTAGTACAAATACAAAGAGTTTTTGGTGGCATTTAAGGAAAAATACACTTGATTGCCTTCCATACTGCATGGGAACATTGCTCTGATACAAGCACAAAGTTCAAGCAGGACCTGACTTCCTTTAAAGACTTTAAAACTGAAGTCAATATGGCTTGTGTGGATGCAGGGCTCTGATCTCACAAATCCATTTGTAAGATCTGTCCTTAAGAAGCAGGTAATGTTACCAAGGAGGCTTATTATACACCTAGGTTTACAGTCTGCAACTTTTGCACTTTTCTGCAACTACCGGGTGAGGTAGAGGAGATGTTGAACTTTGGCCTTTTCAGCCAAATGACTGTTCTGGGGGATTTTCTCTCTTTCACTGTCTTTCTCCCTCTCCACAGTGAAACCTGAAAGATATTAGTTTGCAGTGTGGGACTGCAAAGTCTGTGTGGGAGGGGAGCACTTGTTTCCTGCCAACCACCATGTTCCCTCAAGCCACCTGGGAGGGATGGTGGCTCAAATGGCTGCTGAGGGTGGCCTGAGCCAGTGAACTGACTGCAGAGCTGGGTCTAAAATTAAAAAACAATTTTATAGAGCAAGGTTACATTTCTCCAGCAATACAAAATTGTTTTTAAATGGTACACCCATTCTGCTTGCTAATTTAATACCCAAGGCTTCAGTTCTTTATCCTTTCAAATTAAGTCAGCCTTTCTATTTTTCCTAAAGAGACTGTGATGGATGAGGCTGAATGTTTGCTATTTACCTGTCATTGTACATAAACAGACAAAGCAGAGGCTTTTCCAGAAAACATTTCTGGGGAAATTTGGTGCACAAGTAATATCTGTGGTTTTGGAGAGCTTTTCTCTAATATTTATATAGGACATAGGTGCATTTTTTTTTCTCCCTGAGGTCTCTGAAAGTTCTTTAGACAACCTGTCATAACTCCATTCTACTCTCTCTCTGTTAGCTCTTAAAGTTACTCAAACTGATCTTAGAGCTTTCTCTGTCTTGGGACAACAGGGTCTGCAATTTTTGCAAGCAGTGTTTTCATTTGCAAAGCCACTAGGAGTTCCTTTTTACAACAATATGGTTCTCCAATACCTGTCCACAAATACTTCTTTTTCATTCTATCAGGAGGCTGGTACGAATAAAGACTCAGGTCCTCACAGTTCTTCATCATTTCATATACTTCTCTGGAGCTTGCCAGAAGTAAAACCAGAGCATGCAAATATTTAGAAATTTTTAAACAGGATGATAATATGATAGGATATTCTTTTTTTCTTTCCCTCAAATGTTGTTGTGGCCTTCAAGTTATTTTTACAAAAGCCCCTCATGTATAGCCTTTGTTTCAAAAATGTCTTTTACGAATGAAGATTCTGAGATGGTGATATTTTGCTCTAGCTTTTTATCCCCACACTTAATTATTTCTGTGTATTCTATGGGTGGTCTGCAGCTAGTGTCCTCCAAAGGAAATACTCTTTCAGAGGGCCCATTTGTCATAGTGTTTAGTAGCATACTACACGAACAGTACAAAATCTGGTAACGTTTATCATGAACTACCATATCTGGAGAAAAGGGTATTAACATGTGCTAAACACCCAGCAGCTGAACAGGCATTTGAAATGCTGCTAAAATATTGTGATTCAATGACAGAAAAAGCCACCAATAAGAAAAAAGTCCCTTTCACTTCAATAGCAATAGCAGCAGCACCTGTATCATTGACAGGGTATCATCTATACTGTACTGAAATTGGGCCAGGTATCTCTGGCACATCCAGGCTCCTGAGTCTGATACAAATTTAGAAACCAGATGAAAAAGTGAACAGATTTCTTTCAGGTTATCTTTCAGCATCATTTTCTAAGTAAAAGATCTACAACTCTATTTTGTCTGGAAGAAAACTTTTTATTTGTAATACTGAGAGCAGAAATTCTGTACGTTAGCATTTCTTAATGGATAAATTCCTTATTGCAGTGCAGAAATAATACAGAGCAGGCAAAATGCCTTCTGCTGAGTGCACAATGTCCACTGATCTAGCAAGTGTAGGATAGCTGAGATTCTGGACATCCTCCTCCTTCCCTCACTGGAACCCAGAGGGGCTGATACACATGGGTGAGCAAGCTCCTGTGGATCCTTCCCTAAAGCTGCCACAAAATTGGCATTGCTTACAGTGAAGGGAATTAGAAATTGGGAAATGGGTAAATCTGTTGGGAGTATGAAGCGCTTATAAGTAAACAAATGGGGTTTCTGTTTCTCATCTATTATCACTATTGGTTATCCTTTTTATTTCTCTGGTAGGTAAGAGGCCAAGCCAATAGACCAGGAGCTTGCAGTGCTCAGACAGATTAAAAGGATGTGTTTTCAACTAATTGAGAAGTCAAAAATTCAGGGTACACTTTTTCAGAACTGGGAACTCCATAACTGGAAAGCAGTGTTTCCAGGGAAGACTTGGGAAAGCCCATCATCACAGATTTAGCTGAATATGAAGCAGACAGGGTGCAAAGCAGAGGACTATCCAACAGAAATAGGAAAACAGTTTTATTGTTCAGTGCACAATTATTTTAAAGGGGGTGCTGTAAACTGCACAATGTTTTGAGAACAAGAACAATCTGAAATCTGGAAAACCTGCCATATAGTGAGGAATGGGAAACAGATTGTTCTATTTCATTTTTTTAAAAAGAACATTAAAAGATTATTTGAAACGAGTTTAAACCCCTGTGTAGAAGGTGAAGGCATTTTCACCTGCAGAAACACAAGTCTGAATTGTCTAATGGTCAGAAGTGGAAGAAAATTTTCAAACAGAAGCATAGCACAGAGTGAAGGCAATCAGTTGAGAGAAAAATAATTAACATTATGACAGAAACTCAGGTTGAGGTTGGAAACCTTTAGAAAAGGTATGTTTTGACTCAAGCTAAGTTTAAAAACTATTCAAGATACAACACAGATCACTTTTACCTTAATATGAATTAACTACTCTAATGTTACTTTTATAACAAGTCTCAATCTGCAGAAGATTTTGTATCGGTTTTTTGATTATAGGATATACTTTCACCTCTGAATTTCCATGTGTTTCTTCTTTGCTTTCTTATGGCTGCAATTGAAGTACTTTTCTTCAATTAGCCATCACATTCATCATACTGACACTTTTTATGACATCTCTTAGCTTGGAGATGATTAGCACATTTCATATGCCATAGCTTATTTAGATGATTTTTCTGTTTAAAAATCTATCCTTTCCCTAAGCTGCAAAGGACTCTTTCAGAAATGCACAAACTGCCAGACAGTAAGATTTAACAAAAGACTTTAAAATGCTCTTTAGCACTGATGCAAGGACTTTTGCATCTTGAATTTGGGTCCTAACCATTAATTTCAAAAGAGTACCTGCAAAAATGTATTTTTCTAATGAATTCCCATGAGGCAGATCACTTCATCTGATATCCAGTGAAGATCTTCATCTCAGATGTCCTGTTTGTTGTGCTTATCTTGGTATTGAAAACTGTGGATAGGCACTGGGAACACTCTTCAGAGGGACTCAGAATCATTAGATTTTGCTCTCTGAATTGATACTGGGGTCTTCATAAACCGGTCATGACTAAACCCTTGCTTCAAAAACCCCTTGTTGCTGATAACCTTGCCAAACATTGCTTATTTTTCCTATATGGAGAATTCTGCAAAGAAAATGATGAGGCAGCTACAACTGCATTTGGAACTTGTAAAATCCACTTATGCGAATCAGATTGTTTCAAGGTTGGTGCAGCACAGAGGGGGCCCTAAACTCTGGATGACATCTTACTTTGAGCAAGGAATGCACAGAAGGTTCTTTGCCAGTGTGTTAGTACCACAAAGCAGGCTGCATCACAGGGACTCCATCCACTACAACACCTATTGAAGAGTGGAGCTGAGCACTTTCATTTTCCCTTCTGAAGCCCTCTGCCCAAATCAGGTTTGGAAGAGGTTAGTCTTGTCTCCTTTTCTGTTCTAGGTGAACAGAAACCTATTATTGCAGGAAGGGCAGTCCTTCTCTAATTACTAGAGATGGGGAGATTCGGAGTACTAGAAGCAGCAGCCTGGTAAAGGAAAGGTAATGGGGCCATTTAGGGGATCATGTATATTATTAACAGCATAAGCAAATAAAGTAAATAAATCAGTATGACCAAGAAAAATAGTTAATCATGTGGCTGATTTCCAATCTATAATATCAGATGAAACATGAAAGTGCAACCCTTAATTATAAGCAAATATTAGCACAGACTCATGGGATCTCATCATAACATCTCAAGGTCTACATTCATGAAAATTTAAGCAATGTTTAAAATCATGTTAATTTGTTCTTTGTTTGTTTCTTTTCCTGCCAGTCTAATTTATTCCAAAAGACTTTGGTTCTCAAGCCTGGATATATTGATCATGCCTATGTAAAGCATTGTTATAGCCTGGGGAGAAGACTTTTGTGGAAAAACTTGTCTTTGTTCTCCTTTGATAATTTATATGTATTTTGATGTTTTCAAGCTTTTCAAATTTTGAATCATTTTTCAAGGCAGCAAGTTAGCTTCACTTTCTCTCTTGAAGTCTCGGGCAAATGCAGAAATGCCCTCACAGTGATAATGCACATCCTCCTCCTGGACTGGATGCTAAGTGGATAATTATGTGCAGCATGTTGATTTCAAGGAACAGCTACATTTTCTTCTGTGCCATACAAGCCTGTACAAGCAGAGGACTCAAGGGGCCAGTGATTCTTGTCCCACTCATATCAGTGTTAAATGGTAGCATTTGAATGTCATTTATGCCGTAAAAAACATTGTAAACGAATTAGGCTTTATGATCTTAATTATTTCAGCTTTATTTTAAAAAAGAGATTTTAAAAAGGCACATAATGCTGTTTGGCCATGAGTATTCATAGAAACATACTTTCCCCCCTTTCTTATTCCCATGGTTCTCTACCATTTGCACAAATTTGCATCACACCATAGGTGAAATATGGGAGTAAATTGAAAAAGCTGCCTGAGCAGCACAGTGAATACTCAGGCACTGAGCCCCCACTGAGCTCCTGCTGTGCCTGCCTGCACAGTTAACACAGAACTATCTTGCACATCTCTGTATTAAACTGTGACTTCTCTATGAGCACACATGAAAAGATACCAGGACCACATTGCAGGGTATTTGTACAAGGCCTGTTAAATACCAACAATAGGACAGGACAGCAGGTCTTATAGGCTTCACAGAATAAAGTAGTGGAGAATAATCTGTAGCTTTATTTGGAAATTAAGAAGTTACAAGGTCTATGCCATATAATCTAAATTTAATTATATTATGGTAGTTCTGCAAAAATGCTGAAGTATGACAGAAAATATGCACACAGTCTCTGAAAGATTTTAATCTCACTACAGGCAAAACCCCAAGAGACAACAATATAGGGTCTGAGAGAAAAAGAACAAGACTAATGGGTGACTTAAGTAATGAGGTATGTCTTGAATGTCTTCTTTTCCCTTCTACAGGAAAGAGAAATGGACAGGAAAAAGACAAACAAAATATGAATCTGTCACATAACACCACTGAGAAACTAAGGAAGGGAAGGAATATACAACTAATAAAGGTGAAGCAACAGAACTGAAGTTCTGGCATCACTGGATTTGATTAATCTGGTAACATCAGGAGCCTGGAGGCATATTGGCATATTTGATACTATTAACAATTGTAATTCTCTCCAGGATACTTCATGCTTACCTAGTGGTAGCTTCAGAGCTCTGCAAATATTCAATAAGGCCATCCATTCTGTTGATAAAATGAGATATAGTATGATGGGAACCATTCTTGCCACCAAATCCCCTCAGTCCCTTCCTCTACAGAAGACTGTCCAGGAATATTTATAGGGGCTGGTGCTCTTCATGCTGCTAGTGACAAGCAAGCATGGAAAGAACCATAAATCAGATGCCCTCTGAGGAGTTAGAAGGCCTCAGCCCTTCCTAACTCTCACAAAATATCTTGCTGGAACTTCACACAAGTGTTGCTAAGGGAAAAGATCTTAACTACTTTAGAAAATACATAATAATGCTCAGAAAGAGTGATTAATCCTTAGCAAATCCTGCAACTCTAGTGTACTTGAAGCTCTTACTTGGATTCAGTAGGTAGGAATAATAAGTTAGATTTAATTATTTTCGGTGTCAAGTGCTTTGCAGTCTAAGTCTGTATCTCCAAATGTAATTACCAGATTCACTGAAAACACAGAATCTGGAGGGCTAACGAGTCCTATACTTAAAACAAAACCAAGCTTCACGATCACCTCAGATCCCCCACACAACTGTGGTGAACTAGAATTCTGTTTATTCAGATGGAGTGTGCTCACAATGCCAAGAGCCATAGACTGCTAGGGAAATTAGTGTAGCCTCTTTGATGTCATGTGCAGCACAGAATCTGTAACACACTGCTAAAACTGCAAGCATAGCCTTTTGTTTATAATCCTAAACAGAACCATTTGAGTACACACACTGAAGGAACTTGTAACAGAAGCAATGCATTTTCTTCCACCCAGTGATTCATTACTTACGGCTTCATTTTGGATACTGCAGCTCTATGCAAAGCCATATGCTTTGTATTACAAAGCACACTAAGCAAATCGTAAGTTTTTCAAGATGGTATGTAAAGTCTGCTTCTGCATCTGTTTGTTGCCAAAGACCCAGATGATACTGTAATTAGAACAACAAATATTTTACGTGAAATCAATCATTTAGCTGTCTCTGAACCCTAAGATAATGGCTTTTAGATACACTTTGTTGGGAAATAAGATCCATAAATAGTTAGAAACTTGGCTTTTGTTGTTTTTTCCCCTTCCAACACAGTTCTGATCCTTCAGTATTTGTCAGTTCTTTCAGTTTCTATTGTGAGTGATTTAACTGTGGAGGGGAAAAGGCACAGATTAAACAAAGCATACCAAAGAACTAAACTGTCAGTGACTAACACTGGTAAGATTCAAACCTGTCAGGAAACAGCACGCTTCTACAAGTACAGTCCTGAAGATGTACCTTCCTACATACATTGAATATACACTATGCCTCACATGCCCTGCATGTAGTAACATCTAATAAAAGGATCCAGGGGTGTGGCAACTAGTCAACTAACCAGTCAAAGCCCAAGAGATTTACACAACTACGACTTTAGTTTCAGGGAAAAAATCATGCCAAACCAACCTGAATGGCAGAAACTACATCTGGACAATGAAGAAAACTTAACAGTTTATTGTTTTTCTTTCCCCTTTTAAATTTGACCCAAGGCAGTTGTGGAAGCTGCTTTTTGGTTAATTCTTGTGATCTTTTCAGAAGAGGCAGTCACTGATGAAAACCAGGACACTCCAGGTATGGTGGAATTACCATGTATCACAGCTTGTTTCCTGGCTTTAGAAGACCTGCTTAATGCAGTAGCCACCAAGTGATACCAACCAGCTAGCTTACATTATCATCTGGGGTAAGTGATGTCTCACTTGCTGCTTGAGCAACGATGTGTAACCAACACAGGTGAATGAATGAAGAATTTTGCAGGGGAAAAACCTACTGAGAACAATTAAATACAAGGAGATCACCTCTGGATTGGGAAATCCCTGAGCCACAAACTGTGCTAGGCTGGAGTATATTCTGGGCAAAAATCTCTGCTTGCCCTACTTTTGTACTATACTCCAGGTTTTTGCTCTGAGAGAAGACATTAGGCTAACAGACTTGGATTGGACTGGAAATGCTCAGATATTTATTTACTCATATATGCATTTATTGTGAAGTTGTTAACATGCCAATGACCAGAAAAGTAACTCCTGAACCTGTGGTTAAGGTAACTTCTGAAAAGGTACATATCAATCTTTGCTTATAGCAAAAAATAGCATGCCCCCCCAAAAAATAGCATGGCCCTTTTGTTAGCACTGCAGCAGATCACTCTGAGTTTCTGGGAGGAAGAAGTAGAAATCCCATGCAAAGAGGAATACAAAGGAAAGAAAGGAAGTCTACAATTTTCTGGACATGCCCCATTTTCCCCTCTCTATAAGTATCCATCTCTAGGCACTAGTCTTGAAACTACTCATGAATTAGAAACACTTGGACACTTACAGAGGCACTGTACACACAGAGACTTGCCACGATGCAAGCTTGTCCCATCAGCATTATGTTGTGGTTGGGACTCAGCTTGTTGGTATAGATAATTTTATTTAGTGAAGCTAAAAAAAAAAATACTAGTAAAAAGAACCTCCATTAACTGTTCTGTTCTTCCCTCCCTTCCAAAGTAAAACCACCATCTCACGTTGGAGCTGAGAAATTTTCAAAATTCCTCAGAAACAAAAGATATCAAAACCCCAAAAAGCATTAACAGAGCCACTCATTGTTATTTCTGTACATTAAGACAACAGCTATTCCTTCAAAGAGCAATTAGGATGAGGATTTAGTGAATTTGACTGATTAAATCACTTCGTCAACTTTAAAGGGCTAATCCTAAATATCATGACAGTGTAATAATACCGAGATATTCTTCAAAACACATTTGAACCTGCTAATTCACAAGCTTTTAAATTGCAGATTGTGGATCTCTAGAGCTGCATGTCACATGTTAATATGCTTCAGAAAACTCACTGGACACTTGGCACTGGTTCATCTTGTGGATTCTGGCTAAGAAAAGCGAAGCATAAGGGAGAAAAGATGAAACGAATAGAAAGTAAACACTGCGATTAACTTTTAAAAATAAAAAGTCAAAACATTCAGTGCATTAGAAAACAGTAACAAATCACAAATACCTTTCTAATACTGCTTCTCTACAGAGCCAAGCTGCAAAAAATGCATCACACAAAAGTGAGGAGTTAGTCTGTGCAATCAAAAGTAGGGCAGGAGGCAATCTTTAAGTTCACACTCAGTTAAGACATGGTTCATAAAGGGCTTGTGTTTCAGAGTTGCTGTCCTATTAGAGAGCCTGCATGCTTTTAAGGGTAATCCCTCACCTTCTTCCAAACTGTAATAATAGCATTTTTATCCCATACCCTCAGAGATTAAGCCACTTGATTGACTTTGAATTCTGGACACACAGGAAATTTGTATTAATTTAGCATAATGATGAGGAGCAATAAAGGCTCTGTGGAACCACAACAGCATGGTCTCTAAGGTTTTGTTCGTTACAGAAACACAATTTGCATATCTAAAGGCTTGAAACCATGGGTCCATATTGATACAACTAGTATCTCAAATTTGAGTGTAGCAGATTCAGCATTTATTTCAAAGAATAAATGGTAGAAGCCCAAGATAAAACTCTCAGTAGATTTCTTCATTAAGAAGGTTTTTTTTCGGAATTCAAGGTAGCTGGCAACAGTAACTTTTAAAAGAAGTATTAAAGAAAGCTTGACTGAAGCCTGCAAAAATGCCACTAGTTAGATAGTTGCTTCCCAGTGTTGCTGTTGTGATTTAGTTTGACATTTGTAAAGGTCAGAAGTACAGAAAGGTATCTTGGCTAGAGAAAGGAAACCAATGCTGCTGACCTATAGGGTTGTTAATTGTTACCAGAACTCCTAACATTAGACCTACAATTAGTGATGGTTCACAAGTGATCTACAAATCAAACTGAGGCCAGTAACTTCTGAGGGAATATTATGAAAGAGAAACTGAAGAAGCAAGAGCAAGCTATCCAGTCAGTGACAGAACTGGAAACATAAGTAGGACTAGAAGATAACCTATAGGCTTTAAAGATGTCTATAACCTGTGAAAGAGCACCTAGCTTTTTTTTGCTCCTTCCAAAACCTTTTATTGATACCTATGCTATGAATCTCCTGGTAGAATGCCAGACACCTATGTAAACAGGGGTCATTATTTCCAGACTGGAGCAGTGAGATGTAGTTCATTAACTTTTATCCAGGAAAAGTAGATGGGAGCTCCCCACAGTAGCAAGGTCTATTCAGAAAGTGTAAAAAAAGTTTCAAGAAGACTAAGGGAGGTCTGCAAAGAATTTCAGCACTGGTATCTCAAACCTCATAAAGCAATCCCAGGCTATGTTTTTTATGATACCTCGCTACACCACACCTGCAGTAAGAGTTTGGGGAGTGCAAAGCACATAGAATACGTGTGCTTTTCAGCCAGTGCTTCCTAAAAGCATTTAAAGAAAAATTTGTCACAGACATCAGCTCACAAGAGCACAGGAAGACAATCATATGTGCACATATACAAATGGAGTTGACTTTCTAATATTACAGTGACTTGCTTTATGACAATATGTTGTTTTGTTTTAAGATCACCTATCTTGACAGGGCACAGCTTGCATTCGTACATTAGGTCACTGTACTGTATTCTGCTCCGAACAGTTTCTGTGCTTGAGTATCACTTATTTTAAATTGGTAAATGTTACAGAATTAGTTGAATTTTTCATTTTTCTCACAAATACATGACCAATTCTAGTGACTTTCCTGGCATTTTACTCATCAGAGCTCAATGAACCCTTCTTTACCAAAATGACTGGAGACTTCAGGTTCAAACAGAAGCTCTAGGAGAGATGGATTTTAAACGATTGCAGCTCACCCCTTCGCAAAATCAGGCTCCTTGTACCTTAGTGTAGGTGCATAGAATTTCTTGTCACTCTAGACATACCAACTAAGTGATCTCAGAAATTTTGGGGGGAGCTGATTTATACATGTTTTCCAGCTCTTAACTACTATACATCTTTGATTTTTTTTGCCATCTCCTTTCTTACAACTCTGCACTAGGTTCTTGGCCCCCAATTGAATAATAGATCCCTATAGAATAACTTGTGATACACAAACATTAAATTCTATTTGTGATACAGCAACATTAATTCTGCTTCTCTGCTTGGGTCTGTGGGTATCACAGAGCATGCAAAGTTGTGAACTAACACTTTATTAGTCACCATGCACTAATTCCTTTTGTGAATGACCTACAAAGAATCATACAGAGTTACAGCACTAATAAACGAACACATCACAAATGTACCTCTGGCCACAGAATGCCACTTCTGATCTTCTGTTTTGGGTAGCCAAGAAGGATGGCCATATTAGCATAACTCTCTTCTATAACGTGTCCTGCTTCTCAGTAGGACTAATTAGCTTAGGCACGGCATTGCACTCATCCAGCTCCACTGCCTCCAGGGTCTGATCCACATCGAGCTTCAGCAGCTCTGCAAAGCACTGGCATGCGCTGAGTTGCTACATCATAAACTTGTACTATGGCTTACTTTATACTGACTTTCCCATGGAGACTAAACCTAAAAATCATTTTTACTGCTGTGAACAGATTCATCAAGGTCTCCTGTTGAAGTAATGCCATAATAATAATAATGACAATATCCTCTCCCCAGCAGAAAGGTTGATATCCTGAAAGTGCTGACGTTGATGCACACCTTCACCACTAGCATTAGTTCATCTGAAGTCAGCCCCAACACTAAGCATATGAACACAGGAGGAGAAAGGGAAGATACCAGAAAAGCACATTGATATTAATATAGTTTAGAGAAATATGATTTTAAAATGGAAATGTATAATGGAACTTTAACCTCCTCCCTTTAGAAAGGACTGTCTTAATTATTCCAATTACTAAGAAATCCCATGAAATAAAAGGCTACGGGCAGAGACAAATATGTATTTATCTCCACTTGCAGAAGAGACAATAAATTTTACAAGTCCAGCACTCACTCTATCTACACAATACTGGAATTAACTCATGAATTACTGGAATTGACTATATGAAGTAGTTTCCATTCAGAGATAATGGATACATAACCTTTCGCAAACACACAGTAACATATAGGAGTACTTAAGCTAATTTTTAATGAAAAATTCTTATGTAAAGTTCTTTAATAAAATAAGCAAAAAAATAATAACTTTTGCTTTCATGCAAAGTATCAGTTCCACATGTAACTGCTCAGCATTGTCTAAATTAAATGAATATGAGACTGGTGGGTGGACTGAGGCAAACTGAAGATAATCAGCAAAATTTATGTTTTCAAATAATGTACAAAACACATAAATCACTTCAAAGAGGTCTATAAAATTGTCTTTTTGGAAAAAAAAAGCAAAAAGCAAAGAAATATGACTTATGAACTGTAAGTTACAGTTCATTGTTTGCTTTCACAAGGCATAGTGGCAGGAAGCTATCTCCCTCTCGTCACGCATTTCATTTTTGATTAGGTGATTTTGCATTATTTGTAACTTCAAAAAGCAGTCACAAAAATACGAGGTGCTAAAGATACTTTTTTCTTCTCTGAAGATGCAATTTTCTAGACACCACAATCTACATGAAGTCAATGCATTATGCCAGATCATGTTAGGCCTTGCAGGATGGGACCAATTTAACTTAAAATATATGGTATTATTTAATGATTTATCTCTTTATTACTGTCAATTAATAACATGTATTTGTTCACAACAAATTACTTTTCTTTCATCATTATGCTGACATAATTCTGTTCAGAATGATCATGGTACAAAAAGTTCTATTTACATAGAACGATAAATCCTTCATAGCACTCTGCTTACCATATTTTTTTTTTCTTTTTTTTTTTTTTTCATTCTGTGTGTGTCTCTGCTATTAGGACTTGATCTGGAAAGTTTATGCAGAGACACAAAACACCTTAGGTAGCTGTTTTGGCATATGAAGCCCTAGCTTTGTATATTTTGTGTATTTAGTATTTTGAGAAAGATCTCCAGTTACCCTGTTTCCAAATAAACCCTTGCAGGGTAAGACAGGAGCAGGCAGGCCATACAGCTGCTGTGTGGTCTGTGACAAGAAGGTGCCTGCATCACCTGAGAGTGCCAGCAAAGGGCTGATGTCCTCATCACACCCGTTCTTCTCTCTTTCCCCCATGGCTGCAGACAGCCAGGAGTCGATAACAGTTGGAACACACTGAGAATTTGCAACATTGGCTTTGTGAGGGATGAATCACCCCAGTCATCTCTGCTGAAGTGTTAAATTCAGATGTCTAATGATGACATCCTAAACATCATCATTACTTATTCCACTGGAGCTCAACGCACACAGAGGAAGAGACAGTCAATCATATTATGAAGAGCTACATGATTTATTGCACCTTTTACACAAGAAACAGCAGTAGCTTGTGCCACTATTCTAGAAAGACTTGAGTCCTCAGTGTCCTCAAACGCCATGGGCCTGTGGACCTGGACCCACAGAAAGGAGGCTGAGCCCATCAGAATTTATTCTTGTAATAAAACACAATAGGAGAGGGTTCAAGGGGACCAAGGAACCGAGCGAGAGAGCACACCTTGCTCAAGTTTGGATGATGAAAACAGTCAGACATAAATGTTTCATGTCCTGTCTTGTACTACATCATTGAAGAGGAGGCAAAGCTTGTAATTCATGCAGAACCAAAGGAACAAAACCAGTAATCCTCCCTGCAAAAGCACTTTTCTTATCCTTCTAAAGAACTTATGGCAAACCTGTTGATAAGAAGTGCTCTGCTGCTACCAAGTGCAAAGGAGATGGCATCCAGCCATATTTCTTACATCTACTAAAACCAGAACTATGGCAATCTAACTTGCTATCCATCAGAAAAACATGTTTATTGTCCATACTTGCTGGGAAACAAAACCAGCCAATGAAATCACAAGAAGTGCCTATATTTGGTTTCTTTATGTGCCTATGTTTGTGCCTATGTTTGTGCCTATGTCTTCTAGATTACTGGTATCTGAACATGAGAAATTATTAAAGTAGTGCACAAAGTCAATAAAATGATCTCGCTAGAGTTGCCAATGTGCATAACAGGTTTTAGCTTTAAACACAGCCTTGTATTTATTTGTATAATCTCAAAATGGCATTAAGTGGGGGAAAATGCTTAAAGAGTTCTAAAAGATGTTCTTTGTTCTCAGCCATTACCATGTTAAGCCAATATAGAAAAGAAGAATCCCAACAAAAACCATAAAGCACAGCCACTACCCCACTCTCTTCAGAGAATGCCACAACCAGACAACCATAACTGCACCTGAGTTAGTCAGGCTTCTTTTTTATTCAGTTATTTCTCCACTAATACTGGAATTTTAGGGCAACAGAAACTTTTTCTGCAAATTCAGGTCATATTAGCTAACAGTTTCAGCTGAAATAACATGAAAAAACTTCAGAGATGTTGAAACAATTCATTCTGGCATCTCAAAAACAAAACATTCTGATTTTGTCACAAGGGGACTCCTTTCCCAAAACAGAGGAGGTAGTGCTGCCACCCCTGATATCCAAAAATTCAGTGATTAGGCCATGTTCTTCAATTGTGAAAGGTGTAGCTTCAAACATCTGCTTTTACTGGTTTGGTACAGGGACTTGAACCCAAACATCATGCTTCTCATGAGAGTAACCTAACTGCTGGGCTAGAAAATATTCTTAGGTAGGTTTCTCTTAGCCTCATTTATTGAAAGTGTCCCACTTTGCATAAAGTAGTTAAATATTCATTGAAACAGAGATTGTAAGCCAGGTGCTGGCCCCTTTTCGTCTGACTGCTGAAATTACCAGGAACTCAAGTCATTCACATGCTCCCTGTTTCTGTGGCCTACTTACTATTTAATGTACATTCCACTGATGGGAGAAAGGGGAGAAGGAGAAAATGCTTTCTTCTCTTAACTTCTGTATCTGCCTGGGGCACAGCCCAGGCCAGTGCAAAGATGGGTCAGTGAAATTTTGAGCCTTACCTTTGGAAGGGCAGTAGCATGGAAGGAAAGAAAGTATCACTATCCAACATGTGGAGCAGTTGAAAATGAAGTTGCTTAATGACAAGAAATAGTATTATTTAAAGGAGAAAGAAGTGAGACAGCTACATCTATTTGTATCTAGCGTTTATCCCTATTGGCACAATTAATAAAAGCTATGCATAAATCACACAAAGTTCATTAAATCCACTGGCTCAGGCTGCTGACTAATTGGTAAATACACACTTGATAAAAATGTAAAATGTATGCCAACTCCACATTTTAAAACTGGTTTCTAGTTAAAATGTCTCTGCTTCCCAGTTGCTTTTCCAACAGAACTTGATTTTCATGGTCACTGGTCTTAGGGAAACAATAATGCCCAGAACAGTGCCAAAAGATCTTAGACCCTACAACAGGAAAACAAAAAGAAGCTGTACTGAGTTCATGGAGACTAAGGAGTTACCTATCATGTGTCTAGGGTGACTTTGTAAGGTACCTGTGAATCCAAGGTCTGCTGATGGCAGCTAAACACATTTCTATGGACTCTCAGGCACTTCAGCTCAGGCACTTCAGCTCCATTATGAATGCAGCTTTTGGCACCTGCTTCTGCTGTTCTGCCTCAGCTAGTCCCATGTGAAAGTATGATCACTAAGTGAAACTTTGCTTGACTCAAACCTAGCAAATCCTGAAATTAGAAGTCCAGGAACTATGCAGGCCTGTGCAGACAGACAGTCTGACACTGTTAGGATTATACACAAAAAAATAACTCGAAAAAATCTGTAAAGTGTTACAGTGGCTGAGGTTGGAGCCATCTACCCCAACGCTTCTCTAAAGGTCACAGAGCACCAATTTCTGCTCCTTTGGACAGGGCACAGCCTCTGTACTTCCCAGCTCAGCACCCCCCCCCTTTTAGAGGCCATCTCCCAGATGGCCAGAGATTTTTCTAGATAGGGAGCTCAGCAAAATACTTTAATACTTCCAATGCCTTTAAACAAATCCGTGGAAAGCCTCATCTGAGGGGTCTCTTTTTGCCACCATCACTGATGGCTCCAATTGTTAAGGGCCTTCCTGACATCAAACAATCCCAGATGCAGAGGGGTCTTGGGAGCCAGCCCAGCGCTTTGTCTGGGCCTGACCTCAAGTTTTCTCTATTTACATTTTTTTCCAAAACATGATTTAGAACAGATGTCACTGGACACCAGAACACTTCTCCAGGGCTGGAGTAGAAAATCAGAGCAAAAGAGAGAGACACTGAGCAGCTTAATTACATTACAGGAGGATATTGATCCACACAGCAAGAAGAGGGCAGAACTTACCTGTCTCCAATTTTAGTTTAATTAAGACTCACATTCAAACATCAGTGATGTTTTCCCCCTATTAAGGCTCACACAAAACACTCTGCTTGATTGTTTGATTGATGCCTTCTAAGGGGAGTATTTTGGGCTAAGGATGGCTTAGGACCATGTTTGCTTGTATTCTGTATTTCTGCCATTGACTCTGACAGTGCCTGAATAACATATTCAAAGCACTTCCCTCAAACCACACTTAGAGAGTGCATGTTTGAAACCAAGTATGAAACAATATTGACAAACAGTGTTACAAAACTGATATAGCTTTAATAGTGGCTTAATGAAAGAAATGGGACTATGAAACTTACTCCCTTCTTCTCTAGACAATGTGTGGCAAAATAAGCTGTCCACAATGGAAGGAAAAAGCTCAAAAAGAAACATTTGGAAGCAATACAATCACATATGGTCCCATATGTTGAATCTATAATGCTTCCTAATTCCTTCAGGGTAACATTCACCCTTCTCCTGAAGCAATTCCAAGTAACTGGGATTTGCTGGAGAGGACTGAAGTAAGGAATAAAATCTGCCCTCCATACACAGACAGAAGTCATGATCATGAAGCAGCTTCTCTGCTTCGTAACCTGAAGAAGTTTCAGGATGCTCCTTTGAGCTGGCAGTCTGGAAACTGGCAGCATGCAGCATCTGGGAAGCACTCCTTCCAGTACCAGACAAGTACCAGACACCATCTACAATAACTGCTGCACATAGCAGGACAGCACCTGAACCTCAGGGGGCCTTCAAAACTTTGACATTAAAAAACCCATTTATGCTCAGAGAGTTGAGAAAAGACTCACCCTATGGCTTGCACATGTTGACTTCCACAAATGGTCAGTAATACTCATATCACACACATGGCTAGCAGCTAATTGTCACACACTTCTGGAAGCTAGTTTTTTCAAAGGGAAAATTCTGATGTGCCCGTACTGAGTGTCCTGGCTTTAGAAAATGTGTAAAAAAAGCTGATAAAATGATAGTGAGTGCTGCAAAGAGATCTGGCTGAGTATGGACAAGATGGTTGTGTAAAGCATTGATTTGAATGAGTTTTTGTTCTTGAGTTTCATTCAAACTGACTCAGAGATTCTGCTTTGGTACCCTGGCTGACTCAGCTCAACACAACTGTCCCAGTGACACTGCTCTACAGCTAGTACTGGAGCCTAGCACAAACGTCTCTAAACATGAGATCTAAACACAACCCAGGCTTTCAGAAGGAATTAGTACTACCCAGAGATGCCTCTTCAGACAGAGTGTATTGGGAGATTGACTTTTTCTTGTAACCAGACTGGAAACCCTAACTGTAAAGGAAGACAGGGACCATCCTAAGGAAGCAGGGTGTGCTCTAGGGTGAGCATTTTCTCAGTCCAGATCCACTCATTTGGATTCAGCTCTAAGCAGAGTCCACCTGAATGCTTTTTAATTTTTCTCCTGGAAGACAGTTATAAAATTGTCATAAACTTGGAGATGGGTATGATGAGAATGAGGGCTTCACATCTCCAGTTCCTCCACTACAAGCTCAGAGATCCTTTAAGCCCATAGGCAGAGATTAAGAAGCACTTGATTTTGCTTCTCCAGCTGGAGGACAGGGACAAAGGTTATTCAGACAAAAAGTGCAAGACTAGGAAGGATGCAAAGCTAGTATTTAGGCCCAGAACCACAATAAACTCCCAGAGTGAACTTCTCCCTGGTAAGTTTCTAGAAGGCACTAAGCTACCCCTAATGCAGATTCAAGTTGTGTTTTATTATCTGATAGGTACAGAGCCAACAGTCAATAGAACCATAGAAAGTTCAGAGTTGGAAGGGACCTCGAAAGAGGTCAGAGCAGAGTCACCTACAGCAGGTCACACAGGAATGAATCCAGGTGGGCTTTGAATGTCTCCAGGGAAGGAGCCTCCACAACCTCCCTGTGCAGCCTGTTCCAGCGCTCTGTCACCCCCCAGTGAAAAATATTTATAAATTATGTATAATATTTATACAGAACTGCCTGTGTTCAAGTTTATAACTGTTCCTCCTTGTCCTAAACATATCCACAGAGATACTATACTCAATAAGCCACAGCAATGAAAAGGCTTCCTTCTTTGGGAAATCATTCTGCCCTGAAGGAGAAAACAGGATTATCCCTCTCCCAATCACCACCACTTGCTCTCCTCCACCCCTGAGAGGTCAATGAAGGCTTTTCTACTGCTACTAGAAACCATTTCAAAAGCTAAACCAAGACAGGGCTGATGAAGGAATGGTATGGGGAGGGAAGGAATTATATGTAACTCCTGTATATTTGTCTCCCAAACTATTTGTGTCTCTGATTCTTGCCTCTGTGGGTCAAAATGCTTACCAAAAGACACTATCTCTGTTTATCTGGTGTCTATGACACTTCTATCTGAATGTGAACCAGCATCAGCAATGTGTCAGCCTGTGCTGGTGATAAGAGCGATGCCTGCCAGTCTTCCTCTACTATAATGCTTACACTTCTTTTCTGATCTAGAAAAAATATGTGACCTCAACACATGCTGCACTAGACCATCACCAATACTTGGAAAAGTCATCTCTCTTCTCATGTAATATTTGGAAATACTTAAAGAGTCTGAGGAAAATATTTTCATGGAATGTTTGATGTAAAAAATGCTCCAAGGCAGATAGATTTTTTCTGTTGACATTTCAAAATTGCTTCAAGACTATATGAAGGATCTGATGAAATACTTCTATGTTTTAATTTACCAGATGGAAAATGAAACTCTATTTAATATTTAAAAGGCTTTTTTACAAAATACACAGAACTATTAACAACACTACCTGGGATATTCTGCAGGAAAGGGAACAGAAACAAACATGCCTGGAATACAAGGCCCTGAAGCTACTCAGCAGTCCACAAAACAACTTTGGTGAGCATAACCACATCCTTCCTTCACAGGGAGGCCCTTTCCCACAAAATGCACAAAGCCAGCACACTCTTGCCAGACATTTAAAATGACAATTGGGGAGAAAAAAAATCAACTTACCCAGGACAAAGCTTTTATCTAGCTTCTTCTAGATGGATTTGGGCTGGTATTAGTGTGAAATCATCCTCAGACTGACTGTAAAGAAGGGCACAGTGTACAATTACTGCATCTACCTATTATTTCCTGGAAGAGGACAAGCAGCAGATGGGTCTAGTTTCACCATTATCTAGCTGATGGGCTAAACTGGCTTTACATACATGCAGCTGGGAATATTTTATAGCACTCTTCTTCATGTTCTTTCTCTAGTGACTGTATTTTTCCTGTAACATTGAGAGGGCAACTTCTGGATAACTTTCATCCATGTATGTGTGGAGCAACTGGTACCTGTTTGATGCATGCTGCATTCTACAATGGAACAGCACTTTAAAAGTCAATGAAAGATTGCAGAGGAACTGTGATTCATTGGTCCACTGGCAGAACAACTTTGTCCTGACCACTCTGATCTGGCAGAAGGGAATGAAGGAGCAACAGTGGAGGTTTATTCCATCTTCAGAGTGCTTTACTGTCTGCTGTGGTAGAATTAATACCACTTGAAGCTCAAAGATGGTCCACTGGTCAGAGCCTGTGTTCTCAATATGTGGAGGGCAAGATTTGCTGTACAGTGATGTCTACTTGCTGTAGTTACTATAGAAACACAGAAGAACCACAGACCTAAAGGAGAGAATTATAGTTTGAGTAGTGCACACAACTGAGCAAGACACAATATTTCAGACTTTCCTCCCCACTGTGGCAGACTCAGGTGTGTCACAGCTTTGGTGCATACCTACCCTTCAAGGCACAAATGAAGAAAAAACATTCTTTCTGTTATTCTCAGGTCTTTTGCAGCCTGCCACAGCAAATGATGCAGCTTACACTCTGTTCTGGACATGTTCTTCACCCACTGTTGAAATCTGTGTCTGATCTCAAAAATCCACTAGAGTTACCATTAATCAACCTCTTTTAGGATCTAGCACTGTCTCAAGCTTGTCTGCTTATATGTGTATATCAGCTTCTTGGAAATGAAAATGAAAGGGAATTCCCATCTATAATGCCAGAAGTAAAGTGGGTGGTTTCCCAGTTTCAGAAAGGGAGAAAGGGACACTGCAGTGATACTGCAAAGCACTACGAAACCAGAATTTGGCTTAGCATATGAACCCAGTCTCGCAGTTAGAATCTGTGGTTTGAAAACTTTTAATTCTTCATTTCTTTAAGAATCAGATCTTAACTTAGCAATGACTTCTTTTTCATCTGCATGCAAGATTTTAAAAATAGGCCTGGTGTTTCCTTTAATTAGTATTTGATATAGTATTAATATTCCTATTTATCTTCTACATGCCATATGGATTAAATTCTCATTACTTTTGATCTTAATACTTTTAAAATATGTAAATCAGCAGACAGACACTCTCTTTAAAGCAGTGTTTGCACACCATATCTATTATTGCCTTGGGCAACAGGAAAATATCTACATTACTATAATTCCAGAATTGTGAGGAAATCTTGAAAAATCAGATATTAAACGTATCAATCTAGACAAATTATATAATGACCAAGTAAACTGCAGTTCTTTAGATACAGCTGTACCTATAAATGGCATTAAGAGTAGCCAAAGACCATTACAGAACATGTAGTTAAAAGGGATCAACTTAGTCAATTTCTGAAAGGAGTAGAATGTTTTCACAAGGCCAAGCTAATTCCAGATGCAATGCCTTAGAAGAATACTACGTGTTCTTGAAGAACTTACCTTTAATCTTAGACATTAAAAATAAAATGATTTGTTTTCAAGTTTACAGAATCTATTGTTATCTTAATTAACCTCTTATTTTTTCAACACTACGGGACACCACTCACTGACATATTTGCACGAACGCTTGTTTCATTTTATCTGAATACTGTGGTTCAGCAGAGAAGAGAAGCTTATGGGACTCATCAATACAAAGCACAGGCAAAGAGAATACATGGGACTGATCTCTGTTCACACTGTAAGGCGTCTCTCATGACATTGGAAGCATTTGGATTTAGTATTGAAGTAAGATGGTTCATGAATTTGTTAGTCTCAAAACAAAAGCCTGTTAAATCATTTTACATTTGATCCTCCTGTGAGGTATAATATCATATTTGTGGCTAGGCCTGTTAAATCTCTCTGCCTACATTTTACTGCTTGGAGTTTTTAGAAAAAATTAAGAAAACTGAGCTGTGAAAACCAGGGCTGACTCCTGCCATGCTCTGACTGGGAGGTGGAGGAAGGGTACTGCACAGCTGCAGCCACACTGCACACCCCAGAGCACCTGTGTGGCACCTCCATGGGGTATTCACTCCCTACCTTTTAGCTCTGGATTTCTGAGAAATACTACACAAAACTAATGTTCTGATTAAAAAAAATAAAGTAAAATTGCTCCTCATTATTGAAAAGGCATTTTGAGTAAAACTGGGCATTGATGATCCATTTAGTCCCCCTTATTTTTATTTTTTTCTTATCCAAATCCCTCTGAGTCTGTGGGACCTTCCCCACTCTCTTGACTAAGCTCTGAGTACAGGCCAGCAGCCTGACAGTATGATGTATTTCTAGCATATTTTATTTTATTTTATTTTATTTTATTTTATTTTATTTTATTTTATTTTATTTTATTTTATTTTAAGCACTTGGTTGGCCTGGGAACCAACAGGACATCAGGACAACAACAGTACTGGTGATTATTCCAAGATCACCTGAGAGAAAAGAGCACTCCTCCTTAAATTTATCATGAGGTGATGTTTGGCAGAGCTCATGCCAAATGAGAACCTGAGTCTGTGAGCTCTTTCATCCTATGGTACAATGGTCATGTATAGACCATGACTTCCCTGGGGGCATACCAAGAAAAACATCCACAGCTTGCTTCCCAAGAAGGTGATGTTTCATAAGAAACAGAAATTTGGCCCTTGCTCTGAACAACAGTTTAAGGCCTAGTCTACACCAGGAAATGCTACAAATGCCTCTATTTCTTACCATCATTTGGGTTGATAAAAGTCCTCAGCTAGAAATATTGCTATTAGTTTGACCATAATAATTCATTCCATCTGGCAAACTGCTTTAAGAAATGCTTTACTGTGATGAGAAGCCTGTCCAGCAAGGAGGTCTGCTGGTGTATGTCTGCAGTAAAATTACATTTTCAAATTCTTCCATCTGTAGATACATCCTATCTGGCCAGTTCTGTGCATGGTAGTTTCTCCAATAAGGGAACAGCTACCTCTGCTGAATTAAAGCAGCCTTTTTTTTTTTTTTTTTTTTTTTTTTTGCATCTAAAATAAATAGGGGAGAGAATACCTTAGAAGAAATGTAAATGTCCCCTTTAAGTGTCTTAATGACACTGTAGGGGACAATGCGACATTTAGTTATTGCAGCTTAAACACTTTATATTTTAAAACATCACAATTACTACTCATCACTGTTTCACAACACAGATAATCTATATACATAATATAAATTATCTAAAAGCATATCAAATAGGAAAGTCTGTTCACAGACATGAAAGTTGCCTACGCTGTTCAACCCAATTTACTTTTCAAATTGTACTATAAACTTATGATTCTAAACAGTCAGTTTGAATCCACATGTCCATCATTTTTCACATTGAATGGTTTTATTTAGGCAATGACTCTTATGGACTTAAACAAGATGTGTAGATAACCAGTGCTACATCCTGAAGAATTTGTCCCTTCATCATCAACCTCTGTCTTTGACTGCTGCATATATTATATGCAGAAGGAGATGTTGCATGCAAGCCTGTGAAACTACGTTAATAAATCAAGGATCTCCTGGCTACTGAACTCACAGCTCTGTTCTCTAGTTAGTTCACAAGTATTTCATATCAAAGGGATGCAAATGTGAAGGTTTAGAAGCAAAGAAGTAGCTTTCAAATTTGAGACTAAATAAAGAGCCTGACAAGCAATACTATTAATAATCTACATCACTTTTACCCAGTCTCCCTGAAACTTAAGCATAATACTCTGCAGTGGGACTCCACTTTCACCTCTCCTTCAGGTAGGAGACTCTCTTCAATGATGCAGCACCTACAGAAACTGTATCAGAGTATTTTATGAAAGCAACACCATCAAAATAAATCCAAGTAGCTAGTTCAGGCACAACTTTGCCTCTCCTTCCATTTTTTTCATCACTAGGATGTAGAAGTCTCCTGTTTCCTTCCCTGCAATCCCATGACACATGGCACATTCACATGAAGATCATCTCGGACTATCCCACTGGAAACAGCTTTGTAAGCCCCTTTGCTAGCTGAAGTGCCAGCTAAACTCTCCAGTTTTTGTGTAATGGTGGAGTCACACTCAACAGCTGAGTGGGCCTGAATTTATCCCAGACTCCCACAGCCGGTCAGTTCTCTCAGCAGACAAGGGCTGAAGCCAACCACTTCCCCATCTCCTCCATGCCATTATACACACACACTGAAGCAGACAGCGGGTATCGTGGTCAAATATACAGTACTTTCATGGGCTTTATAAGAGAAAGTAGAATTTTGAAAAGCTCTCACCCTTCTGACTCCGCAACTTAGGCCACGCGTTCACATGGGAATAAGGCACAACCAGGATATCAAATTAATGAAGTCTATTGTCTTCAAACAGCTGAACTGTTTTAGATTAATGATGACTTCTATTCCTGTGTCCTAGTAAAAAGGGGGCCTCGTTTCAGTTCTAGATCACTCCTGGCAAATCAGCTGGGAACATGCAGAACACAATGTACACCAGATTCCAGCACACTGCTGCCTGTCTGCTCTGAGCCATGTCACCAGCGTACATGAAAACAGGCACAGGCCCATCCCACCAAAACTTGTTTTGCTCAGTTTGTTTTTGTTTCAAAAGGTCCTTCAGGGGAAAGAATCTGGTCAAAAATCCAGCCACAATTAAAATTGTTTATATAAAACACACTTGGGGCTTCAATCTGTGGGAGCAATATTTTTAAACGTTTTGTTTTTTGTTTCTGATTTGTTGTTCTGATGTTGGTATGAATAAAGCCAGACAAAAACCCAACCATTAGTGTAACAAATGTAATCCAGATACAATGGGCTAGATTTACAGACCAGCCATGCTTATTCATGGTGTAGCATGAAGATGCATGAGCAAGTTCATCATAACTGGCCAGATTTACAGTTTCCCTGGGGCCCTGTTCCTCTTCAGAGAACACCCCTAGTACAGAAGGCCCATTTGCTGCACGCAGAGCCAGCTCTGTGTCTTTGTTCCTACTTGTCCCAGAGTAGGAATCATTCTAAGGCAGGGCAGCACAAACCTGAACAAAAGCCACCAAGATAAAAGGCTGCAGTCTGCATGAATAAAACCCTCTCTCTTCTCCTGTCTCCTCTCCTTTTTCTCAATAACAGTTTCTGTTATTGTTGCTAAAGTGGAGAAACCTCTACAGATACGGGGACATCTTCCTTTGCTACACCTTTTCAGAGGTTAAGAGAAGCATTTGCCCTGAACCAACCCAGTACCTGCAACCTTCTAGTTATCTAGCAAAGGAAATGGTAGACACAATCCCTTTTACAGTTAGACTCAGCTTTCCTGATGAGATAATTTCCAGAGGAACTCAGCTACCTTTTGAGCATCAAAGTTAGCATCCAGGTTTCCAAGGAAAAATTTGAACACTCACCAGGAAGTGACAGTCACTTGGGGACTTACTGAATCCTTTGAAACTGTAGTTCTATTTCTCCACCCAAAAATTACTTTTGGAAACTCTTATTAAACTGACCCAAAGTTCTATTGAAAATGCATCCTGTAATGTTTGTTTAATACTTTGCTGGCACTAATGTTCCTTCAGTACATTCAAATTTACATATCTTTACCTTTCAGTAAAAATTCATTATTTCTATGTTAGAGAACCCCTCAGCTTTCTTTGGCTCAGTTTTATCATTCTCTGTTGAGTTTGGGTTTTACTGACTACACTAAATGGAATTGTAAATCCAAAGGCAGACAGTGATGTTTTTATTGCTGAGAATTCTTACCTAGATAATTTATTTGACAGTATTGAGGGAGCATGCATGTCACTTCCCACTTCATTTCATTTCATTTCATTTCATTTCATTTCATTTCATTTCATTATTTCATTTCTTAACAGAGCATAAGCAAGAACATGAAAATACGGTTTCTTACAAAGTCTTCTTGTGTTGTTTCTTCACTAGCTACAGGATCTAACCAGAGACTAGTTTTCTAGTCTCATTTCTCATTCAGCAGCAAAGGATAAAAGATCTAGATAATGTGCTGATGAAGGCTGACCTTAAATTGTCTGCCAACTAAAAAAATAAATCTGGCCCTGATTCTCAGAAATAGCTGTCAATTCATCTGAAAGCTGTTCTTTTTAAAGAATCACATCTTGTTCTGGTTCAGATGGTCCTACATAGCCATAGAATTTCAAGAAGAGATAACTAGCCACCACAAGAAGCTCTAGAAGAGCATGAACTTGAGTTAGAACTCTTGCCAAAATTCCAGTGTATTTGGAAAGGTAGATAAGATGCAGAAAGAATTCATAGGTTAATGAATTCAGGCCTGATGCTAAACATCCCTAAATTTAAAAAATGTAAGCTCTTGCTTAGGTCCAACATTGAATAAGGAGCTGGATGCAAACAGAGCAACAAAAACTAACCTTAACAAATAAAACTGAGAAATATTTCAATCCTTTCTGCAAAGGCAAGAACTGCCTAAAAGCTAACCCTGACTCATCAAACTTTTCAGTTTATACCCTCATATATCCGCAATTAAATTTTGGCACTGTTTAACTTAGCGTGAATTAGTAGTTTAGGAATAATTTATTTAGCCCCTGTTGAGATCATCAACAATTTCACAAATGTAACATCTGAAAGGTAGAGGGAATTACAGTTGTATGGCTGAACTGGACAGGGCAGTAAAGTACAGAATGTAAGACTGGAAGCACCAGAAGTTCAGTGGGCATAATCACAATTTCTTCAGTCAACTTCTGGAATGTTGCCTGTTCTTTATCTTCAAATATTTTGGACCAATTTTGGTCTTTTCAGAGACACACATTTGCTAAAAATAGTGAAAAGCAATGTTGCAAATAATGATGTCAAATGTTGGAAACAATGGATAGATATGGGCTCTACTGCAAAGGAATTAGTTCAGTAAGGATTACTTACCCTTCAAAAAGATTTAGCCTTTCAAAACAGAACAAGAAGCATATCTCTCCTACAGCAAAGTGATGTACTCCTTTCAAGTGCTCTAATGCTAGAATTAAACTTCTCCCTGAGAAACTTCAGAAACTTCAGTAACTAGATATGAGACAATCAATGCTCCAGAAAGCAGCAGTGTATTTCACTGCTAAGGCTATAAAATGTTCTGTCATTATTGAATCTTTTTTTTTTTTTCCTCCCCATCAGTTTTTCATTTCATCTACTTTTTTCTCCTATTTTGATCCTGCTTCTTTGCATGGATTTTCTTCTTTGATGGCATATTCTTTCTTCACTTTTGGCTTGTTTTTTTACTGTCATCTGTCCATGTCTCTGCCTCTTCTTCCCTATACGTGAAGCTCTGAATGGTTTAATCCATCATGCACAGCATCCTCTACCCTACTGATGCAATCCCTTCTCCAAGAAATGGTTAGGTTGGTTCTTCTTTTCCTTTTTTTCCCTCACATGCTTTTTTTTTTTTTTCTCTTTCTTTTTGGAAACAAGTTAGAAGTAAGCTGAAGTAGTCAACTAACCATCCTTGCAAGTCACACCACAAACCACTAAGTTCTGAAACAAGTTCCAGAACTTGTTTCCAGAACAGACAGCTACTGTTTTTCTGACTGTGCATGTTCACTTGGTGGCTGAGAGGTAGAACTTTTGTGAATTAACAGTGATTCTCTTCAGTGCATGTCATTATTAGCTTGTGCTATGTGGTGCTACCATGCAGACAATCTTTGAACTAAAAAGTTTAAGGCTGCAAGTTGCTTATGATGATGAAATGTGGTAACAAAAATCTTGCATCCTTTGCAATGCCTTCAAATGTCCCTGCTGATGGCTCTCTGTGATGCCTGTGTTATTCCCTGGGAAAGTTTTAAAATAGGATACAGTTTGTGAATGAAAATATCTAATCTACTCGTGTAAAATTTCATTTTTTGAAAGCAGTCAAGCCCCTTTGGATATGAAGCTGAGGATTTACCGATCCTGGGGCCTAAATCAACGACCAAAAGGCACAAAGCATGAACCATGGTACAGCCAATAGAAAGCTGATACATACTTAGACTCAACCTAAGAGCTGTTCTGAATACACAAGGGTAGACCCTTATGAGGAGATTAAGAGCACAACTACTTTCAGTTTATCAGTCTCTTATGAAAGAAAAATTAATTGGGAGCACAATGACAACAACAGATGAAAGAAATTGATAACACTTCATAAGTCTGATGAGCAAAACATGAGGGGTGAGCCCAAACTGGACACCTGTGTCCTTTTGGGACATCAGTTGATGCAAATCTGAACTTCATATATATTCACCTGTCTCTGAAAACAAATCAATAGCTCAAAGACTTTTGTTACACAAATATCTCTTTTACCTATTTTTACCTACAGCTGCTAGTTGTTTTTAGATTTTAAAACTACAGCTATTTCTGCTGCTACTAAAATTAGCTCACAGTGTCTTTGCAGAGCTGCAGCAAACTTTTTTTTTTTTTTTTTTTTTTTTTGCAAACAAGCTTAATGTTATTCATTTGATAGTCATGCTCTTTATCGTAACTAAGGATATGCAGTAAAGAACAACATTTAAAGGAATGTGGAAAAAACAACTGCACCACTTTGCTGGAGGACATATTTGGTGTTTACTAAGCCCAGGACTACAAAAAGAGGCTGGAACAATGTTGGTTTTTTTTTCCTTATTCTGAATGTGACTTTTGTGCGCGTGCATGAGACAAACATAAGCACACTGGTGAGAGGGAGTCCAAGGAATAGCACTACACTCACAAAACCACAAAGAAACAAAGTTGAACTTCCTAGAATATAGAGCTAACAACCAGCTGCAGCTGAAGGTAAGGAAATGGTATAGCTCTCCAGCCAAAATACCAGGCAGTCACACATGTTCTCTGTATTTGATTTCTTACAAAATGTAAGAGAACCAGGCAGAGGAAAGACATGTTAAATATGACTGAGTCTTCCAGGGATACTCCTGCTGCTGTTCAGCTCGTTAGCTATCCTGGCGTTCTCCCCACTAGGCTCAGCCTGGCTGCTAGGGCAGACCAGCAAGGCAAACAAGAGGTGATACTTTATAAGCACATAGCTGTGTTTCCTGCCTTCTCCCACTGCTCATTGCTTGTGCTTCTGCCTAAAACACTGATTTGTACAAGGCAGGACAAACCTTAAAGGCAAAGACAAGTTTATTGTCTTCCAATAAGATAGAATTCATAACAGTGCTTTTTCATATACATTGTGTTAGAGCTAAGACACACTTGTTGCCTGCCTGAGCACACATGGGAAGCCAGCTTCTCCTCTCTATGGCAGCAATAGCCTTGGGACCAACAGCAAACTTGCTGTGATTCTGGTATTCTTTCCTTGTATTGGGGGGAAGGTGTTATATGAAGGGAATGTGGCAGAGTAGCATTATTTTTCTGATGTACCACCAAAGTCAGCCAATTCATAAGCACAACTGGCTCCCAATTATTCTCTCCATATATAAAGAAGATGCTCAAGAAAGGTTTTCCTTGCCTGGGGACAGAAATGAGCTGTGCAAAGCAGTAATTACTGCTACAAGCTTTATTTGCTATTACTGTATTCAACTTGACCATTATAATCAGCTGAGGTTATCTGTAAGAGAACTGATACGTAAAATATTTCCAGTGAGTAGAGAGAAGGAATGATGGAGAGCCAAAGAATACAATCAGTCATGAACAGAGCTAATGAATAACTGATGTAAGACAATTTCTTTCCAACCAGATACTTCACAGCAAGTTCATTATTTACTGAACAGAATACCTATTTATGAAACTGTATCTATGAGTAACTTCTAGTCTCTAGATCCCTACATACGTGGTTGTAAGTATTTTGTCCTGAATATCTATCTTTTATGTGTCGGAGAGAGTATTTTTTTTCCATTTAGACCGATCAGCAAGGCAAATTATTTATCATGGTCTGGGGTTCTTTTATGCTGTATATGATGCTTGGCAGTCAATCACAAGCCATTGGAATAATTAGGGAACTACAATACAGAATAAAATTTGAATACATGCAAAGTACATAAGATTCTTACATACAATTTTTTTCAGAAAGGAATTTGCTATGGTGTTTTCTGAGCTGCCCCACACCTCATGTACCATTCTGTCACATCACATTAATTATGTTACTGCTTTTACCACTGTGTTTTCCTTTCATATCTGTGAAGAACTGTAAAAATGCAAATTATTCAAGGAAAGATACAGTGTGGTCTAGGAAGAAAGACCTGAAATACAGCTATTACTTCTTACCTGTTGGGAATTCTGTACAGTGAATCCACACTTTTAAGCAGCAGCAAAGAACAAGAAATTATTTGGTAACATACAACTAGCCAATAAAATCATAGCTCTATTAAAGCTGACTCTCAGCTTTTTTCTTACAAAATAACCTGAAATAAAGATACTACCTAATTTTTTCTGATAGTGGTGAAAAGTTAAAAAAAATCTGAATTGCCTCTTTGTTTGCAAAACACAAAATAGAATTTATGAAAACATTTACTATAGTCATTTGTTATGAGAGAACTTTGTGTGCACCCACAAAGCTCTATACCTACTGTACTAATTCAAAGTAAGTTTACTTAGATAAATGGTGTGGGTTTTTTAGAAACAGAAGAGCAATTGTTTAAGAACCACATCAGTTGCCTGAGTAGATCAGTCATCTGAGATACGCTGTTGGGTCAGAGCACCAGTAGATGCAGTACTACAAAGATTAACTACAAAGCAAGAAATGCTAAAAAAAAGTACTCAGACAGACCTGTATGTCATAGACAGAAAATGAAGACAGAAAGAGTGGGCAAACTGCAGCTTGGATCAGTGGTAGACATTACATTTTAAGAGCAGAAACTGAACCCCTGTATGTCTGTATCATTAGACTTTATTAAATTCCTCATATTTCTTACTATTATTTTTCTGGATTTCCCATGAGAGAGATAAGCAGTCTCTTTTTATTGTAATGCAGCCATTATGAACAGAATTTCAGCTTGTGATATATAGAACATGTACTAAGCCATCTCTGGAGAACTTTATTGCAGTTTATCAGTGCAGTTTATTTCCATCTTATTTTATCTTCCACTGTTGATACTAATCAGTCATGGCTGCAGGTCAAATCTTCTTGCATTGGAAACAATCACAATAACCAATGCAGTAGTAAACCAGCCTATAATGCAATTCACTGCCTAAGGCTAAACATAGAGCTAACATGTGTTTAACAAATCAAAGCTTGTATTTATCACTTGTCACTGTTTGTGTCTTTGTCTGTTGGAGGGGAAAAAACAATTAAGAAGCTAAGCTGAGTAAAGAAAAACTTAAAAACAGCTCCATTTCTTTTCAGATTTGTTGGTCTGGCAAAATGCAGTCTGCAAATTGTACCATCAAAGTGTAACAGAATGTTTAACAGAAAGTGTCCATGGGTGAACCAGCTCAGAATACAAGAACCAGCAGTACCAGTTTCAACTGAAAACCTTCCATTAGGATGAGGGAAGTTCAGGTTTTCTGAATCCACATTGGAACCATACTGAAGAACTGAAATACTGAAACTAAGTTACTGCATTTGTCACCCTAATGGTTAGTGAAGCTAACAGGCTCCCATCAGCACAAACCCAGGCAGCAGAAACTCAGGCTTTCCTTAGGACAGGCAGGTGATGGTCCCCCCTGGGGTTGGGTCCCACCATGTGCAATGCAGAGACAGGTTTACTTACACCAGCAAAATCTATCTTCATAAATATACAGCCTCACAACTCTGGCAAGGTAATTATCATTTCTTGTAATGATAGAAGCAAAAATGATTGCATGGAGATGTAGCTTTATTTTCAGCTTATTCTCTCAAGAGACATCCTGAAGACATCTTCTCCTTCCTATGACTTCTACTTACACATTTGTAAGGCAAATTATTTGGAAACATGATTTCTGTTTCCTAAGCTCAAAGGTCAGCATTCATCCCAGTTGTGAAGAGATCAGTAATCTGGTGATACTCAGTCTTTCAAAGGAAAAAGGGAAAGAAGCTAGTTTTGAAGCTAGTTTTTCTCTTGTATATGCCCAGTGAGATTTTGCCTCAAAAGCCCTAGAAAACTACTGCAGCAGAGCCCTTTCCATGGGAATTCATATACAACTCCTGATGATATGAATTCATATCAGCAACTCCTCTGCCCAAGACTTTGAGTGGAACACAGCTAATAGTAATTCCTCTACTATGATAAGTGGCATGTAGTAGAAAAATACTGTGAGATCCCATTGGCTTTCCACATGGCTACTGCATCTTCAGTACAATCAGATGTAACACTACTACTCTGTAACACTAACTTGGCCTTTTCAGTTTTTCCTGTAACATTCAGACTGTCCCATGATCCTGCTATTTTACTTACACTTTATGTGCAAAACAACGACCAACTTTCTACAACCCAGTGTAAAGGCCTTTGAAGTGAAAAAGAGGGCTTTATTTCTGCATTAGCTACAGCTGTTGTAGGATCTTTGTGGAAATTTTCTGATCTATTTTCCCTCTGCCAGTCTACTACTGAGAGCAGGCAGCACGTGCTATCAGACAGCTGGACAACAGGATCTAAGTGACCAACCAGTCCTTTTGACTGATACACAAATATATCAACTCACATCAACCACTTCTTCCCTTTTGTGTTTTGTTCCCCATTAGCTGCACTAGAGCCTCACCTACTGAGACTTTAAGACAAATAAGCAGCCTATTGTTCCTTTTGTGCTTAGCTCCAGACACAGACTACTTCCTTCAGCAGATACCCACACTGACTCATAACTGGGTCATGGACCAGTGCAGAAACTTGTCTGTGCCAACTTCCCTGTTGGTCTCTGGGTTCCAGGTCCACAGTGCTATCCCCAGGCTGAAGGACTACCTCTGCCTGTAACATAGCTTCAAGAGAACTCAGAATCAACCTATAATATTGCAGAATAATGCTTCACTATGAAAAATAAAGGTTTTCACATTGTTTGGACCACCTCGTGGTATTTTCTTTGTGAATAAAAGCTTTTGGAGCCCTACATTATAAAACACGTATATATATTTATATGTGTTCATATTTCAAAAAATATTTGCTATATTGCTAAACATTGCTATTTCACTTGGTTTTCACAACAGGTCTAACAATATTGTCTTCTTAAAAGTATACTTCACACAGTAAGATTGAATACAGATTGAGCTGTGTGTGAAACCGTCTGAATTTGTGAATGCAAGCTGTGCTTTTAAAAGCATCCAAAGAAATTATTATTCCTCAGCAGGTTCACCCCCTTAACAGTTACAAACTGAAGTGTGACCTACATGATCACCTAAGTATCTTCATGCTTAACTAGGAAAGTCCTTATTTCTATATTTGCATGCTTATTCATTGACATGTTTCTTAAATAGTCCAGATCGATGTTGCATTTATCCTTTAAATTCTATTCTTCAATCACTTCCAGTTTTTTTAAAGTCTCTAAATTACTGGCTAATGGCTCCGAATCACATGCTTGCTAAGGGTGTAATTCAGCCAGTTTCTCTCTCTCTGTTTTAACTCAGACACAATGCCTCTGATTTCCAGGAGACTGGTTACAGGGTACCATGCAGTACCCAGTGATAGGAAGGATGACAGAGCCCTGACTCTCAAGAGGATTTGCTGCAATTGAAGACACTGCTCTTTGACAGGTTTATATTTTAACATGTAATAATTTAAGATAGTAATGCACACATCCCTTGCAGTTCCACATCATGGATTCAAAACACACGTGGACAGAGATGCATGCAGAGAGAATAACAGATTTCTCAGCCTGCTGTGTTTACATTCTACATTGGTTTTAGCACGGAAAACACGTTATGCCTGTGTACAAGAATAAATACATTGAATTTGCATTATTTCCTGTAACAGACAGGTCTCTCTATAAATACCTGTCTTCTTACCTTCACACTGTAATTTTTTTTTTAACTGACCTCTGTAAAGTTTAAACATGTACATTGTAGGATTAGGGCTCAAGTATTCAGATAAGTACATATAAATAAAAGGTGTCCCTTTAAATATATAAATAGAAATGTTGATGTGTGACACAAAATCATAAACAACTGATTTTCAGCTACAATCTGGAAATCAATTTTATATTTTGGCTCTAGTTATACATATCACATTACCAACCTGTTTCATCTTAAACTGTGGGAGGCGTTCTATTATCCAGTCCTAAAGTCTCTATTCATGGATTTGCAGGAATACAATGACTACAATAAAAATCAGTATTCTGCTAGCTAATGATTTCCTGGAATATTCAAAGGTAAACCAGTTAAAACTCAATAAGCATCATAATGTTTTACTTCAAGTTTTTAAACTGATACTGACCATGGCAAAAATAATGTATCAGAAAATAAAACAAAGAACATATTGCATAGATTGCAGAATTATTACAGACCTTCCTGCATTGCTGACTGAATCTTTGTGCATGTGAACAAAAAAGTTGCCTTTCATTCTGCCAAACATAAGAGATGTTACTACTGTTTTCTACTTCTGAGGCTAGAAGGCAAAGGAAAGCTGAAGCTCATGAAAGTTAGCTTGATTTTACTAAAACAGTATTTGGATTATTAGCCATGTTTGTAGTAGAAACTTTATTTTAAATATCTTTTTGCTTCTGCCTCTGTGTTGAGGTTAATTAAGAGCTTTTTTGTATTTCCAGGTTGAAAATGTGCAGAAGTTACCTCCTTTATGTTTCCTGCCTTCCAAGGGATTGTTAAAAGACCTCATTAATATATAAACCAAGTTACATGCTGACAACCTGTAATTTATAAATAGGAGAAGACACGTCTCTTTTACTTTACCATATTTCTTCTTACCTCCTTTTTTGTGGGATCTCAAGGGATTTGACAACGGATGGTCTGCAACTGATTGGGATTGGCTAATTGATTGTGAATCATTCATTTCGAGCGACTGTTTCAGAATAAACAGAGAAGCAGAAATTTCATCCAAATCCTTCTGGAATAAAGAATTCTGGTTTAGGCACACATGAAGTATTTTGATTCCCCTCTACCACAATAACTTATAGTTGTGATCTCACAGAAAGCAACCTCTTATTATTATATGACTGCGAAGTGTCGAATGCTAGATTTAAGTTATACAAGATTCTTGTGGCTTTCGACAACACCGACTTAGCACCCATGTCACAAATATTTGTTTACTTTTTCCATTTAACTTATTTATCCCCTTTCCTCATGTGGTTAAATTATAGCATGCACTGTATGCCGATTTCCTCTCATAGTTAATTTGTATCTTTAGAAAAAAGCTATAGGAAGGTATTAATCTGCTTAACATTTCTAAGTACATCATCCAAGGGATTTTGTTTTTTTAATCTTACATATGCTCAGCAGAGTTACTGGCAAAAACTGTACATTTTCTTCATTTCATCCTTTCAACATCAAATGGTAAGCAGCAAAAATTGGATCAGACTTCAAAGACTATGCTGTGCTCCAAGTCACAGAGCGACTCCTCCATTTCACATATTGAATTCGAGCAGGATATCAAAGTGCTACCAAAGAACCTCAGGTCCTTACTAAAAAAGAGGCTCTAACATCTGTAGAAAGTGAAGTGCACAGACAAATCACCTCAGGGAGCAGCTAGCATTTATTCTCAGCAGCAAATTTCCAGCCTTTTGATTCTCTTATTCACTGTACCTCCCTGTCTTTCTACAGAACTAAAGTTCTTAGCAAGCAGGCTTTTGTCTCAAAGACTTCAAAACATCACTAACGGTTTCATGTTCAGATGGCTACGCCAAGCAGCCATGAACACACTGCAGAACTGTGGACTCAGGAATTCGAAGGTATTATGTGATGTTATTTTAGAATATAAACTTACTAGTACCTTTTCCATGTGTTTGTCAAGAAAATCGGGCACCACAAGAGAACACTGGCTACTGGTTTTTTGCCTAAAAGCAAAGAAAAATAAAACAAGTAGTTTAAATATTGTAATTTCTTCATGGCAAAAAAAGGTTTACTGGCATATGCACTCTTTGTTGATTTTTCCTTCTCCCCCTCCCCCAAGTTCTAAATATGCACATACAATCAATTCAGAGAAAACACAGATCAGTCCCGTTTCCTCTTATAAGGAAATGCATGCTATTAAACACAGTAACAGGCTACAAGCAATGAATTTGTCATTAAAAAGTTGTGGATACATGCATATCTGTAAAATGAATTTATGAGAATTCTGTGAAATTAAAGCAATGTATTAAAATTAATTTTACAAGATTTGCACAAAACTGTTTTTCCAGGACTGTGAAAACCTGCTTACATAGAATTCAAACTTAAGACACTCAAAGCCTGACAGATGAGGAAGAATTGAAACACATGCCTTTTTCTTCTCCTAAAGCCATTCAGGCTAAGCAGACCCAGGAGTAACAGTTCTTACATTCTTGGTGTGTATCTGTTATTACCTTACCATCACATTATGTCACCATACCAATACTAAAGACCAATTCCTGTTTTCATTAATGCTAATTAAAAAAACATAAAAACCTTCTGCAGGCCCTGATCCTTGCTGGCAGGCCTCTGAAATCAAAGAATCTCTTCAATAGTAAAGCCCACCCAGACAGAAATTCTGCTCCAGAATCTTTAGTTACATAAAACAAACAAACAAAAAAAATGCTACCAGTTTCATTTGATGGATAAAAAACTGAAGTTCACAGAGATTATCTGACATGCTTAGGGTCTTAAACCTGGGATTAAAAGCAACTTTCTGACTGTCAAAACAGGCCTCAGCCACTGCATCACTAGTCACCAACCCCTTCACAATCTTTCTCAAAATTCAAGAAATGGTAGTTGTATTTCTACTTATAGACAAAAATATCTGAAATCTAAGCTACAATCATAGATTGTCGTTCAGACATATGTGTCACGATTTTTTTCATAGATGTGTAAAAGCTTCTCAAGATACTAAGTAGTTCTTTCAGTTTTACACTACAAATGAAGACATTTCAGCTCTTTCAGTCACAGTTCTAGGGGGATATAAGGAACAAAAACTGATTTACTGATTAAAAAATGCGACTTATGTTATCTCAAATGTAATTTCCATCTTTAAGCCAGCTTCATCAGTTATAAATTGCTCACATAGCAATAGAACTACATACCTGATTTTAATAAAAAGGCTACATGTGACTTCTACCTTTCAAAATGCTTCAAATTAAAATAACACTACTTTAGGACTTGAAATATTTTAGACTATTATGCACTGAATCTGATAGCTTTATGTTACTATTCATATTTACGCACCATCCATTTATACTACATTGAATATCAGAAAAAGACTTGTTCACAGAAAAAGTGGTTAAACATTGGAACAGGCTGCCCAGGGAGGTCATGGAGGTACCATCCCTGGAGGTGTTCAAAAGACACGTAGAAGAGGTGCTACAGTGAATGGTTTAGTGATTAAGGGCTGCAGGGAGGATGGTTGGACTTATGATCTTAGAGGTCTTTTCCAGCCTTGATGATTCTATGATTCTATATGTATGAGATATTACATTTATTTTGTGACATCCACAGAGGCTACTGAAGCCTTACTATTCCAAGCCTTAATTATAAACAGAGTTTAGGGTCTTAGGTTAATCAAGTGTGTCTGAATGTGTCACCCCAGCTCAAGACCACTGACTTCAGTTCTTTCAAACTGAGCCTGAGATGGCTTTGGAAACAAGATGAAGCATTCACAAACATTCAATTTCTATGTAATGTTGCAGTTTTGTGAGTAAAGCTTGCATCTGCTTGTCAGGTTTGGGGAATTTAAAGCCCCCCTTTTCTTTGACACTTCTGCCTTAAACTGTAGTTTGAATTTAAACTGGTGTTTTCCTTGGAGGAAGTTGAGAGATCCATTTTAAAAATGCATTCTCACATTGTACTGGCACACTCCTTGTTTAGGAACAAATAAATAATGCCTAGGACTGCATCTGACATCATATTTCTGCATGTACCATATTACCTGTAAAGTTCTTTATTACTCTTTCTCTTGTGCATATATTATTTAGATAACTTTATTCTGTGGGATTAGTTAGATAACTTGCCACTTTTCCATAAAATTACTGAAGCCTTTCTTGATGTGATTCATTCCTCCAGCATCCAATATTGCAGGAAATAAACCAAATATGGGCTAAAAATTATGAATAATTTGCAAGTATCATTGTGGTGGATGTCAAAATAAAAATCTGCTGTTGGATTAGCATGTTGTGAATGGCCTACAATTCCAAAGTGAACTGAATCATCATCATATTCAGATTTTGGGGTGGTTTAGATCTGGATATAAATCTGCAGCTTGAATTAATCTCTACATTCTATTAAAAAAATACCTATAATTTAGTATGGTTTTGCCAGAGCTAGAACATTGTCTAAATGATTCAAATATGAAGGTGAACTTCCTTCTGTAGAGCTAACAAAAATCAGCCTCTGGAAATTCTGAAACCATCAGACCCCAAGTATGCATCAGCAGCCCAGTGATGATGTGCACCTGATGTAGATATAGTGCAACCAGTACAATTAATTTGAAGTTGAGTTGTATTTAATGCAAGGTGTGCTATCCCTCCATGGAATATACTGCTGCTGATATAAGTATGTGCTTCATGGTTACTAGCTTTTACTCACAAGCTTTTCAATATTTTTTTCCCACTGTCCTGTTGAAAAAGGGGAGTGACAAAGTGGCTTGCTGAGCACCTGGTTGTCAGCCAGGTCAACACACCACAATATTAAACAGGCAGGGAACAGTTCTGAAAATACGGCACAAACTGTAGATGCTGAGAACCTTGAAATCAGTGCCTCAGCTATTCTGAAAATCTTGCTAGGATGCAACATGAAAGATGCAAAAGCAACAGGAGGGCACCTCAGCAGCAGTTAGTTCACATAAGCCAGTAGGGAAAGCTAACATTTCAAATGTGCCATCTGAGGATGATTTTGAGGTACAGGATAATTTCAGGTATCTTTGAAGAAAATGCTTGTCCTATGGTTTCCAAAAATGTTTCTTTTCCACATGTGCAGGAAAGAAGAATTTGCATCAGAGAGATGGGAAGGATGCAAGAGATGCACCTTCATATGCCTGTTTTCAGTCAGTCAATATGATCATTTGCTGATGAATGCTCAGCTACTGAGGTATTATATGCCCCATTCTTCACATATGGACTGTCTACTAATCACTCAGTTACCAAGAAGGATTGACAGAAAGAGCAACATCAACTCTTCAGGTCTGTCTGCACATCTGTATAGTGTATTGCCACACTAGCCTTAGCTTTGAAAGCAGTCAGACCATACCAGCATAAAACTAGTAGCACAGACTAATTTATGCTGGAGAAAAATAGCAAGTTTTGGAGCTATTCTGGCCACTTGTGTAAGTCATGGAATTTGGAATTTTGTCTTTTAAATGGTTTGGAATATGTCAGAAACACTCCGAGGAAGACTACAGCTCATTTTGCAGAAACAATGTATTCCTGAATAGAACAAATTTAAACCTTTCAGCATGGGTAGAAGAAAATTCCAAAGGAATGGGAGGGAGGAGGAAAAAAATCCACTATAACACTGAAAAAATCTGCACAGATTTCCATTTACACCTTTATAAGTCAGGAGTAACTATCTGAATTTATAAACTGTAATTAGATGTTCAAATAATAGTGGAATCAGGCCCGATGTGTTCCACTGCATGCCACAGGAATTGCAGACCTGATCACAAATACAAAAATGGAGCAATTAAAGCAAAGAAGAATATATTTTATTTTAAAAGCTTTTACTGTAGAAAGAAATGAAAATTCATATTAAAAAGATGACACATATAGGAAATTGTAATGGAGTCTTGACAGAAACTGAAATTATCCAAAGAGTCCAACCTTTCTTGGCAAAATCATTGTCTAGAGAAGATGGACCATCACCCTATCCAGCTGAATCTTAGAAGTGTCCAATGCTGCAAAATCCACCACTTCTCTGGGAGCTTAGATAAACTCTACAACAACTTTTATACTTCCTAAACTGATGTAACAACTGTAGCTGGCACTAAGAGGCTATAAAACTGACTGACTTGCAATGCCAAACCCACTGGCACAGAAGTCACTCTATTTATAAATCATAAAAAGAACCTTGGCAAATTATCTAAGCCATCATAATTTTCAGAGAAAAAACACCTATTTTTTCTAATTTTTTTTGTCGTAAGCTTATCTTAGCTCATTTTTAAAACCTACAGTGATGGAGATGCCAAAACTTCCCAAGGTAACCTACGCAGGGCTTAAGTCAGCTTACCATCATGGAGCTTTTCTTGATGTCTAATTTAACTCTCCTGTGTCCACTATTTCTTGTCTGCTTCTCAATGGAGAACAGTTTGCTCCCTTCCTTCTCACACCAGCCTTTCATGATTTGAGAGGAGATACCACATTTACCCTTAGCTTGCTATATCCCTTAGAGATCTCCCCTTATAATTTTTTATAGAGATGTTACCATGTTTGTTGCTTATTTTCTTAAAGTGTGGTATATACTAATATACTAAACTAACTGTGGTTTTCACAGAGATGAGAAAATGTGACACAAATGTGATGTAGCATGTATCCTCCTTGCTACTATTCAATGTAAGCTTTGGAGCAGGATGTCATTACTAACAGACATTAACTTTGTGGTTCATTCAAGTCCACCTACCTCTGTTTCTAATTCTAATCGTGTCATCTGAAGCCCTTGTAGCCATCACTTACCATTGGTCAAGCCATTAATGAGAAGAAATTGACCCATTTTTGGAACCTGACTTTCAGATGCACACATACAGAGAAACACTGATTGTTATTCTTTGTCTATAACTTTCCAAACACCTAAGTTGGTAAGCCTGCATAGTTTTGTTCAGGCTTTATTATCCAATCATGATTACCTGTCTCCTGAATTTCATGAGTTTTACTAAAATGAATGGTTTCTGAGAATCTACACTGACCAAAAAAAATCACAATTAATTCAACTGAAGAGGGTAAACTGCTGTTAATGTCTGATGTCTTCTAACATCCATCCTTAACACTCAGAGCTCCATAACGAAACAAAAGAGCAAGGGATGCTCACCAACACACAGTTATGACATAACTCATTTGTAACCAAGTCACTGTGTGGAAGTAATGCTTTCTGCTGTACTACATAGTATAAGGCCACTGAATACATACATATAAAGCCAATATATCATGCTGTTTAGCAGTCAGTGAGCTATGGTTCAGTGAGCTAAAGGAACAAAAGAACAATACAGAAAGTTTATTCCAGGATAAGTATCAGATCAGTATTATTTAACACAATTTTTGTTTGAGAGGGAAATGGAAAAGAAGATGCTGGAACATGCAGGTTACAGCTGCTTTGACAAGATTCTAAAAGGATTTAAACACATTTGAGGATGACAGCTCTGTCTGAACAAGAACATGAACAGTGTAGCATAGATTAAGGTCCTTAGTCAGTGAACTGTAGATTATCCTGCTAAGAACAAGAAAATTTATCAAAAATATATCCACTACAGATCTGTCAGTCTAGTAAGTTAAAAAAAAATCACAGGACATTTTAGAAAATCACTTCTTCCTTCTCCACAGATTATTCCTAATTAGCTCAAGAGATCCCTAATCCTAATTTGAAAATGTAGAGATGCCACAGAAAGATGAAGCATCTTTGATTTCATGGCTGATGTATGGGCTGGCCTCACACGGTCACAACTCCTCCCTTCTCTGCTGCCTCTTCAGCTCTCTGAAAAATGGTGAATCTGTTCCACAAGTTTTTAAAAAGGTCTCTGAAAGGTTTTCACTTCCCTTATGTGAATTAGTCTTGACCATGACTGGCTCTTAAAAATAATCCTGCCCTTTTAAAGGCTTTAATGAGCTAGTTTGAGACAGAGTTTGATTGTGACTGGGTTCCTTCACGTCATGCAGGCCTGCAGGTTACTCTCAGTGCTGATGATGTCAAGGCCTGGCAAGTGTCACATGGACAGCCTGGCTTTTGGGGGGCAAATTCAGACTTTGTGTCAGCCTCCCAGGTGTACAATTAATCCCATGAGCCTTTTTTGGAGTCACAGGCAACCTCACAGCTCTTTTTTCAATAAGACTAAGTCACTTCCCTGCTAACATTTACATTATTTTCCTATACTTGTATTCCCATCAGAGGTATCTGATAGTTCTTAATGCATCTTTAGCTACTTGTGACATCATCTTCATGCAGGAAAGATTTTTGCATTTCAGCAGTTAACACTGGTTTTCAAGCCAGGAATATAAAACCAGGAACTTTAACAAGCCGTGTTAAATGAACTAATCTGTGCATTTAATTAGCATCCTACATCATTCATTAGCTAGAGTTTGCTTATGTTCTGCACTCACTGACTGAAGAGTGTGAACTAGGTGTAGAGATTCAGCTACCTTGAAGGAAAACTGAGTGTTTTATATGTTTTATAACACTGTGACTTCTTTTTTAGAAGGTCTTGAAAAAGGAGCAGGTTGTCATACATTTAAATGCATAGTTATATTCCTGAGCCTACAACAAAACTATATGATTTTCCTTTCTGATCCTGAGTACCTTTAAGCCCATTTTTCATTTCAGAAAAGTAAAACTTAAAAAAGTAACAAAACAAAAAACAAAACAAAACAAAAAAAAAAACCCACAAAAAACCCAAAAAAACAAAACAAACAAACAAACAAACAAAAAAAAAAAAAAAAAAAAAAAAAAAAAAACACAAAAAAAAAAAAAAAAGAAAGGAAATTGAAATAGTATCTTAAGTATCTTATTATTCTATACTTCAGTTCTATGGTATGTAAAGCCAGGCTGTCTTCTCTAGGGATAGATTACCAGTTTCTGTGTTAAACATCTGCACTATTATTCAGCAGCCTTCCTGCTTCCTACAATTTTCCTGTATGACTGAGCAGTATATGCCTAAAACATAACAGCCCAGTAACAGCTACATGTTCAAGTGAGATTCAATTTATGGGAATTAAGTTACTAAATTTAGTCCTAAAATTCTTAACATCAACTGTGAAATGCTGAACATTTTCAAGTCTCACAGGAATCACTGAACCAGAGGCCATTGCTGAGAAATTTATAGGATTAGGCAAATTATTTGCAATATCTGTTGGGACTCAACTTGAGAACAGCCAGCAGTGGTGGCATTTAGCAACTCCAGGCAAAAGAAAGTATCTGTTTATTCATCTGTCTGATTGTGCATAGCAGTCAGGACTGGGTGCAAGACCTGAATAGTCAATATATTTTACAAGGACATCTTCAGGCCAGATATTTAAAGGCATTGGGACATTGATTTCAATGTAAGTTCAGTGCCTGAACATCTTTAAAGTCTGCCTGTATATTTGTGCTTCACAGAGCCCAAATTCATCTCAATAGTTACTGAACCATTAAATCTTCACGAGCCTGAAGGAATGTACAATTAGGCAAGCAGCATCTATTCCAGAAAAATACATTAGTTTGGAAAGCAAGAAGGAATTCCAGAAACAAAAAGGGCAAGAAAACCATTCCTGGCCAGCTACACATAAAACAGACAAAGGAAAAAGTTTCAAGATGCTGTGTGGTTCCAAACAGGTCCATGTCAAAGCTATAGTTCACTAAAAAAAAAAAAAAAAGTATAATTTGGGATGCCAGAGAAAACTGCTAATAGCTTATTAGCTCTTGCTTTAGACCATGAGATCATCAGTAGTTCTAAAGAGATCACAGATACACAACCCTTAAGTACTTAAGAAGCAGTGGTAGCTGCATGCAGATGAAGGGAATCATAAATTAGGAAACTCATTGCCCCATTGAGCAGTGAGGCAGCCCAAGGACAGAGCTACGACTGCAAATTGCAGAGGGCTCATTCTATTCCCTGAGAATAACTACCAAAACCCATTTATTTATTTAGCCCTTCTTCGATGGCCTGAAACAGCTTCTTGCTGAAAACATACTACTGCAAGGGACAGATTCTGGAGCACTGTTAACTTACACGAATTCAGGTGGTTACACCTGAATAAAATCCTATAGTAGTGCACCAGAGCATCTAGTAGACATTACTTGATCTAAATCAACCAAAGTTAGCATGAAAGTTGATATAACTCAATCAATGTTCTGAGCATACAGAGAGAAAGAAATGCCATTTTGGAGAAGTTAATGGTTGTTTTATAAAACAAACACGTTCTTAATGGATTAACAGCATCTAGTTACAGTTAAGCAAGTAACTTGCTCAGCAAACTCTTAAAAGGTGTAATAAAACATGCATTTATATGCTATATAGAAAGCATAAAAAATAACAGAAGTAAGAACTAGAAGAAGCACTGAGATGTCCTCATGCCCAAGCCACAGCAGGGCATGTCCACATGCCCAGCCACTCTTAGTCACTGAAATTTGCTAATCAAAGGGACTGATCCAGTAAATGCAGCCACCTTTCCCAGAACACTGCTGGAGAGATTGACTTTAGCAGACAACAGCTAAAGACTTAACAAATCCCTCTTGCCTCTCCTACTCAAGGAAGGGTCAGAGGGCCATGTCTGGAGTGACACATTTGATAAGGTTGGAGGGACTGGCTAACCTACAGGTACTCATCCTCAGAAAATGGCAAATTCTCTAAGAGCTGACTGAATCATGATGACACACCTGCTTCTTTCAGATCTAATGTGTGGAAAATTACTTCTGTTAGATAATAGACAGCAAAAGAATCAACTCACCCATGGTCTTCACAGCCAAAATCAGAAGTAGAGCAGCTGCTCACAAGTTGAGGATCCGCTACACAACCAGTGCTGTTTTTCAGTCTTGTGTAGTTTTTACGAACAATATATCCCCTAAAAGCTAAAAAAAAACCATCAAACAACCCAGCTATGAATCAGAGAAAAATTCTGCAGAGCATGAAACGCAGACTGGCACTTGGCTCTGGAGTGTAGAGCTGAATGCTCTCAACTTTTACTGAACCAGTAGACAGAAAGAACACTTAGCATTTCACAGGGGTGGCTCCAGTGTTTGCAATGTTTACAACAGCTGAAAATCATACAGTGCCTTACACTCTCAGTGTTATAGAGATCAGTTGGCACAGCCCAGGCAAGGAAAATAGGCTGAGAAGATGTCTAAGCTAAACCCAGCTTAGAATGTATTAAAATACAGAGAAGAAAATTTCTTTAATCACAGCTCCCATGATTTGAGCTAGTCAGGGTCTTCCAGTATTAGAAGTTTACCTGCTTTAATTGTGGGGCAGGGAGGTGGGGAGCCAAGGGTAGATATATTCCATTAAAACCACAAAAACGAATAATGTATAACCTGTTTCTCAATTCACTGTAACCATAATACTACATTTAAAATACCTCTCATACAACTAATCAGGAAAAAACATCTAAATAGATTGAAATTTATATAATTCATTAAAAAAACAGCAGAACAAAACTATCACTAGAAATACTAAATGAGGTAGCAAGCACACAGTGAAATTAAATCGCAATGAATAACATTCTGAAGATATCCAAGCCCCTTATTCCCATGGCCTGCCTCTAGATTTGAGTACCTAAATAACTTAATTACGTCTACAATTTTATCTGATATAAATTTGCTTCAATTCTTGCCACCCATGAGCAGTTAGTAATGAAGCTTCAGCATAAACCACAAATTGTGATACATACTGCACTTAAGATGAAAGACTAAAAGGTTACTTCAGAGTACACTTTAAACCTACAATTTCTTAAATTTTATTTCTTGTAGGTTTTATTCAGGCATTACATATTGATAAAATGGGAAAAAAAGATCTGAATAACTAGGAAAGTAAGTACAGTGTTTTGCAATTGTGTTTATTAGTCTAGCCAGACTGTAACTTAAATGGCGAGAAAATACATAAAAGAAAACTGGAGTTAAGATCAGGAAATATGATTTTGAGGGAAAAATTTCCTGTCCAGGAAAAGATTTTAAGCACACTAAACACATGCAACAGCAGTCAATCTGGAGACTTATTACCCGAAGGAGAAGAACCCTCTCATTGGGATTCCTAGAGTCCAGGGTTAAATTTACAGTAGTATGTAGGATAGGGACAGGAATGGAGTCTAGGGAAAGTTTACACAGGATCAGGATCAACATAACATGGTACCTTACGAAGGGAAATCAAGAGGTAGAATGAATATAGAATTAATAGAGTACAGAGAAGTTGATCAGAAAATTAACAAGTTTTCTCTGTATCTCATACATCTGATTTTATGAAAACACTAGAAACAGCCATTGCCTACACAACAGAGAATAAAAACCCTGTAGAATTTGCAGTCCCTCAATTTTTACCAAATTATGAGATGTCTGATTGACTTCCCTTTTCTTCATTGAACTACTCTTATAAATCTAGCCATTTCTGGAAGATTTTTTTGTGTAATGAAAGGATGGTGTAGGAAACGAAACAGAGCTACCTTGATTGCATCCCCTCTTTCCCTTAGGAAAGGGCTGCAACTAATACCTTCTTTTCTATTTTTATTTCTTTATAGCATTAATGTTCTTCTTTTCAGACACCTGCTTCCACAAAAATACACAGTGTTGCACTTATTTGTGCAATATAGGAAAATTAAAACCATCTGAACAGCTCAAGCTGTAGTATGCAACACAACACAACAACCTAAGCATTTCAGTGCTACTGAGGTTTTCAGAGTATGAAACAGCAAGAATTGCCTTTTAATGAGAGGTTAATAAAATAAATAACCATTCAGTTTACAGAAGGCATGACAGAAGTTGGGCCTGCTGAGGTGTTGTACCAAATACAGAGCTCAGGTATCGTGAGGCTGAGGAACTTTCTGCCCTTAATAATCAGAGTGAAGGAGTCTGCTTCTCTGGCAGAGATGAGGCAAGTGTTCACTTGCCCCATGCAATCAGGCTTCCAATCCTTAACTATCCCCTACTGACCAAACAAGGAGCCCACTCTGATACTGGCAGCAGGGACAGCTGGCCAGCAGCCACCTCTCTGCAGCTGAAACACGCTGAGTAGCAGCCAGCCGAGGGACTACCATCAAGATAAGGCAGCACTGAAACAAATGAACTAATAAGAAAAACTTCAGTTTTATTCTTAATAATTTCTCACCTTTTAGCAGTTCATAGTATCTGTGTGTGCATCCATAAAATCAACCTTGATATATACTGTGATTTTATTTTTTTGAAATTCTTTTTTACCAGAAACTCTTACTAATGTCAGTATAACCATTTCAGTCTTTCCTTCTTTTGCTATGTATAACCTGCTATATCTGATTTAATAAACATAATTTACCCTATTTTTTGCTTCCACACAGATTTTCAAAACCAATTCCTCTTCAACTTCTGCAAGCTGGTTTCTAACATTCTTCTAGAACACTTTGAATCTGACAGGTAAACGACTATTTTTCCTACTTTGCCTTTTACTCATGGGATAACTGAAGTAGCAGGATAAACAACCTTGTCTCTCTCTAAAAACCTTCATGAAGCATTAGTAGGACTGCATCTTTTCAGCATTTATTAACTGGTTCTATAATGTTTCAAAAGAAATGCATATGCAGAGAATTCTACTGGGGGAGTCTGAGAGGCTGGGAAGCTGCTCCATCACAGCAATTTGCATTACTGACTGGTGCTGGTTTTGACACTAAGCACTTGGCTCAAAGAGTGTGAAATTAGCAGACTCATGTTGCTACTGCTCCATGAACAATCACTGCATCATTGAAGAAGAATGATTACCAGCTGTCACCTCATTTTCACCTTATCCAGTCTATATTCCAAACTTTAGAGCAACAGTATCTTTAATTCTGATCTTTACAAAAACAACAGGATCTTAAAAGCATCATAGGAACTGGACTTAATTTTAGCTCTTCTGCTAGTAAATTGGTGTTAAGTCCTTGATGTGCCACAATTTAGGACATGAATTTTTATTTCTTGTACTGATCAATTCTCATACAAAGCAAGTTTTCTGTCAGCTGCAGCATCTAGCAAGCCAGTAGTATATTTACCTCAGGGCCTCCGAAATTTGGTGTCTTGCAGTTAAAAGCCTTTATTTTAAGGTCTAAGTTCCAAGCATATACATTACATGCAGTGTTGCACAATTCCAGACAGGAAAGGTCTAGGCATTTTTCCTCTGATTCCCATAGGAAATATATAGTTACAGAATGAATTGTAAAGCACAATGTAGAAAGATCAAAGCTAAACAATCACGGGTCTATCTAAGTATAAAAAAAAGATATGAAGTAGTATTTTAAACAGCAGAAGGATTCATTCTCAGTCGTAAAAAATCATGTTAAGCAGACTTTTTTTTACACAGACACATTTTTAAGCTATAATATCACCTAAAATAGCATACAACAGCAACTCAGAAATGGAAGCTCATGATTGCTGAAGAGAAGATATCATGATAGTTTGTAATCAGAAGTTGATTTGCCATGAACAGCATATTGCTTTCTTAATTTTCCTAGTTAAAAGGGCACCCAGCAGTTTAACTACCAACATCTGAGAGGATTTGGAGCCCATGGATCTGATTTTCACTCCATGCCAAATTAGTTCTAATAAACACTAAAAGAGATGTAGAGTCACATTCTTTGCTGGGTCCTATGAATTCTTCCACTCTCTCTCACCCCTGGATGGGTATTGGGTGTTGCCTGTTTAATAGCAGACAAAACCCAAAACTAGTCTTGTCAAGTTCTCCAGCAGAAGCATAACTAGAAAGCAAATCACGAGTTCCCCTCCACAAGCAGTAACTGTCAGTACCAAGCAGGGACTATCAGGAAGAATCACCAAAGCTGTCATCAGGCCTGGTGTCACTAATGAACATCACCACTTGGACATAAGTTTCTTAATTACCAAGCATTACAGTCTTGAATCTTGAGACTTGGTTAAAGAAAAATGTGAAGATGATTGTAAAACTGTTTGTCAGTATCAGCTAGAGAAAGGAATAGATTTTCCAACATATTATTTCAGAACATACACTGTTGCGCCTTCCCAATTTTAGCAAGAAATCCAATAAGAATGGTCTCAGTTTCATGTCCTCAAAATCTGGAGAGAAAACCAAAAGGAAATGCAGATTTGTTCATATAGACAGAGTTTAGTTCAGAGATGGGGATGTAATAGATAAAATATAGGAGCTCATACTTCAAAACCGTAAGGCCTCATCTTTCTGAACATGCTCCCTGCACATGAACAGCAGACTCTAAATAGTTACTAGAGATAGAATACTAAAAGTGAAGAATTACTGGATGTCCTCAGCTAGTAGAGGACATAAAGAGATAGGAAGAGTGAAGTTAACCAAAGCTGTGCAGTTGTACAAACCAGTCTGATTTATCCTTGATATGAAATCAAGGTAATACAATAAGTCAGTTTAGCTGCCTTTAAGAGAAATACATACATTTATGTATGTAACAGTTAAACAGCCTTTGCACTGAACATGTAGTTAAAAAGAAGAAAAGTAAAAATATAAACAATCAAAACTGGATATGCTACTTAGTCGTTGTTACTTTCAGGGAAAAAAAATGTACTTTCAGATATATTTAGATAGTGCTTATAAGTTTTTGGAACATTTTCCTTGAGTGTTTCTTAGATCTACACAACAGTATTAGCTGAATACACACACACACAAATCTAGTGATATGAATACATGGATAAATCTAGGGTTTTCAAGGAAACCTCCTTGTGTGCTACTGAGGCCAAAATTAAATCTTTGATGTTGAAAACACTTCTATTACCTTCATTACAAATATAAAAAAGCAAATTACAGCTGTTCTCAGGCCTTCTTTTTCATTATGATGGGGTAAATTTTACCAGAAGTACATTTTAGAGATGCGCAAATAGCAACACTGTACGAGCAGAAGTTACAGAAAGAAAACACTTTAGAAAGGGATTCATCCTCTGCTTTCCTTCTGAACATCCGTCACTTTTTATTTTCAAAAAACAGCCAAATCTTTAGTTCCTGATAAAGAATTTTCCAATACAATGTGACATATGGTGAGTGTGTGAGCACGTGTTGGAGGAGGAGATGGTGGCTCAATGGATTAGTCATCTGCCTTTCACCTCTGGAAGCATAGTTAAACTCAGTCCTGACCAGAGCTGCACAGTATATTCCAGATGGCTAAAGTGGGCCTAATTAAAATGAATTCAGTGATGTCACCTTGTATCTAAGTGAATTGCATGCACCACTCATTTGGCACTTTGGCAATGTCAGTATAGAAATGAAATAACCAGATTTAAATCTTCTTTTAAGTCTTTCAGGACAGCAGTCACACTGCAAGGAAATACATGCTATCATTACTAAGAAATGTATTATATGTTTAAATTATAATTAATGCATTGTTCTAATAACAAAGAAACATTAGTTGAGACTTGCATGTGGGGTAAATCAGTGTAGTTAGATTTCAGTCTATGTCAGTAAATGATTCAGTGGATATACACTGATTTGAACCAGCTGTGAATCTTGCAACACAATTAAAAAAATTATTTCTTTTTAACAAAATATTTTTCCTATTATGTAGACATAAATAAAAACAATACAAATCCCAATTACAAAGAAATACGTGCTCAGAAGTGCATAGTATTGTTAACTCATACACTTCACACAAAATCATTCTTTTCAATTCTTCTCTAAGTTAAAAGTTAGGATTTTTTAACCTTCACAGCTTGGGAAAACAGGACTGGAAGAAGCAGAGAAGACCTTGTGTACCCTCTGTACCATTTTAGCCATGTGTCTAGTAACATCTGTGTATTCTGAGAATCTGTATACGTGCTGAAGTAGGGTAGCTTTTTCTTTCCCACCCAATTTAAATTCACAAATAATTTGTTTCCTAGCAAGGGTATTTCCCCCTATCTGAAATAATGGCTTTTTTTTGTGTGTAATATTATACACTCTGGAATTGTACCCTCATGTATATTCTGGGGGTTGTTTTTTCCCTAAGTTTGTTTTTTCTTCCAACATTTCATCAATGGATAGTGAACTGCTGGGCCCACAGAGATCTCCAGACCACCAGCTCATGTATTTGAAAGGCATCTGTTTATTTTTAAAATGCAAATGCAGCCTACCTCAAAGACGGACTTGCAAGAAATGAACAATCTGAACAAGTCAAGAGGTTTCCAATCAGGAGCTGTGTTCCTCCTTTATATCAGGCTATGATCACTTGCTGTCAAAACCACTTAAACAATATCCTGGAATCTGAATGAAGTCCCCCCACAATTAAAATGAGCAGGATAATCCTGCAAGAATTATTCAGGCAAATCATTTTTCACACAGTTTAGAGTAATGATAAGGTCATTTACAAAAGAAATCAGCGCCTTTGAAATGCTGACTTGTAGACAGAGGACTGCCTGGAGGAGGGCCATAGATAACAGTGAAGACTGGCCTCCTAACACTACCCTCCCAGTCCTTGGAACTGATTCTGATGAAGAGAAGGCCCAATAAGGTTAATACCCCTACTTTGATCTCTGTCAAAGCGTACCAGCAAGAATTAATTTACATTTCAGATGAAAAAGGTTGACAGCATGAAAAGGCATCTTGTTTCTGGTATGTGAATGTGCTGTAATAGATCGGGAATTCTGAAAGGAAGTTCTGAGGAAGCTAAAGGGATAAGCCGAGCGGCTGCTTTTATTGGGAAAGAGATGAAAGGAAAACAAATTTCAATATGCGCTGTTCTGTAGAAACATGTAAGCCAAATGCTTCCTAAATTTCAAGGCCTGCTTGAGCGGGGACGGGGGTGGGGGAGGGCTGGGGGCCAGGACAGGAGGAAGGGAGGGGGAGAAAAGAGGGAAGTACCTATACTTTAATGATATGGTTTGCTAATGTCTTGATGACAAATGCCAACAATCTATCACGCTGTCTGAAATGGCACATTAAAAAAAAATTATAAAAACATGCTCATTTTCCTTTTAACTGAAAAGGTGCCTTGAACTACACACTTAGATTGTAAGATGTGCAGGGAAGGAAGAGACTTGGAATTGCTTTTGTCTCCATGTCACTAGGCACTTGGACAGTGTAATGTAAACAACAGAAAGACTGTGAGTGTATTTTAAAACCTGGAAAACGGCCACCATTAGCAAGCATGAGCTTTGATTTGAAACACAGAATAATTAGCATGTAGAGAAGAGAAAAAGTGCACAAGGAGAATTTTCAAATAAGAAGTCCTAGATACGGATTTCCAAAGGCAGACAGAAATGTATTGAGAATTATTGTACCTCGTCAAATGCAGTGCCAAAACCAGGAGTAGCAAACAGCTTAATTAATATAAAGATATACTGTGTCACTCTTAACCCTGTAGTTCTAATGCTCATTCACCCACACTGATCACTGAAACTGTCAGGTGCCAGGTTACAAAGGCAGACAGTGTGTGTGTTGGTGGAAAGAGTGCTGACAGCATTCCTCCAGCATCAGGTCCAGAGGGCTCAGAAGGGCAGAAGTATCCAAATTTAAGGGTATGCATTCACTTGCACTGCCTCTGCTCTGCTATGTTCAGTGCAGCATCTCAGAGATGGCAAGAAGGAACACAGCTCTGAACCTCTCTCATGTGTATGAACAGCAGAAGAGATCAGTTGCCTTCTCTAAAGAGCTAGTAATGAGCATGCAAATCCTACATGCCTATGACATGTAGCTGGACAAAACTCCAAGGCATAATGTCCCCTACAGTCTCCAAGTGATGCTGCTACACACCAGTTTCCTCCTGAACCTGAGAAACTCTCATCTTAAGGAACTGGTAATAGTGGGACAGTGACAGGTCAACTGTTTCACTTCTCTTCATGGCAAAAGGCTGTTGTAAAAGTCAGGAAATCAAAGTTCAGGTACGGCCAAATGTAAATGTAGCAAATTCTCAAAAAAATAGTTGCAGGGGGTTATTTAAGATCTGCTCTCTGTGCTATGATCAAAACAACAGAAAATGACAATACAAAGGAGAGGAAGAATGAGAGAAAATGTTTACGCAGTCCCTTGGTGCTCATTGGAATAGCAGAAAAAAATTATTCATAACAATTCTCCATTTAACAGAATGTTCTACATGTGTCTCTGGAGCTGTATTTCGTGATTCTACATAACAGTATGCATGCAAAGCTATAAATTATTATTTTATCCCAATGATACTCTGTTTCTTTCTGTAACCACACTGGTATTCTGTTTTCTGCTGGAGGTCAATGAGATGCTTAATTTCAGAATAGCAAACTAAGACAAAACAAAAAGTTGACTGGAAATGGCTTGATAGCAAAGTAAAAAAAAAATTTAGAACACATTTTTTTTGGACTGACTTTAGATTACGTGATCCAGAATAGAGAGGTGACAAAGCTTATAGAATTCTAGCACAGGAAGCCCACAGAATAAAGGTGGTACCTTGGTTCATCTGTAAACACATCTGCTACAACTCATTTTTGATCTGCTACAGTTTTTCATCCTAAGGTTGGAAAGGGAAGGTATATAATACTGCATCATATGGAGGTTGCTTCACATTGACAGTGCCTGAAAACACCATTGAGTTCACAACACTGGTTCTTAGATTTCTGTGCCATATGGTACCCTGCTCTCTACTAGAGACCTACACAGCCCTATGGGCCTGTTCCTCCAATAATCTCTTTAAAGTTTATTCAAATTCATATTGATACGGCTGCATAGGAGTCTGGCAGAGAGTCAAAAGATTGGCCAAAGCTGGCAAACCCAGCAAGCAGTCAAAATGAAAACCTGGCAGCCTGCCAAGATCAGGGCTCAACACAAAAGATGGAGAAATGCACGTCCAGTGCCTTCCACTTACACTTTTAGTGCTTCATATCACCTCTACATATAGCTGAATCTTACTGATTGTGCTCAGAAAAAAAAACAACCAACCAAACAACTCAACAGCTTTTAATCTCTATGTTTTGCTTCCAGAGAATTATTTACAAAAAGTGTGAAATCCCTAATACCTGTCACTGATGTCATTTGATACTGAAGAACAAATGATATGAAGTTAGTGGTTTTGATTTCTTTTGTTTGGACTGTATGTATTTCTCTTGGCTATAAACACTGATGCATGAAATTGCCCACAGCAAAAAAAGGTGTTGGCAACTGAAATAATGTTTTAATTACCTGCTTGAATATGTATAGCTGCCTCAGTTCTTCTGTTCCTTATTTCCTTGTACTTCCTGCGAGCTTCATATCCTCTCCAAGCTAAAAATACAAAACCATGTGCTGGAAATTACATTTATTTAAGGAAGTGCTACAGAGTCTATGGAGTCAGAGATGTGCTGAAACTTTCATCCCTTCTGCCATAACCACTCTAGCCCCCATCCCCAGTGCCTCTTCTCCACCCACCCACATGTTGAACCCTGGGTTCACGACTGCAGTATTCACATCCCCATAACTTCAAACACTGCCTCACTCGTCCAAACTTTAATTGCCACCATGTGCTCACTGATGTCCTAATCCAAAAGGCAAAGGTACATGATCATGTCAGCACAAGAACTCCCCTCCTCCCGCAGCTCCCCAAAATTGATATAAGGAAGCCTGTTAAATTAATGATAATCAGCCTCTCAAGCCCAGCCCATGATGTATGTTATATGGAATTCTGGTATACGTGCCAGGGTGGGCATGCAACTGCAGTTCATTTATGTGCTGCATACTGGAGTAAACATATCTCTAACAATTTTTTCATTTTGTGGGCAGGCATCACATCCAAAATTCTAAAATACTTAAATAACAACATTACCAAATACTAAGAAGACACCTTACAAGTAAATCAGTATTTGTCTCAATTAGCTGGAAAGAAAAGCACCTCCAATTATTTTGATTTCAGAATAAGCAAATTAGCAAACAATGTCCATGCAGTTTAACAGCCTGAAATGCAAAGACACTCAGTGAAAGAGGGACTGTGAACATTTACCTGACTGTATGATAACAGCACTATATTCTCTTTTCTCTTTGACTTTCTTGTACCTCCTTGCTCCAAGCCATCCCTTGATATAGGCTTGCATGACCACCACCCTCCCTATAACTTCTCGCAGGAACAAATTTAATTGTTCTATATGATAATACTTTAGAAACACCTGAAATGGAACAACAACAAAAAAAACAGGATTACATGCAGCAGTAGCATAACCTCTCATATTCTGTCTTTTCATTAGTCTTATGTCAGCCTATTTTAGAGCACTGATGCTGAAAACAACTGTTAAAATACTGGTTGCTGATATCATTGCAATCTTGTTAATCAAGTATTAGCTCCCAGTGTGCTTGTGGAATTTCATTATTCCATTGATTATTATCATCCCATTGCAAAATACACCACATAGCTGCACCCTTTACAAAGTAAATTGGTCATGGGGAGATTTTCAGGTATCAGCAATTTTGAAATACAGCCTTTCTTTAAAATGGGAAGATAAATCCCAGGTTGAATTTGGTTTTAGACATAATACTGTCTAATGGCATTCTGCTTCAGGAGGCAGATCCTTTAGGTGGTTACATACACTTTATATGGGTCTTGAGCAGAAAAATTCTCCTTGTTTTTCTTTTATGCACTGTAAAACAACTCAAGATACTGCATAACTTCCTTTTTATAGAAGTAATTAATCCATTTTAAACCATGAACAAAGGTACTTGACAGAGACAGAACATGAAACTCCACAAATGAATGATGTACTAACCATGCTCACAGGCTGGGCGAGAGTGCAAAGTTTCAGACCTACCATGATTAAGAGCAGAAGGAGCTTCAGGGGGGCACCACCACAGCAGGCACTGACAGATTTACTGTCCCTACCAGGGCAGTCACATGCAGAGGGCATTTTGGGGAGGCACCCAATGCACCCTTCCTCTTGCAGCACTAACTCAGATGGCTTGGGAGGACACCTCCGTAACCTGGGAGGCTAAGTGGGGCGAATTCCTTGGTCTTTTATTCATTCATGCAGTACTTTTCATACTGCTATTAGACATGTTTTGCTAAAAGGATACTATCCTGGAGAAAGCGCTAGCACTCTCTACCTTGGTTTTCCCAAGAATCCAGTTGTCTAGTTTAGATTTCTCCAAAATGGCAAGACAGTTTTCTCTGCTACCAAGGGGAGCCTCATGCGCCTTGAATGCAAGGTAATAATACCTGCAAAACCAAATGACAAAGAATGATCTGAATTAACAATAAATATATGTTTTCACCCCTCCTCTCTAGCTCAAGAGCTGAATCTCTATAACTCATGGGCTAAATTCTCCCTTATACTCAGTCTTCTTCAAAAATCATTATGCAGCTGTCATGAACAGATATTTGAGCATATACATGACAGGGGAAAAGAAGTATTACCACAGTGGTGACAAGTGGCTGCTGCACTCTAGAAGTCCCCAGTCTGTACAATCATGCATAAAGCTCTCTCACAAACCACTGTGACTTAGGAAACACCCAAGGTTGCTTTGAATGTTTCAGACAAAGAAGCAAATGCCTGACAGAAAGAAGGGAAAGTCCTACAGACAAAGAAGCAAACGCATGACAGAAAGAAGGGAAAGTCCTAGAAATCAGGAGTAATACAAAGGAAGGCAAAAATAAAACCTTTTGAATAACGTGTAAAATAAGCACGCCATCTACAGAGCTGCATAACATACTTCAGCACAGTTACATCTCACTTCAAGTCTGCAAGTTCTGTTGAACAAGCAGGTGCTCCCTGTGGTGCTCAATGGACCTTTACAGATTTCTGAGTGGAAGAAAACTCAAATACTAGCACAAAAAAAAAAAAAAAAAAAAAAAAAAAAAAAAAAAAAGAGGGAGAAAAACACTGAATTTAGTCATTAACTGATGCCTGTTTGTTATGAGAAATGCCAGAAAAAGCATTTCAGAATCTTTCAATATTTTAGTCATCAGTCATTTTTCCCAAAGAAATATAAATAGCCCTAACATTATCTGGGAAGAATAAATCCCACATAAGAAGTCCAGGGTTCTTAAGCTTGAAACAAGATCACTCCCAACACAGGAGGCATTTTCTGTTAGGCACTTTTGCCTAACAGAAAGACTGAGAATTCTGAGTTGGCAAATATGAAGGTTAACACTAACAGGGTAGGCAGAACAATGATACAGTGATACTGACTGATTATTGAGGCTGCAAGGCTGCCACTGTGTGTAAAGAATAGTTTACAGTAAAAACAACATATCAATCTTAATTTACAGACAGCAAGATGTTCAGACTGTTTGAACACTCACCTCTGTTTCACACCTCTAGAAGAGGTCAGATACATTCATATTTAAAACAACTGGTGTTATAAGTGCATTGGTAAGGGTTTTATCAGTGATGATGGCTAAAAAGAGCTAGCAGCTATTTTAAAGAAAATAGTTGATTACTCCTCATATGAATGTAGTAATTCTCTTTACAATGATTTCTGTGGTAATGATCAGGTTTGCAAGTCATTAGGCACGATGTGTTTTTTCTCTTTGATTGCAAAAACCAGTTAATTGGAATGATTGTGATAAATTTTAGTGGTCTTTGGAGTTGGCCCATACTGAACTAAATTTACTTTTCTTCTGTCCATGTTTCTTTGCAAAGAACAGCCCCTATCAACTATGTGAAATAACATTACTGTGCAAACAGTTAATGATAAAGGGATGCAAATGTATTTGACTTGAACAGACATTAAGAATGAATGGACTGATCCCCACTTGTAAAGCCATTATCTGTTAATGAAGAATGGCTTTTACAGTATGTAAGTCAACTCACAATAATTATGTTAAATAACAGCAAGAACATGAGCCAGTTAGTTTCCAAATTTAAGGTTATTTTAACACAAATTACACTGTTAAGTGAAAGCAACTGCCTGCCACCTCAGCTCTTGTTTATGAGCTGCCCTGTGTTGACTTAGTCCTTATGAAGTTACACTTCTACAGTAGCTTCTTGGTTTACATTTGTGTTTCAGAGGAACTGGCAGGTTCAGCAAACAATTCTCCTGATTTTTAGCATGGTAAAGAGATATTAGACTCTCAGAGAATAATCCAGCCAATGAACCTGAAAGATGGATTCTTCTGTAGCCGCATAAGAAAATATCCCACCTCATACTGAGGAATATATGGAGAAGGAATTAGAAAGAATGGAATAGCACATGACCTTTTTTCTTTTTTTTTTTTTTTCTTTTCTTTTTTAATCAGGAGAATATGGTTTTCAAATATTAGTTCCAGTTAATCTCTAGATATCAGGTCCATTTGTCACAAGAAAGAAAAAAAAATCACTAAAATAGTCAATAAAGATCAAAGCGGAACAAAATGATGTCTGAAGGGAGAAGCACTGGAATGAGTCCTGGGCTAGATACAGTTATTCACCAACTGGAGACATTGTGCATTCTGAATAATGATAGAAGATTAAGTATTACTGAGTTATTTTTGATACAGTGTCTTTCTCAAGATGTTATTGCAAATCCTTTAACCTAATCTTTCAAAATACTAACAAGTCATGCCATTTAGTAGGTATGAAGAAACATGGTGTATTTAAAAGAAAAAAAGCACATTTCCTCCACCTAGTTACTAAACTTAATCATGCCAGTTTTCACAACACAAATGGTATTGAGTTGCACTAATAAAACTCAGATTTAAAGTATAACAATTTGTGATAGTATCCAATTGAAACACACACTTGATAGATGTAAGTAACTTGGGGAATGTAGATGTAGTGTAACTTGGGGAAGTTACACTAACAGTAAATTGCTGTTTACTTCAAAACTCAGTTCAGATAATAATGGTATTTCCATACATATGTAACTTGAACAGTTCCTTTCCTTAGGAAGAAGGAAGGATTCAAGTGAGTAATGGTATCAGTTTTCTGCTGTTAATGTGTCTTTTAAGGCATGTGGCACAAGGCTATTGTGAATTTTAAAACCACTAACTAGATAGCATTGATGAAAAACAATAGTTAGGAGAGAATCTCATAATTTTTTAATCTTACTATCTTGTTAATGAAATTCTAATTACTGAGAAATTGACTTGTGAAAAATACCTCACTGAGAAGTATTTTTGAGCTATGCCTTACTACACCATTTTGTTCATGGAAAACATCTTTCAAGTGTAGTGCCCTCTCCATTAGCTCTGTTTCATGATTTAGAACGTAGCTGCTTTTGGTACTCAGAATAAAACCATAAATAAAACAATGCCCATTTTTCTTCTAAAGCCCTATTTCAACAAATTTTTAAAAAAATCTACATTTATACCTGCCTTTGAAGAAAGAATGCCACTCAGAATGATAGTAAATTTACAGCCCATGGGAATAACTTCAGTTTCTACATACAAACATACTGGCTTCCAGTATTTCACAAAAACTTCCTCTAAATGGTGTTTCTCCAAATGTTTTGACTGATCTAACCATAGCACAGGAGACTCCTGTAGGTGGTTAAAAATACTGGTATGTTGGATTTTCAGAATCAGGTCTTCCAGTTCGTTTTCAGTTATGTAATCAAAAATAAGGCAGAAATTGCTCTTCTCAACAGAAATAAGCTCTATGAGTCTCTATATGAGACTGGTAATTGCTTTTTGATCATTTCTTCTCCAGAATTGCTTTTGTAGTTTGCATTCTGCACAGCTAAGGGCATCTAGATTAGTGTTCCAAACCTCAAATTCATGTATTTTTTTTAAGCAAATACTTTGTTTTCTATCTGGTGCCTGTTTTCATGATTGAATCACATAACTACAGATGCACAAGTAGTTTGACTTGGTGTAGGTGTGCTCTGGATAGGTGTACTACAGCATGTGCCACACAGGGTCATCCAACTATTTTACCTAATCTAAAATCTCTGTACAGAAATGGACCATATGGAACACTTTAGAGGAAGGTACAATGTTTCACCTTAATGTATCTGGCAACAGTGTGCAAGTATTGTACACAGTGAAATGGTAGAGAAAATGTTAGGGCATGCATCCAAAAGTTTGGGGTATATGGAAAACTACAACTGTTCATTTTGATTTATTGGTCTAATTTCATCTTTATCATACTTACGTAAATCTACTGCACAGAGATCACAGATGGAGTGACCTCTGTTTACAACATTTCACCAAACGAAAAAACAGATGCTTAATTTGAGAAGAGTTAGAAATCACATTTGCTCCCAGATGAGATGACAAATTTACAAGTCTACTTTTTTATTTCTGTATTTGCATTTGTTATTCAGGCAGAAAATGCAGTAGTTTGGAACACCTCAGTGCTCTTCCCTGTTAAGCCAATATTTTTATTTTTAATTTTAAAAGTCAAGTTTATTGTCCTTCATGTATCATTTCACAGCCATGCACATGTCTGTGCAAAAATACTTTCTTTTCTTGGCTTATACATCCTGCTTGGAAATTCCCTACACATGACACATACTTATCTACATATTCCCTAACACTACTTGACTGACATTCTCAGTAGCAGTAAGACTAAGAACAGTAATTTCTCTCCAGAAGAATCCAGAGCTGATGAAGCTCTGCAATTATATATTACTTAACCAGTCGTTTTGGTCACGAACAGTACTCCAGGCAAAAACCCAAAACCTAAATAAACAAACAAACCAACCAACCCTACCTTAAAATGGGATTACCTGTAGTTAATAGTCATTAGGCATAAACCAGCTTTTTTTAGAAGCTGAGTTTATCTCCAGATCAGCAATTGCAAAGCTAGGATATATGGAGATAAGATTAAACAACTAAGTATGCTATGATACTGAAAACTTCAGAATTACTCTATATATCAACTACCTAATTATGGCCAAGGCATTTTAGTGTTTGTGGTTTTAGATTAGATAAGTTGATTGTAAACAAATGGTTCAATTTCTCTTCTTTGTAAAGGGTGAACTGTGGAACTGCTCAAATAGCATTTAAACAGCACCATTTACTGCTATAGCAGTGTATCTTACTAAAGTTCAATTTGCATTCCAGACTTAAAGGCAACATCAATTCTACACAACTAACTCACCAAAGTAATGATTAACCCTTTCTCTCTTCAAAACAAGCATCTCTCCTAAAATGTACTGGCCTGAGGTGGAGAATGGACAATGATACCCGAAAAGCATGAGGTGCAAAAGGCTAAAATCCCTTTCTCTGTTACCACTGAATTTTTTGGATGAGAAGAAAAAGTATGCAGTGAGGTAACACGTTGAACAGGATTCTGTAGTATCTGACCAGCTTTTACTCCTTTCCACTCAACACAGAACATGACTCATTAAGGTGATGAGAAATACAACACTGACCATTTAGAGACTGTGTGCCAGTTGTACTAACAGTGACCTTATGCAAATTTGCACTCTGGGACCAAAAAAGCAGAAAGCAACATCACTGGGATCACTGTTACATAAGGTGTACACAGAGAGGGGATATGTGGTAACAACACAGCTGCACACCACATTATGTCATATGAAGTTCCAGAGGCTAGGACACTACATAGAGCAAGGAACATCCCATCTAGTTGGACTTTCAGAGCAGGTGCCATCTAGAAAGCACACCTCCCTTAGCAGGTATGCCCTGCATGGGCACTCTGTGGCCACACAAGCCAGACACATCTAGATGCTTGATCAGCTTAATAACTTGTGTCTGAAACCTGGGATTCCAACCTGAGAAAAGGGCCATGCTGCTTCAATGCAAACATGGAAGACTGACACACAATGGCATGGAGTGAAAGACAAGACCAACAAAGATGAAGTGCCTGAGGCTTAACAGGTCTACAGTGTTTTAGAAGGGGCTGCAGATTTCATTTTCCTAGTTTAACTAAAAGAACATGTATATTTATATACATAAAACAGATGGTTGTATATCTGGATGAAGAAACATTGTGTGAATGAGTTACAATTATATCCTCTCCTCACCATCTGTTTTTTAACAGAATAAACTAACTTCCAGGTTTGCAACACTGAAATAATCTGTTCTACAAGAAAACAGAAGACAGTAAAGGGTAACATTAGACAAGAGTTTTATCTTTTGTTTACCTCCCACCTGATAAACCCTGAATAGTTCTGTTCCCTGCCTGTGATTGTTTTGTCCTCATATTTCCTGCTAAGAGTTTACAAAACAGCATTATTGAACAGGCAGATAAGAAGCACACCTATTTGTTTAATAACATCAAGGGAGAAAAAGTGCTGGCTCATCCATTTTGTTGTTAAGTTGCTCAAAAGGATCAAAATACCAATTAACTTGCTGGCTTAGAAAATCTTTGATATCCTCAAATTTACTGACATTTTGAAACTCTTGTTCATACTTGCCTAATATCTTTTTGATTATGAACAAAGAAGTGCCAATCTGTTTAGCATTTGACCTGTTTTCTCAAACATTTTTATGTATTCAACTACTTAGTTCCTAAAAACACTTGACTAGCCATGGCTGTAAATTGAAGAAAAATGTTTCTTGTTCAATTGATAGCTTCTAAAAGCATGGTTAGCTTTTTTTTTCCTTTTTTTTTTCTTTTTTCTTTTTTCTTTTTTTTTTCAAGAATAAAACAGAATAGAATTTGTTTAAAGATAAAGCATAAACTGAACAAAGGAGCAAGAGCATCCCCTTTCCCACCCCCTATTTATATTCTGAACTCAGGAAGTCCTCTATGCTGTTGGGCAAATAGCTATATCTTCCCCCCACTGCCCTCGTCATGTTGAGTTTCTTTCCTGAAAAAATTACATTGAGTTGGACTAAAAGCTTGGGGAGTATCTGACAAAATTTTAAAATACAACTTGCTCTTATTCGCATGATTGGAAAGTCAGTTCTGCTTTCATTACCATTGCTTTTCAAGCTTGTACTCAAATTCAGTGCACTTTTGAATGAAAAGAATCTACTGATAAGAGGAGGCCTAATTTCCTCTCAATTTACACTAATTTTAGCAGAGTTATTCTTAGTTCACTTATGTGTAAATTGGATAAAAGTTAAGGTTAATAATTCTGCCTTCAGCTTCTTCAGAATGTTGCAAAGAAGTGTTAGTGATCACAAAAATTAACCCCTTTGTTAAATCTGCTTTAGAATCGTGTGACCTTACTAAAATTAGTCATGTAACAAAAAAAAAAAAAAAAAAGGTGGGAGGAAATCTCTTCTGAAAATTAAATTGCTTTGATGGTCAAATGAACGCGTTAGTTATCCTTCCTGGGATATATATCTCTAGTGTTTTCCTATTACATATTCATTTGGCATACTAATATATTACGAACCAGAAATTTTCATATTTTTTCAAAATTAATTAATTAAGCTACAGTTTTGTTATTCAACACCTCTAATTGCAAGGACCCCAGATTTGCAAGCCCAAATAACTGATTTACACACATAAATTTACCCAATCTCTGGATTTTAGAAAGGTCTGTGAAACTGTTTGTGTCTCTTCTTTCTTGAAAACACAATCAGCTCCTTCCCTCTAGCATCATGTGAATGATTTGCCTTCAGTAGATTCATTAACTCTATATTGTGTGGATGAGCAAACCCAAGTTCAGAAAAAATCACTAAATGCTCAGTACTGCCATTCACTATTCCTGCTGTTAAGTATCTGATTGCTTAATTGTGTTGCTTCTGCTTCTTTACTGAATTATCAATCCCGCAGCCTGGAAAACAGCAAATACTACATTAAAAAAAACCATATTTTAAATCTAGACAAAAATAATAAAGATCATAGAAATATATTTTGTCATCAGAAAGACAACAGCACTTCCAAAATCAAATTTATAACTTCTTGAGATTGAGAATAGTATTGAAGCTAGTAAGAGTAGTTGTAGCAAGGATTCAAGTGAACAGAGATGTGGTTACAATAGATACCCTCCCAGATAAGTTACTATGAAGGCTATGAAGCTATTACAACAAATATTTCCACATCTGAAACTTTTATATCAGTTCATTCTTAAGTACATGTGCATTCTTCGTATGATGACTGAAGGTCACTGATTTTCCAGATCCTTGTATTATCTGAGTATGATGCAACATTTCCACTCATTGCCTCTACTGAGGGAAGCACAGGGACAGGCTTGCTACTGAATAGTAAGTGCTCACTGCTGGTCTCACATTGACTTTTCTCCATCAGAGCTCAGATCCCTCTTATATTCTTGATCTCTGACAGTCATTGCTATCACTAGAGAATCAGACTATGAAAGTTGAAACCATTGTCTGTAGAACTTTCTGTACAGCCATGAAATAGAAGTCTTACCTTTTCACAAACTCTTCAAAGAGGATGCGATGAGAATACCCTTTTTGTCGTATTTTGACAGTTTCCAGAATCCCAGTGTATCTGAGCTGCAGCAGAACTCTCTCATGAGAAAACATCAGTGCTTCTCGGTCATCATTGGGTTTAATGCAGCGAATAAAGTGAGGCTGTCCAACAACCATTTTGGATAAAAGGTCCATAAGGGAATACTAGTGAGGAAAATAGCACACAGTTGACAAAAATACAATTACTTAAGTATGAGGTATCTGTTTGCAATATTATATGTAAAGTTGCATTTTAATTGTAATGTTGACCATCCCAGAAAGCAAACCGTATCATGGGTCACATCATAAGAAGTGTGACCAGCAGGTAAAGGGAGGTGATTCTCCTACTCTACTCTTGTGAGACTACCTGGAATACCATGTCCAGTTCAGAAACCCCCAAAACAGGAAGGACATAGACCAGCTGGAGCAAATCCAGAGGAGGGCCACAAAGGTTATCAGAGGGCTGGAGCACCTCTCCTACGAAGACAGGCTGAGAGATTGAGGTTGTTTGGTCTGGAGAAGAAAAGGCTCTGGAAACTTTCCAGGACCTGAAAGGGGCCTACAGAAAAGCTGGGGAGGGACTTTTTACAAGAGCATGGAGTGACAGGACACGGGGTACTGGCTTTAAACTGAAAGAAGGTAGATTTAGACAGTAGGAAAAAATTCTTTAGTGTGAAGGTGGTGAGACACTGGAACATGCTCAGGAAGGTTGTGGATGCCCCATCCCTTGAAGTGCTCAAGGTCATATTGGATAGGGCCTGGAGCAACCTGGTCTAGTGGGATGTGTGGCAGTAGAGTTGAAACAAGATGATCTTTAAGATCCTTTCCAAACCATTCTATCATTCTAAGTACATTCAGTCTCAAAATTTTAAGCTCACTATGGTAGCTATGCTATAGGCTGCATTTTTAAATTTCTTTTTTACACAGTTCCTACACAGCTGACAACTGCATAGGCAGTTGCAAAGGCACTTTAAACCCACACTTGTATTACTGGATAAATTTGGATGTGTGTCCCTGTAAACTTCACACTGGGGTAACTTCTCAGTATACCTCAGCTTTCTCTGTGACTTTCCTTGTACTATTTTGAGTGACAAAGAAGAGAGGTATTCCCACATGAAGCTTTGACCCACACTGGCTGGCACAGTGCTATGAACTTTCCCATTCTGCATGTTACAAATGCAGCCTGAAGAACAGCTGCTCAAAACTTTTCCATTTTGCACTGATCACAAGGAAAAAACACTAAACAACAGCCCTGGATTAGCATGTGGGTTTCCTGACTCCTAACCTCCCAGTTCAAACATTCTCAATGCCTTTTCCTCACCTGTTTGACTTAAACACTCATACAGAATATACATTGCCCCAGACAGGATTACTATGGATAAAATGGCAATTAATGTGATTTTTAACAGTACTTCCAAAAGATGGAATATTTTTACTTACTAGGACACATAATAAATCCTAATCTTGAAAGCATGCATGCCTGAGCTTGTGAAAAAATATGGAGGAAGGTTTTAGTAATCACAGTTATTTTGTTTGCACAAAATCAGTCTTCAATTCATAGAGACTTGTTCTAGAACCTTCAGCACTTTACATGGAAATAGTCTAGACTCTAGATTCTGTTGTCAGTGCACCTGGTGAAATTATAAAAGCACAAACATGAAAAAAAATATCAAAAGAAGATACATGGATCAGCAAAGGCCTTACAATAGAATAAGTTCTCCTATCATTCTCCTTTATCTTGCAATCCCACTTTTTTTTTTTTTTTTGAGAAATCTATTGATCTTTTCACCAAAATGTTTGTTTAAAATTCAACTTTTGTACCCTAAAATATGAAGCCATAGTTTGTCGCTTCATGTTAGTTGTTTCTTCAGGGTGTCGCATCACCTCCATCGTGTCAACCTGGAAGACAAAAGTGAGGTATTAGAGGTGTCCCAGAAATACTGCAGACCCACCCCACCTCACCCATGAAGGTTGGGCTCAGTTTTTCCTATGGTTATTCCTTCATGTCTGAGTACTTCAGAGTTCCTTCTCAGAGCTGGGAATGCCAGCTTCTAACAGATGCAAGGCACGCACTGATTTCAGGGAGAGCTCTAGGTGTTCTGAATGATTTCACACTTTTGTTATTACACTATAAAACTAAGTCAATGAAGCAGCTGTCAAGATGCAGTACCTTATAAATGACTTCTAAAAAGCATTCCTCTTACCACCTCTTCAACGAACTCCATCAGGTCTTATTTTCTATGTAAGAAGAGCTGCCATTTTTGTAGTGACCATAAAGAAAATTGAGCTGCCTTATTTTGCTCACATACAGAAAAAAAGGCTGCTGTCAGATAACAAGTGGCAAAGAAAGAAGGTAATCTCAGAATGTGTAAATCCTTTCTGCTGTTGTGGTTACTATTAATTACTTTAAATTGCCATTTTGATGCCAAGAATTTCAACAGTCTTACGCTGCTGAACTTCCCCAGCTTCAAATACTGCTTTTTCAGTATTTGGGAGGAGTCATTTTTAGAGGGTATACATGGACAGCAAACATATTGCTCATTGTATATTTTAGTTATATTATCAGTACAGCAGTTCTTATCAAAATGACATCTGAATTTCCGAATTAATATAACCATGGTTACCAATCACAAGCAGATTGTGTTGCTGTATAACAGCTCAACAAAATTAAAGAAAATCAACCAGCATCTTGGTTGCATGGAGCATTAACAACATTTTAGCATCCACTTGCTTTGTGGCATTTTACCATCTGCTCTGACCAGGCAGCATCTGTATAAACCAGATAATGCTGTCAGCACCTGTACTACACTTCTGGACTTTGCTCCATAGGATCATTCACAGTGCTCATTGACTTAAGACCACTCTTCTCAACACTAGGAGTAATTGCTGAAACATTACAGCTCTCAATAAAGTAACTGTATCTCTTACCTTCAGGAGATATTTAGGAGACTGCATGCAAAATATAAAGGAAATTAAGTACTAAGCAGCGATAGATGAAGGAAAGAGATTTTGTGTTGGGGAAGAACTCGAAAGAAAACTTGTGGAGACAAGATTCAGAATGCAGATGGTGCAAAGAGAGACAGATTTATGTAAGGATGACCATAAAAATTTCAGTATATTCCTGTAATTGGTAATGTTCTATCTAAGACTAGTGTGCTTGCATTAGCATGAGAAAAGAACAAAACCTGCAATTTGATTTCCGTTTTAAGAATGTTAACAGAAAACTCTGTAACATATCTCAGGAAAAATGCTTTATCAGCACAGATAACATCAAACACCTTTAGAGATTACCTGACAAAGTAAACACCAATGAGCTAATCAGATCCATAGGCATGTCCATGGGGAAGGATATGGGAATGTTTCAAAGCTATCTTGAGAAGAAAACTGCTTTTTGAGAATTGATATCTAAATCTCTACTAAAGGTCAGGTAGAAGACAAAAGCCATACCAGAGAATATTGACAGGAAGTTCAGAATAACTGGTAATATTCAATGTTAAAAGACAGACCATTATATCATAAAGAACACCAAATCAAGAGGAAAGGCAAATAGTTTGAGGACTGTACCAAAAGTCCATGAATTTGATCTTTTAATTTGGATTCTTGACTGCTGAGAGAAGAAGAGGCTCTCAGTGATACTACTGGTGGAGGTTCAGGACTCAAGATCTTTCAGTCATACATAGAGTAGTATCTCCTGGCCAACAAAGGATGAACTTAGGATACCATAAGCATCTCTTTTTCACAGCTGCTTATTTTCACCAAACCTGTAGAATCTTATGATCTTTGAGACTGCCATTCTCTTGAGTATAGTTTACTAGAGCCTGCTGGGTTCAAAGGATTTTGTTTTGGTTTGTTTTTTCTGGGGGGAAGGGAGTGAATACAAAGAAAGACAGATGGTCAGAAACACTCGGAGAGGAGATGTACTACACTTTTTCTTAGAAACCGGGGGTAAAACCAGTATAGTGAGAGTTGCTTATGAGACAGAGTTGCAGAGTCAGATCTGGTGCAGCCTGTAAGGACTAGGATCAATTTCGAAATATTTTTTACATTAAATATTTGAAGTTTCCATTAGAAAAATTCCAATAGATTCTGAAAGAAGGGAGATTCTCCTGCAAGAATTTTCAGAATTTTTTTCTCTGGGTAATTTATAACACTGCATGTCTATGAAGCCTGTAGAGCACTAATTGTATGTAAAACAGGCAATAAGCTTCATCACAACTGGGTTGTCAGAAAATAATAGAACATAATACAAATGCCATGATATAATCTTGTGTTTCAAATCACTACTTATTCTTTTTAAACTAAAATGAAGAATATTTCAACTGTTAGGTCACATTTTTACACTACAGTAGTATGGACATACACTAGATGTTGATACAACTACAAATGAAATGTAAAAGTTTGATATAGAAAAGGCAAACTGTTACATCACTTAAAAAAATGGTTATAATACTTTTGAAACAATATTAAAAGAGTGACTTATGACATCATGTCACTTTATGAAGTCACTGGAAATTATTACTTTTTCATATTGACCACACCTGTTGCTGTTGTGGTATGAAATACTGCAAAACAAAAGAATAAGTTAAGCAGAAAGGCTCCTAAAAATACATATAATAAATTAAGCAAAATTGTTTAGCATTTTTAATAAATTGCAAAATAACATTTGCTGAATAATGCTGTGCTGACACTCCTTTAAAAATTCTAAGCTTGAGGAAAAAACACTTAAACACTACGTAGTGAAACTGTGTTTATTAAAGCTTATAAGAGACATATTCTATTCCATTCCAGCTGTCTCAATAAAATGCATGCTTACAAAGCTTATGCTGTGTAGCTGGATGTGGAAGCCAATGTTGGTATAACACAAGAAAATTGGAAAGGCTGTTATCTTTCTGTCAGTACTAAATGTGTTTATACCAGGGAGGAAATAAATCTCTGAAATCCACGTTCATATTTGCAGGTACAGTGAAGGACACAGATGTCTGGGTAACATGAATTACTGTACCAACATTTTAGCATGAGGTCCTAATAAGAGCAGAGACTGAAATAGAAAACCCATAGACTTTTGAACAGGTGCTGTTACCACAGTTGTTTTTAAAAATTGTTACTGTTTGCTTTGGAGGTAAAGAACCCCCCCCTCAAGCCCCTGACAAAGCTAACTCTAACAGTACTATTAGGAAGCAGGGAGGGAGTACACAAGCTATCAGCTTAAGGCAAAAGGGTTTTCCTCAACTCAATTGGCAACACATCCTATTAACTGCCATAAAATTATCCAATCCTTTTGCAACTATGCCACATACTTTCATGGCAAAATCCAGTAGTGTTTAATTGCTCTCCAATTATTATCCCAGTTATATATCTCCAATTATTCTCCAATTATTCTTTTTAAAACACAGTAGTTTTGCTGAGTTGCTCTTTTCTGGTCATCTAACAGTCACAAATGTCCCCTGGTTTTTCACTTGCAAGTTGAATAAAAATAGAATAGATAATTTTTTTTTTGCTTTTCATTCTGCTAAACACACAGTATTAATTTTGCCCAATTAAACCTCTTTCTATGCAAAAATTGGCAGAGGAAAACCTTGACCGCATTGAAATCAAGAGGAATATGGCTGTCAGTATCACTGTAACTGAGATTTCACTGTAAAGATTTAAAGATTAACCAGTAGTAAACTGATGCATCACTGGATTCCACAACAGGGGCCTCGCTAAAACTGGAAACAGTTCTTCCAGGTGAGGTGCATGTTTTCTGGCATTAAGGCAGACTTTCATTTGTTAAGAACATTACCAGAGACCTATTTCAACTAATCACCCAGGCCACAGTCTTGCTGTAGTATCTTATGAACAATTGCCTGCCTTCAAAGGGAATGGCTACTAACCTTGATACGCCCAGCATTAAGCTGTGGAGGCAAAGACCTCGATGCTGCTGTCACTCTGGCTCTGGTCTGCGCCAAGTTACCTGCACAGGGAGAAAGAAATACATATTGCAAAACTGTTCAAGAAGCTCAGCAGGGGAAAATTTATATGGCGGAAAATCAGCTTGTACAATAGTACTAAAAATAGCAGGCACCACCACACTTCTTCCACACCCCACTCATTACCAATTGTGCCTGCAGAGCATTCAACACGGGCATGACAGAGTGCAGTGTTGATTTAAAAGAGAGGAAAAAGTCAGTGATAAGGTGGTATGTCACTGACCTTAGCTACTGAGCTGATGAAAACAATGACAGCACAAAGGCATACAGCTCAATCACTAGTCATCAATTTCTCTGTGACTCATTGAGAGATTTAGAAGAGAAAAAGACAGCAGAAACAATCTCGTTTCTATGAAATCGTGTGGATCCTCAAGTGTTTAGACAGCATCTTAAGCTTACAAACTAATGAAGGAGATGAGAAAATGATAAGACGGTATCTTTTTTTCTGACCTTTTGACTTATTGGGCTGCTTAATCCCCAATCTTATTGTCCCTTGGGAATTTTAAAGACTGACTCAGTTCCTTAGGCAAAAATACACTGTGGTGAAAACTGGAAGATGAGTGCCTATTTTTTAAATGTACAGTATGACGTGTAATAAACTTTTTCCTCTGAACTTCTAGAAAGCCCGAGTCATCACAAAATAGCTTTTCAAAATAAAGGCTCAGAGAAGAGAAGAGAGAGGAAGTGATATGGGACTGTGCATATGCAAGACACTCTGTGTATTTCAAAGTTTTAGCAAGTCTAGCACAAGATGTCCAAATGTTTTCTCTGGCTATATCTTCAGAGGCTAAACTGTGATTAATAGCATTGAAAGAACCCTTTGAAGCAGGATTGGTGACATCAAAGCCCTAATCCATGGGTGGCAGGATTTTTATAATGAGTGGGAAGCATTTTAACACATTTCAAAGGATTTACAGCATGAATAAACAATAGGCCTCTGCAGATGTACCACACACCTTTCAGAAGAGAACACATAAATAAGTGTCCATTTTAATTTAAATGTAAATAAAGTGTTAACACTTCTTTCAGATGCTAAGTGCCTTGTTTGCATCAACTCCAGTGTTTAGCTGTTTGCTTTACAGAAAGCCAGTAACTCCACAGTCTTCAGAGTTTTGCTAAACTATAACTAACTGGTAAGGAGGCAGGATGAGAAAAACGAAAACCAAGAACACTTAATGGCTGGTAATCACTCCACCAGGGAGCAGAGCAAATCCAGTGTCCACATAATGCTGAAAGGAACTTGTGCTCTTACTTTTGTCTGAACAATAAAAATACCAATTCCCTGAAAACAGTCTGGGGGCCAGCACTCAAACACAGCAATGACATTCTCAGAGGCAAATCAAACATTCTGTATTAATTTAAAAAGTATTATTCTTCTAAGCTGCTGGCAATGTGCTTGATGCAACGCTGCAAAACTGTCATGTCATTTCCAGATTTAGCAGTGTATGCTACCTGACAGCCTAAATCACAGTGCAGAACACAAGTTATGTCCACCTTTTGGAAAATGCCCTAGGCTATAATGTGTAGGTTAATGAGAACTGCAACTGTTACGAAAATTTTGTGTATCTACATACAAATATGGTACATATGCTATGTACACATATCTCCTTAACATTAAAAATGAGGATTTTCATGAGCGAGTAGTTGGTGAATTTATTTTCCTCTTAGCTGTAATTATGATATTTTTGTATGTTACACATTACTCTTTTTGCCCTTTTTGAGCAAATGCAGACAACCTGGAAAGCTTGATTCTTGGCTAGGTATCAGATTAGCAAATCTAAAGCTTGAAAACTTTGCACTAGAAAACCTAAGACACAACATGGAATAAAGGAGGGGAGCTGAGAGAAGAGAAAAAATTTAAATGTTTAACATGACTAACATTTTGTTTCATTTTATAACAACTTACAAAACTCTAACAATGTAGTAAAAGTCAGAATTCCTAGACAGCTGCTCAAGGTTCACCAGACTCACTGCTGACATTAGGTTTCTAGGTTTTGTAATTAATATCCCTGAGCTCAACCTTAGTTCCTCATGCAAAACTAAATGTAATTTTTTTGATCTGGCAAACAAAGACAATAAATAAACAAATCTCTTTATTAATCAAAACCCCATAGTGACTTCACAAAAACCAACAACAACAAAAAAACCCAACCCCAAAGCATTCAATTCTTCCTTAAAAAAAACTTTACATATTGTAATTTTGTTCATTACTTCCTTCTAGGAATGGATTCTTATCAGTGCTGATTTCATGTGCCATGTGAATTCCAGGTAACTAATATCTACAGAACTGTAGCATAAGATTAAATCCACAGGAAAAAATATTATTAGGATTTTCTTTTCAGATCAAACACAAAATGATGCTTTGATAAAAGTTCACAAATTAGTCAACTCAAGCAGTTTATTGTTCAGAAAAATAACTGTCTATCTTTAACATGTCTGACCAATTAAAACTAAGAAACAGAACAAATGTGGTTTGAATATTAGTCTACATAGTAAGAAATGTTTCACCCTGAGTTAGCATAGTGTTTATAGTAAGCAAACACTGGGTACCTGTCCCTGCATTTGATTTTCATTTACAAGGTCATTTATTACTTTACACACCAAAAATAATTAAATGTTATTTCACTTTGTGAGGAACATCAATATTTGAAGAACAAACATTTTTAGATAATAAAATAGCCAGTTAAAACTGCCATGGGTTCCTTGAAAGGTTAAACTTGTTAAAGGTTAAAAGACTGCACTGTGCTTTTCTGAAATTTAGCTTCACACCTACTACAATACTTCAGAGAAAATATAAGTGGCATCCATGTAGACTTATATAAAATACTACCTATATTAAATCTATCTCCATAAAATAGACCAATTAAATTATTTTTTTTGTTGAATTTTTTTTCTTTTGAAAAGGCAATCATGAAGCAAGGGAGAGAAGTTAATGCTTAAAATTACTCTTATAAACATGTACATGTTTAATTTTATTCACAAGCATTTTGGTTTCAGTTCAATGGACTGCTCAACTGAAAAATTAGGGCTCCTGCCTATGTGTCTACCAAATCAGAGACTAAGTTCTCTGGGATTCACATGTGTCAGTGGGGAATTTAGCCTCAGTGTTTCTCTTTTTTTCCTCTGCTTAATAAATAGGAATGTCATTAAGGAGAAGTTTCAGTCATTAAAGTTTGTGAAATGCTCTGAGAGCTTCCAACAGAAAGGGAAGTAGCAGCACAAAAATCTATGCACTTCCTGGCTAAGCTCACTGTGCTAATGCTCAGTGAAACTCTCTTCCTCTTGAAGCTGCATAGATCTCCCATCTCTGCAAACATATTCTTCACTGATGCCTCATTTCAGCTAGGTTGGAAAGGCCATACTATCAAATCATGATATCTCTTCTATTATACAAAGCCAAGAAGGAGAAGTTTAAAAGGTATTTCAAGTATTTACATAGCACAGAAAAAAGAAACGGGTTAATTTTTTTCAGGTTGAACTTTGGATGAGCTCTTCAGATGTCAGAAAGGAGTGGTCAGCATTGCTGTCTTCTCAGTTGCATCCCTGGCACTTACTCACTGTGTGATCTGGCCAAATTAATGATTTGTCCAGGTGTTGACTTTCCATAGTGATTAGGAAAAGCACATTCTCTGGCTGGATGTTCTCATGTTACTTACAGTTTGTCAGTGCTTCATTACTCTTAGGCGACAGCTTCTATTAGTAGTATCAAACAAATATTGGAAATATTAGCACCGTATTTATTACCTCATTTTGGTTGTGTCACCAATAAATCACTCCTCCTAAAGTAAAAGGGTGCCAGGGAACAATTACATTAAGCTTGGATACAACATTGAGTTTGAGAAGTGCAAACGACTTTCAGAGAAAGAACCTAAAGGCAGTATCACCTCACTGTACATGATGTACCAGGGACATTACTATTATTAGAGGGAACAGTAAAGCTCTTTCCTTATCCTCATGCATTTTATTAATTTCTTTCATGCTTCTGGTCCAGATAAAGAGGGGTTACTTGAAGCACCATGTAGATACAATATGGTCAGAAGTGCTACAATGTATTCATATTTCATTGACACTACTTCTAATCACAGCTAAGCACTTGCACTCCAGAATAGGTACAGTCAGACAATGTCTCTGACATACACAGATACTTCTCTGTCTTTCCTCTCAGTACATTTTATCTAGCCTAAAGAAGTCGACTGCTTATCTTCATAATGCAATTTCATCTCCTAATGTAAGGCTAAGCTTTTCTTAGCTCTATTATAAATGAATATATGCACTTTTTTTACTAGGTACTAATTTGAATCTGGTCACTGACTCACTATTTTTTTGAGTCAGTGAAGTAGCTTAAGCTAACCTCATTCAATAAAAGGCTAATAATGAATTTTTCTCCCATACTAAACATATTATGCAAGAATATATTTATAAAAATACTGTCTGTAGAATACAACTATCAATATAGACAAATTTCTACTGCAGCTTAATCTGAACAGAGAATACCTTTACTTTCTGTTCAAAATAAGTAAATAAAAAATGAGAAATAGTATTTCCAAAATCAGATCCATATTACAAAACAGAATCTGATAACCATAAAAACTTATTAATTATGAGTTCTGCCTAGGAATAATTTAATTATGGGTAACTGTGTCAGGAGCAAAAATGAACTTTTTGACCCAGATTATTTGAAGAAAAAAAACCATGCCATAGTAAACTGACAAATTCTGATCCTGATTCTCAGTTAGACTAAAGGTTTTAGTTTTATTAGTAGACATAATTTATTTACAGATACCTACAAGCTTTACACTGCTAGACCGAGTGTAACTGCAGCGCTGCTACACTTCCTGCCGTGTGCATTGCAGACACTTCAGTGCTCACTTCCCACATCAGCAAGGCACACACCAGCAAACACAGCAAATAAAACTTCACTTGTCAGCATCACCACCACTATGTTTAAACACAGTTTTAACACAGTAGGTTAGAAGACTTCTTGTAGGATGCAAGGGAAGAAAGATGCTGACAGCAGCTGAGACAAAATGAAAGTCAAACTGCCTATATATATTCCAAGGTATGGAAACATGATCTCTCAGTAAGAAAGGTAAATAAGAGCAGATTATGGTATAAAATTAATTAATGGTAGTGTCCAAGATGTTTTTAAACCACAGGCTTAAGTATTAAGACCCACTTTAATCAACATGCCCAATTTTCCACCCGAATTGGATCAGGGAGTGTGTTCACTGAAATCCAGACATTGCCTGAAATATCCCAGGTGCATGGGGTTGTAGGATACACAAGCAAAGCTTACACGATTCTCAGAATGTCATAGTCCCATGGCATGACCAAACTCACAGGCAGCAAGCAAAGGAAATGTGCTACAGCCTGAAGGACAGGTTCCCAGGCACATGACAAGTGAGGGTCATGTGGTTCTGGAAAAGAGGGTGTCCAAGGGAGAGTGGATTGCCTGCAGGACAAACTCTCTGTGGCCACAGCCAGATGAGCAGAGGTTGGGCACCTCTATCCAAACCCAGCACTAATGTTAGTAGTGGCATTAGTATAACTGGGATTTTACCATCTGAAGCTGCATCTAGACAAAAATAAAAAAAATAAAAAAATAAAAAAATAAAAAAAAAGAAAAGAGAAAAAAAAAAAAAAGAAAAAAAAAGAAAAGAGAAAAAAAAAAAAGAAAAAAAAAGAAAAATTGTTTGGAAAAAGCAGTTAGAAGTTAGAGTGTAAACAGTGCTGAAGTCTTCTACTGCTTGATGCCCAGCCTTTTTTTCAGTCAGGTCAGTAGCCTGACTAGATGGAGACACAACTAACTGGCTGGAGATTGACTGCTGGCCTGACCACAGCCTGACCACAGCCTGTTCAGTCTCCCATCTGCTGCATTATAGAACAATGTGACTCAGCATTTATGATTTACACATTGTCAGAAGACACCAGCCATTTCTTTCAGATATGGTCCTAGGGAAATTCCACCTGTAACTTTGGTAGTGTACTACAGTTGTGTGTTAGCATGTCAGGACAATAAATCTTGAACTCTCTGGGGAAGAGCAGACAGTACAAAATGCTGCAGTCTGTGTCATCAGCAAAGTACCCCACCATCAACATGAGGTTTTCTGTTGCACAAGCAGATTGCTTTGGTTCCTCTACCATACCTATAACTGAAATGAGAAGAAAACTACAGATAGGTATTTTCTGTGAGGACTTAATTGTTGAGGAATTCTCCATTAGATTTCAGCATTAGCCAAACCCCTTTATTCTCATTAACTCTGTTCAGGACAGATGACAACTTCATTTCTTCCTCCAGAAGTGTGTGGAAGGACATGGTAGCTATCTCAGTGCTTTATCTATGTTTCCTTGCCAACATGAACCAACAGTAAGCATTCTGGTGGCTCACACCTCAGCTTCTTGTCTCTAAAGATCTTGGGACTGTGCTCAAACACCAATTAAGCTTCACAGTACTCTGTTTAACCTGAGGGCAAAATAATTTTCTACAAGAACAGTGAGTAAACAGGAAATCTAGAAGTCAAGAACTATGATTTCCAGCTGACTGATTATATTTACAGACTATGTCCCCTCTCCACACAATGTCTAAAACATTTATAGTATAAATTCCATCACTAAGGACCTGCTGCTGAAGCATAGATACACAGTCCGACCAAGACCTTCCTAAAGCCAGTGAAAATTCCTGATTAATTTAGTGGTAAAAATTCAGGGATAAAAGCATATTGAATAAAATGAAGCAACATTTTCTCTGACTTCACTATAAGTCTCCTCAGTGGTTAAGAACCTAAGCTAGACAGGATAAAAATGGTGTCAAAAACAGGTTTTGACACTTCAAGAGAAGAGTTGTCTTTTAAAAGACTTAATTTAGGATGAAATATGGTTACCTAACTTCATGAAAGTGCCAGGCCTCCCCGTTTTTTAAATCTAGGCATTAATATTGGTAACTACTAATTTAATGAAGTCTCAAAGATTTCTCAATTTGAAGTCTGCTCCTCTGGATCTCAGAATTCCATAGATCATCACAGATAGGATGAAATCAGTTATTTTTGTGGTAATTAAAAATATTATTGCCATTTAGATTTGGATCTACCTGCTTAATGAAACAAATACTTATTCATACAAACACCCACAAATGCATTTGCTGTCTTTGACACACTGTGGCCTGCTGTCTAGGCAGTTCAGTTATAAGCTCACCTAGGTCATGCCAAGTCAGCCTGCAATAAGTAAGACAAAGTCAAATAACAAGAGAAAAGATAATGCTGGTTTAATAGGAACTGGCCTTTACAGTTTGTTGTAGGCTGCAGAATTAAGAAAATGGATAAAAGTCATAGTAAGACAGCAAACTCATTGCATGAAATACTCAAACAAATACACAAAATGCAGCACAGATACAGAGGGTTTTCCGCCAATTATATTAATCTTTCAGATACATTAACCCCTAATTCAATTAGCTTAAAAAGAGGGGGGATGTACGTTCTTTGTAAAGGACACATCAAAAAAACATTATGGCAATTCCAACCAACAAGTTTATCCAAATATTCAACAAATCTATCTGCTCTACAAACTCACTAGTAATTTTTAAAGTAATTACTCTTTTAGGATTTGATTTTGAGAGCTACTGAATGCTTCCAATGACATACTGAGCATCTGACAGTTTGACCTTACAGCACATAGTGCCTGTAGAAAATGCCTAGTAAACTACTCATTAAAACAACCACTGTATAATGATCTCTGAACTCTTCTCTAATTAATTCTGTAAATGCTGGACAGTGAGATCCCACATTCTACTAGTTAATATTAAAACCTGTAACATCTTCTGTGTAATGCATCTTTTGCTTCCTCAGTATCAAAATATTTTGAATTTAACTGGTAAATGAAGTGTTAAGATTACCTGTTATTCACTACTGCAAGGTAATGTTCATTATAAAATTGCGAAGTTAGAAACATGAAAACTGGAAAGTTATCTCCACTCTTCTGAAAGGTAAAGAAAAAATATTCCCAAGATTTGTTCTACAGAAAATGGCCTATTACAAATCAAATCAGTAAGCTCATCAAGATCTGTTCTTAATCTTGCTTAGTTGCACTTTCTTTAGGGTTCAATTTGCAAGCAATTGGAGGCAGAAAAAAAAACCAAAGCAAAAATCTATACCCTTTTCCAGTTTTCAGTATAATGCAATCTCTGAGGTTGAATATTAATACTGGTGGACTTCTGCCCAGGCAACACCCTTTAGCAAACATAAATGTGATAAATCTAACGTGACCCTTCTCAGCTGCTGTGCTTATTGCCATGTTGAATTCCAAAGATTCACTGACACTCTTTATTTATAGAGAGTTATCCTCCACAGTAAATAAATGTTATGACTTGTATAAAGCTTTAGCAGGACTTAGACCTTAACTTTCATCTGATAGATGGTTCTGTTTCTAGAACAGTTCCATTTTTAGGCCTATTTTAGGGCATGTTTTGGATCCTGCTTCTGGCAAGTCTTGTGATTATTTGTGTACAACATTTTTCCTATGTCACAAAACCTCAGGATATGAAGGAAAAGAAATACTGAACTGTAAAATGCTCAACTGAAAAACTAAATAAAAAATAATCCAATGCTCTACCTCTCTAACTCAGTTAAGCTACATTTAATTTAGCTTACCAATGTCCCACATCTGCAACCCAGTAAAGTTCATAATTGTTATGTTGCACAGCTGTGGTTTAAAGCCTCTCTTTGCACACAACACACTGGCAGCAAAGCAAAAACACTTAACTTTTATATGCTTTTAACATATGGACCAGCTACAAGTAGGAAAGCCTCTGTGTCCCAAGTGAAAATAGAGAGCTTCCATCAACTGGACCCAAATTCTTATGAAATAGAAATTCTAATCCATCTTTAAGTAGAGAGATTATAACTCCAATGGTTTGGTTTCCAATTCATTTGACCAAGTGCCTGCAGTTATCTCTTAGATGTGAAAATACTAACACGGAAGCACCACTATGAAATTATTTCACTGTAGGATAAGTAAGTAAAATTGAGATGTATTTGAGTCTTTGCCTCTGCTGCAATGTGTGGAATTAAGAGAAAAAATCCACTAAACCCAAGTGGAAACACGCTAAATTTCAGCACCTAAAACCAAGAGACCTTATCACTATCTTATCACCTTATCACTGCTTATCACTAGAGGAAGGGCTTGTACTCAAGAGGAGTGCACTGTGACAACCACCCAGGTCAAATCTTGATTCCACTGAAAACAATGACAAAGCACCTATGATTTCAACTGGCCAAGATTTCCCTCTGTGACTGGCAATATCTCTTCATGGCACCGAAATGCAAGAAAATCCATCTGTTTCCCTCAGTTTCTGACTCCTTGTGAAGAATCAGCTGCTATCAAAGTTACAGACAAATGAATATTGAGATAGTACTCTTGTCATCAAGGAGTGATGAAAAGCAGTTATTTAAAATGATTTTGCAAAAGGCCCTAGTTCTTGTGTTCTTTAATGTGAATAAAGAAAGCCTGAAATATGTTCCTCACATCCTCTCTCAGCATGTGGTCCATTAGCTGTTGGTCTGGGGGTTGTTTTTTTGTTTGGCTGGAGGAACATAAGGCAAAAAAGAGTGGAAGAAGGAGCTTCAGTCTCAGAAAGCCCAGTGGTGCTTTGCCCAAGTTGTCTTATGGTACCACCACTGCTGCAAAAATTCTTGAATATCAGGACAATAAGTCAAAAGGTCTGACTTTTCACTGATAACACTAGGGAGTGGACCAAGGCTCTCCTTAGTTTTCCAATTAAAGCCCTCTTCTCTTACAGGGGGACTCTCTTTTCTAGATAATATGATTTCTTTTCTCTCTGATGTTTTAGCTGCAACAGTGATAAACCAGAACTAGAGACAAACAGGTTATCTATTATACCTGAATGGGCACATGCATATTTACCAGGAGTCGTGGCATTTTTTTAAAATGCTCTACTTCTCTCTTGCTTCTCTCTTCTTCTCTACTTCTTCTCTACTTCTCTCTTACTTCTCTCTCTTCTTTAGAGTAATTTCTGGGTTTCAGATTATGCAGAATTCTCAGCACAAAAAGCTGAGTCTCCAGAAAAAAAGTGACAAATACAGAAGCAACTGGGAGAACTGGGAGGTTAAATGACAATACATGTATTCAGTTTTGAGGCTAAAGGGCTCCAGAAAGTGCAAAGAGATTCCAAAACATTCTGAACATGCCTAAATTTCCCCTGAAACATGAAAAACATGCTGTACACACTACAAAAGTAGTAGCTGAATGTTGAAGTTCCAGTGTCTCATACCAGTAATTGCTCACTCTCTGAGCAGTAAATTATTATTAAAAATGTATATTTCATGTTCTGCTGTTAATTTCTGTTGCTTTTAACTACACGGTCTGCTGCTGTGAAATGGAAGTATTTGTTACAAAGGGATAAGTATATTTGATAAATTACAGGGATTAACATGATCTTAAATTAGTAAAAGAGTTTAGTCTTTTTAATATTTATTTTCTTGCTGCTGCTCAGTTTTTGACAGCAGAAGACATGACAGCCATATAAATATACTTCAAACAGGGGATCTTCTCAGGGTGGGAAAAGCATCTTTTTGTTCTTTCTGGTATTTAAGAACTACTTTTTCAGTAACTGTCAGACCCATGTTTCCAGCCTCAAATTCCCTCTTGCTTCTGGGATAGCACCACCTAGTGACTAGTAAGCATATCAGAGATTTCTGCTTGGCAAAAACCACGTACGCTGCAAATTCCAGAGCTAGTTGCAAGCAGATGTGAGAACGTGCTGTCACTCATCTTCAAACAAAACACCAGAGATACTGGCAGAAGGCTCATTTCAAGTCAGGGGTACCTGGAGAGATGCAATATGGCTTCCATGTAAATTATTAACTTTTGCATCAGGCAGTCATTACAGAAAATGGAGAAAATTGTATCAAGATTATGGATCTTTTTTTTTTCTGGTTGGCCTTAGGAATGCAGCACATGTTGAGTGGCAGGAAGGAGGCCAAGAGGCAATGACAGAGTATGATGGGACATGTACACAGTCACTTTTGTTTACAAAAGCCTCTTTGGAGAAAGTTAAGAGCTCAGCATTATCTTTCTTCACTGAGCAGAGATGAAGCAGCATTGACAGTGATACCTTCTGTTCTCAGCCAAACCTTTCATTTATCTTGCAAGCTGATAAAACTAAACCTGGCATCAATCTGATTTTAGAACACAGAGGCCCCAACACAGGATGTGAGTGCCAATTACATTAGACAGCTGGAAAAAATAGAGCAAAATCACAGACTTTTGAAAAATAAAAATGACATAAGAGTTTTAAGCTATTTTTGTAACACCATGTACAGGAGCATACACATAATTTTTTTAACAGGATGTCCTGTACTAACTTGACAGAAATTCAGACAATGCTCAACTTGCTGTGTGCTCTTCATAGAAAGGTAAATGTTCTATTAACAGGAGGCAGAAAGGACACAATTTGTGTAAATAGGATATAAGGAAGAAATGTAAGAGTCAGACAAAAAAAGCAGAAATACAACAACGTGGTAACTATACATGATTGAAATGAGAAATATTTTCTTAGTGAACCTTTTATGCATCTTGGAGAAAATACCCAAGTTCAGTGCTGCTGCTACTGAAAATATCTCTAAAAAGAGAGAGGAAGATGAGTTTGTGTGAATGCATCAACATTTTCATTTTTTTAAAAAATAGCAATAAAATCACAAGTATATTTACTGTTATTGGGACTGATAAATGGCACAAAACACCCCATCTGCTTCATTCTGACTATAACTCAGAGGTATTAGATACCTAGTAAAAAGTGGTGTGGAGGTGCATTTGCCCAGATGTGAGCTTTCCTTCTTGCTTTGCTTGATCCACCTAGCTTAAATAAAAGAATCTCTTTGATCACTTTAACATTGACTCAAATGTCAGAAGTAGACACATAGATTCTTTGCTCCTCATTTGGGCACAAACCAACCCTTAACCTACATCCCTTCTCCATTTAAGCTTATCACAGCTGAAAGAAGCAGATTCATCATTGGATCCTCACCTCTCAGGGCCCACTAAAACCATGATTTGAAAGAGGGTAACCCAGAGCCTCCTAATGACAGGAAAGAACAGAGACACTGTAACAAGAGTCTATCCTGTATAGAATATAAACAGATATTTTGCTGTAAGTTTTGCATATGCAAAGAAGGCTCTGATACACATTTTACTCCAGATGTTCTTTTATTACATAGAGATCTCAGGAAAGGCTAAAGGCATCACCAGAAGTTATCATGATCTCCTTCAGAGGGCTCCTGAGGTTACAGAAATCCCAGACAGAGCTGACAGAATTGCATCTACAGCACACACACACCAGGCCTACACAGCATCACCTAATGAATGTATATTTAATTCTACCAAACAATACGACAACCTCATTTGCATCTGTCATCAGATCACAAGAATTCTCCAGTCTAATACAATCCAACTTTTCATACCCAAATGAAAAAGATACTTTTAAAATGCAGGAAGTATGGAGAGATGTGTAGTTCCATTGGCTCATTTGTACTTACACTGCAGAAATGTATAGATTACTGGTATTCTGGCCTTGATCCATGGAGTAATGAAACTTCATCTTGCTGTTTTACTTAGCTAGAGATCTGTGCAACTTCATGTAAGTCAGTGTCAGCAAGCTTTAAATTAACTGAATGAATTAATTCTAGATAATTCTAGATATGTCAGTGATTTTTATAATTTGTAAGAAACCTTATGCATTGCATCAATGCATCTAAGGAGATGCTTCAAAATACCTTTATGCACATTAAGTGTTTTACTAACTGTAAAACATGGTACTTAATCCATCATCTGAGAACTGATCTTAGTGAGGACTGAGAACCAAGAAATTCTCATATCCTCATCCTGCTCTGAGAATGGGCTCTTCCTTCCCCTACACATCAGCTAATCACCCTTTCTCTAGAGTGAGGGATCACAAGAATAAAAGAAATTTTTCTAGAAACTAGAGTTTTAGAAAAGTAGGTAGCTGAAGAGGTTTCAGTCTTGAAAAAGCTGTGCAGAAAATACCTGTTTTTGTTAATGGGCTAGAGAACAGCTGCTGAAGAAGTTTGTTCTCTGAAGTTCTCAACACCACCACTACGTCAGCAGGAAGAGTGTCTCTGTTCTTCTCAAGGAATGCACAGGCATCATACAATACCTACCATGGGAAACACAACCAGAAAAGCTGTCAAAAAGGGTTACCCAGAAACTGCTACATTCTTTAAAATGTGAATGGTCAAGACAATCAAATAAATCAGTTAGTTTGGTTCTGACAAGCCAATAAATTATCTGCAAAGGAATTAAAGGCATACCATGACTGCCATGTCTTCAGAATGTGAATTGCCTATAAAGAGCACCTATATTCAAAGCATGTCACTGCACAGCAAATTGGGTTAAATGGCTTAGATCATTTTGTATTATGCTTTATCATGTCAAACTGTGAAATGTATGATGCAATATAACAGAGATACCTCATTAAAGTTTAAGTTGACAGTTTATGTGTGAAGTAAGAAATGGCTCTCAGGTGGTCATAATCTATTTGTTGTCTGCACCAAAGTTGTGATCTATAACTAGACCTGTTGGAGGAATAGGAGTAAGCTGCAGGTCTAGGTACATTAGTTACATTAAAATGGGCTTCTTTCTGTTTCAAAATGACAGTAAGAAAAGAAAACATTAATCTGTTTCAATTGTTTTAGTGGTTTTTATTATAACGCAATGCCTGGTTATTTGTATTCATGAAAGGATAAGTTAATTTTGCTTCACTTTTTTTTTTTTTAATTACAGTAACTTTTGAGATTTGTTTTATTATCAGTAGCAATACTCCTCTCTAGCCTGATTTGTTTGGAGTACCTTAGCTTACAAAGGAACTGAATGCTCTTCTGCATTAGAGAACTGGCCCATAGTGTTTTTATGACTTGGTCATTTGGGTACAAAGAATTTACTAAACTTGTGTGAAATTTTACAGTTATTCTTAAGTGTCCAGGAAGCTTGAGAATTTACTAGTACATTTCTTAAATCTTGGGAGTCTTCTAATGAGCCAGAGATGAGACTTCATTGATAACTACATAAAACATGGCTATTCCATTTTGATTTTCTTTATAAACAAAGACTTGGACCTGAAATCACAAGCAAAGATCATGTAATGTGACATATTATATGATATATATTCCCCATATAAAATAATAGATGAACTCTGAGAACAAAAGAATTTAAATGCTACAGAATACAAGAACCTGTGCAACCTTGCTCCAATCCTTCCAGTACTCTCCATAGGATTTTAACTTCTCTTGCAGATGCTGTTTTAAGTTGCATTTTATCTGTGTACTTACATACACTCACCCTCAGAACTACTGTCTGTGGGATTCACATGATGTTAATAATCACATATACCTTTTCTGGCTCCAGTGAGTTGTTCCTTTGAAATTATTGTAGTAGTGGTGTTTCTGGTGCCAGATTTCTTTCTGAATAAAAAGGTGGCCACTGTCTGCACCATTGGTGCAAAAACCTTAAGGACAGGCTCTAAAATGAACTACTACACTTGAAACTTTTACTGTAGATTCTAGATTTCTGTAAACTTTATCATTTTTCATCTTTAATTGAGGGAAAAAAATCATAAAGCAAAAACTTTGGACAAAACAAATAATACAATTCCACTGTTACTTGAACTTAATAAAAATCAGATGGCCTTACCTTTCCAGCATAGTGCTGAATACCAAATGACAGTTCTACTCCTTTTGGTCTCCAAAAGTACTTGCATCGTAAATTATCTTCAAATTTGTCTAGAAATTTTGATGAGACATTGATATAAGCAACCTAGAATGACTAAGTAAAATCTTCATCCTAATTAGAGACAGTCTGCTACTCAAGGAACTAGAATTACTATAAAGACATGTATTATCAGATTGCTCAGAAACAGCTATGTGCCAGCTTCTCTGTGATTTCTTCCAAGCTGCCACTTCCGAATGGAACAGCTCTTTCTAAACTAGTCTTGTTAGACTGTCTTTCAAATCACACTCTTTGTGGATAGCTTTGCGCATGGAAAAGTATCAAATAAGAGGGTCCCAGGAGAAAGTGTGACAATTTCTCATAGTTTGCTACAAATTTGCTTACATATATATACAGGGTTTGGGGAGGGTTTACTTCAACTGTATTCATTCAAAGCTGTGCATATATCTTGCTTATATGCCTGTTGTTTGTACTTTCCCTCTCTTTCTTTCCTCATTCATTTAGCTAAGTGTATCATGTTTTAAGTATATGTTACTGTCTTCAGGCTGAGACAACTTCTCATTTACCTTTGGACTTTTACAGAAAAAGAGGCTTCTACATAAAACCTCTTCAAAAGAGGCTTTCTGTTTCCCTTGACTACCTCCAAAGAGATGACAGAAAAAGAACTACTGCTTTCTAAGAAAAATGTCTTTTATGCCCTGTTACATTTTGTATGTTCTTTAATATTTTATAAAGAAATCAGTGCTGATACTGTAAAACTTCCTACTGTATTTCTTTATCTGAACAAGAATTTAAAGACCTGGAGGCCAGAATCAATTGCTAAAATTCTCTTTAGTGTTGTGTGGGTCAGAAAATTTTATCAAAATGTTTTTTCTGATATTAGAATCCATTAATATGTTGTGTAAAGTTTTTCTTTCAATAAACATCTAATCAAGTTTGTACTTAAAGCAAGAAATAAGTTTGGAATTTCAGGTGAGCTAGGGAAGGGCAGTGCAATTAATGATTCTCTGGCACACCTGGAGAGGGCAGAATACCCATTTTGATGTCTCCTCAGTATCCCTGATCTGCACTGGACCAAGGAAAGTGCCTCTGTGAAAGTGTAAGTTCAATATTCAGTATTAACTGATTTATAGGACCCACAGGGAAGCACACAGCTTTAGTACACAAATTAGGGCTGGAACAAAATCAGAACATTCGTTCTGTCTATGACCTAAATTCAAGTTTCAACTCAGCCTAGCAGGAGTGAAAAATCTTGTACATATATCATGCAATTAGACAAGCAGCTGGTATTTTTCTCTGACTAGCAGTTTGAGTCTCTGCTGCACATTCCATTGAAGGAACTGGAACTCTTGTTTCATATGCAAGGGAAAAATGCAGCTCTAGTTAAAAAAAAAGTAAGAAAACAGTTTTAAACATGGCATGCAATGCATGTTTTAAAGGTAGTACAAGATCTGTAAAAATGTATGTAAAATATGCTTGCAGGAAGAAAAATATTCACCCAGATAGCACAGCAGAAATAACTCACACTTTCTATTTATGATGACTGAATCTGGAGTGAAGCAGTATTTTCTAATTGGATAAACATGGGCCAAGGAGCCTGGGAAATCTAAATTTTACTTTCAACACTGATGTTGCTCACAGGGTGGTCCTAGACACAAGATTCTACTACATCTCAGCTTTCCCTTCAGTAAATGGGGATAAACATTGCTTGATGTACCTCAAATACAGGAACAAGACCCAGGTTATTTCTTAGCAATGCTCAAAAGACAATAAGCACTTGACATCTGACATATAAGGTAATTTTGCAGTATAAAAAGAACTGAAAACATGTAAGAGAGAAAAATTATGAAGCACAACGCACAATATGATTAAAATGTAAAATTAAATGGCACAGTTTCAGCTAGTAAAATTTGAGTAAAGTTGTCATTCTGCCCTTTCAAAATGTACCTGCTGTTTTCCAGAATTTTTGTTTGCACATACCAACTAAAGTTAGGTCTGTTGCCTGGGGAAATCGACTTTCTTCATCTAGGAGAGACAGAAGCCCCATGGGTTTCTGAAGGAACATATCTAGAAGTGGACGATTGTCTTCATACTCCACTGTAGTAGCATCAATTCCCTCACTCTGATACTCCATCTACAAAGTCACCAGCACAGTTTTAATGATGAACCAGTAAAAATGATGTCCTCATTAGGACATTTATGATGCACAGCAACACTCTATACATCCCAACAATGTTACTCAGAAAACATCAACTGAAAGTTGTTATTATCTTGAATTTAAATCACATGCTCATTTTATTGTTTATAATGTACTCCTGAATATGATCTACGGTTCAGGATGGCTGACTCAAACAGACCTCATCAGAGTTAAATTTACCTGTTCAAGTGCAAAGATATGTTGATTGAAATAAAACTGGATCTGCTCATTAGCAATATTTATGCACAGCTGTTCAAAGGAATTTCTTGCAAAGTTCTCAAATCCGAATATGTCTAGTATCCCAACATTCATTCCATTTTCAGCACTGCTGCATGTAAAAATACAAACAAAATTCCTCATAGACAACACCAAATAAAAATAAACATGGTAACTAAGATTCCATAATTGATTCAACCCACTGAAAAGAGGAGAAAAAGTAGTATTTAAACCTAAGAACTTACATATTTTTTCAATATTGTTAATACTTTTGTCTTCCACTTGCTGCTTGCACATTTCCATGTGTAAGGCAGGAGAATCATTGGTACATAGTAACAGACAATTAGCAGTCATATTACTGGTTTCAATAGACAGATCTGAAATAAAATCTATTGTCCTTTCCTTCAGGTGCAGACAGAGGTGTCAAGCTTTAATAGTATGTTTTTTGTGTACTCTGTCAGAGGGATAATTATCAAGTCTGCTGCTTTATGAGCCCATGTCTAGCTTAAGTGTACCCATACTAGAGACACCAGTAGAACTGCAAGTATAGATGAGGACATATCAATGTACTACAGTTAAGTGCCAAGTGGACATCTCAGATCAGAGGCATTTTCACATCAACTAAGGCATTCTCTTAATTCCAAAAATCCCTACAGCTTGAAAAGATCCAAGCAGCCAGATCAGTATCTGACAATGAAATCATAAAGATGAACATTGCGAACCTTTCTGTAATTACGAAAAATAAAAAAACTATCACACCTCAAGCAGCAGCACAATAATAAGAGATCTGAGATCTGTATTTATTAGTAGCTTACAGAACCAGAAAGACTGCAAGGGCTGTTTTTTAGGGTACTCCAATTATTTACCAGCCTTTGGTGTGATATTAACGTTCACTACATAGGAAGGATTTTTAAACAATTACAGCATATTGGCCATCCGGTTTCCAGTGCCTTCAGTAGCTAAATTCCACTCAGCCCTTTGAAAATGTTTGGCTTAATGTTGTGGAAACAGAATTCACAGCATGAAAGCCATTTTGAAGCCTTGGCCAAAATAAACACTGCACCCTTTCTGTAAAATCAAAAATATACAAATGGATGAACCCATCAAAGACATATGCACAGTAAATACAGATGATTCAGTACTGCATAACTTGCCATATATTTTTATCTGGCTGAAGCAGAGTATTAATGCGATTTACGATCCAGCTGAAGAGCCGGCCATAAAGTGCTTTGGACATGGCATCTCGCACGTCAGCTGCTTTGTCCACGGTGTTTGTTCTGATAATAGTTTCCCCTCGTGTTACAACACAGTGGGAGGTTAGGGCCTCCTGAAGTTCTTCTGACCCAATACTTAGTAGTGCAGCAGCTAAAAAACAGTGGGAAAAAGACATGACCAGTAACACCGTGGAAATCACCAGCACTGCCCAGCTGTTACCACAACTTAAGAGATTCTCACAAATACAGGTGAACTGGATTTCCAGAACTGGCAATGTTAAAATTTATTTACCGTTATCTAAGGCTTCTGGGTTGGGAACCTCACTTTTATCTGTTTGGTGTTGTGAAGAAATGGCAGCAAACTCAATATTTCCAGTATTCAAGATTCCAGTCAGAATTCTGTACACTGAGTACACTTCCTGTAAAAGATGACAATAAGCACTTTTATGGAAGCCAATCAGATACATAGATCATATTAGGGTTATGAAAGAAAAAGGCAGGCACTGGAGTGGCTATTAAAGCTTGTAGCTCACCCTGAGAACAGGTTCTACAAATTCAAGTAAGCTTTTATTGACACAGAAAATGGTGTGATACAGAATTTTCAGTGGACTTGCCCAAGTACCTACTGAGACCTCAGGCTGGCATTGGCTTCTGAGTATGTGGTTATGCTTCCACAGCTCATTTCTGTCAGAGGAGAGACCTATAGCACAGGTGTGTAACCACAAAATTCAATGGCAGCCTGTGCACAGGCAGCACTGGAGGGGATTTTTATATAGAAGGTCAACAATGGTTTAGCAACTAGATTTCTTACCTCATCAGTGAATCCTATAATTCTAAAGCAATGCTGGATCGCTTCAAATTGTCTTCCATAGGAATCTTTAGTAACAATATCGTGCATTACTTTTCCAGTTTCATTATCAATATATCTAAAAAGAGTGGGCAGGAGAAACATTCATACCAATGTATACATCAGTACAACCTCCAGTGACTTCAATACAAGCACCTCAGTAACTGGAAAGAACATTTTTGCTTATTCTTTGTTAGTATCTGTTATAGTGTTACCATTTCAAACACACCCTCACCCAATACGGATCAGATGCACCCAAGGTGCAAATAAAAACACAACTCCAAAGCATACTCTGGGTTCTTACAGAAGTGCTGCAGTAAGAAATTGTAAGGTGATTGTTCTGATCTGACACTATGACAGAATATCTATATAATAAGCTTGATTCTTCCTCCTCCTCTTCAAACCGTTACAGTTCTGAAACAAATACAAATAATGTAATGCCTTATTGTCCATCCTCTTCTTTCCTTGGGAGGATTAGAAGATCCTTAAGGGATGGAGAAGGATTAAGAGAGATTTTAAGGCATCATACTGAAAGCAAGAGCTGATCAATAGCTAATTACAACGAGCAGTTAAAACAAGTGAGTGATAGTTACCTTGGAGGATTTTTATCAGGAAGTCTATATTCAGAAAGTTTCTTCTGATGATAAAGGCCAGCATAAATATAGTAAAATATATGGAAATTTTTCTCTCCTCTGAAAAAAGAAGTATCATTTTAAAGCTCATGTGTTTATTCTTGTGGCATCTTGTACAATGTGAAAGTACAAATTCTTATCACTAGCTCACTGAAGCAGGTAGCTTCATCTACAGTCTTCCACTTACTTTAATGATGCAGGATCAGCAACTGTGAAACACAAAGAACCCAGCCAACCACAATATTTCTCTAAAGAATGGAGCAGCTCTGGCTTCTAGTCCAAAAGAATCTAACTGACTATTTTTGTTGCTGTTATACAAAGGATCACTGGTTTAGCAGAAGACATGAAAACATTTAAATTAAAGCACTCTGGAGAATTGAACAGGATACCAACATTGTATAAGTGTGAAATTAATATACCTACACAGCCTGTTTTATGACCCTTGATTTTTCAAGTAGATATTCAGAAATCTTTGCCCCCATTACAGCTCCCGTGGGTGTAAACATCATTTCCAAGTATTTTCCAAAGCGACTTGAGTTGTCATTGATGGCAGTGCAGGCATTTCCAAAGGCTTCAACCAGAGGATTCACCTGAAGAATTTTCTCACGCAGAGCACGGTTATTGGCCTTGACAAAACAGATATGGACCAGAAGGATCATTAAAAAAATATATTGCTTACTGAGAAGCCAATTCTTGCTTCAGAAACATAGCATCCCTTTCTCATACTGGTATGGACTTGGATGCTATATTAACTTTTCTGCTTATACAGCAGGGCCAATAAATGGATGAAGAATTCTCCCACAGGTAGGAAAAAACAGATTCTTCTTTCTCTGCAATTGGTCTGTCTCTGAGGGGTCATATAATTAGTTAGACTACCAAAACCAACAAAAAATAAACTCATCTACCTAAGATTAATGTTACAAACTTCTTTTCCCATACTTTTGCACTAATAGAATTGCTTTTAAAATTTAAATGCTTAAGAGCTTCTAAGATTAGAGCCATAGCAAGATCTGACATTCTTTATTGTATAAATGAACAATGGTTTATATGAAAAACACTGTAGATAACTCCAGGTACTGAACAATCAGGATCTGGCACCTCCTCTTTAAAAAATTATTGAATGGCATGGCATAGATGTAGTATTTGAATTCAACACTCTCACATGCATTACTACTTCATCCGTAACTCAAGTGGGAGAATTCACATGAACAGCTTTAAGTACCAAAGACTAAACAAAGTGGAAATTGAGTGTGGAGTTGGATTTGTTCATAATTTTTATATGGTAGGCTAAGAAATACCTTTCCCAAGAAGGTCAAATGTTGGACGATCAGATGAGCACTTTCTGTCTTTCCAGCACCACTTTCCCCACTGATGATAATGCACTGAACACACAAACAAAACAGTTAAGTGCACAGCTCACCACGTGGTGGTTTTTAGCTATTACCAGATACTTAATGTTTAGTATCAAGACTACAAATGCTTCAAGGGTCAATTCCCTCAACTCTGTTCTGAAAGGAAAGAGCAGCAAAACCTCTGTATAACAATTTATTCCCTAGATTACTAAAATGCATTTCTCAGTGCCTAATAGCAGTGTGCATGGGTGAATCAGCGAATTTTTAAGAGCTAACACACAGAAATGAGTGACCACTTCTGAAGACTAAAACATCTAGACTATGCACATTTGTGGCTTGTTTCAAATGCTTAAAACCCAGAAAACTGCCACAGCTCAGTTGCTGTGACAGAATTTAACAGTGCATCTGAGCTGACTGCATTGTCTTCATATGAGCTATACCTTCATATGAAGGTATAGTTGTATTTAATACACTGACCAAAAGCCTGCTCCCAGCTTTAAGAATACCCTTAAATAACTGCTGCTGTAGAAAGGTTATTCTATAGGTGGTGCTGATACCCAAGCTGGAACAATGAACAAGCATCTAAACATTTCAGAAAAATATGCATCTGTTCACGTTTCATGTATGATTCTGAGAGAACATATCCAGCTTCTTCCTGTGTCAGCAGTCCTGAACACATGGTACTTCATACGCTCTCCAAATGGCCTCCAGACTCAGCAATAAGCCAGAATGGTCTAAAACACTCAGTATCCTCCTTTCTGCTGCTACATTTCATGGACAAGATAGAAGGCCAGCACACCCTAAAGGCCAGCTCACTCCCGAGCACTGTAGCATGGACACCTCAGGTCATAACAAGCAAGAATTCTAACAGCATTTATTATTTTCCCATTTTTTCAAATGTTCTACAGGTCAGCAGTACAGGTATTAGTCTACCTAAGGTACACTATTAACTAACATATAAGTAAATATTGACAGTATTAATTTGGTTTTAGGCAAACACCATAAAATTATTTGCACCACAGAAAATACAAGATTCTTGGCTGGAAGAAGATAAAAGGTACTAAAATACTTGACACAATAGAACTGCATATAGAAATGTGCTAATTTATTTGCTTCTTATCAAGTATTTTTGTACTTCTTGGAAACAGATACCCTAATGATGGATTTACAGGGTTACAATAACTACCTTAGTTGTTGTGTGACTAGAGAAGTACAACACTTTATACAGTTAAAGCCCATAAGTTCTTGTAGAACTCATAAAACACTTACAGACTTGGCCAGAATTTCACTTAAGCTTCAGAAGAAATGTTATACTTGGAGTAAATTTTCAAGCTTCACAGGAAAACATAAGGCTCAATGGATAAAACAAACAGAACCAATACATTTTTTAATCTATTCATAGAATCATAGAATTGCTCAGGCAGGAAAACACCTTCAAGATCATCAAGTCCAGCCTTGTCCTAACCCTATTACCCTATTCCCGATGACAAAACCATGTCCCCAGCACCACATCCAGGCGATTTTTAAACACATTCAGGAACGGAGACTCAATCACCTCCTTCAGCAGCCTGTTCCAGTGCTTAACAACCCTTTCTGTAAAGAAGTTTCTCCTGATATCCAACCTAAATCTCCCCTGACACAACTTGAAGCCATTTCCCCTTGTCCTGTCATCTGTCACCAATGAGAAGAGACCAACCCCGCTCTCACTACAGCTTCCTTTCAGGTATTTGTTAAGAGTGATAAGGTCTCCTCTCAGCCTGTTTCCCCAGACTATACAGCCCCAACACTCTCAGTCACTCCTCACAGGGGATGCTTTCCAAACCTTTCACCAGCTTTGCTGCCCTTCTTTGGACTTGCTCAAACACCTCAGTGTCCTTTTTGTATTGAGGTGCCCAAAACTGAACACAGTACTCAAGGTGGGGCCTCACCAGTACAGGGGCAGGACTACTTCCCTAGTCCTGCTGGTCAGACAATTTCTGATACAAGCCAGAATGCCATTGGCCTTCTTGGCCACCCGGGCACATTGCTGACTCATATTCAGCTGACTGTCAATCAATACTCCCAAGGTCCTTTGTCCTCCTTCTGCTGAGGAGCTTTCCAGCCACTCTTCTCCAAGCCTGTAGCATTGCCTGGGGTTGTTGTGCCCAAAATGCAGGAACTGATCATCTGTTGCTTGATAGCATCTTTATGCAACAAAAAGTGGTTCAAACTCTGTTAATCTGCTATGGCATTGAGACCCTCCTATTTTACACAGCTGTATATTATTACAGTATTTAGTGCAAGACAGGATAGAATCAGAGTGCACAGGCAACACTCTGCAGTTGGTGTCAACTGCCAGACCCTTATGGGTAACCAGTAAACAAGATTGGTCAGGTAACTATCATCTTATTTGACCTTTTAGTCTCTTCTGTGACACTGAATTAACTTCAGAATTCCCAAACCAGACTAGATTTGTATTCCAGTTTTCCTAATGTAGGAATAAAAGGCTTTAAGGAAAGAAATTCCCCAAGTATGAGATAAAAGAACAGTAGTCATAGCCATGTGGCATAGTGGCTGTACAATTAATATGAAATCTAAACTAAAATGAACAGATTCTTACCTGATCTTTGCTGAATGTAACCATACTTTGGTAGGCAGCATCTGCAGAGGCAAATATGTGAGGGGGATTCGATGACCGCTTCACACCATGGTAAAGCTTGGAGAACTATGTTTAAAAAAGAACACAGAATAGTCAAAATACACTACTGCATATTTAAGAATTAAAAAGAGGACAGATTATTTGCCTACTCAACAGAAGGTAGTTGCCTGTTTTACCTCAGAGCTTTTACTGAATCACCTGGAAGAAGAGTGGTAATTCTTGGCACTGCCCAACTTCCAGAATAAAAATTACAGTACCTAAAATATATTCCAAAGTTTCTCACACAAGACAACAAGTGAAACAACTGCATCACAAAAAACACAACTTCAAAGATAAGCATTCAACAAAGAAAATGCCCAATATATACAAAAGAAACTTCAAAGACAAAAGTGAATCTGGAATATGGTCCCCCTATCTGCAACACTGATTTAGGCACGAAGATTTATACCTCCACCTTCATATTTGTAGGGAATTAAGCTACCTCTATCTTTACAGAATGTAATTAATTTGTTTCTTTTAAGCAGCTTCAGTGGCACAAGTAATAGCACAACAGTCAGAGCAATTCTTCAGGAAGCCATATCCTCATCATTAGAAGGTTCATATAACTATTTTCTGCTTCTCAAAAGCCCTGAACGTCACACAACAGGAACAGGTGTAGCTGGGGTAATCTCACTTCCTGTGGAATTTTTGCCACCAAGCAGGAAGGAACAAAATTAAATGAGACTGAATTAAAAAGCAAACAAACAAACAAAAACCCACAAAACATAAGTCAAACTTGAAGAAGATTTGGTTCTATGTCTCCTAGTTCCCAAAATCTTGTAGGTATTTTAGCCAGTGGAATTCATTCAAAACGTACATCAAGTATTGTCCACAACTTAGAGTGTCTCTTACCTGGGGAGAATAAATGCTGAGATTCTGGAAGGGGTTTAAGGCAATTAAAATGTCTCCAACATAAGTATAAATTTGCAAGTCTGCATAGCGTTTCTGCAGCTGATGGATAATTGTATCCTGCAAAGATTGTCAAAGGTGTAATAGTTAAACAATATTTTCCTAGTTAGGAAGATTTTTGTAAATATACTGAGAACACTGATTCAGAAACATTTATTATACCTGCTACTAATTATTTGTCGAATACAATACCACAAAATCAAATGTTTTCTAATGCTACAAAACTAAGTTAAATGGCAACTCCCATTTGCATATCAGTAAAAATTTTGTTGTGTCAGCTTAAGAACCAAACCTTCTACAGATAAAATGGCCATGCACATTATTGCTGCATTTCATAGTATATTTCCATTTATATTCCATTTTCATTTGACCATGGAACAAGAATAATAATTTTTCAAAGATTAAATTTTAAGTCATAGCAAGAGACTGTTTTGAACAGGACACTAGCACAATTTAGTATTATGTCTTTTTCTTGCTGGCATGAAATTGAAGGATCATCAAAATAAAAATTTACAGAAACTTTGCATATAAGTGATAAAGGAAATATTGTTTTATCACTTTCTGTCCAGGAGCTGTAGATACCACAGTACTCTATATAAATTCATCAATTTTAGGAAAAATCTCTTAAAACTCACATTTTAGGAAACTCACAAAATAATTTGAACTAGCATCACTCATAATTAAAGTCTTCCACAGAACAGAATTCACCACTATTACTTTTGTGTCATTACACAGAATATTAACAAAGTGATGATAACAGCTCAGTCACATGAAAATTGAAAAATAGCTTACAAGAAGAAACTCATTCTGTCAAAAAAAGCCTAAAGAGCAGAAGCAGAGAAAATGTGAGGCACAGCTGTCAGAAACTGCTACCTAGCCAGTACCTCATCTAGGACTTCCAGATTTACCAGATCATCATCTAGACAGTACTTGTCAGGTCCATCCACATGGTAAGGTCTTCTAGTATGGATTCGTTCGTGCCTGCAAGTTTGTTAGTAGAACAACACTGTTATAAAACTGTATTGAGGACAGCAAACATTAAGGGGCAATGGGAAGTCATGGATGAATGTTTTGTCATGTGGAAAACACTAAAACACTGTCTGAAATACATATTTTTGTTTGAAATATCTTTTTATAAAAGCAACAGGTTATCTTGCCATCCAGTGCAATATTTGTTCTCTCTTTTATGATACATAAACCTATCTATTTATCAATGCTTAGAGATTAAGATTTATGTATAGGCTTACTACTCTTCACTCATACAATAAAGTATAAAAAAAATTCTTCCTCTTTTCCCTTCCCTTCTCAGTCTAAGTTAATAAACTACCACTCAGTTTAATTAAATCTCACCCCCACACACCCAGCCCATAGTACTGTCATCTAAAGAAGTTACAAGAAGCAATAATTAGTATAAAATCCTCCTGTTACCTCAGTGTATGCCAAAGCGCCTCCTCAGATGAACCCAAATCTGGCCCAAAACAACATTTTTGAACTACAGCTGCCATCAGACTCTAAATTGTATGGATGTTCAGTCAGCTTGTCCTTAGAGATTTAAGCCACACAATAAGCAGCAGAGACAAACTGTCACATAACCCCTTTATAATCAGATTATACTGAAGGAATCTTAGAAAATGCTGCGCAGATGTTTTTTTTAAAAAACCCATCGCGTTGAAAGAGGGACAAATCAAGAGGCTGTAGTATGTCTTCTACAGAGGGGGTGAAATATGAATGCTGCAAACACAACGAGGCTTTTCTTTACAACAAACATAATCAAAGCATAGTAGGAGGACACCCACTGAGATACAGTCTGCATCCCGCTGAGTAACATTTAGCATTGATCCTCAATGACAGTCCCTGACAGATTGTTTCTGCATTAGTTGCCATGTAGAAAGTAGAAATCACACAACCCAAAACAATGCTAAATATTACATCAAGCACTAAGAGAATGGTACTGTGACCTGGCAAGAAACACTGTTCATTTATAATGTTGATGATTAATACAAAAATGCAGCAGGTCTTTTTTTTCTTTAACTGTATCTTCATATACTCATGGAATCCTTTCCAAAAATGAGCACTGAGGCTTTTGCTTTTTTCCCCTTTATACACAAACACTTGAACACAGTCAGCCTTCCCTTGGTAGACAGAATGTTACCATATCCAAGAGCTATTATGGTCTGGGAAAAGCTTCTAGCAAAGAGGAAGAACAGCGTTAGCTATGAGTACAGCTTCACTGATAACTGCAAATCACATTTAGAGATCCTAATTTTTAATGTCTATTTTTATTCATTTTCACTGACAAGACAGATCCTCAGGGACAGGAATGCATGTAAGTGGCCTAAGGTACTTCTGTTTTTTCTGACTGTTGTGTCCAATTCAAACCAGAATTCAGCCTCGTCACTGCAGAGAAAAATGCTGCTGTAAATATTGTAAATAATTTAGAGGTGGGAGCACCCCTCAGTCCACAAAAGAAACAAATATTTTTTCAGTTGCTTTACTTCATGTAACTAATAAGGGAATGGCTAGACACTACAGCTAACATAACTCATCTATGAAGCTTTTTCTTACTGGGGCAAACCATCATAGCCATAATATTACATTTCAACAAGTTGCAAATACAAATGTTTCTACCATAGGTACAGGGAGAAGGGGGAGGAGGGCACATTGAAGCCTAAGCATCTCTAATTGCAGAATGGCTTTATAAACTAATCTGTTATCTGATTGTGTATTAAACTCCTGCTGTTTGTGCTCCTTAAGTGATAAACGAATCCATTTTTTTATTGGAAAGGTTTGGGGTTTTTTAACAGTCTGAATACCTATGGAAACAGATCTTAGTCAAATACAAGTAAAACACAGATATCTTTGTGCATATTCTTGTGCTTAACTCATTTTGCTAAGTACATGATTAGGAAGAGGATATTAGGAGCATAACATCACATTAGCTTCAAATCTCCTGCTGGCCTCATCAGTTTTCTACTGACCCTATAACCTGAAGATACATTGACAAAGGAATAGGAAGAATATAGACAGTAGCCTTTAATTAATTCCACAATTTTACATCAGAAATGCAGTCTGCTTTTGAAACATTTAGAAACAGTATCTCTTCAAAAGCAGAAGTAAGCACTCCTAATTGGGGAAATATTTGTCAGTATGCTTTTTTCTATTGATCTTTCTTTCGGACAACGTACAATGTACAAGTTGTAAGCAAGAGGAAATTCAAAAGCGTTAATGTTATTTGCCTTAAGGTTCAAGCAATCTCCTGCATCATCCTCTGGAGTATGTAGTTTCTCCACTGACAAAAGAAGTGGTGTAAAGGGCCAGTCACTCAAAGTCCCTTGCTTTAACCAACCTGACAAACAGCATTAAATTTATTCCAGAACCTCAGGGATAACCACTGTCTGTTGAAAAAGTTCCTGACCTCCCAAGACTTCGCTTTGCCTTGTTATCAGGCAGGAATATCTGGAAGAGGCAGAGTTTTCTTGGATTTTAAAGATAAAAGGTAAGAAGCATTTCTTCCTTAGAAGAACAATTTCATGAAGAGGGTGGGAAGCTTTCATTTGTTCAGCCCATGGGGGAGAGGTAGCTTGAAAGGAAATAACCTTTTTGTAAGAGACAGCAGCCATAGTAGCAGAAGTCCATTGTAAACAGCTACATGCTCATGTGGCACTGCTATCAAGCTGATGATGGAGAAGAAAAAGCTCAATGGACCACACAGACTTGTAGATTGAAAAGTTGTCTTGCTGGCAGGTTAAATGTGAGGAATACAGCAATACAGACCAAGAATTCTCAGGTTCATTGGAAAGCTTCCTCTGTGGTGTCTCCCCCTTTCACTCCCAACATTCTTCTATAAATGACTTCACTTTGGCATCTTGATGCAATTAAGTATTTAAATTTATTGGGCTTTTTTCTATGACTCTCATAGGAAAAACTCTTTCTGTACTTGTTCTTCTTTGCATTATTGCTAATTTTAACATGAACTGCCCTCAAACTGAGATTTACAAGAAAAATACTCAACTCAGTGAGAAAGGAAAAAGAGTGGAGAGTGTGCTGCTGCTACACAGAGAAACAAAGCTCACTTCCTATGCATTAAAAAGGGTGCATTTTGCTCCTGTACATCGATTTTCAGCCTGGAATAATGTGTTGAAGCAAGGTCATAATAGAAACACTGACACAGCCGTAATGGCAATATAAATGCCACATCTATAAAAAAATTTGTACAGCCTTCAATAAAGATGCATAAATTATAATCAGACCAAAGATAACTTTCTGGGTTGAGAGTAGCTTTGGTAATAAAAAAAAACAAACCAAAACATCAAAGGAAGAAGTTTTTAATTGCATTAAATTATATTGTGTATAGCATCAGAGGACTGTTTCTGTTTCTGTTATTATCTCTGAGTCCAAAGGAAATTACTGGTTGGGTGCAATCAGGTTCCTTGTAGTTATTTGCTTTCAAAACTAACTGTGAGCTGGCAGAGTAGCTAGATATCTGGTTGTAAGAATTACTTCCTTAGATAGACTGCTGCTGTAGTAGAGCTGGCTATTCAGAAGGGGGATGCTGCCAAACCACTGTAATCTCATCTTAATATCTGACAAGGTAGCCTGAACATACTTGCCCTTCCTGGTTGCTTTTTTTTTCAGGATTTTTGTTTGTTTGTTTTTCCAGGCTTCTTCAAGTTTGCTCCTTCCCGATACACACATTTGCATGTTATCCTTCAAAACACAAGGTTTCATGACTGTACCCCACTACAGAAAGAAGACTCCAAATGGTGATCAGCAGTAGCACAGTGACTCAGTGTGACCCAAAACAGTGAACTCTCGACTCTTCACTGTCTATAGTAAACTTGTTTGAAACATTGAAGTTTTTTAATTCTCTTAAAAAATGAAACAAGAGGTTAGCAGAAGATGCTTTCTTGTTGACTCCTATCAAAGAGCTTATTTACAGAGAGGCAATCAAGCTACCTAATCTGTAGGAAAACATCTAAAAAAAAGAATGAGTCACATCTGGATTTTGCCTCTTCAAAGGTGCTGTTAACAGGGAAACTGTCACTTCAAACTATATAAATAAAACCACTTGATATTTGATCAACAGTAACTCCTAAATATCAAACCAATTACAGAATTTTCAGGCATGGATTTATCAGTCACTTGAGGAAATAAAGAAGACCACAGCTTTGCTCAACTTGGCACTTGATACACTGCGCTAACAAAATAATTGTAGATAGCAACTGGTGGCTATTAAATATTTTGTTGCCTTAAAATTACTATAGACTTATCTCCTGCATTTCATATAGCTGCCCCACAATAAGATCCCCAAGGGAACATCCAAATGCCACAGGGTGACCCATGATATTTAAACTTTTAAGGACAGCTTGTAAGAATATTACCAAGGGCAAAATTTTAAGAATGCATTATAGGATTTCTCTTCCCTGTTTCCAATTCTAAGCTTTTAATCATGTACTTTCCCCCTTGATGTTCTGCTCCTCCACCACAGTCAAGAGGCTGTTAATAGATCTGCTTCATTTGAATTTCTCCATCTCACATGCTGCTGTGACTGCTCTTTATCCTGCATGCTACACTGGATAGAACAAAGTGGTATTTTAAGATTGTTCATAAATAAAATAATCCCTTAATTGTTCTATATTCAAAGGGGAAGAAAAAAAACCCCAAACCTAGAACATTTTCATTTCATTCACTTCTGCTGATCGGTACTTTTCAAACCTTCAGTTAAACATTAAAGATCTTCCAGTTTTCCAATTTTTCTACTTACAAGACACTAGAAAATTTTAAATTTTGGGTTTTTTTAATGGAATGAAATAGAAAGTTTACTTTTTTTGAGAAAATCCTCCTAAAAGATGCAAGCTTTTATCATCAAAATTTATGCGAGGAAGGTTTGGCAAAGTAGACAGAATACTGGAGTTCCAATTTTGAGTTCCTCTTTTAAATGTCTCCATGACAACCTCCATGGTAGCTTTAAAATTTATTTATGGAACTTGAGATACTGTCTATCCTAAAGGACTTCAGAAGTTTCAACATACATTTTTCAACTTTTTCAGCACTGAACCAGCTGACAGCTTTGCTCAGTTTAGATGAAGTCTTGAAAAGGACAAAAAAAGGAGGGACAATACTTGATATTTATAGACAAACTCCAGAGAACCTGCCTACTTATTGCAGTACAGTTTGCCAATGGCAGACAGAACTAAGAGTCATTTAATGTTCAGGAATATTAGGAAATTGCAAAAATCTCTTCTGACTTTTTCCTTCGGGTGGCCATCAGCCTGGATGTAGGAATCTCTTGTACTATGAATTTAAAAAAACTGACCCCACGGATGAGTTCAAGTAACGAAACTCTATTAGAAAGTGAGCAGCTCTCTCTTATAATCTCCTAGAATGGACTATCAAACACACTCAAACACTTTTTAACAAAAACAATCTGTGCAAACAGAGCAAATGTTTATTTTATGCAGAGAATTAACAATATCCATAATCTGTAATGCATCTTTGCCTAGAGTCTCCTCAGGCTCTATGGCAGAAAGAAAATGAAAGAAAAATTGGCTAGATCTGCAGTTACTATATATGTTTCTCTTCATTAACAGGTTTACAGTGACGAAAGGTATAGTATGGCTTTAGAGAACAAGTCTGCCTCAAACAACTGCTGCTTTTTTGTAGGCATGATGTATTAAGTGAAGCTATGAGTATCCATTTCATAAGCAGAGGAACAGAGAAATATTGAGAGTAAGAATCCAGAGCTAGCCACAGGAAAAAAATAGCCATATTTATCAACGCTCAGTTATTAATTCTGTACCAAAAACATTTTTATAATTTTGGTTATCATAGCTGACCAATGCTACCATATTCTGCTGTCCATACCTTATTGCAACATTAGATTTATCCTTTTTTTCCAGTTCTACAATTTAATGCTGCATGAGGTACGAATCTTTAGGAATTAATTATATTTCTTGTCCTCACAATGGTATTATGTGTGAGGACATTATTTGAATAACATGAAAGCATTTTACAGTCCTGGTGTGAGTAAAGATTAGTAAAGCAAAAAAAGAAAAGGGAAAAAGCAAACAAACAAAACCCAAACCACCAAACAAAACAAACAAACAAAAAAACCCACACACAACCTGAACAACCTCTCTGATTTTAAGAAATGTTTCCTGCCTAGAGGCAGGTATATATTGATGGGACTAAGAGTGCTCTGACTCTCAAGATGAACTACAAATTAGCAAAAGAAAAATCCAGCCTTGCTGGGACAAATACACACAAAGCAACATTCTGCTGTACTAACGTATATTTTTTAAGGATTAAAGAGCTTTTATATAAATCCAACTATTTGACTAGCAATGAATATGCTCTTTAAAATTAAACTTCATATAGCTGCTTCTATGGCAAAGTTAATGAAAAGTATATTGTTGTTCATTAGCAATTATGCCTTGGTATTGTTCGTAACTAGACAAAACATACACATAGTTAACTGGTAGTTTATAAAAAGCATAGGGAGAAGAGATAAAGATAATACCCAGAGCTTATGTTTGTACAGCTGTGACACTGGACTTTCTCACAAAGTTTTTCCCCACGAGAGTGTAAGAAACAGGAAATGCAGGAGTGGAGTGCTGATGCTTAAGCTTCAGCATCATTAAAGACCATGGCAAAGCTCAATGATTTCAGTCTAAAAGATGCCAACAGATGAAAAAAAACCCTTCTTCTTTATTAAAAGTGTAGCAAGAGAATACCCTGGCTAGGTATTCTGAATCTGAAAATACCTGCAGGTATATCTGTATCTCACTGGGGAAAATAATCTATGGAAAAACAAAGCTGGAGGAAAAGCTTCAAAGAGCATCTTCTTCTGTAAAAAAAAAAAACAGGGTAGTTTCCAAGTTTTTCATTTTAAAACTCTTCATAGCAGAAATTCTTTTTCATTAGTTTCTAATCTAAAGGAAGTAAGACTAAAAACCCCTTCAGGAAGTTATCACATGGCAAAGAGCAAAGTGACAACAATATGTTTATCAGTAACAAATTGGTTTATAGCAACAAGTGTGTGCTTTAGTAGGCCCTTTAGATAGCGAAGTGCCCCTTCAGTTCAGAGGTATAGAGAACTGTGCTGAAGTTAAGCCTGGCTGTCCTGCATACAAGAGCTGAAGAATGAAAGAAACTGAATTTAGGAGATATTTAAGTCTGTGGCTCCAGAGGTTGACCCAGATAATCCTGCAAAAAGGATCTTGCTTGCTACTTTCTACCCCTCTCCCTCTTATCACTGGTTCTGTGGAGCATTCTCTCCTTTAGTTCAGCTGTATCAGTTGCCTCTGCAACCAGTAACACAGTAGATAATGATTTCTGTGTTTCCACTGGCTTAGGTTTTTCTTTCTTACTTTAGAAGTTACAGGTCAGGAGGTTTTGGTAATCACTAAAGCTGCAATAAAAACAGCATCATGAGCTTGTTCCTGAGAGCTGTGGGAAAATGAGAGAAAGAAGCCAGTTCTTTTCAGGAGCAGTGAAGTCCTAGATAAGCTGTCCAAATCTCTTCATCATACATTCTAAATCAGTAGTCCTAACTTCCTAGTATGCAGGCTTGCTCTCAGACAATGACTTTAATGTCCCAAAACAGGCAAAACTGGCATGGCCCAATTGGAAAGAGAATCCTATTAAAATAAACAGAGATGCTTTGTCAGTAAAGAATCAAAAGATGCAAGTGCAAAGCACTGATGCTGGAAAACTTTCAAATGAGACAACACCCAGATACCTCCTGATCAGCTGTCATCACCAGTGACTTCCTAGGTTCCCTCACAGTAGAAGTGTTTACAGAGCCAAGTTCTTTACCATTGTGAGACTGTATCTATGTCTCTGGGGAAAACAATAATTAGATGCTCCTGGTGGCTGGCTCTCTTAAAATAATCTTAAGTTTGTGGTCCAATATTAACTGTCTGGCCCACAGACTTGATATTTTGCAGGGATATGCTTTTGCAATCTCATTAAAGTTTAAAACAATTTGATCAAGTTTCAAATCCTTGGAAAATCAGCACTTCATCATTCTGAACAACATGTTGTAGATTTCAATGGTAAATAATGACTAAATTCTTGTACTCTTTGAGCATGCTCTCAGCCCTGATCAAAATGGGTTGGTGCTCCAAAGAACCCGTAAGGATTCCATAGTGTAAAGCTGCAACAACTGAAACCCCAGTCTTTAATAGCAGTTAGGCCTATTGGATTCAAAGTGAAGCCAATTGCAAGGTCCACTGGCTTCAAAGTGAACATAAAGATGACTACCTCTCCAGCAGACTAATCATGTCTCCTGTTATTTGTTCACTGGTAGAGAAGAACCCAACTAATTCAGAGACATGGCTAAAAGCCAACCAAGAGTCCAGGAAAGGACAAGATGAATACAAAAAGTCTTCAGAGAGCAGAGCTATAGGAGTAGAAGAGAATCTCTAACAGATCTGGGAAAGGTGAATTTAGTGATAAGGAGGAACAAGAGAGCTCCAAGCTACATTACCAGGTGAGGAGGAACACCAAGAGCAGAGAAAGGGCTCACAAAATAGAAGAATGTGGACTAGGACTTGCTGGAAAAGGTGGAAATTAGAAACAGAAGCTACTGGAGAGATAGAGGAAGAAGACAAGATGCTGACTAGCAGAACAAAGCCTTAAGTACAAACAGGATGAAAAGTGAATGAAGACTGCTGGGAAAGATGGGTCACATAATGACCTGTGACAGGGAACCTGGCAACAATTGGCCAAGTAAATTTTGGGCCAGCAGGGACAATAATAGAACTTAGACTGCTAGGGAGGATAAGATTAGGACTAAACTCATTGCAATAGTCTCCATCACCACTACAGTCTGCAGGGGCTACTGCACGTAAGTTGCAAGTATTCACCTGTGGCAAATAAAACATTTAAAATGGGTTAGATGGTAAGAGCATGGACAAAATCCCTTAGGTGAGCACTGATTGATACTGGAGGTGCTGGGAAGTAAAATCCATCCTATCAGTCATGCATAATAAGCATAATGTACAAAAGCTTTTCTGTCACAGGATTCCCAGTTCATATATTGAAAGGCTTGAGGAAAGAAATGCCATCTCGGTCTTGATTCTTTTTCACTCCACAGTATGGAGATAGATTCCAGAATTCTGTACTGTAATACCATGAGGAATCCATTTCAGAGCTCCTTTTAGTACAAGGATCATTTCAATCTATTTATATCTTCTATTTGATCAGCAGCTGGGAAAACTCTGATAACTTTCAGGCCAGCCAATCCACTGCTGTAGCCAATTTGATCTGGGAAGTGTTACAGGGGGTCTGCTTAGGAGGCTCCATACAGCATAAACTTCTACTGTAACACTAGCATGGCTCCCTCACTCACAGTGAGCAATTCCTGGTATATTTTTTCCAGAAAAGAAAAAAACAAAACAAAAAACCCCAAAACAGAACCCAAAGTCCAGCAGAAGTCAGCTTCACCTTGAAATTGTACTTGCAGCTATTCCTTTATTTTAACTTGCACGTTTTTGTTTGGGCTTTTAGTATTTTAAGCTACAGAGTCTTATGACATGTAAGTATATACATGTTTATGACTTCTGAATCATGACATTTAATTTTCTTCATCAACATTAGTAGGTATTTGTTTATAATAATGGCCCAGAGCTTATCTCACTCTAGACAAATTTCATATTACAGAATGATTGCTGCTCTGGGAAGGTGCGTTCATTTGCATTTAATCTTCTTGAAACAGTGAAATCCTGCCACCCTCTGGACAACAACTAAACTAAGATACATTTACAATCAGACTCAAAAGTAAAAAATCCCACTGCCACTGATAAACATTAAGTGCATTTTAAGCACATTTGAAAATTAATTACTAGGCTGAATGAAAAAAAACGAGCAGTTAATATTAAACTACATCCAAGACAGTTAATTCAAATACAAAACAGCCTTCTTAATAACAGCATCTAATGAAACAGCATCTTTTGTTTGTAAGAAGACAACGTTCGTTCTCTTTTTAACCTTCTCTAGTAGTAATTTCATTGTTTACAGTTATATTTTAAAGATCTGCTATCACAATATGATGTAATTTTTCATTATTCCGATTTTCACAAACTAGAATATTCTGGCATTGTAAGCATCTCTGTGGCAAAGCCTCAATACTTACACAACAGAGTTCAGAGGGAAGGTGGCTAAAGAGAAGGTTGGTTGCATTATGGCTGATCAAATGAGCTTTAAAAGGATCAATGGGAAAATGTCTCTTATGTTTACACGGCACACAGCACTTAACCCTGATAATACTGGAAGTCAATGCACTGATATGATCATTTGAAACAGTAAATGTCTGTGCATCCGAAGTTCCAAACTCTGCTTCCAGGCTTAGTATGGGGAAGGAGGGCTGTGGCATTTATACAGTACCTTGTTTTGGCCATGGAGCCCAGCTGCTGCTGTTCCTGGATGAGCTCAGCCAGCTGTTTCTGCAGAGACATATCTTTACCTTGCACTTGTTTAATGAAAGGATGCTCCAAAAGGTGGGTGACTGAAGGACGCTTTTCAAAATCCTTGATAAGACACCTGGGACAGAGAAATAGTGGTCTCAGGCAATGATGTTATTTTACTACAGCATAATTTAAGTTGGCTTACTGGGTGGCTGTTATTGTACAGTAGTTTCCATTTCACAAATTTGACTTCCTTAGTATGCAACAAGACTCTTCCTCTACATTAGAATCAATCTAGCATAAAATACTTAGCTGAGTGAATTCTCCCTACAAGTACACTAGTATAAAGGCTATAAATTTGTGCTCATTTAATCTCTTTTTAACTGTAACTAGCTTACTATGAGAAAATGGCATTGTATCTTTTAAGTGCTGCATAGTTGATATACTTCAAACTAAGATGAACAGACAATAGTTAATCCACTTTTTTACCTATTCTCTGATATGTGTTTTGACTAAGAACTGCAGGAGATAGCCTAATAAAAACCACAAGTGAAACCTGTGATACAGAGCTTTGTTTTGTTTTAAAATTAATGTTCCAGGTAGGTCTTCTATATTGCAATGATATATGCCAGCATAAGACTCTTGCAAAATTCTGCAAATCCACATAATTCAAACTGGGAGGGAGAGATATAACTTAGTCAGAATTAAATGCTGGTCAGGGTACTAAAGTTAAATCTGTGAGGAGAACAGGTGATTTAGTAATGAGTAAAAACATAAATCTTATTAAATTTGCAGACAATACAATGCTACTTTATATAACCGAGATTTAAAATTGAGGAAATATAGAAAATTGAGCTGAAATAATACATCCTAAACAGAAAAATTATCTAATTTTTTATGTTAAAGTATTCTGCTATCATGCTCATATAATTATATAGACATTGAGAATGTGAAAACAAAATGCTGCAATTCAGTACATAATTTCAACGAATTATATTCCAAGATGAGTTTATTTGAGATGAGATGCATCCATATTAAATATCATATTTGCTGATACTGAGACACACCTAAAGTACTTCTTTAATGGGGCCAAGTACCACAAGTAATTACTACCTTTTCACCCAAAAGTTCAATGAAACTTTAATACCTCATAGAATAACTTACATTCTAGCAGTACCAATAAAAATTTGCAAAATTTAAGCTACATTTAAAAAAAATAAAATCAGCATGTTAATTGATTTCAAGCACTATCAAACAGATTAGCAAATTATTAAAGTTTATCCTCACCTCAGGTACTTTAAGGAAGCCTAATGTCTGGTCTTAAAATCTGAAATATCTTGCAACATAACTTTAATACTTTAGGTTCCAGAAAAATATTTTCCCAACCTCTTCTTTGTATGACTAGTCCAGGAAAGAGAGCCTTTAAAACAGGTTACCAGTTTTGTAACTGTTTTGGTGAGTTTTCCTATAGAACTGTAGATTTCTGGTAGAAAAACTGAAGTAACAGAACCTGCTTTATCTCCATCCCTCTGAGAGCAAGGCTATAAACACCAGTCCTTCCCTCCCATGAAAAGATCCATTATTAGCCTTCAACAGGTTCTGACAAACTCCCCCCCACACTCCCCCAACCTTTTCCTTTTGTGATCCATGGCTTTCAAAAGTCGATACACCCACAGAGACAATATGATCCATGCCAATCCTGGTTAAATTTATATGTTTCTTGAGAAAAAGGGAAAAAAGCATTTGAAAAGAACGATAATATTAATCAGGGAGACAGGGGGAAAAAATTCAAACAAACCATGAAAAAACTATGCAGCATAAAAAAATCACAGATTGATGGCAAGTATATGTAGTGGAGACTTGAGTCTGAAAAGCTCATCCATTCAGTGATTTTTACCATTCTACCAATAATTAAAAGTTTATAGTATTTATGCTGTAAGTTTAATATGTTTTCTTGTTATATTTTATTACATCAGAAAACTCCATTAGTATTACTGAATCCAAGTGAAGCTATATCATAGAATAATAAAATAGTTTGAGTTGTATGGACCTCTGAAGGTCACGTAGCCCAACCCTTCTGCAGTAAGCAGGGACATCTTCAAGCGGATCGGCTGCTCAGAGCTCCATCCAACCTGACCTTGAATGTTTCCAGGGATGGGACACCTCCCACCTCCCTGGGTAATCTGTTCAAGTGTTTCACCACCTTCATAGTTAGCATTTGTTCCTTAAATCTAGTCTGAATCTCCCTTCTTTCCTTCTGGAACCATTACCTCATGTCCTACTGCAACTTGCCCAAATGGCAGTTACTTTTCAGAAAATAAGAGCATTAGATTTTAAATGGATTCTCTTTAAGAAACTACACAATTCCAGACAGAGTATCTCGTGTTTACCAAAAGTGTGAAGAACATACAAATCATATCTGGTCATATGCAGTTATTAATATGAATTCTACTCTGAGGTATGACACAACGCAACTCCAAAGGCACTCTAAAGACAAGACACGGAAGTGGCAAAAGAAATTTTTCCATGTAGATAGCCCCTAAGTGAAACACCTGAATATCCAGGATACTGCCTTAATTAAGGAAGCATAACAAGAAGATATGGAAGAAGAACATTTTAGGAAAAAAAAGTTGCTAGCTGCTGTATTATGTGCCTGAAAAGCTAGCTGTTTGGATCTGGCAGGTGTTTTAATGAGCATTCTGTCAGGGATGTGATCTTGAAGATTACTTTAGGGTTACCTCTGCTTCTGGTGTATATTCCTGCCAGTCCTCTACTGAAGAGTCACTTTGTGTGTGTGCTACTCTTCTGCTTTGCAACTATCAAAGTTTATTTACTGTTTCATCTACATGCAGCCTTCATTCTGTGGTCCCTTAGCCTGTAGGTCACCTTCAGCCTGTGGTCGCTTAGGATTTCACTTTAAACACAAACAAAGCTACATAAATTCATTAGACAGCCAAGCTAATGACACAAGACACATCCATGAGATTCTGTTACCAAAGTCTATCTTCCAAGCAGAGATGGAGCACATACTATTGTGCCAAGCTTGTGCCTGTACTGGAAGAACAGAGCCCTTTCAGGTAAGTTAGTAAGATGGGACAACAAAGCAGAAAACCAGTAACTAACAGCTGTGCCAGGGTGAGGAAGAGCTGCTTAAATTCACATCTGTAACTTCTGTGCAAGTACTTCTACTCCAGTTCAGGGAAGAGACTGACAGGAGAATGGACATCTCTACTGAAGTTGCTTTAATCCATCAAGTTAAAAAGCAAGTTCTTAGCATATTAGGAACCCAGCAGCAGAGAGATCAGGCAGGCTATAGGAAATTAAAGCGTGTATGACATATACACTCTCTTTGTGCTCTGAAACAGCAGAAGTGTTGATACAGTCAGTTCCAGCAATTACTCCTTATTATGTTTCAAGTGCCAGTAACCAGCTTGCAGCTTAGTCACAGGAGGTGCTGTGGGCTCAGTGTGTACTCAGTGCCAGTTGGGTGCATCACCAGGTCTGCTGAGATGGAGTGCTATAACATGATGCTGAAAAGATAGTCCTTATGTTTCTCCTCCTGGGGCATATTCCTTTGTACTAATTCCTGTCTCTGTAGACAAGACCTACTAATATTCTGAGATGTATTTACATGCTCTGCTTCCACACACTATCATTTCAACTGGGTTGCTTTTAGTGCACTGAATGCATGCTGCTCCTTCTGTTCTTAGCCACCATTACATGTAACAACAATTCTTGGGCAACTACTTATGAGCTATTAATTAATATACAAAAACCCCCAGCTGTATTAACATTTGAAAGAGTACAGAAAAAAACCAGCTTTTATAATGTCACTTATCAGAAAACACTCAATGCAGCCAACAGAAACCAGTGTGTGAAAAAGTATTAAGAAGTCATATTACTGAAGGATTTGTTTCTGAGGAAAGCAGAAATTAAAATATCTTCAGGTGTCCATCTCAGTAATCCTTTAAAGTCAATTTGGACAGTTAGCTTAGGCACTGTCAAATTTCAACCATGCTGCAATTACATTAAAAAATCAATAAAATGTGGTTCATCTGCAAATTAAGCCAACCTGTTTCGCTTGCAGAAATTATTAAAAAAAAACAAGTAGTAACATTGACATTCATTGATAAAATTAACTATCAAATATACTAGAAGATGGGTTTTACATAAGGTATGATGAAAACTATCATACTTGGTCTGCTCTTTTTTTCATCTAAAATAACATGAAGGGTAAGTAGAGACTGAAAAGGAAACAACAAACATTTTAATGTTTGCCTTGATGAAACTCAATCTACTACCTAATCAAAAATTCTAGTATCTTTCATCATGCTTTCTTAGCTGAAAATTAATTCTCAGAATTCATTAGTGTCACTACATTAAACATAGGTTGCAGCCATTTGCTGCAATCTCACAGCCAGGCTCCTAAGCACCATTTCTATTCTGCCACAATTACAGGCAAAGACGAAGCATTTATTAGCAGGGGACAAGAGCAGACTCCTACACACACAGGCCTGTCTGAGACAGCCTCTAAAAATTCACTGGCTGCTTGCACTTGGATGATAACATTGTTGGAATTGCTGCCTCTCAACCATGTGAACTATCATTTTGCCAGCAGCAAATCAGATGACTCAAAAGGGGAGCTATTTATCAGCATTCATGAGCTAATATTTACTAATGAATAAATGGAGAAAAACAGATTTCATAAGAACTGCAGTGGTGGTCGAAATCTCCTGTGTGTTCAGAAACAGAAAACAATTACCAGTGTCATACATTACTGCAGCCAAACCTAAGCAGAGCAGCAGCAGCAATTTCTTTCAAAAATTGTCTTTCATCAGATCTATTATGGTCTACTTGGCTATAAGCACTTTCTTTAAAAATAAAGAAAGAAAACAGCTTCAATCCTTATAGCTTAATTACATGATCATTCGTGTCTAGTATTCTCTTCAGTTATTACATTTTGTGAATGCTACATTTTCTGATGATTCCTCATTTGCTGGTGGTGAATTGCTGAAACTTGTTTATCTAATAAAGCAAATATCCCACCAGACATCTCGTCACTGTTTATCATCTACATGCACAGAAGATGCATAGGGTTTCATTTGGAAGAAATGACAACTGTGTATCAGACTCTGTATTAGAGCTGGAGAATCTACACCACAGCTTCTGGGCAAGAGCTATGAAGTATATGATTTGTTCAACAAATGACTGAAGTTCTCATTTTCACTCCTCTGGTCCCTATCTCTCTGCCAGTCCTTGGCCCATCAGGGTGCTCTCATCAGCAGCAGCTCCTCCAACAGCTCTACATCATTCTCCTCTGCCCACCAAACCTCTCCTTCCAATCCCAGAAAAACAGTTACCAGGTTGCCCCCAAAGGTAGAAACAGCTTAGCTGAGCATCTAGAGCAGAAGTTTCCCAGAAGGAAAAATAGTAAGGTCATATTCCCTTGATCTTCTCCCTAAGCAGGGAGAATATCTCTAGGTTCTGAGATTTTTGTTTCTTCTCCCAATACTTTGCCAGATACTTCAATGAGAAAGTTGCTTCACAGTGGAAGATCAGTGAAATTAAAAGTGCAACCCCAGCAGGGCTGCCCCTCCTGCTTAAAGATGTGGAAGGACAGACTGCCAAGCAAGATCACCTAGGCCAGGTACATTAGGTCAGAGACTTTCCAGTTAAGGAAGGAAAAATTACAATCTCAGATTGGTTTTTAATTGGTTATAATGCTCTGTTTCTACTCATTTTTCTGACTGTTCCTCTTCTGTACCACACACAGCTGTGGCATACACTGTTAAGTCTCAGGCACCAGAGAGGTGGAGAAGGAAGAACATTTCATTAATTAAATTTATAATAATGATGCAGGGATGTCCTCGCTTCCCTGAAGCCTCCCTGCTTCCCATTCCCAAGCCTGCCATCCCCCACTGCTGCAGGTCACTTCTTTGAAAAAATGAACTAAAAAACTGTGGCAGCTTTGCCAACAGCATTTTTGTTTTCAGTCCTAATTCAACAGGACATACAGGATACACATAATCTTATCTGCAGAACTATATATAGTTGTCCCTTTGGAAAAAGCAAATGCTGAGCACTAAGGGTATGCATATAGGTTAAATACATCTCCTGTCTAAAATCAGCATCCCACAATAAATAACAAGCATGATACTGTTCCTTCTGCTACAATCAGATATCAGGATGAAAGACTGAATTTATGACATTGTGCTCAATCATGACATGCATAATATCAATTCTGATGGTCACAACACATTTATGTCTTTATTGATCTGCCTTTTGGTAGCAAGCAGAGTGAATTACTGATCTTCCCTAACAATGAGATAAATACTCTAACAGTGAAATGTCACCAGCACCTGGTTTCTTAATTAATCTTCTTTCAGTTTAATTTTTAACATCAAGTACTATATAGTGCAATTTAGAGCACATCTGAAACCTAAAAAAAGTTCATTCACATTGACATTGTTATACTAGGTATAGTAAATAGCTTCACCTCTTCTAAAGCTTCAAAAATTACAACCATTTCCCAGCCTCCTTTATTCTGGCTCATAAATATGATTTAGAGCACAACTAATAGAAACTCTATGGAGTGGCACCTCTTGGAGCTCTTAGAATAAGTCAGACTTTGCTCATGTTGAAACTCTCAGAATTTTAGCAGAGGCAAGAGAAATTCTGTTCAAACAACGTTAGGGAACATCTCAGTAGCATCAAAAATACTTATTTATTGTATTGTTAAACCTGACTGCCCTCTGCCCTCTGCTGTGAAATCCCAAATCCAGCCACATCATTTGCAGTAATTCACAAACACAAGGGCAGGTAAGATCAGGTTAGTGCTACTAGCTGGGAGTCCACAGGCAGTAAAAACATGATACCCATTACTGTGTGCCAGACCTGCCCTGTACCCCATGGCCTACAAGAGAAGCAGAAGCATCTGTGCTTCATGGACCTTCCTGTAATCTAAGATACCCTTCATCTAAAAGCATGCTGGACCACTTCATTACCAGCTCTGCTGTTAAATTACTGTGTGACTTTGAGCAACATGCCCTTCATTTCAGTTTCTTCAGTAAATTTTCAGTAGACTATTTCAACTGGAAGGAGTAAAACAAACTACTACAAGATCAGCACAGATATTTTCCCTTCTCTTCGCTCTTGCCACTTCCCTTCCCCACAACTTAGTGTTCATGCCTACCTCTTAGGTTTTACTGTTCTCAGTCTTCTGCTGTATTCAAGACCATATTCTTATCAACTAACATAGAAGTGAAAACCATGTAGTAACAGGTGGTTACATCCTGCCTTTATATTTACTTTCAAGTAAAGCAAAGAGATAGCAATAAATGGTAAAAATGTGAGCACTCCAGAAGCGTGTGAACTTCAAATAAGGCTTAAGAAGCATCCCTGTGAAAGAGCAATAAGCAAAATCTACTCAAGAAACTGAAATACTGTCACTCAATAGGAGCTTGAAGAAGACAGTAAGGAAACTTTGTCTCCTGAGACAAGTGCTTCACATGCTCTCTGATACTACAATCTTGTATGCAGCATGTGAAAATTTACAGATTTGGTGGTAAACTTACATGTCACAATTTGTATCTCTGTGACATTTGGAAACCTCTTTGTCTTCTTACTCACTGTAAAATTAATGAGTTATATCAAACACATATTGTTCTCAGTGGTAGAAACAGCAATATGTTCTTTATTTAATACAAATACAGTGTCACTAAATTTACTAGATTGTGAAAAAAAAATCTGCATTCAGAGAAGTTATATCTAAATAGAGCACTTAAAACCTGTATTATCTAGATGATCTATTAATTTAATAACTCTGAATGTAGATTCATCAATAAGAAACTCAGCTTGTGAGGCTGTGTTTAAGCTGAGTACAAAAATTAAGTTTATCAAAACTAAAAACTGTATTTGTATTGCAGTTGCAATGCCATAACTTAGAATATTACATTCTGATGATGTGACCATAAATGTAACTTCACATTTTTACTTTAGTACTCTCTGCGTTTCTTAATTCTTTAATTCCCTCCAGGTCAAGAATTAATAATTAATTCAAAGAGCCACAATTGCTAATAATTGGTTAAATAAATTTAAAAGAAGAATGTCTGACCTTTGAGGTACAATTGTTAATTTTAGTTAAAATTAACATTTTGTGTAAATAAAGGTTATCGTGCTCTTTTGCTTCAAGAATATATTAACTCTTCTATCTAACCTTAGAAATCAGAAAATGTCTAAGCTGCCAAGCAAATGATTGGCAGCATGTGAAAAAACTGTAATGAATGTGAGTTTTTTATTCATTTTAACATATAGCCTGAATAAATTCTGAAGCACTGTATGCCCAAAATGGTTGTGACCACAAACTGCTACCTTGACAGAGCAATGTCATCTATGCTGTAGACATCCCCAGGAAAAGCTTCATGGACCTTGAATAGAGTGAAGTCTTCAAAGCTGGTATTTTATTGCAACATAGAAATAAACATAGGAAAAAGTCTATTGGTTTCAGGAGCCAATCCTCAAAAAAAGGATATGGTTATTCACATGCCTTATAGGAAGGGTAAGCCCTACTAATATGAAGATAAAAATAAAGAGATAATTAATACTTTCTCACATTATGAGCAGAGCAGCCAAATTCTTCATGGACAATTACAGTAGTACAGATAAAGAGGCATACACAGAATTTTACTGACCTTTTAAAAATAGGTCTGTGCTGCATGATGTCTCAGTAGATACCAAACACAAAATTAGACTGCTGCCAGAGATGACTTTGCTGAAATTGTGTTTTGTCTGTATTTTTTAAAACACAGTATCTAATTCACATTAGCTATCTCTTTTAAAATCCTTGAGGACATTACAGTCTCCATCTCAAGTCAAGATCAACAGTGCTGGTAATAGAAACATAAATTTACCTTGTTAACCAACTATCTTAATCTTCTCCATTCAGATTTTGTAAATAATGCAGCTGACTTTAAAATGCTGCTGCCAGATCATTTCTCTTGGGGCAGAAGAATCACCATTAAAAATACAGACTTAATTTCTGAAAAATATATGATAACTATTCTACCAGTTTTAAGAGGTACCTAGAGAAGCGCGTTGAAATTTCCAGCTCAGTCATGTTGTAAATCTCTGTAATATGTGAGTGAACTCTTATAACAAAAATGCCTCTTAAGACAGTGGCATTTAAAGAGAATGAGAATGGGAGATGAAAAAAATCTACTATGACCAGGTCTGGAAATCTTGACATAAAAATAAAATTATTGTGTAAAAAGAACTGAAGTCAAAAGTATGCTTAGGCAAAGCTTGATGCTAGGTTTGTGTCAGTACACAGGTCTGGCCCACAACTTGAACCAGATAAGCTTGTTATGCAAATGCTGTTAGCCATCAGGAAGGAGGTAGATAATGAAATTATTCAAAAGCTAACCACTCATCACAAGGGTGACAGAAACATCGGGCAAGGTCCTAACATATGAATAAAAGGCAGTATGGAATTTATACAACCACAGCTTTTAATTTATCATAACTAAGCTGTCACAAGGTAGGCATCAACAAATGCATAACTAATGCATATAAATGAGCCAATTAGCAGTAATGGCTAAAAGGTTTGCAATTGTATGATTCAATGTTTCATCATTTAATTTTTTTCTAGAAATGTAACTCTAAGCCTTCAAAAAAACATAATGTAACCTCTGCATCAAAACAATTTTACTAACATGCCTGAGAATGAGGCAGTGTCACAGAGAATTCAGTTTCAATGCTCTCTTAAAGGTAGCTATAAAACCAGCCTATTTATTACAATTGTTGCATTTCTTCATATTAAGAGACTGCATGTGAGCATAAGTCTTACTTCATTGTACAGATTGGTGTAAGAATGACAAGCAAGACTTGAGAACCTGTAGCTGTTGCTGGTGAGAGGAGGTAATTAAGCTGAAGTAATTAAAAATCAATGTGATTAAAAATATACCATCTGAAGATATCAAAAAGCCCAAAGGACAAGTATAGTCACGAAATACTAATGTCTGACATATCCTGAAGAGTACATGCTGAACTAAAGGACTAAACAAATGTTAAGAAATGGTAAACTTAGTTATTCCCATTGTTCTTAAGCCAAGTAGAGCTTCCTTCTAAAAAGGAAGATATCAAGAAATGCTTAAGATTAATGCACAATGCTTCTGAGAAAGGAATGTAAACTTATTTACCTACCAGTGCTGGAGAACCCCAGAATTTAGGTTACAGTCCATAAATATAATACTATAAAAACAGTGTCTAAAACAGAATGGAATTCATCCACCACACAGAGATTTCTATAATTAAACAGTGATTTTGCCATATATCCCAATGTACACTACTGTGCAAACAGGGACATGCATTATGGAGAAACAGAGCTTAGGTCAATATGCTTTAAAGCAATGTATTTCTACTGTCTACGTTGGAAGAGATTCTGAATTACACTGCAGTAATGATCATAGAACCATAGAATGGTTTGGGTTGGAAGGGACTTTAAAGATTACCAAGATCCAGTCCCCTTGCTTGGGCCTGGACAACTCCCACTAGGCCAGGTTGCACAAGACCTCACTCATCCAAACTGGCCTTGAACACTGTACTGTCTTCCTCTGTAGGCCAACAATTACAGCCCTACCACACCTTCCTGCCTGATTAAGGATCAGCATATTCAATAACAATATTTTTCATAAAACATGCATTAGTCTATTTTTAACTTCTAAAAGGAAAGCCACTACTTACTACACCACAACTAACTAAAAAAGGTATCAGGTAGGGATATTGTACTCCTCAACTAATTTGATATGTTAAAGAAACAGATTCAAAAAGCAGACATACATATTTTCAAGCCTATTTCGGGAAGTCTGTACTGAAAAGAGCATTCAAAGTATTTTGTTATTTGAACACTGTACATTTCCCATGGGTTTGATATTATTCCCCATGTTACATGGTTTAGGCTGTAATAGGTCACAATGAAATCCTCAACAACCCTAAATATTGCTCATAAAAAGTTGCTGTTCAGATTTTTGCTGGCAACTACTCAACTGTTTTCTTAGCTTCACTGTAAAATGAAGAAGTAAAGCAAAAGCATATTTTGGTTCAGTGACAGGTGCATCCATGAAATTGGTACCATCTAGGTAGCATAGTACACTCTTGGTACAACTGCTGCTCAGCTACTTACATTGGGTACACAACTTACTGAATATTGGTAAAATGGAAAAAGGCAACTATTTTCTTTCTTGTCTTTCAAGTTCTTATTTTAAATTCCCCCACAGTTATTTTCCATAACCCTTTTCTCTCTCTGATGAAAAATTTCACTGCAAAACCCTCAAGGGAATCAGGTATATTTCTAAAACTGTCCCAGGTCAAAGCCAAGAAATAGATGAGCTAGGGAGTTCAGAGAAGCTGTGAAGAAAACTACATGAGAAGATCAAACTGTGCTGCATAACTTTCAAAAAGTGAAAACTGAAATTTAAAACCTACAAAAGCAACAACTCCACAAAACAAATATTGTTTTCAGATTGACATACATAGGCCTTGCCAAATAAGTTGTTTTTAAAAGAAAATAAAACTCACTGTGAAATGAAATGGTTGAATCCTCTGCACCATTTTTCAGGATGTAGCAAAGTAGGAGGAGGATTTCTGAAAAAAAAAATTTGGAGGGTTAGAATGTTACTGTTTACTGGAATTATCTCAGTCAACAAAGCTGATAGTGGGTCCACTAGGGAGAAAATTATCATCGAGAAAGTAATGCTCAAATTATCTGTGCTTCCCCTTCAGATTCCTGCTAGGTTTTTCTTGCTTCTGTTTATTTGCTGAGAGTTTTCTTCTTTTCAGGTCCTTCTCCTTTTATGTCAGTATCATTGAAGTAGGTAGTATAGCTCACAGTGCATTTTTCTTTCAGTTCAGCCTGACTCAGGAAGGATTAACTGAAACTGAAGCATTTACTTAGTCATCACACCATTTTAGCCTTTTTCATCAGATCAGTGACAATAACCAAAACTTTTTAAAGTATGGGTATCTTCATGATAAGAACTACCAAACTGTCAACACTCTGAAGGATTTTAAGTCCAGATTTCAATCTGTATTCAGTTTGGATGACATGATAAACTCTAAACCTATTAAAAAATAAATGTTATTTTAAAAGTGACATTTAATAAACAGTATTTTACATTGCGTAGTAAGACAGCCTTTCACAAGAATAAGCTTTTAGTCTCTGACGGGTTCCATGTTAGTTGGCAAATAATTACTTTCCTTTCTGACTGTTTCTCTTACAGTTATACTACATAAACATACAGAGCAATGCCTACAGGTCATATTAAGAGGTCCAGATTTTGTGTGGCTAAAATTTAAGTTGAGCAGTGTATAGCAGAAAATGTTCACATGTCACGTATTGTCTTATATTCCAGAGGTTTCTTCTGCAACTTAAAATTCAGTAAGTACTGAAGTATATCTAACTTTTTAAGAATAAACTTTTGCTTTATTAAAACTGAATGACTTGGTTATACTGCATTTGACAGCTCAGTGCAAAATGTCACATATGGTCCCACTGGTAGGGAAAATACCCTCAGTAATATTCTCAACCGTACCATGAATGACTTTGTTTATAGCAAGGCCATGTTCCACAGCATGACACTGCTTGGAAACATCTCACAAAACAAAAAGACAAACAGCATAAACAACATACATCAGTGCTGATCTGCTTAATAGTCTTGAATTTTTCATGCAAATTCATTCAAAATTCAAGCAAAATGTTCAAAAAAATGAAGTAGAATGTGGCATTGTAATAGATGAAATATTTTGTTCAGCTAAATCTATTCAAAACAAAGACATTCACCTCATTTCAATTCAGGGTGATGCTTTTTGAGATGAATATGTTAGTACTTCTTTCTTTTGCTACAGAAGACTCGGGGAACACAACTTTCTTCATGCAGTGAAGAAATTCAAAATGTTTGAGATGTGCATCATTTATCAAATTTATCATTAGGGAAAAATATAATTGGTTATTTTCAATGACAATGAAGTTTCAGGCTTGTTTTTCATTTACTGGGCTCATATGTTCATGCACATCACAGAATCTGATTTTTCACAAGCAAAAAAACCCCATAAAACTATTTTTAGATATGGTCTCAGAAAAAAAAACAAAACAAAACCCTGTATCAAGGAAAGGTGAACTTTAAAAACATCTTTTTCTAAAATGAAAATGGTGATTGCTTCACCTGTTCCACATGCATGAACACTGCCAACAGCTTTACGGTACAGCCAGATGGGGTCAGTACATGTTTTTAGTCTTTATTTTGCAGAAACAGTATTTCCACCTGACAATTTGGATTCTGGTAAGACCAACTTCATTGTACTGTGAAGTACAGCGCATTACTTTTCAGAAATACACCAGCTCTGTCTCTGAATACTTGCTGAGAAATTCTGAATTCCACTGCAAAGTAATTTGCTTTTTCAGAAGCTCAGTTACTATTCATGAAATGTGTAGTTTTGTCTTTTCTGTTTGCACTGGTTTTAAAGTCTTCCCCTGGTGGTAACAAGAGTGCTAACAAAAAGCACATGATTTGGAGGATCTATTAATAATCTCACAAGGAACTTTTTGACAAAAGATGCAGAGATACTTACATTAGTTGTAAATGTTATGATGGAAACAGATGGGATTTCATCATAAAAGAAGAGACCAGTAGAGCACATCTCATTCAAGAAATATGTTTAGTTATTTGTGAATTAATGATAAATGGAGAAAGAAAAATTTTTAGCAACACAGAATATTTTGTCCAACAAGTTACTAAGCTACTAAGCACTCCCTGACAGCTAATCTCAGAGGTGGCTGAACACGCCATTTACCAAATCAACATGACTAAGGGATCTGTAACTCCACAGATGTTTTCTTGAGCTTGATACTTTTGTATTTGTTGACAGAAGATACTGTTCTTAGTATCTTAGTTATTCTTAGCACCTTTGTATAAAAAGCATAGAACTAGTAATAGTCCTTCGTACTTCAGTCACTAAACTGGTACCCCATCTATAAAATTGAGCTGCTCAACACCACCATAATTTTAATTCATTAGCATCTATAAAGTATACTTGTTTCCCTTGATGAAAAATGTTACTTAAATACAAATTACAAAGCCAGCTCACTCTTCTCTGACATGATGTCCAAAAGGATTTCCAGAAAGATGCATAAGAAGGTTAGCTTCCACTTTACCTAAGACACCACAAACTGTTTCATGGTGTGAGCAGAAAACAACATTGCTTCCATGGCACCTCCAGAGATGGTTTTCTGCAGTAAGGACTCAAACTTAAATTCTAAGATAACTCAAAAAGCCAGATATGCAAGGGTAAGTCACTTTAAGCTTTTCTGTTAGCACAGTGTCTTCACAGTTTGAATTAATAATCCATTAAGATAGATATCTGCAATTCACATCCTGCAATTCATATCACATTAAAGGGAAAGAGTAAAACAACTCATATACATTATCAGATGCTAAAGCAGAGAGAAACAACACTTTCCTCACCACTTCAGTTCAAAGATCAAACTAAAGTCATTGCTGATTCCAGACTACATTCATCTATCACATGGAGTTCTATGGCTTTTGTATACTTGCATCAGCCAACATCACTGCTTTTCACTGACATCTGGCTATTTCTGCAATACTCATAACATATTCATAGAAAAATTAAAAAGCTTCCTCTTGTTAACTTGCTGACACATCTTATTCTACTCCTTTCATATAAAATCAGGATGTTCTGCATGCAACCTTTAAATCTTATTTGCCACATACATAAAAAGCTAAAGGACAATAGTGTTATTTTCTACTGTAAATGACGGAAAATGCGAGAAGTGGATGTGAATATTATTGCAGAAAGGGGGTATAATTTGGCTTGTCTTTTGAAAATGTCCTTTTTTGATGCAAGATAACTAATCAACCATTAACTTTCCAACATTGTGTCTTTTTTCCTTTAGTTCCTTCTATAATTCCTAATTAGTCACAGAACTACATGCTCTATTTCCTAAGGCACATGCACTGCTCTTGTGAGTTTTTCTAAACTTCTGTTCAGTGCTTTCCATGGCCATACTGACACTTTTTTTCACTGGAAGTTTTGCTTAGTGAGGACTGCATGACAGCCTGTACAAGACACTCCCTGCAAGCACACAGTGTATCTCAGAACATGACAAAACTCCCAAACAAGAACTGCTGCTGAATTCTGAATGACACACACAGACACGTGCTGGAAATATTATCATCCATTGAACTTTATGTGCTCCCTTCATTCAGCTTTCCTCCAAAGTCACAGCTGGTAAATCAAAATCAGTCATTTTACCACAATAGGGCCAATGATGCAGCTCAGCGAGCACCATTTGTCCTTTACATTAAGCTGTGAAGCTAATTACAGATCACAGATAGCAGATATTTGTTGGCTACAAGAGAAGAAATCCTTTTATCTTACAATAATTCTATGACAAGTTTTTAAAAACTGAAAGTGCATGTACTGTTTTTAAAACTATTTCAGTAACATGGCTGTATATTTTATAAGCAGAAATCAAGACAGGGCCTCCAATGACCAAACTGCATCACCAGGCTACCACATTGTTTCTAATGAGAAATTAGCAGATGAAGATCCAACACCTGTCACCATGAACAGGCTCTGGCAATCACAGCTCCATACACACACATTGTGAATTATTTTTCTAGCAGACTGAAGAGATGATAGGTCTGCTGACAGTTTTCTAGGTTTATACATAAACTGTTTTTACATTAAATTAAACAATTCAATCACAGTTCAAAAAGCTAAGTGAAACAAAAAGCAGTCAACCATGCATAATAATGAGATTTCTGTACAAAATACTACATATAACAATTTTTTTTTAAAGATTTATGAATAGTTGACATTAATATTTGATAAATTCTTATACAAGTTTAATGTCCTGAACTATGGGTAATCCTCCAAAACCAACCAGGCAATTCTTGACAGGGATCAGAGGATTTCCTAGTACACTCAGTTTGTGGCCCATTCAAACCAGTAAGAGGTTTCCACTGATCTGAATGAAAAACTTAGGCCCTAAACACTTTCCCAAGCATCTGTGTCCAATTAAATGCTACTCAAGTTTGACTTTCAGCCTTAAGTTTCATCAAAGTCAACTCAGTAGGAAGTGGGGTACTTTACTGATCCGTGAAGTTATAGAAAATGCAGAGTTTAGGCTCCTGCAGGAGTGGAGAATTAGCACAAAAACCTCTGTGTATACAGAGGGAGGCAGACCTTTGAAGCTGCTTTTTAGGTCAGTGGAAAGCTGCCATCAGTCTAAAAGCTGCCACATGAAGCCTTGATGGTTGGGAACCACAGTCGCACACCGACTCAAGAAACCAGAAGATCAGAAATAATACAGGATCTACAACAAAACTGGAAACAGTGTCAGCAGCTTGGGATCTGGGCAAAATACCTCAAGGTCTAATGCAAATGTCTGCCCACTCAGTTCATCTAGGGGGCTCCAAAGGCAATTGAACACCCTTTCCTGAAAACACCTAGAATTGTGGAAGTCATGACCATAGTGGACACCCATTTCCCTCAAGCCTTCTTAGCCAGAGCCACGGGATGGGCATTCCCATGCCTGTCCAGCCTACAAGACATGAACACACTTAACAGCCTGGGCTGAGTTCAACAGCAGATGATAAATTCATACTGAGTTGAAAGTTAAACAGACTGTAGGATCCTAATTACTTAAAAGGGTCAAGGATATCAATTAACTTTTTAAGCTTTTTTTTGTAACATGGGGTCCTTATCTAGCAAAATACAAATTGGATATGTTTTCACTCTTTCTCAGGAAGGAATGATGGCTACATGTCTTGTAAAACAAAAATACACATTTGCCACCTTTTACTTGTGACTTTACATGACAATCTATTTTTCTGCCAGTAAACTTAGCAGATTGACAGTGAGATATGAGCTCAGCTGCAAAACAAATGCAAATCCATAAATGAACAAAATATCAACTGTATCTTTAAAACACACTTAAATCAAGATTTATTCACAAGTCTCCAGCTTGGAATATTTAATCAGCCAGCATGATAATGAGCAAAAAGGAATGGTAAAAGGTAGTCAGTTCCCAAATTATGCACAAATCTCCTTTTGATTTTCAACATTCCTTTTATGCATTGGCAAAAGAGAAGAGCTTCAGGAAGACTATAAAGAGGCTGTCATGAGAAGCCTTCCTTCATGTGAACAATCCTGTGTTTCAAAATGATATATATCTGATAAATTAAAAGTCACCTTTAAAATAATGAGTACAGGCAGAAATAACGTGCTAAGCACATTAAATTATTTTGAAGGTCAAATAATAACCTTCAGAAAATGTATTAAAACATATCTCAATTATATACTTTTTTAGTTCACACTGAACAAAAATGAATGAAAAAGTATTGAAAAGTGTTCTGCTTGGGAACATCTGGATTATCTTTGACTTTTTCCCTTGAACATTACTTTTCACAGGCCACTGGTTTCAGTCATACTTGGCAGCTGCAGGGTTTCATTAGACTTTTTCAGGACTTGACAAGGCATCATTTATTTCTGCCATTTATGCTTCTGTTTTCAGTTTCTGTTTCTGCCTTCACTGAGACAGAAACAAGTATTTTATTTCAGAAATATTTTTCAGTGGAGGTTAGAACATGCAGCTTCGCATTCCAGTGGTCAAGCTTAAAAACAAATATTTAGCATAATTGAATTATTATCTAATTTATTCACAGAAGTTTCAGAGAGCTAAAGAGGCACTAGTAAATTAAGAGCAGTTGAAATAGAGGAAGCAGTAGTATGGATTTTTATTTATAACCAATTCATATCTTTACTGCAATGTAGTATTTTGCTTTTCTATTAAAACCATTGCTCTGTGAATTGGCAAAGCAGGAGAATGTCAGTTGCCAGGAAAATAAAAATATGACAGTAATACTTCCATGCCTGACTGAAATACATATGGTGTTGTCTAGACACTACACTGCTGCATCTGGAATATTAAAATACTGCAATTACACTGTATATTTGTGGAGTTGTATAGGAAAGGAATTATCTGTTAAAATCCAGAAGTGAAAATCCGACAGATAAATTTCTGAGGGTGAGTCCTGAATAGGGCAACGTTTCCATCTCCCACTGCAGGTCAGCCAGTTTAAGAGGCCTGAAGACGCTGCCCAGTGGAGCAGACCCACACCTGGAAAATTAAAGTTGGCTCATCAAGAGGAAAACATATGGGGATACCACAAGCTGCTTTTTTTAAGAAGTGGAAGAAGACTGCCAGAGGAGGAAGAATTAGGCAATTTGGAATGACAGAGAACCTGGTGCCAGACCATGTACAGCAGCAAAGGCCATGTTATACCACAGTCAGTCTGCCAACAGCCTTCACGTTGTCCAGGACACAGAAGATAACACAGGGTACCTGTGATTTTCCAACTGGCTGATACATGGTTTTGGGGGACCTTCTTTCCATCAAGAGTAAATTTTTTTCACTGCAGTACTCCCATGAAATGGGGAACATACTTCTCAGAACCACAGAAGAGGTTTTGACACTTCTACTTCAACTTTACCTTCCTTTCTTTGTCTAATTTAGCTCTTATTTTCAAAGAGGAAGACACATGCTTATCCTTCTGTTTTACCAAAGGGAGCCTCTTCTTATTCTACTAAGAGGCTCTACAGAATACAAAGAAACCCAACAGTAACTCCATAAAATAAGTTAACTACCAGCTGGTACTGAACTTGGAAATCAATTACTATGTTGATAAAAGCAAGGTCTTAACTCTGCATTTTCAACAGGAAACAAGGCTTACTCCTTATTTCTTTATTACTCAGACCTTATTACTGCTTTCAGTTTAATCTGGTTCATAGCTTTGTAAGAACTGATGCTGTTCTGATAGCCCCCCCAGTCTGGCTCAGAAATGAATACTTATAGAAGGAATACATTAGTTAATGGTGGCATATTTCCAATGGATCATTAGGAGGATCACTATAAAAATTCTGAAGTAATAGACTGAATAAATGCTGAAGCATAAAGAAAAGAACAAGATGTGTAAGAGCACCATTTTTTTTAAAAAGGAGTTAACGTTTAAGGTAATACGCCTTCTGAGCATGAGGACTGTGTGAAATGGAATCTATTCATTCCCTCTCCTATTCCATCTAATAAGCTTTATTTTAAAACACTTGAATTTTGCCTGCTTTCAAAAAAATTGTATGATTTAGGAATCCCTGTAGATTGCAAGTGGAGAGAGGACTCAAACACAGTATGATAAACATTAAGAATTCATTCATTATAAAAGAAGTCCCATTACAGAAATTGAAATAAATTCTTTCTTATGCAGAACTGAATGATGATAATAGCAGGAAGTTCATAACCCAAGAAGTTTGTAAGACACTAACTTAAAACTCATCCATCTCTTGAAACAATTGGGCAGACTGGGGAAAATACCCTTGGAAAAATGTTGACTTACATAACCTAGGGAGTCTGGGAAAAGATGAAAGTAGTTACAATACAATATTTAAGGCAAGAAACGCTAAAGATGCAAGTAATGGATAACAAAGCAATTACTTAGTGATGGAAGAAAAAGTAAAAAACCTACAAAGCTGGAATATTAGAACATCAAGGAACAGGTAAAAATCAAGAGGAATTTTTTTTTTAATGCAAGATCTAACAAACACCTCATCTTGAATATTCCAGGAAAAGCTTTGCAACAAAGAATCTCCTGGATGCCGACGAGTTGAAAGGAGCAATGGTTAATGACACACAAAGGACAAAGAAATGTTATGAATGTAGAAGTCAGTATCTTGGAATAAGGAAAGACAATGCAGTTGTATCTTCCCTGATTTTTCTGGAGTGTAGTGTTCTGACACAGCTCTACTGAGATCCTTCCAAGTGACCCAAGTTAGATTTTCCTCAAATGGAGCTCTCAAAGAGCATCTACTGTATGCTTGAGTTCGGTGGGCACTATCTGCATCTGTGGAGTCTTTCAGAAAGTCATAATAGGTTCTGCAGGACTTGAATATCCAATTCAAGGAACAATTAAATTTAAAAAAATACAGAAGGAAAAAAAAACCCAAAGCATTAAAAAAACCCCAAAAACCAACAACAAAAAAACCCCAACCAAAACTTGAAAATTAGCTGAGAAGTAAAATATACTTACACAGGCAAAAAAAAACCAAACAAGCAAACCCAAAAGAGTATAATATGGAATATAATTCTTCCTTCCTTCCTTAATTTTCTCTCAGTAAATAATTATAGGGAACTGTGAGGTGATTATATATGTGTTGACATGACATGAGCACTCAATTTTAAGTAACATACTGAATGCCTAAACATAGAAAAAAATTACACTTCCATCAAGTCAAATCTTTGTTTTTGTTCCAATGTAAGATGTTTTCTGTTCTTTTTGTTTCCCCAGACAGTTCAAGCAGATGCTGCCTGTAAAAGTCTGGCATGTTTGCATGCTGGCAACAGATCATGGATCATCAACTTCCCCAATGAAGCTATCCAATTGTAATTCAGAACATCTTTACCAAGCATTTGTTCTAATATGTGAACAGGCTGATAAGAGGGAATCTGATGTAATCTATACTTTCATACTGTGAATGAAGAAACCTGTAAGTTAGATTTTGGCTAATTTGACCAAACTGAACTGCACAAAGCCAAAGCACTTTAGTCAGTCAAGTAGAAAGATGAAAGATACTCCTACTATTTTTTTTTTCCTAATATTCTCATAGACTGTGGCACTGGATGCCAAGCCACAGATGCCAACTCTCAGGAGAGAAGAAAACTTCCTTTCCCCTGCCCACACAAGCTACTGAAGCAAGGTTTATACAGAAAAAAGTGCTCCCTCTCCAAAAACACTAGAGAAGTTTCTGATGTCTTGCCTGGGAGTTTTAATTGGCCTCACAACAGTGGTGGAAACTTGCATCTCCTGGAGGAACTCTTGGGAGAAGGTACAACACAAATGGCCTTTCATTATCATAAAATAAAACCAATGAAATAATTATTAACTCCCTGAACACTGTGCTTATGAAAATTTATAACCCATGTCTACTCCAATAAATATTTCTTTTAAAAAATTATGAATTTTAACTTACAATTACACCTATGATAGAAAAGAAATAAAAGACAGTTAATAGTAAATGTATAGATATGCCTAATGTATTATTACCACACTAATCATGAGTAATGACTAAATATAGTGCACAGAATTTTAACATTAATCAAGCTGGTAACTATAACAAGCAAATCAATACATTTCAAAGCACAGCTCCTTTTCACCAAATATGTTTGTAAATAGGGTGATTACTTGCTATTGCATATTTCTGGAACCATTTCCGAGGGCAAAGCACATAAGCATTTGGTGACTTTCTATTACAAAAATAAAATAACAAAGTCATATTCATTACAATCCTAAGGTTAATTACAATCTTGCCAGAATGTGACTAGTATCTAAAAAGTTGCTCATTCTTTTTCTTCTGCTTCTAATAGTCAGTGAATTAATTCCTTTTTACAAATACAAACATCAATATTCTATTTCTGAGAGAGGCATCTATTTTTCAATTACATCCCATGAAAGTCTCTGACTTTATCCTGTCTGCAATACCAAGCTATTTGGAGGGATTATATTTTTTAATGCAAAAATCTAATTTAATTTACTTGGGTCAATTTATTATAAGTGATGGGGACTACTGAATTCCTATGTTAACCATAGGCTATAAAGTATCTTCTGGAAACCCAGAGGGCTAGTGGCTGGAAGTGCAGTTTCACTTCTTTTGGACTGCACTCCAAACAAGAACAAAGTTTTATTATTTTCAAATGTCAAGTTCTCTATCTATAAGGCATATGTACAGCCAGCTGCCAGCAGAACAATACCCCTGCAAAATAATAAGCTGAATGTGCAACAGCTCCACAGAACACAAGTCTGTGTTTGGTGTGTGCAGCAACTTAAGGGTCAAGATGCATGCAAAAAAAAAGTGTATGACAAAGTAGACATCACAGGTGAAATACACAAGTTTTAGCAAGTTTTAGGAATGCAAAGTACAAAGTTATTTCTACGTTTCCAACTGATGTGGCTTTAACCTGACACAGTGTTCCAGACAAATAAAAGAGCTACTTTTCTGTAGCTCCTCCTTTTTACCTCCATTAATGATGGATATAGATTATCACAATTTCACAGTAAAATACCTCTCTAAAATTGAGCCACACATAGATGAGAGGTTGTGCAGTTTACACATCTTCCTCGTCAGCATTATGTCTCCATATAACTTTCCCAATGCAGATCAGTTATGAAGAGGACTACAGATTTTTGCACTATGGAACAAGGCCTTAACTCAAATGTTACATTCCCCAAGAGCCAGTGCAGGAACAAAACCCTCCCTGTTTGGATTTGTATGAAGATGGGTATCATGCTAGGCCATTCTTGACTGGCACAACTACAAGGTGAGGTAGGCTGACTACAGATGTTTCATAGCCAGGAAGTCTAAAGTGATCACTCATCAATTGCACTCCTCAGGCAGCACTATTGCAATTCTTTTGTGAACCTACACTTCTATGCAAAGCTTTCCTCAGTGAAGTTAGATGTGGAAACACCACGAGCCCTCCACTGTAGATGTGTCCCATTCTCAAAAACAACAGTGCAATCTGCAGCCTCTATGTAGAGTTGTAAGACTGTATTGGGGAATTTGGGGCCAGCAAAAGAAACTCTATGAAGATTTCAATTTTCCTTCTTTCCATAATTCAAAGAATTTAACACAGTAACTAAGGCTTCATTTGCCTGCAGCTGTTTTGGAGAGAGAAAGGAAAAAGATAAGGAACAACAGAAACAAAAAAAACCCCACCCCATGAGTTTACACTATTTAAATCCTGAAGGACCATTTTAAAAGTGAAGCAGAATGCAATTTTACCATACCCTAAATAGTCTGCTTCATGCATGTTCACTTAATGCTGAACCAAGACATTCTTAAAATTTCATGCAGGGAAACCTGCTCTGGTTACCTTGGTGATAAACTAAAGACAAAAATTGCACATAATTGTTGCTGATGTCACTGCTTCCAGTTGTTTCCAAGGTTACAGAGTACCTCAAATAATTGTGATGTTTCATTTCTAGACTATATTGGAAGTCCATTTTCTTTTCTCAGTAAATTGTTTAGTGCTGCAAGTAATCTATCTAAACCTTATCTAATAAGGCATCAGCAGCCTCTCAGCAACCTCTGGTAATGATGCAGATTTGTATGTTGAAAATGTAGCTACCTAATTCTTCACTGAACAACTTGACTCCTGGATTATATCAATCATTTTTATCCGAGGAATCTATTTCCATAACAAAGTGTATCAATCAATCATCTTAAAATACCTGAACACTATGTCTTACTTCAAAGCAGTATTACATGTGAATTATCTACCTGGAAGGGAGCTGTTCTCTTGGCTGAATGGTGGAAAATTGGCTGTTAACTATTTATAACTGACTGATTTTCCCACAGTCCTCAGATTAATTTTAAATGCAGAGCACAAGTAGTTTGCTGCACTAAAAAAATTCAGACTTGCTACACCTTCTCCATTGCAACCTCCAGCTTACCATGCACCATAGCACGAACCTCCTTAAAAGTCAGTAACTGTTAAATGTAAGGATTATTCTGCTACCCTCACAGTGTTACTGCCTCAGGACAACTACAGCCAATGCTGTTAACTACTGCAGTTCTGTCAAGAAATGGCAGCTGTTTTGAAAACACACTAAACCAAACGTATTTTTAGTCTACAGCCATAAAAGATTTTGTATCTCAGCTCTACCCCCTAAATCTAACTAAGCCCCATCTAATCTAAATACTCCGTTCTGAAGGAGATAATGGTTAGTAGATGTCCATCCACCACTTCTCTTCCTGCTGGATTTCTTTCATCACTTGATTGCTCTCAGACTGCAGGGCTTGACCTTGTCAGCATGAAATTTTCCACTAGAGCAAAATAAAATGGCATTTGCTGTATCTCAGCAGTCTGTTATGACCTGTGCAATAGACTTTTTAAAGTAATAATTTATTTCAGAAACTGATTGACTAAAACAGTTTCTGTGTGTTTAATGCACGAAATGAACTACACATGGAGTCACTAAAACATCAGGCATCTCAGCTACTACCTAAAGTTCAGAGAGGGTTAAAGTGCAGTGCAGAAGATAAAATAGAAATAAGAGGTGATTCTTTGTTTGCTCAGAAAATGACTGTGACCCGAGCATGTTTATTTTCATAGAATCATAGAATCATAGAATCCTAGGGGTTGGAAGGGACCTCGAAAGATCATCTAGTCCAACCCCCCCTGCCAGAGCAGGGCCACCTAGAGTACATCGCCTAGGAACGTGTCCAGGCGGGTTTTGAATGTCTCCAGTGAAGGAGACTCCACAACCCCCCTGGGCAGCCTGTTCCAGGGCTCTGTCACCCTTACAGTAAAAAAATTCTTTCTGATATTCAACTTGAACCTCCTATGCTCCAACTTACACCCATTACCCCTTGTCCTATCACTGGTCACCATAGAGAAAAGCCTAGCTCCATCTCCCTGACACTCACCCCTTACATATTTGAAAACATTGATGAGGTCACCCCTCAGTCTCCTTTTCTCCAAACTAAAGAGACCCAGCTCCCTCAGCCTTTCCTCATAAGGGAGATGCTCCACTCCCTTAATCATCTTAGTAGCTCTGCGCTGGACTCTTTCAAGCACTTCCCTGTCCTTCTTGAACTGAGGGGCCCAGAACTGGACACAATACTCCAGGTGCGGCCTCACCAATGCAGAATAGAGGGGGAGGAGAACCTCTCTTGACCTACTAACTACACCCTTTCTAATGCACCCCAGGATGCCATTGGCCTTCTTGGCCACAAGGGCACATTGCTGGCTCATGGTCATCCTCTTGTCTACCAGGACCCCCAGGTCTCTTTCACCTACACTGCTCTCCAGCAGGTCAGCCCCCAACCTATACTGGGACATTGTGTTGTTCTTCCCCAAATGCAAAACTCTACACTTCCCCTTGTTGAATTTCATCTTGTTCCTCCCTGCCCAACTCTCCAGCCTGTCTAAGTCTCTCTGAATGGCAGCACAGCCTTCTGGTGTGTCAGCCACTCCTCCCAGCTTAGTGTCATCAGCAAACTTGCTGAGGGTACATTCTATACCCTCATCCAAGTCGTTGATGAATATATTGAACAACACCGGTCCCAGTACCGACCCCTGAGGGACTCCACTAGTCACGCCCCTCCAACCAGATTCTGCCCCATTGACTACAACTCTCTGACTCCTTCCTTTCAACCAGTTCCTGACCCACCTCACTACCTGATCACCAAACCCATACTTGATCAACTTATCTACAAGGATGCTGTGAGAGACGGTGTCAAATGCTCATGATAATGCATTTGAGTTCCTCAAGGAATTAATTTCAGCTGCATACATTTTAGTTCTTCTGCATGTAACTCCTGTGACTGGTCTAGGAACAAATACACCAGCAGGAATGTCTGCTGAAACAAGCTGTTTTAAATAAACACTATAGAATAAACCAATACCCTTCTATTTGAATTGCATATATTCAGGTGGGACTCTTAAGGAATGGAAAACCAGCACCACATTATGCAGGTGAAGTCTTCCCTAAGAGCTGAAATAGTAAATGCTTGCAACAAACTATTCAACAAGTCATAGAGCATGAATTAATTGCTGAAATTAGGCAGAGAGCTTGTGAAATTGCCATCCCTGGAGATTATGAAAAGCTGTCTGGACATGGTCCTGTGCAGACTGCTACAGTCTGGTGATACAGGCTGAGCAGGAGAGTTGGACAAGATGAACTCAAGAGGTCCCTTCCAACCTTAGTCATGCTGTGATTCTGCAGAAGATGATATAGCCAAGCATACCCACTGATATTTTAAAAACACATCAAGGGTTCACTTTCTGTGAAATCAGTGATCCTGAACTCTTCGGAAAAAATGAACACAGAATAGAGACTTGAAGAATTCTAACAGAAAGGCAGAAATACTTTGGGGAATTTCCACTAGCTACCTAGCAACATTATTTAGGGACCTAAATAATTTTTAAAATCTAGTAATATTTGACTTGTTCAAGATTATGTAAGACTGTAACTAGCTGAAGAACTAGCAGTGCCCACAGATCTGTATTCTTTTCCACCTACAGATAGACTCTCTTTGAATTGCTTTGCTATTCATATACCAAGCCAAGGAGGATCATGAGGACCTTGTATTTCTGCTCAATAGGTATTTCTATAGTATTCTTATGTGTATTATGGTACCTTACATTTTTATTAATTGGGATTTTCTATAAAAACACAATCTCAAAGTAATGAAAGTCCAATGTATCTGACAATGGAAATAACTTGTAAAGGAAAATTATTCCTCAACAAAGTACACATAGCTCTTATGCATGTCATGATGACCCATAACCAAAGACAGAATGAGGGGTTTTGAAGTATTTTAGTCATAATACTATTGCTGCATTTCAGATTCAGATTAAGAGATAATCAACACTGTGCTCTGAAACCTGTATACCTGCTGTCAAATTATTCATCATAGCACTATACTAAGTATGTTCCCTTAATTACTTTAGACACTTCATTTAAAGTAACTACAAGTCTATTAATTCTTTTGGCTTTTGTTTCACAAAAGCAATCAATGCTGAGCTTTACTGTCCCACAACACCTACTTGCATTTCTTTACTGTTCCAAGCAATAAACTATGTGCCAACTACTGGAAGGCTGAAGTTGTGGAGGGGTAGGATTTGGAGACATCAGGTTTGGTTCTGCTAGAGCAAGGTCAGCTCCTGGAAGCAGTCAAGAATCACTAAATTAAAACTAATAAGCACCTCCCAAGAGCTTTAGGTCTCAACACAGTGCAACACTGGTGAAGAATGACACTATTCAATAAGTATTCAAAAGCTCAACTCCATCCCACCTCTGGCTATTTAACATGAATTAATGAAGCATAATAAATTTTAATGAAATTTCATTTAATTCTCAGTTTTTGTGGGTTATAAAATTAAATAACCATTTCTTATCACCAAGTAGTTTCATAATAAGTGCCTTCCACTGCTTTCAGAAAAGCAACACGTGACTGATACAGACAGGAAAGGATGATCTGTTCAGTTTGTGTTAGTGACAGCTGTCAGCGTAGCCTAGAAAATTGCTAATAATTTACCACCTCCCTGCAAACAGGATTGTAAAGAGAAAGATTTTGAAACACAGGATCTTTGCGTTGTGATCCAAAATTCTCACTTTATGCCAGTATATGCACCCACTCTTTCCAGACTACATTCTTCCTCCAATTTGCCATACTACTTTTCATAGCCATTCTCTTTTCAAAATTCAAAATCACAGCTTCCTGAAGAGATAGCACCAATATGATGTAAATTTTCTCACAAGATAACACCATCTGAAGAATTTATGGACCTATTTTACTTTAAAAAGCATAGGTGTAATGCTATTTGAGAATCTTTTACTTTGCAATATTTTGACAAAACAGACACACCTAAGTAGTGGCAGCAGATGGAAGAGGTTAAAAGTATCAACTCCCAAATTACCAACTACGCTAGGCCACCTTCCCTTCGTAATTTAGACCCTTCTGTTGGAGATTTGAAAATATATTCCAGACAGATGACATGTTAACAGAATCATTTCATGGTTGAGTGTCTTCACAGTATGATTTATCTCTATCTCTAGGCACTGGAAGTCCCTCTTCAGGAGATTTATGAGTTAGATCCAAGAATTCATTTTGGTGAGGGAGAATGTGTACGTCATTGCAAAACAGAACATTAACATTTGCTCTAAGATAATGCTTCCTTCTCATTAGCAGCTTTAAGAGTCTGTCTGATGCAAGTGGTATCACAGTTGTTTCCAAGACACTGCACATTCATACTGCAAAATGTTCATGAATGGAAGAGGTTTTGAAAATTTGCATTAATCCATGAACTTGTATCCTCTTCTTCTCCGAATCTACAAAATTCATACAAAAAGAAGGTCCAGAAGGCTAGTGTCTAATGAAACATTCAACTTAAAATTTAACTGGCATTTTCTTCTTCACTCTGCTTTTGCTACTGGATACTTGCTGAAGACAATACATTTTCTGTAGGACAGGAAAAGCTGTTAACTGGCTTAAGCATCTGGCCCACAACTAAGGCTGTATAAAGAAAAATTTGAAGTTAATACACACCTTAAAAAACTCAAGTGTCTTCAAAAGTGTTCAGGATCCATCATTTCCTACTGTGAAACACTGGGTGCAGGGGAGTGCTGCACAGTGGTATCACCCTTTTATGCCCAATATGGGACACTCAGTAAATTCTGAGTGTTCAACCTGCTTTCTAGAGTTCAGCTATTTTGCTGAGATAAATTCAATCTCTAATCACATTTTATGCTTTTCAACTCAATGAAGGGGAAGCTTTTTACTGTTCTGTTCAGAGACTTGTGGTGGCTTCCAGTGGTGTATGTGGGAAACAGTGTGTGTCTGGTTTAGGAAAAAGGTGAACACTGTTCATCAGGGCACATATGTCACCCGTTTCACACTGCAGAAGAGTAGTTGCAGTTTAAAACAGTAAAAATGAAGGACAGGGAGCAACACATCTATTTGTCTGTTTTCAACTGATCTAACAGAAGCGTTTGTGAGCATTTCACTACAATCATTGTAATAAAATCCTTACCCTGAACAAGATGGGGGAATAAGACTTCAAATATTAAAGGTAAGTCATGTTCTTAATTTAGAAAGGCACAGCAATCAGTTGCTCCTCGTATTGAGGAGACAGAGAGAGACAGAGAGGTGACCGAGGCCTTACCATCTGCAATGTCCTGTCAAAAACTATTTTCAGAAAAAACACTTTGATTAGACAGGGTCCTGATCAGAGACAAAAGTGTTTGTATCTTTTTCCAGCTATGCTGAAAGCACAGAAATGTGAAAGCTATAAAGTAGTTAAAAAATATAGAGTAATAACAGAAACCACAAAAATCAAACATCTTAGTCCTATTAGAGCTTTACATATCATGACCTTCTGTCTTATGGACAGTTTCCAGTCTTATTTGACAGCTCAGAGGACAATCACTACAACTTCGGTCATTTCTATAAAAACACGAGAAGTATGAATGGAAAAATCCTAATTTCAACAGTCTTCCAATGAGATCTATACCTAGGATGAGATAGAAAGAACGTTCATGGCAACTGGAATGTTTTATTTTGAGGTATGTTGCTTTACATTAATGCCCTCCAGAGAGAAGAATGTGAAACATTTCTAATAGGAAAGATGAAAATAGACCTGGATTCAAACAGGCATAAGAGGCTTCATCTTCCAGCAAGGCCATATCACCCAAACACTGAGTAGTCAGACACGCTCCTCTGCAGAACTCTGAGCTGTTCAACCTGGAGACAGCCATCTCTGGTTCAGGTTACACCATCCAGATGTGGACCTGTCTTAGTGGGGGGTGGTAAGTTTAACAGAAGTCTTAAGTTTTCATTCCCCCAGAGTTTCCTGGGGACTGAAATTTTAACTGTGCTTTGCTGAATTTTCTAAAGCAGTTTCACTTTGACCTTTCCCTTCCATAGTTATAACCACACTACAGAAAGTCCAGAGAAGTGTAATTTCTTACCTATTGGGATAACATTTATGCTTTGTGACTGGTACCACCTAAATTTAATACCTTATTTGCTTCTCTTTCAGAGAAGTTGTACACAGGAAGATTCCTCTGAAGATCTAGTACAAAATACTCCATTCAATGGTTGATTCAAACCCTATAAAGTTCAGTTAAAGACTCACTGATTTCAATTATGTTAAGACTTAGGTCTAGCTCCACAGCTCACTAAGTTGAAATTCAGTGCCAAGGCTAATGGCACCATTACTGGTTGTCTATAGAAAAAAGCCAAAAACTAAACTGACACAGAAACTTAACCACTTTATTCCCTGCACGGAAATGGAACAATTCTTTGGAAACACACACACAGATTTCTGTATCTTGCTTTGGCAGTTTCATCATTACTAACAATTTACCTAAATTAGTGACAACAGATTATTCAGTGCTTCACGACAAAACTTGAAAACTATTACCAAGTTTTATGCCAATATAAAGAAATCAGCAGCACAGAAAACAGACCAGTCTAGCACACAGAAGGCAAAAATAAATAGGAAGATATGGATCAACAGTAGTAAAGATGTAAGGGAACAAAGAAATAATTCCTGACAACTCTCTTCCCAAGTGATGTCTGAGTGTCACTTACTGCACATAGAAATTTCACCTCTTCTTCTCCAAACTGAAGTCAAATCAGTTCAATGAACAGGAATTGTCCTGGGACAACACATATAGAAATCAAATCTGTGAAGTAAATCAGTAGCTCATTATATTTGTTGCTCAATATTCATAGTAGCTTTTTAAACTTCCAAATAAAATGAAGCTTGACTGCAGGATACCACAGTCACACCATAACTGTGCAAGACACTTCAGTGTCATTTGGTATTGGTGCATTTTGTACATTTAACAACAGCTGAAACCTGATTTGCTAGCTCCACATGAAACCCCAAGAAACCACAGCTTAAAGGAGAGCTATTATCAACAAATTAAATTATATATGCCTCTGTCAGATGCATGGGTCAGAAGTATCAGAGTATGGGTGCACACAATACATTGTGAGACAATTTTGAAAACTGCTAACCTCCTGCTAGTGACAATTCTCCAGTGAAAGCAAAATCTAGCTGCATGAGTTCTTTCTCACTGTCTCCCTCAGGAGCAGTAAACTTCAGTGCTGTCACCATCCCTGAACTGAGGGCAGTCAGCTGAGTGAGCCCTTCCTCCATCTCACCAGCTGTGCAGAACCACATCTCAATTTAAATGAGCGGAGCACAGCCCACTGCAGGGAAAGCTCAGGCAGGCAGGCAGGCAGGCAGGCAGGCAGGCAAGCTACAGGAAGCAGGAGGTGTCAGTGGTTACCACCCCTCAGCGGAGACAAGAATTCGAGCTGCATGAATACACTGCCTCTCATTCAGTTCACCCTAACCTAAGCTGTTTGTGGGTATCAGCAGAGCAATTTTAAGACATGAAGGTCCCTGTGCAGAGTACAAATGCCTCTGGAGATGTGACAAGTGCTTGTCTCAGTTAAAAAGCCCACGTTCAGAATCTAATTGTAGCTTCACTGAGCCAAAAAGTAGGGCTGAAATCTTTGGCATGAATGTGCAATGGAGGCAAAGAAAGTTTTCAACATGAAGCTAAGAAAAAAAAAAAAAAGAAAGAAACAGCAGGGTTGCTTTTCCTCAGATCTTAAAACAACATTAAGTCATGTACTGAGGGGAAACAGGGACTGACTGTACCTTTTGTTGTCTCTGTGTTACCAAGTAAAGTTAGGAAGTGAAGCACAAAAGGAGATAATTCTTCCAATAAAATTTAGCTATCCTGGCTTCTTTGCTCCCAGATGATAGTAGGTGAGAATCTGTATTGCATAAATTCAGAGATGATACTAACTTCCAAAAAATGACAAAATGGCTTAACATTTGTTTTATAACTTCTGGTGCAGATATTATCATGAAAGCAGGAGTGTAAAGATGCCAGATCCCTGAGCTCAGATGATTTTGAAGAGTCTCAGAAGATGAGCTGCAGTGCTTCTGTACATCACTGCATTAGCAGTCAACAGACAGTGTTTGGAAGAACCACTTTCAACTGCAGAAGAGCCTCAATGCTCATGCTGAAAATGCTGTCTAAAATGTGTGAATAGCAGCATAAGTACCAGGAACTTCACTAAGATTACTTGTAAACTGTCAAGCTACTGTGAGGGGAATGCAGCTTTTAGTCATATTTACTATCCCTCTGAATTGACTTCAAACATGTACCAGGAGAGGAGCTCTATCTCCTATATATCCCAAGTCCTTAAGCCATCCAGCACTCATCACAGTCCACTTTATCTAATATGAATGCACAGTTACCAGCAGCAGGGTTATAACTCATAAAATGCAAAGTAGAAGAAAATCTCTCAACTTAAAAATTGCTACCATTCTCTTTAGTAAATGCTACCATTCTTTTTATCAGATAGGTACCTCATCTTTGTTGCATTAAGAGATTCAACAGCAAATAAAGAGATAAACTACACACAGTAATCAGCCTTTACATGTCCTAGTCTATGCATCTTCTTACTGCTGTTACTTTTCAGTATTACTTATGTCATCATTGCATGACTTCTGTAATTTTCAACTGTTTTGAGTGCTGACAACATTTATAGATATTGTTTTAGTAACATGAAGCCTCTCTTTCTGTCTTAATTGCCATTACCTGTTTTATACTTGTGTAAAGGCAACAAGATGAATTCAATATGAATAATTTTGGGAAGAGTTCATGTCTGAGCTGGGTAGAAGGAGATAACTGTATGACGCAGAACCCAGCATAACTGCATCTGCATATAAATAGACTTAATCAGAAATGCAAATTGCAATCAGAAGACATTTTAGAAGTCTGTGATAACTGTGCAGATAAAAAAAGGTCAAACACTAGTATTGCTGAAGATTTAAAACTCTTATCAGCCAGTGGCAATTCCTTCTTTAAAAGCAAAGTATGGAAAAGACAAGTATATGCCAGTATAATCAATGGCAGACAAATTCTCTCTATATTTTTTCTATTACTACAACTGTTCTGTTGTTTAACTCTATTTTACACTGTGAATTTCATCTTAACCTATTCAGGAAGATGCAACAAAATGAAAATAAAATGCAGCCAAAACTACACAACATGAAGCTAAGATGCATGACTATACATAGAGTGCATTTCTATCCCTTTTACACATCCCTGTATGACAATCCAGGTTTTTACATTTTAACTTCCTCAGGTAAATGAATAAAAGAAAGTATGAGCACAGCTTGCTAAAACTGCTTGACTCCTTCATAGCTGTCAAACTGGTGTGGTTTTTTTCCACAGCTGAACAAGCCTACGACTCCATCTGAATAAGATTTAAAAATGTTATTCAGTACATGATGTCTTCTTCCTCTTTTGAAACAAATGTTTTCATCAATAGTCACTAAGAAAAATACTTTTGAAGGGAGGTACCTTGATATTATATAATTTAATATTACAAATAAATTAAATACGTCAGTCTTTACCATTTCAAGGCATTCTAAATAAAAATTATTGCAGTAGTCAGGCTGAAAAAAAAATCTTTAATGTGACAGCATTTTTGTCTTTTTCTGTATGAGCTACTTAGGATTTGAAGCATGAATGTTTACCAAATGTTTATTTCTTGCTTTTGAACAAACTAGTGAGTGAAGAGAGCCATCTAGTGCCATACCTTGGAATTTTGAAAAGGGTTTTCACCGGATGCATGTCAAACAAAGGAGGGTCTCCATCCCCCAGTTCAATGGCTGTTATTCCCAAGGACCACACGTCACATCGAGCATCATATGAGTAGTCGTACTGCTGTTCACAAGCAATCACCTATCAGAAAACAGCAGAGAAAACAGTGCTTTAACCCAATGTACAATTCATGCCATGCTAGCATGACAAGAAAAATAGGTTTTGAGTCATATCTAAAATACTATGTAGCTTTCAAATCCATATCTTTGCCTGTATATCCCAGTTAGGAAAACCCAGACAAACAGCAAATTCGAACCTATCTTAGGTTTGTTTTCTTTAAAAACAATCCCCATCTTTTTTTGAACACATTAAGCTCTGTGGGATGCTTCAAATATCTATACAAAGAACATCACTCTAATAAATTCTGGTTTTGAAAGCACTTCTTACACAAAACTACTAAAACAGCAGAGAACCCTATTGATGTTATTCCTCTTAACTTCTATGACTATTCATGAGGACAGACTGACTTGCACAGCTGTTTTTTAGATAAGAATATTTCATCAGTCATTTCTGCCAACTTTTTTTTTTTAGATTGTCTCTCCTGAATTTAGTTGTTTTAAACAAAATCTTAATGAACTTACCATGTACCTTCTCAGGAAAAAAAATGGAGCTAACCAAATGGAGCTTCCAAAATTTTTCTCATAATTTTTAGTATTGTTAGTAGTAATTTGTACTTAAGATAAATTGAACTTTGGCAGCATGTCCTAAGGTTGCTGCATCCATGTTCTAGAATAGATTTTTTTTTTTTTCACTTCTGGGTTCTTGTGTTAGGGTTTGAATTTGGGAAAATGTATTGCAGAGGTCCTAACATGCAAGTCAGCACCCCAGGTGGCTGCTGGCAGAAAGACACTGACAGGCTGATGTAAGAAAATTTTTCCCGGAGAAATTGCTGATTCCAGCTTGACCTCCTGGTTACTTTCTCCATAAGGTGCACTTAACACAGACATTCCTGTCTCTGGTAGAGATCCTGTCCAATAGGATCTGCCCATCACTCTGGGACTCACAGTCCCATCACACAGCAGCCATCATTTATTTTATCAGAATCAGAAGTGTTAAATATGCTACTTAATATACTACCAAAATGGGTTTGCATTTTGTTTTGGGTTTTTGGCGTTAAAGTTGGACAATAGTTAATTCCTTTGCAATATACTAATAGTTCAGTTCTTTTCACAGAGCAAATTAGTCCAGAAAAATTAAGACCTTCCCTGAATTTTCAGTCAATGTTTTGACAAGTGTTGAGATTTCTCCCTTCTCAATTTTTCCAGGTTAGTATGCCAAAGAAATTTCCTTTCTTACCCTACTGACAGTGGTATTTCCCCTTTATTGCTGTAATGTCAAAGAATCTGATAGAGCATTAAACCCTTGTTTCTCAGCTCCTGTCTGAGGAACACTGGTGATTTTTAAGACACAATTAAATAGTAAGTAAGACATTTGCAAACCATCTGAAAAAACCATAGATACACACTCCCCAACATATCCATTACCAAATAAACATAATGGAATTAAATGACAGCAAACACTGCAAAAGAGGGTCCAGGGATTTTCTTCTTCAATTTGAACAGCCAGAGTATTGTTAGCTAACTCAGTGTTTTTACAGGTTGTCACACCAAGATCATTTTCCCATCTCCCTTTCCTTCAACAGAATGCCTTAGGTGAAAGCTCTGAAATATTTCTTAATTCTTTGAAGAGTTCATTATAGCCTTGATCTCATCCCAGAGATTCCTGTATCTCTTAAAAAATGAATTTTACTGTGCAGATTCTATACAAATCAAGCAGACCACTTTAAACCATCACACTTATTTCAGAGACCGATACGATAATTTCTTATCCTTATATAGTGCCGAGGGAGGGATCAAAATTGATGTGAAAACTGTTAAGAAAGTCAGTGCAGAGATCCATCAGAGATGCTTAAATAGTATATTCTAAAGAGGCCATATTTGGTGTTGAACCTGGAGTCCCCATCACTGTAGGTTTGCTCAGTGACTGAAAGGGAAGCTTGAATTTCTTGGTTATTTTTGTTTCTTTATACAGTTCCCCACACCACCTCTATCCTCAAGGACACTTTCTCAAGAAAAAAAAAAATAAAAAATCATGCAAGTCAGCTTTCAAGGCCATGACTTGCAATTAGCATATCCATATGTGACTAATTACATTCACTATGTTCTCCCTTTTTATCACATGAAAAATGTCTATCTGCTTGGTTAAATAGCTGCCAAAGCCCATCTCCTGAAAGTGACTTCCTCAGAATTTGCCTGGTTACCATCAGTGTGCCAAATCCTTAGCAAATACTTCCCTATCCTCAAACTTCACAATATACATAAAAAATATTTTTATTTTCGAGGGAAGGAAAAGAAAGACCTGCTCAAGGTTGTTGGCAGTGCCAGAAGCACAGCTAGCCTCCTATCTGTGTTCAAAGACACAAACTTCTTCCTCTAATGCACAGTTACAGGCTGGCAGCATAACTTGCTATGTATCTCAGTCTTGGAAAAATTAACAAGCTACACTAAAATAATCTGAGCATCATGGCCCTTTCCACTCATAAAGGATGGAGAAAATAAAATGTACTGCAAAAGCAGTTTTAAAAAAGAAAAAATGTCTCTGAGCTTTTCTGAGCTTCCCAATGTATTATTTACCAAAGAAAAAGGGAGGTATAACATGTTTTCACATGTCTTCTGCTTCACAGTTAACAGCTTCACCTGCAGTAAATACAGTACATGGCAGCAGACACTGAGGTAAAATACTGATACTTCAACCAGGTGGAATGGTAGCAGAGCAGGCAGTGATTTTTTTAGAATATTCCCCTTCATCTGCATTTTCTTTGTTTACAAAAATTCAGCCAGTGGACCATGCAGCCCAGTATTTGCATAGTTAGCTTGCCTACAGTGAGATCAGCCTCACAGAAAACATACAAAATTAACAGCTCTTCAGACACCAGGTATGCAGCATGTATAGGAATTTAATTATCACTTTGGTTTGAAACAAGTTATCAAATTCTGAGGGGTTTATTATTAGAATCTTACCACCTTATGCATCACTTAGAGAAAAATTACCAGTAATATTAAGTTTTACAGAAAGATTCAAAGTTTACAGCTTTTTCCTTGGTGAAAGGTGCACATTGGCAGTTTGCTTTATATGTTGGCCAGCAGTCAAGACTGCCTTGAAATCTGAAGGAGAAAGAGTTCTCTCAGCCCTAGTTCACAGGCTAATCCCCGAGGAATGCCCCAGTCTTGTTCTGCCTTGAAAACTGTTTCAACACCCTGCAGAGCAAAAACTCTCTAAAAGCCAAATCCAAAACAGAAAAATTTATCTTTTATGATCTTCCTGTCTATCAGGAACTCAAGAGACACTTATTTTCTGGAAACATCTGTCTTTCCAGTAGGAGCTGAGAGTTTTTGAGCTGAGAGTGCCTCTCAGCACTGCTGATGCCTACTCTGCCCAGTGTGCCATGAAGACAGAAAGCCAAGAAGAAATGATCTGAAACAGAGTAAGAAAATGCTACTTTCTTTCTATACCCTGTGCAAAGACATCATCATGTCTTCTAATTTTATATCCAGTAAAATCCTCCCCTGCTTGTACAAACAAAAAAGAAGAGGGTATTTGCTTTGCTGCGAACACTATGTTCACGCCAAGGCTTCAGGAGGTGATGTAGTTAATCTTGAGATTTGCCAGTAAACACCATGGAAATAAGCACCAAGTCCTTTACTTCAGCATGGGCTGGTTACATGCACAGAGTGGCCCAGGTTGCTAAGGAGACCGGCTTGTCAGCTTCTGCATTTGTTGTAAATTCATCCTGATTTCATGCCCAGCCACACCGCTGTAGGATGGGAAGCACCTGAACATCATACAGAGAAGCAGACAACAGGGCAGCAGCTGTCAGCAGTAATTGAGCTGCGGGTCACACCAGAATGGAGTGAGGTGGGGAGGAATTCACTGGCCTGGCAAAGATGGCACATAAACAAATCAGTCACACAAACTGGAGAGAATTTAGAGAAGGCAGTGATTAGGTATTCTGTGTGACTTACCACTTCTACAGAAGCTCAAAACTTCACAGAGATAAAAAAGATGATTCATACCCTGACAAGAAGACTTTATATTCAAGGATATAACTCTACCTGTTCTGAAATCAAGGCAAAGATTTCTTTGAACTTCAGCAAGCCCATAAGTAGATCACAGGTGGATTTAAGAGAGAAGGCAGGTAATACAGAGAACTAGCTGTTATTTGTACAGTGGTCATACTGACTTGAGGGAAGAGAGGAAGCCACACACGTTCAGATGAAGGAAAATATATCAAATCCTTTTAAGTTTATCCAGAATTATTACAAGTGCACTTACTTTCACTTTGCCTCACTATACACAGTGCAGACACAAAGTAGAGCTGCAAGCATACAATACCAATCATAGCAATACAAACGTGCTACCTGGAGACAGCTGCTACATAACCAGTGCTGGTGACCCACCCGCAGAAAGGAGTCTGGAGTTAAGAAGGTTGGTGCTCCTGAAGGAAGGCAGTGCTGTGCTCAGCTGACGTAGCTAACTAAGCAGCTTATGAGGTGTGTGAGCACAATGCTGAAAAGCACTGCGTATGTAAAATGAATGTGGCACAAAATTGTTGCCCTTGCTGCAAGGAGAACAAAATTGCTGGCTATGCAAGTCAAATGAAACAAACCAACTGAACTTCTGTGACCCACCTGACACCATGAAACCCAACTTAATTTATCTACATAAGAAATAAAATATTAAATATTCTTCTAAGTCCAATGCAATGGAAAAAAAAATTCCTTCATTATAGCATTTAGCAGCACTGGGGACACTGAATTACCAAAGTGATACCTATCCTATCCCTTCCTCGCTTCCTCTTTCCCTTCCTTCCTCCCTTGCTCACCTCCCACAAGCACATTTACAGAATAAAAAAAAAAATTAAATTGGTTTCATATTCCTCCATTTTCATATTTGGATTTCAGTTCCTTATTTATTGTCATTATACAATTTTCCCATGGCATTTCAGAAAATTATTATATTGTTAGAAATGTTACAAAAATAAAAAGTAATGAATATTTTAAATCATTTTTATGATTAATTATTATTATTAATGGTGGTTCACTGAAAATTAATCATATGTAAAGTAGTCCATTGTGTTTAACAGCTGCTAGTAATCAATTTTTATTTTTATTTTTAACTCACCCAAGTGAAACATTCCTGAGCCCCTTAGACTGCTCTGACAGCAGGCTACGTTTGTAAGGATACATATTATCTTTTATGAGAGCAAATGATACAGTGAGGAAAAACAAGCTTCCAAGTACACAAATGTTTTGGGGCTTTTTTATTCTTTAAGACCATCACAGCTTCAACATTATTAATACTTGTGTTAACACATTTAATGTAGGGATCTCAGTGCAGGATAACATGGTTGTAAAATTATTTTCTCCACCGTTTTGGGGTGTTTTTTTATTTTGTTTTTTGAATCTTTTAACATGCAACCAGGAAAGTTCTACAAGCCCTCCATGGCTGCTTCTGTTTAGATGAGAACAAAACAGAGGCAACCCCTCCACAGCCCTTCCCAAGATGGTAGCCGTGTTACCAAGGTTACTGGCAAGGTTCTCTGAGGTTCCCCCCAGCTGCCATGTCCTTTTGGACCTGCTCCTGCCATGCCAACCCATGAGGGGGGGCCCATGAGGGGTCACCCACCACGGGGGCACAGGAGGAGGTGATGCATTCTGCCAGACCCTGCTCTGCCTCGTTTGTGTGCCATCTCCTTCAAAGCAGATTACAAGTAATTTTTCTGAATTCAACTGCTTTCCTTTGGGACTTCAAGCAACTTCAACATAACTCCTTCCTACTGCAGCTTGTTAAATTTTGGGTTTGAGAGCCACAGAAAATTAAGAAATAAGGAGGAAAAAAAAAAACCAAACAAACCAGGGCAGGAACTGCCATTTCTTTTATTTCTTTATTCATTTCCTAAAGACGTGTTTCCCAAAAGATAACTGAATCATGCTAGTCAGCTTTCAGAAGGTGACATCTCAGAGTCACAGGCTTTTAAATAGTATGATTTTATATAATAATAATAATACCCTTTTTATACTGAGCAATGGATTCCTACACTTTGTTATACATCAGCGTTTACAAAATTCCATGCTTAGTTAGCATTGAGAAGTAGTGAAAATGCCTGCATCAGAAGAGCTAATTTTAGTTAAGAAGGAATTAGGGAAGAAAGGGAAAGAAAGAGACCTAAAAGAATGCTGACCTTGAATGCCATAATGCCAGCAAAGAGCTAAAAAATAAGATAGGCTGAAGTGTGACAGAATGGAAATATATTCAATAGTATGATTGTATTTGTTTAGAGTTAATAAAAAACAGGTTAGTTTTAGGCAGTTTTTCCAACTCAGTATTTAACTACATGTGAAATGTATTTACAATTTAATGGATTTTCTTATAAATTTTTCATGTCTCCTACAACAGAGAGGTAAGAGAAAGCAACCCTTATCTACCGAAAGGAAGATTTTTATTTTACCAAATTCTAAGGTCTGAATAAAGCTCTTACTGTAATAACTATTGACTTCAGGGAAAATTCTGCTGTGAGTCTTTACAAAATTAGGTTTTTTCCTGTACATATTTCTCAACTACATTATTGCAAATTACTTTTTGGGGTGCTTTTTTACCAGTTTGGTTGATTTTTCTTTTGATTTTGCAGAGACACAGATTAGTACTGAAACAATGCAAATATTATGCATTGTTTCAGGATTAGACTTATTACACACACAAACATGATCAGATTTAAAGTTTAAAAAATACAAAGGAACACTGGAAAAAACCCCACAGTTTAAACTAATCGCCTATTAGTTCACTTCAGAAATTTACTGTGATGCTCAGATGTACTGCTTTTTATCCCAGGAAGTATGCCTTGATTCAGCAGGGGGGAAGGAAAACAATCTGTTGTCTTTGGGGCAGTCCTACTGATCATTACTTCATCTTGACAGGATGGTAACAAACATCCAAATACAAAGTTGACACAGCTTTAAATAATACTGTGACATCTGAATTCCCTCTGAACTCAATAACAAAACAGAGCCAAGATTTTACCTCTGGTTAACTCATTAGTACAAAACCTTTACCAATGTCTCAGACTTTCCACTCTTACCTGTCATGTTTCAACACAGAATTTTTCAAATGATCAATGATGTTTCAATTATGTTACTTTAAAAACAGTAGTATGCATGCACCATTATTAATTTTTAGCAACTACCTGTAAAATACAACAGCATATTCCCTTTGGTTTTAAATTGTCTTCAGCATCTCTCTTTCTAACTTCAAGAACCTTTTCCTATTTCCGTTCTTAAAAATAGATTTGGGCCAAAAAAACCTGTACAAAATTCTAACAGAGCCTGGTTCAAGAGTCAGGTTTCCAGCTCGATCATGATAATATAATTAAGTTTGGAAAAAAGGACAACTGCAATTCAATTTGAGCTAGATTTCATTCACTTCTGCACTGGAGGTTGAAAACAAGACATATTAAGGTCTAGAACTAGAGATATAAGGGCAGTTCAGTTCAAAAGTTTCAAATCTGATTTATCCTCCTACCATTAAACACAATTCATTTCAGAGTAACAGAAGCAGATTTTAGGTAACTTAAGTGGTTGGCAACAAGCAGCTTTAAACAACCACTGTCCTGCCTCATTTATCTTTTTCTGGCATGCCTGTATTCATTTTTCCCTTTTATGCCCATCTGTGTTTGTTAATGTGTCATATTAATTTGGTTAAACAGAAATGATTGATTTTCAGTGAGTCTACTTTAAAGCTGCACTCAAACTCATCCTTGCCGAGTTCCTCTGCTGCTTCTACACAGCCTAATTTTCCTCTGTATTTCATTTTTCAGCAAAATTTTTGTTAATCACACACTCTGCTCAAAACAAATGCTCAAGGACAAGCTTTTTTTTATCTGTCTTGCTGCTCCTAAACAAGCCTCATAGGAATCAGAAAAGAAGAGCCCTCTAAGATGTTGAGTCACTCAAAACTGCTAAGCTGTTACTTTTGTGCTGATCAGTAAGAACACTGAGCTGAAGAGAACACCATACGTCATCCTCATTACTGCTGTTTTCCCATGATTTCAAGTAACTTGCCATAGAATCCCTTCGATATATTTTGTGGATTTGATCTTTGAATACAACGGTTTGTTTCATTACTCAGACTGCTCCTGATCCAGGCTAATCTAGTGATTCAATTTTCCAGCATTTTGTCTCTTGCTTATATCCAGTTATTCCTGTCTGTCATCTTGAATATTCTTAAAACATTCTTCTCGGGGTTCCATTTTCCTGGGATTTACTCTGGAAAATATTCCCTGTCAGCTTCATTTTACAAGGTTCATTTGTCCTGTAGTCTCTTCCTCCTAGGCATACTTTTTCATCTCCCTTCTCCATTCTCCCTTCAGATTAAATTAATCTTTCTCACTCTTAGATAATAAGAGGTCCCATGATTGCTTTATGCATTGACTGAGGTTTCTATGTTTCACACACAGATGTAAAAGTCCAATTAAAAAAATAAAATAAATCCTAGTCTTCAAGCTTTCACTTTCTCTGATTAATAGCACTTCCTTCCTGTCCAGTTATTTTATAGCATTTTTGGGTTTGTCATGGATTCTATCCTATGTCAAAACCTTTAAGTAGCAAGATTTTTCAAATGTTAAGGGCTTGTTTAGTTTCTAATGAACTCACCACAGTCAGACCTAGAAAACACTGTTCCTAATAAGCTGTTACCAAAGCCGGATTTTTCAGCTTATTGCAGTCCTAAGCTTCCATCTTCCACATATAAATTTGGCTGCACATTTTTAAAATACCAGAAAGATCCCCCATAAGTAAGGCAAGTGCACCTCGTGTGTCAGTTGAACGATGCCAAACATATGAACACAAAGAAAGGAGCTGGAGGGACTTGAGCATGAGTATTATACAACTTGTCATTGAAAAGCCATTTCAACAACAGCATAGCAGATATCTGAGCATCTTACAGCTGTTTTGCAGATTGGTACACTTAGGAAGACTGATTGGTGTAGCTTACACAGGCATGCAAATGTGATATGAATTACTATGCTTATGGTACCAAGTTAGATATTTCGACAAATCTTTTCAGAACAGGAAGCGTTCAAAGCTGCTTCTGTTCCTGATTCGATGTGCTATCACATACCTTGGTTAAATGCCAGTTGTATTTTCAGGTCAAAATTTTTCAGATCAAAATCTTTGATTATTTCTTTGGCTTTTTAACTCAAGAATCAGTATTTTCAAGCAGGATGGGAAAATAAATCTGGCATGATTACTGCCGTTGATGGCAATTATTCAAGCACAACACCACAGTAAAAATAACTTCTAATAATCTGAGTTCAATAAAATATTTCATAATATGCTCACTATTTTCTACAGGAGTATTTTATAAAGATTTCAGAATGTCTTCAACCAAGGTGATTCCATAAATAATGCTTGCACAGTGGTTTCTAAAATACCTTGTGTTGCCTTTGTGACGTAAACTGGTTGTTATGGAGATGGTGAAATATCAACCATTCTTTGTGAGACTGTGCAAGATCAATTTTGGATCCGTTTCAGCAGCTCCTTTTCTCTACTTAGCCATAATAAGCTTTCCTTAGCAACAGAAATAAATGTATAAAAAGTATAAAATGTTCTAAAACAAATGTCTGCACAATACTTTTAACTGTTTCACATACAGAAATAGACCTATGTGCATTTGTAACAACGCAAATTCCATCTCAAATTCCCCAAAATTCGTGTAAGTCTAATGGCCTTCCACAGAAATAAGACTGCTACTGCTATTGAGGTTATACCACTTTCAAATAAACAAACCATTCTTTTTATTTCCCTAATTTTTAATTTCATCATTAATTTCATATTAATTTCATCATTAATTTCATTCTAAATTGAGGAGGGCAAAGATTCATATCTTTCACCACAAATTTAGGAAAGGTAGGTAAAGGACTTTTGTTCAATAGTGAGTAAAACACTCTAGAGCTTCACAAAATAGATGGAGAAAGGTTATGTCTGGAGAGTAGTATGCAAAATATGGTCTAGGATACTGTATTATTTTTCTCCATGACTATGTTAGTCATGTGCCTAAGGGTGTAGGTCCCTAGCCAATGATTAAGGGCAAAGAACACACAGCTGAATCAGGGTTTTGCAGAGATCTGTAGCAGGACAGGAATGTGGTAATTTCTCTTAAAAGTTTGTAGTTAGAGGCACAGACAAGCACACCAAAACATGCAGTATTTGACTGACCCTCAGTTATTTGCAGATTATCTGTACTTATACGAAAATAATACAGAGAAGAAAAAAATAGATATTAGAAATCTATTTTGTCTATTCTAATAATATATTCAGTTTACTGAATAGTGGCCTTAATGTAAAGATGTAAAGGAGAAATACAGAACTGGGAAGAAAAGATTCACTTTTCTCCTGCTCTGTGAAGCAGTAACAATATGTGCATTGCAACAGATGGAGAGAACCCAGACAGGGTCATCTGCCTACCTCAGGAGCCATCCAAAAGGGTGTTCCCACTGAGGTGTTTCTACGTAGTCGTGTGCTGGTGAGCTGGGCTGAAACACCTGCAATAAAACATTTCAAGTCAGTTCAATTTAAGTACCAGGACAACAAACCCCAGACATAGAAGTACAGCTGCAGAATGCCTGGCCAAAGAAGGTGAAGCATTTGTACAGATTTTTTTTTTTATTAATTTCAGCTTGCTGTTTTCTTTCAGAATTGCCAAGAGAGTTTTTGTGAATGAGTCTCAGCTTGAAATATTTTCATTCAAGCTCAAAAATTCAATCGGGACCTAAAATATCACAAATTTCTTTGTGCAGTTTTAATGAGTACCAACAGGAGCTATTCAAATTAGAACCTGACTTTAAAGCTTCTGTTTCTGAAATTTAGCCCCTGAACACCAATGGCTGGAAACTTGCTCACTAGAGTATTTGCAGAGACTCAAACTTGGTTAAATCTTTACCTATTGAGAAAAGAACAGAAATTCAAGCTCACAGTGCAGCTTGTACATAGGGAGTTAAGTACATGGTTAAAACAAAGCCTGTGCTTCAGTGCTTTGCTGTCTGGGGCTGCACTACTGAAGCACAGCTGAAAAAAAGGAAGAAATAGACTTAAATCAAACAACATTAACAAATCACAATGAAATTTCACGGCAAATCATCTGTGCTTTGCTCAACATAAAATTGAATTTTAGCATTCAGGAGCATTCCAATAACTTGACACAATAAAAATACTGACTTAAAAAATATTTCACCTTAACATGGTTTAAAAACAAAAACAGTGGTCTGCTCCTATGGCATCACTCAGAAACAAGAAGAGGCAGGAACACATATAGTACATATGCTGATAAATAAGAAATTGGGACTCATAATTCACAAATTAAATAATTGAATTGCTGGCTCCAAGATTCAGTTCTGTATTTGTGTTTCGTTTTCCAGTGTGACTGGAAGCCTTCAGTGATTTCCTGAGTCCCACTGTGAAACAGTTAATGGCTAGGACCTACAGTAAATCTCTGTGCATTTAACTCTCATCTCTCTTCAGCTAGCTTAATTTGTAGCTATCTATGGATGCTCCAAATCAGTACAGAATACAAAAAAGCTGAGCGATGGAGACAGTGTAAGAGAGTGTGTGAGCATGAGCACAAATGAATGTTAAGTTTCAGGCATTTTGAATTGACTTCCACTGTGACACTGATACAAAACATCATGCTGCTCTGAGCAGCTGAGGCAAGAAATGTGTGTTACGTTGAAAATGCGAAACATAGGCAAAAAAAGGTGCCTCAATTTAGGACATCTGTGTAATCCTCTCTGTGGCCTAATATCCATATGTACATCCATGAATATGAAGTAACTTTTTTCTTCAAGATTCTGTCTCACTCTATGGACAGAATCACTGAATAGGTAGTTATTTAATATTTTTAAATCCCCATTCATTTCAGTTATTTATTTAGTAGCTCCAATCCTATGCTAAAGTTAAAATTATTTTCTTTTCCTTTTGACAAAGTTTCCTTCCCTCCTCATCAAACAATAATTGTCATTAACATTCTTGCAAAATGGGAGATTACTAGTTCCAAGGATTAACCTAAGAATATCCAAAGCACCCACTGTTTGGGTACTTAATCTGAGATCTTTCCTTTTTCAGGCATTAGGCATGCCTGAAGTAGAGCTGTAACAGATTTCAGCTGCAGTTCAAGAACACTTAGCTCTTCTAAAAGGTGGACAAGATGTTTCAAAATGTCATCACAGGCATATACAATGAAAACGGAAAAAGTTCAGAAATAGAAGATACTGCAGTCCTAATAGTTGAATGGCAACAAAGTGAAGACTTTTCCTTCTTCTGCCAGCGTTCACATTTTCTAGTGCTACTGCTGTAACCTAAATAGCAGAAAAAACCCTAAAACCTAAATGTGGAATTGCAGAGACACATGGGACCCCAGAAAGGTTGGAATTCTCAGTTTCCTCGAAGATGGCACTTTGATTTATAGCACATTGATCTGCCTTTGGAAGCCAGAGCTCCAAGCTGAGCTTTGGCTGCAGCAACAGCCTCTGATATGTCTGATAAAAACATTTTGCTTTGGGGAGAAAAGCCAATTTTTCTCAGTATGGAGTAGTTAAACAAAGACCATACTTCCAAAATTCCCTCAAATGACAAGGGATCTTCCTTTCTTGTACTAGGTCAGGGACTCACTTCAAATTTTTCTTCAGGCCATATGTTTCTCCTAGCACTATTTTAGTTGTTGTCTTTACCATTTAATGTGATGTCTTTCTGTACCTACAAGATACTAGAGAGTATCCTGTTTCCCAGCTTACCTTCGCATCCTCAGTAGATTTCTTTGTTAAATTTGTAATACTGTGGCAACATCAGTACTAAATTTTCATTCCACTGCATGAATTTGGTAATTAAAAAAAAATATTACTATTTGCAGGGTTTTTTGGCCCACCATTTCACAGTACTCTCATTTTGTGAACATTTGTCTTTAGCTTCATGCTCTGCTAAGCAAACGTCTGTTGCTCATGCAATACTGTTCTCCGTTATGATCTCATGCAGCATATGTTTTCATTAATAAATCATGTTACTTATAATCTGTTTCTGATACCCTTAATACAATTTTCTATTCCAATACATGCATACATACATATCCAGCATTCTCTTATTTTTCTAAGTGCATGTTTAAAGGGAAAAAGAAATGCTGAACTGAGTTAAATTCTAAGTCCCTTTTTATCTCTCTCTCTCCTATTCCTTATGATGTTTCCAGACTGTCAATGCTGAAATCTAACAGCAATAATCACAAATTAAATGGATGTTGGGTTTTGGACCCGAGGGACCATTTTAGCTTCTGCTCAGAGGGAACAAAAAAATGCTTAGGGCTAGAAAAAGTCATTTCAGACAGAGGACTGTTCCCTTTTCAAATGCAAAAGATAGACTATCTAAATTTTAATTAGGAAGACAAGTGCCCAGAAAGTGACATTTGTTGTGAAATGCAAAAGAGCTTTGTAAATAAAGAGGTACCTTCAGAACTATTTTTACTATTTTTGTTATGAAATTATTATGTTCAAGCTTTTAAGTTAGAAGTCTATTACTGATTTTTGGTTAGAATTTTTATTCTTGGGCTATTAAGTTCTTTCTCCCTTTTTTCCTTCTTAAAATAATTGAGAGTATCCCCCTGAAAAAGCCTCTCACTATGGCATTTTGCCTTCCCAGGGGAAAGTAAGCAGATGCCTTTGGCTAAACTGCACAGATCAGGAAAACAAATGGGAAGTGGTCATTACCAAAGTCAACGAGCTTGACTCCACCTTCTGTTGTCAGAAGAATGTTGTTCCCTTTCACATCTCGGTGAATGATCCGGTTATTGTGTAAATGCTGAAGGCCCTATATACCAGCAGTAACAAAAATAAGTTTATTTCCTTATTTAAAAACAATTACCCTACTATTAGGGTATGTAATGAAGATAATCTGAACATAACTCTATAGAAAACATCTGTCCACAAGATTACATGCTTGACAGAACCCCTGCTGCTCTAACAGCCCCCATAATGTTGTCAACATTTCCATACTTTATAAATGGAAATTGTATGTATGAGATGAGTAAACTGCACCCTCTGCTGTCATTACAAGCCCAATAAACACCCTTACCAAGAGAGCACCATATAAAATGTAGGAGATGACAGCTTCATCCAACCGCTGGCCACACTTCAGCAAACCTTTGACAAGCTCTGTGACAGAACCTCCGTTGCACAGCTGTGAAGGGAAGAATTTCAAGGGGGGGCAGCAGTTACTAAATGCACTTTTTTAGGCTGTGAACACCTACTGTGCAAAACTGCATTACCACACAAGTTTCAGAACAACTTTTTTCTTTCTTTTCTTTTTTTTTTTTTTTTTTAACCTTGTTATTTTGTATGTTGTCACCCCACCTTAGAACATATTTTATGAGCAGCCTGTGTGAAATTTATAAACTGTAACTAAAAGTCAAAACATTAGGCACAGGACTGTATTTTGTTGTCAATAGAGGACTTACAAATCCAGTTTACATTACTTGAGTATTTTCCCAATATTACATAAGATTTGTTTTTGAAAACCTGCTTTTTTTGCAAAGAAAAAGCAAGACAGAAAAGATTGATGCTCTTGGTAACTGGGAGGCAACAAATTAGTCATTTTAAACTTTCACTCCATCAATGCTCCTGCTGGCAGGCAATATAAAGTAGACAGAAACCATATCTCTATCCTAAGATTTGATGGCATGTGCTGCCAACAACTGAGATGAAACATTCTGACCCAGAAAAGCAGCTTCTTGCAAGCATTTCCCATTAATGGGATGCCATACATCAAAAAAAGAGGAAAAAAAGTAAAATTAGGATATCTGTAAATGTTTTCAGCCACACCATTATTCTACTGTCTATGCAACTATTCTCCTCTTTCTCTGTTCTTTTCTTACTTTAATATTTACAGTAAGGAGAATTGTGGGAGAATTGATTGCCCTTCTTTCATTCAATTTTATCCCCTAGACCTGTTTTCCTAACAAGCTTTCTTACCAACATTTCTGCCATACAGAAATCACATGCATCCAACACAAGTTCATTAGATGGTAGCAGTATTGAGTTTATATGGATTAAGTCAGGAGAATAGTATGAAAACAGAATTGGTACACATCCTCAAGTTTTCCATCTCTCAAATAACTATTTAGGCTGTATTGCACTGATCTCCAGCTTAGTATAAAACATAGAAAAGTATGCCTTTACTTCCAAAAAAAAAAAAAAAAAAAAAAAAGCAACTGACTCTGAAAATCTATATATCCCATAAATACTACATATCCCAGCTGTCAGTGCCACTGGTCTTGACAATCAGCAAAGACTGATGATAAAATGAACTTGCCAACTTCATTACCATTTGGTACCTAATAGTAACACATTAGAAAGTGGACTGATGCACATTTAGATGGAAAAATAGGGAAGGTTCAGAGTTATCTGTGCACCTACCCAAGAAACACAAAATGCTTATCTCTAAAATTCTGTATATAGTATATTGCATCATCATAAAAACATTTAATGTGTCCACTTTTCGTTTCCTCATCCTAGGCACTTATCAGTGTAAGATCCAGCTTGTAGTGAGTAAAAATGGCAAAACTGTGTCTAAAGAAAAAAAAAATACACTTTTTTAATACAAATCTTGGAAGGCACACATCCAATTAATATATTTCATCAAAGACTCAGGGATCAAAGTCTGAGTATTTTGTATATTCCCTTTTACTGAAAAGACATCATTAATTTATAAGACAAAAAGTACCTGCTATGTACACATAAATTTGCATATATAACAATAAATAGTTTGCCTTGTCTGCTAAATTTATCTGTGTAAGAAAAATGCAAATTTTTAAAAGTTAAATTTCTTTAAAATATTTTATGTCCACAAAAAAAAAAAAAACCAACAGCTGAAATTAACATACTTAATTGATAATGTCTGTACAAACAACTACCTCTCTCAAATTCTACATTGTTTTTTGTTACATGATTCTGTGTATCAATTACATGATTCTGCTTTACAAAACGTTTTTATATGGAATAATACCACATGTGATGCATCTGTCAGATATGCTATATTTAATACTTTAATATATGCCATATATTGAAAAAGAAAACACATGGAAAACCAAGCCAAAACTCAACACAAATCCAGCAGGCATACAGTAAAAGAAAATACCAAAACAAAAATACTGAAGCTCTTTTTAATAGTCATTGAAATTTAATATTAAAAACATCCAGAAATCAGCTGTATTGTTGGGGTTCCACAAATTAAATCAGAAGAAAACATTCCAGTAATCATTCAAGAATAGGGAGTGAAATTTCTAAAGTGATCACTAATTAAAAAGTGAATGCTAACTTATTCTGATCTTGTTAAAACAGAGAGAAATGTTTGAATGGTCTCTTACTGCTTACCAATTTGTGCAAAGCTCTGCATTAAATAAGCCCAGAAGATACCTTGAAGAAATCCTCATACTGAAAAAATCTTTGGCAGTCATTTAAATGGCTACAAGACCACCAAAATTCATTTTTCATCAAAATACTCATTGCCACTGAACAAGAATAGTTAACAGAAGGCATTTCTGTTCCTAGGTTTTCAGCAACAACCAGCTTCTAGTAGTTTTAAAATGCCATGAAACAGATTTGCCCACTCCATTTTCTCTGTTCACTTTTGCAATAGGCAGGATGTTTAACTAACCCCCAGGTTACTACTGCATCAGCTTTTGCATTCCCCTCAAGTGCTTGAGCTCTCTGGAAGCTTAAAGTCTTTTTATATGTTCCCTCTAACATGAAAAAAATCAAGTTGCTCTTAGACAAACCATTCTTATCAGAAGGATTTGCTTGCCTTGGAGGCAGAATGAAGTAAAGTGAACAGACATAAAATGCAAGGACATTCCCTATTAAACAAATTCTAAGTTTGGATGGGATTTTTCAACAGCAGGCTACCACACATCATCTACCACCAGTCTTTTGATTAATGGCCACAATCAGAGAATCATGAACACCTGTGACTCTACAAGCAATAAAAAACACAAACCAAGAAATATTTGCTAGTTAAGATATAATGTTATCAAAATGGTTTTACCTCAAGTACTAGCCAGAGCTGTCCTCCCACGTACTGATCTGCTTTGTAAAACATCCCATAAAATCTAACAACATTAGGATGATTGGGAAGAAATTGCAAAATATTGTATTCTGCTTCAATTTCTTCATCTACATCCTAAATAAAAAAACACAAACACACAGAACATATCCAGTAGGTCTATACAAAACAAGAACTCTCATGGATTAAAAAATCCCTTCTTTAATTTGTTTGTACTTTTAAATGGTTTTACTTTATCATAGCTGAAAGCACACAAATGAAACTGTAATTTTAATCCACATTGAATCTTCCACTTCTGCTGTTTGTACATACAAGGATGTGCAGTCAGTGTAAAGTAAGCAGTTGTTCTTGTAGGGTTCTTTTAGCGTGTAATATACTTAACCAGAAAAGTAAAAATTATACTCAAACTTGCTCACTTGTCTAAATAAGATATTTACACATGTATTATTTTCTAACCTCTTTGTAAACAGGCATATTTCTTATTGTGTAAACTAAATGTAAATACATGAACCTGTTATTCCTTCTTCTTTATATGGTCATCAGATTTGACCCAGTAGAGCACCTTCTCACAAATCCTCAAAGGGGACATCAGTAAAAATAAAGAAATCTTTATGAGGAAAAGACTTAAACCAGAATCAATTAGAGACAAAATAAAACCCATAGAATACACAACTGTTACTAAATAGTTGTTAACAAAAGAATTCTGTGACAATTACAAAATCCTGTTTAATAACAGCACAGAGGCCACAACTCAACAGTACTGAATCTTCCCTTGTTTCTGCAAATACTGTTAAAAATTAAGCTCTCATATGCATTTTCCTTTTTTTTTTTTCCACATTTTGACTAAAAGGATATAATCTTATTTACCTCCTTCAGATTTATATGAGAAAACCAGTATGAATTTCAGTAGTGGTAAACGACAGAAACGTATATTTTTTAGTAAATATTTTAGTCCAGCTGTAATGATCAAACTCCAATTTGATCCAACCTGAGCATCTGCCAACTAAATCTTCCATTCAAAACTAGGGCCTTGGTTCTCAAGGGAAGCTAAGCATTTAATACCCACTTAAACTGGAGCTGGCAAAGATCTACCTCTGAGAATTTGGACTGCACTCTTCTGTTTTTATCTTAACTATTGTCTCACAGTATTATCCACTCATAAAAAATAACTAAAAAATATTCTAAAGTTTACAGTACTTCTGTGATGGAAAAAGTAATTCTTTTAGGGAGCACACAGAACAAAATAAGAACATTAAAATTAACAGCATCTTGAATTTTTCCATGCTATAGCAGGCCCCTGAGAGGAATGCCTCTGGGCCTTCATCTCATTTGCATGCTCCAAGCACAGAAACGTAAATTTGTACCAGAAGAACTACATAGACCTAAAAAGGAAACAAGGCAACTGCTGTCTTAAAATAACATATAATAAGATGATGAAACTGTAACTTGCATCTTTCAGGTGCTGATAGCAAACTCCTGTCAATGTGTTCTGCATAACTGTTCCCTTCAGGATGCTTTCAATATCTTACACATTTGACTTGTATTTCAACTCTGATTATTCTTTTAATTGAACAATGAACAGTTTAATAATTTTTACTTACACTGATAGGATCCAGAATCTTTACAGCTGCCAGACTCCCATCTTTCTTATTGGTAACCTTATAGACTTTACCATAAGTGCCTTTCCCAATAGTTTCTATAATTTCCCAGGTATCTGAGGGATCGGCTAATGATTCCAGTCCAATCATACTGGAACTATATTGAAACAATCCATACAATGGCTTCCTGAAAAACAAAGCAGACAAGCATATAGTAGGAAGCCCTAAGTAACTCTGTACTCAAGAAGGCATTTTGTGCTAAAAGAAACCAAATATTGTCTTAATTTGAGAAGAAATACAGGAAGAATCACAAATCAAAACAGGTAACATCAGTAAGTGAAGGAATGGGAAAAAAAACACTGGACAATGCTTTGCTTTGCTTTGCCATACTTTTTACTTCTTTCAAATTTTGCCTCATACACTGCATCATTCCCAACACATTTTAAAGAATTCTGACAAAATCTGATCTCTCCCTCTACCACGTGCTTTTTGAATGGATATTTTACACAACTGTTATAACACAGCTCATGACATGAGACCCTGGTTTTTGTGCGTTCAAAAGCCATGTCATACTTTCAACATACTTTTGTCTAAAGCTCCCTGGTTAATTGCCAGACAGACATTTGGTAGTTACAACAATACATCAGATCTGATTTATTCTACACCACGGCCATGTAGAAGTTGAGACTGGGATGGATGGTATGATAAAATGCAAACCAGCGTGACTACAAGCAACAGATACACCACTAGGGTGACATCACTGGAGATGTTTCTCAACAGCTGCATTTGTCTCTATCTCTGTATTTCAGCTACACTTCCTGACCACATCTCCACCCTCAGGAGATCTCCTGGCCAGGGGAGTCATTCCCCCAAACACCCCTGAGTGATGTACAGATCCCTGCAGCTTTTGCAAAGGGCTCCTTTTACCCTTGGAATTACAAAGATGGCATGTTCTGGTGATTAGGAAAATGACAACACCATTTTAGGATTTAATTTTGTTAGAAACTAGACATCGTCCCTGGAATTGAGAAAAACTGTAAATGGAGAAAAGAAAGATAAAGGTTAAGATGATATTAACTTAACATCCTTATACAACTCTTTATTAGAGAAAGTGACTGGTTTGTGGTTTCTCTGAGAAATAAACATATTCTGCTTAAATCAAGCCATATATATCTAAATGAGTCTGCCATCAGTGAAAGTGCCCATTGTACACAACATAGGAATCCTTACAACATTTCTGTGATAGATGTTTTACAATGAAAAAAAAAAAATTGTACCTGCTATGATCTTCAATATTGTGAAATTTGCATTATTTTTAATACAAAGTGTAAACATTAAAGGAAGAAGCTAAAGTTGCAAACTGAGTTTGTGTTCTTTCTCTTTTCTGATTTACTGAGCTTGAAAAAATAAAATTACCTTGCTTGAACAAGGACTGCCATTTACTTTTATATTCACAGCGAAAAGTTACAGATGAATGCAACCATTTTTACAACCCCCTATCTAGAAGACCTTAACACTAAAAAGTTGAAGCTGAAATTTACTTAAGGAAGAACTTTCTCCTTTCATAGAAACACACCACGCTCCACTCTTAACACTTCTCTAGGCTCTGAAAATAAGCACAGAGAGTGGCTTCTAGCTGTGAAAAACTTAGCAATGCCCTCCTCAGAGGGAGCTACAACCTATTAGAGACCTACTGATTATGAGCATTTCATGATCTGACACCAGCTGCAGAAAACTTCTCAGTGGTTAAATCTGTTCCACGCAGGCAAGCAAAACAGCCCACACCAGATGCTGAAACATTACACTTTGGAAATCAACTCTACTTGGTGGGGAACATCTTACACAAAGCCCTTTGAAGCTGCACACATGCTATTCAAGGAGTGACTGCAAGCCATCAACAAGCCTGTAGCACTCTACCAAACCCCTTTTTGCATACTTGGAAGAGATAGAATGCAAAGCAAAAGTAATGACTACTTGCTGGAGTCTAGTCAAACTTCTCTGAGGCTGAAACAGGGCAAATAGTGTGATTTTTTTTTTTAAGCAGAGATAATATACTAACTTAAAATAAATTTTGTAAAAGCTGACCAACCAAGACAAACATAGGATAAGGCAAAAACTTATTAACCGGCATCAACCATTGACAGAGATTCTTAAATTAATCCATGAAGAGAGATACTTTCCATCAATAAAGTAAATTCCTTGGGTTTTTACATAGTTTTTTTTATTTTGAAAACCTTTAGCAGTGAGAACAAAGTCATAACAGGCATGACAGACTAACTCACATAGCAGTCAGGCAAATGTACTACTTAGGATTTACCTACATTTAAAGAAAATATTTCTCTGCAAGATCGACATTAGAATCAGTGCTCACATACTATCAGTCCTTAACAGTATCCCTAAGGCAAGCAGACTACAAGTATTGTTTGATATCAAAGACAATGTAAAAGAAATATGGGTTACAGAAAGTGCACAAGTAATTTTTTACCCTGTGAACTACAGCCCTCCAATTGTTTTCAGTGGCTCTAAACATCCCCAAAATAGCCATCTGGAAAATTAAGTGGTGTCCTAGAAGTTCTACTGTGATCTTCACCTATGTTGTGAAAAAAATTCAAACCCTATAGAAGAAGTACATGCAAATTTTTTATGATATACCTACTTCTGGAGTAAAAACAACTTTTTCTTACAAATTTATTATTACTGTTATTTTTCTCAGAAATTGTAGGGTCAAGAGGGACTCATAAGCAATAAAAGCAGTACCAGAAATGGCTTTACACTTACTCTTTATTTTCACTGCTGCTTTACTCAACTTCTACAACAGCGATTTGACTGTTGTCTTCCAACACACCCCCTTTTGTGGCTCACAGTAAAATGGGACATCTGTAGAGGTTTTGAAATTACTAAGAGCCTCACTGCTGCCTGTTGCTTTCTAACAATCATGGTATACAGGACTGGACAGTTCTAAATTCTGATACAGCTGGGATATAATAGCAATACTAGTGAAACAAAATTGAACATACTGTTTCCATTCAAGCAACTCATGCACAGGGCTAATTTTTGCAATGTTCTGTTAGTCTAATCTGTCTGTGCCTCATGATCTTGCATCAACATATACTGTGGAAGAATAAGAATGTCATATTCAAAATGAAGGTATTTCATTATTTGTAGAGAACTCAATATTGCTTCCATACTAAATTAATAATTCAGGATAATTTAGAAGGCAAAGTTGATATTATCACTTTTGGTTTCACCCAGTCATGACATTCTTTTCTCCTGACATTCTATTCTTCTGGCTAGTAATGGTCACACCAACCAGCTACCTAAGAAGCAATTGTTAGAGGAATTAATGAATCACTGAAAGGCACAAGAAAATCAATAGTCAGAACAGCTTCCCCTGCTGGTCTTCTCCTGCTGTTTCTCACTGGCTAGGTTAAAACAAAAAGGATGTCAATATCTTGAAATGAACAATACAAAAGAATCCATCAACACACTATACTACAGCTGTTATCAATTGGTCTCAGCAAAAGAGACTGCAAAATGTGATGTGCATAGTTCTCTGGGGGAGAAAGGTCACTGGTGGAAGGAGAAGAAGGATAAAAGAATGTTCAAAAGCTGTTATTGATGCTATACAATTTACAAACCAAAAGAATTATATTTTAAATAATCACTAGGCAAACATAACGGACAAGAGGACAATTGTAACAGAACTATTATTATTTATAGACAAAAGTTAGATCCCTGAAAACACTCCTACTAAATTCAGTTCACAGAACAAGTCTCTGCCTCTTCCAGTTTTCAAAATGGAGACAGAGAGAATGTAACTGGGAAAGATGTTCTCCCTTTCCACATACCCAAACCTTTTTAACTTTTTACTAATTGTGCTGACATATACTCTCTTTCTCTGCATAAAGTCCTTTAAATTCAGGAATATCACTGTTAGTTTCTTTCCTTCTACTTCTTTTATATGGATGAACTAGACAATCTAAGCTTGTAGACCTGTAATATCAGCCTCAGGCCAGAACAGAGTGATAACCAGCAGCAGTGGATTGGGTTTGGATGCTAGTTCTAGGGAAAGCACTGTTAATGTTTGCCATCTTGTCTTGTTTGTGCTTCCAGTCCATCATAGCATGAAACGCAACCCCCTTACTAGGATTAACTATGACAAACTCTCCACAAAACAGCTACTGACATCATGGCAGAGAAATCTAAATATCACCACCTTCTCTATAAATAAAAAGAAACACTTATTTTTGAACACGTTAGTTGAATGGTGAAAATTTCACACCACTGCTCCTAAACCAGTTCTGAACCACAAACACTTTTAAGATTGCAATCTTAATTGACATTCTTGGAACAAATGTTTGAGTCTAAATCAGAAAATTCTGCATGGTAGGGAAGGTGTATGTGCCTAGTCCAGACAATCCAGTTGCATGTTTTCATTTAGAGTCATTGCATCGCAATCTGTTGCACTAAAAATTTTTATAAGTCAACTATTTTTGCACCCTTGTATTTATGAATAAAGCACTAACCTTTGTGCAACAATGCTGGGTCATTTCTGTATTGTTCATAAAAATCAAACAGAATACAACTCTTGAGTAAGCAAATACATCCTTGTTATCATCCAGTTTCATAAACAGATTTAGGACGCATATGGCAAAAGGTAAAAGTACAGCTTGTCACAGACCAGCTCCCCTGCAAATGTAAAGCTCATCTTATGGGGTATGCGTTTTCAGTTTTTCCTGAAGGCCTGTGTCAGATCAGGAGGTACTGACAACCCTCTGCTAGGTCATAAAGAAGTTATTTTACTCCAGAACTATTTAGCATCTCATCCTGTGACTCCGAAGCAAGTGCCACAACATTCTTGATAAATTTCTATCTCCAGTGAGGTCCAGGTAACGCTACTGACATCTTGGATTCTCTACAACTGCATCTTCCCAGGGATTCATTCTGAAGTTGTTTCTCTCCTACCACAGACTCATGGCTTCATGTCATCTGCTGTCCACAACTGTCATACCAGTTTGCTTCACCTCAAGTCATTTTCTAGTTGAATGGGACTTCAAACAGTGTAATATTAACCTTAAAGACATCTGCTTAGCATACACAAAATAGGGCCATGCACTTTGACTTTAATTAAACACTGACGCAATCTACTGCACAATCAAGAACAGAACAAGCAACCATCTGGGTTCTAGTGTAGGAAGGTCTGAAGGATGAGGGTGAACTCACGCCATGCCATAGTTTTTGATAAAAATTATCACTGGCACTTCAGAAAGTTTATTGGTGCTTTGATTCTTCTATCTAATCTTTAGCGATGTAAATGATATTACAAGAGTAATCAACTGTCTCTCTATTAGAATCATTTAGTCCCACACATCTTCATAGGATTTCATAGATCCACCATGCTTTGTTCCAGACTACTAAAGCTGAACTTTTTAATAGAATAAGCACAAAAACTGAAATGCAGCTACAGGTGAAATGTATCTTTATGAAAAGATTCAAAAATAATACTTCATAAAACTACAAAAGCCATAAAGCAACTTGCCCTATGAGCCATTAAACTAGTTATAAATATTGAAAGTAATTGATATATATTTTAAATTTAGTGCCATCATCACAATTACTCTTTTGTTTCCTCTGATACCCCAAAAGACAACATCAGCTATCTCCTGTAGCTATGTCAGAATTGATTGCACATGTGTGGAACAAAAAAGTATAATGCATCCAGGACAAAATTCAACCTGTATCCTCCTCAGAGGGAGCACTGCTTGTAGTTCATTCCTCTAGCTTGACACAGATTTGCATGAGAATTCTAGAAACTTCTTCATTTGGAGGATTTCTACTCTGTCAAATCTGAATGCAGTCTTCACAAAACAAGAATTTTCACTAAAGTTCAATGTAAATATCCCAACATCGGTGTTAACATGGAAGTTAAGCAAAAAAAATACTCAAGCTAAGGCAAATGATGATTGCATAATTCTCAGAGGTGACTAGTAAAGCAAACTTGCATTTCTCACTAAAATGCAAGAAGTATATTTTTCTTTTTCTTTCATGCAATCAGCAAAATGTATTATTAATGGAAAAATGACACTTCCAAAGCTTCCAGAAGGTACTGTGTACTTAGGAAAAGTATAATGTAAGCTGATACCAACAGAGAAAAGTGGATTCAGTTACAAAAGACTGAACAGTTTGCTGAGATTCAAATTATTGCAAAAAATCACTTCCTGCACATGGTAAACCAAGTATTTTTGCAAAGTTGGCTTATCCTGTGAGGTAAAGGTTACCTTGCTACTAACAGAGAAATCAATAGGAGCTTCTAGTGAAGTTTTTTTACTATCTCTGAAAATAAAGCCCCACCTTATTCATAAGAAACTGCAACACATTTCATTTGTTTGACTGCTAATTAACCAGTTCCCTATCTACAACTCTAAGGACAAAATGTTGTAAAATTTATGTACCTAATTAGTTAACACAATATAGATCATAATTACTACATTATAATTGTAACAACGAAAGCCAGAAAGACAAAAAAAATACCAAGCAGAAATTATTATCCCAGACCAGAACCAAATATCTGAAAGCCATTTAAGATCAACGACTCAACCAGGAAGTTCTGATCAGGGGCACTTCTATTGCAAAAAACTGTATTTATATTAGCCGGCTAATTACAATTTCAACAAGTAAAATATAATAAAGCAATTACAAATGACTAACAGCTAACACATCAATTTCACCTCAGGCTGGGAATTCAGTGCTAAAAAGATGTTTATAATCCCATGAGTCCACTCAGTTATAAACTTCAGGTGCCAAATCAATTGACTAGGAGCTTCAGCCCCCATGTATGAAAAATCAATATCTAAGACGGTTTTCTCCACCTCCATTGGCAGCAATTTAACAAGGCAAACAAAATGCCTGTGTTAAAAAAGTTAAAATTGACAACTGAAGGTTTATAACAGAATAATAACCCTTAGACCCAAACCAGGCTCTTCACTGCAGTCTAATCAGAAAAGCTTGATATGCATTGTGTGCAGATGAGGAAAAGAAATCCAAGACAGATGTAGGATAAATCTGGGGAGAAAATAACTGCAAACTTACATTAGTGATCTATTTTCTGAAACCAGCTTATCTTATATTAAATTTTTGTCCCACAAAGGATATTGGAATTCTTCAGGACTAAACCAGCTTCCTCACAGGGAGCAATTACACTGGCCAGAGCTGTACAGAACCACATGTGCTGCATCCTGTATCCCATGCCCAGTATGAGACAGACCATGCAGTGAGCATTAGTTTAAGATGCTGTCATGAGGGGTACAGATAAACTGGTTCAATCCCAGCAGCTTCTCTTCATTAATACTGAAAATCATTGTGACACTAATTGATACTAAGCCTGATCTATTTATCAAGGCTTTTACATGCAGGAGCTGAAGAATTAAAGCCACTTAGCCATTCACAAAGATGAGCAAAAACTGATTAATTTTTTTAAGGGATCTTCCTATTGTTTCACAACATATCTTAATTGTACAGTGTAGTCAATCATAATTCATCACTGTAGTTCTCCGGTATTACTTTTACAGTGGTTTTATTCTAACGAGGACTTTTAATAAGAACAGACATTCTCCTTTATCCATAAGAAAAATAATAATAAACAGTTAACTGTGGTACAAAGAGCATCTCTTAGTGCTCACAATGACTACTGCTTAAGATGAAGCATTTTCATCAGTGAGCTAGTTGTTATGCATTGCCAGCATGTGTGCAGTAGCCTAGCGTGACACCAATTTGCATAATTTCTCTTCTCTAACAGGCTTCAAAAATAATAATACGCATACAAGAAAGAATCCATTAATTTTATACTTCCATCAGCAGCTATCTTCACGGAGCAGTTATCAAAAGAACCTTTAAAGAATTAAGTTTAATAAATTATAAATGCATTATTCAGGTTATGCTATCTGGGCCTATAACCATCTAAGTTGAGTTCAGTGACAAAGAGCAAGACAAATCCACAAGCAATTGGCTTTACATCTTCCTAACTGAAAAGCCTGACAGAATGAGGCAGGACAATGCCAATGTCCACTGCTGCTCCCAGTTAATGACTGAACGTGAAAATCAGTCAGGGATTTAGGGGTACAGATTGGTAAAAGAAAAAGGACAGACACTGACACATAGAAGCTGCTCAGAGCTGTTATACATGTTTAATGAGGCCTTAATCTACTGAGAGGAAGGAAAATAACTTTGTTTTTGCAGCTCTGAACACAAAAAGAGATCTTACAGTTTGTTACTACTTAAGGCAAGCAGAAAGATTAATGTGCTACTGAATTCTGATGGGAAGCCAGCTTCTGGGAAATTAACAGTAAAAATGGCTTTCCACAGTATAATATATTAACTGATGGACCCTTTCTTCTCTCAGTAGCCTATGCATTTGTATATTCTGACTTGTGCAGTATTTTGACTCTCAGACATTCATCTAGTAAAAATTCTGGCTTTGTAACTTGGAAGAGTAACTTACGCCAGTACACTTTATTATACATTGTGATATATGGTCATAAATAAGAAAGATCTAATTTGTCTTTTTTGCACAAGTGAAGATGCCTGAAAGCCTACACAATTTACATACAGGCCTAATGTCCACTAATACAAAAGCACATTACTGTAGTAATCAGCTATCCCATTGAGGGGAAAGCTGCGAACACCCCAGGAGAAACAATAGATGACAATACGGATACAAAGCAAAAATTCTCAGAGCTTGCTCCTGCCAAGCATTTCAGACTGAGTAGCACTAATCAATTTCAGTTCCTACCAATTCAGCAGATTTGAGGGAAATTAACACCTCCAGGAGCTGTGGTCTTGAAAAGAGAGCAATTTAATAACAAAAACAACAAAAATAATCCCCAAACTTTCACAATAGAATTTAAACACAGAAAAAAATAACAAACTTGCCACTTTTTCCAGATTAACTCTCGGGCTGCTGCAGCTGCTCCTACAGACAGTTAAGAGAATTAATTTATAAAGAGAAAACATGACAAGCAAGGGTGCTGTACCACTAGGTACCACAAGTATCATCTGCAATAACCAGCCTTTACCAGTTCCTTAGCAGCTATTCAGTATTCTTTTACATAGTGTTCAATTTATGGTACATCTCTATGTTCAATACTGTGGGATTTCAGAATTTCAGTGCAGGGGCAACTCCACAGATTGCTATGTTTAGAAGTGCCCCTTGAGGCTCGGGGTGTGTGTATTTTGGCTTCTTTTGCAGGACATGTGACTTTGTGGATCAGCTCAGCCAGCTACACAGGTGTGCAGTGCCTGGAAACCCTGTCTCAGAGCTCCACAGCAAGGACATTTTTCAAGGTACATGTGAGGTGAAATAGTTACATGCACAGACTTAACAGGGGTTCTGAAAATCCCTTTACTTTAGCTATTACAAAAATATAAACAAACAGTCGAAACTGTTAACAAACATCTTGTTTTAAGACCACTGTTTCAGCTTCCTTTCAGCTTTCCTGACACCTCAGACTCTCAGATTCTAACTATAATCAGGAGTGCTCAATCACTTCTTCCAAGATTCTGTCCCTTAATCTGAAGGATAGTTGCTCTTCTTTCTAAATCATTCCTCCTGACCTCTGCAGCAACCATTCTTTTTGTGGAAAGAGAGGCTGATTTTCCTTTAAAATGGCTGATAAGAATCCCTCTCCTTTAATCTTCCAGCCTTCCTTCTTATGTGGTTCCTCTTCAAACCCACTACGTGACCAAAACCTCCCACTGAAGTCTAACACTTCCCAGAGAAAATTTAAAGCTTGATAACTAGATTGTCACACAGAGTATTTTTTCATCTACTTAATGACCTTCATTCACCAAAATTTATTTTACCTCTTCATTAGCTTTAGGGTGGTGTAAAGTTTATTTCAATTAACATACAGAAGCAGTACAACAGACAAGGCAAATATACCCCTATCCAAAATGATGTTTGCACTCTCGTAGTTACACACAGAAACTTCCCCAACATCCAACAGAAATCATAGTGTATACACACCCTCTAAATTGTCCAAACTGTCAATATACTTGTACACACATTTTTGTAAAAAGACTTTCTCACACAGCACTACTATTCAGGCAATGGAAGGTTTGTTACCCAGCTTAGAACATCAATGCCTGCACCAAAATGATAATCCCTTGAGGGCATTCCAGCAAAAACAATACTTTGTGCTGCCTTTTTTGAAATTGCCATGTCTGATTTATATCCTTGTGGTATCAATTGTACAAAGGTAATTTTCTATAATGAATTATTTATTTCCTGTTGTAATCAGACATCTGAGATAGTCATAAATATTTATATGTCCAGTTAATTCACTAATGAAAATTGAACTAATTCTAAAAATGGGGTGTTATCTCAGAAGCATGCTGACCTAACAGTCTGCTCAGCCTTAACACAAGTGAAGGAAGCCACCATATGGGAAGCAACTAGCAGAAGCTGGAAGAAACCTGATCTTGAAAGCACAGTGTAAGAGTGGGCTAAGGTATCAGGACAGACAAATTTTGTGCGTACTCTAGAAATATTATCTCACTTTTCTCTCTATTTCACAATTTGCAAAATTTGTGATAACATCCTCTACCTTTATACCCCTTTGCAATCCTTGGCCTTCTCAATAGTGTTACAGAGAGATTTCCTCTTCCACAGTAGTATTATCTCATCTTCTTAGGCACTGAGTTAGTGGCTTGTGCATTGGCCTGCACAACTCCACTACCCTCTACAGCCTCTGAGAAATGTTTTGGGCTGTGGGCTGCCACAGAGTAGTTCATCTATGGATGGTCTGAGCCCACGGGCACAACTCCTCAAAGTTAGCAGGCTGTATTGACATTATCCCTCATATAACCAGGTCAACGTAAACTGCTAATAGAAGGATTTATTCATTACATCCACAGTAGACAATGCAGTTTTCTAAAGTATATAATGTCACAAGTGAACAGTTATTAAAAGCAACAATTGACATCCGTCTAGATTCAGATCAACCTTGAAGGGTCTTAATCTAATAAATTAACAGCTTCTTTTCAGCACATCATCCCCTCACAGAAGAAAATCCTACACTGGCAACCATTTTTGCTTTATAATGTCTCAGGGAGACATTACAGTGGCCTCTCTGTACCTGAAGGAGGCCTACAGGAAAGCTGGGGAGGGATTTTTTACAAGGGCATGTAGCAACAGGACAAGGAGTAATGGGTTTAAACTGGAAGATGAAAGATTAAGATTAGGCAATAAAAAGAAACTTCTCATTGTGAGCGTGATGAGACACTGGCACAGGTTGCCCAGGGAAGCTGTGGATCCCCATTCTCTGGAAGTATTCAAGGCCAGGTTGGATGTGGCCTTGAGCAGCCTGATCTAATGGAAAGTCTCCTTGCCCATGGCATGGGGGCTAGAACGAAGAATTTTTAAGGTCCCTTCCAACCCAAACCATTCCATGAGTCTATGATAATTGATGCCCATCACTGGTGTAATTCACCTTTGCTCACTCCCTTAAATACAAACTACCACTCGCCTATCTCAGAAGGGAATAAGCTGTTCCTCCCTCAAACTATTGATTGCCACCTTCAGGAGAGATTGATGCTTGAAAGCCTGATGTGAAGAGTCTCACTTGCTCTGTAACACACTTCAGTGATTATTCACATTTGGCCTAACTTTTCACAATCTATTAGTCCATTGTGAAGCGTGACATTAGTTGAAAAATGATCAAAACTCAGAGTCAAAGCCTCTCTATATGTTAACATTTAGATTTGTATGTATTTGTTAAGTTGTAAATTAAAAAACATACTTTAAGGAGACATGTAAATAGGATCAAGGCATGTGTCTCATTTAACTGAGTCTTTTAACAGAGGCTACATGTGACAATAATTATGTTGCAGTAAGTTTAGCATGCAATCCTATTTTTGAGGGATGCCTAAATAAAGCATTTTGAAGGTGAGATTACGGACCCCTTGTCCAGTTTAGTCCAGACACAGAGGAAACACTGCTCTCATGAGTCTGGAAGCAGCAGTACTTCAGCAAACACTAGGACATAACATTACAAACTATGGACACCACTTTCTTCTCAGCACTACTGAGAAAGGTCAGCCAGAAAAAGGCCACAAAGTACAAAGAATGGTGAAATTCATCTATCTTAGTTTCAAGGGCAAAAACAAAAAAAGCCCTGACAGAGACAGGTAACAAAGCTCTGTTCTGCTGGATTTGTTCTGTGAACAATAACCCTCTCTCTCAAGGATCTCAGACCTAAAGTCATTTCAGAAATGATTCACTGGGCTCCTGGGCTCCAGGAACAAAAAAGAAGGAGCAACAATGAGGAGCTGTAAACCACAGTTCATTCTGTACCTTCTACTACTGGATACCTCTCTAAAAGGAAGAAAATCTTTCAGGTGACAGATTCTGAAGTAGCTGATTTATTTGCTAATTCAGATATAGAAAGAAAGTACAGTGCAGAGTCACAAAACCAGAAGGAATATGGTACTTCATGTAAAAATAAAATCCATTAGACATTTGGGTTTTGCTATGTATAAAAAAAAAACACCTTTAAAAATGTGGTTGTTGAAAGAGAAAGACAATAATGCAAGTTTAGCAGTTGAATAACTCACTGATAAAATATCTTATCACAATGATTCAAAAGGAAACTACCAAAGAATCCAGGATTAATCCTTGACAAGACAATTAAGATTGTGTCAGCAACTGAAGTCATCCATGCTAGAATGACTCTTATCTTGAATAGGCTGTACTCTGACACAACAAAGGTGTTCAGGAATCCAAAACATTAGAAGAAAACAGGCCCACTGAAGGCAGGCAAGATCAAGCAAGATCAGCATGTAAAGCTGCTTATCAACTGCAGCAGCCAGCACAGAATAATGCCCAGCACATGCAAAGAGGTACAGGCAGCACAATGGATTACATAATTTTGCAGAAGTTTGAGATGCAAGGGCATCTGCTTCTCTTAGGTGCTGCATTTAACCTGAGGCCATCACCCTTGGTTCGTGCCTGAGCTATGCTACAGCTAGGCCTCTGCCTGAGCATGTAACCCATTTATCCAGACCCAAACCCTAACTCACAGACTTGATCTCCTGGCCAGACCTTGAGTCTGCCTTGTTACCACAGACTCACCTGGCAGACACTGAGCTGTCACTGACCCTGGCTGCCATCCTTGTCTCACCTGGCTTAGGTCCTCTCAGGATGCCTCATGCTCAGAGAAGCCACTGGCCCTTCTGCCTCGCTTGCAGCCCAGCCCTCACTGCAAAGTGACTACTGGCACTTTCAGGCTATTCTCCCTCACAACATGCAAAAACTTGCATGTTTTTCATAGAATCATAGAATTAGCTGGGTTGGAAGGGACCTCAGAGATCATCAAGTCCAACCCTGCTACTTTCAAACCAAAGTAGCAAGACCTACAGATCTACAGATCCTTGAGTACATACCAAGAGGCAAAACCGATGAGATCCAACAGCCCTATTAACAGATGAGAGCTTTTTCTCATGATCACTCTTTTCACCTGCTTAAACGAAGACAGATGAAGATACACAAGCTACAATATTACCTGGTGATAACTGTTAGGGTTCACAGACTCTTAGACTAAACTTTAATGTCTGGTAGATACTGTTAACATAGAAAATGTTCATTGAAATCAAAAGGAGTGTGGTGTGGAACTTGCATGGCAAATATTTGCAGGTAAAAAAAAGGCAATAAGGACATATTGTTCTGAATTAATGAAGTAATTATTAAGACAACCAAAATCACACAAAAAACCACAGTGTGAAGCAGAACCCCTGTTTCAGGACTTGCTTTAAAAAAATCCTCTCTCTCAAAATCTACTTTCAAATTTAATTACTTTCTTCCTTCTATTTAATAAACATCTCTTGTGACATCCTGACAATTTAGTAGATATTATTCAACAAAATTAGTCTTTGCCACAGATGATAAAATTATTCTGATTCATGAGTGCTGGAGTTCATGAAAGCAGAAGACTAAGTTTGAATGGCAACAAAGTATTCTTCTGGTTGATTAAATATTTATACCCATTTGTCATCAAGACTTTAATAAGGAGGAATATAGCCTTTTCACTTTTGTTCAGTAAAGACTGGCAAAATCTTGCTTTTGTTTAATTTTGAATGCTGTAGTAAGATGCTTCCTGACACTCTCCTAATGATTTTCCTTTCTTGCACGGAAGATACTTAAAATTTACTCTAGAAAGATGATTCCACATTTCAGGTAGACAAATAAGGTTTAAATATTTGCACCATCCAAAGTTTACAGAAGTTTCCATCATTAAAACTTCACAGTATCACTATGTTTTCTGCATCTCTCTAGATGTACCATTTTTAAGACTGAAAAAAGTCAGATGAAATAAAGACAGAGTTACTTCACAGATCACCCTGCAACTATTATAAACAGAATATAATACATTTCTCACACTTTTAGTACCATGTTCATTAAAATGTGTTACAAGAAACAGCCCTAGCAGCAGTGATTCTTTCAACTTTTTTTTTCTATGAAGATACTGGTGTCATTTTTAGGGCATCACTCCATGCACTTACTGCTATACAGACAGTAGCATAGCTGTGTAGTTTCTCAATTGATTTTCTGACCCTGAGATAATTATTTGGTTTAGGACAAGCAGACTATTTATCTGTAGATGACTGCACTCAGAACAGACAAAAAACACGTAAAAAGATGAATTCTTAGAGGAAAAGACAAAGCTTGCACTCCAGCCCACTTCACAAGCACAATGATCACGTTGGTGACAGGGGACACATGCAACAACATACCAAAGAACATGGTCCCCCTTAAGATAGATCATGAAGATAGTAACCAATTGGATGATGAAAGAAAGAGAAAGGTGAAAGCCCCAGGAAAGGTATGTTACTGTAACATCTTGCCACTGCAGGGCTTGGGAGGAGCAGAGGTCAGCAATGGATCTGTTTCAGGAAAAAACATATAGCACGACTTTTTCAAGATCTAGAAATACACCTGTGTGCAGAGAATTCTCTTCCTCTGTGCCTCTAAGGGACAGTAATCAAGGCAAACATATATGGAGCCCCAGCAAGTAAAAAAATAATTTACGGAGCCCTCAAAGACCTGTGGTGCTGATTGCTGGGCCTCTCTCCAGCTGCTTCAGCAGGAGCTATTGGACTACCAACTTCTGACTTTAGAAGACTTCATTTACAGCCCTCGTGTTGCTTTACTGTGCAGTGCTGATTGCTGGCTGTCCATCCCAGGGGGTTTCCACTTTCACTTTGGTTTAAGATTATACTACCAGTTTCCTACCTCATGTGCTTGTTATCAGAGCTTCTGTCATTGCTCCCTGAGGAGTGGTTTGCAGTTCTTCCTTCCCAAGTGCTTAATATGCTCTTTATTCCCTTTCAGTCAGCTCAAGGAAAAATGTAAATAAACAGAAACTCTTCAGCAGAAACTCTGCTACAATACCTGAGTTTGTGCATGTGTTATCAGCAGTCAGTAAAGATTAAACAGATGTGAGAGTGAGCTGATGCTGCCAATCAAAAGAGAAACTAAGATTATCTCCAGAGACTGGAACCTATTAGTATTTGGCAGCTACAGCCACCCCACAACTTCCCACTTCAGGAACACCTTGCCAGGAATCAAGAGGAATAATCAGGAAACCTAAAGATAGTTGTACTGAGAACCATACCTTGATGAAGTGTCAGAATTGCAGCCTCCTTGTCCACTGAGTCCTCCTTGTCCTCCACTTGTCCCTGAAGGCTAAAGCTCTGGTTTTTTCCATTTGATTATCGTGGAGCTAACGAGTTTGCAAAATATGTACCCCTGGACACACAGATTTTTACATACAGAAAGAATAACCCAATTTGTATGGGGGGAGGGAAGGGAGCTGGGTGTGGTCTCTTCACTACACCTTTTTACAGCTGAAAGGAAACTCTCTGATTGAACGAGTACTTTAAATTGCATTCTTAGGTGTTCCTTGTATACTGTTGCATCCCCAGTCTTTCAGCCTCTCACAAAAAGCACTTGCGTTCCACCTCGGAGAGTGGATGAATTTTCTGATCCAGGATTTGTTTTTTCACAGACTGGTCAAACAAAGACAAAGAACAGAGCAGCCTGTTCACTAATTTGAGGGACTATGAAATGCATTTTCTCAGTGGTGCTGCTGAACAGTGTGAAGTTCTCAGATGAGCAACCTTATGCCTCACAAATCACCATGCCACGACCTTTTGTCCAGCTATTTAACCAGCCAGTTTCACAACATATATGTTATTGCAGTCAGCCACAATAGTCCTTCACTCTTGAAACTGGAAAGAGGCCAAACTACCACTAATGAGAAACAACTTACCCTACCTACAGAAGTAACAAGTAACACAAGTCACCTTTTTTGACACTGTCCTTCCTCTACATTTGATGACACTATATTTGATTTTCAGCACAGCAGTCAGTTCAGTTTTATAACTGTTTTTCACTGAGACAGTAAAACTTGCTGAGACCCTGAGACACTTGCCAGAAAACATGAAGTGTCATACGAGATACATTTAATAAGCAAATTGTGTATCTTTCAGCATATTCAAAGAATGTGTTACAAAAGAATGCAAGACCTACAGATGAAAAACACCCTTTCAATTAAATTAATGGGAGATTTTAGGCTTGCCAATGTGATGCCCATCTACAAGGGCCTGGAAGGAAGATCTGTGGAACTCCAGGCCTGTCAGCCTGAGCCTGACCTCGGTATTGGGAAAAATTACAGAGCTGTTCATCTGGAGCGTGCTCACATGGCAAGTGCAGGACACCAGGGGATCAGGCCCAGCCAGCACGGGTTCAGGAAGGGCAGGTCCTGCTTGACCAACCCGGTCTTGTTCTATGACCTTCCCTGTCAGGAAGGACATTGAGCTGGTGGAGCATGCTCAGAGGAGAGCAAACAAGCTGGTGAAGGGTCTGGAGCTCAAGTCTTATGAGAAGCACCTGAGGGAACTGAGATTGTTTAGTTTGGAGAAGAAGAGGCTGAGGAGAGACCTTATCTTTCTCTACAACTACCTGAGAGGAGGTTGTAGGAAGGAGGGTGTTGACCTCTTCTCTCAAGTAAATAATGGCAGGACCAGAGGAAATGTCCTGATGCTGCACCAAGGGAGGTTCAGATTAGATAACAGGAAGAATTTCTTTACTGAGAGAGCAGTCAGGCACTGGAATGGGCTGCCCAGGGAGGTGGTGGAGTCACCATCCCTAGAGTTATTAAAAAAAAGTCTAGATCTGGTACTTCAGGACATGCTCTAGTGGGCATGGTGGGTTTTTTCTGGGTTGATGTCTGGACTTAGTGATCTTACAGGTCTTTTCCAAATGTGGCATTTCTGTGATACTGTGATTTTCCTTATTTGCAAATTTCCATATTTGCAAATGGTTTCTAAAAATATTCCAGAAGTAAAAAAGATAGGTGGTTTTAAAATACTCTGTCACTTTTTGAAGAAATCTTTTCTTTCTTGAACTCATTTTTCGTAACAGGAGGTTTTTAATCATACACCATATCTACCATCTACTGTATTTATCTTAATTCATAATCTTTCCTGGCTTGCTTCTCAGAGCTATTAATTCAGTACTCCATCTGCTACAGTTCTTCATACTGCAGGTGACATTTATGTTAGGTTTGTTTCCTCAGAAGAAAATGCATCAGAAAAGGCAGTCTGACTTCACACACTACACACAAAGTATAAAGATCATCCATGTAACTATTGAAAGAATAGATGGTAGAACAAATGAAGATAACAAGATATGCACCAAACATGCCCTCTTCTTACAATTGAGATAGAATTAATCACATCTATTACTCAGCCCTCCAGTAAACTTAAAACAAGACTGTGAAAACCACACCAATAGACAGGAAAACTGCCATCTCACTCTACACTTTTTACTACTCCTCCTGCTTACTGAACTCAGTCTGATATTATTCCTCACACATTTATTCCTCACACATCCATGAAAACTTGGATGCAACAGCAACAGCAATATTACATAATTTCCATATAAAAAATGAAGCTTAAAATAATTTTATATATTTTAATTTTTACTGTTTATCTCAGCCCTACCTTTCTGTGGAAATAACTGCACTACATCAAGCTATTTACCCACTTCAGTTTTCTGCTTATGGTAATTCTTATTTTTTGTTAAAAATAAATTCTTATTTTGTTGTTAAAATAAGATATTTAGATAAATTTAGATATTTATACATTTATGCCATTTGCATAAACTTGGATACATCCACTCGTGAAAAAAAGAAGAAAAAAAAAAAGCAGAGATCCTGAAGAAATAAATGTTTCTGAAACCTCTTGTTCTGCCTGTTTTTCAGGCCCAAATTAACTACAGTTCGCTTCTACCATTCAGTTCATGCTGGGCTGAATAACAGAGAAGAGTAGAAGTAGGGCAACCTTGAAAGGGACAAGAATTGGCAAGATAGCACTGGTCACTGAAATAATAGTAGAAAAAAAATATTTTTATAGCTGAACTATCATAAACCATTTCTCTATTTTCCTGACATTGGCTCAATATCCAAGCTGAGGATAGAAGTAGCAGAGAACACTGAATCAAGAAACTCTCCACCTGGCAGAGTTTAGTAAAATTCTGCTTGCACAGGGAAATATTTATGAAAGAATGGATGGGATTTCTCCTTTTTTCAAGTAAAATCAAACATAAAGACAAGACACCTCTTAGGATCTGCATTACTCTTCTAATTCTCTGCCTGCCCCAGAAATTAAAAAGAGCTGAGTCAGCAATATTTCCAGCAATATTTAAGCAGCAGTTTCTGTTGTTTTAGTTTTTAATGCCAGAGAGAAAATTTTCCCTAAATATTCCTATCTGTCCCTTTATTACTAAAAAAAAAAATCACCAGAGGTGCCTCTGACTTCTTATGGTTTAGCAAGAGCCCAATCTGCACAGATTATCTCAAATCTGTTTTAATGTCAGCTTTGCAGTTGGACTCAAGCAGCCCATGTACCACTTTGCAGGATACCTCCCCCACTGGAGGATACCACAAACCCTGTACCAAAGCATTTACAGTATGCTGCTTACTAGTGATGGAGTCTTCCTAAACAACCATTCCACTAAAAAATCCACTGAAAGCCATAAGCAGGCAACAGCACACCTGGAACAAGGAGATGAAGGACTGCAATTAGCAAGCTCTATTTGAGACTGGCACACCTGGGTCCACATGCAGGAAAGTGGAAAGGCTGCAAAGGCAGCAAAGGGAAGGCACAGTTGCATATCTACTACTTCAGTGCAGCCTTCGTGGTAGGGCTGGAACTGTGTCAAGAAGAGAGTAGAGGGTTTACATGGTACTACACCTCATACACTTGGGCCTTAGTGCAGTCTTACTAGAGTCCAAGACCCTCCATCTAGTTCCCAAAACATTTATATATTTGCAAGTCGCAAAGCATTTTGGAGAGAAAATTATGGTATATAATACAGATCACTTTGCATTCCACAGATCTATCTATCTTGCAAAGACAGCTTAGTCAAGGGCATTGGCATCTGCTGCTTAACAGGAGTCAAATCTTTTATACACATGAATAACTGTGCATCTCTTCAGAAATGTGCTAACCTAACTATATTTTGTCTTGCAAGAGTGACAACCACCTTAGCGTGACTGTGCCAACTGTCTTGCCATTAGCTCCATTACCACAATGACTTAAAAAGAGCTGCTCTTGTTACTGCACAAATACCTAAGGAAACCCATGCAAGAATTTCTTTTTTTTAAAGAGCAAATACCCAGATATGTAAAATCTTAGTTGGAAACTGTGTTACCCACAGCATTAATACTCTCCATGAACTGATTTTCTTTTTAAAGTTTTTTATAATTAAATCCCTAGGTTTCATTACACAATAGGTTCACACTGACAGGGCCATTATTCCTGATGAGAAAGAGAACTACCATTTTATTTTTTTGGCAAAGAACCCAAACAGGAGAAAGTATACCATGACTCAGTTCTTCAGACAGGAGTTTTAATGAAAGCAGCAGGCTGCACTTTTCACAATCTATTCTTTCTTATAGTATCAAAGTTGTAAAAGCTTATTCTACTTGCAATATTGTAGGCACTCCCCACCATCAAAGCCATCAACACTACAAACTCATAACTCAAGACTAGCAGCTTTTAAGGTACAATTTATAACAACCACTCTTTTGAAGGAAGCCAATAGGTAACATCTGTAGAAACTAAACACTGTATTTTCTTTCAGAGAGAAGGCTGAAGAGTTCCCTTATAAATATAGCTTTATATATATATATATAAAATATATAATTTTACCAGCCACAGAGATCTGTACTTCATCATGCCATGCACCACTCATTCAGAGGTGTCTCTCTAGCAAGTAGTTTCTGAATAGCAGTAGAAAAAGAAGTGTCTGAACAAGGCCACAATCACAAGGGCCATTCGAACCTTGGAGAATGTTTGTGAATGGAATTAAGGCTTCTGGTGCAACACCAATCAAACACAACTGTGCTGTTACAAAAGTATGAAGGCCTGGTTGAGAAGCAACATCAGTAACCATTATTTTCAATCACATGTCCTCAGTGAATAACTTTCTTTCACAATGTTCTTGGTGCTATGATGAACTCAGGAGTCAGCTAATTTGCTCAGATTGATACCTTTAACTTCACTGAGTAAGAAGAAAGAAAAAGGTTAAGAAATACAGCTGTAAGCAGAGCGACACTTCACAGATTCTAGCTGCCTACCCGTAATAAAACTAGGATGTGTTAGCAGAATGAGACAAGCACTTACTTTGTGGGAAGGGAGTCAGAACACCACAATACTTTTTTTTTTTTCTTCAGGGTGAATAAAGAAGATGACATTTAAAAGTTCTTTCTTACCTAATCCAGTTTGCTTCAGGACTTGCTGTGTTCTCAGCTGCTGCAACAAACATAAAAAGCAAAAGCTTGACAGCCTTCCAGACACTTGAGATCTTTGGCATTTTTCCAGCTGTTTCAAAGTAACAGGCTACCCAAGCTAAGAGCTGTTCACACACATGAACATGTATTATAGTTCTGTTCTAAAGCTGCTTAACAAGAGTGAATAAGGTGAAAAATGAAAGGTTGCATTCCTTACCTGACATAGCTCCTGTTGGCCATATGCTGGATGCAGCAAAAGGTACTGTCTCCCTGAGCAATAAACCTAGAATAGGTAAAGGCTGAATTATTAACAAGAACATGAGGAGGTCTCAAAAGCACATGATGAATGAAACAGAAATTCAAAACTTAGTCTGATTTAGTTTGTAAAGGACATGTAGAGAGTTTCCTAAACTCTTGCTCAGTTTATTTATTTCAAACATTAAATGGCATATGGAAAGAAGCAGGATGACTAAAATGGAAGTATTTTGCTTTTATCTATCATTTGGTCATTGTATACATTCCCATTCCCAGTCACCACTCTTTTCAGCCATTAACTGCTAATGAGCTTCCAAAATTGTGTTTTGGCCTCCAGCTTTTTATACTAAAGACCACAGATGTGTTCTTCAAGCTACTTACAATTGCACTGATATAGTTGCTAAGTTAATACAGTATTGCAGGTTTAAAACTGGGTCATCCAATTAACTTTGGATATGGCACAGCACAGCAGGAATGAAATCTATGGATTTCTGGGCAAGGCTGGAACTTCTCTTATATAACTTTGTGTCTTTAGATACTGCTGATAGCAATTAGAAAGCACCAACAGAATAAAAAACTTGCAAGGATGAAAGGAAAAGATTGACATAAATTTCTCCTCTCAAAAGACAATTTTCTAGTTCCTTTGTATTCTGTTCTGCAGAATTCTTAATATTACTTGCAGTGTCATGCAGCAGGCACCAATCATTAGGACCATCTTCAGAAAATTACAGTACCTATTTGAACATTCACACTGCTCTACCTAAATGCTAGGTTCCTCATTCTCTGGGTGGGAGACACAGGACTCATGTTAATTATTCAAGTGTTAACATCCACGTGGAAGTTTGATATTTAAACTGCACATTCACAACAAATAAGCAAGTAGGACTGATATGTGGCACATCACTTGGGAAAAGGACACATTCATACTGCTTTTTGTCTGCATGGTACCTCCATGAAACTGGGACTGAAAGCCTTGACTACTCCACCTAAATATCTCCCCACACCTGGAATTCACCTTTCATTCCTATACCTTGCTCTGAACTCCCTCCTGATTTGAACATCAGGCAGCCAAAAGTCAGGTGGTTGGCTCTCATATTTAGACACAAAGGAATACAGACAATTAGTTCCTGTCTAATATGAATAAACTCTAAATACAAACCAGCAAGTGTATTTTTCTTAACAGAGGAGCTATCTGCTTACAGAGTTAACCTTGCTATTGAATAGGTAATTTTCAGTAACTGCACACAATATGGGAATAATAATTCAATGCAGATTAAATACAAACAGATCTTTTTCTCACCAAAATACCCATCTTAATATATTGCTGAAGCTTTCAGCTATTAACATTGACTCCCTGGAAATTACATCCCTTTCAAGTGTTTCAGGTTGCTTACCACAGAAATCTCTGGGGGTTTGGTGCAAGTGTTGCCCCGTGAATTGGAGGGGTAAATTATTCCCTATGATTTCTGCTGCAGTAGTGGCATGACCAGGAGACTGAGATGGAATTTTCTTGTGAATCATGGAAACTGCATGTAAGGTGAGAAAGGTCGATGAAAAACCAAAAAAACGGTGTCCACTCAGAATGTTACATAAACAGCTGCCTGAATAGAGTGACAGCAGTAATCATCCCATTATCTCAGGTGCACTGAACACATTCACTGGTGTACTAAATGCACAGCTCTCCATAGTCTAAAGTTAGTATCAGCACAAAAAGAAAGAAAAGAAAATCTCCAGCTACTTTCATTGTCATCAACCACAATGCCATTACCACAAGACCACAAACAACTGTTTTCCACAGCCTTACACTTTTTCTTTATATTCTCACCAATGAAGTAGTGACTGCAAGGGCAAAAGGAACAGTGAAAGATGCAAAAGGACATGTGCTAGCTTTAAATCTTTTATTCTGAGATACTTGTATCTCAAGATATGCTCTACAACTAAATGCAACTCCTTTTAGTAATTCGTAACAGGTGATGTCAGGAGATGTGTTTATTTTCCTAAATCTTCATCCATTTCATAAGAAACATTGTAAATTTAATGCAGCTCAGTGTTTTCAAATGTGTAGTTCTGCAAAGGCCTCCTTTTTCCACATACACTATTGGTACTCTCTCTCCACACAGTGGGGTACAGTCAGTACCTAAGGAAGGAACAACTGGGGGAAGCCTATAGAAAAAGAGAACCAGCCAGCAAGAGCCTACTGACCTGCCTTGTTCCTTACAAATCAGTAGCAAAGAATGAGAAATCTCATACTTTTTCCCCTTAAAACTGCTGTTACCATAGGGCAGTTCTCAGCATGTAGGGCCTTACACAGTGCATTATTCAGAGAACTCTTCCCCACAGAGGTGAAAATTCCTTGCAAAAATTGTTCATAATTAAGCAGCAGCAGCAGTTTTTCAAGATATTTTTCAAGGCACATTAGTCCTAAAGCCTTGCTTACTTAATGCTGCATCAGGTTCATTGTGGGGTTTCCTTTTTTTCTTTCCAAAGTACCACATATATTAGTCACATCACTCCAGACAAACCCCTATTTACCTATTTGTGTGACAAATAGTGACTATTTGTGTCACTTTTTCAAATCACAAAGCAAGAGCTGTGCAGATGTGAAAGTTGCTCAAAAGGCAGGACAACCTAGGAGAGAACTAGCAGGGGACTGATTTAATGCATTAGATGGTTGCTTCTCCATTTCTACCTGCAGAGTAGTCCTCTCACTTTTCACAAACAGCAGAATAGGTGCTTTCCTCAGCTGCACACTGTAACTCCTGAGGTGACCACCACCTTCTTCCTATCTTTGTTCCCCATTTTATGAGCTACCTAGCTTTATGAAAGAGCACAGTGATAATCCACCACAGCAAACGAGTCCATATATTTGATTCCTGTTAGCACTATGAAGGTGATGGGTCCGTATTTTAGTCCATAACACAGAAGTCTACTAAAAACACCCACTCTGAACCTGTGTCCTGGATGACTGTGGATACACTGCAGCTTGCTTGTTCTGCTGCAGTGCAGCTCAAGTCAGTCTCATGAAAAGGAATCAAACAATAACAACAACAAAAGAAAACTTTCTACTGCATGAAGTGATGACCGTTCCTGCAACTACAGAGCATTCCCAACTTCCCTGGAACTATTAAGCTAAAGGTGCCTTTGGCTCTTCATTTCTGAAGTTCTGCTGTAGAACAGAATGTTAAGAAGTGTAGTGCTCACCTGACCAGTTATGCTCAGGGTTTGTACGAGGCTTTCTTCCCTCTTCTCCTTTTTTCTCCTTTTCTCTTTCTGATCAATAGGTTCTCCGCACATCTCAATTTCTCCACTGTTGTATTTCCTTGGATTAAATCACCAGAATTCACCTCTAAGCAAGGGAAGTTGGTAAGAACTAATGAAAAAGAAGCTACAGGCAAGCAGTGTATCACACTCAGAGTGTTCAGATGGCAGCTTAAAACTGGAGTTGGGAAAAAGAAATCTCCAGCCAATTTTTAAAGTGGAACAAAAGCAAACCAGTATCATAATTCACAGTGCTTTTTCCTAAACCCAAAGTTCTTTGATTACCTGTACAACACTGCAGTGTATCAGCACTTTGTTCATTTTTCCCTTCTCTACTTCTTTAGCAGCAGAGGGCTGGTAAAGAAAGGAACTTCTGGTTTTGTGACACAAAATGTTTCTCTTCCTCAGACAAGCCTGCACTCAACAGCCCCTTGTTAGTGAGCCTCTTCAGGCATTAGCAAAGCAAGATTCATTGTCTTTGTCCAATGAACTTTTAAATCTGAATGCATTTGGCAAAAACACTGCAAAACTGGTCATGGCAGCTCTTAAAGCAACTGAACAGCCACTGGGCAGGTCACTAAATCTTCTCTGTTGTTGGAAAGTCAGCAATACAGCTACAACAACTCTTCTAATCGAGGATTTTGGATGGTACTGGATAAATCACTTACTCTTAACATACCTCCACCAGGCAGCACATAATTCTGAAGAAGGAATCACACAGCAGCCCTCACTCTCTAACGTGCACAAACATTGCTGCAGATAAGGTTCTTAACACTTTTCTCACTATGGAACACTGTGGAGCATCAAGTACCAGCACAGAGGTTTACTATCCCTGATTCCAAAACAATCCAGAAATCTATATTTAGAAAATCTGTAAAATTTCAGATAAAAAATTCACCTTGCTTTTTAGCCAGACTACCAAATGAAAATAGCTAGGCTTGGTCCAAGTCACATTTTTATTTTTGGAATAAAATTGGAGTGAATTCTTTTATTTTTAATTTATGTATTACAAGGTCAATAATTTGCACCAATTTGGATAAATATTAGAGAATTAAAGTATACAAGATTATAAAAACAAAGGCATTACAGTTTGAAATTGCACATTAAAAATTGAGCTAGACTTCAATTTGGAAGTGTAAAAAGGGTCTAAAAAAAGGGAGGGAGTGTATTTTCAGAACACATTCCGCAAAGCTCGACAATAGGTTAAGATATAAACAATCCACTGCTTTTGGCAGAAAAACCTTAGTAAAAACATCTGATGTTCATACTAACAGAAAATTCTGTAGATGACCATAGTTTCTCACTTAGTAATTTCAAAATACCTGAAACCAAAATACTGATTCTTGATTTGCACTGTACAATGAAATCATAATTCTGGACTGTGGCTTTTGAAGGGGAGAGTAATGTGAATAAACTTGGCTTCTAAATATGAAAACAAAAAAAGATTTGTATTTACACAAATACAACTGAATGTACTGCTTCAGAGAAATAATTAGACATTTTAAGTTAGGCTCTTCCCCAGTTGTGCACAATATTGTCTGTCCATGGACAGTGGCACCTTTTCCTTTCTTTTGTTGATAATTCCATACCTCTACGAACCAGTGAGGGAAAAAAAACTACGCCTATTTGCTTAGAGGAATTTATAAAATATCAGAGTATTTTCAATTGAATTTATGGTTCACTAGTAGGTGGTTTAAAGAAGTACTAGAAACCAGAGCCATGTCTACTTTGGTACTTAGGGAACTTACAGAGACTTTTCTTCAGTTATTCACGGCTTTGTCCCGATGTGCCAGAGTCCCCTGTCACACCTACTCGCTTCTCGCCTTGCCATTTTTAATCCCACCTTCTGACATTTTTAATAATTTAACCACGGGGATTTTTGTTCTGCTTGAGAAATGATTATAGATTTTGGAAAAATACGTACAGGTCGCTGGAACCTGCGTTATTCGGGCACCCTGCAGCGTAGGCACAGGCGCGGCCCAGGCGGGCGCCCGGCAACCCAGACCCCCCCTCGCCCCGCATTCCCTCAGCGCCGCGGCCTCTCAGCGGGATGGAGGTCGCCTGCCCTCGCCTTCACACTCCCCGGAGAGCTGAATCCTCTCGGTCCCGGGGAAAAGAGAAGTTCCCGGCGGTAGTGACAAGCCCTGTCAGCACCGATTCCCTCAGAGAGGTGTCAGCCCCTGCCCGACGCCGGCCGCTGGCAGACTACAAGGTAAACGGCAACCGCCATTTCGTAGCCCCTCTCCCCTGAGGCACGATCCCCACCCCACACGTCAGCGGATCGGCCCCTGGGGAATGGCGGGAGCGGAGCCTCACCTCGCTGGGGCATGGCGAGACGCTGGGGTGCGAGGCTCTGCTGAGAGGAGGAGTCAGCACCCCCGTCCCTGCCCGCACCCTGTATTGGGGCAGGCGGGGGCCCCGGGGAGGGAGAGGGGAGGGTGTCTGCAGGAAAAGGTCTGATAAGGACCATAAAAGTAATGTTTAGTGAGGTTTTAAAGAAAGAGGCAGGAGCAGGAAATAAAGTTAATGTGTTGATATGGAGAATTACTGGCAGAGGGTAGATTTAGGTTAGACCTTAGGAATAAGTTCTCCACTGTGGGGGCGGTGAGGCACTGGCAGAGCTTCCCGGGGAAGTTGTGGATTCCGCCCCCCTGGAAGAGTTCAAGGCCAGGTTGGATCAACCTGGTCGAGTGGGAGATGTCGCTGCCCAAGGCAAGGGGGATTGAAACTAGATGGCCTTTGGGGTCCCTTCCAACCCAAACCATTCTATGATTATATGATAATTAGCATTAAAAAAGTTTCACTGAGACTCACTTGTCTGTGTATTGAGGTCGTTGCCCAGAGCAATGGGTGGTGAGTGCAGCTCCATCAGTGTTCTGAGAAATGGGTCCCAGTGAAGGAAATTATTTTATAAAGCACTTCTACCCCTTGGGAGTGGAGCATGGATGAGACTCCCCCATCTTTTAGCTTCTCCTTTTGTACCTGTAAGGTTTTATTTGAGCTCAGGCATAGCCATTTTCCAGATTGTCTCTGGTTACCTGATGAGAAGAAATTCAGGTGGGTATTTCTCTGATACATTTTATTTTGTTCACAAGGAAACCACAGAGAAACAAATGGGAGGCTGTTCCTTAGCTCAATATGCCAATGCTTTTTTCAAGTGAGCACATCACATGGGGCTCCTTCTCATTCAGCTTTCTGTAGCAGTCTCTCTGTAAGCAATTTGCCAGCTCATCATAACTAACCTCTGCTTCCAGAGTTTTTTATTTTATCTGTCTCATGCAGAGACATGCTGATTCAGAAGATAAGCAGAAGTCTATTTTGGTAGTCAGAAACTAGCTGTTGGGCTCTGATCATTCTTGTCTGGGGGCTGTGTTTTGGGTGACAATTCCTATCATTCTAATTTAATCTGTTACAAATGAAGAGCAACTGCTGTATTAATCAGCCTCAGTGAGGTCTGACTCACTGCACAGCATCCCATAACACTTCAAATATGAAAGCATGTTTAACTGACAAGTAGGCTGTAAGTAATCTTCATATACACTAAAAAAAGGTATGAGGAGGGCTTTATATCCATATATCTTTCCATATTTATTTAAGATGCAAACTTTAAAGACTGAGGAGAACAGGCATTTCTCCACAAAACTTTTCTAGGACCACCTTTATCCATTGTTGTGCTGGTTTTGTTTTAAAAAGGCAGTAGTTTCTAACAGCGAATGGTCATCATTCGCTGACCAAAGTACAGTAACTTCTTTGTGCTTTGTAATCCTAAAGACACACATTTTTTTCTATCATCCACATTCTGGAAAATTACATCAAGATAATCCTCTGTCAAAACGGAGAGTTACTGAAGCCAAACCTTGATTCAGATTGTCAGTAGGAAATGTAAATCCAAAGCATTTTCTTTGACTTTAGCCCATGACAACATCAGAAAGAAACTGAGGTGATATGAGAGTCTACAGAAGCTTTGCTGACCAGTGTTCCATTTTACACTTACTGTTTTGTTGAATTATTGTACAGTGGAGTATACAAAGTCTTAATAACAATGTCTCTGGCTGTCTGCAATTGTAAAATCCCATAGTATACAGGATTATTATAAACACTTTAAAACACACCTCAGTTGTGCATAAGGTTCTAAAATGTTACTGTTCTTTATCCATTTGTGTAAAAAGCACCTAAATGTGAGCAAAAATAACATCTGTATGCACTATTCTGCACATGTACACACAGTATTCTCCAGAAATCTTTTATAAGAATCTAGAAGCTCTGCAAATTCTCAGATTTTTGACAGATTCATGTTGATTTTTGAACCACAGAAATTTCCTTGATTATATAATTTGGCTCATACAATCTAGACTTTCATGAGCTCTGTAACAAAAACTCATTTACATCTTAATTTTCTTGTATTTCAATCTTTTGAGTTTGTTTCCCTTTACCTGCTTGCTTTGTTCTGATGCTGATGGTTTTTCCCTCCCCTTTCACTGAGTCTTTGCAGGCCAGCCAGATTCCCTTTTCCAGACACTGCCAGCCTGTCCAATGTGTCTGTTGCCAGTCAGGGTCAGGATGGTATCTGCACTGTTCTGGAGATAAGTGAGTGGCACACTTACCTACTTCATATCCTGTGCTGGATTTCCAAACAGAGAGTGCTCTTCCATGGTGCTGCAGTTTTCATTGCAGTAGCTTTGTAAGTACAACTGGAATTCACAGCTTGCCAGTAGAGTCTTCCATGAATCACAGAAACACCTCAATAGGGAATTTGAAAAGGCAATAAGGATTTAAAATAAATAAATAAATAACGAAAAAGCCCTTAATTTGAACTTGACCATTTCAGCAGGAATAAATTTCAGATCACATGACCCTTCAATTTTTCTAACAATATGCAGATTAAAGGAATAAGTTTATTTTCAGTCATGTTCTTTACTGGCACCTACACTTCAAAGGTCTGCCTTTGATAGCAGACTGATAGTATCGTTTGCAGTAAAAGGAATTGCTGTCAAATCCTAAACTAGGTGTATGTGAATGTTGCTTATCCTGAAGCCAGACTGAAATTAGCCATATTTAAGTGCAGCCATTATTTTTTATTACTGCTTGCAAATCTCCTGTAGAAAATAACAGAAAACAAGGAAATAAGTTGTCATTTATATGGTCATGGCTAGATGCTAAAAGGTGAAAAGCTATTATTAAATGAAATTCTATAAAATGCTATAGTCTTAATTATTGAATGGGAATAGGGTGCTTCTTATACAGTGAATACTCTACAGTTTTGAGTTTTTTCCAAAGTATATTCTATGGAAGCCTTCAGTTGCTGCCCATTAAGTAGGTTTTGTGGGCTTTCTTGTGAATCTGTTAATGTCTAAATCGATACACAGTACTGACTTGTGGGGAAACGTAATTATAAATGGAAATATTTTAATCATAAAACATATTATGATGGAACCTACTCTTTCTGCAATTAAGAAGCTGAGATACAATGATGCTTTATGGTTTAGAATCTTTAAATCTCATTTAAGTGGACATACACAAACATTTATCACTACAGTAAATCTCTTTAAACATCAGGAGGACTTCATGCTTTTTCAAATTCTGTTCATCTCAGTGTGCATTTTTCTTTGCCCGGAGATGAGCTTGTGATTACAAACAGAATGCATGATTGCATTAACCTACACACATCATAAACACTGGTGAACCAGAATTTAATGTAATAATATTAAATGGGTTAGCTGGAGGGGAAAAAAAAGTTGCTGAAGACTTCCTTGAAAATCTTGAGGCAGTTTTTAATTCTGGCTATTCAAATATGGATATAGCACTCTGAACTGTAAATAACTCAGTTAATGCATATTGTGTTATATTGTCTTGTCCTACCTGGTCACGTCAATGCTGCTTCAGTTTTCCCTTCTTAGCTTTTAAATAAATGCAAATGGCACCTTGTTCAAGGGTTGTCACCATCATGGAGAAAATAAACATTAAAAACCCCTCTGTAGTTCAACCAGTTCCTTACAGGTCTCTTTCTTACCTCAGGAGTTCACCAGCCTTCTTCGTTAACAGAGAACTTTTAAATGAAGACTTGCCTCCTCTTCCAAATTGGGGCATATTTTCTTCACATGGGAACATCCCACATCCTGCCTGCTGCTTTTCTAATCCCTATCTCTGCCTAAGAGTAGGATTGCTGCGTATCTGAGAGCAACACAGTAAGGTACAGGGAAGGTGTTCAGGGGCCATGGTGCATTGTCATTTCTGTAACTCTAATTTCATCTCAAAGCCCTTCCCATCCTCAAGTGCCCCCGCATCCCATTCATCACCTGAGAGAAATGGGACAGTAAGCTGTGTCCAAGGTGCCTACAAGACAAGGTCTTACTGCAATTAAGCTTTCCTTCAGACAGATGTCTGAAACAACAGTCCTAGCTTCAATGTGTCTGTGCATACTTGCTCTAGCTACAACTAGTTTTGTTCTCATTTGCACTGGTAGAAGAAAAACCCTGAATAAAAACCTACTGAATTACCTGAATACAGAGGACAGCAAAGGCAAAGCAACTGAGATTTACAGCATGGATTCAAAGCAAGAAAACAAAACCAAACACACACACCCCCCAAAAAAACAAACCCCAAAAACAACAAAGAAAACCCCCAAAACATTCTTCAGCAGTGAATGAAGGAAATAAAATACCAGCAATGTAAAAGTAAGAGTGGATTCCGCTGTCTCTGAAGTCACTAGAAGTAGTGGGAAGAATATTGGAGCTTTACACATATATTTAAAAATGATTTAACAGAGAAGCCAGAGGCAGCAGAGTAGACAGATAAAAACTACGTAAGTGCAGCAAAATTAGGTAGGTAGCAGCACAGCATTAAAGAGTAATTATACGTCCATCAGGAAGGAGCAGGAGAAGCAGTTCAGCAGTCAAACAGTTCTAGCCAAGGCTGCACATAACCATAGTCCAGCCCTTGCAAATCATAAGCACAAACTGCAGACCTCAGGCAGATGCCTGGAAACAGAAGGGGGGAGATGGAATGCCTGATGTAGAGACAGCACTGAAATGTAAATAGCATCACTGAACTGTAGTGAGTTAGTATTATATTGCATTAATTCCCAGCTGTAATCTCCAGAGGAAAGGTGACTCAGAGGACTTAAAAGCTACCAACAAACACACATATGAATACACGCTGTGTATTCTGCTCAACATTTGCAGAGAAGGATCAGCAGAAATTCTATCAAGCATATGTGCCAGTGCTCTTACACACCACCACTCAAGTTACCCACATACCATAAACCCTTTTTTACTTTTGAAAAGCTGGAATGTGATGCTCCCAAGAGTAATCCTTAGTCTGGCTTTGTACATCTTACTTCACAGAGGTAGCAGTAATATGACTGGGAGTGCCATTACAAACCCCTCATGGCTATATGAATAATTAGTGCTGGGCAAACTTGGGATAATTGTTATGCTTAAATCTCTGAATTTACCCTTAGCAGATGACCATCAGAACCACTGAGTGGTCTGTGCCACTCAAATGCTAGGCCTGGTTGAATATGCAGTACATTCTTAGCAAGTGTGGAATGTGAACTTCTTCAAGGAATTGTTTCCCTTTCTCAAAGTTCTTTCTCCTTTCCTCCCATTTTTTTCACCAGTAGCACAGAAAATTAAAAGCTAAAGGATAAAGTGAGATTTTATTTCATGTTAATAACATCCTATGCAAATAATTACAGTGTGTATTACTTTAATAAGTAGCAGTGCCGGACAAGAGAAATCTACTGTTATTTGCTGTTTTTCTTCTTACAACTAATGTGTTGCCTTAGTGTTCAAAATCCATCATTGCTGCCACACACTTGTAAAGGTAAATCACTTGAATGTGCTGAGCTTTCTTCTATTTATTGTTGCTAGGGAACCACCTGGTTGGTATTCACCAATATAACATGTCTTTTGACACGTACTTCTGAGGACCAGATGCAACCCAGCAGTGCAGCATTCAGTGAAAAAAATGTATTGCAGCATCCTTGGAAATATGTCCACACAGAAGAACAGCATTACTGTAGTACTTTAGCTTGAGATTGTTTTAGATTTTTTTGTTTCTTTAGACAGTTAAGAATTATAAAATTACATGTAATAATCTGAGTAATATTCCCAATTCTGCACACAGTTTAAAAACAGAGTCTCAGGGTATGAAATAAGTGTTGTTAAAATAGCACAAATACAGTTTATTGTTTTACAGTACTCTTTTCCTTGCATAAGGAAAATTTTCTTTATGAAATCTTGCTATTTTCAGTTACATCACCAAAAAAATCCACAACAACCCAAGCAGGAATAAAGTGCAAATATTGCACTTTACCATTGCTGAATATTTAGGTACCTGAAAGGCTATTTGAATAACATCAGTCATGTGCTGGAAAGTATCAATTGTACAAATACAGCACGGGAGTCATGAAAGGCAATAAGCATCTTTGACTCTCAGAATATATTTCTTTCTTGAGACAGCAGCTTCTGGCAGGATAAAAGATGATACCTGTTCAGCATCTCTACATCAAGTCCAGAGTCATGCCTGACTATGGAGAACCAATTTTAATTTTCTGGTGATTTTGATTACTGATAAAGTATCTGTGTGGGAAGAAGTGACATTTGAGGCTGGAGACAGCAAAGCATGGAAACATGGAGAAAGCATGAAAGTGAAGCATGAAAGGGTCACATCTCACTGAAGTCCTGGGTGCATCTGCATTTCTTTGAAGATGGCAGATGCCACTACCTGGATGCTGTAACAGCAGTTGGTCTGCCATCAGAGAGAAGCACTTGATTTCCTTGCTGAACCAAACAGGAGATGTTCCCTGTCTTAAAGGAGCTTACAAGTTAAGCATGAGACAAATCCAACAGGATAAAACGGGCAACTAGGGAACCTAAATGAAACAATACTTCACAGTCTTTTCAACGTCCCTGAAAATCTTACTTTTACTGAACCTGCATGATTTTAGTTTATATGATGTTTAACTTCACAGCAGTTCTCAACAAGTACCTTGCTACAGAGTTCTCCAGGATTGAAACAGGAGCTCTGTCCTGACTTCTCAAGAGCAATGAGAAGTCCTTGGACACAGACAGAATATTTGAGGGCCTGTGGAGATACCATGAAAAACTGCAAAGCAAGTTTTACATATTCGAAGCTCAGGCATGACAAATCTAAAATGACTGGAACCATAGAACAGGAAAGCAGCCACTGCCTCTACAAACCAGTTTTCAAGCTGCACCCCCTGGCTGTCTCTTCATAAAGTTGGACTTGATGATCTCTGAGGTCCCTTCCAACCCAGCCAATTCTATGATTCTAAGTACTCTGAGAGAATGTAATCTTATTGGCAAGGTATTGTTAGACAGTTGCAGAGGTGTCTCCAGCTGTTTGAGGGTTCTTTTGTTGTGAAATACTACAAAAACATGGTAGTTCATATACAATGTGGAGACAGAAGAAGCATAAGGAGTGCTTTGTTACATTGGGAGAGCACCAGGTTTTCAAAGAAACAGAAGGAAAACACTTCTCACAGCAAACCTTATTAGTGGCTTCAAGAGCCAGGTGCAAAGAATTTTCCTTGATACCTGAAAAACAGAAAAAGGCTCAATAAGTATTTGTCAATACTTACTTGCAGCCCCCAAGAAAAGGTTGTTCTCATTTGGTAAAGTGCTTCAGTACACAGCTTCATGCACATTTGGTCACTACATTTAATGCTAAATAGAGAGAGTAGATATGCCCAGCATTTAGATAAAACATCATCAAAATGAAGGTAACAATATTTTTGTGAGGGTTTTTTTTTCCAGTTTTATTCTATGAAAAGTATCTTGCTTTGTGTGGAAGCAAAAAAAAAAATTAAAGGTCCAACTGTGAGGAATAAGACCAGCATATTTTTTTTTTTCAGTCAAAATTATTAAGAAGCTTAGTAAGCACGAGTTGAAAGCAGTTCTACAATGGGAAATGTATTAGGCAGCAGGAGGTGTAAGCAATTCCAGTAGCAAAAGTAATAGAGATCCTGCATCATAAGGAATTGACTGAGGGATTTTGATTTTACAGAAAAACCCAAGAAATTCCTGCTCTATGACAGGAGGAAATGGAAAGAAAAAGACAAACAAAACCCAAAAACAAACAAACAAAACCCAAAAACAAACAAACAAACAAAACCCCAACATTTTAGCTCTAGTTAAAACATCTGTTTCCATACTCAGTAAAAGCAGAAAGGTTTACCATCCATGTGGTACATACAAGAGATAACGATAAGAGGAATAATAAGCTGTTTATTAGGTAGTAAATCATTCAATGATGCGAGAGGTTTCCATGGAACCAGCTCCCATTTTCATGAATTAAGAGACCAGACTGTGCTACATCAAGTGACAGAATTACAGGAAATGGCTTTTCACATGTTTTTTATGAAAGCTCATTTTGAGACAGTTTCACTGGGACTCAAAGCTAAATTTAAAATGCTTTTCAAAAGAGTGAGGTTTTTTTCACATTTTCCTGTACCACATAGACCATACATTGCACAAATCATGTTTTAGACTATTAAGATAAGCGTTTTCAAACTAGGGCTTATTGAATAAGATTCCTTTTTTGCTTTTTCAGTAATAATTCAAAGAAACCCAACACTGTGTGGCATTAAATCTCCTGAATAGTCTTAGTGATAAGAAAGTACAAATGATACGGCGAATAAAACAATAAATTCAAAACCTATCAATTAAAAGGATTTTTAAGATTTATTAGAACACCCTGGCCATTTATATAGCTATGAATTCATGAGGCATTTGAATACTCTTTTTCTACTTAGGAACATCCATTTCCAGCAATTCATCACTAGTACAAACCAGCAAGATGACAGCCTCAGTGACAGGAGATTATAGTGGCAGAAGAGGCAAGGGGCTTCTCTCAGTGTACAGGTACTTACAGGCAAACAACTGCCCATCTCAAGGCCGTGCTCAAGGCCCTACCAAAACGAGGCATTCCTGTAGCATGGCCTTCAGACCAGCCCTGTGGGACTCACTGACTGCAGTGAGCAATCCACAAAACAGAAACTGTCACACAGAGCCAACCTCCTGAGGACACGCACTCCTTCATACCCTGCAGAGCTGTGAACCTCCTTACACTGGGTCACAGCTCATTCCTGGGTTTTTCTTGCTTTACAAATATAATTTCATTCTTATCTAGGTTAAGATAAGGGAGCCTCAGGGAGGCTCCACTGATCATTACCTCTGCCTCTGAGAAACAAAAGTGAAAAGCAGGACCATGGAATCTGGGTTAGATGAAAATTAGATCTAAATAATACCAACATCAGCACAAAACGCATGGTCTCCTCTGGCAGCTTTACACACAGCACAAACTTGATCTCATGAGATTCAAGAGAATAGGAGTTGTTGGATACTGTAGCAAAAGACCCTCTTTTTAAAGGAAAAATGTCACATGCTTGTGAAATGCTGTGAGTTATCAAAGATTTTTACTGCAGAGTTAATGAAAAATGTTCATTGAACATTTCACCACTAAAAAGCCCACTGTTATCCACAGCTCAAGGTCAAAACAAGACTGTTTCACCAAATCTCTCAAAGGTCAAAAGAAAAGGAAAAATTTAATACATAAATATATACATACATCAAATTGAAGCAATAGTTATTCCAGAAACAGATTTGACAGAAGATCAAGCACAGTTTTCCCAGAAGTACAGTTTCTCAAGTCAGCATTTTAATTTTAGCAGTTTGCAGCAGCGATGCTGTAATGGCTGGCATAACATTAAGTACAACTTTTAAGAGGTACAGTTATCAGTAAAATAAAAGAACCCAAATTACTAATGTGAAGTATGACTGCGTGTAAGTGACAAAGAAAAAAAAAAACCTACCACATTTGCTCTCTAGGGCAAGTACTTCACATGCATAAACTTTGGACATTAAATAACTGCCTGGCAATTGGGAAGAGTTCAACATTAACCACATTTTGGATGACTGGGGTAGAGAGGAAAAATATCACAAACACACAGATCGACAGTAGACTTTTATTAACATATCTTACAATGTCAATTACTGTATTCCTAGTTTTATGCTCTTCTGATGTGTTATAAAGATTGATTTAGATTCTACAGTAATGTACTGTACTTAAATGATCATTCATACAGGATATCACACCAGAATATTTGAGTAATACACGCACACACCACTCTAGTTTGGACCTGTTATTTTTCAAGGTTAGCTTAATAAAGTAGGATTTAAAAAGTTACGGGGGAAATCAAAATTCTTGTTTAGCAGCATGCAAGGACATTCAAGTACAATTTTTCAACCAAGAGATTTTTTTGTTGTTGCTTTTAAACTGACTGGTGACTAATTCACCAGTACTAAAATAAACACCATGAAATACCCGAATGTTAAAGTTAAGGCCAATAGTTTTACTTCACAACCATATGCACAACCAGAGAACATTCCATTTTAAATAAAACACAGTAATCAAGTTCTGGATACGTTATCTCTTGTAAATAGAGCATTGGAGCTTCAAACTACAGATTACTGAAGTTCACGAGCCCTGTAATATTCTTATGCTGGAGATGTAAAGAATCTTTTTGCTCTTAAACCACATTTACAAAATGGCCTGATATTCATAATGAGCTATGCAAAAATATTACAGGCAGAACTTATAATACAGTATCAAAAAAGTAATACTTTGGAAAAGACATAGCCATTTTGTTGGTGTAACAGAGTAATTCTAATCTTACAGGAAGTACTGTAATACTTTTGAAATATTTATATATTTATACGTAGTATAAACTTCAGCATCCTTTATTGTGGGGTGTTTTGAATTGCAGATATCCAGAAATATTAATTTCTAGTTAGTTACTTTTCCTTCTGTCCATTCTCCTTGATTGCTATACAGTCATTTTATTTCCCCTATACACTTTCCACTAGATAATGACTTCCACAGGGGCATTGTTTCCATTGTATATGTGGTTTTATCATAAGATGTTTTTATTTTACACATACAAATTTTATTTTACACGCAAGCTATGAAAGTCGAAACTACCAGGAACTGCTTGGTAGTACTGTATGAAATAGCCAACAAATGTCCAACACTTGTGAAAAACATTAGTAGCAATATATTACATACCAGTATTTTAACTGTAATCTTTCTTACCTACTTACACTGTGGCGTTTCACCCAGCCATGCCCATTCTCATGAATTTTTTTTTACCCCTTGAAGCATAAACTGTTTTGGCATTCATCCAGCAAGGCTGCATATGCATTAGTTTTCATCTACACTATCCTGTTGATTTTTTTTTTTTTTCCTTTTCAGGAAACCAAGCAGAAAGAACAGTGATTACTATAAACAAATACAATGTAGAGGAACCTCCTGAAATGACAGGGAAGATAAAAACTTGTTTCATTTGCAGAATAGCCTGCACATTCCTTATCCCATCACTCAGAAACATACATCTGGTTTGAAATGGCAGGCAAGCTTATGGTTGTTATGTTTGTAACTGGGATCCACTATGCTGGGCACCATATAAATTTTCTATATACAGCAATTTCTGTATGTGTTATCACTGACAGTTTATTCAATTGATAGGGGAAAAAAATACCTCCTCTCTGGGAAAAAAAAAAAAAAAAGTATTCTGGATTACATTAAGAACAGTAAGATACCTAATTTACAGCTATTTCACTTTATGGAGAAAAAAAATTTGTTAATTTCCTGAGAATGCGTAAGTTTTCAGTAATGCCTGAACTGTTTCAAGACTTCTCATGACGTCTCTTTAAAATTCAACTTTCAGACCAATTGTTACCATGCAGTCTCACAACCGTTTTACAAACCCTGTCTAATTACAGCTGTTTATCAAGCAAAAAAACCTCAAACCGACACAAAAAAGGCAAAGAAATTTTATCCAACATATTTAGTAGATGTAGTAGACATGTACACTGTTTCAGCAAAAATTGCTAAAAACTCAACTCCATGCAGAGAAAAATAAAAACCCAACAGCTATCCCTGGAGCCTGTATTTTACTGTAAGTAAAATTTGTGCTTCTTAACAATTATGGGCTTAAAAAAAAAAAAAAAAAAAAAAAGAAAAGAAAAATGGACTACTGAGTGCAATAGATTTCTCACACAATTTTTATGATTTAATTTCAAATTATTGTATCACTTAGTAGCAGCAGCTAATTTTGCAAAAATTTTACATGTTGACAAAGCTCCACTTCCCTTTTAAGCCCATACCCCACTCTACCCCAAGGCAAAGAGCTAAACTCCCATTCAATTAAAGCTATTGTCAGTCAAGATGCATTCACTCATGGGAACAGCAATGACCTGGTGTGCAGAGGATGAGGATGGTGATTCACAAGCCATTATAATGTGGCCCCCATCGTTTATTGATGTGATCAAAAGTGTGAGACACCCACTGCTGCTCAAGCACTTTGTATCTTTCCTTGCATATGTAGAGGGGTTTACCACGCCTGTAGGGGGAAAAAAAAAAAGTTAATATGACAAATAAATGGAAAACTGCTTCATTATGTAAACAACACACTATATATAGACTCAAACAATTTTTTCTTTTTTTCTTTTTTTTTTTTCCCCAGGAGAAGTAGGATTTTGGTTTTGTTTTTAATAAAGATAACTGCTGGGACTTCCCTTCTTCCCTCTTCGACAGCAAAATCCAGGAAACACCCCCTGTTCTCTCAGGCACATGTAGCTTGGAAGCTATATTCCTTCTCTATGCTGGAATCCAACTGCACATTTTAATTAAAGGCCAAACAACAACTTTGGAAGAGATGTGTTTCCCAATGCAACACTCACTGCATTAACTGTCATTGAATTGACTGTCACTGGGAATGGCAACACAGGCATCTGTCTGTTGGGAGCCTGGTGTGGATAACTCAGTAATCATGATTACATCACCTTGGGGCCAAAACAAATAAACAAAACCCTAAAAAAACAAACAAAAAAAGGGTATGAAAAAACAGTCAGTCCAGTTTGCAGTAAATGTGGATTACCCACTCAAGGAAGGTGAAGATCTATTGTTATCTATGACTGCATATGTTGCATAACATAAAATTCATCTACACAGAAGGACAGCAATGAATCCCACTTGTCATGTAGCAACAAAAACATTACCTAAGATCTCTGTCTTCTTCACCATGTGCATCAAGATAAACAGAACCCCAAAGGCAGAAGCGATGGCCTCGTATGATGATGATTACAGATGCATTAATCAAAAGAAATATTCCTGTCCCAGCTCCACAGTTTTGAGAATGCTGTAATATCATAAGTGTAGGGAAGAGTGGAAAGATTACATTAGTGTCTATCAACATGATAACAAAAAGGATTTTAAAAATAGTAATTAGTTTTGCATGAAGTAACATACATGTTATTTTACTAAGAAACAGTTTGAGAAAGGATGACCTGCCCTGAATTCTCCAAACTGGAACTCCATGTCTTGAGCTGCTATATTAACACTTGCATACAAAAAGAGTTCTCTGCTCAAAAAGGGAAGATATTCCTTAACATGGAGAAATAGAATTACCTAACAAAAAAGAGCACTATACCCTCAACAATATTTTGAAATTGTTGCTGTACAGGAAACTATAGCATGACCAAGTAATTTTCATAGGTAGAAAGAAGAAGAGAAAGTATTCAGAAAAATATAATATTACCCTTTTCACATTAGTATCTATTAGTAATCACTTGCTTTTTCAATCCATGCTCACAGATCAAAGTCAGAGGCCTTAAAATGATGCTTATCTGCCTATAGTCTGCAGATCACCAGTATCAGACAGGTGTATCAGACAGTACTCCAGAGGAAGGGAAAAAAACCCACGCACGTTGATAATTGTATGTATGCAGAAAGCAAGGAAACAAACCAGGAAAATTGATATAATATATGAAGGAATGTAGACAAATTTCAGTTTGTTATGAATCAAAGCCTTGTGTCAACATGACACACAGTGTAAGAGTTTTCAAAGGGGGGAAACAACAGGCTATGGCCTAAAAAAGGTGAATAAAGTTGCTCTCTAGAATCCAGTCTCATTCTTTCTATCAGACATAAGCAATAAAACATTATAATGGTCCCTTTAAAAAGTTTATATTAAGGTCTCTTCCAACCCAAATTATTCTATTGATTATATAAACATGTTCTGGGAATAAAAACATCAAAACTGAGCAATGGAGCCATGAACTATCCAGGAGTGTGAGAATCAATTACAAAATCTGAATTAACTCTCTTACCAGTACACATTCACAGTAACTCTGTTGTTTGCAGCACAGTCCTTTCAAGCATACAAAAGTACCACAAACTAGACAAACAGCAGGGTCTTTAGGAACCTTGGTGCAAACAGTACAAGTCTTTCTGTGATAATACTGAAAAATGGTATTATAATTCTCAGGCAACTGGAGGAGGCGTGGCAAGCCCCACTTGGGCTCCTGGATAAGCAAAGCCTACAAGTAAGATAAGAACAGTGTATCAGGTTCTGTGCATTTTTTTATGCATTTATATTTTCTAAGAGAAAAGAACACCAAAGCAGGAAGACATGCAGTATAAAAATCTCTTGCCACTTCTGCATCTTACAAATTTAGAAGTCAGAAGTCAACTAGAAATAGTCACCTGCCTCTGGCTAAACACCTCTCTCAACTGTGGTCACACTTCATCTTTTGGCATGGGTAAAAAAATTAATGCTTACATTTTCCCAGGGACATATTCTAAATGTGACACTTTAAGCAAAAAAATCTTCACAGCTAAAACAGGATTAAAACTGATCTAAAGACTCCCACTCACTGCATCAAGTTATTTCTGGCAAAACGAACACACTGATGCCAAACCTTGACAGTAACTACAAAAGCTGTCTCCTAGCCAAAATTTAAACTAAAACTTTCAAAAACAGAACTGAAGTTAGGCTTTGTAAATGATAATGGAAGACATTCCAAAACTGTGTGGCACACACAAATTTTGAAGCCATTAGCAAGCAACCAAATTTTGATAGGGCAGGCACTACTTAAAAAACAGTTTTCAAATACAAGTCTTCACTTTTGCTCTTAGAAACACTGTCCAGTTTTATGTGAGGTTTTTTGTTTGTTTTTGTTTTCAGGTTTTTTTAAGGCAGTAATGCCTTTTCATTTAACCTACTAATTTTTACTGGCTGTCTACAGCAACCATAAAAAAGTGTTTCTTCTTTCTGTTTTTAACCAATCCAACCCACAACTACTATCTAATATTTCCAATTAAAAATTCTCTCTCATTTACAAGTCAGGTTCTCAGATCCTTATCCAAAACAATAGTGTATTAGTGAATCAAGCAACAAATAACTGCTTCCACATCAGGACTATTTTGGGAAATGTAATTTTGCCACATACCTTTACTTGATCTGGATGTCTGTCTGCAAATGAAGCCAATTCTGAGCACCACTGAGATATCATGTCAAATGCTGGCACTGGCCAATCGAGACAAGAGGCACTGGTGAACTGATGAGCTGACTGAAAAGATGGTAACAGACCCAGGCAATTGGCAAGAACTGTGAATTCTTCATCTTCCTTTTAGGTATAAAAACAGAGAAATTTAGTTCAAAACCTACGCTCTGAACTTTTAAATAGTTTATTAAAAATGTGTCTATTCCAGTAACAACAGTAAAGATGTAGTACAAGATGGTAACAGGCATATTCAGAGACATAACAACCTTCTATTTTTTTTCAAGGTTACTTCAAACTGGCTTCTCAAAATGAAGGGAAACTGGTCAGAATTAAAAAAAAAAAAGAACAACAGCCAAAACCCAAAAAACACACCACCACCTCCACCAAAAAACCCCAAAACCAACCAACCAACAAACCCGACAAATCTAAAGCTACACAAAACCACAAATCCAAAAAACCAAACAAACCAACTCTTCCCCAGGTGCCCCAGCTGTTTTTTTCCTGTTTAGTACCCCAGACTGGCTTGTAGCTGTTTTAGAGATGAGACGGATTTTGAGGCAAAGAAATGAGGGAGCTGACCTGCAGCAAATTCTGTTTAAATCAGCCATGGAATTTAAATGTAATAGTCTGCTGATGCAATATCTCTGAAAATTATGTCCAAGTATTAATAGGCATTAAATAAAACAGGAATGAATTCCAGTTTGTCTGGAAATTATGCTATTTCTGAAAAAGCAGGACAAGTTTTAAATGTATGTTGGTTTTTTATGAGACAGACATCTAGGACCTGATAAAATAAAAGCATGTAGTACCATTTTTTCTGGGAAACTGCCATGAAAATAAATTCATAAATAAATGCTGCAGAGGAATGCTAGAAAGTATGATTTTAAAAAATTAAAATTTTAGGATAGAAAATACGTACCATGAACAAGACACCTTAAAAGTCTTAGTTTTGCTCTCTAGCTTTTAAATGGAAACATTTGAGTGTGCCCTTCTCAATTTGTACCTGGCAACTAGGCAAATCCCCTCCAAAAAGATGGTGTTGAAGAAGGCTTGTGATCCTGAGGAAAGGCAGGCAGAACTGCTGCAGATAACACTCTACAGAATCACGATTTACCTATGGGGGAAGGAAGCAATTACTAAATACTGCCCAAGATAAGTTGTCTCCTATGATACTCTATAAACCACTGCATCACACATACATTCCTAAGACCACAATTTCACTAATAACCTGAAAAAAATGTGGGGTTTCTTTCCCCCTTGAAAAATGTTTTTTTCTACTTAAATACTCAGTTTTCCAAATTTCTGAAAGGTCTTTCATACTTATGATTAAAAAACCACAATTATAAGAAGTACTTTTCAATAACTTTCTCAACACAGCACTGGCCATATATTATTTTAGTAAAAGAAAGATTTGCCCAGGCAAACTGTCCCAAAGGGATCTGCTTTGATCTAGAATATAAAACATTGCACTACAGTCTTTAGCAAGATCAGAGAAACATCATTATAACAATGAGGCTGAAAAACTTAAATATGAGACAGAAAGGGGACACACTGGAGAAATTCTCAAGAGATTTGCCAATACCATTGTTAATTCTTCAGTCTCTCCTTCTTCATATATCTTCCCCTTAGACAGCTCACTAATCACATGACCCAGCAGTACTTCCCATGATTTTTCTCCACTGGATGTATTCTGCAAATAAATAGGAAAGCAAACCAAAATGCAATGGTCATGAAAATGAAAAATTGTTCCTGAAAAAGTACATTGAAAAGTACATTGAAAAAGTGCATTGCAGTACATTCCCTTTTGACAAACATGCAAATTCTGACATACAGATATGCAATGCTTTAAAAAAAAAAAAATCTACAGCAAGGGACTGTCTTTAGCTGACAGTGCAAAATATGAATTGCTACTTCAATTACACATCTTCTATACTGAGTGCTATATGAAAACACTTCTATAATGTTGCTTTTTTTTTTCTAATTTTTTTTTGCAAGTATAAAATGCCTACTTTACAGTTAGGTAGAATCACTTTACAGATACATTGTGTTTTTACAGAGTCTTAACTGTATTAGAAATAATTTCTAAAAAGAAAATTAAAAGTTTTCAAAAATGTACCAACCAGAATGAGCTAGAAAACATTTGTTATGTACTTTAAATTGAAATGAATCTATCAGAAAACACAAATTTGTGTTTGGGATGGACAATCCACACCTACTACAGATGGGAAAAGTATTCAGTGGAAAGAATAAATACCCACTTAGCTTTGAGCCACGGCATTTAAAGGCAGTAATTATAGAAAGCTATCAGAAATTTCCATTTAGGGAATGATAGGAATTTTGAGTTCTGCTAGCATATTATCAACATAACAAACAATGAGGGAGTGGAACATTACTGGGATGCTTTAAGAAAATTCCCAAACAACTATAGAAGATTAAGGTATAAACACTTCAGTAAGTAACAATGAGTATAATTCATCAGTTGGTTTCTTTAATGTATTTTGACATTAATTATAATTTTTAATTTTAGGTCTTCAACTATCAGCATCAGGAAGACAGACTTTATATTTATATATATATTTTTTAAATATTTATTTATTATAAATGTTTATATTTTATTTATATTTATTTATTTTAAGATCCAGAATGTAACATATACTCAAACTGGCAGTCAGGACAAACTTTTAGGCTTCTGAAGACACTTTAAGGCCCATTGCAAATACAATAAGAGTAAAACTGGGAATCAGAAGTACAATGTCCCCCTCTTGGTGCCACTGAGAAGTGAAACTCAGTGGTGTTTATCTCTGAAGGTCTGAGGCTCAGGCAGAGATGACCCTAAGCTCATACTGCCAAGCTGCTGTCAGAACTGGAACCTTTGTACACAGATCACTGATGTGGCAACGGGCAGGAGGAGGAGGTGTTCAAGGGAGAGAGAGAGCTGCCAGTGCAGCACATATCTTGTGTGGAGCAGTGCTCATATCTTCCTCCTGCCTGGAAAGGTATCAGCAGCCCTCACCGGGCTTCCCACAGGAGAAAAGTAAAAATTCTCAAACTGACAGAAGTTAATCTGCTGTGTTACTTGAATTACACTAAATGTCAACGTCTGTTCACAATCACGTACTGTGTGATTTTACATACTCATCTGCTACTGTCTCCTTCATAGTATCAGCTAAAGTCAAGCATACTAGAGGAAATTCCACTAAAATGGACCCTCTCTAACTCCAAGAGAGATGGCTGCTTCATAAATCAGGTATCTGAACCATTTTTTCAAGTCTCAAGTACAAAGTGCTTTCTGTGAAGCAAATGCTTTCACATGGTTCTATCAGACAACATCTTAGTATTACAAGTAGCAAGCCCACCTACCACGTCCCAGAAGTCTATTTTCATACAATAAAATCTCTTACCATAGACAATTAAGCATTGTAAATGTACGTTCAGATGAAACTCCAACCTCTGCTACTAACAAGAAGACAGTCCATGTTTATATGAAACAATATAAGCTGGTAACACAGCTGGGTAGCAGTCTCTTTATATGCTTCCTAACACCAACTTTAAACTCCAAAATTATCTATCACTTGGGAGTCACCTAAGTAAACAGGAAATGGGGAAAAAACCAAAACCCTCACCAGCAACAATCTTAAGCAAATGTCCTTCAAATTCTGAGAAAATTACAATTTACTAATTTGAAAACTAAAATTTACAAATTACAAAAGTTAACAAATCATAGTATTGCCAAGTGATATCAAATGCTTAAATCAAGTCCAGACACAGTAGCAATTTGGCCAGCAGACAGTTTATCTTTACTGTCTCAGAGTTACAACCAGTGAGTTTGACAAATTTAACTTGTATGTAAAAGCAGGTCATGCTTCCCAACATGCATCCTGTTTTAGAGACAACAAAATCTAAGGCCCGGGTCTTGCACAAAGGGAAATTCCTCCTCCCATTGCTTCTCCCTGCTCCAGCACTGCCATCCTTTCCCTTGGTCTGACACCAGTGCTCTTCTGATGTGGAAAATCAATCTGTGGAATGGAAGACTCACCAACAGATTAAATGAATGCCAGCGCCAGCACAGGGAACTGTGTCTTTTGGTGGGACTGGCATTGAATCAGCTGAACTGAAACAGCAAGATGCATCTTCACTTTACTTGGAAACACTATCAAAAGGCAAGGAAAAGCTAGTGAAATATATACCTGCCTAGACTACCAATTTTGTTCTCTGCATCTTCATCACATGAGCACTCCAGACCAAATATTAAGAGGAATTTATATGGCTAGCCACACAATGAACAAGTAAGAAAAAGACAGGTTTTTTTTTTTCCTCACCACCAAATTTGCCTGCTTTTCTCACAAAGAAGCACATCAGATCAAGCCACAGGCTACTTTAGGAAGGCTTCAATTTGACAGGAAGGAAAGTTGCATTTACTTGATACCATTGCAATAAACTCAAGACTGGAACTGCAAAAATACAGCCTCAAACCTGAAACTCAGTTCTGGAACTAGATACTCACTGTGAAGCTTTTTAGTCTTGTCACGTACCAAAAACTGCACACATAGAAAAAAAATACTGGATTTTGTGAAGCAGAAGCAAATTATTATATTCAAAGCAAAACTATCTTCCTACCTAGAAATGCACAAGCAAAATTTAATCAATGTTTTAATAAATTAACCAACCTTTTTGAGAGCTCCTGACTCTTTCCATGCTATCCTGTCTTCAGCACTGCATTTGACAGAAAGTGCTGCCAGGGCTTGAGTGTACAGTAAAGTGAACAGCACTTTAATAATGCAGGTGAAATGTTCTGTAAAACAAATAAAGTAGTTTTAAAACACTTGGTATTTTTAGCAAATATGTTGATAACAGAGTCTCTATGACAGAGGGGAATGATGTTTCTCAAATGAAAAGCAAGCACTACTCAAAAAGTACAACCCCCCCAAAACGTACAAAACAATCTGAATGTATTTACTGGCTTTCAGAAATTACTTGGCAGCTGTAGAGAACAGAACAAGTACAAGGGAAGTAATTTTCCACTGCTCCATATGTTCATCTTAATCCTGATCAGCAGTGACTTCCTCCTAGGGACCTGGTAACATTACAAAATTCTATTTTGTCCAAATGTTACATCAAGTTAAGCTACTGATTACTGATAGCTACAACTAACTGGGTACTGTAGATGTAACCAAATGCATGTCCTATTATCTCTTCTGGTGAAGATGAAACCATCTGGGGTAAATTACAGTCATACAAATACTGGAAAAGTTAAGTTCTCTAAAAAATCACTACAAGGACGTGGAGCATTCTTCAGCTTCTGTCCCTTCACTTCCAGGTATGGATCCAGCTGTATCAGACTTGCTGCAAAGCACTTTTTAATGCCTACCTATTTATTGGACCTTGTGTGAATCCAGAAGGACAAGAGACAGTCATTTTAAAGCTTACTGTCTTTTGAAAGATCTTCATTTGTTTACAATTTTTCATAATATTAAAGTACTATTATCTCTCACATATAGGCTCCAGGAAAAAAAGGCATTGGAATCCTTTTAGGGAAGTCAACAACAGGCAAAATAAGACTTCCTAAAACTGTATCAGGGAAAAATAGGACTGTGACCAGTCTCTGAAATGAACATATGGAGGCAATATTTGTTTCTCTTTTTACTTCAGTTTGAATTGCCCATCTCAAACAATCTGATTTTTTTTTTTTTTAAAATCAGGGCAGATCAAAGAATTTTCTATCATCACCTACATCATTCCTTAAGCATAAACATGACCATAATATATATCTAAAACAATGTATACAGAAATTAGGGTTTTAAAAAGACTTCTCAGGCTTTGAAGTCAAGCAAAACAATTTTATTTACATAAGCACCTCACAAAAATTGGGTTAAATTCATTCTTTTGTCCCAAAGGATTTAAACAAGCTTTGTATGTGAAAATGAAAAGGAGGTAAGAGAGATGAAACTCCTTCTCCTTTCTTGTATTTAATATCAAAACCCACCACTGGGTTCTAAAGCAAACACAGCTAAAACTTGAGTACATAATTAAATTTGTGAAATAATAATTGCTTTTTTATGTAACAAGTATTTACAAATCAATGCAGATGTGGATTTTGAAAATTTTAAATGTCACTGAGTATATACAAGAACAATCTAAGCACCTAAATGATGACTTGTAACTATGTAATAAAAAAGATGTACTTCTGTCTTATCTTCCTATTGAGCTTATGTTAAACATGACCACAAACACTGCTACGCCTCATCTGCCCATTCTACAGCAGGCAGCATAATAATAATCTTTCCTCTCCACATTTCTACAAGAAAGGGGAGCTACTTCTTACAAGAGCACATTGTGCCAAAGAGGGTAGATTTAGATTAGACATAAGGAAGAAACTGTTTAGTGTCAGAGTGGTGAGGTGCTGGAACAGGCTGCCTAGGGAGACTGTGGATCCCCCATCCCTGGAAGTGCTCAAGGCCAAGTTGGATGGGGCTTGGAGCAACCTGGTCTAACGGGAGGTGTCCTTGCCCATGGCAGGGGGGTTGGAACTAGATGGTCTTTAAGGTCCTTTCCAACCCAAACCATCCTCTGATTTTGTGATTTCCCCAGAAGAATCCACCAGATTCCTTTAGACTTTACTGTTTTCCTCTGCTGAAATCTCTGCGTTCTTAAGCAATTGTCCTCCTGAGCAGTAATAGTGGGCAAGCTCTGAGTACATTTTCCTGGACATAGAGCTATAAAATTAAACCACATGCACTCACAGAATTGTAAAAATTTACTCTTTTGCCTGAGCTACAGTCTATAATTGTAGGTAGAACTGAAGTCAAGTTCACACTAGCAGCACAGAGGTGGGATGCTGTGTAACGAGCACCAAGACTCTGAAAACAAGTACTTTATGGCCACAAAAACATCCCATGGGAAACACACTATATTACTAACAATATGCACCTTTATAAATTCCATTATTAAATCAGATGATACACACTAGCGGGCAACAACTGCGTAAAGAATCTGCAAAGCAAACCAATTGCAAATCAAGGGCCTAGGAAAGAACTTCAGATAAACCATGAAAGGTATATTACAAGTTCCAGGGTAGAGATAAATATTTCAGCTTCCACACTGAAACTATTCCAGTTGATTACATTGATTCTATATTTAGTCAAGATCCTTATCCAGCCATTAGAGGAAAGTGCCAGTGTTTGCCTGAGAGATGCTTGCTGGTTTGTTTTTTGGGTTTTTTTGCATGTCATTGAAACTTCACAGAAAAAGAAATTATCAGCACACCCAGGTCAGGTTCTTCAGCTGAATTTAGGTGTTACCCACCAGAGAAGGAAACCTTTCCCACAGTCCATAGAGGCCAGGCTGAATTCTCAAAACCAACTTTCAAGTTGGAGCATATCCATCACTCTTAAATCCCAGATCTCACAAAGCAGCACCATGGGCTACATCAGAGCAGTGCCAGGCTCTGTAAGAGCAGAGTGGCAAACACCCACACTGCTGCATGATGCTCCTTGGGCGTGCAGCACCAAGCACAGCACCAGGCTTCTACTGCCCAGTTGGCCACCATTTCTATGCATCTACTAGCCTCAGGCTCATCCCTGCTCACCTAGACCCCAGTTTTTAAATACTTTGCAACAGTGCAGTATTTTTGAGATTCAAAGCAGTGCAGAAACAAACCACAGGAAGGTATGAGCACTCTGAGCTTCCAGAAACGTGACCACAGCAGTCCCAACTCTGGTATTAGGAAAATAAAATTTTTTATTATTACTGGTAACAATGAAAGATTGAAACGTTAATGAAATTACTTCTTCAGCATACAGAAAATACACAGAAAAGGGTGGTGGGGGGTCCTGATTTCAATTTACAGGGACAGATTTAAGTTCTGTTAACCACTGAGCCACTGCCTCCATTTTTGTACTACTTTCCTTCATATGCAACACCCTTTTCTCTTTCTGTAGGAAAGGAAAGGAGCTATATGTTCCAAAACCCCAAATCCTTGTTTTCCAAATCCTTTTTGAACAGTAATGACATTTTTATTGCTTTAATCAATGTTGGATTGACAAAGATACCAACACCCATCCAACTCATTACAAAAGTTCTAAACAAATTTATTATGTATTTTTCTGAATTGTATATTTTGTGACAAAGAAATTAAGAAGGATTTTTTTTTATTCTGCCTAACCATTTTGATGAAACAAAAATTAGAATGATAATTGGCAATTTATTTGCACTTTAATGCTTTGAAAATCTGAAGTGGTTACCATAATTTTCCTCCTGCCACCTGCCATTTCCCCTTTAACTGCAACATAAAATAAACCTAAGAGCAAAGACCAAACTTTGTGTGGTATTATACAGAATTTTCCACAGAACGCCTTACTAATAATAGAATGTTATCCATCCTAGGAAAAGGTGTACTTTCATAAATGGTGTTTTTAAATGCTTGAATATAAAGTACAAAAAGTTCAGCATTTCTACTTTGGCTTCACCAATTCTTTTCCCTGAATTTCAGAAGAAATTACTCTCATTTAACTTGATTACTGCTCTTATTAAGTCTTTCCAAAAAAGTTAAGTTAAATTGAAGTAAAAAAACCCAAGTAATGTTGACAATAGGCTTACTATTAAAAAAGACTTGTATTCTCATATTTTCATATTCTAATAATTTACACAATCCATAAACATGTACATTGAATCAAAAACCTACAATCCACAATGTTAAAAGATACAGAGCTGAAGCTGAACATTCAATAGTGAGGACTGAATAGCTTTTAATTGGAAACAGTTTCAAACATGCTTCATAAGTTAGGCATGTGGATCAAGGGCAGAACAGTCCCTGTATTCACCTATTCATAAGTTACCAAAACTCAGCAGGTGTCAAAATTACCACCCCCAAAACAGATAAACTGATTGTTGTCAGTGATATAGTAAAAAGATATTTGTTTGTTCTCATTTTAAAATAAAGGCATAGCTATAAATAATCAAGCCAGAGACCAGGAGGTCTAAACTACCCCCATCTTCTGAAGCATGCACTATTAGCAAGATTGACCAGATTCACTTGTTCATTTTACACAGAAAAAGAACTTTAGATTTTTAAACTCTTTTGATTTCAGTAATGAAAAATTTAGTTCTTAAATATTTAATCCAAACTATACTATATGCTGTCTGTTGAAGTTGCTGCATTACAGCAACTACCATCTTCATACAAGAGCTCCTGTTATGCAAGACTGCTGCAATTTAAACTCTGAAATTCAAACTAAATTACAATCTTTCACCCGTAGGCACTCAGCTCAACTTGCAGTACTGAGCTGCCCCTCTAAGCAAAGAGATGAGGGTCAAACAAAGGACAGTTTTTCTTCAGTAAAAGTATTTAAGTTTTTGCTTGGTTCTTGTATCTTTGCTGAATAGGCTGAGTGATAAGGTGGGAAGATAAGGGACACAGATAAGCTTGTCAATCCACAACAAAAATGTCTGTTCTATGCCACCTTCTGTAGATAAGGCAGAAACATTATTTTAGAATATGCAGTTCACCAGCTATGGTTTACCATCCTGGAAATCAATATGACTGTAGCCTCATCTATGTAACCATTTAAATACACATATTTTTGTAACATACCTTTGTGCAATGGTTGAGGCATGGTTAAAATCTGGATAAGCAAAAGGGATGAGACATCTCTGTAAAGCACAGGAACTTCTGGCAGCTCTTCACTTACCAGCCTGGAAAGAAACCCCCCCCAAAATAACAATTCATTTTCATATTTTATTTTGTATTTTATTTTAAATATTATTACATTATATAGCAAGCTTACAGAAGCCACATAACTGATAATTCAGTAAGAGATCTTGATTTTAAAACATTTAGTTTTACTAATGGATTGCAAAACCTCATGAAGAGGTTACCACTTGGGTACCTTATTTTTTTTCAATATTTTACGAAGTTTCTAAAACTGCCTGAGGTAGTTATTTCTATGCACTGACTCAAGCAACATTCTGTATTTCACTTTTAGAGCTTGTGGCCTAAAATAGAAAAAACAGCCTGAATAGTAACATAATAATTTAATTGTTTTGCAAAGCCTGGCATTTCCCAAGTATTCATGCAGTAGCAACAATGAATCCTCAAATTATGATAAAGTTTCATGGACTGCTCCTGCTGGAAATCATTGAGACCTTAGAAAAGGTATTGCTTTCCCTTATGTGAGGAAACACAGAAGCCTAATCACAGGTGGTATTATGCAGTCTTACACACAGTGTTTTTTAACCCCACATGGCTGGAAGCACAGCAAATAAGCACATACAGCAAAACTGCAAACTTCTTAACTACTCGGATTCACTGAATACTGTAACATCACCCTGTAGTCTTACACCTCAAAGCAGAAAATGTTTGCTGATAGGATGGAATATTTTTTTAGATTGGTGTAGCAATATTAAACAATATTCTATAGATTCAACAGCTGACTCAGAATGGTGAAAAATGAAAATTTTTCTCCCCTCTTATTAATACGGAGTGTGAAAGAGACCTCAAGCAGGAGCAGGTGGCATAATGTGATATGCATCCTCCATTGTCCCCTGTCCCCTTCCCCCTTCTGCAAGAGGCACAGAACAAGGTGCTGTTTGGGTTCTTATCCCCATTCCCAAACACTGGTGCTGCTGGCTGGTTGGCTATTGAATGCCAATGGAGAAACTGAGGAGGTGTTTGAGAGATTTATGCGTGTTACTACCAAAGGAGCTCTATCATGAGGCCCTAGTGCCACTGACCTTAAGTGTCCCATGGAAAATAGTCCTCAAAAGCTTATTAGAAATAGAGGAAAATGTTACAAAGGAAAACATTAAACCTTACCAAGTTCCCTTCAACTGCCATGTCAATGAAATGCCGCTCTGGAAGGGAATTTTCTTTATATCACTCCTTAGGCTTTTTGTTATTTTCCTCCTCTTTTGTCATTCTTCTCACTGGTCAGAAACTGCAGGAAAAACTGTTCTCCCTCTCCTGGTAGGATCTTCCCTTACTCTAGGCCTCTACACCATATGGCACATCACTGGGTGCTCCATACAAACCACCTTTGGAAGCTGAGAAATCAAAATACATTCGCCAACTACAGTTTCAAGGCTATGTTCATCTTTTGTTCCAGCATTCTTAACTTTCCTGCAGGAAACCACAACTCATGAAGTGCTAGATAGTTGCACTGAAAATATACATACATCCTTATTAAGGTCTATCCCAAAAACCACAGCTTCCCTCTCTTCCTTTTGCTTGTTCTGCAAGACATTGTGGAACACAGAGTTTCCCAATGAGGCTTTCTCAAGCCCTGCAACAAGTGCCCAAGTTTTTGTAGAAACAGAATCAAATGGAGGAAAAAAAACACACAGACAAGGCATGCAAGTTCTCTCCTGTCTCAGCCCTGCCTTTTCAGAGCACAAACTCTTGGTGGATCCAATTATTGCCTCTCTTCCAAAAACACTAAACTCTTGCTCTGCTGCAACTCAGATGGCACTGGCTACTCCACTGGCTCAGAGGATGCCTCTCTTCATGAAGACAGCAACACCCCTTGGTGCAATCTGTCACACACACAGGAGACAAACTGAGTTCTTGCAGACCATGGACTGGGAAAGGTTGTCCAGAGAAGGAGTGCAGCTCAGACTGGGATCCACCTGGCTGGAGAACAGCTGTGTGGAAAGGGACCTGTGAGTCTAGGTGGATAAAAAGCTCGACATGAGTGAACAGTGTGCTGCAGCAGCAAAGAGCCAGCAGGATGCTGGGCTGCATCAACAAGGGCATCACCAGTTGTTCAGTTTTGGTACCCACTCTACAAAAAGTATGTGGGCAGGCTGGAAAGGGTCCACAGAAGGGCCAGGAAGATGATCAGAGGACTGGAAGACCTGCCATATTAAGAAAGTCTGAGAGAACTGGGTTTATTCAGCCTTAACAAGAAGGCTTAAGGGAGACCTTATTATCATGTACATAAAGGGTAGCTACCAAGAAGATGAAGACTCCCTTTTTGCAAGGAGTCACATGAAAAAGACAAGGGGTAATGGGTACAAGTTACTCCTGGGAAGATTCTGACTGGACTCCAGAAGAAAATTTTTTACTACAAGAACAGTTGAAACACTGGAATAATCTCCCAAGGGAAGTGGTGGATTACCCCACACTGGACAGTTTTAAGACTCAGTTTGACAGGGTCCTGGGCCACCTCATTTAAACTTTATTATTACCTAGAAAGGTTGGACCAGATGATCCCTGAGGTCCTTTCCAACCTGGCATTCTATGATGGTTTAATTCACCTGTAGTGGAATGTGGATGCATGCATAAGACCCTTAATGCCATCTCATAGCTCTGGAGATCCAACCAGCTTATCACCTCTGAGGCACATAAACATGATGCTGCTGTTTGGAAGGAGACTCCTACACAATTACCAATTTCATAAAATCAGACTTCTTTCTACAAAATGCACTGCTAGGAGTAATTTGTGATATGAATTTTAACATGCAGAAGCAGTCATTTAAGACAAGGATTAGAAGAACAGTGCTACCAACTATGTATTTTTTAACTACTCTCCTTCCTCTCTTTCCCAGCTCAGTAAGGCACATTTTAAATTAATAATTGTATTAAATGGCTAAGCTTTCCAGTCAGTTTATGCAATTGTGGGAATAAGCACAAATGGCTGGGTTGATAAAATGAAGTCACAGAAAACATGGTCTAACTGGTCCTTTTGAATTAATGAACCCAAACAGCTACACAATAAACACTATCCACAATGTCTTTTGTATTAATTGATAATTTCATAAAATGACCGTTTTAAAACACTGTAACATGTACAAACATACATATTTACATATGGGAGCCTCCCAAATAAAACCAAATATTCTAAAAATCAGTATACTGAATTCTAAGGGAGAAAAAGGGGGAAAAATTTTTTATCACATTACCAAGTCTCATTTTCAAAATTATGCAGGCAACATCTCATTACATCTTTGTAATTTTACTTTTATCTATAGATAGGTCTATTATATGATCTATGGCAATTGAGTTATAAAATAACCCTTGTTAACTTTAGAACCATGGACACTTCTTAAATGACTTCTCACTTTTAATTTTATATGTAGATTTGGAAAAACTTTGATTTGGAATAATAATAAGGAAAAAATAACAATTCCCTCTGGTCAAATTTAGCTGAACACCTCTTTCTGATATGTATCAATGCCTGTATCATTTAACAGTCAGGTAACAATTAGGTCAGGTAACAGTTCTGACAAAATTAGCAAATATTGTTATATATACAGAATACCATGATAGACTGGTGACATCACAAACAAATGAACTAATTTTCACATGCAGGACTGAACTCTGTCTAATTTATTCATTTCATATGAATTAGAGAAGGGAAGCAACATTAAATGTCAGGGGTTTAGGATAAATTGCTTCCATTTGTGTCAAGCACTACTGCATATGAAACACAAAAACTGCTCTGTCATTTGTTAAGAGCCTAAGTAACTTCTTCATTATGACACTATAACTGAATTTATAAAATTTATTTAGAAATGTGTTTTGTGGAAGTCACCCATACTGTTAATTGTCAGTGCATGTGAAAGCTTTATAAATCTGAGTTTACAAAACACTGTGCCACAGAATCACTGAATAAAACAAAAGTAAGCACAATTTCAGAGGGCACCAAAGTGATATAAAATGATTCAAATGTATTACAGTTGTATGCTGAATCCATTAAAAAAAAGGATGGGGGAGGTGGCAATAAACTGCACAGTGCAATAGAAACCCATACAAAATAAAAAATGCATTGCTCAACTTCCTCTATGGAACTGACCTCTCCTCCCATCCAAGGTAATTGGGCTGCACCTCTCTCTGTGCCAATACCAGAGCTGTCTATCAGCTGACAGCTGAGCAACTCTGCCTCTGTGTTCTGCAGCCTCCTCCTGATAGAGGTTATCTGAGAATCACTTCTTTGGGAATGGATACAGAGAAACAGAAAATTCTGTTTTGAAAAAAGCAGAATTCGCTTATGGACTTCTTCCTTTTATATATATATATATATATATATATGCTCTCTTTCCCTTCCACTTTCAGGTAAAGATAAAGATAATTCTTGCTTGATGCTAACTCCAGATTATTATAAAGTTAGAAAGTCTATAAATAAAGTGGAAGCTTTAAGCCTCACACCTCTTCAAACTGAAAACCTGAGACAAAGGCATATATGGATCCAGCTGAACAAAGGCTTAATCAACTAGGGCAAATCTGTATTCTCTTCAGTACTCAAAAGGATGAGAAACACAGCCCACAAACCCCAGCCTGCAGAAAGGTCAGAGTAATACAAAGCTTCTGATGTTCATGATAAGAAAGTAGAATTCTACTGTTTATTCTGGCTACATTCTAGGATATAACCACAATTTCATATTTGCTCCTCATTGTGTCACAGCAGATTTTACAGGAAGTCAGTTTTCCTCACAGTATAACAAAGACTTTCACTGACAATACCACCATCAGGCATGTCCCATTTTCTCATTCACCACTGTGCCCCCAGCACTCCCTTGTCACCAGCTCCCAGAGTTATTCAAATTAACCTTTTTAAAAACATGGATTAGTTCTTTGACTTTGTTGGTGATGCAGCCTGGTCCAGTTACATCAATACAGCCTAGAGAAGATGGTGAGCTACAGTACAAGAGAAGGAGGAAACAGCAAGTACTCCTGAAGCTGGAATTATTCTCAAAACCTCCATATCATAATGTCTCCTGAGACACTGGTGTTTCAGGCCAGATTTGTGTGTTTATTAGACAGATCATATAAGTCCTGCTGCAGCATGTGTATGTATACACCACCTCTTGCACAAACCTTAACTACACCCCACTGTCCCACTATCTTACTCTGTCTGCTTTGGACAATTTTCATAGAAACTGTTTTATTTTTCCCATTTCTCAACAGTTCCTGTGATGGAGACATGACTTAGGAGGTTCCCATGCACAGTTATTCATTCCCATCCTGTGCTCAGTTTGTTGCCCCAGCACTATGACACCATACACAACCCCCAAACCAATTTAGGTTAGAACAAAACAACAGCAACTTCAGTAAAAATAACCTAGTACATTTCAGCATTTCATCACCCAATTTTGACCCCTGCAAGTTCTTCCACTGCAAAGATCCTTAATGCTTTACCAAATCTTTCTTTGCTGATGCATTTTTGTCTGTCAAAACAGACACAGAAATTTCAGCTTTCACAGAGATATAAAGTTAAAAGAAATTTATATCCTTTTATTTCAGGCTTGCCATTCCTGAAACTTTGGCTATTTGGACTAGTTCATTAAATTCATATCGGGGCTTAGTAATTACTGCTTCCAGATGCTCCCTTCTCTGCCCCCTGCCAAAAGCTATTATTGCCCACTTACACCACAATAACTGTTTATTTGATCACCCTTGAAACCAGATCAGCCCCCAGCAGAACAACTTGCTGAAGCACAGCCTGTGGGACCAAGTGCATATTAAATTTGACAACATAAATTACACAGGAGAAAGAATCCACTGTATAATTCAAAAGGTCATTAGACTTAGCTTTATCTTTTCATCATCTCCTTCAAAAGCTTCATACTGTTTAGGCCCTTTTTTATTAGGGTATCTTCTTGCTCAAAGTTTCCTTATTTCTGCTTTACCTTGATGTGACTGCATAAGCCCCCTCCCTCTCTTTTGTCCCAGCTGCCATTCTGAACTTCAGAGTGATCTAGATACAGTTGTAGAAGAAAACCAGGGTCTTTGTGAAGTGGAGCAAACCTGTGAGAGTCTTCACAAATTACTTTGAAAATTTCTCCCAGATACATGAAATCTAAGGCATGATTTATGAATCGTAATAGCTCAGTTGTGGAAAACCATACAAAAATTGTGAGCTCTATAGCTGGGTAGTTTTAATTGTAAATATCAATGTATTTATGTAACTAATATGAAATAAGGGTGAAAAGATAATGCAATGGAACTTTGTAACCTGTAAATTATTTTTAGTTTTGAAAATTACTTTTAGAAATTAATAAAGATGCAATTAACTTCTCTGGAAAACTATTTTCAATTACAATAATAATTTAAGAAAAATTAAATAGAAAATAATAGCATGATGGCTTAAAGTTATTTTGCTCCTGTAACTTTCCTGATGTTAAACTGTTCGGATCCACAGTAACATAGTCAGATAATACTGATGCTTTCCTCTCACTGACATTTTATTTCTACAAGTCTTTACTTTTAAAGTCTCATGTACCAGTCAGGCTGATAATTCAGATTAGTTGGTTAGCTTTGAAATAGCAGCATGCTATCTGCATCTTAAATCTGCAGTGGTATTTCTACACAAACCTCTTCATCTTCTGTTTATGGCAGTGTATCAGCTTCTAATGCCTCTGAGAGCTCTTTCCTATACCTGAAAAAAATTGCTATTCTGGATTTCTCAAAAGGGTGTGTGACTAAGAAGTGTGCAATTAGATCATACACATCAACTATATGAATACCGTCTTCAAGTGAAACTACTCAGTCAAATTTTTAAAATATAACTACAATCTCTACCTTACGCTCAAATCTAGGGCCTGCAGACTAAGGGAGGAAAAACATTCCAAGAAGTGAGAAGAGAAATTCCAGCTTAATTGCATTTGTGCATCTCAACAGCAAACTACTTTGTGGCAAAACGGGTGATCTCTTTCTTACAGCTTCCTACACCATTTAGTACGTAGGGCAAAAGCACCACCAGCAAGCCTACTAAAAAAATCTTGAAAATTAGTGCAGAAAACAAGAGAACGGCTCAAATGCATTCCCAACATTCAACACCTCTGGCAAAGGAATCCATTAAGTTCTATAATATCATTAATTTCAAAGTCATTCAAAATACCACCTAATGAAATCTAACTTGGTGGCAATCCAACCATGATGTGACCAATGCACAGTGAATTCTGTAAGCATGAAAATAAGTTGCACAGGCAGAGAAAACAGCCTCTCTGTTAATGGCTGCTTCCAAAGACAGCAGGGTCTTTAGCTACCAAAATGAGAAGTGAATGCTCAGTCCCACAGCCAGTTTGACTGTCAACAGCTTATCAATGTGATCTTAGTTTGGGCTGGTATAACTCTGTAGCAGAATGATCTGCCTCAGTGGCCTTACCCTGGTTTCCCTTCTGTTATTTAATCGCTCTTTGTGTCTCCATTTCACTCTTTGTCTCTCAGCTTCACTGCCCTCAGCCTGGAGTTAGAGACTTTCGAAGAAAAGCAAAGGGGATGGGAAACTCTGAACTGGTAACACTCTTTAAAGTTTGTAGTTGATGGGCCAAGTTGGTATCTGTGGTGCTAGCTGCTCTCCTGTGTTGAAAAACACAGAGCCCAGGTTGTCTGCAGCCAGGCCAAACAAAAACCAAATGAGAATGGACAGATAAATGGAAGAATTTGTATAATGAGGGAAAAGGCTTTCTTGGTTTTTTTTCTTTGTTTCACTTTTCTTCTCCAATAGAGGATTTTGGAGGTAGGGCTAAGTAGTTAAAGACAGCAGCCAATCCCTTTATTCTATAAAAGCCTATTCCCATATCTGGATCACAGAGAATCCCTACACTTCCTCAGAAAGCATGATGGATCTTCTCCCCTCAAGTGGGGATCCTGCTCGAGTGGTTACCCATCAAGAGGCTGAGACATCCAGCCACACCCAGAGAAAGGTAAGAACTATCAAATTCTTAAGGATGAATAAGACTGCAGTCATTGTATTATCACATTGTTTATAGGTATTATTTTAATCATTGCTCTAGATCTAGTATAAGGCCTATTAATAAATAAGTTGCTAGCACTAAAGCAACTAGCCTTGTGTAACACTTATCCAGATATGTGATTTATTTGCATATTTTTAAGGCACCTTCTTATTTTGTAATCCTAACACCCTGTTTTGATACTCTAATAACTTGATATCCTAACATTTGAGTTACCTGATTTATGTCTTTTTACTTTAATTTTTAAGATCTTTTCTATCACAATAGACCTTCTTTTATACAGATACATCTTGCCTGCTGTCCTGCCCCATTTGAGACAAACTTCAAACTCGAAGCAAACTGAAACATTTTAATAGATGTTCCTGTTCTGCAGACTAGGATTGTGGCAACTGCTCCGGATGAATTTTTTAAATCCTCTGATGCTTTCTATGTCAGGCTTCTAGAACCCTAGTGATAAATACCCAGCTGGATAGCCACTAAACGGACAGTCTTTTCAATATTATTGCAAGGTCTAAAGTGGAGACTTTGATTTTAGCTACTAGGAGGATGCTCAAGGTGCCAATAGGAATTAAAAAAAAAAACCCCACTGTTTTCCTATTCTGAGGAAAAATAATCAGCTTGTTTTACACAAGAAACCTTCTCACTGTCAAGGTAGAATCTGAGAAGTGAAGGGTCTTAAGTCAAGTAGGGAGAGGAGTCCTTGCAGAACACAAGTACATGGCTTGATTTATTATATTCTTAATCCTTGTAAAGCTGTATATGAATTGTTACGTTTTAGAAGCAAACTCAGGTTAATAGCTTGATTAAACCAAGAAGCCTGATGAAAATTTTTAGCTTCATATTTCTCATGTACTGTGCATACTTATGTTACTACTGTAACAGACATTGCCCAAATTTCAATAAACTATTTATGAACCTAATCTCAATTTTGTTTACCATCCATACCAAGAACAGCAGTGCACCCATCCATTTACCCAATACTATTAAATTTGCATGTGCTTAAGCTTGCAATTGATACATGTAAGCTTTAACTCGAAACTGAAATGTGTCAGGTTTTACCTAAAAGAATTCTGAAAGCTTATTTTTACAAATACATACACACAATTTTTAGATGTTACGTTCATCAGGCTACCTCACAGAGAATTTAAATTAAGGCAGAAAGTTACCCAAAGTCCCTCTGTAAGGATGTTTCTTTCACAAGATAAAACTGATATTTGGTAAATTAAAATACTTGCTCTGAATTTTTATCCTGCATTGGCTGGGTTAGTTTTCTCCAGGGATTGTATGCAGAGTCTATACTGTAGAGGCGCATGTGCATGGCCAACACGTGGAACAGCTGATCTGAAAGATGAAGAGGATAGATTGCAGATTAGTATGTACAAAAATGTGAAGTATTTTACATTAAGTTGCCACCATTTTACTAGATTCTGAAAAGTCCTTTATCTCATTCCAAATAAGCTGATAACTACTTCTAGAACATTTTGAACAAAGACTCTTAGTTTATCATATGCACATTACTGCAGTATCACATATAAAAATGTACAGTTTTCATTTCTCAGACTCATGATCTATACAAATGAAGATAACATCCAATCCTTCCTCCCCCCCTTAAGTGGGCTAAGAAGGAAGACTCCAGCTATGCTCAAAGCATTTTCAGAAAGGTATGTACAATAAGAATCTCTTTTTTCTGTGTTTGTAATACAGTTACAGTTTGGGAAAAAATACATCTCTTTATCTTCATAGGTTTATATTAGTCATATTATAAAACACTATTTCCCACAATTTTGCTCACTTTTTTCCTGTCATACTGTATCTTGCTATTTGCTGCCAAGCTGGTTTCTCCTGCTCCATTTTCTATGACCCTGCTTCATTCCTCCATTTCATTTTAACTTTTCCCCTTCTTTCTATCTTCTTCCCTGCTGCCACCCCCTAGCCCTCCCTTTATTCTTTCAGTTGATCCCTTTCCCTCCTACTCTCTTAATCTCTCCCTTCTTTCTACAAACACTTGCTCAACCAACACACTCACCAGCCCTCTTTTTTTAAGTAGAAATAGCAGCTATTAATTTATTTTCCATAAATAGACAATTACTCAGAGGAATGCAATGACCAAAAAAGCCGCATGATGAAGTCAGCTGACTGCCAGAGCCTGAGGGCTGTAATTAGCTCCTGGGGTTTGTAAAATAATTGGAGATGTAGATGGCATTGGAATTGATTACTGTCACCTGCTTTCTGAATAAAACAGTCAATGAGGACAAAGTAAGTCATCCTTTTTCCTGGCAAGAGATTCTAGCAAAACACTGCTTTGCTGACAGACTTGAAAACCCTGCAACTATACTGATATTTCATCAAAATATTAACAAAAAAAATCCAACAACTCCTTACTATGGTTTTGTTTGCAATGAAACCCATGGAAGTATCTGTTCCTTTCCTCTTGCCTTTCCACTACTGTTTATCAAAGTTGAAATCAGGATTTTTTTTTTGTTATTAATTCCACTTACAGAATGTATAGCAATGTGCTGTAATAATGATGACAAATTTTTAAATTAGCTGACTTTGTTTTGCTTGCAAAATCTAGATGATGTATTCCCTGATCTCTCTCATATTCACATTTTAGAGGAATGTAAATAACACATACTGCTATTAAAATCTCTACTTTGCTATTTTAATCCAGTATCCTCTTTCATTCTATAAATTGGTGTCCATATTTACAATGTCAAAAGATCACAAAACACAGTGACACAGCAGCTCAGCACTAATGGAACTGAAAACATCCTTCATTTCAACTACTGTGTGAAGATTGTACAAGATTAGAGATGTTATGCTCTTTTCCTCAAGTTTGCTGAGACTATCAAGAAGACCGCAAACTGCAACAAAAACCACTTGACACAACCAGAAAGGACTTTATTGTTAACAAGGAGATAGAGGAATTTTTTTCTCCTTGTATTCATATAATCCACTTAGGAACAGCAGCTGCAAAGACCTGCAGACAGCATCTTCCTATTCATCACTGATCCAGTAGATTGGAATCAGCGAAGAAAAAAAGAATGTGAAGGTCAGGAAAAGCCTACTAAGACATGCATAGTCTTTACAAAATCTTGAGCCTTAATTGCTGGTGAAGCAGCTAAATTATCCTCGGCACCAAACTTTCCAGTGTAGAAAATCAACTTTAGCAAAAAAAAATTCTAATGGTATGTGTCTTTGCATCTCCCACACTAGGTATGAATGGCATATTGTGCTTTTTAGGAAATAGTTATGATCATGTTGGTGTGAAAAACTGCTTTTTCAAAGTTAGCATGAATAGATGGGCGAAGACCCATATACTGACAGCTCCTAACCCAAAACCAAATCAAAAAGCCACAAAACCAAACAAAATCAAGCACAGAAAACCACAGTAGCAAGGCAAAAAGAATCCTAAATAGGACTTTAATTCTTTTTTAGTTTCAGTGGCTGCAGAGAGCTGTAGAGGAAGCTTTGCAACCAGATTCACATTAATAGATTACAGGAAGGAGATGGCTGCAACTAAGCAATTAAAAAAAGAGTTAGGTTTTTCTTCCTACAGGAATGAATTGTACTTAGGTTCCCAGTATCACTGGCCACACTGATAAAACGGGGACAGTCAATACTGTCAACCTGGTTTAAAAATTTCATACAGAAAAAGCATGAAGAGCTTAGAAAATGCTTCATGTTAAAATGACTTTCTATGCCCACAAAACCACTGAAAGCATTGATTAAATTGATACTAACACTATAATCAAGATGAATGACACTGCTGAGCCATGTACAAATGCTTCAAATGAAAGAGGAGAAGCAAACAAATGAACAGAAAAAAAAAAAAACCAAAACCAAACAGTGGAAAAATATAATTTCTCAATGGTTAGAACCATCATAGAAGTTATGAAGGTGTTGGGCACTTCATTTAAGGCAAGCTTACATAAGTCTTAATTACTTTTTTCACATCCACTTGTAAATTAATGTCCTTTCCAACTAACACAGCTGATGCTGAAATGCCAGACTCTGCTATCTGTGGGAAGCATAAGGATAAGAACCTCCTTCCTATACAGGGAAACTGAAGCCAGAGGAAAAGGTGATATATTTAATCCTTCCTAAAAAAACCCTAATCTTACCCTGATTGCTAAGGGGAAAAAGGAAAAAAGAAAATAAAGCAGCCAGAAACAAAGCAAGACAAACTATTTAAAAGTCAAAAGGTTATAAACTAGATTATACATTATTTTATAGATAACATTTATATTTACATGTAGAGTTGTTCACTCATTATTGCAAGGTTAACAGAGTAACAGTGACAGAGAAACATGTATACACAAGTTAGAGAGATACAAAAGTCATACAGAGAAGTCTTAATTGTTCAGCCTTAATACTGTGTTCTAAAACTGGTCTACAAATACAAAACAATTAAACCAAAAAGCAAAACATCAGATCCTTTAAACTTTATAAAACAGACAAATATTTTTTACATAGCATAATTATCCCCTACACCCACGAGAATTTTCAAGGCCAGAGATTCTAAAACTGTCAGTTGGTCCTTAAAATGTGACATGATTTTTAAACACTAAGTAAATAGGACTTTATTTGCATTTTTGGTTGCAAATATTGTTTAGTAACACACGCTCACACAAAACTTCAAACCTTAAAATGGCAATTTTGCAGCCAAATTTTCTTCATCATTCCTCTCACACAAACTCCATTGGTGACACTAAAAGCTACATTAATCACTGTTAATTTTACTTCCCAAGAGCAGCTGCCCTCATGGTGCAATCTACTAAAACAGCTCTTGACCTATTTGTTGTCACCATCTTCCCTAATGCTTTCTGCTCTAACAGCTCACCAGGGACAACATATTCTCTTTTCTGCAGTATCTGATCACTAAACTTTACAGTTGTTACAAGACTAATACTGAGTGGTATGCTTAATCACAAGACACTTCATTATCTCACACATAAAAAAAAACCAAAAATGGGTTATATTTTACATTATTTCTGCTGCATGATGTGAAAAAAACAAACCAATTTCAGTACTGTGCAAGACAGATTTTAACAAAAGAATCCTAAACTTTTAGAGAGCATGTGGAATTTTAAAATCAATCTTTCCTCACTACACAAGACAATGAAGAAAATGAAGAAACATTTAAAGTGAAATTAAAAATGGGATTATTTCTTGGAAAAAGAAACTAGTATGGAAAGATAAAATCTATTACTGAACATGTACCTAAATAATTGCCATTTTATCTCCAAATGCACCAATATGGAAGGGACAATGAAGGTAACTCATGTCATTATATAGCAGTTTGGTTAAAACAGATTTTGCTATATATTAAAAAGTAAATCTGTTCCCACTGGACACATTTAGCCTCATGTCCAAAACTAAATATAGTAATACTAAATGGAAGTACTGTAGTGCTCTGTTCTAAGAAAACCCTGTAACGTCACCTTAAAAATGAGTCTATATTAATACCAGATTAAATATGACTGGTCTGCTACATATCTATTTAACAAAATAAGTACCAATATAGGACATAAGCAGCTGTAAATGTTTTAACAAGTAATGGATGACATTTATGTCTACATACCATTTAAACCAAGACCATATTTATATACACAGTGCCTTTCACCTTTTAAAGGCCGCCTTCAATTTTTCTAAAGTCCAAGACAGACACTAAAAACACCAACATGACTGATTTACATCTGTATTAGAAAATTTACCATTCTACCCAAAAGTGTGGGGAAAAAACAGGAGCAATATGTTTAAATGCTGTCCCTACTCTTTCATTGGACATATGCACTAGAATTCTGAAAGTAATGTAAAAAAAAGCACTATTTCCAGGTACTAGGTGATCATACACATATATTGTAATACAAATAGAAATTATCTTTAAAACCTTGATCTTATGAAATGCTTCAAATTTTAAAGCTATTTAGTGGTGTAGTTTTCACACATAGTTTTCAGGTACTTTGCTCTGCTGGGAAAGAGATTCAATGATGGTTGAGGGAGACACCGTGCAGTGGGATTTAAAACTACTTTTCCCAAATCACAACATAGGAATGGAATCAATTGAACTACATCTCCTGCCTTTAATGAAGGCTCTTTTTCTAGAGAGGATGTGGACAGCATAGCACATGATGGGGTTTCTTTGGCAGCTCATCACCTCAAATGATAAGCAAAGCAGCATCTACAAATCATGCACCAAAAGGCAGAGGTGAGCTCAAACTTTGACATTTTAACTACTGCATCTGCTGCTACTGCTGTGAGAGCTTGACTTAAATAAGCATTAGTAGTAACAGTATCCTGGCAAGCTCTCCAGTTTTTCCTGATAAAAGAATAGTCCATTACTAACATTTAGTATTCCAGTAAAAGATAAAAAGATTTTATGCCAAGGAAAAAACCCTACTTATGTCAACCTAAAGTGATTTATTTGCCAAACATTACAGGTTTCAGTACAATGAAGTTTTGACAGTTTCTACCAAAGAAAATTTGCAAAACTGTCTTGTCAGAGAAAGCACTAGGGAGACTGAAGACATGGGACATGGCATCTGCAGATTTTTAAGTGTGAGACCTTGTCATGAGCTACACTAGCACTCAGAGAAACAAATTTCTTTACTGTTAGTAGCAACAGCCAGGTTGAAACAAAGCTTTTCCCCTTTACCCTTAAAATATTTCTAGTTGTACTCCAAAAAAGTGAAATTATTTAAGAAGCTATTATTTTTAAAATATGGATACTTAGACAATTTCTAAACAGATAAACAGCTCAAATTAATAATTCATGCAAAAAGAAGTACAAGACAGACACTCAGTTTCTCAAATTTAAACAAAAAACAAACTATGGCAGGAAAAAGGTTCTTAAAAGAAGAAAGCTGACAATTTAGAAAACTTCAGAGAGTAGACATCTTTTTCACTACTCTCATAATTTATATTTTACTGTGTAACATGAAACTTACTTAAACATGATCTTTTCCCAGCTGTGCTTGCACCTCCTGAACACAAATTGCCTCCTCGATGGACCAGTTCAAGTTCCAAGTTTGTTCTGCAAGCAAAACATCAGTGTTGAGTGGAACAGCATTATTCCAACCTGTATGGACATGAACAACTCACCAGAAAATCCTAGCATACACTAAAAACAATGCTGTTAACTAATCTTTAGTTTGAGATACTGCCTAAATATGACTCAGAATAAATCAAAATTTATCAAGATATTGTCATACACGATGTTAAGTGCTTTGATTGGCAAGTACTATATTAAGAGAACTGCTACAGTTGTGACTGAAGAATATTCAATTCTGAGGTGTTTTTCTGTATGCACACACAACTTGATAATACAGCAAACCTTGTAAGATAAAATACATATTGGCTAAATTTCAATCAGATCTGTCAAAAAACTGTGTCCTTTATTGGAAGGGTTTCTGTTTTGCTTTCAACAAGCAGACAGTACAATGAATAAGCCCTCACTTAACTAAGTTTGAAAACAGTCTATATTATAATGGAAGCACTGACCTTTATAGATAAGTTAGTTAATAAAAGCCTTGGAGGGTAATTCTTAATGAAACATTGGTATTCACTGCAGCTCATTAGTATGAAACAGGAGTTGTGTCCCTAAATCTCTGCATGTCACATTGATGCCTTTTTTCTTAGTATTATTATAATCTGATACTCAGACACGAATTGTTTAGGCCAAATTTGATAGCTTTGTTTAATTTTGGAATTGGATGTTTCAGTACTGCATTATCTTTTACCTTCAAGACATGGAGCAAACAATTTACATTGTGTTCTTTGAGAGTTTGTTATAATAAGTCAACATGCATTACTTTAATTAAAATTAAGGAACAGAATTCTATTATTCTGAAATGCTATTCTGCTAATTTAATCCAAACTGCAAAGCTCAGTTTAAACATATCTTGTCCTTTGACTAAAAGTCAAACATTTTTAAGTTCAATACAATGCAACTGCATACTTACTAAAAGAAATCTTAGAATTTTAGGCACATAATAAATCTAAGAATCCACACCCTCACACACATATTGAAGAAGAAACTACACAATTACTATTTTGTTCAAAACAAATTTTTCAAGAATTTCAGCTCCGTGAGCCTGAAAGAATAATACACTTTGTTATGCAGTGTTTGCTAAGATACTTTCATACATTTATTAAAATAGTAAAATTTCAGAATATTATGATCCCTAAGTTTGCAGCTTATGCCACCCATTTCTGAAGGAATGCTTTAATCCTCTCTACTCAGAAAAGGCAATTTAACACTGATAATGTGTCTGCTCAGAGCTCCATCTGGTTGCTGCTGATAAGGGCATCTGTGTGACAGGGGAATTTTCCACTCTTCAGGCAATTTGCAGTGCTCACTGAACTTCTGAAAATCTACCAGCAAGGAAGCAGGGATTTCATATTAGTCGACAAAATAGCAACTGTAGATCAGTGTATGCTGGTTCATCATGGGGATATAAAGGAAACCAGGATGTTTTATTTCTACGAACCTTCTGATACCTAATTTGTAGAAGAAAATTAATGGGAGCCTTCCATTAAAACCAAGGTAAGATTTAAATCAAAAACAGTACCTGAATGTCAAAGAACAACTTTCCAGATCAAGAATTTTCAATTTCTCTTTCAGCAAGAAGTATGCACAATTTTACAAAACCAACCTCAAGTAAAATTCTGCAACAACTCTTGATTTGTAAGAAGTATTAAATAGTAGTTTTTGCTATAAGGAATGTACGGAGAAAGATTTCTGGAAACACATGCTCCATCACCTGTTTCATACCAACTCTCACCTCTCACACTTCTTCATTACCCCCAGCTCCTCAAAGACAGCAGCTTATAGTTCAGCTATCCTGGAAATATAAATACTAGCCTGTTCCTCTATGACATTTCTTTCAAAATACACCTAAACTTTGGCATAAAAGTGCACATTAAACACCTTCTGTGAAACTGAACCCCTTGCCTCTATAAAATATTCTGCAACAGTGAGGTGGAGCCATCCCAAATCACATTTGAAAGAGGCTACTGTATCAATCACCTCCCTCATTCAAGGTCCCTTCTGTCTTGAGGATCTGAATACCACCTGCCCTCTACTGAAGAAAAGCAGCGGTCTCAGTGCCTCTTCTCTCATCAAGGAAGAAAAACTTCGGGCATTGACAGAAGAGCTGAACACAGAGTGGGGTCTCTGAAAGCATCCTTTGCTATCTCAAACCTTTCAAAATGAAAGGAAGAGACAGAGAAAGAAAATCTATATAAGTGACTGTTTATCTAGAAATCTTTGCATCATTAACTGGAGCAACAAATTCTGTAGAATGCTGGCTTTATCTTCCTAACTCACAGAAAAAACAAACAACTGACGAGATGCATTTTCCTCAGCAGTACAGACTCCTGATTAAAAACCAGCCCTGCTCCATCCCTTCTTGAGGCGTTTCATTAAAGAAACATACTGGGGATGGGGAGGGTGACTGCATATTTCTCAGTGTTCATGTCAGGACAGAGGGGGGCATAAAAACGCACTACTCTTTCCAGAGAAAGAACACATTTGGATTGACCTCCTCTTTCCGTTGAGAGAAAAGAATCAAGTTAATCATTACCATTTTTCCTACTTCAGTGTACAAAGACCACATACGTAAGAAAAATACCAGTTACTGAGACACAGAATGGAAGGAAAGAACACAAGGTTCTTATATGAGTCTATACACAGCTGAAAGCAAACCCAAAAGCTTTGTTTACCCAGCCAACAAAAGCATGAGATTTATTGCTATGCAATACAGAAACAGTCCTCCAAGATGCTGCCACAAATGACAGTGACCAATGCTCTGAATGTCCAGCTATTAAAACTGAAGCTTGGTTTTGAATGACACACTACACTAACCTCATAAATGTTAGTAAAGACCAGGAGGGATTCATACAAAAAGGTCACAAATTTAACCAGGTAAGGCTGCAGGGAGAGGGGGAGGCAGGGAAGGAGCTGCTCTCCAGCTGTGCCTGCAGATCAGGATGCCAAGACACCAAGTGCCTCTTTGCTAAGAAAACAGATCAGTGTTAGCTCTCCCTCTAGGTGGTGGGGAATTCACTTGTAATTTCTTTTCTCTGCTACCAGTAATATCTGCCTGGGTAAGCAAAAGTGAAATAAGAAAAGTAAATTCCCATTTTCCTGAAGCAGAAAGGATAAGTTCGGGCAAACAGCTACATCTTGTTTAACCAGTAGCATTCCCAGTCCTGTATCAAAGCTGTCCTCCAGTGGTAAATCAGAATCTTTTAAGAAGACTGCAAATGATATACTTTTAGATTGAAAAATTGAACATGACTTATAAGAATATTAGAGTGTTCAATTCACTTGCAAATATATGGAGTCAATAAAAATATCACTGTATTCAAATGCTTAACATGGACTACTTACCATCTTGAGCACTTTATGTTAGATTAAATACCAAGAAGAAATGAGTAGCAGTTGTAGATGGTCTGACCAAAACCAATTAAATGTTTCAGAATAAATGAATACACAAAACTAGAAGCCCTACTTCCCCTGGGACCCCTCAGTTCAAGAAGGACACGGAACTGCTTGAAAAAACCCAGTGCAGAGCCACACAAACATCTCCCTTGTGAGGAAAGGCTGAGGGAGCTGGGTCTCTTCAGCTTGGAGGAGACTGAGGGGCAACATCCTTAATGTTTATATATTTATAAAGGGCACGAGTCAGGAGGATGGAGCCAGGCTCTTTTCAGTGATGTTCAAGGACAGGACAATGGGCAAGGGGTGCAAGCTGGAGCATAGGAGGTTCTTTGTAACCATAAGGAAAAGCTTTTTTACTCTAAGTGTGACAGAACGCTGGAACGGGCTGCCCAGTGAGGTTGTGGAGCATCCTGCTCCAAAGACATTCAAAATTCACCTGGATTTGAAAAAACTGTTGCTCAGGTTTTGTGCCTAAAAATGAACTGAAAGTTACATCTTTCCATCTTGTATATGGAAATCAGAAAATGTAACCTCGAAGTACTAGGTACTCAGAAAGTACCTTTTGGAGTAGTTGGACATTTTTTAATTTTTAAAGAAGAAAATTATTGGGTGAGTAATACCATTAGTGAGAAACAAAAAAGGAAAAAAACACAAAGAAAAAACATACCCACCTGGCTACTGAATACATAAAGAGAAAATCATTGTCAGGTGACCCAGGACTCTTACTATAATCTGTATACTTCTTCTGTGTGGTACTTTTTATATCTTTCATTACAGACTCCATTTCTTTACTGAGATTGGTTTCAGACTAAGAACAAAGACAAAAAAGAAGAGTAGTTAATTTTACCTGAAGAACTGCAACACCTGATAATGCAACAAAGTGCAACAAAGCATAGCACTTTCATATCTATAAAAACATATTTGCAGGTTATGAAAAAATATGTATTAAAAAGCCAGTATTCTATCTCACTGAACTGTTATAATACTCTGGAAGTTATTCTCATTTGTTCTGAGTATGAAAACATCACTGTTTTGTCCATCTCCTAAGCTCAGGAATCTCACTGCTTGCATTATTTTAAAGCATATCTGCATTGCACAAGTACAGAAAAAGAACATAAATTATCTCTATCAAGACTAGAGGGTTAGAAAAATTTATTTGAATTGGGTCTATCATGCCAGAAGACCTCATTCAGCTTTGTAACACATGAGCATCTGCAAACTGCTCTTTCTGTAAAACAAATAATCCACACCTTAAAATGTTCTTAATAAACAGTCTTTAACTATGTTCCAATTACAAGGATATTCACATTTTTACACTGTAAAGAAATGATAAATAGTGTTTATATTACACGACTCAATTCTATGTATTATGTACTAAGGAGAGAAGTGAAAACGTACTCCATATAAATTATATTAATTATGTCATAGCTTTTTGTTTTAGTAAGTAATGCAGCAAGTGGTGTAAATATTTAAAATTTCTTGATAGTAAAAAAAAAAAAATAAAATAAAAGGTTTACTATCTTCCATATCAGAAGAAAATGAAGCTTCCCAGGGTGTCGAGTTTCTAAAAGGTCACAAATGCAACATATGTAAAAACTGAAAGGTAGAGGCAAATTAACAAGGATCTTTCTGCCTTACACTGATGCTTACTGGGAAAGTTCCCAGCTGTTCTTGAAGATCTTCCACCTCTTGTACGAGATCTTGCATACACTTGTTACTATGACTTTGCCAAAGGCCTCTTTCCACGTTGTTTCCAGGGTAACAAGGAAGAACACTGTTAGCAAACTGTCTACAAAGAGGACAGGTAAATTCTCCTTTGTCCACTGAAAAGCCCTGGAGGACCTGGTCATTCTAAAAGACAACAAAGAAGATGTAGATGAAATTTGCTAAAGTATTTTTTGAAGGCGAGGAAAAAAAAAGCATGATTCACAGAAGTCCAAGTATATTAACTCATTTCTCTAAACTACATGTATACCTGCAACTTATACCATACCTAGAGATAAAAATCTAACTTTTTCTAACTACATTTTCATAATAGAAATTAACCAAAGGCACAAGTTTATATTTGTAAAATCCCCCTCTCATTTTTAACTTCTGCTTCTCAGTAATTACTAACAGGCATTGAAGATCAGAATAGGAATCTAAGAAACAGGAATGAAAAGAAATGCTTTGCCTGAAGATACACACCAGAAAGAAAATGCAAAAAAACAGTGACTGAATTTTTAGCAGGATTTAGTAATGTATTTTTTCTGATACATCAAAATTGAAAGCAAAGTACTTTTGTTAATAATGTCAAGATGTAATAAGAAATTTACTATCTACAGTTTTTGAAACACAGTAAAAACATCTTGTCCATTCATGTAAACTCAGTCTTTCTTTCTCTGCTTCAAACAGTAAATCCAAATAAAAAAGATGGCCTTTAGTTTTACTTACCCGTAATGATTCCATGTAAGATTTGTGACAATCTATGTGTAATGTATGACCACAAGTTTGTACATAAACACCTCCTTCCCAGCCTATTGACACTGCTTGGAGACAGGAACTCTACATAAAACAAAACCAGGAAGAATAAATAAAAATTGCATATAAAGTTATGAAGGTATTTACCAGAATATATCTCAGGATTTTAAAAATGTATAGATTTTTACCTGTATGCTATCTAATTAAGACATACGTTGTGGAAATAAAGAAAATTTGGTTTTTTGAAGTTGTTACTTATGGTAACTTACATGTCTGCCACTATGCTATTCTTTCCAACAAAGAGCTAAACCCTGAAGTTAAATTTCTGCAGTTCTTGTCACTTAAGACATTGACTTCTTTGAAAAACCTTTTTTTATTAGAGGATGCAAATGGATCTAACTCTCCTTTTCCTTCCAATAGTACAAGTTATTCTGTGTACCACAGCGACATACTGCTCCAGTAGGCTTCACTCAGTTATATATATAACCAAAATACTAAGATTGGGGTTATATAATTAAATCTCACTCCGTTACTAAAATCCATGGTAAGCACTTAGAGGTTTTAATCAATTTTTGAACAATATTGTATATAACATAAAGATAAAAGAGAATAAACACTTTAAAACTAAGATTGTTTTGAAACCACTGGCCTTATTAAAAACCTGTACTTATAGCCCACATGTTAAAAATAAAGTTACCTCATAGGTAATCCTGAAAAAAAAAATAAGCTGGAAAAACAGTCACCACTGGCAAACTTACAATAAGGAATTCTAGAAAATTCTCTTGGAGAATACCCAGCTGTAGTCAAATTATGAAATCACTACTTCTCAAAAAAAGATAATCTAATACAGAGATTGAAATTTACATTTTGGTTATATAATAATTTTTAGTGTACACTCACTCTAAAATGATTTTCAGGTATGATGCAAAACCAGGATACTATGAATAACTGACTCCTTTTTTACATGTTAAGGATGTCCTAGAATCTTGGGTTTTTTCCTGCAGAGGAGCAGGAAATGAAAACAAAATTACATGTGTTACAAGACACAGCCCTCTTGACCTTGCCTCAACATGAAATTCATGTACTATGATCCTTCCAGGTGACAGAATGAGAAAAACTTTTTCTTATGGTGGTTACTGCATGATTTAGTAGACTGCACTAAGGTACTGTCCTATGATACACTTGAATAAGCTTCCCAGGACAAAGGTTTCATTCAGGAAAAACGGTTTTTATTGCAGACATTTAATGAAGCTACATAGTATCATTTGCAAAAGAAAACAAACAAAAACAGAAAAACCAAACCAAAGCAAACCAATCCTGAAGTCTCTTCAGAAAGGCTTTACTCCTTTGGAGCTAAGAAATAGACTCCAAAGCAAGTCACAAGTTTCGGATGGAGCACACCTGCATCATTACTGGTTCTGAGGATTCAGAACACATCCCTGTTAACCTAGTTTTTTCTAGGTTTTTTTTTTTCTAGTTTTTTCCCTGTTTCAAGTTTTTTCTCATAATACTTGGTCATATCAAATATTAAAATAATTGTTTTCAGTGATTTTTCCTTTCGTGGGATAGAACTCCCTGACAGCATGGACAGGTAGGAATACAGAAAAATTGTCTGAGCAGTCAGGGATCAGGTTAGGAAAACTCAAGCCCTGATAGAATTAAATTTGTCCAGGGATGTCAAGGACAAGAAGAAAAGCTTCTATAGGTATGGTGGTGATAAAAGAAAGACCAGGGAAAATGTGGGACTTCTCCAGAAGGAAACAGAAGACCTGGTTATATCGGATATGGGGAAGGCTGAGGAACTCTATGACTTTTTTTGCTCCGTCTTCAGTGGCAAGTTCTCAGGCCACACCACCCAAGTCACAGAAGGCAAAGGCAGGGACTGAGAGAATGAAGAGCCACCACTGTAGGAGATTAGGTTTGAGACCACCTAAGGAACCTGAAGGTGCACAAGTCCACAGGACCTTATGAGATGCATCTGTGGGTCCTGAGGGAACTGAAGGATGAAGTTCCTAAGCCACTATCCATCCCATCTGAACATCGTGGTGGTTTCGTGAAGTTCCCACTGACTGGCAAAGGGGAAACAACCCACACTTTTAAAATAAAAAAAAAAAGGAAAACCCAGGGAACTACAAGCCAATGAGTCTTACCTCTGTGCCCAACAAGTTCATGGAACAGATCCTTCTGGAAACTATAGGGCACATGTGTAATAATGAGGTGACTGGTGACAGCCAAGATGGCTTCACTAGGGGTAAAGTCAGTGCCTTCCATGATGGGTTTAGAGTTGGAGGATAAGGGAAGAGCAACAAATATAAATCTACCTGGACTTGTACAACACCTCTGACACTTCCACATGACACCCTTGTCCAAGCTGGACAGACATGGACTTGATGAACGGAACACTCTGGTTAAGGAATTGGCTGAATGGTCACACTCAAAAAACTGTTGTTAATGGCTTGATGCCCAAGTGGTGATCAGTGACACCAAAGTGTGTCACCAGAAGTGATGTTCCCCAGAGTGTGGTACTGGGATTGGTGCTGTTTAACATCTTTGTCAGCAACATGGACAGTGAGATTGAGTTCACCCTCAGCAAGTTTGCTGACAACACCAAGCTGTGTGATGTGGTTGACATGGTGGAGGGAAGGGATGTCATCCAGAGGGACCCTGACAGGCTTGAGAAGTGGGCCCATGCAAACCACGTAAGTGTGAGGTCCTGCACACGGGCTGGGACAATCCCAAGCACAACTACAGGCTGGGCAGAGAACAGATTGAGAGTATCCCTAGGGAGAAGCACTTGGGGATGTCAGCTAATTAAAAGTTCAACATGGCAATGTGCACTTGCAGCCCAGAAAACTGAGTCCTTGGCTGCATCAAAAGAAGTGTGACACCAGCAGGTCGAGAGAGGAAATTCTTCCTCACTGGTGCACTCTTGTGAGACCACACCTGGAGTACTGTGTCCAGTTCTGAAGCCCCCAACACAAGGACATGCAGCTGCTGGAGTGAGGAGGGCCACAAAGATGATCAGAGGGCTGGAGCACTTCTATGAACATAGGCTGAGAGAGTTGGGGTTGTTTATCATGGAGAAGAGACTTTAGGGAGACCTTGTAGCTGCCTTTCATTACCTGAAGAGGGCCTACGGGAAAGCTGAGGAGGGACTTTTTATAAGGGCATGGAGTGATAGGACAAGGGGTAATGGCCTTAGGCTGAAAGAAGGTAGATTTAGACATTAGGAAGAAATTCTCTAGTGTGAAGCTGTTGAGACACTGGAACAGTTTGCCCTGAGAAGGTGCAGCTATGATTACCACCCTGGAAGTATTCAAGGTTAAGTTGGATGGGGCTTTGTGCAACCTGGTCTAATGGAAGGTCTCCCTGCCCATGGCAGGGGGCTGGGACTAGATGATCTTTAAGGTCCTTTCCAACCCAAACCATCCTATGATTTTATGAAATACATTGTTAGAGGAAGGACACGTACTGGGAAGGACACAGCTGATAAACAGAAACTTAGTTCAGCTGAACAGGACACTTAGGACACCAACAAATGTTTCCATTTTTATGCCAAAAGAAATTTAAGGATTAGTTCTTTCACGCAGTGATATTTTTTAGCACAGGAGTGACTTGGACGCTTGAAAGCAAAACAGCTAATTCAGCTACTATTGGAATCAGGGATGGAATTTTTGAAATGATTTTCTCACTATTCCACTGAATTCTAGACTAACCTGTTGACAGTATTACAACACAGAAAGGCAAATACATACTTCAGCGAGACCAAGTTTTTGAGCAACAATTTACTTGGAGCCCCTCCCATCTGCATTAGGCAAACATATAAAAATAAAACTACAGTATTGCTTTAATGCTTTTAATCACTTCAGCAGGAAAAATATTCATTAACTATTTGAAACAATAAACAAACATCATCAGTGTCAAAGGATGAAAAGCCATGTACTCTTTCCGAACTGAAGTATCTTTTGTACAGAAATAATTTCCTGCTTTAAATGTTTTACCCTTCAGCAAGGAAATGTGTTAATATTTGTCTCAGAAGATGGTGCTTTCCTGAAAATATTGCCCATTTTTTTTAAAGCTTATCGAAACATTTATGGATTTTACTCTAAATTAATCTACTCTTTATAAGCAAGCTTGGTTGCACTTTGCAAATTTCAATTATCTGTGGATGACAGAACACAAGAAAGCTAGCAATCTTGTAAAAATTGCCACATTTTTTTCCTCTTAAAAGCCAATATTTAAGTTTCTCGAGGCTGGTTATTTAGGCAGATTTGCCTAAGAGCTATTATGTCACCTGGGACTAATGTATAGGAGCTTATTTAGAGTCATAGGTTAATATATTTTTCTGCCCTAGAATGATTTCTCAGAACAGTTATGTATTATCTTACAGAGCTGTTTTATATACTAGCCAGGAAAAGTCACAGGCAGCACCTTCCACAAAGGTCTACAACTAAATAAGTCTTGTTAAGCAACAAGAATTGGCTCTCAAAATTAAATACCAAAAGCTTTAACAAGGCTTTGTGAAGTTTTGCAGAAGTCTGTTTGGAACAGCTTATAGAACTGCAAAGCCAACAGTAACATCCCAACTTGTGTAAAACTGAACTTCAGTAATGTTATGCAGAGTTTAGAATACAGCAGAATAGAGTCAAGTGCTCTGCTGGTTCCTCCTTTCTGTCCACTCATCCTCCCCTTCTCTGTAGTGGCTCAGAAACCTGTGACAGGTTAAAACAGCTCCTTCCACCTACTCTGTGCTGCCGAAAATACTTTTACCTGATTAAGAGTAACTCCTTAATCAGGTTGTCTGAGTGGCCACAAGAAAACAGGTGCTTTGGAAGTAATACCCAAGGAAGCAAAACCACATTTCAATTTTGTGGTCTCACTGGATTGTGAAATATCTTCTAGAGAACATCAGCACGGATACTCAATGACTAAACAGCCTGCAGATACACCAGACCCTTATGCCAAAAATACAAATAGGGGAAAATCAGATGCTATTCAAAATAAGGACCCTATCAAATGTAAACACTTCATAACTGCTGCAACATTACAAAGAGTTCACTAAATGTAGATGTGAAACTGGGAGGACTCAAAGCTGTAATTTCATTTACCTTTTTCCACAAATTTTTTGGAAATGGTAGTATTGCTCATATGAAATACTTACATCTTTAAAGTACCGCTGTAACGTTGTAAGCCTCACATCGTGTAGTGCTGCACACGTATCCCAGGGGTATATTTGCTCCTCTTCAGTCGTTGGCAGCTTCTTTGGCTCAGTACTATTGCGACATTGTCCCAACACTGAACGAAGAGAAGCAGCAATAAGGAATGCAATGGATAAAAATATGTAATTAAGAAAATAACAGACTGCAATTAAGAATATATGAATTGCATAAAAATATGCAATTAAGAAAACAATCAGGAAATTCTGGTTTATAATTAGACTGTGCTTTGTTGGCATTAAACAGTAAAAAAATTATTAAAGAAGCTAAATACTGGAAGCTGGGCTTTTGCACTTGTACATAAGGTATATATACATACACAAACATGCTCATATATATATATATAGACACACTGATGGCTTTTTTATTTTGTTTTTCTTTTAAGACCTATTTTCCTGAAGGTCTACTATATACTGGTGGGTTTGCAAAAACGAACAGGAACTAGGAGAGAATGAAACTGTTTGCTTTTTTCTCAAACATTTAAGAATTTTTTTCTGTACCCTTAGATCTACACACATGGGTCATGGAGGATCACCCACAAAAAGAGGAGACTGTCTTTCCAGGAATTGTGAGATGCAGTAGTATTTATGCACATACACTCAAATCCACAGAAACACTGCTTGTGCAACAAGCCACACATTCATACCTGAGGATGCTTGTAGTAGTACAACTAGCCCTGTAGGTCTGTCTTCAGTAGAAGGACCACTTTGTCCACAAATAACGCAATCATATATTGCCTCAGAAACATGCTGTTCTGATGTAGCTACCTCCATGGCAGTATCAGCATCTGGTGATTCTAAAAAATTAGAAGAAAGTTGATATTAAACAGAGGAAAAGAAATCAAATTGCATCTGCATTGAGGTAGTGAAGAAGGAACTCCAAAATAATTACTCTAGTTTATCTACAACTAAAACACTGACAGTTACTTGAAACTAACCTCACTGCTTCAAAGAGAAACATACACAATGAATTAGAAGCTTTCCCACAGTCAAAATTATTCCCTGTGTAATTCAATATTTAGTTCAAGTTCTGTATTCATCTTTATCTCCTTAAACTTCTATAAAACAGAAATCTAACTTTAGTTTCATTCCATACTATATTTAAAAGTCTGAACACAGAGATGAAAGGCAATGAATATGAATCGCTACTAAAACTGTATTTGCTGATAACTGACTCTGACAACAACTAGAAGGAAAAAGTTGATCTTGAGACCTCTGATCATCTTGAAGTTCTAAGAAGGCAAACAAAATGTGCAAGTAAAAATGAAAGATTTGTTTTAATATGAAATCTGAACAACGTTTAAAAATTTAGGATGCAGTAAGAAAATCTGCCGCTAGGCAGCATTTATTGTATTCAAGACCTATCAGAAATAGAGTTTTCTAATCATCCAAATAATAATGCCTAAGTGCACAGACAGAAATGTGCAAGGCTAGGGACTAGCTTATAAGAACTGAAGCAATTGTACTTGATGCAACAATCGCTCACATGACAGCAGGGGTGGCTTGGGGATAAGAGAATAACCATAGTAGATGCAATTTCACTTTACAATAACGGCAGTAATTTTTTTCTTGAAAGCACCTTAGGACTTCAACAATCCTCTCCTGACTGCTCAGGAACACATACTGTCAGTCTCTTTACCTAGGATATAAGGGTGCTTTGTTTCTTTCCTAGAATGTAATTTTTCCACAGGAAAACACCTGAAGCTCTACCTTCAACCATGCCTTTTACATCCTTGAGTAGGCCCGGGTGCTGCACACAGAACTCTAAAACCTTGAGTGCAGCAACAGTCCTGATGCAGAACTGCTTTTAGGATGCTGCCTTCTGAAAGTTCTGAAGTTCATCACAGGGGGCCTGCTGCTGTAAGAAGTAGTGTGCTGGATGCCAGGCAGCATCTTTCTTTGCAATGAAATTCTCCATTCAATGCTCTTCATTCACAGGGCAGAACCAAAATTACTCCGTTTAGTAACTATTGATTTCCCAGTCAGTTATTGAGGGTCACATTAAAGCAAACTCCAATCTTTACTGACACACAGTTGCTAATATTGTACACACGTCTATCACCATCTAGTGGCAGACAGATGGTACAATAAAAAAGCAGAATGCTCTAAGTCCAAATATCTGGAAAGCCTAGAAGCAACTACAGCCAGAAGGAAGTAAACACAAAAGCCATTTTTTATATTTAACATCACTTCATAACTGTGCAACACACATTCATGTATGCCTGTGCACTGGAAGTGCATGATACAAGACTGACTAAAGCATTCCAGCCTTATTTATCTTTTTCTAAAATATTGTCAATATAATATACACTACGCATCTATTCAGTCCTTTTAAGAGTAAGTAGAAAGAAAACGTAGTGCATCAGCCTGATTCTGGACAACGCAATGGAAATCCTCAAAATCAGTCAATATTTAATTTACAAAATACAATTCATTTACCACAAACTGCATAGAAACCTGAAGGAGAAAATATATATCTTAGTATTTAAAAAGTGTTTCAAACCAATTCAGTATATGCAATCTATATACCACTTGCCTATGTGCAACAGGCACATAAAAATCAGACTAATTTAATTTTAGAACTCGACAATCAAATGCACATCTCCTTCACAACTACTTAGATGTAGTGCTAGGCTACTTTGTCAAACTAAAAATTTCAGAGGAACTAAACTTATAGCATCAAGAAAGACTTCATACTAAAATAACTTCCTCTAGAGCCAGTGACAGAAAACAAAGTCAACTTACACAAAATTCCCGGTAAGAGAAACTGGCAAGAATTTAAAATCTCAAGTAATTAAGCAGAGTAAAAAGAAATTACCAGCAGAACAGAAAGCCCCAATTCAAATATGATAATCCCTGACCAGTGGCTTAAAATAGTTGTTAGGTTCTTTGTAAGATAAGACTGGGGCTATGGTTCATTTGAAAGGGTACATTTTGGCAGCATAATTTCTTGTATGGAAACATATTAGTGGCAGTCTGGAAAACAGAAAGCAAGCTACACATACGAAGAACTGCTTTCTGTTTTCCATGGCAACTTGAAGCATTTATTTAAAGTTACTGGACTAGCAATGCTATTTTATTAATTTGATTTTTAAAATATAGTTTCTTAACAATCTTTAAGCTGCGAGATAACACTCCTATTTCCAGGATGCTATTATAAAAAAAGATATTACAGCATATTGTATATATAGCATATACTATATATGCTTTTTATTATATATATGCTATATATATGAAAAGTCTATAGTTAAGGACTGATAGTAATATTACATAAAATTTCTCCCATTCTGGCTATCCCCCCCCCAAATCACCAACACCATCATGTGACCAAAGCTCTATCAGTTGCAATTAACAGTGAAGAATAATCTGTCTCCTTAATTGCTTCCACTGATGCAAACACCCAGCATTTTTTGCTGACTCTAGGAGCATGGTGGCATTAGCTGCTAGGCTGAAGCATGACTTTATAGGTACCATGGTTTGAGTAGGATAGGCTCATTTTTTGTACCAATATGGGGACCTGAAGAGAGGGTATTTAAGACACCAAGAGAACCGAGAGGGGCAGAAAACTGAGGGGTCAGTATTCCCTCCCATTTCCTGCCCATACTCTATAAAGTCAGGACTGGAGGCTCAAAACCTTTTTTTCTGCTCCTTTTTTCCCTGCTGCTTCCGTGTGCTCCTTCACCATCAGCTCTTCAGATTCCACATCCATTGTTTGTTGGGAAAAGCCAGAGACCCCTCTCCTGATGCTGAACACTATCAATCCCATGGGTTTTTAGAGAAGTTTATTATTCAGCTCTTTCTTTAGTTTTATATCAATAGGAGTGAGAGACCTGGATTCACAAATTCCTAGCATTTCCTTCTTGCTAGCAAAATCAGATTAGACTGCTAAAATCTACCAGTGTTTTATCACAGAATGCATTGCTGCCTGAATTTAATTTCATCTGTGCTCTCCAGAGCAAAAAATGTCCTCCCCTTCTCTACCCAACCCAGCAAAATCCAGAACCAAAAGGGCTCTGTAAACACAGGAAATATAGTTCATAATCTCTCTGAAAGTAGTCAACATTTTTCCAGCTCTATACATTGTGTGTCAAGCTGTCCCTGTGGCATTGAACCAATCATCAGTATAACAATATTCTTTGCCCTGACCCAACATATATATTCCCATGAGATCAGTACCTAATTTATTTTTCTCTCTGGGTTCCAAAGATTGAGTGTTAGGAAATGTATGTCACATTGCATTAAAATTCTGCTCTTCTTGTTAACTCAAAAAAATGTTTTCTTGAAGGACAAAACGAAGTGCTGCTGAGATTCACATCATCAGAAAGAAACAAAGACTGTAATGCATGCTTATCACAAAGCTTTAAGGAAAAAAAAAAAAACCAAAAAAACCCCAACACATTGTATACTTCAGAGACATATAACTATTAAAGGTGGTGAGATATTTAGTATTTGTACTTACAATTTAACCAATTTACAAATTTTCACATGTGCTTAAGTACTATTCCTATACTATGAATCCTAGTATTTCATGTTTATAAAACTTAGACAGATCTTTACAAACATCACTGTAATTTCTCAGGCTTCCATTAACCTGGAGCAAAAAGATTTCTTTTTATTCTTAGCAAGCTCTGCCTGAAAGGCAGTGAAGTTTCAAAAATCTCTTTCATGGAGTTCCACATCACAACAGGTAAACCATAGTCTGAACAGTGCATTAGTGTTCTAAAAACAAAGATATAAAAGTAGCATTTATTAGGAGACCAGAAGACCTACAGAGCTGACACTGAATATGACTTTATGACAACATTTTTTAGTCCTCAGACATTCTCTTCATATATATGAAGAGTTCTATCTGCTGCTCTTACAATCGTTTCTTGGTTTATTTTTCTGCTTTTCACATTTGTCCTGCAGTCGAAACAGCTACAGACAGTGGATTCTGTTCCATCCTAGTTGATTAACATAACTGTTTCTGAATTTCACTTAATTAATTCCAGGCAAGCTTGAATGGCACTGCAGTTCTTCAGATGCACAAAATATAAACAGAAACTAACAGGGGGCACAAAGGAAAGGGGCTAAATAATAGGAGTTCTTTCTACAGTGATTATATGCAAGAAAACCTTAACCTTGACTTTCATAATCTCAGATGAATTTGTGAATTCCAATTCAAACAAATATTTTTGCTGGTAAAATGAGACATGCTTAATATTGAAAAATGAACATGTAATTGGGTATCTTTGCTTTAACCCATGTTTCACTGGAGCATCCCAACAATCAAACAAGATAAATGCCTCAAAGGAGTAACAATGACTCTGTGCACTTTAACAAACACTTTGGAAAAATTAAGTTTATGGGGTTTTAATAACATGATCTTTCAACTTTAACTGTTCTCCATTACTTCAACTCTCTTCTCAACACTTATTTTCAAGGTATTTTCTGTATTTTACACTGTCAAGATAAAACTAATATGAAGGTTTTGAAGTGCTATACCCAAAATCAATAACACCAGTTTTTATATTTTACCACTGAATTAAACCCACATTTAATAGATACATAAGTTCTAAAAGCTGATGAAGATTATGACAACAATAATTTGCTCAAGTGACACCAACTGGATCAGTGACAACTGAGGCCTCACCATCCCTGCATTTTGAGAATATCATTCTTTTTACAACAAAAAATCAAATTTAGAAAGAAACCTACTGCTGAATCCCAACCCATAATAAAAATAACAGGTATTGAATGTGTGTTTGAATGTGTGAGAAGGGAAGACATTTTAAGTGACTGATTGTAGTATGAAATGATTTTTTTCAGAACAGCTATGATATAAATCAGGGTAAGACTACTAAGCACTAATATTCATTTTAAATTGTTTCACTCCTAAAAGAATAGTTGCAGAATTTTTACCACATCTTATCTTTTTAAATTAGAGTAATAATAGTTTTTGCAACTCTTTCAGTAATTTGCTGCAATATGTAGAAGCTACATTTGCAGCCAAACAAATTACTTAAGTAAAAAAAATATTCCTGGCAAAGAATTAACCTAGGTTTTTAAATAAATCCTACACACTATAATGGAACACATACTTCCTTTCTGCAAGCTATTTTAATGCCATAAAACATGAACATAAAAGCTAGTTAATACTGGATTACAGTACAAAAATTCAGTGAATTTTCATCATAAGCTCAGGAAATAGTAAGGCTACCTACAGGACACTGAGAAAAAGTGAATGAAAAGGTTAAGCTATTATTCAGCTAGCACAATGCCTGGGATTCTATTAAGTTGTTGCCAATAAGTACCTTTATTAAAAACTACTTTATGATAATGTCTCCCATTAAGTTGATTCTACCTACTGCTGTGCATGACCTGGTATAATTGACAACAGTCACTACATTTTATCTTGAGATATCTGAAGTTATCTGAAGTTTAAATACTAAGAAATAAACACTTTCAAGTTTTGCAGGCCCAATAACTTTTTAGTGCACAATCAAAAGCACAAGGGTCCATGGTCTCCCTGCTACAGAAATGAAGGTTCTTTTAATATTTGACACACATAGTTAAGTAAAAACTACATATTCCCAGCTAAGTATGCCACACAAATAAATGCTGTGTAGTTTACCAATTTAACTGCTATACTCCATCCACAAGCCAAAGCTGTTACCTTAAACATAGTTTATATAATTCAAGCACAGGAGCATTAAGACATACATATGCATATATGCAAATGCAGCCATGACAGGTATATATAGATATGTATATATATGTATTGCACACTCTCCAAACACCATAAATATGGTCATCAAGTTGCTAAAGGAATTTCAGTGATTGGCATATTCAAGACCTTCATGAGTATGAAGGAATAAATCTTCTCAACACATAAACTGAAAAGAATTTAAGTATTTTTTAAAAACAGACTATTTTACAATAACAGTTGTCAAAATATTTTTAGTCAGTGCTTAAAAACTCAAACCACAACCACATAGCAGATATTTGATTGGAAGAGTGGGGAAAAAAATTTGGCTTTCAAAAGTGCTAATTTTCAAAGAAGTAATCCAGAGGATGAAAATACTTTCCATTCCCTAGTTTAACACTATATTCAACTGAACCTGAAAAAATGTATCCTCAAGAAAAACAAGAGCTGATTCTGCTGTAAAGCCTGCACTTTACACAGAATAATACAATGTTACCACTTAGAGCAACAGATGATCTAAAAATTATGCTTTCCTTAGTTCTACACATAAATTTAAAATGCAAAAATTTAAGCTTATCAGAATTAGAGGCTTTACAAAGAAAGTCTTAAATCTTATTACAGATTAAAGAAAATGCCATCTTTGAAAGACGAAGTTTGGGATATTTTATTTTAAAAGGTAAATAATTTAAAATATACTATAGAGATTCAATAATTTCATCCATTGCATACTAAGAAAAAAATAGGAATAAGATTATGTCCTACAGATAATGTGTTCCCTTTTAAGTACTTTCAAGATATTTTAATCTATTCTTTAGCAATTAGGTATTCAGTATTATCTGTCCTAGAAAATGCTACTTTAAGCCTCTTAGGAAGTATTTAGTGGAGTAGATACAGCACTGGAATCTGAGAGGGTAATTTGTTTGGGGTTTACGTTTTTGGGGTTTTTTAACTGTTTGAGTACAACCCTTAGTACTGACAAGAGAAAAGAAGAAAAAAAAAGAAAGCAGTCAACCACACAAAAACTTACCAACATCCATAGCAGTTTCCATGAAGCTTTTCTGTCTTGAGGCAAACTCAGCCAACAGTTTCTGTTGCCTTTCCCTGGCCTTCTGTCGTCTGAGTGAAAAAAAGAAGTATTTATAATAAAGGAAAAATAGTTTATAGTGTCAGACTGATTACAGTCGCCACTTCCAACAATATCATTCAAAATTAAAAGCTTCCTCTAAATAAACAATTAATTTTCAAGCCCAACAGAGGAATCTCTTGCTTTAAAAGTGGAGATTTTTTAAGACATATTATTTTCTTTTGAGCCTGAAAGAAAAATTCTGTACCAAAAAACCCTTCTGAAAAACCAAGGGGTCTTTTAACAGACTAGGGCATAGAGTCATAGGAAAAAGAAAGCAATACCTTACTCTTGGAAGTTATTTTTCTGTTACATTAGGAAGAGTAACAGAGTGAAATGCCAACTGTTGTACAAGAAATAAGTATATATAAAAATCAGTGTTTACAAGTTACTATTCTTGTTATAATATTAGTCATATTTATATGAAAAAATAATATTTATTGTATTGACTATAATTAATAATATTTATTATTGTAACTATGGTAATATTAATGATATTAAAACAATAATAATCAAGCCTACCTCACTTTTGATAATAAGTTTGATGTCAAAGGAAACAATTAATAATATATTTTCCATCTCAGGCTTCTCGTACTGGTTCCTACTCCCCTACCTCCACCTCAGATACTTGTCACCAACAACTTTTTTACCTTGACTCAAGACTGCTTCCAAACTGAAGGCCCTTATCTCCCTGGAGATAAGGATAAGCAAATTCCACTAATTTTTTCCTCATCATTTAACATGGCTCTGAATTTACATTAGAGGCTCATTCTTGCCTACCCTTCTATTTATACTGTATTAGAAATCTGTACTGGCTGTATAGGTTCTCTAATGCCTATATATACATATTGCAGTGGGTAGAGGAATATTAATGGATGTAAAAAGAAAGAAAGAGACATCTTCTTCCTGAGATACCAAGAAAGGATCTTTACTTTGACAAGAGTTTACAGAGGAAATGGGAGAGTTCCAAGTGGGAAAACCAAACCTCCCACAGCTGCTCATTCCATGGCACAGGCAAAGAGCTGTGTGCCCCACAGATGAGGGCTTTACATAGCACTTGCCCAGTGCAGTCAGGGAAGCTCTACCAGAGTTACAAACTCTGTGCATCAGCATTCACAATTAAGCTTTTTCCCCAACTCAGAGATGATTCAGATAACTAACAATGGATTTTGAAACATCACTTGGCATCTGGTATGCTGATGGGTTGCTCTTTAGTCTCCAGCACTGTCTGATTATCCCTGCCCTGGCACAGGAACAGGCATCTGCATGCCCAAAGCAGCTAGTACACTGTAACATGTTATCCTGAGCTGGTCTGCTTTTAAGTCAAAGCTCCTAACTTGTTTTCTTAAAGGCACCTTAAAAACCCAAATATCTCTCCCCATTTATCTGTCGCATTGTATAGCTACCATTTCCCAAAATAACTTCTCTTTACAACAATCCTGGAGATTCATATTCTGAGTATCATACCAAGGCATTCATTAAACCTGTTTTTATTTATTTCTCCCTGGGAATTTCTCACTATATGGCTTAACTAAAAGCAGAGTGACTGTAAACAGAGGCCTTTAATAAGAAGACATAAACAAACTCTGACAGATTCAGTACAGCTCAGTAATTTTCCATGATGGCTCATGGGAGTATGATACTGCAATTGAAAAAATACTGCAAGCAGCTCAAGCTCTCTTCAAGCTCTGTATTTTGGTTTCTATGGCAACATTGTATTGCCTGGGTGATGCCAAGTTTGTCGGCATATGCTGAAGTACCCAAAAAGGGTGAACACTGAACCCTCACAATCTGCTTGATCTTCACCAATACAAAACTGGACTTGCAGGAAAAAGTAAAACAAAACGAAGTAAAAACTGCAGCTTTATGATATAGATTGTCAGTCTATGAGATTAGTCATTTAAGTTACCACACTGTCCATTAATACACTTCACGGGTCCCCAATATCATTAAGGATTTAAGGAGAAGAAACAGTCAGCTCAGAACTGGAAACATTTATTTTCATCATTATGTTAGCCCCAGAATCTAACTGAAAACTTAAAGTGCTTATAATAGATCTTTGAAAATATCACATCCTTTTTGATTTCCACGTTTCTCCTGTACATAAATCTAGCACTATTGAGTACCACACGTACCAAAACGTAGCTGTTTTAACTGAAGTAGCTGTTCGGTCTGGCATTTTCTGAAAGAAAATTTTGCATGCTATTCCTTCACTGTTTCTCTCATTTAGTGAACTATCACAAGGGATGTTGAAAAGTAAACCACTGACTGACACTCGTAAGCAAAAAATAATTCTATTTTCTACAGTATGTAACATTCTACTTTTTAAAGTATGTGACTTACATGAAAAAATTAAATCAATCTTCCTTTTTTATGGTTAATTTTGAAGTACAGTATAGGTCTTGGATACATCAGGGAGAATTTAGTGAGATATTTGTTTTCAAACAAATAAAAATAGAAGGCTAAATAAAGGCAATCCAGAAACAAACTGAGTTGGATACAGCTGCATGTTTCTACCCAAACATCCATAACCTTAACCATATAGGCTGGTTATGTAAACCATTAATACATCGAAATACTGTATGGATAAGCATTCAAGTGTATTCTTGTTGATTCCAGCCTGCATTCTCTCTTTACTTAGGTGAATGTGGCAAGTCCTTTGATCTGACCACACCACTCTCAATGCCCCAACCTTCTAACCATCCCCTCACTTCAAATGACACATTTCAGTCTTTTGCACTCACCATTATCAATTTCTTCCCACTGCTCCAACCCGGCCAACTCACCTTTCTGTCTGGCTCTATTAAAACTCCCAAATACCAGCCTCAGTCTTACCTGTGCCCTCCAGACATTTGCACTCCTACTCTACATTCTATGAACTCTCAAGATCCCATCTTCCCTCACTGAGATTTTCACTAAAAGCTGGTTATTTGCTGCTCTCCACTGACCATTTCTGTCCTGACAACCCAGTTGTTTCTTCCCTAACATCCCCCAACTTGCCAGTTTGAATCTTCCCACATCAACTATGAGCTTGATCTGTCATCTTCTCTTTGCTCACTATCACACTGCCCAGGTTTCTCTTGCCAGTCTCAGTCCTCTTTTCCCCTGCAGTGTTGTATGTATGTAGCATGCACTACTAACACTCCTTTGCTTTGTTCTTAACGTTACCTTTCTTCTTTATCCAAAGTTTTCTTCTCTGCAGAACTAATCTTTTTTGGTGGTACAGGAGGTGTCACCTTTCTGCATATCTCTTCAATTATACGTTTATTCAATCTGCTCTGAACAGCAGCTTTCAATAAAATTCTTTCTACTGCCGTCATGCCATCACCATGGGAGTATCTTGGAATTTCTGGGTGGATTAAAACATCCACATCATCCAGCCACGGAGGATAGTAAGAGTTCTGTTTTCCTGAGAGTTTGTGATGCAATTTAATCAGCAAGGACAGTATGCTTTCCTTCACTTCTAGAATGGCTGTGGCTAGCTGTGGAGTTGCACCAGGTGCTGACCATTTCATTGATGTTTTGGGCCGGACCACCTGGTTTGCCTCACTGGTGTTCCGATTGATGATCTCTTGAAATTTCTTTCTACGTTCCGCAACCAAACTGAACACTTGAGCTGTCCCGGAGTTCTTGGGAAAAAAATTACAACATTTAATTTTCAAAAATACAAGTATAAGCAACATACATTTATAAAACCATAGAAAATATTTTAAACTAGGAGAAAACCCATACAACATTTTAGATTTCCTCTTCCCTTCCAAATATATTGGAACTTGGAACAGCAAAATACTAGCCCTGCATGTCATTTTCATACAGATCTGATGTACAAAGCTGTATAAAAAGTCTAACAGAAAATTAAAGTATCATCTATACCAAAACAACTAACCACTGGCTTTGTTCTAGACAAATTTAGAATTCTGTTTACCAAGCAGTATTTCCTTACTTTTTCTGGAATATTCAGCATTTTGGTATCTTCATGTCATTTAAATATTTTTATTAAAGTTTAATGAGCACTGCTGTACAATGTAACTCATAATCCCACACAAGTGAGACCACACACCCCCATGGGTGCTGTCCATTTTGTGTGGATTTATTAGCCAAGACCAGAAGTCACGTACTCCATAACTGCAAGCAGAGACTGTTATTTAGGGCACATGAGATTATGAGTGCAGTTACATTAATGACAGAGCCCATTCAGATGTTTCTGTCCTATGCCACCTTTGCTTTCAGTCCCAAATTAAAAATTCATGGAAACAACTCACATACACTGCATCCATAGCAGAAAGACGTTTCTTGAATATTTTGAACATGAAATTTAGAGTATTTAAGTATCTTACCCTCTCCTTCCTCAGAAAGCTGGGCAGTCAAGAGATACCAAATTCTTCAGAGATGAAATATAAAAATGGGATTTGGACAATCATCTCACCTACCTTTGTTATGTTTTAATCTGTTTCACCTCATCTACCTAAATTTTGATCTTTTTTTCTAACATTAATATGCAAATGAATACCCATTGTGTTTCACTACATCTGGCGTACAATAATCTGAAGTGCTGTACACAAAAGATACAAGAGCAATCCTGACATAGAGATTATACTATCTACCAGCTAGAAATCCTTCAAAATCTCACCATTTATACATTTGCTTTGTAAAAAAGAGAATTGCCATTAATAATTTCAAATGCACTTGCAATGTAGGGTTAATCTTACCCAGATTTGAGAAAGCTAAGACTATTCTGCATTAAATGTTAGTAATATCTCAGCAATACAAACAGTCCTAAACACCAAGCTCAAGCAATAAGCTAAAATGACATTTTATATTTGATAGAAAGCTTCTATCAAAGCATTTCTTTGCTTGAAATTCTACTACCTATCAAGAATATGAAAAAAAAAGCGTAAGTCCTTGCAACATGAATTAAAAGAAAACAAGAAAATTAGAATATTTCACTGAATGTTAAGGTGAGCACAATTAAAGCCATGTTTCTAGTTAATTGCTTAGGAGAACAAACTGCACACAGATCTACCTCTCTCTGGAGGCTCTTCCGCCTTGAACTCTGGTAGATTGAGGACAAAAAAAGTCATTAAATACATGATTTGGAAGGAGTTTTTATTTGAAATAAATTCTACTTCTGTTATAAGTACACTTAGGAGGGAAAAAAACCCTAACAACAAAGGCCAGAGGATGCAATAACTTAAACTAATCTAGGAAAATGGCTGATATTTGTATGTGCTTACTTGTGATGAAGCTAAACCATCAGAACTCGTACTTGCAGGTGGTTCCTTCTTCACCTCTGGAGCAGTTTCTGGTACTCTGACTCGGACATAGTTAATGAAGTGACGCATGTTAGAAACCAAGTTACTGCCTGGAAACCAACTATCATGGCAGCGCTCCTGCCCACCTGCAGATTCCTAAAATACAACAAAAAAAGTTTAGCATACTTTCTCTGTTGTGTTATAATAATTTCTGTTGTTTTGGTAAATGTACTAGAGAGGCCATAATCTCTCCATGAGATAGGAACAATATGTTGAACAGTACGTACTTCACTAAAGCTGATAAACTCAAAAATTATGATGATGGATGCTTACTGTGAGGACTGGATGCCTGATAAGTACATTTTGTTTTAATATAACCAAGTACATACAATCAGTGCATTTAGCAGAGGCTAAAGGAACTACTCAGAGTAATCCAAAGATGTACAACCTAAAATTAATACAAAAAAATCAGAACAATACAGAACTGAAAGAAAAAAAGTGTCAGGTCCTTAATTGTATAAGTAATGTTAAAAAGCAGGAAAAATTATGAAAGTCAGATGGGAATCCGTAATCACAAAGATAATGGCTTTTTATATTCCACTTTTCATCCAAAGCAGTTAGAATTTTGGCTAATTCACATCTTATAGAAGATACAAAGCTTTAATAATAAAATGTTCGGTGATACATTTCAGTTGAAAATCTAGAAATCTAAGCAAGCTTTAGATTTACTAATTTTAAAATTTTTTGCACCCAATTTCAAGTCCAGATTTACAGAACAGTAAAGATGTAACCAATCTGTGTTGTCAGATATATATATACACAGGCATTGTTGAAAAATGAAATATATTACACTCCACAACAGTATGCAATTTTCTCATTTTTCTTTGCTTAGTTGTATCCTGCTTAGGTAAAAATAAATGTTTTACACTAATTACTATGGTAAAAATTGAATTTCAATGAACATCTATTATTAAATAATATTGAATCATTAGACAACACTTGTATTGTAATGGAAAACACAGGGTTTATTCTTACCTCTTCATCTGACTCTTGTTCTGGAGAATTTTCCAACCCCAGCTCAATCAAATACAAAACCATGCAAAGCACATGTTCTGACAAATTCTGATGATCCATTAACATCTAAACAGAAAAACAGACATTCACATCTCAAAGGCTTTATCTCTTATACATTTACAATCTCCAGTAAAACAAAATAAAAAACAAACAAACAAAACAAAAATCAACAAAACCAAAATCAAAAATAAACTTCCAAAATCTGAGGGACATCTCTAACATAAACTGTCAGGTAATGAAAGTAGACAATTTCATATGAAGAAGCTCAACATACCAGCTACAAATTTTATTTTTGAGTAGGACCTTCAAAGTTAACCACACCAGAAAAGGTAGAAAGTCTTGAGCCATATATGTGATTTTTGTCTGGGTTTTTGTTTTTTAATTTTTTTTCTTAATTTACCACTGTGCTCACAAGAGCTGTACTATGAGATACAGGTATCAGCTAAAAAGAAAAGACTAGACAGGAAGAATGCCTTAACTATACTTGTAACCCTAGTATATTTTTGGTATATACTGAGCACAAATTTTAGCATTTAAAATAGTTTTCTTTTTCTTGCACAATAACACTTTCAAAGTCGTATCATATGTATAAAAATGCAGTTAGGAAAAATATTATTTTCAAGAGCAGAGAACTGTCTATTCAAGTTCCTGGAATACCTACTCTGAAACATCAGTAACACACTTTAAACTTCACTCCTGTTATGACTGAATGCTCTGATCAGTAATTATGCTACAGGATTTTAAAAATTTCCACCTAGGCCAAGATTAGTACAAGTAGTAACATTAATATAGCCCTTGAATAACCATAATGGAACACTACTGCAAAATAAGACACATAATTTTGAATGTGATGGATAAACAAGAGTGTTGTATTTAAAAGACATATTATCCTCATTCCACTCAGACTAGTAAGACTTCAGCATATCCAAACATACAAAAAAAGTGTTTTGGCTAATAAACTTCAGAGACTTCAATTTTAATTTAATTTTTTAAGATTATTAAAAGTTATGCTGAGGTTTAGAAAAACCTAACCTTTGAGAAACACCACAAAATTTGATTTCACATCTCCTTCCAGTCAAACAAATTTGTACCTTAAAATTGTTATTAGTTCAAGTTCTGATACACTTTAACACCAAAATGCCAGGCAAAGCTGCAGAGATACCAGTACTGCTACAAGCAAAGACCTACACTTAGCCTGCCTTCCCTTCTTCGTATCAGTCATAATAAGGCCTCATGAGGACCCAGTCCTAGAAGTGATACCAGGATAACTGGGAACACCAGAAGGGTTAATAGGAATTTGGTTCACATAATCTTTTTTAATTGCAAATAATAAATAGCCTTATCTTTCAATTAATAAATGCTCACATCTTTCTTCTAACACAACTCTCAGTGCATTGAGAAGAAGCACCCGTGCTGCTCAAATTAAAAACCAGGACAATTGGCTAAGAATATTCTGATTTAAAGGGAACAAAATGGAAAGAACCTACAAGTCAATAAATAAGTGGATGAGAAAAGATGTTTTCAGTTTCACTGTAGACAGGCTACTACAAAAATTAATATTTGTACAGATCTACCAGTCAGAATCAAAAGTCATGTTGACTAATACTTCTGAAAAGTCAAATCATAAAATGTAGTAGTTTACAGTTCTCCTGTAGCCAGTCCCAGAAGTCAAGAGATACAAAGACTGTCATAAATCAGTAAAATTTCACAGATAAAACATAATTTAGGAATGACTATGTAATTTCTACCATACATAAATCAGCCTGAAATGTATTTGGCATCCTGGCTAAAAGAACAACTCAGAAACTTTAAGATTCTCAAGACTTAAGATCTTGAAGCTTCTTAACAGAATAAGAAAAATTACTGGGGAAAAAAAAAAAAACAAAACCAAACCAAACCACAACAAAACAACACAAGCAAACAAAAACAAACAAAAACCCCAAGTAAGACAGTAAAAATGATGCATTCCTTCTCTACATTCTCCATTTTCGTTTCACATCAAAACATTAATTAATCTTCTACATAATCCCAAGATCTCCTTAACTTCAGCAGTCTTCCTGTAAGTCTCCTGTCTTATCTAGTACTTTCTCCAGGTATGCTCCTTCCCCAGTCTCTGCCCCCTACTACTCAGCCTCACTCTTCACCCTGCAGCAAGTAGGCAGCCCAGGCACTGCAGCAGGGCAGAGCTAAGCAGAGTTAAACGCTGCACACAGCAGCTTCTTTGGCCACAACTGTGAAAATCACTGAGGAACAAGGTACTGACACTCCAGGCAAAGCTCTAGGTAACTCTGGTGTAGGCCACAGACAGGATTTGGGGCTGACTTTTATGACACTTCAGCAGTTAATAGAACAAAATAAACAGCCACTGATCGTGCACACAAAGTAACTTCACAATGTTTACAGTCTGGCTAAATTCAGATCCAGAATCTGAATAACATTGATAAAAAAATGTTTAAAACATGGGAAAAGGAGATATATTTTGTCCTTGCTTTGTTCTTGAAAACTCATGCCTGAACTGGCATTGAGCATGAAAAATGTCATTGGTTAAACTTCAGCAAGATAAGGAACGAGATGTCTGACAAAAGAAAACATTCACCAACCATTTTACTACTGATTTTCCAAAAAGTCCCTGCACAGGAAAATGTCTTCACCATAACACGTCTCACTCCATTATGAGGGAGGAAGAATTAGTAGCAAAACAGGAAAAATTTTATATTTCATATTTTTAAAGTAGATCTTTGAAATTGCACTAATTACATAGCAGAGCCCATATTTTATTGAGGCCATAGATTTGTAAGCAATATAAAGCTTTTGGAAAAGTCCTTTTCTGTCATAGAGGTGAAATGTATTGAATGAATTCAGGTAAAAAGTCTTCATTCATCTTAATTATATACTGACAACTTCTGTGATACTTCATTACAGAAAGAAATCAGCTGAAACAACTCTGGGAATAAGCATGGCTCTTTGTGAATACCACGCAGTTATAAATATATATAAGAACAGGTATTTTCTATTCAACAGAAAATTAACAATAAAACAAGAAAGAGCTTTAGGGGAGCTGGGAGCACTTGAAAGATCACAAAAGGAAATTGCCTGGGAAAAGCACTACTGTGCCTTACTCAAATCACATTTTACAGTTCCTCATCTGCTTCAGCAGTACACTTTGAAAGCAGCTTCCACATACAAAGACAGATTTGAGGTCCCGTTTTCTGATTAATGTACTCTTCAAAAAAGATGCACTTCTCTTTAAAATGGCAGCCTTTAAGACAAAACCAAACTCAATTTAAAGGCATCAATCAGTCCTGAAAGTCAAGTGCTGTAACATTATCAAAAGACTGAATGTATCTAGGAAGTGATGGAACCAACTGCAGCTATGAAATGTATTTGCCATTTAGGATCTAAAGCCATTGAGGCCACATATATTAGAAAAGGTTGCTGATGCCCTAAGACCCTGCAGTGGGAGCCAAAGGAACATCACTTACACAAACATGCTCTCTGAAACCATCCTATGGTTTTCAAATAATCCAAATGGCAACTCTAATGGTTGAGATAAGGTTACTCAGATCAGGATGGGTCATACACCTGGGGACCTGACTTAGTGCATGTATATATAGAATAACATTCAATGAAATTTTAAAAATGGGAGAAAAGTAATTACAGTAGACCTACGGAAAAAAAAGATTATTTACAGATGTCAGTCTCAATGTATTTTAAATAATTGTAATTCTAAGAACTGTTCTGAAAAAGTGGAAGTAAAATACTGGCCGAGAGAATTAAGACTGTACCTTATAAAGAAGCGTAAACAGCACGATGTGCAGGGTTTTACAGTGTAAAAGCTTTATGAGACCTTTGTAACTAGGATGTAGTGGTGTTCTTTTCTTGTAAGGAGGCCAGGGGTTCCCAGGGAATTTACCACTTTGCTTTAAGCTGTTGAAACAAATGAGACTTATGTTACCAGTGCAATAATACAGACAACTGCCACTGTTACAGACAATTATCCTGCCTTCTTTTTGTTTAGACCAACTTTAGAATTGTCTAAGCAGTTTAATTTATTCAAGCAGCATTACAAAAATTGCACTAAATATGCAAAGTTAATTCAGTCTTATTTTTCTGTGGATTACCACTGATTTAAATGACTGTTATTTATAAAGTTAAATCCATTTTACATTATTGATACAAATTTAAGAACACCATTTTCATTCTAAGAGGCACACAAAGAAATGGAAAACTTTTCACCTGACCCAAATCCATGTTAGTGAGATACCCAACATAGGAATCTCACATCTGTAGAAGTGAGCTACAGGCAACATCTGCCGTGCCACAGACATTTATGACAGAGTAACAGACTAAGCTAACCAAACCCCTGATAATGCCTGTAAATTTGTGAACTATTTACTCAAGGACAAATCTGGGGCCTGAAAACATGAATAACATGATTAGCACTATCAGACAGCGTAAACAGAATTTTTTTTGTGCAATATGCAACAATATGTTATATTCTAAAAATTATGCCAACTTACAATGCTGTGTATCTGTCCATTGCAGACTGCACATCTCTACGGTAAACTGTTCGCAGTATTACCATGACAGGGTCAAATTCCTTATCCCAGACTTCAGCTGTTGTTTAAATGAAATCATGTGTTAAAATTCTCTTTACAAACCTTACAACTTGCTCTAGATTATCTTCTTAACTAGCTTTAATTATTTAATTTTCTCTTTTTTCTTTTTTTTTTTTTTTCTGCTTTAAAGTGCAGCGATTTTTACTAATTCTTACTATACTAAAATTACTGCTACTTATAAAGGCATCAAAATTTCACCAAAAGTATTTTTCTTAGTTACAAACCAAAAAATTTAGCAATCTCTTAGGGCAATAGATCTTTCCTACTAACAAGCTTTATTTTAGTGTCTTCTAGCATTCTTTTCTGCCACAACATAGTATACAATGTGGGCTACAAGACAAAAAGAAAAATAGCATTTCTGATAAAATAGCAGTTGAAATCCATGTGGAGGAAATTTTGGTTTTTAAATCCAACTTAATTTTAAGGTCTAAGTAAATGTATTTATCCAACTGAAACATGAAAAGGCAGCCCCCAAACCATCTTTTTGTATGCATCTTGTTTTGCCCTTTTTAATTTCTGAGTACATGTGTAAAACGTTCTCAGTTCTTTCTCACATGGTGTTTGTTAAGCACAGACCCTCTTGAAAGCAGAAGTAAAAGACCTACTTAACAGGTAGGTGACATTTTACTATTAAGTGCAGTGAGCTGTGAGGCTGAAGCACAACCAGAGCACATGTAGCATTTCATATTCTCATATTCATATTCTGAGCATATCTGCTCAGAAAATGGAAACAGTAATGGAACACTGAGTTCTTAAATTCTTCCTCTGCTTTGATGTATCAACACTATGTTGAGTCCAATTTAGATAACAAGCTGGTCAGGGGAAAAACCTGTCATTATTGCACTGTATGAATATTGTAGAATTATAGAGCAACATTCTTTAACCAGTCTAGTCTGAAATTTGTTCTAGACTCTCACTACTGACTGAGAAAAATGTAATAAAAAGCAATAGAAAAGAAAGGATTATGCATCACGATATCTTTAATAACTGAAATGTGGATAAGTTCAGAGAAAAAAAATCTTTGCCAGTGACACTTCACTAGTGCAAAGTGTTCTAAGGCATACTGAACACCCAGTTTTTTAAAAATCTCATGAATGAGACCAGTGACCAGTGAAATACACATTACAATTTTTCAGTTCTCCATTCTTCCCTAGCTTACTAAGGATACTTGATTAATATGAGAAGCTCATTTTCACTCTACAGCAAAATGAATTATTAAAAACCAGTAACAGTCTTTAGCTATGCTCTGAAATATAAGTAATAAACAATAATGAAAGAAGCAAGTTTTGTGGGTTTTATATGGTTTAGGGGCTGTTTGTTTTGGTTTGGGTTTTTTTTGTTGGGGTTGTTTGGGTTTTTCTGAGTGGTGGTGGTGTTTATTGTTGTTTGGTGGACTGTAGGTTTTTCTGTGGTTTGGTTTTGGGGGTTTTTTGAAGAAAAAAACCTCTGGTTAAGCATCTTACCACTGAGTATGCTAAAAAAGGATGCCAATTTCCATACCTTTAGGTGTATACATTCCTTGTTGCATGGAACCTCCAGGTTCAAAAACAGGAGCTTTAAAATCAGCAACTGATGACAAGACAGATTCAAAGCTTAAGCTCCCTGGAATAATTCCACTTTTAGGATTGGGGTTTTCTGGAATGTAATGTTTATGCTAAGGAAAGCAAAGTTAACTTACTTGCAGGACACAGCACTTTACTTCCTTCTTGACATTTTCAGTCACACATTTCAGAAACGACATTTCAGCAGTGCCCTGTGCTTACCACAAGAGGTCTGTATGCTCCAGATGCTATAGTGCAATTATTATTAATGAAGTGAATTAAAGCCTTCTAGCTAGGATGTTAATATTTTTAAAATCAAATCAATTGCTTAAGAGATAAATATTAAATGAGAAATTAAAAATGCCATCTGTAGGGTATAGAAAGTTTCTGTACTTGCCTTATTTCCTAACACTTTGTCTCTCTTCAACAATATTTAGTATTTACAGCCAGGTGCAGAAAAAGCAAGTAAAGAGCTTAGTATCCATAAAGGTAATAAATAATTCTCCATCTTGTATTGTCTATTTCTCACTTTTGGCAGCAATACTTAATTGACCTACTGACATTACCCTAAATCACACATAACAATTACAAGTAAGGAAGTTCCTGCTTAATGGAAAGTGATTGCATGTATAAAAGGTTCACTCATTTTATATAGTTAAGTGATTCAATTAAGTGATTAGCTTATTTTACATACTTAAGTGCTGAGTTATTAGGTCATAGAGCAATAATAATTATTACATATTTTAACTCTTTATCTCTTCCCGTCTCAATGAATTCCTAATATTTTTGCTCAATTTTTATCTTTGGATCACAAGCACTGTTGTTCAACCACCTATTTAATATGCAGGCTATTTAATTTGTCTGCACAGTAACAAATGCATCTCAACCTAATTTCAAAGCAGCGTTCACAACTGCAATTATTTGCATTTTCAACAATTGATAGCAAAATTCAACAGAGCAAGGGTGGCTTCTTTTTATACTGGCATAGTATTTAGCAATAATTAAAGGCTCAAATCCAGATAAAGGTCACACTATACTTCCTAGAATTTCACTGGAAACTAAACTTTTCACCTTACACTTTAAAGACCTTTGTAATGCTGAAAAAATAATAAAAAGTACATTTAAGCATTTTTTAACAAAACCAATTTAAAATGATTCCACAGTACTGCATATTTTGTAAGACAAATGAAAGCTGAAGCAAATCCAATTGCTAATGATAAGTATATGCAAGCACACCTTTACACAGTTTGTTTAATTATGTAAGCTGTTGTTCAAGCTCCAAAATCCCACTACTCTTCAGGTACCTGTCATTCCCATTTATGCACATTAGTTAATATATTTCAAGGATATGAGGTCCAATAATGAACTGTGTGTCCTGTCATTCATACAGAGTTGGGCTACCATCTCTGCTCTGAGAATCTCATCATCTGTCATTCCTAGAACAGTAAAATTTAAAAAGACATTTTAAAAGCATTGTTTTAAGACACATATTCAGCTTACATTTGCCATTAAACAAAAGTTAAACTTCATGCAAACATTAATCTTAAGTAATGATATAGTGCTATAAAATTTTAGCAAAAGAAAAAGGGAAGGAAGGGGCACAAATGTTATGAAAGACAACTTCAGCCAGAAAAGACAATTACAAACCAAAACCACTGTCTTTCTGAAGATCATGTAATCACATACACAAATCAGCCACTTCCACTGAAGCCATTTTTCTCCATTTCTATGTATTTTTTCTATTTCTAATTCATAAGGGAATAAAATTCAGTAACTGGCAAAAATGAAGCCAAGTGCTGAATGCTTTCAGTTACTATATTGCTAATCAGCTTTATGGCAGCTACTAAATGCTGAATATAAATGAACAGGAATGTTATTTACGTGTAAGTATTGATAAAGCAGTGATTCTTACCTAAATGTAAACGAAGACTTAACAGAAGGACCAGAAATGTTAAGGCTCCTTCCAGCATGGACCTTTCATGCTCTGAATCAAGAACTGTATTTTGATGCTGTGATGCCATGGTTAACAGATCTACCACCTTAAATCTGCACAGCAAAGAGCAAAGTCAGAAACATCATTCTCCAACATTAAAACACCAACATGAAATGTACTGATAAACATAGGATACTATTTACAACAGTCCAAAATCCATTACATGTATTTTATTATGTATTCAGTGACATGAAAACATGCATGAAAACCCTCTTGGTTTTAAATTTGGATTTTAATTTAACTCCCTATGGAATGTACTACAGTGATATTTACTCCACATGAAAATACCTTACATCTATAGATATATAAAAATTAAGGCAAATTAATTTGTTTTCAAACACTGACTTTATTCTGCACAGAAAACCAGACACCCTATTTGTCTCTCTTACTACTGCAGCTCTATTTATCTACTTCTTCAGGCTAACAGATCCTAAAAGCACATGCAAAACCTAAAAACACCTGAAAATGTGCAGAAAACAAATGTGTGAAGCCTGTTCACTAGGGTGCCGTAAACCAAAATCCTGTATAAAATTAAACATAAACCTTCAGATACCTCTTTCAGTAGAGCACCTCCAGTAAGAGTTAGTTTTGGCTATGCATAGTTTCATCACTGAAAATATGAGAGAAATACATGCAATTTCTCTCACACGGCATAAATGAGTCAACATAACATTGAACAAGAGCATTCATCTCTTAATCCTACCTTTCAAAAACAGATGAAATAAAATAATCTGGGTCCAGCCTAGAGGCACAGACCTGCAGAAAGAGAATAAATTAATTTTACTCAGTAGTTTGTAAACAAGCATTGGTTTGGCTTCTCAGAAAACGTAACTTACTTGCAGCAGATAAATGTCAGGATCAATCATTGAATTGCAGAAATGAGACTGCACATAAGTCATAGCCTGTCCTTTAATTTGCAGGCCATTTCTAACCCACATGTTGCTGTGAATTTCAGAAAGACTTGCCTATTAAGGTAAAATAGAATACAAATTTACAAATATTTCAGGGATATTCAGGTATTCAGTCCAACATTATCAGATCACCATTACACTATCACACAGATGCATAGGAACAAGGTTATGAAACAGATACCATACATATGACATGACATGATCTTTAGAAGTCCCTTCCAACCCCTAACTCTCTATGACTCTATGACAGCATACTGCTGACAGCTTACATACAAAAAAATATAAATTTTAAAATTTTAAAAAATGTTGCAGGGTGCAGCCATTCTTGAATGCATTTGCAACTTAGAATATGAAATTTTAGGATTCAGTTTTCAATTCAACTTGTGCTCCCTTGGTAACTGTTCCATAAACATGCGATTCCATGTTTTCAAAGGGCTGGTTTCTCCTACACTTTTGAAAGTGCTACACTGAGTATTATCATGATACTTCTCCAAGTATGAGAACTAATGCCACGTTTCATTTTGGAAATACAAAGCAAAAAAAAAAAAAAGTTTATCTTAGCTACTCAATTTATTCTAGCTACTATTGTCCTATACTGCTTATTTTGATGTTTCACACTTGAGAAATACTCCCTCTTATCAGACACTTCTAAATATATTTCAATGACTGTGGTTAGAAAACTCAGTCAACTTTTTTTTTTTTTATTGTATATCTCTACATCTTCATCAAGGTCAGGAGTCTGACCATACCTGAATCTGAAGTGGGTGAATCATTAGTTTCATCAGCATCTCTTGATCTGGCAAGATAGTATCCAGATCTAGTTCTTGGCATTTGACAGCCTAGAAATAAAAACAAGCACACCCTGTACTGAAACAATCACATTCACATGTAATTTCCATCTTCTGTGCAACTAAAACATGTGCTTACCTTACTTAAAAACATGGCAAAGTAACGGTGCAGTGGCAAATGAAAAGTGACCTGGTTAGGAGCTGGCTGGAAGATAAAGATATTTTAATATAATGTATTTTTCAAAAAACCAAACGTACAAATGTCTATGTCACAACTACTCAGAAGAGAACCCTGCATATCTTAATTCAATGGGCTTCTACAACTCTAGTATTATTTCATTACCCTGCACTTTCTGATGATCCAGAAATTTCCCATGTTCAGATTCCTGTTGTTAATCTCTCGCTAAGCCCTCAGTAGTTAAGGACATTCTGAACTGACTGAGAGTATTGCTTTCTAAGGTGGCAAACAGCTCCTCTCTACCTTATCAAAAAGACTTTTGTTTTGCCATTGCCTCATCCAGCAGAACAGTAGTACATCAATGGCACTGCTTTTAAGACTCAAAAAGCTAAAGCTTGCACCAACAAATCTGAATCAAAACTATAAATAAAGGATCCTGGGACAACATTTCAACTACCAACAGCAAACTAATTTCAGCAAGACAATCTTTTTTCAATCAGTAGCTAGAATGATTATTTAGCTGAAGGGGGGGGGTATGCACTACCTTTGAAGTTTAATCAGATTTTCACAGTACTTGGCTTACATTCACTAAGGATATTTACCTCATCCACAAAGTTGATTGCATCAAACCAGTCCTGAAGTGCTTCAAGGCAGTATCTGACAACATTCCGTGTGTATTCCTGGGTTTCCTGCAGTTAGAGAAACCAGTGTACTGCACATGCCAAAAGAGTTTTATGTGTCACCATTTTCCTAATAAACCCAATATTCCTAAAAGAATATTTTTACAGTACATTAGTTATTCACTTATCATATGAAAATTAGTAAATGTTAGGTCGGTTTTATTGTTACTCTATAATATGATAATTTCAGTGGTGAGAATTAAGGCACCTTCAGAATGTTCAGCTGATCCTGGTGTTTAATTTATCTATTTTTTAACAAAAAGTTCAGAGATGTAAGCATTAAAAAAACATTTTTCCACATGACAAAAAAGAATGGCTGATGTCCTTTAAGTGTTATTTATGGAAAGGTCCTTACAGTTTGCTAATACAATGCACCTGAAGTGCAGTAACACAATACTGCACTGCCTTTAACAATAAGCAAAATTTGTTGTGAATGTATGATGTATTTCTATGATTCTATAACAATGCCCTAAAACTATAATACACTGCAGATTATATCATACATTTCAAGACTAGAGCTGTACACTGCCCTCCAGAAGCCCAGCAGTGATGTGCAAGAAAGGAAGGTGGGAGGTGAGCTAAACCAAATCACTGTGATCAGTGGAACTTAAAGCCTCATTTCATACAGACATTTCCTTTAATCTCTTTCTCCTAAACACAGACTCCAGACCAACCTGACACTCTTAGGATCTGTGTGACACACTTCTCATGTAAAAGCCAGCATTGCTGTGGCCAGCCAGAAGCCTTGCAAGTGCCAGCTGGCTCAGCCAGACACCTTTTGTCATCGGGAAATACAACAGCCACACACCCATCAGGCTGCTCCACCCTCTATGGTAGCCATGCTCTGCCAGCATTCCCTCCCTTGAGAGACACAAGCTGGAACCTCTTGCCACCCATCAGGCTTAACTGAACAAGTACAACAAATAAGGTATAAGATTTCTGAAGTTCTTTCAGATTTGAGAACAACTAAAGGGGTCAAACACAGCAGTGAAAGTGTGGCTGACATGCTGAGAGGCAGAGCAAGTCATCACAATAGGCAGAATTTTTCCCCCTTAAACTAAAAAGGAGTATTTTAAAAAGCCAGCAGTTGTCAGTTTTCAAAATGTAATTTAGGCTCAAAAACCTGATATATTCATAATGTATCACTATAACTTATATCACAGAAAGGCTTTTGCAACTGCCTGATTTAAACTCATAAAATTGCACTGTTTGCTCATGCATGTTTTTCAATGCCTAGTTCAATTCCAGTATTAGTCTCATGGACACTATTATGTATCTTATTAACCTAATTTCAAGGATGAGTATTTTTTTCATTAAAAATAACCATAAACTCACAATAAAAAGATCCTTCACTTTATGTATATCTATAAGCTGATGGTTCTTATTTTTACTATAACATATTTTACAGTATAGTAATAAGTCTAACTCTAGGAGACCATGAGATGACAGAACCTAAGCCTTTTACCTCAGGCTTTTAGAAAAAACAACTATAAATTACTCCATGCCCCATTATAATGAAGTGTATACTTCCACACACAAATAAACACCAAATCACATTAGGGATGACCTTACTTCCCAGTGAACAAAGGCAGAGTAATTCAGAGACATTTATCAAGTTTTTAATCAGATTACAATTTATTCCATATGTAAAGTTATAAGGAATAACTACATATGGAATGACTGTACATATCTCAAAATTTTAGTCCCACTTCTGGAGACAATAAATTAGCTATTACCACAAATTCTATACTCACTATACACAGAATCTCAGTTGATTGCCTTTTTATATATTTGGTAGACTGAGAGAGCAAAACCTAAGTCTTTTTAAGCACATACTAGACAGACCTTTCAGATTTGAGAACTCAAGAACAAATAATGAATAAAGTCAAGAATAATGACAGAGACTTGTTAGCCTTACCCTAACTTTACAGTGTGACAGGAGACCCCACATTGGCTGGGCACAGGCTTCCAGCTCAGCAGCAAAGGCAGCATAGTACGTCTGTGACTCAAACTCCACATGCTCATTTAATTCTCGTTTATTTAAATTCATACCTTTAAAGATTTAATCAGAGTTATACAACAAAATACTTAACTAGGGCTAAGCAGAATGCAGTTATTTTTAATGTTCTGCATTCATACATTGAATAAGACAAAAAAAAAAAAAATCACAAAGTGTAACAATCCATCTTATCTGACAGCAGTGTAATAGGTAAAATAGAAGAACAAGCACCAAACTTTGAGCAGAAGCAGACCAGAAGAGAACAATAGCTCAAGACTGTGTGGTAACTGCAGCCCTTGATGTTCAGGTGACAGTAACATGGACAGCAGCTCTGCTAATTTGAACCTCACTTTGTGAATGGGAACATTTGGACGGAAAATGGTCCACTTTCCAGACACAACATTTACCAGCATTGAAAAAGTTCATAATTTTTAAATTTACCCAGTGTTTTAATTTACAGCTTCGCCAGTAAAACACTTCTCACACAAGTTTGGATTCAGCCTGAGAACTTTGGCACCACAAATCTCAGTCAAGTCTGATTAAATCAGTCTTTAAACTAGTTCCCACAAGACAAAGATCCATTAGATCATTTTCAAATCTACCTGTTTGCTACAATATACTGTTCCCTTCCAGGAATACAGTCTTATAAGGTTACTAATGAATTATTTATGTTCATAAAGTGTAAGGATTTTGCTACTGAAAACATTAAACTGTCCTAACATCCTTGTATTAATATTGATTTAAAGGTCACATACCTTGAAAGAATGATACAAAATTCATCCATGTTACCAAAAGACTGTGATCATCCAAAAATTTCTTTGCCACACTTTGGTGTGAAAGTATGTTTATAAAATCACTAACCAGGGGCCAATAAGTATTGTTCTTCAGTAGTGCTTCCCCACAATTCACCACAACATGTAGACTATTTTCTTCATCTGGATTTTAAAAAGAAAGAAAGAAGAAAAAATACTTATTTTTCTTCTTGTTGTAAATTTAAAGTAAAATTAAAAAAAAAAAATTACAAGATAAAGCAAAAATACCAATTAGGATTTATGGTAATGTTGCAATCACAGATGGAAAACTGCAGAAAAGAAGAGTTATTTTGTGGTACCTGAAGTTGTTTTCTCATCAGGGACTCATAGACATAGATCTTACCCAAGCAATACAATTCCTATTATGAACATATGAAATCAATTCATATGAAATCAATATGAATTTGACATACTTCCAGTGAGCAATCTACCTTACAGAGGCAAACAGGAATGTGAATCTGAAAGACAGTAGAGAAAAGCAGCCTGAGACCAGGGCAGGAGAAGGTTCCCAAAGCGAGGGGAGTGTGCATGAAATGGGATTGGTCCTGGATTCAGGATGCAAGGGTAATAACATCAGTTGCTACTCTAATTCAATAAAACATAAAAAAGAACATCTTTCCTCTCCAGATAATGAGGCATATCTGTATCAAGAGTGGTTCCCTTTGGTATATAGGTAAGCTTTTTTTCTCCCCTTAGTTATAAGTACTAAAGAAAATGATCTTTTCTTTTTACTCTGAGGTTGCGCAAAAAGCTTCCTTTCTGAGGGAAAAAAAACCCAAACTCTCTTGCCTGTTATGCCAACAGGTTTTTTAAATTAAATATCATACAGTATTTTGCTCCTTACAAGTTTTACTTCCCAATAACACAGCAGAGTCAGAAGAATTAATCAGATTTCATCCTGAAAAATATGCTGCTTACCTTGCACACAATTATGAACAGATACTTTGTTATTACAAGGCATAGATCTCCATTTCTTAAGACTGACTCCTACCTACTACACTAAAGCACTGGAAAGAACAGAAAACCAGAAACACTTTGCACAGCTTCTTGAACTTCTCTGCAACAGCTAATCAAATACTCTTGAATCTCTCTCTTGTTATCTGGTATATCTGCAAAGAAAGTAAACTGGGTCTTGCTGCTCCCATATGCTCACAAAGCCTATCCAAGAACAGGCTAACACCTCAGTTGGCTCTGCCTGAATTCTCTGGAAGACTTTACAAAGAGGTAACAGTTACATTTTTGCTGATACTCTGCCCCAGTATAGATCAAACAAATCAGAGTTGCTTCAAATTGGCAATGGTGCTGCCTCTTACTCAGAGTACTCTCAAGTCAGGGTTAATGTAACAGCAGTCAAAGGAAAAGAGTTGTTGGAATTTATGGGATGAACCGCTACAAAAACTTTTTTGTTGAGGTAGGAAAAGTAGGAGGAAAGTGCTGATAAAGAGAAAAAAAGTCTGTAAGCACACAGGTACATACATCTTCCTTGGAAGCCAGTTTTATTATCTGCACCCATATTGCACATCCTCATCCTTTCACACCAAGTGTGAACTAGTAACACTTTTAAACCTGGTGTCAAGGCAGCCCCCTAGGTCAATTCTGTTTCAGGAACATGGTTTGTCACTTGGTATCCAGAAATACCTTTAATGAGCTGTATACTTTCAACAGGGGCCAGCTGTAAGAAACAACTAGGGACTGTGAGCAATGCAAACTGAATGTGCCTTAGCAAATACAATTCCTGCCCTATGTTCTCCTTCTTCCTCTCCGACAAGTTTTCTCCATCTCTCCATTGGCTGGATGTGTAAACTTTGACCCTTTCAGATACTAAAAGACTTATTTGCACCTGCTGTACCAACAGAATTCTCAAGTTATCTCAACACAGACTTTTAACAGACTTCTCATTATTTCCAGCATTGTAAGCAATACCTTGAACGAAACACAAGATACAAGTCCCCAGAACTGCAAAAGACGACCAGTTAGAATATGAGGGGAGGAAAAAAACCCAATGAAGTATTTTATTAAGTTTTTTTCTGCCAATTTACAGTATGCCCAACCCCTCATATATAAAGCAGTGAGAAAGAAAAGTTGTGAAAACACCACAAAGCACTGGACAGATTCCATGATGTCTTAGTTAAGACAAATCACTGGTTCTGAGGAAAAGAAACAGGTAACTTCCAGTCTTGGGATAGCTGCTCCAGGCCACAGCCTTTTCTCACAAATATGTCTGATGTCATCTAACTTACTAGCTCCAGCTAACACAATTCATTTACACAATTAATTATCAGAAAGTTTCTTCAGAGAATGTCTAATCACAGCCACAGCCTTTTCCTGTTTGGCTGAAAATTCTGATGCATTACAGAATCATACCACCATGCTATATATATATCCCATAATGCCCAACAAGTAAAAACAACTACTTAAAAGTAGTTTTAAAATACATTCCATCAATATGGAATTAGTTTAGGAGAAATCTTGATAAACAAACTGTTAAAAGAGTCAGTATTTTTCTTTGAATACTGTGAAGTAATCTATGTAAGACAACAGAAACATTTCTCATGCTGAAGTGCAGCTGAATGAGGGCAGTCTTTACAGCCAGTTGACTGAGGATTTCACTTCCAGTACAGTTTTCTTTATTAGCCTATACATAGAATAGGCTCAGAAAAAAAGGACATTTCAGAAAGGAAAAATTAAAGTTTCATGCAAAAGTTGATGGCACTTATTTGGCAGCAGCAGTCAACCTGTTTAGAGAGTATTTTCAAATTCAAACTAGGGTACATGAAAGCATGAAAACTGAAGTCAGCAAGATTTATTGTGCTATTTTCAGAAAACAACAGGTAAAACAAGGAGCTGTTTTCACTGGAAAAGTTAAACAGTGTGCACTCATTCAAATTAAAGTTGCCACTCTGCCAACCAAAAGGTTGATCAAATGATTGTATTTACAAATATTAAATCATTCACGTCTAATTACATAAAGTTTTATTAATGCAATCACAGGTGGGAAAAATAAAAACAAATTTAAATACTTCAAATGGCTTGTGAAATGCTTTGAAAATATTTTTTACATTAAAGTCTCAATTTGCATATAAAATTTCGTATTCATATGAGCCTCACAAATACTGTTTATGCACATTACTCAACTAATAAAGCACCTGGAAGATATTGCTCTGTATTCAAACCGTGTAACATTCCTACAAAAGAAAACCTTGCAAATCAAAGGACAGAGCATTGGTATTACTTTTGATAATTACATTTCTTGGAAATTTTGAGACTCAGCCTCCTCAGATCCTGAGCTGGGGGGGGAGGATGGTTTGATTACAAAAAAACCCAAAACAAATTATACGTCCTCTATAATCAGTTTACTAACAAGACACAAACAAATGAATCAACCTACCTTGCAATTCACTTTTAATAAGGCAACTTTCCATCATATATAGCAGAACAGTAACCATAATTTCCAGCAGCTGACATTCTTCTGTTACTTGGCGTGCTAGTTCTTCATTGCTGAACAGCTGAACACTGATATGCACAATCCTATTAGACATTGTGTCCGATTCATGGCTTTTCTTCAGTGTTTTCATAATAAATGCATAATGCTGGACAAAAGTTTTGGTAAAAGCAATCTGCAAATTACAAAGGAATTTTGATGTTAACAAGCACCATAAAGACTATCTTTCTTTCATTATATTCTTTTACAAAAGTACACTCAATATATCCTAGCAAAAAACACTTGCAACAGCAAACTAAAACTGATGGTCTGATTATCCTATCCCATGTTTAGTTTCTAGAAACAGTCTACTTGAAAAGACATCTCTAGAGAGGGGTAACTTACAGCTCCTGTTTTATTATTTTATACCAAAATCTAATCTTCTCATTCTATGCTTTTCCCTGTTTAAAAAAAAAATAAACACAGAAGTGCTGAAACAAGTAATATAAGGACTCCGCATACCTGTGAAACCTGTAAAGTTCTGATAATAAATCTATCCTGAATTTTTAAAATCCTACTGCACAGACATATCCCACAATGATACACTATGAATGATGAGATGTGGTGCCTATTAAAGCTGCCTTAACATGTCACTTGCACTCATCTATCCATGGAATAAAGTTTTCATTTATCTGTCACAGCTGACATTTCAACACTGAATTTTATCTACTATCACTACACATCCTGTATTTTTAAAATAAATCTTTACTGCTTTCCCCTAAATAACTGAAGTCATTAGCAAACTTCAGTATTCTCCAAATGCTTATTTTTTTAAACCAGATCATTATTTAAATATGTCTATAGATATACATATAAATCTTAGTAGAATTTCTTGTCCCACTCCATTAGCCTCAGACTGCATTGTAACCCAACCTTCTGCACTGCATATACAAGTGCATATCTGCCAGCTTTTAAATCCCTCTTCACTTAGTACTTTGAGTTCTGAATTAACACCATCTGGACTTCCTTGGCTTAATAAGAGGTAATACAAGCTGTGTACTTATGACAATCAAGGAAAATTTTCAGCTCCAAGTCTAGAATCCTCTGTCTGTTCCTTCTGGTACTATTAATCTTTCATAAGCCTAAAATTAGAGATTTTAAAAACACCCTCAGGTAGCTGTGTTTTAACCAGACTGTATACAAATCACCACTTTACCAGCCTCAGAGTCAGTGCTCCTGTATTTTTATTATAGCACTACCATGATGTTCTTATTTAGAAAATACTTCAAAAAATACAATTATGCCATAATGCTTCCATTGGGTACAAAGGCTACTTCTTCCAGTAAATATGTTCAAAAATAAAGTTGCTCATGGAAAAAAAAATAAAATAAAAATGGACCAGGGTGAGGATGGGTATGTCACTGCAGGAAACACTACGACCCAGCTTAACTTGCCTTCCTTTAGGTGGTTCACAATGCAGACCTGCATAATAACTGGAAGAGTCTTCTACACAGAGCACTCAGCACAATGGGAACTGTTTCCAGCTGAAGCCTTTTTGGAACAACATATTCACAACACTTATGCAGACCTAAAACGCCAGTATTCCCAGGCTGAACAGCCTACCATATAATTTTATTTAATTTAAAGCTTGATAAAACTTTAATCACTGGCAATTAAACTTCTAGCAAACATCAAGACATTTACACTCCTAATGTGAAGCCACAAACACACACCTGATACTTTAAGTTACTATATTAATGCTGCTAGTAAAAAAAAATAGTGTATTTATATAGTACGTCTGCACATTATATTATGTTTAAATACAATTCTCAGGTTCTGTGATGTAGGAACTACATATTAGTTGTTTTACAAGTAATGCAATTCAATTTGATGGCAATTTGTCCCTTCTAAGGACAAATTTTGGCTTTATTTAATTATTATAAATCAGCACACATCCAAACTTTCTGTGTCTCACATATATAGTAACAATATTCTGAAAGGACTATAGATTTGCTATCACTATACTCTAATGATAGAGATTCTGTAATACACTTTAATAAAGAAAAGAAATCAGCTTTACTCTTATGTTGACTTGGAAGATAAACAACTATAACCCTTTCCAGTTTCGAGAGGAAGTTAAAATGCTGAAATACTGAGGGAAACTGCAGTGTGTATATAAAAACAGCCTTAGCAGGTGGAGTCAGTCCACCCAGGTCAGTAATCTGCCTTTGAGTGGCCAAAGCCACAACTATGGAAAAATACAGAATGGAGAGAGTATGCAGGTATTGACATAAAACACCTTTCCCAATACTTACTCAGCTTCCAGACATTTACAAGAAGTGGTATCCCAAGACAGACATGTTTTCTGTTTGTTTTATTACCTTCACTGACTTACTCTATATGACCTTGTCCAGCTTCTAAATTTCTAGCATTCGCAAAAATTTTTTTCACCCAGCCTTTCCTCTTGGTGGCCACTCAACAATCCCAGAACTTTTAGGAGCCTAAAATCAATCCCATGTTTCAGTTTAAATTTGCATCTCCCATGTTTACATTTTCATTACAAACAAAAAGGTAGTTCAGCCAGTTGAAAGTTGTCCTAAATGAAGCTTCCAACAGGAAAACTGTTCTACTGAATTTGTAGAGTAGGATATCCAGGGGAAGTCCTATTGTTGTCATAATTGCCTCAAGGTTCCCTACAGCAGGTGTCTGACGAGGCACAGCATCTCTGATAATTGTGTTTGTTGATTCATTATCTCTACCAGATGCTTTTGCATTTTTCTACTGCCAGTATTCCAGATTTCAGCAAGGCTCTTGGATGATTTACTCTCTTCCACCAGCTTCCTGTTTATTGCCAACCCCTTCTTTGTCTTCTCTTTGGTCATATGAAGGTCAGTCCTATTTGTCTGGGACCTTGTTTTTCCTCTTGCAGAAATCTTGTCAACACTTCAACACCTCTAATTTCTTGGAAGCTTGGGTAAATTTCTCTTGTTTTCTTTTTCTTCACTTTTAAGTCTTCCAATCTTCAAATGTCATCAAGTGTTGGAAGGGATGCCTCAGGCACAAATCCTGAAAGGCAAAGACCACAGTGTTTGTTGTGCTAACTCTCTATTACACAAAATAGTCTGGCAGAGAAGAGCTAGTTAACCCAGAGTTTAAGCCCACCCCTTTCAACATCTATTTTTGATACTGGAAATTCTAAAAGAAAATTTTGTTTTCCTATTCAAAAATAAAAATAAATTTGTGCAACATAGAAATATCTGCTGGTGGCTCACTGATTGCTGCATAGGGTATGGTGGACTCAATTAGCTTTATGTTAATGCTGGAGGTCAGAGATCTCAACCATTTCAGAGCAAGCAAAGGTAGACAGCTCTGTGCTCTGTGTCTGGCTTGATTAGTTTCTCAGACAACCAACCTTTCAGAATTCTGCTGATTTCATGAAGTAAGTCAGCTCATGAAGAGTCAGACAAATTGCTTAACAGTACAGACTGGAAAAATTAAGACAGAACACGTGGTGTAGATGGGATGGAGAAAGCAGCAGAAAGCTGAGAGATCAACTGGAACAGTTTATAACCCTACTGGTGTTCCTGCTGTTTCAGAATCCAACATGACTGAACAGCAAACAAGCTTTTCCTTCATAAAAGTTTAATGGAAGCTTGAAAGAGAAAACATTCTTCTAATTCATCCCAAAATGGTATGTTCTGTCTGTACACTATCACGAAGCCACTCCTTGTATATTAGCCACTTGCTCAAAATTCACACGATTGCTACAGTTTTGCAACCAAACACAGGCATCTGAAGTAAGAACAGCGCTGCTGCCTCCCTAGCATTGCTGTGCAATACACTTCCTACTCTGAGCCTCCTTATTAGTGAAAAATGCCTTTAAGACAATCACAGTGATTACTATAATCAGATTCTAGAGGACTTCAAATAGTAATTTTTCTACTAATGGAGGACATGCATAGCAATTTAACTGTTTAATTAAATACAAAATGAAATTACTAAGAAAACAGAGGAATGTTTAAATAATCCTTTCATCTGAACATAGAGTATTGGTGGCTGGAAGATAGACTATTTCGAGGTAAAGGTGCCAGCCAATACAGAAACTAAATATACCATGGTCTCCATTCTGAGTAGATAGTGAAGAAAGATTATGAACACAATGGAGAAAGCCACTGAAGAGTGTGGCCTGTTGTGAAAGGCAAAAAGAAACCATTAAAAGTTGTTTTTATGACATGGCACAGTAAAAAGGTAAACATAGGAACACTTACCAGATTCCTCTGCAGGTTGCTAACACTTGTTTTTACAAGCAGAAGTTTATCCAGCAATGGATCAGGAGAACCAGATGTTGATGTAGGTCTCCAAATATCAAGAATTCAAGCTTCATAGTAAGGGATCATCAGTCAGGAAGTCCACGTGTATTAGCTGAATCCAAGACCAAGATCAATCCTACGCTGGTGCCCCAAATCAAAATGTGCTCTTGACACGGATAAAGCTTCGCTGAAGGCCCATGTGTCATTTTACTTCCTTGCAAGCAATCTTTATATCCTTTGCTTTGATCCAGCAAGGTTTTAAGAGAGCATGAACACAAGGCTGTCCCATTATAAACAGTCATATTTTAAGAAATCTGCACGCCTGGATTTCAGGATTTCTTGATCTTTGCCTCTCAGCAGGGATTGAGAATGTCCAAAATATTTGCATGGCGCGAAGGTATGACACGGTCAGAGCAAAATGTTAAACTTGATTGCTATGTATACGAGGTCTTAGAACATGTAGAGCAAACAACCAAACCTGGCTGCACATCAAGATTTAAAACAGGAAGATATCCAGTCTCCGTGACTCCAGGCTAGGAGACACTTGGTATGGACAACTGCAAAGCTCTATAAGGAAGAAACTGGAAGGCTGCCAAAATCACCTAGGGCATAGCTGCAGCAATAAACACCCACACTGTCATGGCTTATTCCAAGAAAATACTGCCTATAACAGTTGCAAGAAGAATCAAGTCACTGCAACTAGTTGCAGTCATACCACACTACACAACCATTTAGTGCCAATCCACATCTTTTAACTGTTAAAAACCCAATTTACAAAATAAAATAAAACAATATCCAACACATGCAAATATGCACTAGCAACCAAAAGGAAAACAAAACAAAAAAATACCACAAAACATAATAATAAAATTATTACTGCTGCATAATTATGCATTTTGGTTTGTTCACATCTCTCTTCAAATACTATACACTATAGACCTTTTAACAAAAACCTCAAAACAAAGTTAAAGACCTGCATTATTTTACTGGTTATTATTCAAATACAAACATACATGGTCTCATGCAAGGCATAATACACACTATGTATATGACTAAGAAAAGACATTTTAAGTTTGAATGAAGTATGGCAAGTACCTTATAATCTTGATCTGGAAGCATGTTGAGTAAGAAAGTCACCATCTTCTGTGGAAACTCATACTTTATTGTCCAAAATAATAATTCTTCTAGAAAACATTTATGCTTCAAAACATCCATGATAGATTGATCTGCATAAAAGTTTGGAGGAGGGGGATGTGTAATGTAGTAATTATTAAAATTAAAAGCAATGATAGTGCAATTGCACTGTCATATAAAATTCAGTAACATTCAGTTAAAAAATTAGTAATATTTTAGGGTGCTCTGTGAATAATTTTTTCAAAAACACTGGGAAAATTAACATGGCCAATACTCCAGGGTCAGGGCTTGTGAAAGTAAGAATTATTTCCCAGAGAAACCAACAAAAGTTTTCAATACAATTCTACCAAACATAGTCCAGCCTTCATTGACTGCACTGAACCACATCACCTTACTGTAGCAGCTTCACTGATTCTAGTAAATCCCCACAATTTGCACATTTACACTGCCACTCAGTTGCAGGGAACTGTTAATGCAGACTACTACTTAGCTGAAGTTAAAACAAGAAAACAACAAAATATAACTTAAGTGATGCTTTCTGTCACCTAAGAACACTTTCATTCTGTTTACAAAGCTCTAGAGAAGCTGAACAGAAACAATAATGTATCCATTCTTATTTTTAAAACAATACACATTAACTGAGCAACCACAAAATTTTTGTTTGGTTCACTCTTGATTTTTTGTTTTTTGTTTTTTTAATAAAAGTCACTATAATCAGATAATCAGGCACTAGCTCCCAATGGCACTAAGAGACTCAGAATCACCTCTCCCCTTTCAGCTCCTGGACATTCACTCTACCCTCTTCTACTCATGCAGACAGCACAGCCCTGTGGGGTACCTATATAGGAATGAAGTCATCTTTCCATTCTGTCAGCTGTGTTTTCAAGCAGAGCAGTTTCATGATTGCAAAGCTGCACAAACTGACCTCTGCTAGAATAAACTGAAGCTATGCCTTGACAACACATAAATCATATTAATCCCATTTAAAAAAAAAATACTAAAAATACACAAACTCTATTGTCACTCTTCAAGAGGTTGATTATCTATGATTTAAAGGCATTGTTCATTCCTTTAACATGCAAGGACTACAGAAAATAATCATGCTCCTTTATACTTAGAATTCAACTAGATCTGAGGGTATCCCCCCACAGACAAAATCCCATATTCCAATGGAAAAGGATAAAGGGCTCCCACCAGCATAGATAAAAATCACTTAAGTTCAACATCTTCAGGCCTTGAAGATTGGCCTCTTCACTGAAGTGCAAGAGCTTTAGGGACAGTATTGGATAGCTTTGTGCCTCTCCTAACCTGGATAGCCATTTGTGCTTTTACTAAGCAGAAATTACATCAATTTTCCACCAATACCAAAGGTGTTCCCAAGCCAAGTGACCAATCAGCCCAAAACATCTCAAAAATTGCAAAAGATCATGAGAAATAACAAATAAATTAGATTTTAGGGATCTCCTCAAGACTTTATGAAGCCACACAAACACAACACTGTTTTATTCAATGTATTCTACAAGCATGGAAATAAAAATTACGTTCACAGAGTAATGAAAGGTATTTTAGTGTCAAAATTATTTTGTAAAGCAATACACATCACCTACTGCAGTAAACATAGATGATCATTTATGTGATCTTCATCATCTCTTGTGAAGAAACTGACTATGTGATTTTATTGCCCTTGAAAGCTTGACAGCCGTGCAGATTGAAGTCCTCTGTCCACAGAACAGACAGCACAGGTTTAGGCACATGTCAAATGCCCCCAAGTGAGAACACTGGGCATGAAGTCAAGTGACACAACACCTTATCTGTCACTGATGTGCAGTGCTCTCAGATATGTATCACATTCAACAGTGCATATCAAATTCTTTACACAGCAGTTTCAGGAAGGGACAGGAGTGTATATATTCACTTGGACCTGCTACAGAATTTAAGTAGGCAGAATGCTCTTACCCAACTTGGAAAATTTGTCAGGAACACTGAGACTAATGTTCCTACTCTTGTACAAAGCACCACACGATTTAAAATTTCTTTCAATCATTGTAAAAAAAATAAATTAAAAAACAGTGCCTGTGGGTATTGTTTTAAACAACAGGTATTTCAAATGGATACAGGATGCGGGTTTTAAAACAGTATAAAAATAAAAATTCTCTCAATCCTCAGTCCCATACCTGTATCAGTGAACCTCAGCATATAACCTCTATTTTCTTTAAAGAAATCTTCCACTCTTTCCTAGTGCCACAAAAAACCCTGTAGATTGTTGTAAACATCTCACTAGAATGAGTCTTCGCATTCCAAGACATTCCCAGTGTATCAATAACCCTCTATGCAGACAGTACCACTAAAGACCTAGGATGGGACAGGGAGTCTGCTTATAAGGAAAAGGTAAATCTGTTTTTATTCAATACTCAGTTTTCTAAAATTTTCTTTTCATACTCTTATTTTATACCCTATTGGACATAAAATATGAATACTGAAAACTTCAGAAAACTATTCAATATTTAATAAAAACAGATACTTACCCTTCCCCCATTGTCAGACTCCCTCCTCTGGGGCTGATACTAGGAGCTATCAACATCATGAGCATAGTCCATGTTGGAGTGCCTCAGAGGGGGAAGACTACAGCCCTGGGGGGAAATGAAATGTTGAACTGCAGTATCACTTTTCCTGAAATGCCACTGCTGATACTGGTTTTCAGATCAGGCAGCTTCTCAGCCTAAGCTTCCTCCCTGCCTACTCCTCCATAATCAGTTGCTATGCATCAGAATACCACAGGGTTTTTTAATTACTTATCTTTTAGATACCCTAACAGCCTGTAACAGTCAAGTAAGAGAGCTTTCCTTGGAAGTCTGTAAGTTTCCTGCATTTCTCCAAAACTACCACCTCTTCCACATTTTTTACTCTCTGTCACAACCTTTCACACACTATTTCTAAGATCCCTTCTTAACAACAGTTGCCGAAACACCTCATTCTCTGCTCTTCCAGCTTCCTAATGTTTTTCCTTAAATCTGTAACCACTAGAAAAAATAAATCTTACTTTCCCATACCCTTTGCAACACCTTCATACCTTTTTACAGATCATGAACCCTTGCATTTCAAATTCAAGTTCCAAACCTTCATCCCAAAGCCTTCCAGAAATTTTATTCCAACTTTCACCAGTTTTTCACCCCAGTGTTTTCTCAGGGCTTGCAATTTCTTTGTCCTTCCTATGTCAGTCTCCTCACACTCAAGAAAGCCAAGCAAAGTGTTCTTTGTTTAAAAATAACAGTTTATATATTATTATTTAAACACTTCTTGCACAAAAACATGTCAAGGGCAAGTACAGGAAAGGGTTATCTTGTCTTTAGCCTCTGATCATTCTTGAATTAAAGCCTTCACTGATAACAATGTGAATGCTGCTCATGCTGGACTAGAAAATGCAGAGCACTAATTTCAACCTAGGAAAATACTGGAGTGGTTTCATAGCAGCCTTCATTCAAGTACTGTCCCTTAAACATTACCAGAGCACTACAGAAAGACCAATCAGAACCAGAGAACCATTCCTGCCTGGCTGAGAGCACAATCATGCTGAACAGTGGCACAGTGAAAAAAATTATTTAAAACAAATATGTCAATACCTTGTTTGCCAAGCTGTATTGCAACCTCACCAGCCACACAGTGAAAATGGAATGAATTTTTAGAGGTCAACTTACAACATGAAGGTGACACTGTCCCAGACAGTGGTACTCACTCGAGGGAAAGCAAAGTTGCCAATTACCACAATTTCACCTGTGGTTACTTTTTTTAGGCTTTCCCATGGTTAATACCTATCACATGCAGCACTACAGTGCTTGGAAGCCAATGAATAACCCTGGGTAGTTTTTAAGATAGACACACAGCAAATATGATAAAACTGATTTAGTACTTTATAAATACCTTTGGTGGTGCTGCTTAGTTTCACCCTCTTGCGCTTGCCCACACCTTGGCTACCATCCTGGTCCTCCTGGGGTGGGGAAGATTTTAAAAAATTTATAATTGTATATTTAGAATTTTATTGCCAAGAGATGGCTTGCTCTCAAAATTCTGGCTTAACTAGCAAAATAAAACAAAAGCCCTGAATATACTCTCTTACCAGAAATATACTCTTGATGTTACAGGAATGATCAGGAATGATGGACTCCATGCAACTCACTACAAAACCCCACAATTCTTTTAAACTGCCTGTTTTCCACTGCAGGCAACATTTGCAAATACAGACATTTTTACCTATTTAATTATTTTTGTAAGGTTACCAAGGTTACCTGGTTTAATTTCTGAAAGTGACTGCTACAAAAATGCTTAACATGACAAAACTTCTAACTGTTGCACATTCAAGATTTCACCATATTTATCTGTAGGGTTTGGATTTTTTTGTCTCCTAAAAACCATAAGCCAACACACTGGCTATTAAATTTGGCAAATCAGATGTTTAGCTAGACATTTTCCAATCAACATAAAGTTTTGGTCCAAGATAAAGTATATTCTTGCTGCCTTTCAGAGGCCAATTCTACTGCTGAATTCAAATTGTGTGTTCCCTACAGGATAATGGAAATACTTTATGCACACACTTCTCATCTGAAGCTTTCAAGACGTGCTGCAGATAAAACAGCAAAGGTTCCAAAATCCAATGCAAGTTAAACACATCATCACCACTTCACAAAATCTAACACTGGATTTTAAAAAAGAACATGATACTGTATTAAAGGCTGAGTGGATCTTTACTAATAATGGCAGTCTTAATGAAATGGTGGAAATAAAGGAAGATCCCTACTGTGTCTAATAAAATGGGACATAATTAATATAAGCCCTATTGCTAAAAATAAGTAATCAATATCCTTCTCCTCTACGTAAATGCCATATTTTACTTCCAAATTTCACTGGAATGATAAAGAACCTTGTACTAAAGAAGTGACTGTCCTTCTTTGGAGACAAAGATTATTCATATTTTCTATCAAAGAACTGACCAAAAGTATCACGTTAATGAGACACCTCACTTTGCCCATCCTTTCAGTGCCTTCATATGAAAATTAATTTTAAGATGTACACACATTTGAACTCTTAGGTGTCCTGTGCACTTTCTGAACATTTGAACACTTTTGTACTTCCATCAGGAGGCAGTCAGTTCACAGTGTGCTGCCACTGCTTATTCCCCCATTAGAGGGGCCAAGCACTCAAAAGTAAAAATCAGGTCTGCTGAGATATTGCTACAAACTGCAGGACCCTGCAATGTAAGTCACCTGCCCTGAGGAAAAGGAATCTAAATTCCTGCAGATAGAAAGTTGACAGCTGGAGGTCTCAGGACCTCTTCATTGGTCTCTGTTAATCCAGATGGTTGCTAGAGGGACCCTAACTAGAAAAATGCATTTGGGTATAGAAATTGTAATGATGTCTTGGATTCTAGCCTCCAACAGCCACTGCTCTGAAAAACAAAATGCATTTGCCCTTCTATGGTAAGAGAAAAAAGTAAACATGTAACAGTTTTCATTTGCAACTTTTGAAGTATTTTCATTAAAAAGAAGAAAAATTGAGTGACTTATGAGAAATGCCTTCTTGAGAACTTTTTTCCTCAGTAACAGACAGTTGGTTTCCATTGCTTCAGTCAGGTAGGATACATCTTAATGTCAAGTGCAGGAGTTTCAATAGCCTTGAGATAGTGAATGCTTGGTCATATGGTTTCTGCCAAGCCCATGGATAAGAGTAAGAGAATAAGTAAGTGTAAAACACCTTATTTTTACCCACTGGATAATGCTGTGTAATTATAGACAAGTAAAAACGAAGTTCTATATAGATTTACTTTAAAAGAAGAAAAAAAGAAAAACCAAAACCATATTTAGCAGTATACCTAGGTATGCCACACCTGCACACCTGTTGAGAAGCCAGATTATAAACTTGATGTGATATTAGATACTATACATAGATTTTTTGTATGACTACATTGAAGGCAATCAGATTAAAAATCTGTGTAACATAGTAATAAGCTATTTAGTAGTCTTCAATAATCTCCAAGGCCAGCCAAACACAGATACCCAATACAAAAAGGTTTATTCACCAGTGTGGCAAAAGCATTCATGGGCTGGGTTTTATTTGTTTCCTTGGAACATAAAAATTTATTCAATAGAAATACAGATTCAGAGAGGGCCTTTTTTCTCTTTTTGCACAAAGGAAAACATGGGGAAGAAAAGCTAACAGAGGAACTTCATGGTGAGTTGCCTCCAAAATACCACATGTTGGAACACTAACCATTTGAGAAGTAAAGCACAAGTGAGCCTATACTGATTGATGACATGAAAAAAACCACCACATTCAGGATACACCCAGCCTTCAGATTCATGTTTAGGTTAGGAACATCTGCTATTGTAGGAGTTAAACACTGAACTACACAAAATTTTTCAAGCTATTCACTTCCTTGTAGAAGCACTGCTCTAATTTCCAGCCTAAGGAAATTCTTTTTACCTATACTTTAATCTGTGAAACTATGCTACCTTTAAGAACATTAACCTTTCCAGATAAACCAAATACCACAGGAAGAAAACCTAATTAAAAGTGTACCCTTTCATATTTCTTACTCAGAACACAGTTTTGGCTTCTCAATGAAAGGTTTGGACTTCTCTTTTGGCAAATCCATATTTGTCAAGCAAACCATGACTAAGAAAAAGATTATATCAAAAATTAACTTTCTTAGGATTTGTTTTTTTTAAAAAAAAAAACAAAACAAAACAAAACAGAAAACTTATGTTCTTTTTAATTGCACCTACACAGCATTGCTGTGATTTTATTAAATATATAGAAGAAAAATTCAGAAGTGAAAATATATAGTAATGACCATGCAAGTTTCGAGTGTTTACTGGTTTACCTGCACGTAACTTTCTCATCCTTCTAAAAAATTTTCTACATACAGATTTCAAAAGAGTCTTGTGCTTTTTGTTTTTTCCAATGTACCTTAATAATGCAAATAATTCCCAAAATTGATTCCAGGTATGTGATTGTATGCAGCATTTCAATTTAGAAAAAAAAATCACATCTGTGGTAACATCGTAAAAACCCTACATAGCTATTTATATCCTGGAGATTAGAAAGAAAAACCTCTCTAGAAAACAGGTATCTTCAAATAGCAGGCTATAATGCAGTTTCTGTAATTCCTTTCTTATTTATTCCTAAAATATATTTTCCTTGAAAAAATTCTTTTCCTACTCCCCAAAATATATCTTTGTCTCCACCTCCTTTTCCAAAAAGAAACATCAGCAATATCCAATTTCTCTTCAGACTCCTAACAACTTCAGCTCACTCCACTCTCCTCAACAATTATAGGGGCAAACCAGAAAGAAGCATGTTGAGCTTTTTCAAGTTTATTTAAAAATGTTATAAGCATTAACTTGAATTGCTGTCTTCTTTCATGGGGGTATTTAAAAGTGATACTGTGATCAGTCTTTTACTTGTTTGGGTTTTTTGTCTGTCTGTTTGTCAAGCAATGGTGAAAAAACAACAAGCAATACTTAGAAAAATGCCAAATTATAAATAGCACTGCCGAAAGCGTAACAGATGCTGTTGTGCTCGTGACAGAGGCAAACATGTCATACAACTGCTTTTAGACACACACAAATGATTGTTTTTACTTCAATACTTGTTCACACAGAATTCAACACAAGCAAAATTCCTATGAAAAACTATAATTTACATTCTTTAAAATCTTCTGCACTACCCTAACAGAACAGCTTCTAAGCCTTACTAGTTGAAATCAGTTTTTAAACAGTAGGGCAAAAATGATAAAAGTGATGCCACCAGAATTTAACTTGCCTCACTAAATTCCAGTTATTTATCACGTCTCAAGGAGATTCCATCTTCTTCACTCCCACTGAATGTGTACTGTAAATAAGGTCAAGTCTACACATGGGAATTTCTCTACAGAGAAATTCTCACTGCTGCTACCACCAGTTCAGCTGGATTCTCAAGTGCAAAAAACTACTATCACCATTCACAGCATCACATGCTTTAAATTTGCTTTCATCACTCCTAATTCACTTGCTTGTGATGAACTACCTACACAGGTTTCATCTACATTACATACATAAATTAAACTGAAATGGTATGAGCAAAAAAACCAGAATTTTAAAGAGGTCCTTAGTAAATCAAAGGTCTGAGATCTATTCCTTCGTATCTCCATTATTTATAATTATTAAAATGGAGAGAATGTGTGGGAGATAGTCAAGGTTTCCAGCACCTGGCGGTAACCATTTTCTCCCTTTAATATTCTACTGCAGTTCATTATAGTCTTTAAAAACAGTCTCACCTCATCTGAAGAATCCCCTTGTCCTGATGTTGCCGTAGCACCTGCTAAACCTTTTGAAATAAAAAAATTCAGAGATTCCTTTCATAAGTCTTATACTGAAAATAGAGTATTTTAATGATATTTAATGAGCCAGTACGAAATAAAACACTACATTAGCTTTCTTCAAAAGATACACAGCAGTGGACTGAGAAGTTAGAGTAAGATTCCCAAGCAACACAAAATCAGGGATTTGCAAGTACGTTCCATTGCAGAACTTCAACGTACTGAGTTAAAGCAGATGTGTTCATTCACAGATTGCAAAAAATTCTGATGGCCTTCAGTGATGAAAAAAAATTCCACAGCACTTTTGTAAGAATAGGTGGCTTAACTTAGTTACAGTGACAAAATTCCACTACGAGCAATTTCATCTTGCCTACTCAAATTCCATTATAGCTCTGACTGGAAAATGATGCTTAGTATATTAGCAACAAAAAGTTAATATGTTTAGCTTTTATGACTGAATTAAAATTAATCTGTAACTTGGTGGTGAACTAAGTAACAGGTAATGCCTTAAGCTTCATAACATTGTGGGGGTTTTTTATAAATAAAACAACAATTTACATAGAAGCCAGCAATAATCAAATCTTCTCTTAAAATATTTTTCTACACAAACCTTGAACTGCTAATGTGCTAGTTCCAGCTCCTTGTTCCTGCACACCACATGCAAGTTTATCCTCAGGAAATGCCAGTCCAGAGCCTTTCAAAGCAATAAGGTATTTTTCATGACTTTTCTTTGCGTATGCATTCTCTCCAACACCTTGAATACACACAGAAAACAGCATTTAAGTAAGACAGTGGCCACCTGGTTCATAAACTGCATAGCCTATCCAAGTAATCTAAAAAACAATCCACAATGTTTTAATAAACTGTACAATTACAAGATGCAGAAGCTAAGCAGTTTTTCCAGCTTGTGAAATGAAATCCCAAAGATGTGAAACCTTCTCAGTTCTTCCCCTCTCACACAGTCTTCTAAATTATTTACTTAATTTTCAGCAGCACTGCCACCACTAACACTACAGCTAAAATAAAATAAAAAATAAAATGAAAAAAAAATTCAGAACAATTGGTTCAGAAAGGACAGGAATCTACTATTTCCAACAAGTAAAAAATAAACCAATTTAAAAACCCAGTAATAGAATTTACATATGGCATATTACTAACATTGGGAATTTTTCTTCCCAAGTTCAAATTCTGACAGCTGCAATTAATAATGACTATTCATAAAATAATCATCAAATGATGAAGCAAAGACATCCAGCATGCTCGGGATATAAAATTTTCACATAGAAACGGACTAAAAAAAAACAACCCCAACACATTTGTTACATAAGCAAAAATAAACTTCAGAGCAGCAAAATGTGTCAACTGTTTAAGGAAAAGAAAACACAAAAAATATAACAGCATTTTTTTAACCGTACACCTCCTGCATGCAAAGTCAGAAGAACAGATTTTGCTCCAAAATCCTTCTTTATTTTCCCTACCAAGAAACTGTATCTATTAAGACACATATGTTCTCCATTCCAAGAGTCCAGATAAGAATGCCTTACTTCCCATTCCCTTTCCACTTTTCTATCTCAGGAAATCCATCACATGTAGGAAAGAAGTAATTTAACTTCTCCTGTTCAAATATTATTAAACAGGAGAAAAAGAGGAATGAAACAGAATAAAGACAACTGTCCCTGATGCAGCTTTCCTAACTGCCTCTGCTTTCAAGTAAGGATTTGGAGATTGCCTGTTCTTCAACTAGCTGATGCCCAAGCCAGTTATGGCAACAAAAATCAACAGTAATTATTGTTTGTTCCCTACCTATGCAAAGGAATTATGCAAAGGACTCAAAACGAGACACCCTTAATCACAAGAAAATAAGATAGAATTAACTTATATTAGCTGGATTTGGGTTAATAATGACTGCTCAACTTTTCTGCATTCACTAAATCTGGTACAGGACAGAATAAATAATTGGAGTGAGAAGGGTGTTTCTAAGAAAAAAGAAAGGAAAAAGAAAAAGAAAAAATACAAAAAGGCTTTGCACAGAAGTTCAGGACAGACAATGGACTTTTGCCATTCAGGTCTCCTCCAGTAAGCTCTGTGAGAACAGATCCCAAAATAAGTTAGACACATTACACTTTGAATAAGCTTGGCATGCCTCACTTGGAAACATTAAGCTACCATGTTCACTTCACTTTAAAAAGAATTTTATAAAAACTCTTTTGAACCCATGTATCTTTACACAGAAGACATAGAAGAGGTTTGCATGTTTCTAGTTGCTCCTGAAGCCCCACCCACTTCTACTTTAAAAAAAAAAAATCTTAAAACCATGCTTTTTTCTGGTTTTGAGATGTCAAAAACACACAGAGAAACTGAAGTGACAAATGAAACTTGCAACCTTAAATTCTTCAAAATTTGAAAATTTAATTATTAGAAATAACACAAACATACCAGAGGTAAGATTTTTGTAGAACTGTTGGCTAGTCAAAACCTGGGTAAGAACTGATCGCATTGCTCCTCCCATTTTGGTCAAGTCTTCCAGAAAGGAAACATGAGGCTCCAAAACCTGGAGGATTTTATGAAGGTCCTTCTCTGATGGCAGATCAAGAGCTGAAAACCATATAACAATAACTTTTGGTGTAAATGTTATTTAATTTGGCCAAGATCTTCACAGAAGTAACTACCAGAAAGGAAATCAATTTATATATTCATATACTCTAAAAATTAACATTAAAAAGTTTCAAAATAATCCTGATTTCATTTTCAGGAAGAGCTCAACACAATGCTAGGTAACCCTGAAAACATATTTAAGAAGCTCTTCTGTACAGAAGAAAATGGAATTGTCTATGCAGACAGTAACTCAGATAGGAAAAAATATACAAAATTCCATGATATAAATGATAGAGAGCATGCATGTATTTATACACTGTCTTCACATCCTGCATAGCAAGAGACAGCAGCATGGTAAGATATGCTAAATATATGCAAATATAAAACATACCAGGCTCATTATACCCCTCTCTTAAGTGCTGAATAAGACTAAAGATGAACTGTGGAAGAACTAATTCTGACATCATCAACAAATCCTTCGGGACACATGGAACATTTGAATTTGATTTAATCCGGTGTCTTTTACAAAACCTATAAAACAGATGAGAAAAGTGTTAGCCAAGGCATAGCTCAGCAGATTTAAAGTATACTAAGAAAACCATTACTTTTTCAATTTTTCAGAGAGCATATACTTTTATATTAAAGGTGATGCAGAAACACTATTCTGAAGTTCTAACTGTTAGGTTCAAACCTATTTTGGTTTTGAGTCCAGCAAATTATAAAGGTGACAATTTTTTTTTCCCCTTCTACAAGTTCACAGTTTATTCCCATACGTGCTAGAAGCACCTTCCATTGAACACTGAATTTTTCTTTAACAAGATATACCTCCATAATTTCTAAACAGCCTACTGAAAAATGCTGAACTGAAACAGTTCTCCTATAAAACAGTCAGAAGCTGGCCTGACTTTGCAAGTCCTCATTCAGATATTGTTTTTTTCACAGTCTTCTGACATTAATAAAAATATTTTTCAAAAGTGTTAGAGTTTGCAGTATCAGTATTTATTTCAAATGTATACCAATTAAGATTTTCTTATTAAAGGATATAAACACTGCAAAAATCATGTGAATTGTTTCATTTAAAATGAAAACATTTCTCTGGAGAATTCCTGTCCAGTAGTAGTTGAGGCTTGGCTAATGCACAATGACACCAAGTTGAGCCAAACCCCATCACAGCAGACAGAATGATTTCCCACTGACTTAACATGAGCCTGACTCAAGAACCACGGAATACTTTTCTGCTCTCAAGCTATTTTTAGAAAGGACATTTACCAACATCAAAGAGCTTTTTACCCATGTCAAAAAAGAAGCTAACAAGGAATAAATAATATTTTTTAAACCACCATAAGAGTAAACTTTACTGGAAAGATTCACTAGATTTTACCAGCAATTTTTCAAGATAAAGATTTGGAAGTGGATTCTGCTTCCTTTGAACATGAAAGTTATTTTCTAATTTTCTTTCTCTCTTCACGATATTTACTCTGCAATATTCTCCAGAAGACAACTGCTGCTTTCTACAACATAAGCCTTACTTCTTTGAGGACCATTAAAGCATCACTTTCAGGAGAAGGAAACAGAAAAAAGCCACAGAGCAAGTATCCAAATTTAGAAAAAATACCAATTAAAAATAATAACTAAATACAATTTTAAAAAGAGGATATAAGTCTTGCAATTAAGAAGGCATCTTCACAAGACTAAAGACTAAGAGCTTCTCCTTTGCTCTTACACATTACAGATCATGGTTTTTATTAAGGAAAGGTAGATAAGGACAGTACTAGCCAGGTGATTTGAAGTTTGTGTACACAGTCTATCCATCCCTCCGGGGCAAAAAAAAGTCTGACACAAAGCTCAGGGATGATTGATAACTTTATGTTAACTAATGCATAAACAGATGGTTTTCACTTCTGAAATTCACTTTTGCAAATATCATTCACAAAAGTTATGAGAAGTTACTCACTTTTATCTCATCCACATGCAGAAACCCAAACAGACATAAACCACAAGCCTGGCTGATCTATGCTGCAGTATGGTACTTCGCTTATTATCCTACGGGTATTTGGTTTCCCTTTCACCAACAGCCTTATAAGAAGAGATCAAAAGTAAATAAAGACTTAATAGACACAACAAGGAAAGAATTCCTATGCAGCATGACTTAAAATCTTTCCTTGATCTCCCCTGTCTATTTTGTATTCAAGAAAAGGGCATTTTCACTGGTTATGATGACAAGCTAAGGGAGCCTCAGTAACAAAACTCACAAGTAAGCTTGTTTTGAATCCCAGCTTCTGCTAAGCACATGGTTTTCTTCCACAGAAAACAATAAGCTCTGCTCCTCAAGAAGCCTACGCCAGCATAAGATTTGTGAATCAGTCTATTGATTAATTATCCCAAATTTAACACATCTTGTACGTGAAGGTTATGAGCCATGTCTTCTCTTGAGACTCCCAAGAAAGCACGATTGACTTAAAGTGTGCTATTATTACTATATAAATACAGGTTCTGGAAAATCAAGGAGGAACCCAGCTTCAATTCACTGTAAGGAAACGCCCTTTCACATTCATATGCACAAATTAAAGCAGCTCCAAGCAGGGTATGATTTCTAGATACCAGGTCCTAAACCTTGAAGTAGAAATGCCAATATAATTTTACAAAAGGAGTCATATTCTAAACTTGGGGTTCAAAGGCTGCAGAATTTAAGCATTGTCTGAGATTAATACACTACTGTAGCTGTTCTTAACTAAAAACTAAAAACATGTACATGGTGAGGATCTCAGACTATGTCTTTACTGACATGACTTGCCCCTGGACAAACTGTTTGCCATACTGAATTTCAAGGGCAATAATTAATGTAAGCTACAGTGATGAAGAAACCCAATGCTCAGATTTGATTATTTACCCATCAGGCTGAAGAGATTTTACTGAGACCAGGCTTACAACATTTACCCATGAGAGTCTGTTTTATGCTTAATTACAGAAAAACAGTCCTGCCAACGTGCAGTATTTCCAAAATCCTGAAATACCAATACTCTGTTCTACTCAGAGATCCATTGTGTTTACAGAGTGCTCCACAGTTCTTCTACCAATATTGACCAAAATACCAGAAAAAGACTCGGAAGATCTTCAGAATTAAAGCAACAGCCATTTTAACTAAAGAAGAGTCAGAACCCCAAGCTGTGCAAGGGAAGAAACAAGTTGAAACGTCCTGCACAGGCAGGCACAGACACCTGTGCCAAATGTCTCCAAAGAGTAACACCATCACTGGACAGACAGTAGACAAAGCTATTCTATAATCACTTCATATAAGCTCTAAAAGAGCTTCCTTACCACAGCATTAGTCAAAGAATTGTCAGTCTACCTAAATGTACATTTCAAAATGCTCCCAAAACTATCCAAACAGGGATTTAATAGGCAACAACAAAAAAGAAAAATTTCCAAATCTCTGCTGGTAACTCAAGCCTTGGAAATCCACCATTTGGAACAGGCAGAAGTCTCTAACATGAAATACTTTTCTTCCAAAGAAGCTCAGAATTAAAAATAACTATGGAAAGGAAGACTGGCTAGATAACTGACAGATCACCTTGAGCTAAGCTTTATTACACAATTTCAGTATTGCAAAATACTTTCTCCAACAAGCCCACAGTTCCTATTTTATCTTTGGTACTTTTTTTTTGTGCTACACAGACTCCTTAGTAAATATTTTTACTATTATACTACTACGAGCTTTAAAAATAGAAGTATTTCAGTGAGAATGCCAGTTCATTATCCTGAGATAATCTATCTCACTGAAGGTCTGAGATGGAAGTACTAAAATACAGGTCTACAGGGAGAGAAAATCATCATCTTTTTACCCTATTCTTTTCTCTGATTTCTCTGCTTTGTTTTCTATAGTATTTCCTACCTTTGAAATTGCTTTTTCACAAAAAGGACAAGACTAATTTCAGCAAAAAGGGACAATAACACAGTAACCTGCAATTACACAAAACTGCTTTAACAAGCAATCTTGTCCACATGACTCCAAGGAGTCATGAAACTTCAAGGAACCTGAAATTTCTTACACTGCATTGATATCTTATTTGCAAGATGTAGAGTGCTGACCATTTACATGAGGAAGGAATACCATGTAACATTACCACAAACAACAATAACATAATCTGAACAACCTTCACTTCAAGCTTTGCAGTTTCATTCTGTTCTCTCATACTATTTTTGTCTTTAAAGATTCCACCAGGACTTTACAAACTGTATTTTAGAAGTGGCTTCAGGTAAAATAATTCCTTTTCTTTAGGCTAGTTTCACAACTGCTTAAGCTGAACTAAGTCAGTCCTGCCACAATTCTGTCCTCAGCCCCCTTATTTGTTCCAACACTGACATTTGACTGATCCTGTGTTAAAACAGTTCAGAAGCTAAGCTAGCAGAAACTCTTTACTTATTAAAAAAAATTAAAAATTAATTGGGCCAGCTTAAATCCAGACTTGCCTCCTTGGAAATCACACTAAAATCCCCAAATCATCCTGTCATCATCCCTTTCCTTGTTCACCTACCAGACAGCAAAACAGAGAACAAAAACCAAAAACCCAACAGTTCAGGAGGATGCTGTCCTGGCCAACCAGCAGATTAGGGAGATACAAGGCTCACTGTGAAGCCAACTCCTCCACTTCAAAGAAGAATTTTTTAACCTCACCAGTTATTAGAGCAGCTGATAAATGCCTTCAGCACCAGTCAGACCACACCTTTACAGCTTTTGAGCATTTGCTCCATTGCTCCTTCCACTAGTGTCTCAAGTTTCAGTTGCATTCCAGAAACCTGACATAGGTTCATGCATACACAGTGTGACTATTTTTACCCTTACTATTTTGTCCTCCTGTGCCTCCCCATGCTTAAAAATAATTTGTTTTAAAATGGATCATAAAGTTGTCAAAAGAAGGCTCCCCATTTTCACAAACCTGGTAGTACTACTGAACTATGAGTACCTGACTCTCCCAAAAGCTTTTAGGGACAAGAAACCAAGATACAAGTGACACGAGCCAAGTGAAAACTACTAAACATAAACTCCTGAATGAAGAAAGTGAACCTCTACTTGATTTTTCTGCTCAGTGACAGTATCATAGCTAAACTAAGCTTTTATTTAAGACAATTACATGTATTTTGTACTTCATACCAAGACCCTCAGAAATTACTCCAACATGCAGAACAGCAAGAAGGGAGGCAGAAAGTCACCAGAATCTCCCTTTGTGCTCAGTACTATATTGAGTACCCTTCAATGAAGCAAGGTCCTCAGCTAAAAGAAAAAGAAGCTGAAGCTCTGCAGAAGAGCATTTCTATTATTCTGTTAGTCCTCAGATGTAACTATCTTCTACAGCACATAAAACAACAGATTCACAAGTTTACAAGTACCCATTATTATTTACGAACAGTAGATATGACAGTGCCAATTGTGAGACCTTAGAAATAAAATGAGAAGGAGAAGGAATGGACTTCTGAGTAGAGCTGAAGCTGAGCCTAAGTTTGAAAAGATCCTCAGAGCTGTTGAATTTGAGTATTTTGATGGACAATAGAGCAATTCAAATGACTAACAACCTTCTGCTGAAAAAGATTGTCTTTATAAAAAGGGTGATGGTCTGAGATATAATTGCTGCACTGTAACTGCATCCCAGTACAGCTTACATTCACCTAGTTTGATTGAAAAGCCTCAATGTACACACAATTTAAAATATTTTTGTACAATAACAGAAACACAGCTAACTTACAAATGTAATATCCATTCTCTTGAGTGCAGCTTTTTCAAACATCACAGTGATTGCAAAGTGAAGCCCTTGCAAATTAAAATGGTCTCAGTTACAGTGTTAATGGCAATATGAAGATTAATATCTTAATTCATCTATTTGCATGTATAAATACAGTCTCCAACCATATTTTCCAACAGGAACTGCAGCTTTTTCAGTTGCAAAAAGGAACTGTGCTTTTTAAATCAGTATTTCACTGTACTGAAGAAGGCATGATGAGAATACTCTTCAAATTCAACTGTAAAAATCAATCTTAATGAAAGTTAACCTTTAAAAAGTCCAAAAGAAATACATTTACATCCAAAAGCATAGAGGTATAATCTATTTTATTTATTTCAAGTATAGACTATAAAGAAATTAAGATATAATGTATGTTCCAGTTCTGGATGCTTAATTTCATAATTTTTAGGATCTGATTTTTCAGAGCTCTTAGCCTGACACAGCATTCACAAAGCAGAATTCCCACCTGATTTTAACAGTAGGTCTGAGAGATGAGTAGATCAACAAAGAGAACATGTAGTGCTGAGCCCTCATCAGGGTCGTCTTTCCCTGGCCCTCACTCTTCCCAAACTATGAGCTCACATACAGTCTCTGTGCCCACTCACTTTCTGAGTCTCATCAATTATCTACCTTAAAGCACGAGGACAGTACATCTTCTATTCAAAGAACAAAAAACAAGCTTCCAAAACATTGCTGTTAAAAACACTTTTCTGGCTAAGAAAATTTTCCCAAGAAATTTTCAACAGGTCAAGCACACGGCATGAAATATTTTGACCCAAATACTACACCTGAGGAAGCTCAAAGCAACTGCATGTTACTACATAATTGTAAAAACAACCTTCACTTCTTCAGGATATAACCATGATGTGTGGATTGTAATATAAACTATCGGCTTCAGCTGAGGATACCACTTTGGTCAGGCTTCCAACAGACAAGGTGCATATGTATGACCTGGGAAAGGTAAGTGCCTGTATGTTCCATGCCAGAGCTATTATGGCTGCAGGCACTGTGAGAAAATGAAAAGATGCATCCTGATGAAGGCAGAGTTCATTATATAGTCCTTGTTATTTTAATAACCAAAAGGGCTGTTGCTATTACTTCCATGTAAAGAAAACTCAGCATATTATTTTCAAAGCTTACTACCAGAACCCTGCATAGAGAAGGACACCTAGGAGATTATTTAAAATCACCTGCAGCTATCAACTACCATTCCAATTTTTCTTTTAATATTTTAATATTTTAATATCCTGCAAGTGATAAGGAAGAATGGCCTGAACCTTGAGTTTAACCTATATTAATTGTCATTAAGAAAGACCTAGAAGACAAAAGTTCTTTAGGAATGTGCTCCCCAAAGATACACTGAAAATGTTTATTCTGTTGCCAACAGACTCGTCAACAGCTCCACGTAGATCAGATACCTACCAGACAAATAACATTCCACCCTGACACAGCAAACTTAAGAGTCCTGGACAGCTGATAGCTTCACAAAAGGGATAAAAGGACCTTCAGAAGTTGGTGGGATCAAAGCAAAGGAACTGAAAATCAACACTTGTTAGCCCAAATCTAAATGAAATTGCTTCCACAGACCTTCAAAATGCCAGTTCTTTAAAAATTGTCTATAGAATAAGGTATATTATTAAGCAACAGATAAGTCATTCAATAAATAAGCCCATTTCATAAAAGGCAAGATACACAGCAGTCTTGTATCATGAACTCAATCTTTAGAGATCAGCCCTATCAGCAAAAGCTTTGGGGAAGAACTGCTGTTTGTTCAGTGACTAACACAGCAAGACTTCAGGCATCTAAATATTTAAAGTTCTGTATATTGATACATTTGATTATCTGATTGACACCTCTGAAGAAACTGCATGCTATTCCTGAGACATATATAAAGCACATGGCAGCAGACCACAGGTCTAAAAGCAATACAAAATAGCACTTGCCTGGGAAACACTGCAGCAACTAATTTAGATGTTGATGTAGTCCTTAATTCTTAAACAAAATCAAGACAGGCAGGTTTGTTAGCCAATTGTCATGATGGACTTCACCATCACATTGGTCTGAAATAATTTATGCTTTCCAAGGATAAGCCCTCACCTGAAGCTCTGCAAAAACTACTGAATGTTACTGTGGAATCCTAAGCAGTGAACAAAGGGCTGAGCTTTACATCTGGGGGAGGTGGGGAGGATGGCAGAGGGAATATATTATTTCCTACATGGTAATGGTAGTTCTTTGAAACACTGTGGTTGGTGTGAATCTCTGACTGAATTTCTACACTCTATGTGGAAGATCAGATAGTGGAGCTCTTGTTCTGAAGAGTCCCACCCATCAGACCATGGGTTTATTCAGAGTCTCATACCAAGCTAACACTCCTCCATGGGCACCCCCTTGACATGAAGAAGGAGCTTGCATGCCCTGGTGAGGTTGGGAGCTATGCTGGAGGGGGCAGATGCCTCCAGTAGGGTCTCCCATGCCAGATGGGTCACAACTGGAGGGTCAGACAGACAAAGTGTGTCCATGGGCAGGAGGGGCTCAGTAGTCTTCAGGCAACCACCCTAGGAGAAGGACAACTCTAACTCCAAACCCAGGCAGATGGAGCTTGTTTAGGCCTGTAAGGCCATCCATCTAAGAGAAGGATCCTGACTAAACCTACATCCATCCTGAGGACTTCACTGTCACCGTCCAAGCTCGCTGGGCCCTGGCAATAAACCTCAGGAGTAAAGGGTGGGGCCTGTTCCATGCATGCTTCACCTCACCTGAAACAGCCACAGCACGGGCTGGAAGGGTGAACCCACACCTGTAGTGTGGGCAGAGCTCTTCTTAAACCTTCGTTTGCGAAGCCAAGCCATGACGATGATGATACCAAGCTAACAGCTGAGACTTCTCCTCAGTTTCCTTCAGAGAGACATCCTTGGTAGCCCAAAGGACTTCAAAAGCAGAGACTAATAAAATAGTTCGGGTTGGAAGGGACCTTTAAAGGTCACCTAGTCCAACCCCCTTGCAATGAGAAATAACATCCTCAACTACATCATTCCAACCTGACCTTGAATGTTTCCAGGGATGGGGCACCTATCACCTCTGGGAAACCCTCATGATAAAGATTTCTTCTTTATATCTAGTCTAAATACACCCTCTTTTAGTTTAAAACCTTACCCCTTGTCCTACCACAACAGGTCCTACTAGAAAGTCTGTCTGCATCTTTCTTACAGGCCCCCTTTAAGTACTGAAAGGCCATGATGAGGTCTTCCTGGAACCTTTTCCATCCTGAACAACCCCCAGTTCTCTCATAGGAGAGGTGTGCCATGCCTCTGAATATTTTTGTGGCCCTCCCCTGCATCTGCTGAAACAGATCTGTCCTTCCCTGTACTGAGCACTCCATAGCTGGTCATAGTACTCCAGGTGGGGTCTCACCAGAGCAGGGTAGAGGGGAGGGGAGAATTACTTTCCCCAACCTGCAGGTCACCCTTCTTGTTATGCAGTCCAGGATATGGTTGGTCAGAGGCTAAACTCCCTAACAATGTACAGTGTCTCAGCCTGTTGATAAAGCATCAGCAACTTTTTGAAGAACCAAACCTAGTCTAAGTCCTGGGGAAGTGAAACATTCTTGGCTACTCCTGAAGAAAATAATTGAGGCACCATGGAAGAGACAACCTTGAAGCAGCAACATGCTATATATATGCTAAACAGGTGATTTGCTGTTGAAGGACACTCCATAAAACAACCACATAATCTACTTAATGCCAGTAAAATAGTTATTACCTGTACGTCCCATTACCCAGCTGCAGGCAGATCTGGCATTTCTGAGCTTAAATGGATCACAGTAGCTACAATCCAAGATGAAACAAGAGACTGCCTGATGAACATGTATAGAATACATTCAAAGGTTTCTCAACAGCAAGCTTGTTCTTTTACTGTCACCCTATTTGTTGAACTTTTCTCAAGTCAAGAATAGAACAAGGTCCTTCACTCCTATTTAGCAACAGAAAATAAACATAAGAATCACAGAACCATTTAGGTAGGAAAGAACCAAGGTTGGAAATCATTGAGTACAACCATAACCCAGCATTGCCAAGTCCACAACTAAACCATGTCCCTAAGTGGTACATGGCTTCTAAATACCTCCAAGGACAGTGACTCAACCACTTCCCTGGGCAGTCTGTTCCAACACTTGACAACCCTTAGGTGAACAAATTTTTCCTAAAAAATCCAACCTAAACTTCCTTTGGTGTAGCTTGAGGCCATTTCCTCTCATCCTATAGCTCCCAAAAAGCACAGCAAAGCCATTTCTATTGGACTGAGTTCCTGTAAGTGTCTCTGAAAAGCTATAAGGAATTGAGACAGACAGAAGGAAAGAAGGATAAGAGGACAGGGTAGCAAAAGTCACCAACACTTCAGTCCAAAACTGTAACTAAAACTAAGCATTCAATAATACCCACTGGCTGCAAACATTTTGATGCACTGAAAAAATAGAGCCAAATCTAAATAAATTAAAGCAGGAGAGAATTAGCCTAGAAATTAGAAACATAATTATCATAATTGCTAGCTCTGAGAGGAGGCAAAGAGAATTTTACAGCCTTTCCATACATGATCACAGTAAACCCAGCAGATACATCAGTTCAAGACAGACATAATGTGAAAAAAAAGAAAGATCTGATCTTGTGTATAGCTCAGACAGGACCTCCATGAAACCTACATTGATGTATACTCCAAAACAGAGCTAAATGGAAAGATAAGTATGGATCATTAGACACAGGACTGCATAAAGATTAGAGGTAGTTACCTCCAAGTGCATTTGAACATATGGCATAATACCAATCCGTAAGTTACCTTTCTTAAAATTACAGCTTTTTTTTTTTTTTATTTCACATTAGGCCTACTGATAGAGAAATGGATCATTGTCACAAGCAAAAATTGATAATTTCTTAGATCCTTTGATATAGGCCATAAGAGAAGGCAATGCTCTGAGTCAATGTAGCCCCTGGTTGTCATAACTACCATAAAATACACAGCAAACATCACTGCAAATTCTTAAGCTGGCTTTTTGCCTTCCAGAATATGCAACTTTTGATGGAGATCTTACTCTCTCTGTACTGTAATGCAGCACTAAAACATCTGCTTCCCACATGATTAATTTAACAAATAAGTCAACACTCAGTGAGACATACTCAGAAACAGGACACGAGGGAGTGAAACAGCCAAAGTGTAGAGGCTCTCTGGTATATCAGGTTACTGTCTACAGACTTAAAGGGGAACCAGAATAAGGCAGCCACAGAAACAAGACAGGACTCACCAGCAACAGACAACTGACTAGTTATCCTCCTATACCTCTAACCACCAGATGCCATAGCACTTTCTTCAAGCTTTATAAACTACTAAGTTTCATCATAAAACAAGATCATCTACCAACAAAAAATACTCCAGTCTGAATTTCCTCCTGTTCATCTGCATTTGGTTTTTTTCACCCAACAGATGAACTCACCCACCTGCTGAACTATGAGTGTATGTCTACTATAAATGCTTCAGAACTGAAGATTCTGCCTTCTCCAAAACTATCTCAGAAGGAACTGCAGAATTTCATTTGCCCATGGCTAGATACCTTATGGAAGAGGACTACAAACTATTTTCACCTACTGACATAAGACTAGACCTTAAAATGTATTAAACCTTGCCACAGCTAGAATTTTTAATACTTTGACAAGCAGCTAGATTTGCAAGCTTGGATATCTTCTACAGACTGTTACAATCTAGTAGATCTGACCAACTGTGACTAACTTAGTCATCAAAACACTAGAATTTGCATGGGAATCAAAAGGTTTAAGAGTATGGCAATATGATTTTTCTAAAACAAATGAGAATTACACAACATACCTAAAGCAAACATATAATGCTATAGTCCAGATTTTGTATGTAAAAGCATCATAAAAAAAAAAAACTTGCTTATCTCTAAACAGTTGATTATAGATTTAATTAATAATAAAAGATTAACACACACATCCTTATACCCCAGACCAAAAAATTTCTAGATTTACATTAACCAGCCCAAAGGAAATTAAAAGATATTCCAGATGGTAAGGTGAAGATATTTCCTTTAAAGCTTAACAGTTAACGAAGACTTCTTGAGAAGTATTTGCTGAAATACATGAAATAAAAAAACTCTGAACATGAAGACCAGAGAACAAAACTCCACAGAAACAAACTACTGTCAGTGTAATATTCATACACAGGATCAACACAAAATCTTATCTGAGAGGGCAGATGGTAGATAAAGTTCATTAAGTAGGCTCCACGTTTGATTCCCTTGCTATTAATAGTAGCTTAGGCTGTGGTGGCCAAGGTTATATTGGGCCAGACACACTCCAGTTTCCTGAATCTACCATGAAGGCCTCACAACTTTAAGAAGTAAAGCGCTACCTTTGTAATTGTGCAATTTGTATACTCAGAGTGAAATCAGTTTATCTAAACACACTGCATTGAAGCAATTCAAACCAACAGACAAAACTATGTGTGTGTTTCCACACATTAATGTTTTAATACTGGTTTAAGCTTAACTTTGTCTTGCATAGCAAACAAAGTTTCTAGCTCACTTAACTGCACTGGTTTAATGTCTTTACATAATAGAAGCAACTTTATGTGGAGTGCTGGCTGTACTGTCCTTCTCTATGTTTCAGACAACTGGAAAATCTACTGCTCAGCTCAGCAGTGTTGTTTCTAAACTTACACTGTGGAATTCTTTATCTAGAGCAATCAAACCTCCTGAAGAGACCAACTTTACATGCTAAACAATTTACTCTCCAATTCTACTATTAAAAGTAGTAAGTAGGGTAAACAGAGAAACTAGAACACTCTTACTCCCTCAAGGTTTGCATCTATTTACACTGCATATTTGACAGCTTTTTTTTTTCATTTCTTCTTTACCAAATAAGGCTTCTTCAAAAATAAAACTTTAAAATAGGAAATTCGTGAAGGTCATAACATCTTAGGAAAGAACCGTATCTTAAGTAGTTTTAATAACTACCTATAGCAGATAAATTTGCCTGTGCTCTATTAAAATCCTGCCACTGAGAGGAGCCCTAAATCTATCCCACACTGAGCACTGGAAGAAGTCACATGAATTTTTTTTTTCTTACTTGTCCAGGTCAAGGAAAACTGTTACTTCTGTGATATTAAGGATAGCAGAATCACTAGAAGTTGAACAAGATCTAATAAAGAAAGAATCACTTCAGGAGTAGCCCCTTGAAGCCACTTGAAGTTCACTGTAAACAAAAGGAAGAAAAAAAAGTCTTCCACTGGAGGGAGTCTGCCAACAAGAAAAGATTCCACCAAAAATGAAGAATGAAGAAATTATGAAGTCAAATAGGAAGAGAAACAAATAGGGAGGGGAGGGGGAAAACATAACAAGAAACAAACAATGAAGCCACCACAAGGCCCAAAGCAGGACACTGGTGACACAGCAAAAATCAGAGCCAAGATGACAACCTTCAAGCAACAGAAAAAAACAGAATTAGTGAAATCCCTAAATATAAATGCAAAGAGAAAGCATCTTAAGATGCAGACCAATGCAGAATTACAGACTGTATATGTTAAAAACACGAAAAGAACCAAGGAAAACATTTTAGTATTTCTACACGTTCCTAAGCTTTTCCTACTAAGTATGCCAGAATTCAAGATTAGGAAGAGATGATATGAGATGGCTCTTGAGCACACCATCTCATCAAGGGTAAGACAAGACAGAGACTATTCTAGAAAGCCAGTCTGAAGAGATGCCTCAGTCAAGCACTTCAAACTGTCTTCTGGTGAAGTCTTTAGCTCTTCGATGAACGCACACAGGGAGCTCCAAGAACATATTCAGTCATGAAATTTTAAGTTTACTGGCTAGGTATCACCTCCATTCCATAAATGGCTGATTCATCTTTCCTTTTACCATTGACTACAAAAGAACAAAGGGCAGTATAATGAGGTGCAACATTCCTCTTCTTCTGGCCAGGTACTCAAGTCTTGTCTCCAGTAGGTCTGCACGCTTACAGAATACGAAGGCCATTTGACTTCCCCTAAACCCTGCACTGTCATACTCATCCAAGAGTTACCAAATTCCTTGATGTGAAGATGAGAATAGCAAGAAGAGAAGGCAAGACGAACTGCAAACTGGAAAAGCACACTGAAATGGATCTCTCTCTCCCAATCTGTTCATTTTGGCACATTGCTTCACATGAAATCCAAAAGTATTTGGACACACTTCGTGGTCAGCTTGGGTAGGCCAAGGCTGCTAGCTAGGAGCTGACAGGTACAGCCTCCCTTGCACTCTGCCTTATCAATTTCACTGAAGGTAAGGGCAACGAAATTTGCAAAGGGTCATAAAAAAGGCCACACCCCCATCAACAAAGAAGGAAACCACCTTGGCGGACCGGGGCTGGCGGCCGGGAAGGTGGGGCTGACCTCCGGCCTCGGCCCGGGCGCAGTTTCCACAGAGCCTCATCCGGCTCACAGCCAGGGAGGGAGGGAGAGGACCCAGGCGGAAGCAGGTGCCCCCCTCGCCCGGCGCGCAGGGAGACAGCGGGCGGCCGCCGAGCTCCGGACACCCCTCTGCCACCAGCGGGGAGGCCGCTCCCGCCGGCAGGTGCCCGCCCGCCCCGCCGAGGCCGCCGGCGCTCACCCGGCCTCCCGCATGACGTTGCTGTCGCCGCAGTCGCAGGCGCCCCCCGCCTGGCTCCGGAACATGTTGTAGTCGTGCCCGGCGTGCTCGCCTTGGTGGAAGCACTCGGCACACAGGCTCATGCAGGGCGAGATCCCGCATGTCCGGCACCGGTAGGCCACGAAGTTGGCCGTCCATACCAGACCGCACAGCGTGGCCGGGTCGTAGGCCCGCACGGCTTGCACGAAGCTGTCCCACGGCTCCCCGCCAGACAGCAGGCAGCGGCACCACTCCAGCGCTTCGGCCGCCGCCTCGCCGCCGCCCGGGCCCGCCTCCGGGGCCAGCACCCGCTCCAGCAGCGTCCGCAGGTCGTCCGCCGCCGCTGAGCCGCCCTCGCCGCCCAGCGCCTTCTTCAACTCCTTCGCCGTCTCCCACTTATCCCGGCCGCTGGCGCCGGCCCCCGCCATGATGAGAAACTGAGGGGCCGTTACGGCTGCGCCGGGCTCCCGGCTCTGGGGCTCCCCCCGCCGCCCTCTCTCCCCTCCCAGCGGCGCGGCGGCGCCTCCCTCTCGCGATAGCCGCGGAACCGGCGCCCTCCCCACCGCCCGCTCCCTCCTCCTGACACTGCCTCTCCCCTCCCCTGACATTACCCCTCCTCTTCCTCTGCCCTCCCCGCCGCCTTGTCAGCGCGCAGGTGCGTGTCCCTCGCCCCCGCCCCACAAAATGTCGCCACCCTCCCCTGTCGGCCTGCAGCTCCTTGTCAGAACGGGGAGCAGGCCATGGCGGTACGGGCCACTGCTCGCCTGGGGCGCCCTACCTGTGCAGCCCAGCGCCCCCGAGTATAGCGGAGTCCCTTTTGTTACGGGGCCGCTCCTCTAGCGAAGCGGCTGCCGCCGGTGTGTCCGGGCCGCAGGGGTCCCACTGGGTTGGAGGTGGCGCCTCTGAAGGCAGCGGCAATAGCGGGCACCTCAGGCTTCACGCCCGTGGTTGCGCCCTCGCTGCCATCAGCCGCCCCGCTAGAGGTGGCAGAGCACTGACGGGCTCTGCTCGGCAGGAACCCAGCTGGTAACTCCTGCGTCTGGGAGGCGGAGGACGCGCCGGGCCGAGCAGGGTGTCCGGGACATCGGCAGCCCCTCGTCCTGAGGTACTGGGACGTGTCTGCACGCTCCCACCAGGAGAGAACGTATTTGGATGTGTTACCATAGCTCACATACTGGTTCAACACCTCGGTAAATAGATTCTCGACTGCATAATGGAAAATCTTGGAAGAAAATAAAAATCTGGCCGTGAATGAAAGTAACTTTTGATTTGACTGCAACAAAACACAGGTGCCCGAGGCCGACACCCCTCTGCTGGCTTTGCCACTGTCGTTCTGTGGCTGTCCCTCTCTGGTGACCTGTGCTGTACTGTGGTTCCACTGCCGGTCGCCCGCAGTATGTGTCCCTCCAAGATGATAAGAAGGGACGCATAAGAAAAGCAAGTGAATCCGTTACTTTTCTTTCCGTGACTGCCCTTTCCACAAGACGGGCAGAAATCCATGACCCCGCTTTCTGTCCCCGATGGCGCTCACTGATTGATCACTGGAGAAAGTGCTGTGGGACAGACCTGGGCTTCCACGAGCACCTCACAGTGGCAGCGTCTCAGGTTGTAATGCACTGTATCCTGTTCATAATGCATAGTCACAGATAGCAACTAATTAAAAAAGGGGACAATTTGTTACGTTTCATTCCGGCAGCTGCTCGCTGGCACTGCAAGGACAGTGGCTCGCCGGCCACGATAAGGCTGGCGCCAGGGGGCCGGGCAGGAGGTGTGGCGCGGCGGCCCGGTGGCTGGGCCCGGGGCCTGGCTGGCGGCGAGGGGCGGGCGGCGCGGCGGAAGTGCGCGGCGCTGCGTGGATCTGCCGGGGCCGCCCCGCCGGGACCGCGGTGAGTGGTGACGGTGTCAAGGGGCAGTGGGTGCGGGAGGGGAGTCCGGGTCAGCGGCTATCCGCGTCGGGCGAGCGGCCGGTGTGGCTGATAGAAGCCCAGTTCCTGGTCCCGACAGGGCAGGAAGCCTCTCTCGATAGCCGGCCGGGCCTGTCCGAAGGAGCGGAGCGCCGGGCCGAGAAGGGCGCAGCGCCTCGTCGGCACCTGGCTTGGTGCGGGAGCCGGTTACCGGCGGAATGTGAGGAACGGGACTGCCGCCGTCCGGGAACGGCCTCGCATTCGCCGGCTCCGCGCTTCTCCACTGTCATCGAACGCTCCGGCAGCTGCATCCCTGAAAATCTTTGCATGAGAACATCTGGGAGATGCTGAGGAGTACAGAAGGGGGTTGCGTGTAAAATGATTTAAAATATGTAGTTTACTTATGTTGCTGTAACTTTGCATATTATTTTCCTTAGCTAACCTGTAAACATGAAGAAATTAAAGCTTAAAGAATTGGAAAGCTGCCTTCAACAAGTTGATACTTTTGAAAGTCCAAAACTGCTTCTTGAACAGTATCCAACGAGACCTCATATCGCAGGTAGAGGTTACCTACAGCACCCGTGTCTCTTTTACAGCACGTTAAAACAAATGTATATTTACTGTATTAGCTTCTTTGAAGCCTTTACACTATAAGTAGTTGAGAAACAGTACCTCGCAAGAATGTAAGTCATTTTTTAATGATGTTAACTTGTTTTCATTAGTATACTGCTAACATACAATCCAATAATCAAGTTAATTGATTTAAAAGATGTCATAGAAACATTAATCTGTAAATGAAAAAGCTGAAGTTAATTTGCTTTGTAACACAAAACATTAAGTGTACATACACATACTCAGCCACACTGTAATTATTTTTTCTGATGTTTTATATCTTTCTCTTGCTTTTCTACAATAGACGTTTTTTCTACAAGCAATACTCACAATTCTGCGAGTAGTTCTGTCCCTCCAGCATGATAATTCATGAAAATGTCTTTGAATTTTTATCACATACAAATGAAGAAGAGAACTAGAGACAGAACAGCAGGTTAATTTTGCATGACAAGATACCTCTAGTTGTGAGCTTTCTGAAGGCAGAAGTAGCTTTTCTTGATAATTCAGATTTTTACTGGTCTGAGTGTTGTATTTTTTTTTTTTTCCTCACAGCATGTATGCTTTATACAATTCACACAACTTTTGATGATATTGAAAACAAAACAATTGCAGATTTAGGATGTGGTTGTGGCATGCTCAGCATTGGAAGTGCAATGTTAGGAGCAGGGTAAGTATTTAATACTAAGTTCTAGTTGTGGGTTTTTTTCTGGAATAAAAAAGTAGAAAATAAGATTAGAACTTAATTTTAGGTATCTTATCTGTTACATAATGAGTCTATATAATACATTTAGACAGTCAATAACCATTCAAATAGTGAAAGAGGTCAACAGTGGCCAGGAATGTGGAAGTCATGATGTTGACTTTCCCCTGAAGCACTATATGAATACATACATGAAACTTCTTTCACAAACTGTAAAATTGTATTTGATCACTGAATTTTTAGAGTATGCTCATTGCATTTCCTAGATAAAACACGTCATGTGCACAGATCCCTTTCAACACTTTACACTAGAATTTAAACACCATTTTAGTTTGCAGGAGATTGATGCAGAACTTTTGGTTTTTTTCTTAACAGATTGTGTGTGGGGTTTGACATAGATGCAGATGCACTGGAAATATTTAATAGCAACATTGAAGACTTTGAGCTCCCGAACATAAACATGGTTCAGTGTGATGTCTGTTCTTTATCTGACAGCATGTCAAAGACTTTTGACACAGTTATTATGAACCCTCCGTTTGGAACCAAGCATAATAAAGGTTGGTAATTCTGGAAGTCAGGCAGGAATTATTAGGAACAAAACAGCAAGAAAAACACTTCCAATGAACCATTTCCTAACTTTATTACAATTACCTATTGTAATTACCTAGTGTTTTGCTGATCTGGAATCAGTATCCTAAGTACAGATTAACAACTTTAAACATTGCAACCAGCAATTGTTGGGTTTGAAATAAACAGCACATTTCATATCTCAATCATTTTTGTTTTACTAAAAGCAATTGGGTAAGTTTTAGAAATACTTTGTATACCTTAATGTATTCAGTGCCGTTTCTGAATTAGCTATTACTCCAGAAAAATTGAAGAACGAAGCAGATCTTTACATCCTTTAGTTTAAGCTTGGATTTAACAATTATAATGATTTCATCCTTCTTTTAGGAATGGATATGATTTTTCTGAAAACTGCTTTACAGATGGCAGAAACAGCTGTATATTCCCTTCACAAAACTTCAACTCGGCAGGTAAGTCATGCATTTTAATAAGGTGAGCATTAACAAGGCAATGAACTTGCTGGCACTTCATGATCTTGCCTATTGCTTCTCTGATTTGTTCACACAAATATGTGAATATGAAATATATGAAATAGAGGACATGAAACTTGTTTTGGGTAAATACTTAATCACATCAAATAACTGATCTGACATCAAGGTAAGTATGTGATATAAAAAGTTTCAGCTTGAAAAACAAAAGTACAGGAGTTTTTAATTAAGTACAGGGGAATAGATGTTTATAAGACAGTGTAGAACAGAGCTTTTAAAATTACTTTATCTATTCAATATTGTAGCACATTAAAAAGAAAGCAGATGAATGGGAAGTGAACATGGAAGTCATAGCAGGTAAGATTAATTTGTTAAAGAAAAAAAGTTGCTGGGGGCTAATATCTGTAGCACTACTAGCCAGTCTTAACAGCCTGAAGTAAATTTAAGTGTGATTTAATGCTGAAGGTGATGTAGGACTTTGAGCAGTCCCTTTCTTTTTTATTAATATACCTTGGTACCCAGCAAGAACACAAGCAGGTACTTAATAAAGCTCTGGGGAACACATACTCTGTGCAGAATTAGAATTCCTCCTGGACTGTATTTTCCCTCAAGCATGAAGTTACCTACCTTCTTGCTTCAAAAGGAGACTGATGCTGAACAACAAAGTGCAGGTCAGTTCTCTTAGATAAAGAATCCTGGACTTGGGGTTTTCTGACAGTTCAAGTATCTTCCCAATTCTTGCGTATCACCAGGTAGATGCTTTAAGCAGTCAGACAGCTTGAGACATGAAAGTTGCACAAATGCTTGAAACACAGCTGCATTTCTGCATTTAATGTGTTCACCCACTGCCTGATGTGGCTGGCTTATATGCCACTATATCATCTAGTCCAGAGGTCAGAACAGTTGTCCAGTCAAGGGCCACCAGGGGTGGCCACCTGAAGAACATGGGCATAGGGTCCAAGGCAATTGACTAAGTCATTCTAGTGTAACAAGCATTCTTTGTGCTGTTCACAGAACTTAGATATGACCTACCAGCATCATACAAGTTCCATAAGAAGAAATCAGTAAGTATAAAACCTGACAAAATTGAGAAAATGCTGTTTTGAACTAAGCAGGTAAATAGATTCTACCGAACAAGATTTAAGTTTTAGAGCCACGTATACTTAAGAATGTTCACAGCACTTGAGAACTGTGAAGAATCTTGGAGTAGACTAAGCAAGATAGGAAGATTGTTATGTAAGCTGAGTAGCAAACACCAGAAGTTCTACTTAGCTGTACCTATTGTCTCAGTGACTTGAAGTTAAAAGATGAATGTCTGTCCTTCAGTTTTGTTACTTCACAGTTACTGCTTTATACTGCATTAACATCCAGGCTTCAGTAGTAAGCAGTTTTCATTTCTGAATTTATTGGCAGCTGCTATTTAATGTAGCCACAAGATTACAAAGTTCAGAATCTTTTACACTTGAATGAGACACCAGAGAAGTTAAGATGATCTGACAGTATAAACAAAACTATAAATATAAGAGTTTTCCAGGCTGGTGTATTAACTGGAAGTATGCTTTTTAAACAAAAAAAAGCTGTAACCCAACAAAATGAAGCTTTCTTCTCATTGTAGGTTGACATTGAAGTGGATTTCATTAGATTTTCTGCCAAGAAACTCCTGACCTGAGGCATGTCTTTAAAACTTACTGAAAATGGAACAATAAAAACAATGCTTTTTTTTAATTATCATTGTTCTAGCATTACTGATCTCCATTTTCTGTTTTCAGTTGTTTTGGTGCAGGTTCTTCTTTTTCTGTCTCCTCTAGTGGTCTCTTCTTGGGACTTGCTGGTTCTGCAAGATTTAATACGTAGTCATTTATGCTACAGAAAAACATTTCAGAATTACCTTAAGTCTTATGAAAAGACACCCTACCTATCATTTTAGTTCAAGGATAACTCATAGTTTATCCACAACAACTACTGTGCTAGCAGGTTTACTTATTACTGTGGGAAGCTAAGATGAAATGGGTTTCACCAAGTTTTGTTTAAGCAGGTGCCATATCTAATGAACAAAAGCTTAGTTTTTCAGCTTCTCCAAGCTAAATACCAATATGCAGTAATGTAAAACTCAAGGAAAAGAAATTCACCACTCAAGAGACTGGGTCTGTACAGTTGTGTAATACTGCTGACAACCCCCATTTTTCAATGCAGAATGCTTTTAACAGCCCTGCAGTACAGCCTCAGATATCTAGTAGTAATTTTAACATGATTTTTTGACAGTTATGGAAGGCACCAAGCCATTTTTTTATTGATACTTAAAGAGAAATACTACAGTGTATGGCCAAATCTGAAACACTTTTAAGAAACCTGAGCTCCATGTACTAAAGAAGCTGCATCTAGGTCACAGAATGACATACCTGTTTTAGTATCATCTTCACCACCTTCTTCTTCATTCTCAAACTTAATTTTCTTGCCCTGGAACTGTATTTTCCCTTTGTTCGCACCTTGAGGTACCTTTCCCCCTCTTCCTTTTCCTTTAATTTTGCGTCCTGTGAGGATATAAAACATCAGGAACTTGATATCATTTGTCCTTTAACTGGCAAGCTCAAAATAATGCTTTACATTTAGTGTTTAGTATATATTCCCTATTTACATTCACTTTTACACAACGCCACTTCTAAGATACAAACGTTCAAACCAATTAAAAGAGGACCTTTTGTTTTCTGTTTTAGCAATTCTTGCTGGTCTTCCAGTATTTTTTTCAGAGCTTCTTTCTCTGCCTCTCCTTCTAGCACTTCCCATGTAACATCCTTGCTCCGAAGCTGTAAATTTCCATTATGTGCTGCTTTGGCTTTTTCCAGAGCTTCTTTTGCAATATCCTTAAACAGGATAATTCCCTTTAAAAAAGAAGAATGGCATTTGCATTTGAATCTTACTGCAAAAACACTCAGCGCGAGTGATAAGCAACATACCTTACTTGGTATCTCAGTAGCTTCACTACTCTTGTATGATGTAAAATATACCCAGATTGAAACAAAACCTTCAGACTACCTGACAAACATTCTCAGTCTCAGTTTTAAACTATCAACTGAAACCTTTATCTGCAACCTTTATCTTTTATTGAAATAATTTAAGGGAATAATTAAATTCTCTAAATATTCTGCAGGTCTCCAGGTCAAATCATTTCTTATTTTATTTGAACAAGCATTTAATCATTCTGTTTCAAATTTTAAGACACAGATCTTCATTCCCCATCTAAGGTTCTACTGACCTCCTTTGCCCCTCTGACAAAGTGTATCCACTTGATTTCTCCGTGATTAGAAAATACTTCATGGAGATCTTCTCTGCATGTTTGGTCATCTAGATCACCAAAAAACTTCAAAAGACATCCAGTCTTTTCTTCCAGAGACTTCTAAATGAGAAAAAGAAAAAAAAAAAAAAAATTAAAAATCACAGCTTTGTTGGAAAGACAAGCTTGAATATTTTTCTCCCAATCCTAAGAGTCCTAAAACATGCAACTGAAATCACCTTCCTTAGCACTACACCAGTACCAAAACACCTATTTTTTTTTTTCCTGTTTTCTTTGCTTAGTGTGATACATTTCTGTGGCACTTAAAACTCCTTTCCCTCAGAGGACCTACTCTTCAAATTCTACACAACAGTTTTCTGAAGGCTGACACCTCTGAAAATCTATATAATACTGATTAAATCCTTACTGGAGCCTTTAAATATCATAGAAGAATTATCTCAGTGGTGCACTTAGGATCACTTCTGAACAGGTAAACATGCCTATAAAGTTGAGGGTATGAGCCTTTGAACAAAACTGGTCTCCTGAAAATAGGATTGAATGCCATGAAAAAAGTCTTACTGTATAGGCTGGTTGGAAAAGCTGTAGTGACTTTCTAGGAAGTGCTCTATATCAAAGAATATCAAACTCTGAATATCCCACATTAACTTTATAAAATGTAGCTGCAGAAGCATGTTTGCTATATGTGGACTGAAAAGCCATACAAAAGCAAACATTGCATAGTTTTCAGATGTAAAGATTTAAGAAACCCATACCATTTCAGCATCTGCTGCTTGTTTCTGTTTTTCTTCTTTTTCCCTGTAGAAAAGTTAAATTAGTTAAAAGCTGGTTCAAGTATGGTCAGATAAGAAAAACCAGGGACTTCAATTGATCACTTACTGTTTAGCTCTTGCTTTAGCTTCTACTTTATTTTGTCTCCTTTCTTCATTTTTCTTTGTACAATATTCTTCCCTTCAACAGAATATAAATTCAATTAATACCACTTAAAAGTATTCCATTATAATGGCTTTGTAGGAGAGCAGCAGCCAAGAAACAGCTGAGACTATTTCAGAGTTAAGATGCTAGCTTCCAAAAGGTAAAACTATATTAATACCTGTACAGCAGCACAGAAACTTAGGCTTCTCAAATCAAGCCAGGTTCTTCCATGAACTAATAATGGCCAAGAGTGGATACAGACATCAGCTAAACAGACTTACTTGAAAAGTACTATCAGCTCTGTGTCTTTGTACTTTTGGTTTGGAATCTCTGTAAACTTCTTAGCAGATTCAACACTGTCAAAAACTGCAAATATTGAGCCCTGTTAAATGGCAAGAAATATTCAGTGTTAAGAGTAATAGCCAAGAATTTTGTCCAGGGGAGGATCCCTACCCCAGGTCTATAGGTGTTCATTGCAAGTTACCTTGAATGTTCTCTGCAGTGTTCTTCTCATTTGAATGTTTTCAACTGGACCTTTATCCTCAAGCCATTCTTTGATATCATCAAGAGTTGCATCTAGTGGAAAGCCTTTCTGCAATACAGTAACAAGCTTCAATTATATGCAACAAACTCCAACTGAGTCAGAAATCATAACATAATCTCTCTAGTATGAGATCATTCAAGCTTTACATAAATGCTTCTTGGTCAGTGTCATGCAGAAACAGCACAGAGCAAAGCAGAAGTTCACTTACAACATATACAGATCTGTTTTTAATTGCAGCCTTATACTGGTCATTTAATTCAGGAAGAGGTTTGTTTGGAGATCTTCTGATTTTAGTTTTGTCTTCGTTTATTTCCATTAGACCAGTCTTGGATTTCCTTAGTGCTTCTACAATAACAGTAAAATCTTTTGAAAGGCGACTTAACCTAGTAAGGAAGCACATACAGGTTATTTCAGATACACAGGCAAAGCTGAAACCAAATGTTAAAACAGCAATACAAGTTCTAAATGCAGATCAGGGACATTTGGCCCCAAATAGAGATAAGTAGCTGAAAGGTAACCTTCCATCCAGATTAGCTGTATTTTGTTTTACCTGTTGAATTTGATCATGACTTCTAAAGGCACCCAGCCATCATCTTGTTTGATCTGTTCCTTCAGGAACTTGTCTCTTGGTAGATTGTGATTGCCAAAATAGTACTGTAAAAAAGAAGGGAGAGAAGGGCTTGAGATTTCAGTCTTAAAAAGCTCATTTTCATCTGACAGCTTACTGTGGTGGATTGAAATACCAAAACTCATACATCCAAACAATAAGAAAATCTGAAACTGTTACTCTCTTACTTACATACTTGAACATGGTGCTTCTCCAGAAGTTATCTGCAACACAAACTGTACAAAACATAGTGCTTCATCCAATGGGACTAATGGGGCAAAGACAGACTACAGTTTTGTTTAGGGAAGGCATGAAATTTAGTCTCTTAACAATTATTCATAAACCTGATCCAGCTCTGCAGAGTCTAAAGTCATATTTGTGAGCAATGGACTCAGGTTTTAGTCCTTTCTTAAAAGATGCATAACCAAGAATATTGTATTTGCCACAGTAAGAAATCATGCACGTTGACGAGAGTTTTTAGGTCTCATTCAATAAAATACTGTAAGATTAAAAAACTGTTTATAAATTTACTGTGCTGGCATTTTGGCCATGTCTAGCATGGGAAAAGCAGTGTCATGTAGTTAACAAATTGTTCCATTTAGTACAAGACACACTAGTAAATCACTCTTTTGCTTACTAGCTGCCATCTAACTAGGGTTAAATACTTGAAGCTTTAGGGGTAAGTTGAAGCCTTTCCACTGATATTATTGTTCCTTAAAAAAATCAGTGCAGGTTTTGCAACAATACCTGCCCCTCTGGTACATGTGAAACTCACATTACCCTAAGTCTAGCTTTGTCAACTATTTCTCCTCCATCTCTGAGGTTGTTCTGGGTTTTTTTGTTTTGGTTTGTTTTTTTATAAATAGTTATTCCAGCTCCTCTGCTAATAGGGATTCACATGTAGCTGTATTTTTGTCCTTCAGGAAAACAGGTTTGTTCTTGATGTCACATTAAGTCATGTGCTTAGTTTTTCATGGTAGCCCTCCAAGCCTTCAGGGGGAGAAGCAGTTATTCAAAAGTAGACACATAAGTTTATTTGTAACTTGTAGCAAGCACTTACAATGCAGTAAATTATAATAGCAAGTTATGCAGTGTGATAATATTTTGACCAGCACAGATTACTGAATGGGAGAATTTTTTCCCCCTACATAAGTCATACAGAATTTGCATACACAGAACAACCCCAGCACACACAGTAGCAAGTTGCTCAATGATACATTCACTTGCAATAGCACCTAAAATGCTACCAAGTTAAACCTTTTGTGTTTTTAAATGGTGGTCTTGTAGGTAACTCTAGACAAGTACAACTGCCAACTCAAAATACAATTATGAATTATCTTCAAGTATTAAATATGTGTCATAGATCTGTGACAGACATTTTTTAATGAGCTGAAGATTCAAGCCTAACTCCCCATGAAGTTAACTTCCCATTATCTAAGGCCCTACCAATGAATGTCTCCAAAACTGCTGCTCAGTAGAGATCCCAAACTATAAATAGAACTTACCTCAATTTGCTGACAGATTTTGGTTTCCAAAATAGACATGTTTTCACCATCTCCATTTTCAGCCATTTTCCCCAGCTGTGTTGAAGAGAATTTTAGAGCAAAGGCACTAAGTATTGAGTGTACTTTCTACAGACTTCTTTTTTTTTTATTGTGTTGTGTTTCACTGCAGCCTCATTTAAATGAGATAACAGACCAATTCTTCAGCCATATATTTATGCTCATGAGCCAACTTTAAAAATCACTGCAGAACTCCAAGGGAAGGCTACAAATAAGAGGGAAAAAAAAACAAGTAAAATACTTTGATTGTTAAGGCAGAATTTGTGATCCTACATTCAAGATAAGTGAAAAAAAATGCTGGCACTTTACAGCATTATTTGTTACTTATCTTTTTCTAGGCACCAACCTCAGTTGGTACCTAACAGCAACCAACCTGAGAACCAACATTTTTGTTTAAGTCAAATCCAACCTCTTATCACCAGGCAAAACATATATGACAAAAATTGTTCCATATTCCTAAAGATGTAAAATTAGAAACTTTTCTGAAGTTTCTGGTACCTAATTAACTTTGAAAGTTCAAGGAACTTACTGGATGAAGGAATGAAAGTGTCTGCATTTACTAGGACTTCCTAAAGATTTCTGTTTCTATCTTTTACAACTTGTCTCCACTGCAGATACACCTGAATACTGAATTGAGTATCTTTGATGGGAGACAAGAGATGTTTTAACTTGAATAATTTCTTCCCTTAACTGGCACTAGGTGTACAATTGATACAGTCACTACATACACAAGAAGGTTGGTAACAAAGCAGCTACTGGCCAGAAAGTTAATTTGGATCAGACAATGTCTATCTAATTGCTCTTAAGATAAATACAGATTGTGAAGAGTAATCACTGAGGAAAAACGCAGCTTTATAAAGCTGTCAGTAATCAGTTTTAATTCAGTTTTGGACTACGAAGCACAGATTCCCTTCTTTTCCCTTGGGGCACTATCACACTTGATAAGTGCATTTATAAAAGATGAAGCAGTTTCATGGCCCTCAGCTACCCCAGTTCACAGCTCAGTTATCATTAAGACTATTGGTGACTACTGGCACTCATGTGTTGCATGAGTTAAATGGGAGATTCAAGCACACACATTCCACTCTTCTGCCACTTGCAGGACAGTGCCCTCTTTCAGAGAATCAAGATAGAGCGACTAAATATAGAGGCAGGAAAAACTCCCCTGAGACTCCTTGTCAAAGGAAATCATGTTCTTGGTCACAACACACACCTGGCAGCTCCAACTTAGTTTAGCAGTTTCATTCACAGAGCATTGTTCAGCCTACTGCAGTCTGTAGTATTCCAATTTCCTCCTCTTCCTGATCTCGAGGCTACCCTGTATCCTTTGACTTGCTTTTAGTTCTTTTTAATCTAGGCATTTACAGCCTTAAAATCCCATTCTCCTCTACTGGACCTAACTTTGTGACATTCTTTAAAGCACTATTTTATCAAGTGTTAGCTGAAAGCTATGCTCAGAGTGTGACCAACATATAAAGCACTTCACTGTAGCCCGGGCTGTAGTACACAAGCTAGCAGGTGCAGTTCCTTGAGAGATGTCTCACACTACCTTGACTACACGAGGCTGATGGTGTTGAGGTGCTGGCACTATCTCAGCACTCCCTTGTGATGTTGTCCCCAACACGACTTGTTGGGGATGAGTATAAACGAGTATTCTGCTTTACATTATCTTATTCTGGTGTAATTAAATGCCATTCTATGGAGTAGTCTCAGCTTTTTTCCACTGGATCAACTAATTAACCACTCCCCTTGTTTGCTACTGTAACACCTAATCCAACAGAAATTTAACCCCCATTGAAAAAAGGGAAGAACATTTCTGTTAGATGAATGTATCACTGCCTTGATTCAGCTTGTAAAAAGTGATGGAGAATGAAGATAGAGCTGTTAGGGCAGGGAGCACAAGTTGCAAAAGAAAAGAAAAAAAAAAAAAAAGAAAAACCTTTCCATGGCAGCAAGGAGCTGTAATGGGTTAGGTTTGACATTAACCTATATCCTGATGCTCAAAAAAAAAAAAAAAAAACTGAATGGCATCTATGTGAACTTTTGCAGTGTGAAATACAGACCAGCCTCCAAATAGGCTGTACCTGGCTTGTTCCTTCAGTGGCCCTTGTTGCCTGGCCTGTCACACTGAATGGTGCATGCATTTCTGGGAGGAAGTTACTGGAGGCCCTTTGGCTGCATGCTGCCCAATCACCAGCAGTTCTCCCCCTGTTAATGAGATGAGGATCACACAGAGGCAGCATGCCTGAGGCAGCGTAGTTTCAAGAGAATCCATCTGTAAAACTCTAGACTTTTGCTTCGGTTTTGTTTATTTAGAGAGAATCCCCTCTCAATTTGTCCAGAGTAGCCACCTCACCAGACCCCACACCAACATGTTAAGTTTTACTGCTAGATACCCAAGAAACCACTAAGAAATGCCAGGACAGTAACACTGTGAAGCATAACAGAAGAGCATGCAGGTTTTTTCACCTGGCTGCTGCCACCTGAACTCCTTCAGCCTTCTTACACCCTTGAATACCCTCTCTGCTCTGTACTTCCCCAGTTCTCACAGAGCACCACTCTCTGACTTACTCTGGGTACCAAAACACCTGGAACCAGCAACTTGCTTTCCAATTAAGAAGGCTCAGCTCCTCTGCTAATAAGAAATGAAAAACAGGTTTATTTCCTTTGCAATATTTTTAAGGAATAAAGCAATACAGAAGTGTAAAACAACACAAGACCTGGGACAAGTCCTTCAGATCAAGTGTTACACATGGAAAAGTTTTTCTAAAAAAGACCCCATTTAGCTGCAAGTAACGACAGAAGGGAAGGTTAAGAAAGCCTGAAGATTGCCATATACAGAATTCAGTGCAGGCACTAATCAAGTTCTAACCTACTTAGAATAAAAGCAGAAGCAGTCTTCTAATTTAAGAGAAATTCTAGTCTTGCTGCACATGCTCACTTCAGACCCTGTAGCTCAGTCATTTGGCACAACTTCGTCTCCTGGATCCAACTTCCAGATCCATAGCTTTCAATTGCTGTGCAGCAACGAAGCCCGATAAAAAGCCACCTCCACTGACCAACACCCACGGACTGGGCAGCACGCGAAATCCTACGTAAGACCGGACTGTAAATGATTCCTTCCTCAGTGTGCCAGCAGCCGGTGCCGGTACCGCTCAGAAGGGAAACAAACTACTGCGAGCAGACATACGAACTGAATTACTACGGTGCCCGAGCGCAGTCCCCGGGGGCCCGGGACACCCGCAGCCTGGGCCGGGCACGCCGGGCCCCGCACCGCAGCACGTGCTCTCCCGCGCCGGGCTCCGCTCCCTCCCGGCCCGCCGGCGGGAAGCGCTGCAGCACCCGTGTCCGCAAGGCCCCGCCACCCGCCCTGGCGCCCGCCCGGCCCCGGCGCTCCTCACAGTGGCTGTGCCCGGCGGGGCCTGGCGGAGCGCAGCACGCCCGATCCGATCCGATCCGATCCGCCCGCGGTCCCGGTCGCGGTCCCGGTCGCGGTCCCGGTCGCGGTCCCGGTCGCGGTCCCGGTCGCGGTCCCGGTCCCGGTCCCGGCACACACCTGACGCAGCTCCGCACCGGCGCGCACGCGGCCCCGCTCCGCCGCTTCAAAGGCCTCACTCGGCGCCGCGCGACCCAGCAGCCCACGCGGCCGCCGCCCGCCCCTCACGTGGGTGCCGCTTCCGGGGCGGGGCGGGGTCCTGCGGGGAGGGGCCCTGCCCCCGCCCCCCGGAGGTTCCGCCCCGCCCCGCCCCGCCCCGCCCGCGCCTTTTCGGTCCCCTCCCCGCAAACCCCGCGCTGCAATCAGAGCCGTGGGGCCCGGAACGGTTTAGGGAAGCAGAGGAGGGGACGTGTGGAGGTGCGTTCGTGTTTATCCCCTGGAAAGGCGGAGGCCGCAGCGGGAAGGGCCGGGGTAGCACGGCCATCTCCACACCCGCAGGCCCTGGCTCTGCCGCGGGCCCAGGTGGGCCGGGGTTTGTTCGTGTGCTTTTGCAGAGTTAACAGGAAAGGTAACTTAAAAGCTTGTATTTGTACACTGATGCTATTTTTACATTTATTAAATATTAAAAACATTCACCTAAGTAGTGTAGATGTTGTAGACATCTACAGTGCTACAAACATGGGGATGACACGAGTAAAAATGTTAATAAATAGTATTGCCTTAACAATTGATCCAACGTTGCATTAGCCCAGTTTCTGTTTTACAAAGGAAACATAAAACAGCATCCACCATAGTGCAGGACTGATGGCACAATAATTTAGTGTTGACATTAAACCAGTACTGTTAACATATCACACGGATGGACAGAAGAGCCCCGGTCCTGAGCTTTCCACCTCCCATAGGATACGTAAGACACTGACCAGGATCCAGAATACCCCCTTCCTGTCACAGAATTGGAGTTCCTGCCTGTACTCCAAATCTGACTGCTACACGTTTTGGGGATTTGCTACAGACATGCACTAATTAAAAAGGGCACTGTGAGTTACTGTATAACATAGCACCAGCTAAAAATTAACCATGAGTCTGAACTTCTACAATCCATTAATTCTCATACATTCAAAAATCTCTAAAAATCAGGATTTATTTGAAACCCCAGGGAATTATCTCATTGACTTTTGTTTACTTGAGATCAACACCCGCTATCTCAGCACCTGAGAACCGAAGGATTTTCCTCACTCTGCAGTTACGCTGAGGCTGAGAGGCAGCGTGTCACTTGCCTGCAGGGTGTCCATAGTCTGTGCTCCAGTCCTGGAATAGCACAGTCATCCACCAACATTAAGCACCCAGTTTAGAAGCAGTGGGCAGCTGGATGCTGATTTTGTTAGTCCTTACATCCTTTCACCAACGTGTGACTGTCAGTGACAGGATACAGGCCACTCTGAACCTTAGGGCCAGCCACAAGCAGCTGTGTGCATGTTTTTTGACAAACATGAAGCTTCACAGGTCACATATTTTGCACTGAAAAATTCCATGTGTTGAGTTCACTGCAGCTTTGCCAGATACAAAGATCAGATTCATGCTTTAGTGATGTTAATCATTAAATCGTCATTAAATCTCCACCTGTCTTTAGACAATTCTTAGCTGTGGGGATTTCCAGGAGAAACAAATTTACTTTTATTTCTTTTGTGCACCTGCCTGGCCCACGCATTTCAAATGATGTAAGAGTTCATCTCTTTGCAGTTCATCTCTGAACAACTTACACTGGATCCCTACATAGCCCTCAGTGGGACAGGTCATGAAGCAAAAGACTAAACCTACACACACAGGGGCTCCTGACATAAAAAGGTGACACACACAGACATCAAAACAAGAACTACAAGAACACAAGAACTACAAGAACACAGCACTTCATACCAAAGCTTAAAGTTGAGTGCCACCTGCTAGCATAAAAATGCAAAAGAACAAAAAAGCGTTGAAATGCTTGTGATCAAGAAAAAGAAATATTATAAATTCAGAGCTTACCTGCTTGGAAAGCTCACATTATCTGATAAATCCAAAATTTCATTTTATCTGACAGTGCTGGTGTAGGAAGTTCCCACCATGACCCACAACAGTCCTGCATTTTCCCTGCTTTTCACGCCACGGCCTAACAGCTGTTTCTGCAGCCATTTTATAAGCTGGACTGGGAAACTGACCCAGGCTAAAAGAGTCTCTCTGCTCCCCAGGGTGTTTCTTTATTTGGATCACTGCTATCAGACCTCACAGCTCCACAGCAGCTGCCAGGGGACCGGGTGAGGGGCAGCAAAGGCGGGAGCAGGAACGCTCCTCACAGCCACCTCCTCCACACAGGGAAGGCTTTGACACCTTGTACTTGCCACATAACTCACAGGCTTCTTTTCAGTCTCTCTCCCCTTTCTATCCTGTTTATGATTTCCATAAAACCTGGGGGAAACAAAAATGTGTATTTTTAAGGCCTACATCTTCCCGTAGAATGTAGCTGAGCCCAGGCAAGTGCCTCCAGCTTCAGTGGGGAGCTTACAAATGCACAGAAAGACAACACGTTACACCTTGCTCCCTCAAGGAACCAGGCTCATAACAAAGCCCCAGGTTACACTACCTAGAGAAGCTATGAGGAGAAAACAAATCCTAAGGGATCATTGCAATAAAGGTTCAGTTAAATACATGTGCATTACTACCTGCAGGGCAAGAACAAGGACTGGGGAGAAGGCTGGGGATGGCAGAGTCAAAACATCAGCTGTTTAAATACCACATGCTGGCATTGTGCTGGGAGCCTCCTTTGGGAGTCTCCAAGTGGAGAGGTGACAAAATTATGACCTTCCTGCCCATCTCAATTTGCTTTGTAAATAGAATTTGAAGATCTTGTATTACGTTTTGAGATAAATGGTAAATAAATCCAGCAAACCACTTACATTCCATTTTTCCACGCATAACGTATTTTGACAAGTTTCTTCAATCATCACCTTTGCTCAAACCCCTTTTTAGTACTTTTAGAAAAGATAAAATGTTATTAAACAAATCAGAGAAGTCTGTATCTCTGGGAGATGTTAATAACTTTCCATTCTCTCTCATTTCCCCTTCCATTCCACAAAGACACATATTGATTGACACACATTTCATCTGAAAAAATAGTTAGGATGGGGAAAAAAAAAATCATGAATACCATGCAATAGCCAGAGTCCATTGCAAAGCCATGCAGAGTCTTTTTTTTTATTTCTCAAAGGCCCTGCCAGTGCAAGAATGGCAAACTTGTCCTAAATTGCCTTGTACTGCAGAGCACTGTCCTTATGGAAAACTACTGCATACTTTCAGCTTGTGCTCTGCTTGACATTTATTCTCCCATTCCCAGCCTGTGCTCCCCTCTGCTCTGGCATTTTAAGGTAGAATTAGAGGCATTCTATAACTGCCCATGATTTCTGGATGTGATAACCTGGTTATCTAAGTCTTGGCTTGGCTTTGAGAATGAAGATTTAAGAAGGGCTCTACCCACAGCTTGCTGCTGCTTGGTCACTCAGGATGCTGTGGAACAAGTCTGTCATCTCCTGGGTCAGTCTCAAGCGACCAAAGTCCTGAGCTGCCTGCATGCAGGGTTGGGTCTGCAGCTTCCAGTGCACCTTTCCCCTGTTGTTTCACCTCTCTCCTGTCACTGCAGGGCTGTACAGGTGTGGGTTCACCCTTCCAGCCCACGCTGTGGCTTTTTCAGGTGAGGCCCCACCCTTTACTCCTGAGGTTTATTGCCAGGGCCCAGCAAGCTTGGACGGTGACAGCGAAGTCCTCAGGATGTAGGTTTAGTCAGGATCCTTCTCTTAGATGGATGGCCTTACGGGGCTAAACGAGCTCCATCTGCCCGGGTTTGGAGTTAGAGTTGTCCTTCTCCTAGGGTGGTTGCCTGAAGGCTGCTGAGCCCCTCCTGCCCATGGACACACTTTGTCTGTCTGACCCTCCAGTTGTGACCCATCTGGCATGGGAGACCCTACTGGAGGCATCTGCCCCCTCCAGCATAGCTCCCAACCTCACCAGGGCACGCAAGCTCCTTCCCCATGTCAAGGGGGTGCCCGTGATATGGCTCTATATGTACCACACACGTAGCTTGTGCTAATGCATTATTTCTATAGCTACCTTCGGAGCACTAAAGGTTTAATCTTAAACCCAGTAGTTCACAGAAATGCAGAATATTTTGTTTAGCTTAACTCATCTTAGCACCAGATCATAGTTCCAAACAGGGATTAATGTAAAAAAAAAGTAGTTCTCTCACATAGGTGTATCAAGTATTGCAAGAGAGTAATTTAAAAACTTTCATGACAAAGAATAAATAATATATGGAAATCTTGTTACCACATTTAGCTGTCTGAATTGTTTAAAATAAAGACAAATTATACCTAGTTTTTAATGATGTGTGCTTAGAGATTGTATTAGACATCTCATTCACGAGGTAATCAGTACTATTATGAATACTGCATCTTCTGTTTACTGTAACAGCAATATGAAAATTAAGTGTTTACACATTATAAACACAGACACAGCCATGTGACCGCATGGCACTGGGAAGATTACCTACTGCTTCCCATTGATTCAGTTCTGGGTTGTATTTCTCAATACTCTGCAGATATGTTCCTTTTGAATAGGAATATCCTCCTGTGACATAGATGCATCCATTCATCACCACCGCGCCACACTCCATCCTCCTCTCCATCATGTGAGCCATTTGCTTCCACTCGTTTTGCTCTGGGTCATAGCAGTCTGTGATCGTAGTCTGTCCACCCACAAAATAGATCTTGTTTTGTAATGTAATCGAACACAATCCATATTCTTCAGGAAAAAAAAGAATACAGTGCAACTCAGCATGATGTTACTTAAACTGCAGCTACATGACAAACATCGGGTGCCACTGAGCTTAGGAGATACAGCAGGATTTTCTGCTGCACTTGGTAAGAACAAGATCAAGGCATTACAGAAGATACAAACATGAGCACCAGTACCTGGTGACAACTGCTTGAAAAATTTACTGTTGCCAAATGTAGAATACAGAGAAAACCCTTTTTAATTTAATCTAAATTATTTTTGCCAAACGCTTATGAACAGATTTTATAGACAGTTTATAATTTAAAAGAATGCAGCCATTCCTTAGTTCAACATTTATACAGTGATTCCTACAGACCAGATGCTTGAAGGGGGTCTTCCCTTCTCCTCTCAGAGCATGGAAATGGGAGATGGCCCCACTCTGGCCCCTGCTGCTCTATAGGCATTGCTACTTTCATTAAGTACACACCAGAAACTCTTAAGTGGGCTTACAGGCTCCCAGAAACAGCTAACCAAATCAAGGTCTAAGCTTGTTAAAGAAGTTATTATTTACCTGGATGTGGACTTGTGGTGACTATACTCCACTCATTGCTACCTGAATGGTACCTCTGGATTTTATCATAGGTGCAGCTTCCCCTGTACCCATAGTGGCCTCCGGTTACATAGATGATTTCATGCAGGACACAGGCAGTGGCATTTCCAACACCTGTACACACACAGTGTGAAAGTCATAACACACCTTCAGGATGCACACTATTACCATGGTCACTCTCATTCCAAGTGTTACTTAATATTTTAAGGTGCAATTATGCTTGCAAGTATTTAACTGAATGTGAAATTAAATAAACTTGCCAGGACAGCTTACTTTATCAGTGTAAGTCAAGAGCAAAGAAATAAAAACTGCAGTAACCAATACGTATTGCACATAGCAGAGCCACATGGTATTTCACAATTTTTTTATGCAGTAATTAAAGTAATTAAAGTCACACTGGTTTTGGAATATGGAATTACTTTCAATATTTCACCAAGTTATAGAGATTTTTAAATGTCACTCATATGGCAAGGATGAAGACAATGGGAGTTGAGATCATTGGGGTATCTTCTCTGGTATTTCAGTTTTTTTCATTGTACTATTAATTATTCTGTCTTATAAACAAGGGCACAAACAGAAAGGAATTGTGTTCACTCTGTCTCTACGAGAACAAAACAAAATAAAACAAGGGATCTGGCAAGATTAAATGGATCAAAATTACAAAATTAGTGCGTTTTTCTAAGCACCTGGGAAGTTTCACACAAAAAGCAGGACAAAACAACAGCACAGAATGTGTAACTGCTCGCAGTATCAGCACAGCATTTCTATTTTTCAAGGACATAAAAAGAGAATAGGAGCAATATTTGTGGAAAATAGATGAACAACTAAGAAAGCTGTAGGAGCATGATGTTTCTTCCCTCTTAGAGACACCTCAAAAAAATCATGTATGTACAAAAATACTATGTTGCATCAACTGTCAGCAAAAATTTATAATTAATTGTAAACAATTGCATTAGTTTATAAAAATGTTTAATAAACTAATACCATTTAGGCTGTGATGCAAATTCATACATTTTAATAGATCGCTATTCTGGCTGCTAGAAACAGCTATTAGTGTTTTTCATTATCCTCACACTATAAGGAACCTGAATAGATAATATACTAAAATATGAAGAAACTCCATGGCACTTAAAAGTGGCAAACACAAAAGGACAGACATTTGAGGCAGATGACATACAAAACCTTACCCACCTTTGATCATGTTTGCAATAGGAAGCCATTTCTTTTTTAGAGGATCATAGAACTCAGCTTCTTGCACTGGAGCTCCCTTTCGGTAACCACCCAACGCGTAGACGCAGCCACCCAAGGGAACTGTGCAGTGGTAATACCTTGCACCAAGCATGGGGCAGCCTTCTGTCCACTCATCTCTCTCACTGTTATATATCCAGACGGTGTCAAGGGCTTCAATGCTCTCTGTTCTATAGCCTCCTGTCACATATATGTCTGGTCCCAAGCTACTGACCCCATAACTCTCTCTGGTGTGATCTGGCATCTCTGTTCCCTGGAGCCACGTGTTGGTTAAAGGATCCCAAACATGCACTTCTGATAAGGGATGCCAATAATAACCTCCAATCACATACATGGCTGCTGTGGGTCTTCTGGAAAGGCCTTTGGGACTGGGGTTCAATGCGTTGTATACGAGTGACCTAATCTTACTGTCATTGAGTCGGCATTTTTTGTGCAGGCTTAAAGCTGACCTCAAATACATGTTATCCAAGTCCACATTGATGCAGCTCAGCAGTTCACAGATATCTTCAATTCTTTCTTCCACATTGTGTGCAACCCACTTAACAACAGCTTCGATGGCCACCTCTTCTTTCCAAACATTGAGATTCTCTCTGGAGAGAATATAAGAGAGCTTCTCCTTGCCAATGTCCAGAAACTCTTCCTGCTTCCACACTTCTTCAAACTGCCACAGCAATATCCTCCTGGACTCTTTCTCTAGCTCCGAGCAATTGTGGTATTCGGCAAAGGAGTGCATCCCTATGCAGTTGTCAGTGTCTAAGTGCCTCACCAGAAACTGCTCACAGGCTTTCTTTACTGACACGAACTGGAGGAGGTCTGCAGCCTGGAGTAGGCTTTGGACATTTCTCTTTGTTATCTGGATCTGTGATGTGTATGCATAATTCACGAGGGCTTCCAGCACGGCATGGCTGAGCCCGGGAAGTCTGATTTGGCTTTTAGATTTCTCTTTCATATCGGCAGTGAACATGGCTTTGAAATAACTGCTGCAAGCCGCCAAGGCAGCTCTGTGGCAGTGGAAGATGACCCCCGAAGAAGCGCACTGCAGGGTGATGTCGGTGAACAGCCCATCCAGGTAAAAAGCCCGGAACGCCTCCAGGAAATCGGCGGGGTGAGCGGGGTCCTGGTAGAGGTACGCGCACTCCTCCTGCCCGCCCGCGGCCATCGCCCCCGCACGCCGGCGAGCACCGGGCACCGCCGCCCCGAGCCCCCCGCCGCTTTGTCCGCGCCCCCCCTCCGACCGCAGCTCGGCTCCGCCAAGCCCCGCCAAGCCCTCCGCCCCCCGGCCACGGTCCGTCCCGCCTCCGCGCCGCGGTACTTACGCCCGTACGGAAGGCGGCGGCGAGGGGCGCTCCCGGCCCCGCGGCAGCCCCGTGACCATCTTCGGCGGAGCGGCGGGGGGCGGCGGGGCCGGAGCGGCAGTTCCTATTTTGGTGCCCCGGCCGCCTGCCCAGCCCTGCCCGCCCCCGCGGAGCCCTCCGCGCCCCAGCGGGACCCGGCCCCCGCCCCGCGGCAACTCCCGCCCGTGTCGCTGCCCTGGAGCTCCCCGCCCCCGGGGCAGCGGGTCAGGGGCTGACAGCGATGATGACAGAAGGCCCGGGCGCAGTAGGGACGGAGGCAGATGCAGGGGAGAGCCACCAGCTTGGTGACACTCAGACGCACAACAAAGCCAGGGCGCTCGGGCTGCCGCTGAGGGTGATCCACGGATCAGCCGTGGATCGGACCAGCCGTGGATCGGACCAGCCGTGCCGGGGCGGGCTCCGGGGGCCTCCGCGATCCAGCACTCGAGAAGGGGCGTCCGGACCTCTCCTCGAACACCTGAACCTGGCAGGGTTCAAAGGACAGTCACACTAGGCTGGCAAACTATAAGCAGATAACGCAGAAAGAAGGTCAAATTGGCTTTTACCGCTTCTAAAAACGTAGATCACCATTGAAATATTTTTCTTCTCTGCTAGCAAAACATTTTCTGCAATGGAGACCTTTAGAAGTGTTTGAAGCACAGCATCCTCCGGGTTTAAGCAGCTTTGCTTCCTCCTTCACCTGCAGCAGGGTTTGGATCCCCTGCATCCAGCAGCACTGCTCTGCCCTGCCAGAGCTCTCCTGGACTGAAAGTACTGGCAGCCACCTACCCTGCCAAAAGGAGGTGGGCATTAGTTATTATCAGCTAAGTGCCGAAGGAGAAATTAGGAAAACTCTTGCTCTACACAGATTAAAAATAATTTTTCTTTTTTTCCTTTTAATTAGTGGCGGTCCTTTCTCCATGGTGCCCATCAGAAGCATGAACTAAAGGAGGAATCTGAACTGGGAAGTGTACACGGACATGTGTAGCCATCCTTCCTCACATGCTAACTATGCAACAGGACTCAAGCTTGCCCTTGGCCTTTACATAGTAACATGAGACAGAAATAAACTGGTCCAAACAGCAAACCCTTTACACATCTTTGCCTTTGTTTTTTCAACCACTCTTTCATATGCTGTTAGCCTATGAAATTGAAGATTTGTGGTATAACCCAGGAATTAGCAGCAGCCCTGTATCTCTGACCTGGGCCAGTCCCTCAGCTACATAACTCACTCCCTCTCTTTCTCTGGAACATTCCCTTGTATGGCCCTGAGTCTGTTTATATATCCCCATGCCAACAGCTTTGTTTTGCTGTGGTTTTGCACGTTCCATTTCATCAGCCTCCTATGGACAAGCAGAAACTTCTCCCAAGTCTTGGCCATCCTACTAGCACATAACACTAAGGCCAAGTACTCTTCATGGTAGCTCGTGTGCAATAGCAGATCTGCTACCATATAGAAAATTTCCCCCCCCACACATACACCTTCTTCATACATTTATTTTCATAACATCTTTATCTAAGTCATCTCCTTCCCAGAGAGCATGTTGACTTCAACTACCAGCAACTCTGGAGGCCAGCAGCAACAAGTACTGAATATGTGTCCCCTTCAAGGACCTTCTCCCTTCCTCTTCTGTCTGGGTAAACAAAAAAAAAAAAACCAACAAACAAAAACCCAAACAGCTTCACCCTTTAGAGATATTTATCTTCCTTCCCTTATACCCCAATGTGGAAAAATTTGGTAATCGTGCTGCTTCAGAAAAGTTCTCTTTTATCAAAAAGAAAAACCCAAACCCAAGACCTCATATTAGAATGGAAGGATTTCTTCTGCCTCCAATGTGCACCTTGTCTAGCAAATAGCATCAGCTCTATCATCTTCTTGAAGTGCTAATCACTTGTGAAGTGCTAATCACTTGTGAAGTGCTAATCATAATATTATGATCTAATATCATAATTGCTAATATTTCAAATAGTCTACTTTGCTTAATCTACTCTCAACTCTCACTTCAGTGCTTTCATCAAAACCACAAAAAAACCCACACCCTTTTGAGCATGAAGATAGATTTCTCACTCTCACAGCAAGCTAAAAGGTAGGTTCCTTAAGGATAAAATAACATAGTTAATATAATCCAAAAAAAGCAAACCAAACAAACAAAAAACTCCCCAAAGCAAATAATTATTTATATACTATTTTTGTCCTTTGTTTATAGGTAAGCAGTAACTGAGATCTGTGGAAAAACTGCAAGGAAGCCATCTTCACAATTAAGTTCTGATAAGCTAAGAGACCAGCACAGAATCTGGAACATTCAGCAGCACATGTAGAACGAAGAAGACAAAAATCTTAAAGAAAAAAAAAAAACAACCTTACAAAATTACACTATGCAACAGCCATTACCATTCCTTTGTATGAGCTGTAAATCAGACAACTTAAAGCTGTCACAACCTGAGACCAAGCAGTTCTTCAGATGCTGTCTTCATGCCCTTGCACAAGACAATAGGGTAAGATCTCCCATAAAGACATTTCAAGCATTTATCAAATATCCATCATTAAAGCAATGCTCCTAAGAACCTGAGTATATTTTTCTGGTCATCTTTAGGTAACAGACTGCTCAAAGACTTCTACAATTTATTCAGATAGGTAAATAGCTAACGCAGGACCATTTACAAGGAAGTAAACAAAGGAAATCTTAATTTATATAGATTATAAGCCTGAAAACAGGCAGGACTACTTGTAAAAATCTTACAGCTGAGAAAAAGAAGGTAGTGGCATCATCAAATGTTGGTAAGAAGATAAGAACAATGCTGCACAGAAAACAGAGGAAGACAGCTAAGCACTTGTGGGCTGCTGAACTACACCTCAGACTTCTGTAACCAGTTGAACTAATTTCACAGGTTACTGAGGCACTTAAAAGCTAAAACAGACATCAGCTCAATAGCCTTTTGTGGCACTCCAAGAAGGAAAAGATTTGGCATGAAAATACATTATTTAATGAGATCTACTTTTAATATGTCTATATGCACAGCACAGCTCTCAGGGGTCACCTCACTTTGAGTGATAAAGACTGCATGTTCACTAAAAATTCTTTGAACTACTGAAAGACAGAACACTTCTGCTAAAAAGTACCAGTTCCCTTCCAGCCCCAAGAAAGATATGGATGAGACTGCATAAGTAGCATCAGTGTAAACATGATTTTATCCATACAGACCATTCTATCGCAGCAGCAGAAGCCCAGCAAGGAAAAGCACCAGGCTGCCTGAAGCTGTCAGCATGGAAGATCAAACCATGTTATCTCTAGACACCATGGCAGCAGCACTTTGTCAGGGCAGCAGTCAGGAAAATGGGCAAGTGACTTTTCTTTAAACAGAACAGCAAGATCCTTACTGCTCTCCAGAAAATAAGAGATCTGATTGACAAAATAAATCAAAGTGTTCTCAAAAGGTTGATACTTAAACTTGTGTTCACTCACCCCATGCCCTTACAAGAAAGGGCCTGATGACACAGACCAGCAGAATACATTACACAAATCAGGTGTGTTGCTTCTGTCACTGGCAGTAACTTTTATTGTCTTTACAAGATAATACAAACTATTAAAAAGTTATTTTATTTGGTAAAATATTTCTTATACTGAAAATATAAATGCATCTTGACATCAAACAAGATCACTAGCATACCAAATAATTTTTAAAATTTTTATTTATCCTGACCTAAGAGGTAAAAATGCCAGCAGTTCCAGAACCATGCTCCTAGCACCTAATGTTTTCTAAGAGTTTCATTCTTTTGTACTCTAATTCTGCTCCTTCCTCTAAGCATGTGGAACAGAAACGTCAGTAAAGGCTGGGAAGGGAGGAGGGAGACTAAGAATAAAGGCACTGTCTCTTACAGTCCCCCTTCTCCACTTATTTTGGAATGTGTACTATGCTGGTAACTTCACTTTCCCACTGTTGTCAAGATCTAACACAAATAGTTCAAGGTTGTGTTTAAAAAACGTAAGCTCTTAAAACAGCCCAATTTTACAACTGCACTTTTATACGCACTGAGTCATTCTCTCCCAAGAAGATAAAATATATTAGTTTCCTTTTATCATTTGTATTATTTCTTTATAAGCACTTTTAGATAAGACATAATGTCAATAGCAGATGACCAGACCAGAACAGAACACTCCACAGGACAGAGCTCTTGGGCCAGCTGAGAAATTTTCTTCTCCAAGGTGTATCCCTTCCTGGGCATAGCAATATCACCTTTCTTCAAAAACATTACTGGACATAAGTCATTCCCACCATCACCTATATATACAATTTGTGTATAACTTACTCCCTGCTCCAACTGTTTTTCTAGAAATTCTTCTAAAACTTTCCTTTTGCAAAGGTTTTTAGGGCACTCTGCACAGTGGTGAGCATGGAAGTTCTGTACAGTAAGATAGCCAGTACTGCTGAATGCTGCAGGGTTTGTAAACACTTCATCAAACACCTTGTGGAAGTCAGCAGCTTTCAAAATCCAGTCAATAAATACTGTATTAGAATCTGAAACAATTATGCAGTCAAACAACTCTTTGTTCTCACTAATAAAACCCAGCAGATCTACCATTCCCACAGTGAAAGGAATTGTTGTCATCGTTTTTTTCATCTCATCTTCTTTGACACCATTGTCTCCCAAGTAGACAAAGACTCTGCCCATATAGTCTGTCCAGTGTCCTGGTTGGTAGGAGTTCCTTAATCCGTTAGGAAGTTTTTTCTCAGGAGCACATTTCACAATCCAGGTATCACTATTTCCATCTATGATTGTGTGGTCAAAATCAAAAACCAACAGCAATTTCATAGCTGTCAGAAACCAGTTTCCAACACAAGCAAACAAAACCAGAATCCTTTGTGTATACAAGACTAATGAATTCCTACCCTGATCTTGTGTTCAGGAGAGAAAAATTCTGCAGGAAAAGGAAGCATTAGGACAAATATCTAAACCAAGTAAACTGTTTATGGCCATTACTACTACGGGAAGTTGTGCTGAAGCTAAAAAAAAAAAAAAAAAGAAAACACCATTCTGTAAAGGTCAAAGTTCTAGTTCAGTATCAAACCTTTGCTTAAAATAGACAATGTGAAACTACCTGAACTGATGCTGCACAGTTATTGATACTTGATACCAGAATCAGTCTTCCAGTACTCATGCATCATCAGTATGACCAAAGGTTCTAAAAGTCTCCTTTATCACCTGCCAGTGCAACCAAACTGGGATTGTCCTGACAAAACACCGCAAGAGGTATTTCAAAAGGAAACTACTACTGAAGAGCTGGAGCCAGTCTTTTTAACACCGACACACCAAGCCAACAAAAAGAAATATTGCCATTTGCGGATCTGAAAAAAAACAAACATAAATAAAAACTCGGTCTGCTTGCTGTACTCCTGCAGCTTCAGGACCCGCAGCCCACCTCTGGGCTACGAAAATCCCTGGAATCCCGAATCACCTCATCTGGGAGCTGACGCCGTCTCTTCACAGAGAAATCCTCACACACGAGCACCGCCGTTCCCTCAGCCCCGGGCGGCCCGCAGGCCGCGCAGCCACGGCGCAGCCCCCCTGCCAACCACCGCCGCCTCCCGCCGGGGACTCAGCCACCGGGCCGCGGGGAGAGCAGAGCTGCCGGCCCGGCGGCGGCACCGGAGACTCAGGCGGAGCCGGTGGAGATGGGGGAAACCGGGAGGCGGCAACGCGAGGGCACGGGGATCTCGGCAGCGGGCCGAAAGCCCGTGAGGGAAGGGCTCGGAGAGGAACCGAGCAGACCCAAACACGTCCGGACCGATGCCCACCCGGACCGATGCCCACCCGGACCGATGCCCACCCGTCCCGCAGCCCCTCCGCGCCCGCCGCTTCCGGCTCCCGCCGCTCGCCACGTGACTCGAGGACGCGCCGTCACGTGACTCCCGCCCGCCGGGTTGCCTGGCAACGGCGCCCGTACACAATCCCGGTGTGCCGGGGCCATGGCTGCGGGCAGGCCCGGGGGTCCCCGCCGGAGGGGGCAGCAGCTCGGACGTGAGTGGGGAGGCCCCGAGGGCACCGGGACACGGGGTGGGGGCGGCAGCGCCCGGCTGTATCCGCACCGCCTCCACAGGGCCCCGGGAGGCTGTGGGGGCTGCTCCTCGTCACCGTGTCCAGGTTGACTCGCCCCGAACCTCTTCCCGGATCTCCCAGGCGCAGGCTCTGCCCTATCAATTGCCCAGAAATAACTAACCTGAAACCCGTGGAGGTACAGAATCCTCTAACAGATGAAGTCAGAAAAAAAACTGGGCAGCTGGCAGATCCCTCTCTCTAGGGAGCCCTCGTACATTGACTTTTGACAAGGCTGCCCTCCACTTGGACAGAGGGAGAAGATCAGGTCTGGGCCCCTCGATGAGACAAAGAGATTAGCAACTGCATCTGACAAAAATACTTTGACATCAGCGTAGCTGTAAGAGAAATCTTTTTTCCATTTTAGACACGGAATGTCAGTCTGCTTCAAACTGGATGAACAAAGACAATTTCTAACAGGATATGACTCCACAGTGCCATTTCCTTCAAAAATACTGATGACGGTTTGAAGGGCATTTCACAAAACCCAGTAATTGCCTAAAAAATTTGTATTTATGCACACGTGTATGCAAGCCTAGTACAACAAAGAAACACCAATCTTTCCAACAAATCAAGAAACTGTTTTACAAGCCACATCCACTTTTGCAAAGGATGGCAAAGCAGCTTCAGTCTTTTTTTTTCAGCTTTTCCAATATTCCCCCTCCCCTTTTGGGAATGCTCCCTGGTCCCTGCTGATCTCAGAATCATGCCCAAGTACTGCCTGGAAAGTGTCCCCACAAGCCAAATCTGGGCACACACAAGCAGGCAAGGGGACATACAAGCCACTGAGATAGATACAGCCCAAGTGCATGCACCAGCCACAGTTATAGATCTTAGCTCTGAGCAGCTAACACTAAGAATAGTAGTTATGTTACTATGCAAAAATTAAAATCCTGATAGAGGTTTGAATACAGGATTTTCTGATATCAAATAACTTCAGTATCTCTTCTTCCCTCTGCATAGCACCACATCATTTGGAAGAAAGCAACGTTCTAGATGGGTATTTTCTTCCAATTGAAGTTGATCTTCATCAGGTAATTGTATTGCCAAAAGCAGAATGGGAAAGGATTCAGGACAGTCTTGACAGCAGAACTAGAGAAGCAGCACGCATCCTGGCTGAGCAGAAAGAACGGGAAGAAATGCGCTTACGCTCCAAAGCTGCTGTGAAAGACTGGCCCAATACCATCACTGTAAGTGCAGGGTAGATGTGTAAACTAAGGAATTCATTTCTATATATCATAGAATCATAGAATCATAGAATTGGCTGGGTTGGAAGGGACCTCAGAGATCATCAAGTCCAACCCTTGATCCACTACCGCTGCAGTTCCCAGCCCATGGCACTGAGTGCCACATCCAGTCTCTTTTTAAATATCTCCAGGGATGGAGAATCCACCCCTTCCCTGGGCAGCCCATTCCAATGCCTGATCACCCTCTCTGGAAAGAAATTCTTTCTAATGTCCAACCTAAACCTCCCCCGACACAACTTGAGACCGTGCCCTCTTGTCTTGCTGAGAGTTCCTGGGAAAAGAGACCAACCCCCACCTGGCTACAACCTCTGCAAAACCACTGCATTTCTAGCTGTATTCCCTTTCTTTAACACTTGTTTTCAAATATGTATTTTTAACTAAACTCCATTTAAGTAATTTAACATCTAATATAAACTTTGGGTTTTTTTAATTAAAGCTAAAATGCAAAATTAAAAAAAAAACAACAAACATTGAGCACATCACCTTCAGATCTATGTCTTTAATACATGTGCTTTAGATGAGTTTTCCAATTTTGTCTGCATTGTAGAACCTGGTCCAACAGAAACTTAAAGCCAAACAGTTACGTGAAGAAAAGGAAGAGGAAAAAAGGAAGTTACTTGATTTGGAAGAAGCACAGTTCCAAGCAGAAAAACGGAAGGAGGTTCTTGATCGTGCAAAAACCTACCTATTCCATCAGAATGACAGAGTGAAAGCATTCCATGTTTGTTGAAAACTTACATTTTTAAAATTCAAATTGTACTGAATTTCTTTAAATACTTCTGAACATGCAAATTACTTTAAATGTTATCTTGCAGAATGCCCTTCTACTTGCTGAGGTCCTAAGAGAAAGAGATGCTCAAGTTGAACTGAAAAAGTTGAAGTCAGATGTTAACCAAAAGAAGAATAAAGAAACAGAACATAAAGATACAGAAGCTATTTCCAAGGAAAAAGAAAAGGCACATCAACATTATCTGAATGAACAGGCATTGCGCAGATATCAACTAGAACAGTAAGCAATAATTAATCAAGAGTAATCCTACTTTATTATGCATTTAAACTTTCTTCTTACAAATACAGTCTATAAGGTTGGTGCTTAAAAAGAAAAATTCACAGTACCAGAGAAGACCTTGCACAAAAGGGAAAAGCCATGATTTGCAATGACTTTTATTTGCCAACAGTCTGCGTGTAAAATTGCCTCTGGTAGGCATCAATTTTTAGTCAAATCACTATTCAAAAGTTGTTACTGAAAATATATTTTAACTCAGTTTTGTTCCCAGAAACGGAAAAGGTTAAAACAGATTTTCCAATTGCTCATTATTAGATTCCAGAGAAGGCATCACAAGAATGCATCACTGCCACCTCCATTCCTTCACTCAGCTCTCACAGAAACCTTATGAGAGGTTTCCAGTGGTATTTATAGGATTGGCTCTGGTGGTCTGATAAAAGAAATAAATCTTCTGAAGCAGAGGAAGGGTTCAAAGTCTGGTCTGACATATTTCAGGTCTCACACATATTCCCTTATTGAACTCAGGACAGAGTCTACCAGCTTACACTGTTGCCTGTGTGCACAGAAAGGAGAAGCACAGATGTGGTCGGGAAATTCTGTTCACTGAGAATGCTGTAGAGATAGACCAAAATGTTGAATGCAATGGTGCTTACAGGTCATCCAGATTAAACTTGTTACCACAGAGCTCTTTGTCACTTCATGCAATCCCTGGCCCATTTGTTTAACTCCTTTTCTTGATTCAGAATAAAGGAGCACGAGCATCAGGCAGATCTGGCCAAGCTAGAAGACAAAAGAGAAGGGGAACAAATACAGAGATTGTACCAGTTGTACCAAAAGGAAATTCAGAGAAAAATGGAAAAGAAAAAGGAGGAAAAAGCTGAACACCAGAGGCTGCATCATGTAAGTAACAGGAAAGCAGAGAGTTCAAAATGCTTTTTCACCTTAGCTGCCTGGAATGAAATGCTGGATATAGCATTTGTCTACCTAAATGGGCCTATTGGCAACAGGAGGCCAGCATGCAAAAGACAGTTGGCAGTTTACATAAAATTATAGAAAATGACTCTTCCACTATGACCTGGATTAAGCTCTCAGACTGGGGTAGTTTTGGATGATGTGGTCCAGAAGCAGCACAGCCCAAGAAAGCATTGGTGGGGACTGACCAGTCCCATTCCTCTCGATGTCCTCCTCTCACACCCATGTGAGTTAGAGCCAGGGATAATGCTCACTGCCTTGCAAAGCAATTTCTCTTGCTAGAGAAGCATCTGGTTGATGCTCAGTTTCCTGTCTCCTTCCTTATATTTACTATCTCCTCTTCATGCATGTTTGAACAGGGAGACAGAAGTAAATCAAAGTACTGAGAATCCCTTTGCTCTCTTCTCTCTGACGGAAACACAAAGTGATTCTTTTAAGTTTCTAACCCAGGCCCAGATTTCCTAAACTTCATTTGCTGTATCAGGTCCATTTTGCCCATGCAGGAGCACTTAGCTAACCAGAAAATACTCAAAGCCATAGAGGAACAAAAACAAATGGAAGAAGATGATCGGATCAACACTTATTTTAAAGCAAAGGAAAGCATTGCCAAGATGGTAAAAGAGAAAGAAGCCAAAATGCGTAGGTAGGTACACAGCTAGAATATAAACTGTAAATAAACTAAAGAATATTCTGTAGTCATTTTCAGATCATTTAGACTGATGATGTAACACAAGCCATAATTATTCTAAAACTGAAATTGTACTTACAGGGAGTAGGGAATTCAGGAGAAAAAGGAAAAGCTTTCACAGGTTCCTTAGTAATAGGTGAGGGGTGGGAGGAAGAGATCTCTTTGCCTTTCAAGGTGCAAATACAGAGGTGCAAAGCTCCACACCACTGTGTTAAAAACAGTGATTTTCCATGTCCTGCCAAGCCTCCATCTCCTCAACAATTAGACAATTAAAATGCTTCACAAAAGTATTTTTTTGGCATTTGCTGTATTTCCCTGAGTCTGCTCAAGAAAAATAATTTGACTTCCAAACTGAACACCTGCATTACATCAGATTATTATTAAGGGAAGGTGGCTTATCAGTTTAACATTGAGGGCATAGCATGATGATACCATGGGTCCAGTCTAAGAGTTTCCTTCTCTTCCTGCTTCTGGCTAATGTTCCCAATGCTTCTACCCTGATGGCAAAATGCTACATAGACTCCCCCCCCCCCCCAGAGGATCCAGCTCACTATTGCAACAGAAAGCTAGTGTTACAACAATACAGAGAGCATGTATTTGCTAAATCAGGTAATTTTAAAAGATAAATAAAACAGGAGGAACACCAGGAGATCAAAGAGTTGGGTGAGTGGACTACTCTGTGTGGCAAGAGAAGACTAGAAGCAGGATTGCTGAGTTTGGTGTCAGTAATGCCTCATGTAGAGCCAGGCGTGTACCCTGGTTTGTTATGGTAGCTCATGTTCCTCTGCAGAGCACGGCAGGAACGGCAGGACAAAATGGTTAACCAGTTAGCTGCACAAATGAATGAGGTGTTAAAGAGGGAAGATGACAGTTTTGCTAAAGATGTTGCAAAAAAAGAAGCTGAAGAAATAAAAAAACGCGAAGAGAAAGAAGCGAAAGAAAAAGCAGCCCTTGAATCTATTGCTGAATACAGAGCCACTGTGGTAAGAAACCCAGCCTGTTCTTATTCCTGCTTACTCCAGATGAAGAGCCTGGCCCAGATCCACAGGTGATGGCTCTGGTGCGTTAGGTGGGCATGCTTCATCAGGCCTACTGACATCTTTCCTGGGGTTCTTTTTCCCTCTCCCACTTCTGTGTTGGGGACACATCTGCCAGGGCTGCTGAATACCCTGGGCTTGGACACTGGCACCCCACAATGCCCGTGCTTATCAGAGCACTGATACAGGGATGCTTCTGATGGGAGACAGGACTTCTAAGCTAGCAGGTTATCTCCTTTGCCAACTTTTTTTGTGTTTTGTGAAATACAGATGAAGAGGAAAGAGGAAAAGGAGAGAGAGGAAAAAGCAGAGGGTAAAAAAGAACGTGATGAGATAACAGAAAAGTACCGCGTCTACCTGGAAACGGAAAAAGCCAAGAAACAAAAACAACACAACGCAAGCATGGAAGTGCAGAAAATTCTGATCCAGCAAATGGTAAACAGAACCTGTCAACCCCTTCAGAAATATGCATCTAAACCAACAACCCTAATTCCTGCCTGACAGGAGAGAAGGAGTTTGCTGTGTTTTGTTTGAGGTTTTTAGTTTGATTTTGGGTCTGTTCTTTTTTGTTTGTTTGTTTTTAAATTATATATGCTTTGCATATGCTGGTGTTAGAGACTGGCCTTCTCTTAGGGCAGTGCTGGAAATCAAGGGTGGTTTGCAATGACAAATCAGATCCTGTTCTGTGTCATTACGTACCACTGCTGCCCTCTGGGGAGGTTACCCAATAGCAGCATCTGATGCTGATCTTCACTCAGATATTTAATGTTCTGTTTTGTGGAAGGTACAGCAGGGGAGAGAAGGGGGGAGGATGGTATTTGCCAAGTATCTCTAGCATCACTGCAGATCTCCTGTAAACTTTTACCCTCTCAAAGCTTTAAGGGACAGTTATTTTGTGAAAGAAATACTAAGCTTTGTTATTCCCTTTCTTCATCAGGCTGAAAAGCAGGCCAAAAAACAGCAGGAAAAAGAAGCAGACTTGGACTACGAAACTCAGCGAGAGGCTATTGCACTTTGTAAGGAGCGTGAATTTCAAAGCTATGCAAAGCAAGTTATTGAATCAGAGTCCAAGGCTACACATCATCTTTATCCTCTTCTCAAAGCATCCAAAATGGAAGAGGACTAGGACACAGCCATTTTCCAGAGGAAGACAAGGATTAAACACTAGTTTTCAAGCACAGAATGGTGCTGGGAATCAGTTACCCTGCTGTAGCTGTACTACTGCTCAAGAAGTTAGACACATGAAATAGTACTGAGACTATCATGAAAGAGAAGGCAAGAATAGTTTTCACGTAGTACAAAAAAAAATTTTTTGAACGTTATGGGCAGAATTAAACTGTAAATTATCTATATGAAATCTATGCCATGAATCTGGAAGTCTGTTTGAAAAAAAAATATTTCCAGAGAACTGCTTATATTCTGAAAAATACCCAGCTTGTATTTCATTAAAGTTAGTTTATTAAACTTCAGAGAGGAATGCATGATACATAATTGACCATTGATGTAATGCATTCCATCCAAAAACTATTACTGCTACATTTTTATTATTCATTATTGTAAAAATCCACAGTCCCAGAATTTCCAGGGCTAGAATATGAATTCCCAGAGCAAAAGTGTTACATTTTTCACTAGCCCACTTCCAGTTAAGTATTTCCCATAACAGAAATAAAACAACTTTACAGAATCTACAGGGGAAGAAAAAAAAATAATAAATGTGAAAATTAGAATAGTTATGCTACTGCAGTTCTTACAGCATTTTGCAAATACCTCTGTAAAACAAATGTGCTATAAATTAATTATAATATACAAAAATATGAATGTGATTTGATGACAGCCCTTACAAGGCCACCTAGAAGGCAAATAGGTCCCAGTATAGCTCTAAATAGCTACTAAAAAAAGAGTGTGTCAACTGGAAGAACATAGTTGGACTGTTCTTTCAAAAATGACAGTGACTCAATCTGTAGTAAACAGATCTGGATCTGAAACTGTTTCTTGGGATTCTTCAGATAACTCCCTACACCCATGTCACATGCGGCTCACTCCTTAAGCTTGGTTTCTTTGCTGAAATTTTGCCATCATGTTTCTGTCTTGGACAGGCTCAGGGTTTCCTATGACTTCCTCCACCTGTCTAACCAGGTCTAACCTGGGGTCTAACCAGGGTACCTACCTACTCTAAGGTCTACTGGTCCAACAGACTTGAAGGTTTGTTTCATTGCACACAACCACCTGTTGTGGCCCCAGAGCTGCCCATCTCTGTTGGCCAAACCAGAAAATGACACTAGTTCTAGGGAAAAGAAAAAAAAAAAAAGGAGAGTTTTCGAGTTTCTGAGCCTGGCTTCCCATAGCACCAGGCTTTGAAGAGAGTGCTGGGCTTTGAGCAAGATGTGAGTCTTCCCCGGAGGTGAGGTCCCTCCTGCAGCCTAAGGGTTCTACCTTCCCTGCAATGTAGAAGAAATGGGTGTAGGAGGGATGCAGGAGGGATGCAGGAGGGATTTAGGAGGGATGCAGGAGGGATGCAGGAGGGACGCCTTCCCGAACACAGCAGCCACCTCCTCAGGGAGTCTCTTCTAGGCCGAGCAAGGGATGAACTTTCGGAAGGAGGGGGAGAGCCGACCTCCTCCCTCACCCAGCTCTCAGGACCCTCCTCCAGGAAAACAGCGCCCAGGGAGTCACTTTTTCATGCCGGGTGATGGATAAAGGCGCATTGCCAACTCCCGCAGGCACAGGCCCAGCGGCATGCGGGGTCCATGTGAGAACCTCAGAGCCGGGCCGAGCCCAAAGACCGCCCCACAGGCCGCGCCGAACGGAGGCAAACCAGCGGCAAGAAAAAACACGGAGCTCGGAGCAGAGAGAGGCAGAGGAGAGCGTCACGGCCTCTCACCGGGAACGGGATCGCTACGCGGGAACAGGCGTTTCAAAACCGGACGGGGAGGACGGGGTTCCCGCAATCCCGGGGCTCCACGGTGACCGCCGCTGCTCGGCCCTGCGCTGCAGTCCGGCCCGCCTGGAGCACCCTCCGCCTTCCTCGCCCCGGCCCGGTTTGGGCTGTACCGAGCCTCCCACACTGCATGAGCGGGCGGTGCCGGCGGAGCCCCGTGTCGGGCCGGGCCGGGCCCTCCGCCGCGGCGCAGTGGCTGCCGCAGTCCCCTGTCCATGCTGCTCTTGGTCCCGCCAGGCAACACTGCTCTCCCGCAGGAGAGAGGAAAAACCAAAGGATGAGAAGTAGCTACCGAGATAACGTGATGCAAACATGGAAGTACAGAAAATTGTGACTGGGTCACAAGTGCTGGCTGGGGGGCATTACCTGGGAGAGTTGATAAAGAGAGATCTGCCGGGACAGATCCCATCTGCCGCTCCGTTCAGTTGAGCCTCTGCCGCTGTCTTGAGTCTTCTGGGTAGGTCACGAAAGCACAACAGCTTCAGTCAGCTATTCAGCCCAGCCTTTTGTTGAGGATATAGCAGAGGAACGTGGGGAGGGATGGTATTTGACAAGTATCAACTAACATCCCTTCATCGGGCTGAAAAGCAGGCAAAAAACAGCAGGAAAAGCAGGCAGATTTAAACTACGATGCTCAGAGACAAGCTGCTTTTTGTAGGGTTCAAACGTTTTGGCAATGATGATGGTGAGTGACTGAATGCTATTATTGGATATAACTTTTATTCTTCTCTCCTAACATCCAGGGAGGAAACAAGATGTGGACTCCCTAACTAGGGACAGCCACAAGAGTGGCAGAGGGTACATGTGTGCAGTATTAACAAAAATAATTGGAGGGAGGAAGGGAAAGATAGTTGGTGTAGGAACATACATGTTCCTCTTGCCAAATGTACGCAAGCTTCCAGCTTGCTCAGGGACTGAGCAAACGCTTGGCATTGTGTAGGAGTGTTACAGCTTGCTTGTTCCTCAAAGCCTTGCCTGAGGACAGAGTCAGACAGAGCCAGCACAGACCCAGGTATTACCTTGACTGCTGTGATAAGTGGGTTCCCCTGTTTTCAGGCAGCAGGACATGGCTGACTGGAGCTGACTTTCTGTATCCGAATCAGTTGGTGTGGCCCACAAGAGGCTCATTTGTGGAGTGAGGAAGCTGCTGCTGAGAACTTTATGCCCATGAAATAACATGTTCAGAGGTTTTGCCCAGAATAGCTCTAGCTTGGTGTCAGGGCTGAATGCCCATCCTGAGCTGGGGCACATCTTCCTGTTTCTTCCACAAGTTTCCAGTTTGTGGGTGCTCTGGAATATGAACAAAAGTAAATAGGAATGATCAAGAAATTTGTTTCAAAAACTCACTTCAGACTTAAGCCAAAATACTAACATACTGCACCATCAACTAAACAATACACAGTTCTATCCAGTTATCCTGGAGTGTTTGATTTTGGAAATCATATGTTAAAAAAAAAAAAAAAAAAAAAGACATTGCAATTAACTTGTGAAACTGTCTCTTAGTTTTTTTCTTAGTTGACTAATGAAAAATTTATTTCCCTTCTCTTCGAGCCAGTGCTCCTTTTAATACTACAAGCTTTTTTCAGCAAGCAGAAAGAGAGGAAACTTACTAAAGTATTTTGATCACAGAAGCTGGAGAAAAAGCACTGACTCTGGCAGAAGTGGTGCTAAAATCTGCAGAACTTGATAATGCTCCAAATGCACCTCTACATGCACATATGTCCACACTCACAACAGTGCAATTGGTGAGTTAAATGGGTTTTTGTTTACCTCTACAGGAGCCAGAAGGTGGACTGGGGCCTCATTTCCTTGTCAGCTTCAAGAAACACTCTGTTCTGCAGATGAATGTCTGCATTTGAAGTCTGCAGCCTGTTTCCATAAGGCTTCAGCTAGTTATTAGCAGAAGTTTTAATTAATAGCTTGCTAACCTGCATATGCTTTAAGAAATTGTTTGACGAGTTAACTTTAATTACTTTTTTTGCTCAACAGATAGCATGCTGTATCAGGAGTTGGGAGAAGATGAGAAACACAATGATGTTGGCCTTATTAGAAGGTAATCCTCACAAGGACTGAATCAGAGACCTTATTTTTTCATCACACATTTTGTCAAGATGTGTCACCCAACTCTGGAAGTAGAGCAGCAATTTAAAGTGTGAACCTGTGGGTCACCTGGGTTTAAAATGGCATTCTCCCAACAGTAACACCACTGGTACCTGCACACCTGTGCTACCCATGCAAGACAGTACTGGCATCATGGATCTAAGACAACTCCTACCTAGGAAGTGAAGGAAAAAAGCTTTTTAAAATGCTAAGGGAACTGCAGTTAACTCACTGTGCAGCTCCACACTGTTAGGTAGTGTTCCAGGTGGGAGTTACTAATTCTTCAGTTCTTTTAACATTACAGTCTTGCTGCTGCTCAGCTCTAAGAAAGATCGAAGAGGACACCTACCTGGAAACAAACTACCCATGAACAGAAGAGTCGGCACCATGGGAGTTTTCCATGTCCCAGTACAGACTGAATAAACGCTTCTGAAACAGAAAAAAAATTTTTTTTTCAAAGCTTACTGGCTCTGTTAAATAAGTTGTTCTTTTTCAATAGCTACATTCTTTCAGATGCTTATTATTAAGTTAGGCTCTTCTGGTATCTCTTAACTGGCAGAATGCTGTAACTAGCCTGTAATCTTTCTCCTTGTTCTCCTTGAGAGAAGGAAAGTTCAGGTACTTACCAATGGCTCTGAAAAAACCCAAAACAACCCCAACACAAAAGAACCCCTGATTGCTGCAGGCTAAGGCATCAGAGAGTTGAAGGCCAGAGGTGTGGCAAGACACCATACAAGATGTTTTCTTTCGAATTACCTTAGATTAATTCCTTTCTATTTAAAATAAATAAAGTGGTTCTATATGCTTTTTTAAACGTCTAATGTGTGTAGTTGTTCTCTTTCTGTTCCTGCACTGCCACCACCACAACCTAAGCTTCTTTTTCCTCTGGTGTATCAGGGCCTTTGTCACTAAGCACTAGATACATAAGTGCATATATGAATTATTCAAACCTGACCCCTGTGATCTGTTAAACCACTCTCTAGAAAGCTGTCTGAAAGCACAGTTGTTCATAGCTGGTTGATCCTATTTTGCAGGTTTCCTCATCTCCAACACATTATGCAGAGAAATGCACGATTCTGTTAGGTGTTGAAGGGCTTGAACAGCAGAATTGCAGGTCCAGTAAAATCCAAAATTACGTTTCTGCTTACCTAATGGTAATTGCCCATCTCAAATGAGTAGCACCTGCTAGACTCCTTTTCTATGTAAATGAAAAACAGGGAAAGGTTAAAAAGCAGTAATGTACTGGAAGTGATAGTGACTGGGCAGACTAGAAAGGATCAAAAGTTTGATTTACTAAGATATGGGGAATACAAATCCAGACACAAGTACTGTGGCATAGTGGACAAGGGAGAAATTGGACCATCTTTGATAAAGCTTAGTATTGTATTACTGCTGTTCTGCATAAGTTTCAATCAAAACCTATCAGTGCACATACTTGTTCAGCAGTTTCTAATTATACAGAAAGACTTAACCACTGTTTGCTTTTTCTTAAAAATACATCTGACAAACACAGAAGTACCTGAAAAGCAATAAGAAGCCAGTCACTGTCTCTTTACAAGTTCTATGTTCCTGCAAAGCCTGTCAGTGCCCAAGACCTGAAGCTAACTCTGGATCAAGTTCTTAGCTGTCAGAACCTGCATACACTGAATTTCAGCTCAAGAAACAAGTAGCACAGCTACAGCCACAGCTTGCAACTATGCAATGACTCTACTTTTATCATGGAACTAAGCAGATTAACTCTGTAGAAAGTCAAGAGCTGGCAATCAAAGGTAAACTATTGATTCATCTGTGCTGTACTTGACTACTGCTGCTGTCTGAGAAAGTAAGATACAGAGAAGCTGGGTGTGCAGTGTTGTTTCCCCCTGAGCCAACAACCTTGTGTTACCCAAATCACAAAATCAGGAAGAGAAATAAATAGAACATACTGATGTGAACCTCCCCCATAGATGAATAAAGAGACCACCACCAAAGGTAATAGAATCATCCACTTGGGGCATGGTCCTTCACACAGTGACATAAATCAGGGGATTAAACCCACCAAGATTTGGGCTGGAAATTGGGAGTTTTTTCTCCAGCAATATCGCTGGTGTGTGTGCTGGTGTGTGTGGAGACATTTTCCCCCCTCGTCGGGATGCCAGGTAAGACTGAGAGCCCTTAGCTTACCTGGAGGTGTAAACAAATACCTTGCATGCTGTAAGTTTGTAACCATGGGTGATTAACAGATGTAGAATAGTTAAGTGTGCTTTATAGATAGCTATAGCGTGGTCGATGAAGCATTATAGGTTGGAATCGTGCATTCTTCCACTGGACCTGTGAAAACTCACAAGAGTGGTGTAGTAAATCTGCAAGTGCAGTTCAAGTAAACTGTTTGCTTGGGCCTTGCAGTTAAACCTGTAAGTGAAGTTAAAATAAATAAATTTGCTTGAATGGTGCAGTCAGTTCTCTTTTCATCACACCTGTAAATCTGTACAAACAGTACTTCCACTTCAAAACTAGAGCTCTGACACAGGCATATTTACACACAGATTGCACCATATGACTTAAAAGTGAGTATTACTCTAAATACATACAGAAGATGCTAAGTAATACTGCAAGAAGTACACATAGCAGACATATGGAATGCATTAACAAATATGCAAAAAAGCATTTATTTCTGAGAAGCACTTTAATACACAAGTTGTACATTTTGTATCAAGAACTGATTCTCCTGTCTGACAACTGGATCATCTTCCCTGCTGGGAATGATGAATTACAAAATGTGCGAGACTGAGGTTTGTGAATACTTTGATAAATACCACATGCACAACATGGCTTGTATAATTCACCACAATTCTCTTAGCTAGTGAAGGAAACCAGTTATCAGCTATTTCCTCTTGCCACGGATCATAAACTGATAGGCTTCTTTCCAACTTTCCAGCCATTTAATGAGCAGCTATGGCTAAAGCGACACACTGACTGCTTTTTATATACAGTAATAGAGACATGTACAGGAGATGCAGAACTGCCCCAAGTTCCTGCCAAAAATAGCAAGTTTCCTTGCCCCAAGTTAATCCTGTCAGGATCTTTCTCTTTTTCACTTTGCATGTTGCAAAATTGCACTTCACAACCAGGGTGCTGCATTATTTCAGTTTATTTAGTCCTTTTAATGTGTTAGAACTTTTATGATTACAAATACAAATTTGAAACCAATTATATGCATACATAGCTTGAGAGCTGTCAGCTCAACTTATTCATGTTAACTGCCTTATTAATTTCATTAGAAAAAAGACTTTATGATTAAGGAAAGCTGCTTTCTTCAACAAAATATACATTTTTATGCAGTTTTATTGTCTAAACATAGAACTTTTATTATGCTTTATTACTGCATTTCTTTTTGTGAAATTTCATACTAAAATCAGAAAACATTTTGGTATGATTAGGCTTTAAAAAAAAAAAAAAAGGTGAACATTAGCTTTGGCTTTGATGCAAGACATGTTTTGTTAGTATGATGTTCTATAACAGTGCATATGCAACAAAATGAAAAGGTGAAGTTTTAATATAGGCGACTACAGAATTGTACCAAATTCATATTCTGCAAAACGCAGAGTTCAGACTTTAAAGCATATTTTTGACTAATTTAAATACTGCATTATTACTGCATAGGAAAATTACTATTTTCAGCAAAAGAAGTAAAGTACAAGTAACAGTTCTTTACATTTCTATCACATTGACTCCAGAAGTGTGAAGATTTATTTTGTCACTGGTATCCTCCAGGTAAAGTTCACCAAAAAGAAAAATTAACTCATGGCTCTGCTAAAATACAACTGCCTTTTCTCACAAAGCTGTTCAAGTATTTTAGAGAGAACATATATAGATGATTTAAAAGAGAGGTTTTTGATAAAGCACAGTATGTATATAAATAAAGTCCTCAAGGCATATTTGTCAATCAGACAAGCAGTCTACTATGCCCTAGAAAGTGTGTCCAGAAATACTTTATTTGCTTCAATAAATCAACATTAAATTAACAGTTCCAGGAAAAGTCACTGAAGAATTGCTGCTTTCATGTTTACATTAATCTCCAATCCACTTGCCAAACTGACAGCATTAAGACATTGTTAGGGGATCACTGCAACTTGTTCAGGGCATCTGACAAACACCACTGTAAGAAAACTCCACAGAGTGTGGGATTTCAAGTAGCAAGTGAGAAGTTTCAGGTTTATTTTTTTTTTTCTTTCCTTAAAACCAGAAACAAAGCAACAACTGAAACACTATGGCTCTGTGAAAAGATTAGCAGACAGCAATACATCTATTCCAGGCAGTGGTGCCCATACAAACTCACATTACATCCACCCACCCCTAGTAAGAATTTGTGATTCTGAGTTGATGGCAGTACTCAAAGAAATCCATCACCAAGTAAGTGTCTCCTGATAAGGTTTGGAAAGCTGCTGCCAACACTAACTTAACCATTCCATGTATACATAGGATGTATGGTATGAGTAAACTGTCAGTATCTGTTCTGCATACAACAGAATGCTCTAACTTTTGGAAATTATTTCAAGCCTGTGCATCACTTAAACATATTCTTACAGTTAGTGCAGTACACCTTGCCCTTATTTTGCCTCAAGTCTTCACCAGTTCTCTGGAGTTAGGTCAGTTCTAGAGTACTAACAGAAAGCACTGGCCTCCAAGTGTACTTTTTTTTCTACATTTGTTAGGAAAGACCATGAGCATTGTTTTAATGACCTCTGGCACACAACTATTGCTTTTAAATATGCATCCAGCTCAGTTCTCTAAGCCAAAAGCCAGACCTGAGACACAGCTGCCAAGGATGGCATCACCTGATACCACATCACAAGGCTGTGACTGTGGGGCAGGGAGCAGGACAGCACTGCCAGCGAGGAGAGGAATGGTCCCAGGACAGCAAGAGCAGCATCAGTGCCTCACCAGGCAACAGCAGCTCACTGGTGATTGAGCACATCTTGATGTCCAGGGGACTTCGCTTCAGTCCCTGATTTATTAGGATTCTCAATTTCCAGCTTGATAAATAAAAGCACAAATGTGACAAATCCTCCCTCTTACAAGACTGCAATTGTTTTCAGTTGAAACAAAGTTATCAAAAACATTTACCATCAAATACAAGGCCAGGCACGCACTCATCAAGAGATTAAAGTGTATATCCCACCCTGTGCAACTGAAGGTAACCAACTTCTTACAAACTATGTTAAAAACAAGAAAATGAGCTTCGTGCCACCAACTCAGATTAATTTTAATGTGCCAAGAATTAGGCTCATTTGATTTGTACAAATAATTTTCTGAACTGTAACAAAGCTACAATTGGGCATTATCTCAATTTTAAGATTGTAATTTAAAGACTTTATACATTTTTTTTTACAATTCCTATGAACTGCATCACTGCTGCCTGCATTTTCCCCCCTCACACAGCAGAATCAATACAGCTAAGGGTTTTTTTTTCTCATGCTTATATCAGCTTCAGTGGTATCAGCAAAAACATTTTTAGTAGCGGAAGTTTACTTTTGTCAGCTCCACAAAAATAATGAAAATCCACTGCCAAAGTTTTTAAATGAGACTCTGAAGCACATGGCACACATAAATGCACCAAGGAAACCTTTGCCCAAGCTGCCATACAAATCTTTTAAGCCTAAATTCCCAACCATTCCCAGCCCCAAAACAGGACTACAACATTCTCCAAAATCCTACTGAGTTCAGAGTGGCTTCACACAGAACAGGTCCACTACATAGGTTGTCAATTCACTCCTATAAGCTCTCTGGAGTAACAGCTGTGTCATCAGCCCACATGTGGGCTTGGGAAACTTTTATACATGGAACTTTTTGTTTCCAAGACAAAACTGCTTTCCTTTGGAGTAACAATTGTCTGGATCACAATGTGAAGCCAAGTTTTAGCAATTCTGCTAATCTGCTGTAGACACACACTGAGCACAAAGTGGGTTATGTAGCAAAAACAATGAAAAACTTTTTAACAGGAGGAAGAAGTCATACACTAATCTACAAAAAAATTAACTATTAAAACATTTTTTTGCTTTGACATAGCTCTGCATTAACACCTCTCATCAGGAACTTCGAGATTCCTGTGGTGTGAATAGTTCACAGCACTGAAAGAAGTGCTGAGGTTGGTATTACTCGAGCCTCCTTGCAGCCTGCTACATTAAGTTACCAGACTGGATGCTATTTGGTCATCACACATACATGGGCACTGCTGAAGCAACACAAGCTCATCTCCTCTCTCACATGCAGGCGTGGTGGTGAGAAAGAAACAGGGGGGGTCCTACAGGTAGGAAAGCAGATATGCAAGGGAATTCATTTGAGGAAGACACACACAGAGTAAGGAAAAAGGAGTCATTCACAGTACAGTCTTTAGAATGAGGGGATGCAGGGAGGAAAACAAATTTTTGTCTTAAAAAAAAATTAGGAGTCCATTTTAAAACATTACTTGAAATTCTACTCTAACTACCCCCAAAAAAACAGTACTGGAGAACTGCAATAGTTTTCGACCAGACTGCTAAGGAGCAGCAAGAGTAGAAAGGATTTCCTGGTTCCTTCAGCTGACACCTACAGTGAACTCTTGTTATCTGTTTCATATCTGTTTCATTAATCAGCAACTGAGACAGAAGAGTCTGAAGTATCCAAGCCAAACTTTCTGCCCTATACAACCACGAAAGCATGGAACAGAAAATGGAGGTTACAGGGAAAAAAATTACATAGATGAGCACTGATTTTTTTATTTTTTTTTTAGAACAAAGAAACAGCTCTGAAACAGATGACTGCCTTAGAGCATAAATGAATTCTACTGTTGGCAGTGATGGTAGTACAGTGATGATGTACTTAATTCACCTTGGGATTACAAAAAAACCCAACACAATTTTCCTCTACAAATTATTTCATAGGATTTATGCATACTAAAATACAGACAGAGCAACACTGGAGTGATGGACATCTTGCAACACTCTCTTAGTTTTAAGATGACATGTAGCATACTTGCAGTTTTCTTCATCACACCTGAAACAAGCTTCTTCACAGGCAGCCACTGTTCACACTAAACTTAGTTCATCAGGTAAAAATAAATGCAGCATAAGTTACCTTTCTAGCTGCCAACACACAAAAAGGATACATAAACCAATGAAATATTTAGAACACAGCACACTGTATTACGCATATAATTCGTTTTTCATTTCAAGTTTATTAAAACTTTAGCAGTACAAATGATCCAGGTTTTAAGATTATCAAAAGACCAAACTGAAGTCCACATCTTAAAAAAAGGCGTTCCCCAAAATGTCTCTAAAACTTTGAGACAACGGAAACAGTAAGTCCACAAACTCATCCATGCCTGTCGTCATCTGTTCCAGGACTGGTTTCGTGATCAGACTTTTTATCCTTACTAGGGGCATGATCTCTTTCCTGACTCCTGGATTTTTGGTTTATTTCTTTTTCTGCTGAGGATCTGGTCTTTTCCTTTTCCTTACTGCTGCGTGAATATGACTTTTTTGATTCTCCCTCCTTGCTACTTGGTCTTTTCTTTGAGTCTGGACTTCTATCCTGATCTCTATTAGACTTCTTTTCTTTACTGGATTCAGGACTGCTACTTTCACGGCTTTTTGAGCGTCTCTTCCTTTGGTTTTCAGTATCATTCCTCTTATATGAGCTTCTGCTTTCTCTATTTGAATACCTCTCCCTGTTTCTACTTTGACTTTCCTCCCTCTCTGAGCTCCTTGATTCTCTCCTCCTCCTATTTTCTCTTCCCCTGTATTTATCTGGTGTACCTCTCCTTTCTCTGCTTCTTGATCTTCCTCTTCGTCTCGTTTCTCTATCCCTATTCCTGGAATAGTCTTTACTTCTACTGCGATCTCTGTCTCTGCTTCTTGATCTTCCCCTCCTGCCCCTGTCTCGGCTTTTGCTCCGATCCCTTGTTCTGCTGCTGGAACTGTGTTTTCCCCTACCATGCTCACGCTCTTTGCTCCTTGACTTACGTTTCTCCCTGTCTTTACTCTTCCTATGGTCTTGTTCATTATTTCTTGAGCCTGCCCTTCTGCTTCTCTCCTTGCTCCTACTTCTTTCTTTATCTCTCCCTCTAGAGTCATAGCGCTTTTCTTTTTCTCTGCCTTTGTCATGGTCTCTCTCTTTGCTTCTTGATCTTACTCTCTTCTCATCATGCCTACTGTGCTTAGAGTCTCTTTCTTTACTTTTTGATTTCTCTCGGCTTTTACTATGGCTTCTAGACTTTACCCTTTTCCTGGCCTTGCTTTTGTTATGCTTGTCGTCTTTTTCTGAATTCCTTCTTGCCTCCCTGTCTTTACTGCTGGATTTGTGATCCTTTTTCTTCTCTTTTTCCCCTCTTCTGCTTGGACTTTCAGAAACTTGCCTGTGGTCTGACATTTTTCTCTCTTTTCCTCTTCCTGGGCTTTTCTGATTATCTTTCTTGTTCTCATTTATTTCACTCCTTGGAGAGAGAAAGACACAGTATTTTTAATATTCTGAATCCCCACCACTCTGAACATGAAGTCAGTAGTGAGACAGGCTAACAACAGGAATTTAAATCACACAGAGTCAGCTGTATTAATAACTATGTATTTACAGTAGTACAATGAAAATCAGACACAGTTTAAGTAATAGCATAACCAAGTCAGCACTCTGTTTTTTTGGAAGTAACTGCAATTGAAAAATCTAAGATGGTATTTATTACTTTTAATATATTTCATTGTAAATAAGAAAAGAAAAAGTAAGAAAAGATAAAGAAGAAAAAAAAAAATCTTACTTGTCCCCTTTTATCCATCTTTCTCCACTAGACACCCTCATTCTTTGAGCTCTTTGCATTTCTTGCCTCCAATGTGGAGGAGTTTCACTGCGTCGGAATCGATCTCTTGACCTGGATCTGGAAGGTGTCCGGTAACGCTTGGGAGAAAAATGAGACAATCTGGTTTGATACTCACTTATAGTGACAGCTAAGCAAGAATTTTACCTCTGACAGCCAATTCTACACAGCACCTAACATGACACTTCACATGTACACACATGTTTACATTGATAAGTTACCACCTTAACGAAAAATGTGTTTTATATTCAGCTAAAATAGGAACACAATATCTGACCAAGTAACCAGTTACACAATGTCTGATCAAGCAACTATTTTTAAGTCAACTTCGATTTCAGAATCTTCCAACTCTGCTGAGAGGTCTTCTGTTACTTTTAATTAACACAAATTTAAATCACTTTTCTAACAACAAAAATTTTCAGAATTGTTTGACAAGGAACACTAATACTTCACTTGTTCTCTTTTAAGGTTTTTACTGAAAAGTGGAGGGACAGAGACTTCTATTACTAAAAATATTTGCTACAAGCAGTGCATAGCACACCATTTCACAAAATCAGGAGAACGAATCTGACTGCTCCTTCCTGCCAAGAAAGGGAAAAATCTTCCCCACACTCATGGCATTGATGTCATATTGAGTCTGGTGTTGATTAGAACCCTTTTTGAGCCAATTCCACTCACTAATTCACAGAATATTACAGTAACACAAAGAAAAATGCTTTCCTTCCCCCTTTTCAATTATAATGCACCTTAAATCTTGCCTTTTTTTTTTTTTTTTTTTTTTTTAAATCAACCATCCTAATGCAAATTGTTAGTAACACCAGCAGTACCACTTTGTTTATTTTGGGGAAAAGATTGTAAAAACTTACCCTTGGTCCTCTTCCTTTTATTTTCCTTCCAGATCTGGTAACTAACAGCCTCCTCTGGTATGTTGACTGTGAATTCGATAGATTACTAAAAATAATTTAATAAAAGTTACATTGTTTATAAAATCAAAGGAAGAAGAAAAAATAAATCCAATTGTAAAGCTTCCTCAGAAAGGAAACTAAATGAAAACATAGATTTAATTTTAATTTTTATATTCATGGCAGATGCTAACAGCCACACAGCAAAAACCTCAGATTTTGAGACCATAAAAAATTTTACAGGATTTCCATATTTTTGTATTTCTGAAAGAATAAATTATACATTCAGTTCAGACAGTTCTGATAAATTCTAAATGAAACTGCAATATACTTTACTTTTTCTTCAGTCAGTAATTTTGAATTTTTCATTCAACGAAACAATTTTCTCACACTAAGCCTTTGAGCTAGGACAATGACAACAGTTGCCAATAAACTGAAAATCTGATTTTTTTCCTTCAGCATTGCTCACAACACAGAACCGTTTAATGGGGAAAGGACTCTCTTAACACCAAAGTCCTAAAACAGTAATGTGACCATACCACTGTCAGTGTACTGCCAGACTCAAACCAGATGTATTTATTACCTTTCTCTTTCCTTCTCCCTGCTTTTCCTGTCTTTTTCCTTCTCATCTACTTTAGGAGGGCTTTTCCTCATCAGGAACCGGTTTTCAGGTACAGGAGGGATTTCTTCAGGACGGACAGTAGACAGTGGCTGTGCTTCAGGGTTTTCCTCTTCACTTTCACTGGATGAGCTTTATTTTTGTATATAAAATATTAAGACTTAAAGTGAGTTGTATTTAAATAGTTCAGAAATTCTCTTAATTCAATACACAATGATGCCACCAGAAGAAACTCAGGAAATGGAACCCTTTCAGTAGCAACCTTTTTTTTCTATATATTTGCTCCAAAATATAAAACTGCAGTGTAGATTTCTGACCAACACTGTTTAACTATGAACTCCAATGATGCAATACTGAGCATACATTTACTCTCTATTTACACAGAGCTATTTAGTTTCAATTTATTTCCTTTACAAAAAATATAAATGGAGTCAAATTCAGATTTTATACTAGCATATATAACTGGCTACAAACTACTGTAATTCTCAGCAGTTGGTATAAACAGACTTATGTGAAATGGGCCTAGTCCCACAGAAACAACGTTTAGGCACAACTGCCCTGAGTGAACATTCCCTACATTTTACTGATAGCTTAGGAAAATGTGGCTTGCACTGACAAAACTTGTATCTCATACTGAGCTATAAGAAAAACTGTTAGATAAGACATAACATTTTCAGAAGCAATAGTCCTTTTTATTATCTTCCAGTGAAACTGCTGGACTTCTAGCCTATCAGACAGAAATAATGTTAAGTATATTAATTTTTTGTTTAGCTTTGCTTTTATTCCTGCACATTACATTCTAAGTCTCACTGTATATAATTTAAACTGCATTCTACAGAAGTGAATTTATGGAAATATGCTATCAACCAAGCACTCCTGAAACTTTTCAAGCCAAATACAGCTAAGTCTTAGTCCATTCCTTCATTATTCTACAAGCTGCAGCTTATATGCACATGGACACTCGTCCTTTGCCATCATATCTGAAAAATTTAAGCTTGTATACAGAAACCAACTGCCTCCCAAACTTTGCAATACCTACTGCAGTAGTTATGGAATACTACTTTATAGCTATACATCAAGAAAATTGTACTGTATGTTGTACATGTAACAAAACGAATATAAAAATTTACCTTTTCTTGCTTTTCTTTCTCTTTTTCTTTTCTTTCTTATGTTTCTTGGAATTTTTCTTGTGTTTCTTTTTTCGTTTTTTAGCTTTCTCCTCTGAGGCACTCTCGGAATCCGTTGATGAATCAGAAGATGATTCTGAATCACTTGAACTTTCCGAGTCACTGGATGAGGAAGACGACTTGTGTCTTTTCTTTTCTTCTTTCTTGGCTTTAAGTCAGAATAACAAAAGCACATTTTAATATCAAAGACTTTTAAATAAATCTCAGAAAAATCAACTCATCTGCTACCTGCCTGACCTTTTAATTGTGTCACAAGACTACTTCATCAAAATACTAAAGAACAAATTGAAATTTCTGAGAGAACAAACACTGTTTCCCTCAAGGACAATAAAGAATATGTCTAGAAATACATAAGAAATTTCCAGCATTTTTTATTTACTAAGCTCTAATGTATCAAATGCTAGCAGCATTAGATTATCTATGTAAGCCAGTATCTTTTCTAGCAATCCAGTACTCAGCTCCCTCAGATCTCCCACTCAGAATGCAGTGATACATACAGTGGTTTAAGATTTCCCCTTCACACTTGCTTCTGAAAGAATTGGCCAGGATAAAAGGTCTGGATCTTGGCAAGCTATCTGAAGCTTAATTCAGGTAACAGTGGATCAGATCCATGGTACAGAAAACTCTCAGCAGAGGCAGTTAAGTACTGCATTTTGGCCTCTCCTATTGTGGTCACCCTCTTCATGAATATGGTTTTTTTCCTTATAGCATTACTGAACCCCCCCACTGGTACGGTGGATGAAATTTATTCCCATTGAACTAAATTGCATTAATTTTTCAGATTAGCATTACAGACATAAGTCCTACTGGTATGCCTTCTACAGTGACTTTTTTAATGGTGTTTTCTATGTGTTTATTCACAAGCCTCGTTTGATACAGATTACCAAAAGCCTGACAACCAACTGAAACTCTGATAACCTCTGTACTTCATAGATTACGTGTAAAGTCTTCTTGTAACTTCTGGGTGCAGTGTATGCTAGCAAGTTGTCTTACCCATTTAGGACAGCCTTGATTTAAATCCACTGGTTCTCATCCAATGTTATTAGAACTTGCAAAATGCTTCCAAAAGACAGATGTCTTATTTACTTCCCTTGTTGATCCAAACCAACAATCCTGATCTCTTTTCTCAAACTTTTGCTCAACATCCTTATTAAAGCACTTTGTATTTATAAAACACACTATATTTAATCAAAAGTGTCTGTAATATTTTTATCAGTTTTAGATTGTCTAAATACATATACATAGTGTAACAAGTACACATTTATAAAAAGGAAACTGAAAAAATTCTGAACTAATTTTAATCGAAGAAGCCTGGTGACATCCAAACACAAAGAGGAATCTGGTCTGAGCTCTGAATACTATGAACACAAAGAGTACTGAAGAATTTAACCATACTGTTTCCTATATGCCTTCAGGCAAAACAAGATGCCTCCAAGAAAAATTTCAGAAATGTCTGATTAAGGCACCAATAAATGCAGTTATTTCCTGTATTTTCCCCCTCCAGTATCTGTATGTAAAAAACTATTTGTAAGTTTCATCTGCATTTTTGTAAAAAGCTTAGGTATGTCTTAATTACTACCTTAAAATGAGTAAGTAACAGGTAAAAGTGGAGGTGGGTTTGTGAGTAACTACACCTCAACAACCATAATGTGATATTTAACATGCAGCAAATAACATAAACAGCAGATGAACTGTGAAATCATGCAGCAGGTAGGGAAAGAAATGACAAGAAGAAAAAACAAAACAAAACAAAACAAAAACCCTAACAACCCAAGAGCAAAAAGGCCAGGACTGTTTACACAACAAAAACAGGATATCTGGCATGAGGTCTGGGATATGCTTTCTGGTCACATCTAATGATATCTGTCCAGCAGCCAGTGCTATATTGCATACTGAACCAACCCGCTACTGGCCAATTACAGATCACAACAACAAATGAAACCAATCCTGCAGCATGAAGGTCAGCAAGAAAAAAAAAAAAAAAAAAAAAGATTTCTATTTACAGTCATTAACTTCAGGATCAGGTTTCAACTTGTGACCACATCTGAAACAGATATATCACTTCCTACTTCATTCACTGTGACCTATAGTATATGCCAGACTTCATGCATTATGTGATCACTCTGCATGTCACAGCCAGGCACCCTCCACATCAGCTTGTTACAGACTGTAGCAAGCCTTAACATTAGCTCCATGGTATCAGACTCCTGACTTGAAAGGAAAAAATGATCTGGCCAGAAGCAGTCAGGCTTACGCACTAAAGTCAGATGATCTCATCCTGTAACTCACATCAGTGACGTTCATATAGTTACCTGATATCAAGTCCAAGGACCTGTGTTGGACTACAGCAGCCTCCAAAAAGAGGCTTCCTTTACTTCAAGATATCTGGATATGTGTTCTCCCCAATAATTTCCTCCAGTGCTTAATCACCCTGCTGCTCAGAGTAGAGGGTCTTTTTTTCCCCCCCCCCCATTTAATAAGCAAGCAACCTATGACACAACTGCAACAGCAGAGGAAGACAGAGGAAAAAGGAAAGAAAAAAACAGAGACAGTGGAAAAAAAAAAAAAGCTACCTGTAGTTTTATTTTGAACAATTTCAGCTAAAGCCAAGAGTTTCTAACTTGTGGCCAGTTTCACTAGAAAATAAAAAATCTGAACAGAAATGTCTGAAACAGTTGTTCATACTAAGCAGCTTGCAGAAAGGGGGCCAACCGTGTGTGACAAGTTTGCAGAAGAAATGAGTACTCCAGGGGTTGAATGGGTAAGAAAGGAGGAAAGAAGACACAAAGATCTTAAGTCCATGTAATACCCGATTTACCAGAATCACCACTTTAAGACTGCTCTTATTCTGTAGATATTTCATGATTCTTAATTGTGTAACTTTGTACTCTGTATCAGTGTTTGGTATTTTGTACTGATATTTTTTTTTGAAGAAATTAGTGGTAGAATGACCTAATTCCAGTGTTGTTCTTTGATGAATTATGAAGGCAATGATAATCTGCCTTAACTGCAAAAAGCACACTTTTACAAGCAGTCATTCTATAGGGACCTCTATAACATCTAAGAAGATCATTAATCAATCCTCACACTGCTCTGTGCAGAATACCCTAGAAATACACTTTTCACAAGAAGCTTTCATTGGAGGCTTTTGTTAAATGCCTTTTTTTTTGCCAAATGCACAAAGCCATTTAATTTTATTTGGTTTTGAATCAGTGCCAGTGTCACATTCTTGAAAATATCCCAGATATACCTTTGATTAACCAAAGTATGATTTCAAACAATGCAGCCACCACTGTTTGAATAGACGCCCTTCTACAAAACTTTGTCAACTGGTATCAAGCTCCTGTCTTTAAGAAAATCAGTATTGTGCCACTTGTTCCACAGTTTTTCCTTGAGAATTGCATTAGTTTAGTTAGTCCATATTGGCTTACAACTTGGCTTTCTTTTTCTAGCCCCCTAGCTTTCAGGATTTTGCCTGCAACTTTAGGATTTTCTAAAAAACAATACCACTTGGCAAAAGCGATTCTTCTTTTATAATTTAGTTTCATTTGCTCAATTTCACTAACTCCTCCTACTCTGAGGAATAATAATAAACAAAAGAAAAAAAAAAAAAAAAAAGACAACACACATTCCACTTTCTTAAGTGTTCGTCCTCTCCAATTCCTGCTGAGAAGTGTTGATCTAGGCCTGTGTAATATTGTAATTGTTCTCATCCACTTATTTCTAAATAAATCTAATTCTTCTATACAAATAGTTGTGCTTCTTTCACACAGCACTTCATCTGGATATTTATCATGATACCCAAAAATCCTATAACCTTTCCTCAACTTTACCTAAGAGCAAAAGCATTCCTACCAAGCACCTAACTTTTACTATGTGTGACTCTGTCTACTAAAATGATTCTTCTCCAAGCACCATCTTGGCTTCCTTGATAAACACAAGAAATATCAGTTCTATTTTTGTTCCATAAAGACTTGTCTAACTTCTTTCGTGCTGCCTACCAGACATGCTCATACAACATGTGTTTTAGCTTAAGCCCCCTTTGCTATCATACTCTATCGTCTCACAGACATTTGCCACGATACTTTCCTCACTTGTAGCCTCCTTATTCCCCTGTCTTAACAGCAAATTCTTAGGAGCAGTCTCCTCTTGTATCTGCCTCGTATTGCACAGGATCAGTTCCCTCTGGTCTCCCATTGTAATGTGCCATAAATAGGTCCACTGTTTAGATGACTTTGTTGGTGATCTCCCAGGACACTGCTCACCTTCCCAGAAGCTGTTCCTCCTATCTGGATTCCCTGGCACCTTCCACATACTGAGAGGACCTCCTCTGCTCCACTTGTCAGCTCTGGACTGCAACTTCACAAGTTTCCTTCTGCTGATGTGATGACAAACTGTTCCTCCTACCTCTACTGCCTCAGGTCAGCACAGTTCACCAGTGGTTTCATGTTGAACATTTCACAAAACTTCCCAGCCATACAACCAATCACTCCCAGCAGTGATGCATTTCCCTTTGCAGGTCCTACAGACAGCCCCTCCCTTTCAATAGCAGGATCACCTGGATCACCCAGGATCTCCCATCCTGGTCTGTCAGGCAGCACCTTGATCAGGCTGTCACTGAATTAATGCACATCTCACCACATTCAGCCCTGTCCTCCACTTGCATGATCCTGGTTCCCAAGACTTCCAGTTCTCCACACTCCTGATGCCCACTATTATCTAGTATTGTGCCTTATATAGTCAATTCAGTGGGCTACCCCAGCACCCTGGCATCAGTTTCCCTTGATGGCACCAGACCAGCTACAGTAAGCAGAGTCTTCGGGATCCCAGAAGTACTGAAGCAAAGAGGAACAAGAACACAGACAAATTGGTAGAACCAGTCAGTTCTTTCCAGAAGCTTGTTTTCTTCTAGGATAAGTTAATGGGAAAAAAACATTTTTGTAACTCTTTTATTTTCTTTTGATGGTAAGTACTCCAAAGCCCTGCCTAGTGGCTTTAAGTCAAACTGTTCAGTGCAAAAACTTCCATTTAGTCATTGCATTCCAAACGTTCTAGAATAAAATCAGAGTGTGGCAAGCCAAGGAAGAGGTATATACAGAATGGATATCTCAACCACTAGTGTGACTAATTCTATATATGTATTGCTTTATTTTCTAATCTATACCATTTGCACATTTTCTAACTGGTCCCAAGTACTGTCCAGAAAAATAAAATTATGTCCTACAACAAAGGGTGACTTAGTCTGTGAATTCTAGAACCTTTGAGAAGTCATAAGAAGCCGTAAGACAACTTTGCTTGAACTGACATATTGAAGAGATCACTTCAGACTCCAAAGCCATTCTGGCATCACAATAGGTAAACACAGAATTGCATCAAAAAACAGAGGAAAAACTAAGAATTTCAAGTTTGAATGCCTGTTTTTTCTTAGGCCAAAGAAACAACTATAACTGTCCTGTTCTATATCCGTGGTGAAACCTTTCACGGTGTGCATCAGCAGAAGGTGCCAATATTCTTGGTGAAACCTTTCACACTGCATCAGCAGAAGGTGCTATGAACAAAAAAGTGTGATGATTCATATCATAGCTCCTACCAAACATGCACCCTGGGTTTCCCCAAATGAGATTCTCCAGAGTGACAGCAACACCTTAGACTGAGCCTTTGTAAGCAGAATCCAGTCTCCAGTACCATGCTCAGCTCTGGAATGGCAGAGTATCCTTTCCAGAAAGAAAGGCAGGTTCTATCAAACTCCTGATAAAGAATATAATTTACAGTAGCTTTAAAAGGGTTCTGCTTAAGGGCAATTCCAGGTTCTACTCTAAATGCCCGGTCTGAAGATTTACCCAGAAGAAACTCGAAGCAAGTTCAAAACCTGCAAAAAAAGCAGCAGTTAACAAATAAAGTCAGATTTCCACCAATCTTCTTTCCATAGCACTCTACTCCATCCATCACAAATTAGTTTCAAAGTATTTTTATAAGCTGACAACAGGGAAGAAAATGAGCAAAATTACCTCATAGTCTGCATCTACATAAATGTACCATTCAACTTTACCTTTTGATTTTGGAATTAACTCTCCACAACTCAGTATGCGTACTTCAGCATATGGTTTACTAGATGCATCTGTTTTCTGGTTTTCTATTTCTCTCACAACTTCCTGACCTGAGATGACTTGTCCAAAAACAACATGATGTCTGAAGAATTTAAACAAAAGTAAAAATTCTTAGTACTTCATTTTCTCAAGCCAGTTCCCCAAACAAACATAAGAAGGTAAGAGATATTTACCCATCTAAGTGAGGTGTAGGTTTAGTTGTTCTGTTGTTTCCAGATTTTAAGTTAAAGAGAAAAACAAAGTCAGTATTAGTGAAAAGCAGCCAGCATTTAATCATGTCATATACACATACGAAGGTGGAGGTTATTTTGAGTGAACAAATAAAATTAACAAACTCTATTTTTTTTTTAGGTTTGTATGCAGTTCAAATACTTAATGTTTTATATTAAACTACCTATTCTATTCATTACTTTATCACATTCAAATGAACAAACCAAAGTGCCCATAAATTTTGAAACTGCATCCTCGTATAGGATATAGTATTTTATTTATTAAATTACATTAGGACTACCAGGAAGAGATACAAAAATTAAGGCAACTGTCTCAGTGCAGGAAAACTGCAAATAACAGTGTATTCATTAGAAAAAAAAATCAGAAATCAGAGGAAGAAAAAATACTTGTATGTATAGAGTATTCGACATATAAGTAAAACTGACTTTCTCTCTTTTCCCCTACAGTAGCATTACTAAGGCATACATATGTCAGCCATGGCAGAAGTATAAAAAACTGGGATAAGTACAGTCAGAAAAAAAAACAACAAAGGAGCCTAATGGCAACATGCACAACTCACCATTTTACTTAAGGTCATGAAACACTGGTAAGACAGATGTAATTCAAGAATGTTTTAGATTTAAGAAGACTCTACTGCAATGCATTTTAAGAATTTAAGTTTTAACTGTAAATGAGATTGCATTGGAAAGTTATTTTGTGACAAAAAAACCCAAACCTATACTACTTTTTGAGATGCCCCCTAGCTGTTTTGCTTCCTTCCACACAACACTTATTACAAAAAGAGGACAAGATTTCTACAAGGAACCACCATGTTTGTTTGCTTTACTGCCCCAAGTTAGAACACAGCTACTGAAAACTACCAAGAAGCTCTTCTGCACAGACAATAAGCACTAACAGAAAAGAGATAAAAACAGTCAGGTTCCCTAAACAGCACATTAGGAAAATGCCTACTTCTGTGCAACTTTGTGAGAAAACATTAAATCTGGGTTTACAAAAGAGCTAGTCTGAGGTGTTTAAAAGGATTGCCTTTACAGTGTAATACTTACATAAAGAACTGTGAACCATTTGTGTCTTTCCCTCTGTTGGCCATTGAAAGGAGAAATTCTTTGTTGTGCTTTACAGCAAAGCTTTCATCTAAAGAAATTTTTTCAATTACTTTAAATACATCACATGTTTATATAAATGTTATAAGCTCAGTAAACTCATCCTAATTAAACATATCTGCTAGTCACTTCAGTAAAAAGTTGTATTTATACAATATTCCTTCCATTCTAAATAATGCAATTTAATAAGGAAGAATATAAATTAATAACGGTTTAGAGCCTGACAAAACACTAAAAAAAAAAAATCAGTATTCTTGTTCAAGACATTTGTTTCCTACCAACACTGGCAGAGACCTCATAATTTCAAGTTGTTGCTCTTTCTATTCAGTACATCACTAATCACTGCCTCTTTGGAGCAGTACTTTCATAGCTGTGCATTAACTACTAAGAAACCCCTAATTTTCAGGTAGTTTTGCTGTTTTATTATTAAACACACATGGATATCCAGTTTGATAGCAATTCCAGACAACTTCTGTTTTTCTGTCAGACACACAGATGAATGTACCAGACTAGTTATTAAGAAAGTAAGTTTAACTAGAATGAATCCTTCTTTTGATAAGCAAAAAATTTTAACACTTCAACCTAAGTCCCAAAGAAACTGTGAAATGTAATCACTAGTCTTCATTTAAGACATCTGTAAGATATCCTACCTCCCTCCTTTCCCAAAGAAGCATAAAGGCTGTCAGGAGGTTCAAACTCTCCAGACAAAGGAAGTTTGCTCAACAGCATTTAGATATCAAAGGCAGAAGCAAGCATTAGGAAGGAGAACAGTATGCTATCCATAAGGCTATGAAACGTGATGTGACTGTGAAGGGGACATTCCCACTGATTCTCCAGTCACCTGTACAATTGCTATTTAGCACAGCATCAAGTGTAATCCTATGGCTACTTGGTTAAGGGATCCACAAAAGCATAAACTCCCAGAAATTAATATTCATACTGTAGCCAAGCTGAACAGCCTTCTTACAATGCTCAAAGTAAGTAGAGGTTTTGCTCCTTCTTACATGTCCCCCAGACATACATTTCCTCAAACCCAGACACTCACTTGTGTGGGTTCTGATAAGTTCCAAATATTTGAATTGGGTTGACTCACTAGTACAGAAATAAATGCTTTTTTTCTTTTTTCTTTTTTTTCTGTAACAGTCTTTGGGCATTTTAGTAAGTTGAAACAGCTCAAGGTTTGATGTGAATCAGAGTCAGTGAAAGGTAAGACTTCCTCCCTCTTTCGGCAGTTGCAAACTGTTGATTCAGCTCAAGGTCTGATATAAAATTCCAGCTTGGAATCATAATTCTTCCTGATCATTTGCTGCAAGCTCAGACAAGAGCCAATGTTAAAAGCAAAGTGGCAGGGAGGACTGATGAGCATAACCACTCCTGCTGGTGGCAGCTAGCCATCACATGGTTTTAGGTTCAATACAAAAACTGCTCCAAGAAACACAAGAGATGCTCCATTATATTTTGGAAAAACTCAGGCTGAGAAACATGCTTGAGTGCAAAAGAGGTACTTCCACAACAATGACAAAAAAAGAGCCACGACTGTGGGAAAACATGACCTCTTTATCACTAATTGACCTCTTTATCACTAATTCTTCTTGCATTCAAGAAAAGCTTGGCTTTATGCTTTCTTTTAAATAAACATTTGCAAGGAAACCCAACTCCATCACCCCTTCCTTTTCACTGAAAGAAAACACAATCCCCAAATTTTAGCTAGCTGCTGAAGCCGGAAGTATATGTTTAAGAACAGTCACAAAATATGGATCTGGTAAATGGCCAAATGCAACGGAGTTCAGTTTTGATTTTTCATTAATTAAAAAGGTTCACATCTTCAAGCAAAATAACCAACTAGAATGTCAAAGGCCTCTAAGACCAGACAAAATCTTAAAAACAGCAGAGTACAGGTTTACAAAACAGAGGCTACAGGATGGAAAACTGACTGCTTACAGCAAGACCAAAATAGAGCAGACTGACAAAACTCTTACCTTCAAAAAAACCACCATAAATAGATTCTCCTCCCCTGCCATTTCCTTGAAAGAGGAAAAGTGACAGTTAGAACTTAAAGTAGTGATAAAACAGTCACAGTATGTATAAAGTGTGTCATAATACAAAATTCTAATCCAGCTCCATCCCAGTCACTGGCATTATTATTCAAGATACACAAGGAAGACCAAGATGCATCTTCATAGTCCCAAAACAAACTTGGAAACAAGAACGTATTCTCCCACGTGTAGTCTCCCTTTTTTATGTGCTTCCCAGCAGCAGATGTAATATTTTACCCTCACATTTAAATCTTTCAAAAGAAAGTACTTAGTGCTCTGAGTACAGAGATAATGGAGCAAAAGTGTGTGTGGGCATGCACATGTACGCATTTATGTAAGTTTGTTATGTAAGTTTTTGTGGAAAGGCTCTTAAGCAGAAAAAAGTAAAAAAAGCAGTTGAATCACACAAATAAATAAATGATAATACATGGAACTTCTGCAATATTCTATTAGATAAGCATTAAAGTTTCTCCAAAGACTCATATAATACCTTCACTGAAGTCACCACCTTGGATCATAAAATCTTTCACGACCCTGTGAAACAGACAACTTTTGTAATGCAATGGCTTTTGGGTGGACTTTCCTGTACCCTTTTCACCTAAAGGAGGAAAGGAAAAACCAAAATTACTCTCTGTTCCTATCGAATCTCCAGTACAAAAAAATGCTACCTAGGCACTTAATCAAAATAGTCTACTAAGTTCTGAATAATTAGGCTGTGAGGCAGACACGTATCTGTAATACCATAAGAAACCACCATCTAAGTAAGCAGAGCAGAAGCTACCTTCTGTCTCTACAATTATACCAGAAAAACACCTTACTGACATTAGTATAAAACTCTAGTCCCCTTCCATCCAAGTTGACTGAAATTAAACAGCAGTTTAGGTTTAAGAGAACTGGCATAGCTCAGAAGTATGCAAGAAACACTCAGATCTTCTCTTAAAACAGGGCAAGGTTATGGTACCAGATTGTCACAAAAATAAACAAGGAGGCAGGGGGAAGGAATCTCGTTCCCTTCCCCACTCATGATTACAACTGCCATCTTCCTCCCTTGTGTCAGCTCTAGTGCTCAAAACCCACATGCAGAGTCTCTGCTGCAGCTACAACACTATCTACTTTCCCTGTTACCCTCAAATAGATAAGGTCTCTGCTGAGTTAGCAAAATGGAACAGCAGAGCCAGCCTCAAAGTAACAGTTGAGTACTCAGTGGAAGTTTGCTGAAGAAGATGTCTTCCTCAGTTTAAGAAGACAACGTATACTTTTCAAAACTGCCTGAAAAAAATTATTAAGGAAAACAAAGTCAAGATTCAAATTAATTTGCTGATGATCAGTATCATGAACACTCTGCCCAAATATTTTCCTCACTCCTCTTAAATACATCAAAGCAGCAAAGTAATTCAGTACATTATTTTGAATGTCAGCAACTAAGTAGTTGGACTGAGCAGTACTTGGCTCCCAACCTGAAATGCTGCTGAAAGACTTCAAGTCAAAAATTTAAAGTAATAGCAGGGAGTAACACCTTTGTCCAGAAAATCCGACTTGTGGGCAACTGACAGCAGATCAAAAATGCCATGGTCACATGGTACCATTCACAGCTATAAAAAGAAGGTTCATATTAGTTATCAAACTTTGATGATCTGACTTTGTGCCTGTAAACAAAATACCAGATCAGGTAATACCTACATTCCTGCAGATACTGTGAATGGTGCACTAAGTGTTGTAGTTAACTTGTCATAAATGCAACTATGCACCCACATCTGATTCAGATCATGTGAGTACTGTTGAGTGAATCGGTACCAACACCTACAGAACCATGACCTGAAAAAGAATAGAGCTGGAGGGAAAGGAAGCAGAAAATTCTGAAGGCAGAAAGCACATATATTATTTATGTATTCACAATACTATTATTGTGACAATAGATTTAAGTTTTGCAAAACTGACAGCGTTTTCAAAAAATGCAGGCAGTCCACAGGGCAATAGTTCTGTTTGGACATGCTTCCAGGAGAGAATCTTCTCAGTACTTTGTTCAAGAGAATCTGAATTTCAGTGAGTGGAAGTAACCAGTTTCTATCAACTAAGAAAAATTAAGATGAAAAAACTAATGAATACTGCCAGTACCTTTCTAACACCTCAAACTATCATAAGACTAAAAAGTAAGTCTCTCTGCATGGTTAACCTCTTATTGGCTACCTTTCAAGACTGGATGATGTTATATAATGTGAACAGTAATATCTTATGCTAGTAATGGAAAATCAGCTTACTGTGTCCGTATTTAAAGTTGATTAGTATATACTCCCTGTAACACGCTAAGCCAAAGCTACAGCAGCTCTGATTCCACATCAGATACATATGAGCAAGCAACTACATCACTAGAGATGCCAAGAACCAATATTTTTACATACTTATTTTTGTACATACCTCAGGAATATACATACACATCAAACTAGCTAACATGGCAGTACATTAAAAATTACATATTAAATTAAAATCTACAAACCTGTGCAAAGGCAGCGAAAATTCTCACATGTCTTTGGACATACATCTGAGAACAGTTCAAAGACCACTCTTCCAGCTGGAAAAAAATAAAGTTGTATTTATTATTAAGTTAATCTGTATTTGTATTCTTCTAATATATCTGAGTGTCATGTTACTGAGTGGATATTTTAGTTTCTTACCAGGTACATTGTTGATGGCTATGTCAAAAAAGCAACGAGGTCTCTGGACCTTTACGCCCATGGCTTCAAAAGTTCAAATACTGTAAGTAATAAAAATAACATTTAGCATTTCCTTTTCTGAAGTGAAACTATATGTAAGTCAATACAGATAATTTTACAAAGACAACAAAAAACACAGAAAAGCAAACCTTCAAAAAAGAAAGGCAAATATAAGGATTTTTAAAGATACTGAAAATTTAAAGTATTTTAGGTTATTTTCATGTTTTCTAGACCCAAATGAGAGACTTTATTCATATTTGCTGCAACAGTATTAAATTTAATATTGAGTGCCATACTTCAGGTGAAGAAATACAAAAAGAAAATTTACTGGAAGGTATGAAGATAATAAAGCTTGAAGTCTTCTTGCCATCCAGATGGTATAGGTAAACACCTACATTGCCTGCTCCTAGAATTCTATATCCTAGGTAAGATAAGCACCAAAGAGGAAATAAATAAATAAATAAATAAATAAAATCAACTCTGAGACCAAAAAACTCGAGTGCTCTCAAACTTTTTGCAACTGCCTTTCAGGTGTTTAAAAAGCCTAATTTGCAACCTGCTAGCATCTGAGGAGGCTGCAATCTCCACATGCCAACCCACTCCTCTGCTCAGTTCACCAGCTTCAAATCAGGCTGTTTCTTCTCAGGAATACATCAGCTGCTGCAGTCCACAACCCAATTCAGCTCAGCTCTGTTACTATTAATTACTTGGGCCATGAACTGCAGCTGCTCAAGCCAGAACACACTGCTTGCCTAGGAGCAGAGAAAGATGAACTGCCAGAGATGCTGAACTTCAAGTGCTGTACCTGAGTAGTAACTGCACAAGTCAGATAGGCCTATGCTCAGAAATAACAGAACTTTTGCCACAAATAAAGACAATGGTGGAAATGAACTTAGGATGGTTACAACTTGACAAACCACTAACATATGGTCATTTCAAGACTAAAGTATTCCATTTTCTTAGGAATATACTTCCTGGGTTGCTGTCACTGCAGTTTTCAGGAGCTGCTCTAACTAGGTTCCAAAGTTTTTTACATGAAAAAACCACAAAGGTGTAGCTCTTCCACAATTACTAATAAGTGAAATGATTTTGGCTTTTCATTATTTTTCTTTTAAGTCATTACTTTTCCCTTTGAGTCACCATCCCTGGAGGTATTTAAAATACATGCAGATGTGGTGCTTAGGGCCATAGTTTAGTGGCAGACTTAGGTAGACATTAGGTTTACAAATAGGCTCAATGATCTTAAGGTGTTTTTCCAACCTAGGTAATTCTACGATTCTTTATTAAGAATTTTATGCAATATTTTCCTTGTCTTTGACTATCTAAATCCCTTTATTTTTGTATAAAAAGCAATGTCTTAAATCATTTGCACCTCCAGCCTTCCAATACTATGTACAATCATTATATTCTTTTCCCTTTCTGAAGCTCTGGATTACTTCACAGAGGAATATAAACAATTATGGCAAAAAGATGTGTAAGACAGGAGTACCTTTTCTAGATTTTGGAACATAATCCATGAATTTTTAGTTCTAATTATTTTTTATCAGCAGGAAGCACTAATCAAATCTAGCCGATAATCTGCATAATTCTCTCATAGAGCTTCACTCATTGCTGTGCCACAGAAGAGCCTTGAAAAATTCAATTGTTGCCATCTGTCACTCTTAGATTATGAACAAGAGGCTATGGAAATCAAAAGACAGGAGTGTAATTGCGTTAGTCTATATTCTCTCTGCTTGTGCTCAATCAGTGTCACATTTTGCCAAGATTACACAGTGAAAATCATAAGAACAATGCAGGACTCATTTAAATTAAACACCACACAGTAGTTTATAACTCATGTGATTTTTAGCATGGGAACTCACTAGACATTCTCTTAGCTGTGTTATTAACACATTAATTCACAGAAGCCCAGAGACCTGTCAAAAGCAGCAAGCTTGTCACTGTCTCCTTCGTCCTCTCCCTAAATTACCTCTTCCATTAGTACAACAGAATTTGTAGCCAGGTAGAGAAGCAAAGAGAGAAAATACCTGTAACTCAAATCTTTGATGTTGTCAGGTGAGCAGAAGGCTGACCAGCTCACCACACTGCTCCACAAGCTCTGGGGCAGCACCAGGAAAGTGGCAGTGTGGGCAAGGAATGATGAGACAGGTGGGAGGGTACAGACTGTCTTGAGAACAGCCCCAAGGACAGCCATCAGCCCATGCTGTCAGCAACAGCATAAACTATACAACTGCACAAAGATGCGGAGGAATGTTTTTTCTTGGAAGAATGTATCTTAGAATAAATGCTCCAATAAATGTTTGGTGATAGAACCAACAGTTTTAACTGAACTGTGATTTACGAGTACCACAACTGATCCATAGACTGTGCCCATACTTCAAATATTTAGTTGTAGTGCTTCAGTGAGGAGGGATTTCACTCCTTTATAAACAAATTGCTTGAGCAACACAGAAGGATCCACGATGACTTTTATAAAATAAATGTGAACTATCTTAATGTTATGTAATTTTTATTCCAAACACTGATCATGATTAAAGTGAAACTGTAAAATAAACTTCAGTATACCTATGTCAGACAATTTTCAACCCAGTTTTGTGAAGAACAGAGAAGGAAGACATAAAAACTTCTACCTGAATCCATATTTTCACCAATTCTTGCTCAATTTGATGCTTTTCTACTTCTCCATTTTATCACGAACACTGGAAAAAATGATGTTTGGTGTGTGTTGTTACCACCAACATCCTTTGCACTTTCTTTAAATCACCCAATAAAATACTGGCTGCACTTGGTTCTAAATGACAATTATGACAACTGGTCAGCCATATGAACACCTTGATTTAACAAACATCAGCACAAGCAAATTTACCTAATTCTTGAGATGGTGCTGCCTAATAAACCAGGCTAAAGTATCTGTGACATTTATACCACCTACAAGTCAAGTGAATGTTCAATTTCCAATATACCAAAGCATTTGCACAGTTTTTCAGGCAGATCTTCTACTGGAGGGCTAAAGGGAAAACTACCGAGTTACAAATGATCCAAAAACTATTAATTTCTGTTCATGTAGTATTCAATACCAAACACATCTACAACATACTGCTAATTTTAAACTTGTCTGCATTAAAAGCAAGTAAAGGGGGTATGAATGTTAATTACAGAACCAACAAAGAAAAACAATTTGAAACTAGCACAGGTAAGTCAGAAAATTACAAGTAACACTCAGTAGTACTACATGCCTGGTAACAATAAGGCTTACATGACATGTATTTTTCTCTTCAAATTTATCTTCCATTACAATGTGGATACCCTTAACCCACAGTATGTTGCAACTTTTAATTGCAAACTTGATGGAATTTTACTAGTGAAGGGAATATGACTGTATAGTCAACCCGAAAGATGCTCACTACACATACACAACAAAAAGGTACTATGCAGAAGGACATTCAAGAAGTCAGCTCATTTCTTCCTTACAAAACTCAGTAATAAAAGGCAATATAACAATCCAAGTTATATCCAACAATCCTGAAATGCTTAAGCCATCTGCAATTCTCAACCACCTCCCATTTCAGGAGCCTCTTACTAAGTCTAGAGTAGAAAATGCAAAAAACCCATAAACCAAACAAAAACCGAACACCACCCCAATACTTGTGTCTATGGAGAGGTTTGCTGTCAATAAACAGAAATATGCTTTTAGGTTGAACTGTAAGTCCACTTTCAGAAATAAAACAAACACCCCCAAAATATTCATTCTTGTCATCCATGACCAATGCATTACCAGCTGAGCCTGTCAGGGTTCACATCCCTTTCAGACCTCTATCGGTGTTATTATTTTGCTCAAATATTGTTAGGATAAGGCTGGACAGCTGCTCTTCAAAATTATCTGTGCCAATGGAAAAAGATAACCATCCCAAACAGTTTCATGAGCATCTCTCTGCCAGAGACTATCAATCACATGTGTTGATATGTTTAAAAACACACCTTGAGGAATTTTTTTCAAAATCACCTATGCTAGTAAAGATCTGGTAATATAACCTAGCTCCTTTTGACTGAAAAGACCCAGAAAGCAATCACAGATACACATCAGCTGAAGTATCAACATGTCAGGTACCTCACAAGAGCTGACAGCAAGCAGTAATACAGTGGTATTCCCTAACTGTGCAAGGGAAAAAACCCTTATTTGGAACTATGCTGAACAAGTCATCAGACTACCAATGTGTTTCAGTCCCTGCACAGGACAGAACAGATATGGAGCAAAGAAGGAAATTAAATACACTGTGTCCTATTCCTTCACTTCTTTCTCTGTCATCATTATCTGTCCCTATTTTTAATTTTGTCTTGACCTTGTTTTTGTTTCCTTGCATCAATTTACAATTATCTTCTGCATTGGTCTTCATTCAACATCCAAATGAAGTGAACAATGAAGCACATACATTCACATTCTGAGCATTTTGTTTCAGGCCATCTACAAATCCCAGAAGACAAAACTACATCTATTTATACTGTAAAAATAGTAGCCATCTGGAATCTTCAGAAATTACATTTTTAGGCAAAACTTTGAGTCCAGAAATTGCAAATGCACAAACCAGATGCCTAACATACATCACATTCACTGAGGCTGTGGTTTAAGTCTAATGAAGCCAGTAATAATGTTGGGTGATAACTAGAAGTAAAGGCTCATATACCCACATATTTATTTTTCATACAGGTGGCCACCAAGTTGCATAAAAACTATGCCTTCTTTCCTCCTCCAAGAAAATACTTGGCAGCTACACATATCAGTTTAAAGTGATGGTGGATCCACAGACTGAAAATATTTTATGTTCATTCCTGTACGGAATAAACTGGAAATGAGCTTATGAGTGTGATATGGGAGACATGAAATTTTGTTCCTAGTTCTGTGTCCTGTGTTTCCACCTGTGTTAGGATAATACTGCAGGTGTGAGCAACAAAAGTCCAATTAGCCAAAACCCCCAATTTTCCTCAGTTTTCCCCAAACGCCACCACCTTTTCCTCTGTTTCACCATCAAAAAACTGAATTAGCAGCGATGACAACAAAGAATTTTTTTTCATAGCACAAGATTTAGGAAGTACTACACCTAAACATTTCACGTTTATCATGCTGTCTTTGCAAACGTGTGGACGTAACACATCTCTAAAAGAATAAAACATTTTGTTCTACACAAGTCTATGAAATTTATGCAGAAAGACTTTCTACTCATCATCAGAAATCATGCATTATAGGTTTTCAACCTCGATGCCCCTTCTAATGGTATTTAGAGGGGAAAAAGTCAACCACAAAAAAGACTCAACATTTTTGCAGGCAAAAAGTGATTGACACTACTTCTCATCAAGTCTTTTTTGGACAATAATATTGCACTTTTTTCCCCCTAAAATCCCACCAAATTGTTATACCTGGCAATATTAACCTTTGTCTTCCCTCATGGACATGAGGGAAGAGCTTGCTTTACTTCTAGGGAGATTTAAGAAAATACCATCCTCAGCTAGGTCCTGACTAAATATTTAGTATATACTCCTAACACTACTGCGTGGTATGATTTTTTGCAATTATTAACATGAACTTATTTTTCATGCACTGAAGTATGTAAGGAATACACACACAGTTAAAACATCTCAGCTGGAAGGACATAAATTTCAGCTGAGAAGGCAGAAACATTATCTTAAACTAAATAAGCAGAAATACAGTTAGTTTCCTACTAGATCATGTCCTTTGATTTATTTTCCTAGGAAAGAGACACCTACAGTGAAAAAAATGTGAAAAAATCTAACAAAATGCTTGCCAATAGCAAATAAGTTTTGCTGCTGAGAGCTAGTAATGATTTTCTACTATCTAATTTACACAGGAAGTATTTTTTTTCTCTTAAGATTAGTGAAAAATATGGGTGTTTCATCATTACACAACTAAGCACCTCTGTTAGTGTTCACTGTTCCCCCAAACGCAGCAAACATGTCCATTTCAATTTTACTATTTGTAACCTGAAAGCAGATTAGCACAGCCCTGAAACAATTACTCTGTATTTTAGAGCTTATAAAATACTAGGAAAAGGTAAGCTTTTCTATTATATGAAAGCAAAGTTTTTAAAGGGTCTACTGTAATCTCCAATCCATTTACCCATTAGGACTCCCAAACTCAATTTCAAGTGTAATCCTACCCCTGTCTCTGAAGAGCAAGGCAAAACCATGCAGACCATTAAGACCAGGAGGCAGGTCTTAATGCTGACCCATATTTGCCAAACATAACAAAAAGAAGACCTTCATCTATCACATATTCTCATGTTCTCTACCTTTCTCTACTACTTCAGCTCTAGATCTCTTCCCTGGCTCATCCCAGACTCCCACCTAAACCTTATAAAATATGGCAAGGCTTGTTCCCTGGCACTCACTGATTGCTTCCAAATGGAAGATGGCTCCTAAATGCACATGGAATGAAAAGTGCACTGATAGTGGAGACATCATGCTGCAACAGTTAAACTGAAAACACATTTTTCACTGCAAATTCCCTCGTAATCATCAGATTTTCTGAGATCCTAAAGGGAAAAACTTATTACTCTTCTTCTGATAAGAGCTTGATGACTGTTTAGCCAACTTTAAAAAAAATGTTTGTTTCTAAAGAAGAGGGCTGGACAAATGGGAAGTCTTAATGAAAAAATACAGTCACACAGGGTGCTTTCAGATGATTACTTATGTTTCTTTCTTCTATATGTTCACCAGATCTACTTCATATACAGGAAAATATACTTTTCTTAAGTCTTCATAAATGTTAAAAAGCTGATAAATCAAGCTATGTGAGTTTAGATAAACCAATGCTTCATAAATCATGCGTAATCTCCATATTTTATCATGATAGCATCTAAAAATTTGAGTCACACTGGACCCCAATGCATTAAGGAATGGGAATAGTGAAACAACGCAGGGTGAAAAAAGATAAAAAAAAATCCACGCAAAACTAAAAATGTATCCCTGTCTAAATAAGTTTCTTCTACAGGCAATATAGAACAAAAACATGAAAAAAAAACCAACTCTCAAAAGAAAAAATACATTTTTGAAAACAGACTTTATGCATCAGGAATGGTCTCATGTTCTTCTGAAAACATGTCTTGCATGATTACTAAAATATACTTAACTGGTCAAGTATTAGGCATCTACTAACAAAAGTGACCTCTTCATTGTCACTATGGAACGTACTTTTCTAATTGTAAGGCAATGTTTAGCACTGCAATGGATACTTAGTCCACAGTTACGATTACCTATTTCCTTTCCCTCCTAAGCCTCCTCAACAAATCAAAATACAATCACAGATACAGTACTTTTAGGTCGGTTGTGGCTGCAAACCAAAAATGCCTAAAAGTCATTACTTTCAAGAAGTGCCTTAAGAAATCCTTAAAAGAGAGGCAGAGGAGCCTCCTGCCAACCATGGTAGGTCCTATAGGTGCCGCTTCCCTAGGAGAGGCCTGCAGAGGGGAGGAGAACATGTGGCACGCAGACAGCCCGGTTACTTCGCCTTCTAGGGGAGGAGAAAGGACTCATTCAAACTCCCAAGCAGCACCCGAGAGGCCGAGCAGGGCTCTGGCAGCTGGCGGGCAGACCCGTGGCGTGCCCGGCCTGCGGCTCGTTGGGCTGCGGAGGCAAAACTCGGCCTGGCGGACCCGACCACCTGGCGCAATTTTCGCCAGGCCTCGTCCGCCACTTCACCGGAGCCTCCTGCTCCCCCACCTGCCTTAAGGCCCCGTTCGCAGCTTCTCACGCACCCCCTTTCCTCTCAGGGGCCGCTCGCAACTGGGGTGCCCCAGGCGCCCCCCCAGGGAAGCGCTGGACGCCCCGACCGCGGTCCGCCCACCCGTCCCTCACACACGGCCCCGCCAGGCCTTGCGAGGGGGCGTGTGTGCGCGGGGACTTAGCGCGGACAACCGCGACTGCCACACACCGGCCCAGCGGCGGGGGCTAGGCCTGGCCGGACTAATCCCCTCGGCGGGCCGGCGGCTCCCACCCCCGATCGTGACCGAGGTCCAGGCCCCGCAACGCCGCGACCACTAACCCCCCGAGCCCCGGTGCCCACGCCGCGGCCTGGGTCGTGGCCCTCGCTCGGCCGCATGGCGACCGCGCCGGACCCCAGAGACTCCCGGCTGCGGCTCCGGCACTCACCCCGCTCGCGGCCCGCGTCGCCCCGCGCTCCTCAGCGCCTCGCCGCCATGTTAGAGCTGGTGCGGCACAGACTGCGTCAGTAGAAGGAAAGGGCGGGAGGGGGCGACCCCGGGGGCGGCGCGGCAGGGGGTGGGCGCGGAGACAGGGGAAGCGGTACCCCGGCCCGGGAAGGGTGAGAGGGGAGTCGCCGGCCGCGATAGAGCCCGGCCCGGGTGCGGGCAGGCGGCGGCGACAGATCGCAAGGAGCCGAAGCGGTTGGGGGAAGGGGGCGCCCGCCTCCTCGGTCTCGTCAGAAGCGCTCCGCCCACTCCCGCGCCCCCGCGCAGGCCCCGCCGCTTCAGGCCGGGCTGGGCGCAGCGCGGGAAGTTGCCGGTGTCGCTGGGGCGGCCGGAGGTCTCTGCCCTTCGCTTGCAAGTACGTGCGTGTTCTCAGAGAGCCTCACATATCCAGAGGTAGTGCTGGCTTTCCCTGCCGGCGGGACGCTGAGGGGTGGCTCAGCGAAGATCCCGGAAAACTGCTAAGGGATGTGTAAATGAAACGTCCGATACAGTACTGGAAGGGTTTAGGGTCACTCCAGCGGCACCTGGCACATACTAGAGCTTGTGAAGAATTAAAATGGGACTTGAGATCAATCAGGCAAAAAGAGTTTCCTGGTAAGCCTATCCCATATGTCTGTACTGCCATTCAAAGTTAATTTTAATTTATCTTTAAAATGGAGATGTGAAAGCTGATGACCATCCATAAAGCTGTGAGCAGCTCCAAAATTAATTAAGAATTACACAGAAGTACATACCTCCTGTGAAGGGCTTTAATTCAGAACAGTGGGTACTGGGGTTAGTAAACATACAAAACAGGAGGTAACAGAAATTGGAAGCAGGAAAACGAATTGCTCCTGAATTTCTGGGGAAAAAAAATAGAAAATTGACCCAAATAAGTCCTGAAATCCTGAAGAAGCCAATGACTGGACTGTTAAGTAAGTCAACACTGGCTTCAGCACAGCATACTTTGATAAATCTTTTCTTCCCCCATGTGTCCAACTTAAAATTTAAGGTAATTGTAACTAGCATATTTAATTTGTTCCAGGCATTATTAGTTGTTTTAATACGAATTTACTTGGCAAGTGAAAATTAAGAATTTCACTACCTTGTAAACTTAAAATCTGAAGATTTGCAGAAGTCCCTTTCATAAGAGCATTAAAGTTTTCTTCTAAACTAGGGAATCAGATGCCCTGGAGTTCTTATGTGAGTTTGCACAAGGCCCAAGGTAAAAGCCACTGAGATGATCTGGCAGGGTCTTGGTTTCTGTTACCTGCGTGCCTGTGTAGACTGTAACTAAGACAATCTGGATTTGCTGGCAGAACAGTACAGGAGCTGTTCCTGTTAAAAAAATTCCAGTTAGAAAAATTGTTGTGCAGTTAAAAATTTTACATACCATTTTTCTAAAATACTACGGACTTATAACAAGTTTTTTTAAAAAGCAACCTTGATATGCAGCTGCAAAGCAGCAAGTCAAAATTTGTCATGGTGATAGTGCTGGCTGTGATTTTCAGTAGAATTTTAGAACAGTCTGAGGTTGCTATAATTATATTTAAATGTCTGTTTTTATTAATAGTTGGGAGAAAAACTCCAGAAAGATGACCTGAAGCTTTAGCTATACATCATAAGCAACATACATGTTGTAGCCTGTTAGGTTTGTATTCCAGAACTTACACATTAACTTTTTGTTGTTGCAAAGCATAGAAACACATTATAAAATAATGACAATTCCAGTACAGTGAAGATGTCAACTTGAACTTCAGCTTCCCAAAACTTAATTCCATTTGTGGTTTTCTAGACAGGGAAGACTTTTTGTTTTTCCCCTTGGAAAGTGTTACAAACGTTGGTTTTATTAAAATTACCTCAACGATCAAGATGGCCACGGAACTTTTGTATTACATTTGCTTTGGAAGGCCTAACTGGCTGGACTTTGCCCTTTGTCCCTACATTTCCTCACATCTCAGCTCATGGGAAATTCTCTGTGCTGCAGCACATGGAGTGCTGAGGCTAAACCACACGCTTGTTTTGAGCGAGCAGTATCAATCTGTGCTCGAATGGAGGAGAGCACATGTGAAAAAGGAGCCTCAGGACTTCGCAGTTTGTGTTCTGCGGGCGCAGGGAGGCCTCAGATGTTTCGCAGACGGCCCCGATTCTTTTGTTCTCGTGTTTAACCCAGCGGAACACTGGACTTGGCCATTTCCATAGCCCTCCTTGAAGGCAGGGTTACCGGACACCGCGCCCCGCCGGCGCACGGGCGATGCCGACGGCTGGGGCCACGGCTTTGCCCTGCCGAGGGCCGGTCCCTGTCCCCAGTCCCTCCGGAGGCGCGCAGGGGGCCCCGCGGGCTGCCCCTTGGAGGCCGCCGCCATCTCTCCGCAGGAGCCGGGGGAACGGCCCGGGCAGCACTGCCCTCCCTCCCGCTGTACTGCGGCGGCGGGTGCCGGTACGTGCGGGCGGGCTGGGGCAGCGGCGAGCGAGGTGGTTCCGGGGCGCCGGACTCCGAGCTTTCTCCCGCCGAGAATGGCAGCGCCGTCTTCATTACGGAGCGAACGCGCCGAGCGCAGCCACCTTTTGGCTGAAGGTGGCGGAGAGAGCGAAGGGAAAGGGGCCTAACGCTGCGGCTTGTCCGCTGAGGGCGGGTGGCGGGCAGGCGGCAGCGTGGCTCTGGCCCTTCCCCCGTTCCGTCTGAAGCACTTCTGGGTCAAACTCTCCCCGCAGGAAAGGAAGAGGCGACCCGCAGGTGGGAGCAGAGGGGCTTCCCGTGGGTGACCGGGCAGCAGCGCGGCAGGGAGGGAGCAGCGGCAGGAGGCCGCTCGCTGCTGGTTCCCGGTGTGCTGCTCACGGCAACCCAGGTGACTCTGGCAGACGGGGAAAAACACCCTGTGCTACACGTGCAGCTCTCCTAAAAATCAGTTAAATCCTTAATGCTTTTTATACTTGGGGTTGGGGGTGTCCAGCTGTATCCAATTTTCTTGCGTGATTTCGGTACTTTACATAGGCTGCTCAAAAAGTTTTGGTTTGTTTTTTTTTTCCTCTATCAGGAGGCCTGCTGTGTGGTGCTGCTGTCAGTGCCTGAATGTTACATTAGAATCCTGGAATCATGCCTACAGTTGAGGAGCATTCAAGTTTGCTGATTTTGTAGTAGGCTGATAATTTTTGTTGTTACTGATTGTATCTTGTAAAGCAAGACTTCAGGACTCTTCAATGATCTCAAAGTTAAGGGAATTTGATGGGTCTATTTGCATACCATAACATTTACTGCTGGCGGTTTGTGTTATACCAATGTTGAGCCAATGTTGTGAGTACATAGTTGTTAGCACGGTGTACAAAGTAGGGGATATAGTAATGAATAAAAATTAATACTTGCCAGAGTTCAAAGTCTGTAGCTTCTATTGTAATTTGGGGAGTAATGTTGCTTTTCTTTAGTGCAGTAGGTGATTTCAGCTAATTAGCTGTGATTAATATCTTATATTACAAAGGTCAGCCTTCCTGAGTAGAAGCCACATACTAAAATCTTTCTCTATTTACAAGGCATAGACCACATACTAAAGAGAGCAGATGGGAAAGGAATCTCTGGGAGAGGCTTATAAATGCAGTACTGTAAATATATACTGTGAGATGGATGCACATACCAAGCCAGATGAATCCAATGATGCCAGCTTAGGAGCTCTTGCCATCTCACTCACTGCCTTTTACCACCCTTAGCTGTATTTCTTAGCAGTTCCTGGACCCAAGTTTGGGATTATGGAGTGGCTTAGTAAGACCAAGCCTCACCTGACTTACTCATGGAGCCCCTGCATGTTAGAAAGCTCAACTTTGCCTTCTCAATAGTAGTATGATAGCACATGTGGTTTTTAAAGACAATTTTCTAAATTTGAAAGCTTAGCAAGAGGACTAACTTTTCTTGATATATGGGGGTATGTCAGTGTTCATTATTGGGAGCTTCTCTGAGAAGAATCAAGGCTGTAGGTTCTCATGCTTACCTTACCCAGAACATTAAAAGGCAGATAAATTGATTTTTAGCTAGTAGTTATGACTGTACTTAACTGCTTTAGTTCTGTCTCATTACAGGTACCCCAAAGTTGAATACTTCTTAATACAGCAACCATACAGAATGAAAGAAGTACCTGTTTTTCAAATTTTAGAGTTTGTTCTCTCTAACATGATGGTTTACCTTGAAAAGTGAAAGAATCTTTCTGGACACTTTAAATGTAGCTGGTAGGCACAGCAAAATGCTGTCTTTGAGGAACGTTTGCTTGTTGAGGCTGAGACATTTCCAAGGTCGGACTCTGAGCAGTGATCTGCTTTTGAGCCAGATAAATAGCTGCACCCATGAAGATGAAGTGTTCAGTCTTGTTGGAAGGAACAAGGCCAGGCTTTCTGAAAAACATGTGGGGACTGCATTGAACATGCTGTGGCAGTTGCAAAAGAAGAGGCCACTTCTCTTAAGGACTAGTGACTATATAAGAAGTCACTCCCAGTTTCTCACTCTTTGCGTCTTAGCGGAGAACAAAGTGGAAAACATGGAAGATGAGGCTGTAGTGGATGCTCTGTATAGTATACTGAGGTAAGTAGCATTGTATTGAATTCCACATCTATACATTTTATTTTTGGTAATAAAAAGATAAGGAATTTTGACTACAAAGCCATCATGTGAGGAGACTGGGAGTCTGCCTTGTCCCATCTTCCATACTCTCACTGTATGACACAGAGAATTCAATGTCCTGTGCCTCAGTGTTTTTCAGATGCAAGCAGAACTCAAATGTTTTGCACTCCCAGTAAATGGAATTATGATTATTAATGCATAGATGTTTATAATCCATTTGAACGGAGGGAGCAATAGAAAAGTAAAACATGATGAATAACAAAAGGACATTGGTCTTATTTCTTTATAACTCTTGAAGCAAACGTTAAAATATTGTCTTTCTTCTGAAGGCTCAATGTTGAAGGCCATGATTCTCTAGCAGAAGTTCTTGTTACAGAAGCATGGAAAAGATTAGAAAGGCAAGTACTATACTACAATGCTTTGTGTAAGGTATAAGTCCAAGCATGGTTTGCTTCGTGTGAGGCAACACAGAGTTCTCAAAGAGTATTTATGAGATGTTTAAGGCATTATGTGAGTATGAAAAATGACAATTGTGTTTTTGAAAGTTTTGGAAATTATTTTTATACATATGGAGCCTTTGAGTATTGATGGACTTTGGTACACAAATATTTGAGAGATTCAGATATGGCAGCAACAGGGACCGACAGTTAAGATTTTGAAACCTATTGTCTGTGTAGATTTATACATTTGAAGCAAATTGCAGAGTTTAGTATTTACAGTTTTAACTAGGACAGTTTTGATGTCTACGTCTTAAATGGTTGTTAGAACACTGCTCATCTCATTTTTAGTAAAAACCTTTTGTATTCAAACACAAACATTTGTGGGCTTTTTTTGTTTGTTTTTGTTTTGTTTTTTTAGTTGAATTGGTTTTTTTAAGTGTTTTGGATATTTTAGTTCTAATTTTTTAATCTCAAGGGTGAAAGCTAGTGTCAGAATTGCATCACAGAATTGCCTCTCCCAGCTCAGCATCTGGGGCATCTTGACAATTAAATAAATTCAGTGTAGCTTAATGACATTCAAGTAATAAATAGTTCACATTCATTTAAGCTTTTTTACATCATTGCTTGAGAATGGAAGCATTACAGATTTCTTATGCTGACTTGGTTGAATGAAGAAATTCTGATATTTGTAGAGGTCTGTATGCACAATAGGCTTTAGTCTAAAATACCTATGTGTTCTGGTTAATTTCAAGGTATCACTATAGGGAACCAGTGAGGAATTGGTTTGATACTTTGTTACCTTGCTTTGTAATTTTACTAACATGTAATTGTGGAAGTACATTTGTGTCTCTAGTTATTCACTAGAAGTAAAAGGTAAATATTCTGTCTGTCTTTGATATCTTGACAGGCTTAGTCTGCCAGCTCTGTCTAAATTTTCAATGTGTTTATACAAGCAGCACAGACATTTCAGTCCCTTAATGGGCAAAGTAGCTCGTATTGTGGATGAGAAACTGGATTCTATACAGGATATAAGGTAAGTGTCAGAATGAAATTGAGTAGCAGGGGAAGAAATACGTTACAATTACTGGGCTGCCTTTGCTAAACAAAACTTTTAATTTTTCTCAGCTGGAAGTTGCTTTTCTTAAGTTTGGGGTTTATGGGAAAGAGGGGATTTCTATTAATGCATTGATTTTCGTGGAAAGGTTTGCTTAGGGGAATGCATTTTCCCAGTGATTTTGTGAAGAGTTTCTTTATGACCAATTTAAACACAATTAAAACTAATGTTCTAGTGGAAAAACAGCAGATACTGCTTTATCCTGTTTCTATTTTTACGTGGACTTTTTTTTGCAAATTTAGAGGCTATTTACTCACCAGAAGTTTTTCTTCCTTGAGATTTATGTTTTTTCTGCTATAACATGAATTTAGCTTACTATTGTGAATAGCAATAAGGAGTCTTAATGCAATTTAATTAACTTCTTTTTTATTCATTCCTTTTTGGGGTCAATTTGGATTAATTGGTTCTCTTGCTGGCATGTCTAGTGCATAACCCTAATATTAAAGTTACTTAAAATCTGCCCCTAGTCAAAGAAGTCCACACTGCTTTTTCATGTCTCTGTTCCCTCTGGGCTGCTACAGCACTGTAGCAAAGGCTGCTCTTCCCCTCCTCTGCTTTATACAGCACCAGCAGTCCCAACACTTATTTTTGCAGATGTGAGGAGCCTGCATATGAAACTCCCTGAATGGCACTGCATTTTTTCACTCAGCTGACTCTCCCTGTGGTCATAAGTTTTATTTCTTTACGAAAGGATTGTTTCTTTAGGAGTGACAATGACTCTTTTCCCCATTCTGTCACTTGAGAATTGTTTAGGTTTCTTTAGTTTGCATTGAACATTAAAGATGTTTTTAGAAGGGGATTTAGGCAAATCAGATTCTTGCCCTAGGTAAAGGCATTCATAGCATACAACTTTGCAAGAGATGGTTGAAAAATTCCAGCGTTTTCAGAAATTCACTGAGAGCATTTTTTAGTAGGAAAAATGTTTTTTTGCTCAGCTGTTTGTTTTGGTTTTTTTTCCGTTGGATTTAACATTCATTTTTTATGCAGAATTCAACACACTAATGTCCTTTTCTTTGTGTGGCTTATTTAAGAAATCTGAACTTTATTACTTGTCACATTCTATGTTTAAGTGTAAAATCTTCTGAATTTTTTAGGATCTTGTCAGTTTTGATGGTCAGCATATCAGATGTTATCTCACAGAGTTTCCGAGATAGATTACTACACAAAGCTGAACAGCTCTTGGAAGAAAATGGCGAAGTCCACTACAACTATGCCAAAAGAATACTACAGTTTCTTCAAAATTTTAAACTGAGATATCATCCATTGGTAGAAAAATGCAACAAGATTTTCCTTAACAGTGCCTCCCATCTGGATATACACACTATTAGTCTTATTTTTGGGCTGGGTTTTGACAATGCTGAATTCCGCTTGGTTGCTAAACAGCTGCTGTCTGAAACTATAGGTGATTATGAAGATCCTGAAACCTTTGCAAAATTATTTTTTGCTCTTGGGCCTGTGGCAGGATCCAAGGTAAGAGAAAGGTAAGTTTATTAATAATTTTATCTTATTTATGATAAATAATAGTCATACCTGGAAATTAAAAATGTTATGGTGTTTGAAGGAATTTCTGAGCCTATCCCTTGAGCTGAGCATTAGGTTTTCTAGTTGTAACTTTGTAGGAATGTGTTATTTCATTATGGACACACTGTCAGAATAGATTGTCTTAAAATGGTTGCATAGAAAGCTGGATTCAGCAATCAAGGGGAATGTGAAAGCTGTTATGCAAGGCTGTCTCAAAGCTCTGTCTCTAAGAGACTGCAACCTTCTTTTCACAGTGGATGGTAGTAAAAAACTTTTTTCTGAGAAATATATGCAGTGGTATGTGCTGCTTTTTCCTCTTGACTGGCAGTAGCTGAAACAGCCTGAGCATTTTCCTATCCCAGTTTGCTGTACATCCTGTTCTATATGAACTGTCATCAGCAGGGAACACTTCAGTGATTATTTAGCAATTACAGCATAGTACTGTGTGGCAGATTTTTGTCTGCTTGGTTTGTGGGGGTTTTTTTGTTTTATTTTGGTTTGGTTTTTTGTGCTACAAAATCCCGTTTGGGGGTGGTATTAGTCATAGGTATTTCAAAGTCTTCAGCTTTAGGCAGAATTTGCTGTATTAATTACAATCAGTTGTGTTTTCAGGCTTTTCTTCATGAACATTTATGAACATTTGCCTCTATTCAGAATTCTGAATATACTGCAAGCCTGTGTTGGTTTTGCCATGGTGGATTTAGTTCCAAAAGGTTTTCCTTGATTAAAAAAAAAATTATTTTTAGTAAAAATCTGTGTGAGGCAGAAAAAGTCATTATCTTTACTTGCTCTAGAATCTGTTCAATTTGTGTTTGATTCTGTTATCTGTATCATGCTGATTGATGTTGAATGTTTATTGTCTTAGAGTACCTTATCTACTTATTGCCCTCATTGAGAATTGCTGGTTTCTAGTATCAGAGGAAAATGTACTGATCTTACACATTTCTCTATCTGTGCCATACACATAAGCGTTCAGAAGAAGGGTCAACCAGACAAAGGTCTCTAGTTTGGGGGAATTTGCTTTCCTGTGTTTCCTGAAATGGTCTATTGGTTCTTTCCTTCCTAGGCAAAGAAAATGGCTGCAATCTTTGCTGGAGATTTTGAACTGGTTTATTTTTTTTTTGGTTTTGGGAAATACATCTTTTCTTTTCCACCTTAGGTTGCTGGTAACCGCAGCACGCATGGCAGAAGAGTTCAGCAGTTATCAAGTACTGATAATACTCAAGACAATGCAGAAAATGAAATGCAGAAATTCTCATCTACTCAAAAAGTAATTTTTTTGATACTACGAAGAAGTTGTATTGTCTAGGTAAAATACTTCCATTTAGTATGGAAAGCTTTAGAATATCCAGTAAGTTGGGAGTGGAAAATGTGTGACTTTTATGCAAATACATATATGCTTATCTAATTAGGTATTACTGGTTTTAGAAAAGCACATCTTGATCCAGAAGTAGTTGAGGCAGTTTAAGAATTTCACATAAGGCCATTTCAACCTTACCAAGTTAATGTAATATAATATTGGGCTTATTTACAAATACGTGATCCTATTTGAGTAAGCTTAGCCTCTAACAACTACTGTAAACTGGTGAGACAAATGAGAATGTACTAAGTTGCAGAGAATGTGTCCTATCTAGGAGATCCTGTTACTGATGTGAATTGTTTCTTCAAAAGTTACTGTGTCCTACTTTGAACTGTGTCCTGTGTCTGTAAGAATGTGGGACAAAGTTTCTGCAGTTGTAAACTGAGTGTTCTTTATAGGGAGAGGTAATATCTTTCATACAGTCAGGAGAAAAGTAGTAGATTTTGGGCACAGAAGATGTGTAGTATTAGATGTGTCACAGATGCAGCAGAGCTAAATGCAGGTTGTGGACCATAATTGTGGATTGAATTAGTTGTATGAACCAAATACATTCTGGGGAAAAAAAAAGAAGTAGTACTGTGGAGTGGTATTAATGAGACCAGGTGAATTAATGATTTTTCTCCTTGGATCTTACTGTCTAAAGAATGTCTTACAGTAATATCTTTTCCTACAAATGATGACCCTCTTGCAGCTTTTGACCAACATAGCCATAGCAGTTGCTCTTACAAGTGAGTATTGTGGGGATGAAGCTGGTGATGCTGTTCTAGTTTATCTCATTCTTAGTTCACTCTAAATTTAAGCGGTTGTAAAATCTGCTAAAAAAATTATTAGAGTGAAGTAGCTGTTTTGCTGTGATGAGGGCTTTAATTTTGCAGTTTTCTGAATGGAGAGAGGCTGCTATGTCTTAGTGGAACACCATTAAAACTGGGGTAGAGAGGTGTGTGCAGGTGTGTGCAATCCTCCACCTAGGTACAGTGCACCACAGGACACCCCTTCTTCATGTGGCATGTTGGGTTTTGCAGTATCTTTTGTATTAGCATAATACCATGGTTATCTGTCTCTCTTTGATTTCAGAATGGCTTCTACTTTGCACAAACACTTGGATAACTATCACTTACTACATTTGATAAAGATATCACAGTACTTGGTGGTGTTGCGTTGCCAGGATCTGGAGCTGTTTGCCAAACTAAAAATGTTACTAATTGGGTAAGTGTGTGTTCTTGGAAGTGTAGCTGTTTAAGTATTAAACTCTTGTCTACTTAGCATTTTAAATAAAAATCTAAGATGTTAAATTGTTTTGTTTCCATAAAATACAAAGAAACAAACCATTAGAAGTATTTGATTTTATAAACACATAAACCAGAGGGTAGGAAGTGGATATTGTCTTGACTGTAGACCAAATGCCACCTGCTAATAAATATGGTATCTTTTAAAAATAGATTTTTTTTTTTCCTGGGCCAATATGATTACATTGAACAGGAAGTTTTGTTTGGTACTTTATAGGAAGTGTAAATATTAATATCTTCTTTGATATTTGGAGGAAGAAGGAAGGAAAAATACACAGTAAGAATTAAACTATTGTGAGAAGCGAAAGTGTGAGGCACTTTCCTGTTTTGTGAGGCATTTTCCTCTTTTGATTGTAGTTAGTTCTCAAGCACTAGTTGCAACGTAGAAAGGGAAACCATTTCTGTAATGACAGGAGAAAAGATCTGCCACTGTTGCTTCCATTGCTCAGTCTATATAGGAATGAAGTGCCCTGGCTGTACATGTCTTTTGTGGATGATGCATTCACATTCCTCAGACACCTCAAATCCTGGTGCTTCCCAGGAAAGAAATAACAGAAATTATGCAGGCACTGAAATCTACAAACTCTGTTAATAAAGGTGGACTTTCTGCCCTTACTAAGGACTTCTGTGTTTCTCATTAACACTTGAGGTCTCAAAAGCTGATTGAGATGCTCCCTGTCTTCCTCATGCTTCCTGCCTTCCTTATTCAATTTTGAATAAATTAGAAAGAAAATGGTAATCTCAATGAAAAAAGACTGTAGCCGTTAACTGTTTGAATTTCTATCTTGTCATTAAATTTCAGCTTTTTTTGTATTTCCTGTGCGGCCTTTGATCTTAAGAATTTTAGAATAGAAATTTGATGCATGTCATTTATTTGTTTCTGGCTTTGTTTGTTTAACATTTGCACTTTGTCAGTACTGATGGCCTGTTTTTATTTGTCTCTCTTCCAGTTTTTTAAAATCTAGTGTCATACCTGCTGATACTGCTGCAACAATTCGTGTTCTGGCCATGCTTCCTTTCTGTCAAGCGGAGGAAATAATTATAAACAAAGCAGCAGCAGTTCTGCCTCAGTGTAGGCTCCATCATTTGAATTGCATTGCTACAGCTCTTGTCAAATGGAATCATTATGACCAGTTGCACTGGCAAAACAGTTCTGAGCTATGTGTAAAGCTCCTGCAAAAATTAAATGACTGTGGATTTCAGAGGCTTCAGAAAGCCAACAACTTAAATCTTCTGTTGGAAGAACTTACACATCAGAATGGAAAGTGGTTTGAAGAAGTCCTCTGTGAGGAAACTGTGGCCACGTGTCAACGCTTGATAGACCAAATAACATGGTCAAATGTATCACAGTTGTCTTTTTTTCTCATAAAAACAAACTACCGTTATCCTTCATTACTTGACAGAATAGCTTCTGTGACTGTTGAAAATATAGAAAAGGTATTGCAGTTTTTCTTTCTATCTGTGGTGTTAGTTACTCATTAAGAAGGAACTGGGTAGTAGTTAGTGTTTCAGAGCACAATACACACCAGGTGTTTGGTTTTGTCTTAATTTGCCTTAATTTGGAATTTACATTTTCACTGTTCATTCAAAGTTGTTCAGCTTCCATGTATATAAGTTTGCATGTCTCTTAAATTTTCCTTTCTTATTTTATTGTTCAGACAGTGTTAGGTCAACCATAATCCTTTGCATTCAGCTTTACATTTGACCATCTTAAATAATTTTATTTACATCTCTTTACAGGTAGTCACACATATATTTTTACATTACCAGTTCTTATGGGGATTTCCAAAATAACCTGTCTTTTTGGTCAAAATTACCATGTTCTCTTGCTATCCTTTTTTTTTTTTATTTTTTCCCTTCTCAGTCTGGTGTTTATATAGGTCTTTGTTTTTATGAAATTTTGGTTTCTTTAAGAGCATTTAATGGGAAAATTTTTTAAAAGTTTCTTAGGGTCTAAGTATATAGAAGCAATTCAATCATCTACATGAAACAGGTTTTAAGTTTAAACCGTAACTGCAATTTTTATGATTTCTGAATTCTGTTTTCTTAGTATTTTTCTCCAGGAAAAAATGGCCAGATATTTTGCAGTGACTTAATACAAAATACACATTTTTTTCTAGATCCACCCATTTGAAATCTATTCCATTCTCTTCCTTTTCTCTGCTCTGAATTATGACCCGCCTGCCAATGAAGACTTCTTTGAAAGTTGTATCCAACATCTGACTTCTAACTTAAGTAAGTACATCAGACAAAAGATAATTTGACACCACATAAATGAGTATCACTAGAAGACAGTACTGTGATAACTGATAATTTGCTGGGTACTGAAATATTGTGGAGTTACCCTTGTTAAGACTCTAGTTTCCTCCTGCAAAGACCTGGCAAGAGTTACCTTCCACTTTGGTGCAGTTAGCATAGTACTTAATCTGCCTGTGTGTTTATTAAGACAGAAACTTGAATGTCTTTGAAGGGCATTGCAAATCTTTTCAGCATTATGTCATGTGTTAATACAATTTTGTTTTGTTTTTAAAGGTTGTTTTGAAACTCACCACTTGGTGGTGCTTGGTCATGTTTTGGCAGTGGCTGGGTATTTTCCTCCAGTTCTGATAAAAAGGATATTTGATGTTTCTTTCCTAAGCAAATTGGATGCTCAACTTGCAGGTAAATATCTAGGTCTCTGTTGAATTTGATTATGTAGCATTTGTCATAAAATGGAATTGTGGACCTGTATATAACTTGAGAAGTGGAATTACTCTTTTAACAATTCATTTTTCAGGAAAGACCCGTGTATATAATGTAGTGATTATTCATGTGTTAAAAGGGAAGGAATAAACAAAAATTTGTGCTTAATTTTGCATCTGTGAAAGAACAACCCCAGGTACCAGTATAGGTTGGGAACTGAGCTGCTGGAGAGCAGCACAGGGGAAAGGGACCTGGGGGTGCTGGTGGATGTGAGCCATGAGTCAATAATGTGCCCTTGTGTCCAAGAAGGCCAATGGCATCCTGGGGTGCATTAGAAGGGGGGTGGCTAGTAGGTTGAGAGAGGTTCTCCTCACCCTTTACTCTGCCCTGGTGACACCAAATCTGGAATATTGTGTCCAGTTCTGGGTCCCTCAGTTCCAGGAGGACAGGGAAGTGCTTGAAAGAGTCCAGCACAGAACCACCAAGGTGATTAAGGGAGTGGAACATCTCCCTTATGAGGAAAGGCTGAGGGAGCTGGGTCTCTTCAGCTTGGAGGAGAATGAGGGGTGAACCATCGATGTTTATAAATCTGTAAGGGGTGAGTGCCAGGAGGACAGAGTCAGGCTTTTCTCAGAGGTGACTAACAATAGGACAAGGGGCAATAAACTGGACCATGGGCGGTTCCGTATAAATATTAGGAAGAATTTTTTCCCTGTGAGAGTGACAGAGCACTGGAACAGGCTGCCTAGAGAGGTTGTGGAGTCTCCTTCCCTGTAGACATTCAAAACCCACCTGGACATGTTCCAGTGTGACCTGCTGTAGGTGACCCTGCTCTGGCAGGGGGGCTTGGACTTGATCTTTTGAATTCGAAAGATCATCATCCCTTCTAACTCCTAACTTTCTATGATTCTGTGATTCTGTGATCCGACTTTAAAACTACAGACTTGTATTGCCATTGAGAGAACATAATTTAAAATGATTTTTATAGGCAAATTATTGCACTCCTTATTTAGTATTTCTTAAATTTATTAGAAATAGAATTATCTAAGTGTATTTATTACTACAAATAGTAATACAGGATTCTTGTCTGAAAGAAGAAAGTCCCACCAGTCCTGTCTCTCCAATAAGTGTTTGAGTGTTTCCTTCCTTTCTGCCTGTACTGTGTTTGCTATCAATGAATGGTTGCCATTTTGCCTTCAGCCATTTCATTGAAAGTTAAATGATAAAAGAGCATTTAAATTGCTGCTTTCTTCTTTCTTACTGTTGTTCTTAATATTAAGCAAAATTTTATTTTTCATATTTTCCTCAGGGATTCTGAGAACCTTTCCATGATTCTGCAGCATGAGTTTTATAACTGCTGTACTACACAGATATTTGCACCTCTAGTACGTAATTCAGAGGTAGCCATTGAGTTCAGTGTGTTGAATTTTTTTACATTTTAGTTCACATCTTTTTTACTTTGTTTAACTCAGTCCTGCCCGATACCGTAAAGCAGGAAGTCAGCTCCTACCTGATGAAACTGAACAGAGCAGTCTGTCTGGAGTGCCCGGAGTTTCATATCCCTTGGTTTCACGAGCGCTACTGCCAACGTGTCTTTCATACCAGTAAGTAATTTAGGAGAGGAGAAGCTGACATTTTTACTATTAGCAGTCTGCTCTCAACAGTCTGCTAGATGGTTCTTCGAAAACTGTCATGCTGGCACTATCACACAATAGGAGCTCAGAAGGGTCCATCCCACTCTCTGCTGAGGATGTGTTCTTGAAAAGTGCAACCGCTTAGTAGTGCGGCAGATAGAAAGCAGTTTTCCCCAGGAGAATTAATGTGCTAGAGAAGGGATACTTCTACATGAGAAATAAAATTAAAATACACAGAAATGGTTGTATACTGCATGGAGGATGGAAAGGCAGGAAGAGGGATCACTAGGATTATCTACTGGAGGAGATGCATCACTTTGATCCCTGCATCACTTCCAAGACTGAATGTTTGAATTAAATTTTTTAGGATGAGCATTTTTGCTGTGTCCTTTCAAACTCAGTGCTGTCATCTTCCTTGAAACAATCAAGATATATTGAGGAAGAGAGGTGGAGAAGTAGGCTAGTGGCCAAGTGTAGCAGCTGAAATCTTTCAGAACAGTGATCAGTTCAGACAATCCAGCTGATGCAAACTCAGTATCTGCTCCGCTAGTTCTCACGGGGAAGGTCTGTTGTGCTATCCACTGAACTCAGGTGCTTTATCTGGGAATGTAGATATTTAATGGAGGAAGGTAATTAATCTGCAACAGAGAAGTGATAGGGGGATCTCCTGTGATAGATGCAAAATAAGTGAATACTTATTTAACTGTTTGAGCACAATCAAAAAGAAACAAAATCCAACAGGTAAAACCTGAAATTAAAGTGTTTGTAGTATGTCAGTGGGAAAAATTGTAGGATGGAAAGTCTGGTTTTGAGTTCATGCTTCATAGACATCTGCCACTTTCCACACATAATATGATCACATGCTTTCTGACTTAGAATGGAGTAACACCAGGGATCTGTGGAAAGGCTTCCATTTGGTAGGCTGGCTGTCAAAAATGCAGTGTCACAAAGTGCTGTTTTCAAAACATTGTCTGTGGAAGTTTTGATGTATGAATTCTTTATTTTGTCTTTGTAGGCAGTGGCCGAATAAATCCACTGCGACAGCATGTGCACAGAATGCTGACAGAGATCTTAGGAGGAAGCAGTTATGCAAGAATATCAGTTCTCACACCATACTACTATGAAATAGGTGAGAAGTTAATCCTCTTAAGGACTGTAATGGAGACTTTTGATATCAATATCATCACCAAGATGAAGAAGCCTCTAGGGTGACCACAAGATACTGCAAAGAAGAAATTGTTTTATAAAATATAGGTTCTGAAATTTCCTGTGTAATGTGAATAATGTTGGGTATCTCTAGTTATGATTATAACACAGTACAGGTGAAATTCTTTCCCTTTTTTAATGCCAGTTAAACAGTTTTGTTGTGTTTTCTCACAGATTTTGAGTGCATTCTGGATGAAAATAAAAAGCCTCTTTCCTATACGGTTCAGAATTTACCTTTAGATGATGTGCAGGGAATACATTTGAGACATGACATGAAGGATGAAGGGAGAAGAGCTTTGCCACCTGGAGCTCAGAGGTTAGTACATCAAATTCTTGCACATTAGCTCTTCAAAGCTTCCCAGTTTAGATCAAGTTTTGACAAGGTTTCTGATACTTATGTCCAAAACAGTTGTTGCAACCCCCAGGGTATTTATTTTTTCTGTTCCTTTTTCCAAAGCCTTAAGAGTTTTAGCCTCCCTAGGTGTGGTGGGTTTACTCCAGATCCCACTCACTCACTCAAACACTCCCCTGCAGCTTGATGGGGTAGAGAATCTGCAGGGCAAAAGTGAGGAAAAAACCTCTTGGATTGCAATTAATACAGTTGAGTAAGTGAAAAGCACACGAAAGATGTGGAAAAAAAGGAAAACAATGCAAATGCAACCACTCACTGCTAGCAGACCAATTCTGGAGCAGTGACTACTTTGGAAAAACTCCATTTTATTGCTGAGCATGATGCTATCTGGTGTGGAATATTGCTTTGCCAGTTGAACTTCCAGCTGTGTCCCCTCCCAGCCTCTTGTGGGCACCTGCCTGTACACTGTGGGTGCAGCACGAGAGCTAAAGAAGGGCTTGATGCTGTGTAAGCACTCATCAGAAACAACCAAAATACTGGTGTTATCAACACTTTATTGGTCACAGATACAAAACACAGCACCATACAGAAAAGTAACCATCCCAGCCAGACCCAGTTCACAAGGACAGACAGGACATTCTTGAAATGCTTTTCATGAGACTGGAATACAGTTTGCCTCTCAGTTCTTCAAATGTAAGCCTTGAAAATGCTGGTTAGATGTTTTCACCATTTGAACAAAAGTAGTTACAGAGAGGAATGCTTTTTCTAAGTCACATGAAGTTTAGGTATCTCTGGATATGTATGAGGAATATGCTTTCTAGTTTCAGGAAGTTGTTTAATTTTCTTTTCCTATGAATTGTTAGGATTATCTAGTAACAGTCTTCCTACAGCTATCAATACTGAACTAGAAATACCACTTCTTGTCATTAAGGTAGAACCTGAAAGTAAATGTTAATTTTTGTTGTTTGCAGAATTGCTTTGGAATTTCTTGATTCAAAGGCTTTTAGCAAAAATTCACATCACCTGAAAGGAGAACCTGCAGTGAAAAAACGACACTTGGAAATGCTGGGGTACCGGGTGGTTCAGGTGAGCAGTCAGCAATATTTTATGTCCTTTCTGAGTTGTATCGATTGTGCAGATTGATACATTTTCCTTGCAACAGATTTAAATACTGTTAAAAGTGTACACTGCATGAGAGCAACTTCTTATTAGGGGGGGAAATTCCAAGCTGTTCTCTAGACTTCATAAAACTTGCACCTGCTCTGAAAGTGCTGCAGAAAAAACTGAAGTCAGAAGGTCTCAGTGTTACCTTACTGCAGGCAGACTAGCAGTCTCAGTGTAGCCTGAGTAAAGGAGAAAAAGGAAACAAGACTTCCATTTCAATTCACTGAAGATTTCTACTCTAGAAAAAAGATTGAACATTCCTTCCTTAAATGGTAGAGAAACAGTTATGGGAGCTGCAGGATATGGATGTTGTTTGTCTGCAGCAATCATGGTGCTGTGACAGGGAAGACTAATGGCCAGACTTAATCCACAACCATGAGCACAGAAAAATTTGGATAATGGAAGCTCATGAATGCAGATTCTCTTGCATATGCAATTACTCCCATACTCTAATTTTAGCTAGAATCCCTCTTTAAGTTTAAGGTTTTGTGTTTTGGTTTGGTTTGGTTTTTAACAGGATAAACATCCTTACTTGTGTTGTTCTGACAGTAAATGTCATGCTACAGACACCCCATTCCAGTTTCATACATTAACATTACTAGCTGTAGTGACCTGAGATTTTTCTCTTGTTTTGTATGTCAAAATGGTGCCATAGCCTGTACTGCATGGGTATTTGCTTCACAGCTCTGCAACAGTGCTGCTTTTTGTGAGCAAACTGACCATACTGAAACAAGGAGAAATCTCAGATTGAGAAATTATCCTTTTCAGTACTAGAATAAGTCTTGCTTTTAGAAAACATAGATGATAAAGTATTTTCAAGTGGAGAACAGATATTAAAGAGCCTTTTTCTTTGCTGTAAGGTGCTATCTGGCTTATACCAGATGATGTTAACACTTAGTTTGTATGATTCTGTTCTACAGATTCCTCACTTTGAATGGAATTCTATGGTTCTGTCAACAAAAGGTGAACGGCTAGAATATCTGAAAAAGCATCTGTATGGAATACAGTGATGTCAGACATGTAGTCAGAAGTATTTTTTTATACAGACACATCATGTGCCATTAAACTCCTTATAATCCTGAACTATGTCCAAAAATCTCTTTATCTGTGAGTCTGCTGGACCAAAGCTTGCCATGGGGCATCAGGTGTCAAGAGATATAATCCTCAATTTGTCTGGGGTTACAAAAGGCAGGTCCCAATGGGCCTTGATCTCATGAGATGATCTCATGAGGATGCTTAGAATTTTAAGGATGGTGAAATTATCTGAAGCCATTCTTTAGGTACATGAGTCTAAGACAGTTTTGCCATAAAATTACATTATTATCTCCTAAATAAAGCACAGAGGCTTAGCCAGATACAAAGCTGTCCCAAGAAGAAGTTGGAAATAGTCTTGACTGTTAGAGAGGGGGCAGCAGATGTACTGAAAACTATGTCTGTCTTCCAGCATGTGACAGAATGAGCAACAGAGATCAAACAGTATCTGTACAGTGAAACCAAGAAACTGAAATGCAGATTTGCTAAGAATAGGACTGCTACTGCAGCCGTTCTCTTTCCATCTTCCAGAACAGAGGTACTGTGGGTGACTGTGTTGGGTGAGGGTGTTGTGTGGTGAGGAACTGCCAGCTGCTTCTCCTACCCTGTGATGTGGTGTGTGCAGAAGTATGGCTTGAGCCTTCTGGAACGCCTTCGCATACCTAAAAGACAGACTTGTTCTAAAGGTCTGGCAGTCACCCAGACCCCTAAAACACCTGTACTCCAGTTCAGTGCAACTGGGAAGGGATATCCGAAAGATTTATAGAAGATCAGGAGAAAATAATGCTTTTGTCAGACATAGGCACTTGCTAACAACTAAATAATTAACGAAATTGATTACTATGGCATTATGCATTGGATGGGCCTTTGTTAATAGAAACAAAACTAGACAAACTATCCTGCCTGTTCTATAAATAAGACAGTGTACAAAAGAGCAAAATTAGGCTGAAATTTGAAACCAAGACCAAGGAAAGTCCTCAGAGAGTGACATCTATCTTGGTTACTGGTGGTAAAAACATTGCTGGTCTATTTATCATGTTTTAAAACCATTTGCCAGTTACCAGGCTTCCAGGTTGCCAGGATCATGCTCAGCCAGGGTTTGTGTCAGGAGGCACAAGATACTGGGACACAGAAGGAAGATGTGCAACAGCCAGGAGAATGTTCACTGTAGGGCAGTATCTGTAGAGTGGTTATGCTTCTGCAAATCAGCTTATTTTCAGAGGCAGACATTTTGTTACTACAGCTGCCACTGCCTCATAACAACTGCTTGTGGATATGTTTTCTAGCCTTTTTAGTAAAAGGGATAGACATTCTTCTTACCACTTCCTTGGAAACCTAGCAGAGGTAAGCAACTGCATTCCTGAACTGACCATTATGCACTTGGCTGTCACTGGTTTTGTTACTACTCAGTAGTAGAAGAAAATATTTTTATTGACTGTGTACAAATAAGGACACTAAATGAAAAGCCAGTAAAACCTGACAACTATTATAAACTGTGAGTTGAGGCGATCTAAAGTTCCACTTGAGGCAGTCCCACGTTTATGGGTTGACTGAAAAAACTTTTAGTCTGCTTATGGTATCAAATGGATGAATATATGTGCTTTCAGGAAATGTCATTGAAGGCACAGCACAAAGACTATATGCACATTATGTTTTGTATACAAGGGAGAAGAACTCGTAAATAGAGGTTAGCATCTGAGAAGGTGGGCTACAAGTCAGGGGGCTCTTGCATGACCCTGCTTCTGTACAGATGGCTTTCAAGTAGCAACCTTGGAGTGTAAGAAAGGTGGCAGTGACTGTAACTAAAGTTATGTACATTCACCATGGGAAAAGGATTAAAATCTGCTATGAGTGGATTCAGAAAGGGCATCTAAGAAAAGCAAAATATGAGAGTATTTCAGTAAATTGTGCTGCTTCTGATCCTCTTCAGTCATTCCTTCTATATTAAAACACCAAGCGTTAAGAGCAGATCACTGGTGTAAACCAGTGATTTAACTGGAACCAATGAAAAGATGCTAGGAACAGCTGAACACTTGGGTACTAAAGAGGAAAACAGAAAAGATATCCCATAGCTCAAGTACCAGTGTATGAAACATAAATGAGCTATGATGGCTCTGTCTTCACCATGTTTACCTCTTTCTCCTAGGAAGGCAATGCAAGGGAGCTGGAGCTGGAGTTGCTATTTAGTCAGGTGCGGTAGATGACTTTTCCAGTTTTCCTGCTATATCAGTTGTAATGACATTCAGCTTTATTGCATTCTTTAGATTTATGACACTCTATTCAGTGGAGAAATCCTTTGAAGAGATGCCCTATAAAAATGGTGGGCATGTTCCACTTTAAGGAAACCGAGTGCTCTGCTTTGGGCAAAGGTTGTACTCAAAAATCTGTGTCCTGTCTATATAATACTGGTGATGAGCTGATGGCTAAAAGAAGGCACATTCAAGTGATAATTTTATGTAAGTTTTAGAAACAAAAGTTTAATTATTAGAAGTTTTGACATCAAAATGCACCAACTCTTTATTAGATTGAAACGTCCTCTGTGCTGTAGGTATTTGATGATTATCAGTTCTTCTAGGACATTTCATGATTGCTTGATGCTTGATAATGGCCTCAGATATCTGAGAACAATTTCCATAAAATAGTTTTGGAAATAAATATAAAAGCATAAAAAAGTGGAAAATCCTTCTTACCAGAAGCCTAAACATCATAGATGAAACAGTAGAGTTATTAACCTTATGAACTTTTCTTGTCTTTCCTCATGTCTGGCTACTAGAACAGCTTTGGCTGAGGTTGACGTTTCTTAGGCCATGTAGTATAAGCCCACTTTTGTTTTTGATATGCACTCCAGTTCCAGGCTAAATTGGAAGAAGGCTCTAATGAAAAAATTCTTTAGATATATCCGAAGATTACAGGATTTACATACGTTGCTGAATGGGGAGACCAGGCTATACAAACAGTTAGAACAAAATTAGCCACCTACTAGTTGTAGTTATTTAACAATTAATTCATAGGCATTGATTGGAGGATAAACCACCAGTATCCTGGATTGTCTAAATGTAAGGAAGTCTTGCCTAGTTTTATTGGCAATTTCGTGGAGTGAAAAATGGAGTTCTCTATGAAATCTTCATTTATTCTAATCAACATTGATCAGAATCATCAGGATTTTAAACAGTGGCAAAAACTGAGTTGCTGATTAATTAGTAAATATCTTAAGACTAGGACAGACATATGAACTATTTAACAGTTAACGTACAACTAGTACGCTGCTATAAAACTCTGTACAGTGTGGGGACATTGTCATGCAAAAAAACCCCAGAAGAGCCTATCAAAACTCCCTCACCATACCACATTTTCCAGCATTTTGTTTACAGTTTTGATAACTTGAAGAGGTTTAAGCGTGTAGCTAGGCAGGAGGCTCCAGCAGCATATCGGATCTCTTTCAGGATGCCAATCCATTCTTTCTTTTCATCATCGTACCTGCATGTAACAAAATCAGGTCAGAACATAACTTCTTAAAATTTGAGTGTGATGTTTCATCATGCATACATGACAAGGAGGATAGTCCACACGTTGCAAAGGCTTGTAGCAAGCATGTGCTGAAGGATGCCACAGAAGGGTGCTTTTGTCCTCCAGAACAGAATTCAAGATGTTCTTGCACATGTCAGTTCTCCTAGTTTTCCTAGTTCCTAAAGGTTATTGCTGACCTGTGTCACTTTAATTACTCCTGTATAAGCTTCTTCCTTAAGTACGTTTGCTGAATTCCTTCAGATTCTTACATACAAAAGTGTTTTTTTGGGAATCCTTCCTATCCTTCTGAGTTTACCTGAGCAGCTGAAGAGTCACAGCAGAGATGTGCTGTTTCATCACTGCAACCATGATTTAGCTTAAAAAATTATCTAGGAGATAGGCATTTCTGATTCTCTTGGAACAATTACCCATTGGACTATTAAAACATGAATGAATATGTACAAACCTCTGTGTACACAGGCTTTGCTGTATAAGAATGTCACAAAATACTGAAAAAGCTAAATTTGCCAAGAGATATGGCAACTTGCTCTTTTAAACAGAAAAAAAAATCTGAAGATCATGATCCAGAGAGATCAATTATTAGTAGGTGGAAGCAGTCATTAGATCCAAATATCATGTTTATTTTTCTTTTAGACAAGCTGTCGAAAGGTACTTTACAGCCTGTGCTGTGGTGCATTTCCAGCATGAAACAGAAAACTACTTTTACCCTCCAGTTTCTACAACCCTCAATTTTTAGATACGGCTTTTCACCAGGAAAATGTGAATCAAGTTAAACTTACTTCCATATGTCAGTGACTTCACTGGGGGCAAATTCTTTAGTCTCAAGCTGAATCATGGCAAAGCCTCCAATAGCGTACAAAGCTCCACTTAAGGTGACTAAACTGATGGAACTTCTCTCTTGAGGAAATTCAGGCAGAACCTCCCACCTAAAGATTAAAAGAAAACCACACAATATTCTGAAGTGAATGCACTAAAAATACGCTTCTGGGTTACATAAATTGAGGTACCAAAGACTGCTTGAGTGAATGTTTTAGTAAAAACAAAACATTCTGAGATATATCAGCAGTGAGTTTCAGTGTCTCCATACCCACAGGGGCTTCCTACAAGTCTTAAGTCACAGCATCACACCCTGGTGACATCTCTTTCCAGAGACGACCTCTTAGAGTTCTCCTGGTCCCATCATCAGTAATCTCCTTTCTACAGATGCGTTGTTCCCCAACTACCCAATTTCAAGTATCATTGACATAATTTGAGTTTTAAAGTAGGTTTTAAACTTCTCTTGATGAAGTTTCATGTCTAGTGCCTGTACTATTTCAACCAGACTACGTGGCCCCTGCCCATTTCTCCTGCTTCTCCCCTATTATCCCAGTACATCTGTTTATGTGGCTGTGTGGTCAACTACATTGGGAAAGTAATCAGACTTAAAAAAGAAATAAATAAAAATCAGAGGGTGGGTTATGAGCTCTTCAACTGTGTTTGCAATGCAGCTATGCTAGCACAGGAAATGTGTGTGGGGCAGGAAAAATGTCCAGAGATGGGGGCTGTTTTAGCTGCTGCTGAAGATGTGAATGTAGACCAAGGGTTGCAGTGGGAGTGCAGACACCTGAACAACTTTGTGACTCTTAGCTCAGAGCTCCTAAAAGTCTAAATGATAAAACACTTAAAACCAGCATGGATACTACACTCACTTATTAGTCGTCAAATCAAAAGCTTCAACAGATGCAGTAAGGCCTTCTTCAGTGACACCACCTGCAATGACAACCTTGCCCTTATGGATGGCTGTTCCAAACATCGAGCGAGCCACTTTCATTGGAGCCAGGTCTCTCCAGTCTCCTTTCTTGGGATTGTATACAAACAGTCTGTTAGTGCATTTCCTGAGGAGGAAAAAGAAAACCTGGGATCACTTCTGATGAACTTTTGGCTTGTTCCAACTGACGCCTCACTGAAGTGGATTCTGTGGGTTTATGTATAACATCTCTTTCCTCCTAATAAGATCTTTTCTTGTTTCTATTCTGGGAGCCTTCGCATGTCTACAAAGCATTGATCACATACATAGAACTAAGGAAAATGTCAAACACTGCTTACACAGGGCAGCAATGTCACTGTACCTTACAGGAGAAAGGCAACATCCTTTCCTAGCATATTGTGCTCAGATGGGTTTGAGAAAGGATGCATGACAAAGGTTTTAAAAGAAAGATTTTGCTGCTGTTTTGGCTGATTTGACAAGCTTGTATCTTAAATGTCCCCTGTACAAACCCTGATAAATTACAACCACATCCTCAGTGAGTAAAAACTGGTTTCCCCAATTTTATACCCACTCAGGTGTAACAGGCATCAAAGGTCAGAAAATCTGAAAAACTGGGACAGTAATTCCATGTCACCTAAGTATTCTCATCTGCAAGGAAATACTACTTGCAGTGATGGTCCTCATAGCTATCTATTACTAATGTGTCTGCAATGTAAGTAAGTATTTATTTTGGAAATAAGTCACTAAAATAACTACTTGCGATTTTATATGCAATTTTACCATATCATGAGAAAGATACACCATAACATGTTGCCTTCTGCCAATTTGCTAGCAATTTTAATCCAGAGATGGAAAAAACCGGAAACCCTGATTTCTGGATGTGAGGACATATACGAGACCAACCAAATAATGTTATAAATTGTCATGAAAAGACTTATGAGACTCACTTATCATCAGTTTTTCCTCCAAGACAATATATCAGTCCATTGTTTGAGACAGTAGCATGGCCATATACTTTGATGGGTAGTTTTTTGATCTCACCCCATTTCATTGCTCTGGAACAAGAATGTCACTGTTAGGCTCTTTCAGCTAACAATGGGCTATTTACATGTCCTCGGTGGGGATAATTAAATTTTAAACATACACAGGATCATAGCACAATACTGAATCTAGAGACTCCTCAGTGCGAAGGTCCTTGCCTGCAATTACATAGATCTTGTTGTCTGACTCTCCCAGCCCGAAGAGACACCTGGCTGACGGCAGTGGAGGAAGGGCAACCCACTCACCAGCAATGCTATCCAGCTGAAACAGCATCAGAACAGGGAGTGTTAGGAAAGGCAAATGGCAAACATCCACACAATGAACATTGTTCCACAAAATAAATCTAATGGCACTCAGTGTCTATGTACAGCTTATTTGCTTGCCTGAGCAACCTGCCCTTCTTTGAGCAGCTAAAGGTTGATGATTTCTACCCACCCACACTTGATGGTGCTGTGAGCTAGCAGAGCAAATACTACACAGCTCTCTTTGCACCTGCTCATCATCATCACTTCTCACTTTCCTTGCCCCTTCATTATGCTCTTCATCCTTGTTTAAAGGTCCCTCTCCATCATGCTGGAAAAAACAAGCTGCAGTTCTCCCTGCTTGCAGGAAGCAGACACTCCTGCCATTCCACCCCTACACATTTAGCCAGCAGCGCTCATTGCTACAATGAGAGGTGCCAGACACCCTCACACTGTTCCTAAAAATCAGGAAAACATAATGTGGCAAATGGCACAGATGTTTCTTCTGCAATCCCTAGAGCAAAAGGGGTGGTGCTTCATCTGGATTTGCTTTACTGTGTATAGGAAGAGAAGGTAAAACATGAATTTGTACAAGTGCAAAGGCATTTGATAGAAAGAAAGGGAAAGTTCTAAGTAATCACAGTTGGGTTTATTGCAGTGACAACCTTTCTCCAGAAGTGTGTTCCACAGTGAAGGCCTCCCTGTAAAAACGCATCTCCCGGACTTGACAGACCACTCCTGTTGGACAGGAAGTTTTACTGCAACAGTGAAATTTAGTTCAGGGACATAGATTGCCCCAGTAGCTGATCTGGGTGGGGTAATGATGAGAAAATGTACCTATCACAGATCACAGCATGCTTAGTGAATCAGTCTCAAAGTTGATATATCTGCTGTTGACAGGGAATAAACTAGTCATCTGGTTTTGAGCCAGTGGCAGCTTTGTTTTCTTCTGGATTGCTAGCTACCCAGTAAAATGGCAACAGGTGCTTCACTGGTGGAGAAAGGGAGATGGGTAAGTGAAAATCAGTTTGGCACTACATTAACATTCTAGAGGGAACAACAGCCACACGGGAAATGCAGAAAATATTTTAACTATTGGTAGTAGCAAGCAAGCTTAAAGATGACAGATGAGAGCAGGATTTCAGGAAATGTATGCAAATATATAAAGCAGGATTCTGAAAACTTCATCAATTTTTAATATCAGTCTTAAGTTTTGGTTTTTCAGAGGCCCCTTTCTAGTAGCCTGAGACTTAAATATTCAATTCTGGATTATATTTTTTTTTTACATCAACACAATATTTCTATTGGAAGAATACTTCTGTAACAAGCTTTACACTTCTGTGATCAGAGTTTTACATCTGTGCAGGGAAATGAAACACTGCTAATCCCTCTCTAGCAAATTAAGACAGCTCTCATAGGTATCCCAAATGCCTGAAACCAACCCTTATTGTGCATGAAATCACAGTGAGCCATACTGCAATAACACAATTTTTGCATTTTTTTAATATTTGAAGGCTTTAAAATTCACTGCTTATCACTCCGATTTACTTCATATTGGAACAGGACCTACTTTCACTGCCTTAGATAAATGTGCCTGAAGACAGGACATGGCCAGCAGTGTAATTCATGATGGAATAGCTTAGATATCCCCCAAAGCATGCAACCAGTTAGCTAAGAACACAACAGAACTGGCTTCTGGCATAAGCATGCCAAGTTGCCATCTTGCTCTTGTTCCGAAATATGTTGTGGAAGTTAGTTTGTATTAATTTGTCCTATATTTTTACAGATTTACAGAGATATAAAATTATTTTCTCAGCTGAGACACA